>NC_132937.1:25253508-26453508 GCF_034638445.1 Ciconia boyciana
TGTCCAGCCCCACTAGTAGCTGGACCCAGGGGCATGGAGCTGCAGCAGTTCAGCAACTCCCTGACACCACAGCATTAACCTGCAGCTGCTGAAAATTAGTTAGATCTTGTATCTTGCTCTTTTCAGTGTCTCTCAGTGTTTAAAATAACAGTATCGGGAACAAAAGTGCAATAGACATTTCATCTCCTACCACCAACAGGCAGCTGTGTAACAGCATCTTAAGTGAGAGACGTATTTATGCAGACAATTTGTTAAAAATGTGCCTTTTTCCATCACTGAAGCCTAGCTTATGCATGTGTGAGGGAGAGGTGTCTTTCCTACATATATATTTACCTTTTTTACTTTACAGTTAAGATCCTTTCTGACTCTGTTTATTCCCTGTTCCTTTAAGTCACTTAGTTCTTTTAGCACAAAGTGATAAGCCCATGTGACAGCTTAATCAGGTGGCTTTTCTCTGCTCATTTTCTTTTCTTTATTGGTGTTGCTCCAGCTCCCTGATGAAGATCTTCAAAAACAATATGCATTGAGTATTTTCAAAACAGGAACTATCACCCTATAGCTTGCTAGTATCCCCTAGTGTCACTGCTGCTGTCTGTTAGGAAAATGACTGATTTTACTTGCTGCTTCTATTAACCCCCTTGTATTTCACATGCAAACACATAAACTACAGACGTGAGTGGAACATAAACCCTTTCCACCAAAGCATTGCATTAATCACTAGCTTTTTCCTCCGGCAGTCACTCAGCCCGCCAGTTCTGGGCAGTTAGACCACATTATTTTACCAGTAGGTGACATGTATTTTCAGCCTGCTTTCACCATAACCACCTTACCGTTATTGTGATGCAGGTGCTAAGCAGAATACTGGTGTCTGCACGTTGCTGGCTCTGTGCAGAATTGTCGTGGTTTAACCCAGCAGGCAGCTAAACACCACACAGCCATTCGCTCACTCCCCCCGCAGTGGGATGGGGGAGAGAATCGGAAAAAACGTAAAACTCGTGGCAGTTTAATAGGCAAAGCAAAAGCCGTGCATGCAAGCAAACCAAAACAAGGAATTCCTTCACTCCTTCCCATGGGCAGGCAGGTGTTCAGCCATCTCCAGGAAAGCAGGGCTCCATCACGCATAACGGTGCTTGGGAAGACAAATGCCATCACTCCGAATGTCCCCCACCCCTCTTTCCCTCTTCTTCCCCAGCTTTATATGCTGAGCATGACACCCTATGGTATGGAATAGCCCTTTGGGCAGTTGGGGTCAGCTGTCCTGGCCGTGTCCCCTCCCAGCTCCTTGTGCCCCCCCAGCTGCTCGCTGGCGGGGTGAGGTGAGGAGCAGAACAGGCCTTGACTCTGTGTCAGCACTGCTCAGCAGGAACGAAAGCATCCCTGTGTTATCATCACTGTTTCCAGCACAAATCCAAATCCCAGCCCCATACTAGCTGCTATGAAGAAAATGAACTCTATCCCAGCCAAAACTAGCACAAGAACACAGTTGACCTGCTTACAAGCAGCAGGGTTGTCTTAATACCCTAACTTAGCCCTACAAAGAATCTTTTCCTCTTCTTTCATCTACCTTTCATTCCCACAGGCCTTCATTATGAAGGTTTCAATCGATTGCTGTTGACATATTGTTGAATTCAAATATTGGTGCTATTCATAGTGAAATGCTTGTTCAGCTAAATGCTTGGCTATGTCAGGGCTCTTTTGATCAAACTGAAAAAAAAGACTTGACCAGGTATTCTGCATAGCCCCAGGTCATACAAAGGAATTCACCAGTGTAGGGACCACATGCAGTAAGTATGCAGCGTAGATCACGTCCAGGGTTCCAGCAGACAGAAGGAAAGATTTTGCCAGGGCAGGACTTGATCTGATTTTAGAAGCCTTTAAGGGCATCGTCTAAGTGGAAGGCAGAGAGAGGGAGGTAAGTGTATCCAGGTAAGATGATTCTTGTGATCCAGTGTCCTGGTTTCATCTGGGATAGAGTTAATTTTCTTCCTAGTACCTGGTGTAGTGCTGTGTTTTGGATTTAGTATGAGAATAATGCTGATACCACACTGATGTTCTAGTTGTTGCTGAGTAATGCTTACACTGGTCAAGGGCTTTTCAGCTTCCCATGCTCTGCCGGGCGCACAAGGAGCTGGAAGGGGGCACAGCCAGGACAGCTGACCCCAACTGGCCAAAGGGCTATTCCATACCATATGGCGTCATGCTCAGTATAGAAACTGGGGGGAGTTGGCCAGAGAGAAGCGATCGCTGCTCGGGGATGGGCTGGGTGTCGGTCAGTGGGTGGTGAGCGGTTGCATCACTTGGGGGTTTTTTGCTGTTTTTCCCTGGGTTTTGTTCCTGTCTCTCTCTCTTGTTATTTTCCTTTTCATCATCATCATCATCATCATCATCATCATCATCATTATTATTATTATTATTAATTTCAATTATGAAACTGTTCTTATCTCAGCCCACGAATTTTCTTACTTGTGCTTTTCCGATTCTCCCCCTTATCCCACCAGGAGGGGAGGGTGAGCGAGCGGCTGTGTGGTGCTTAGTTGCCAACTGGGGTTAAACCACGACATCCAGAGAGTGAAGTGCAGGCTGCACACAGACACATTACTCATTCATTCTGGATGTTTAATTTTTGTCCTCTTTCCTGAGGACTGTAGAGAAATTTGGTGGTGTATTTAACTCCCATTACCCACCTCAGTGATGCGAGATCTCAGTGATGGGATCCCCACTGTCCTACACTTCACTGGCCCCACAGCTCCTCTCTCCCTTCCCACAGGGAGCAGCCAGCCCTCTCCACTCCCTGACACCTTAATCTAGAGGATGGGGAGGATGGGGAGGACAGGGGACCAGGCTGTAGAGAGCAGGTAGGCCCATGTGCTCCCACAGGCAGAACTGCCAGTTGTCCCATCAGACAGCGCCTAGCTTCATCAGACCCGGTGGTATTTCTTGTGTTCTTATGCTATGTGACAGAGATCGTCCATCTCTTCTCGGACTCTTTGCTATGCCTGAGCAATGCGTTACCCTAGAGCCTACTGATATTATACTTCGGCTGTTTTTCTGGCCAGAGTAATGCAGAAAGAGATTCCGCCTGCTCACCTTTTGCCCTATGGTTGTACGTGTCTCTCGATTCTCCTTGTGCTGTTCTTCCCGTACCGGTGCTTTGTAATTCACCCTCCCGGCTTCTTCAGCCTCCCCTGTTACATGCCACCTTTCCCACTGTAAAAGTCACCTTTCAATGCTGTGAAGGCTTTCTTCTGCGTACGATTCCCTCGCAGCTCTCGAAGTCTCATTAGAGCAAAAGGGGGCACTCTCGCACTGCGGTCCCATCTGCACGGGCCGCATTAGTTTAACAAGTACTCACTGGCGTGTGAGAGCTCTGGCCAGTAATCATTCAGCAGCAGGTAGTTAATTCTCTGGTTTGCAACTGACTGCCTATGTTCAGAATCCTTCTAGATAAATGGATGGCAAAGACGTGCTCCTCAGGTGTGTGTCCTTCCTTAAAGTTGCTTTAAACTGTCTCCTACTCAAGGAGAGACTAGCATTTCCATCAATGGCTAAGACACGTTCAGCCTGTCTTATCCTTCTCTGCTGCTCTTTCTGCTTCCTCCTGCCCAGCAGTGCCAGTAGGTGGATGTGGGGGGACAGTGCAATGAACTCCAACAGGGAACTTAAAATTAACCTGTCAACGAAGCGGGGCGTGGGGGCTGCTACTTTTAGTCTAACTCATTGCCTGGTCCCGCAATCAGATTAATGCCACAAAGGCGGGAGCAAATGGCAGCTGTCAAGGAGCGCACGACTGCTGCCAAACACGGCGCATGGGCGCAGCGAAGCACTGCCTGCACTCTTCCCTTGAAGTGTGTGCTGTGGGCCAAGGACAGGGCCAGGCCGACCCTGCTGTGCTTTCATCTCTCCTGGGCAGCACAAGCTTTCCCTGAGACCCCTGTGCCCAGCCCAATGCCTGAGAGCTCTGCTGGCCTTTTACCCTACGTACACCTTTCCCTCGTTTCTCTCCTTATGTCTGCCCCATATACCCAGATTCTCCTGTTTCTTTTTGTTCCATACTCACCGAGGAACGAAAATGTGTTTGAACTTTCACTTCAGTTGATCCTTGTGGTTTTTTGGCTGTGATTCTTGCTGCTCATACTTCAGCGCTTCCTTTCATCTGCTTAAGCCTTCTGCCTGAGCGTAGGCACAGACACCCATCAGAAGTTACATCTGTGTGTCCCACAGTGTCTTCGGGTTGAGGCAAATAAGGCTTGGGATCAGCACTCAGACTAAGCCCACTTTTTCACTGAGCCGCCATCTGTAGCCGCTCAGTTTTACCCCTGGGTTCACCACATACAACTTGCTCTTTTGGTGAACAGGGTCCCTAGCAGCTCTCCATATCTGATACTCCCCAGAGTAGAAGGAGCAGAAGTTGAGCTCTTTAGGTGACTCCTATGATCATGGTATCCTGCAGCAAGGACACTCGCCTTGGAGAGAGGACTCCTGGTGCCTTGACTCTGTTCCTAGTACTATATTATTTTATTAAATAATCATGCAGGGACAGTTCTTGGAGCAGAGATCAAATGCAGCTCTAGCTCCCAGCCCAAAGGACTTGTCTGCTCTCTCTGACTCTTTTTCTGCATAATGCCATGTTTCAGAGGGAAAGAAGTGGATAGCAAGGACCATTCCTTCCCCTTCCTCCTAGAAAGCCATGGTGTGGTGATTTGAAATGTGCATACTTCTGGAGGTGAGGAGAGAACTGGACTGGCTATCTTGCTTCCTGAGCATATGCTTCAGGCACTGGACTAATAGGGACCTGGGGGAGAAGGCTGTTGGATGTTAGGAGAAGCCCAGGTTTGACAGCATACATTACACTGAGAAAAATACCTGGACTGGGGCCTTCATGTGGCATAGAGAAACACTCAGTATCTGGATAATGATTGGACTTAAGCTAGCCCACACTGTTCTTAGCTGGCCTAGAACACGAACAGGACTTTATGGCATGTTCTCTCTGCAAAATAAGCCAAAGCCAGAGAGCTAGCTCAGCTTTCGGACCCCAGTCACTCACACAGCATAACTGCTAGCACATGTGCTAGCACAGTTTTGGCCCCTGCTAAGTCGCAATTTATGAGGTCTTTGGTGCACCGCAGGGCAATAGCACATGCTGGGGACCATTGACAATGGGCAGGACAGATGAGACTGTATCAGAACTGGTTCCCTGAACCCTTTGCAGCCTTCTTCTGCAGGTTTTATGCTTCAAACCACATTATACACCCTAACACCACACTGCGCAGCAGGAAATGCACACTCTTCAAGGTTACAGTGCTTGCTGTGCCTCAGGCACTCTGAACTGGAAAAGCAAACGTGTAAAAAAACCCCCCATGTCATCCATGTCTTAGGGCCCGGTGGTCCTCACATGAAACACAGCAGAAACCCAGAGTTAGGAGTCAGATAATGGGGACACATCTGGTCTGCACTGCATGGACTCATGGCAGAAAGCAGTTCCTGGCACTGTTTCATTTGGAGGACAGATGTAGCCGATGCACCATCCGAACCAAAAGGCCAAACAAGCTGGTCCCAAAGTGCTGCGAAGGGTGGCAGCAGAAGGGATTTTTTGCTTGGCAGTGCAGGGGTCACACCTATCACTTCCCTTCTGTCTTTCCTTAGCCACCAACAGCTCATCCCAGCCACATCCTCGCTCCACGCAAGGTGAGACCGGAATATACATACTCTACAGGGAAAGGTAACCTGAGAAAGGTAACCTGCATACTCTTGTAATAAATCTATATAATACCATTATATTGTATTATTTAAGTAAAATGATAATCATATAATAATTGTATAATATATTGTACAGGTACCATATATAATATGCAATAAATATATCAAATGTTTATAATAAATATAAAATGTAATACATTGTAATAAAGTTATAAGTTATGCTATTTATAAAACATTATCATAACAAGTTATCATATCATATTTAATGCTTGCATTGAAAATATAATAATTTCCTTATAATTACATAAGGAAAGCGTCACTATGGGGGTGGGTAAACACTGGAACAGAGGCTCAGAGAGGTTGTGGGACCTCCATGCTTGGAGATGCTCAAAACTTAAAGGCCCTGGACAACTGGACAAGGCTGTGAGCGGGCTGATGTGACTGTGCCCGCTTTGAGCAGAGGGTTACACTAGAACTCTCCAGAGGTCCTGTCCCCATGTATGCGACTGATTTTTGACCTCTTGTAGCACTGCAGCCACACAATAAACTATAAACACGCGCATGCCAAGCAGACTAGAGGTTGCTTAAGTCTTCTGACGTACATGCGTCTCCGATGCATCTCAGATCTTTTGTGACATGAGTTGTAAATGAAAGGAGGGAGAAGAGAGAGAGTTAAAGATCAAGGGTCAGATGTTAAATCCTGCCTGCTCAGCTGCTGGTATCAAAACAGTTTGTAACTGTGCATTCACCATTAATAGCAGACATACTTTGTGCCGCTGTACTCTGCAAGCAAATAATCGGTGTGGTCAAACGTGGCTAAGGCAGTTTCTGTTTGACAATATTTAGAACTCAGTAGTTCTTGCAAAATGAAAGGCCTTATCCTACTGGCCATACATAGGCACGTCTCCAGCTAGACTTTGCGTGATGGTGAACTACAGGATGAGACCCTGTGGCAGCAGTACTAACCAAGCGATGAGGTCAGTATAGGATAACAGGGAAAACTGAGCTCTGCTACAACTAAATGTCATGTTGATAAACACAACTTCACCGTTTTTTATAAACAAAATTAAACTTAATTTGCTTCACAGTAGCTAAGGTGCCGTTAATTCAAAACCCACAGAATAACTCACTGGACACAGTTAATAGTCAGGAGACCACATAGGCCAGGCTTTGAAAGCATTTAATATTCACTGAAGTGCTGCTTGTATCCAATTATAACTCACTACTTGCCATCTTAATAATTTAAATCTGTCCACTCTTTAGAGAGAAAAAAATGCACTAATCAAAGACATGAATGCACCTTTTGCTTTTGACAGCATTAAATTAAAACTAAATGGTAGATCTTGAATGAGTTACTCTGCAAGAATAAAGGCATTAATGAGGTAATTTCATTATAGAGGCTCATCCAAGCCTATGTGAAAACAAGGGAAGTAAATGGAGAGGAAAGCTGCCGAGGAAATTAGGGTTCCCTCCACACTAATTAATGTTTTGGGGCATTTAGTACAGGCACCAAATTAACTGCTCCAAAGAACTCCATTGAAAAAAAAAAAACATTGTTGCCCTGCCATGTAATTAGAAGACAGTACAAGCAGAACACTTAATGAGTATAAAGCCAGCCTTTAACTTATTCTGCCCAGCTTCTGAAAACATGCCATTGTGGAGGCCTAAGTTTAAGGAAGCACTAGGCATACAATATAGGATTGTTTAGGTCCTTCTGTTCGGTGAGCTGTAAACAGGTAGGCCTGAATGAGAGACTCTGAGACTCCTGGGAGGCCCGGCTTCCCAGAAAAAAAAAAAAAAAAAAAAGTCTTAAATGCATCCAGAGAGAAGAAAAAAAGGTGAATAGGCCCGGCACAGCCAGCCCAGTGAATGCTCACCGCTGTCTTAAGTGATTACATGACGTTGTGCCACCCCCTCTCATTGAGTTATCTTTACACTGCTTTTGTCTCCTCTAATTGGAGCTGATGAGGTGCTAATTGCTTGCTTTTTTAAAAAAGCACTACTTAAGCACTGGCAAACAGAGTAAGACAGCGTGAGTGGAGTTAATGAGGGCTTAGCAAAAAAAAAAAAACCCAACCAAAACCCAACCGACCTCAAAAAACCAAACCAAACCTAAAACAACCCCCCATACGGATGTTGTGTACGCAAACACATACAGAGGCACACCTTCCTGCCGGTATAATCAAAACGCGAAGGGAAATGACTGAATTTAGGTAAATGGCTGTGCGGATTAGAGTCTTGTGAGAAAAGGGGCAGCACCAGGAAGAAATGAATGCCCACCGCCTTGGCTGGCATCCTTGGCACCTCAGAGGACCTGGCGGGATTGCTGCCAAGCCCCGTGCCATGCCGCACCATGCCGTGTGACACCCCCCGCGCCACAGCACCCCTGCGCCCCGCGGCCTCGGCGCCCCAGCGTGCCGGCTGCGCGTGGTAACGGTGCTGGCGCGCCACGCTGCCCGCGCTGCCAACCCAGCTCTCCGTGGCTGGGACGCTGCCCGTGGGGCACCGCGCGGTCGCCGCCCGGGCAGCAGCCGGCGCGGAGACCGGTGGTGGGTGCCCAGCGCAGGTGCAGAGCTTGCGTGGCCGGATGCAGGCCCCTGTGGCTGCGAAGGCCCACCCAGTGAGGACTGCCCTGGAGGTGGTTTACACCCTCTTACAGAGGTTGCTTGAGGTGAGGTTTACATCTGCCTCAGAAAAATGCAGGCAGTGGGCTGAATTCGTCTCACTCCACTCTGCCGCTCACAGGCGAGCTGCTTGCCACGGCCCCCTTCGCGGCCCAGGGAATGCCAGCGTTTTCTGGGTGTGACAGCGGGGCTCGCTAAGCTACCCGCCACAGGCAGGCAGCCCCGACAAGCCGCGGTGGATGCGGCATCGCAGCCACGGGACAGATGACACGGGGGGGGCAGCAACGCGTGCCAGCTCTGCCCCTGCAGGCTGCACCCCGTTGAAACCGCAGCCTTGCAGATTAGACTAGGCTGGAAAGGTTTCTAGTTCAGAGTAATTTAATATCTTTGCGTTTAAACTGAGGTACCAGCAGGTCGGAAATAGCCCCAACACCTGTGCCATGTTTAACAACTATTACCTGCAGTCAATGCCACCTCTTTAGCAGGAGAAATGCTCTTGCTTTGGGGCGAGCGTGCCCGTGGCGGCAGACGTCCGCCCTGCCCTCCCAGCACGGCAGGGCAGGCTTCGCTCTGCGTTTGCGGCTTGTCAAACCACATGGAAACGGGCCTTGGAAGCGAGGTGGTCTGAACACCACGGCTGGAGCAGCGTCCCTCGCTCTGACAGGAGCTGTTGGCTGCATCGCGGCCCGCAGGAGAGGCTGGCACAGAGCGCTTCACTGGCCCCTCTACCCCTGCCTGCAATTAGCACTGAAACCAGTAACCAGGCCTTTTGTCGCTGAATTCTTGTCACCTTCCTCACTATTACATACGGCCATGATTTACGTGAAAGCAGTAACAGGTATTGGGGGACGCTTCTGAATGACCTTATTTTCAACAAATGGGCTTGTGTTAAAAAATAAATCTGTAAAGTGTTACTTTTAAAAATGCTTAAATGCTTTGTCTTTTGGTAATTTTGTGTTTTGAAAATATTCTTAATATAGTTACTTAACTTGGGTATGTAATTCATAACTTTGACAACGTTTTCAATAACAACTTGGATATGGAAATAGCCTGAATATTTCGAGCCCCGTGAAGAAAAGAAAAAGACAATTTTTTTTTTTTAAATGCTTTGCGTGGTTTTACTTTTTTTTCCCCAGCTTTATACAAAGTATTGTGATTAGAGTGCATAGTGTTAAACCTGTTGCTACTGTAACTGGATCCAGAGGTCCTAGTTTTGCCATACCCATGTGCATTTCCTAAAAAAGGTTTTGAGTAACATTAGGTACTCAGCATTTTACACGTATTCTGTAGGTGGGTTGATATTGCCTCCTGCACTTCTAGGCCAATTCTGAAGTTCCCCAGTACTGAAAGCATTCTGAGTCCTAAAGAAGAGTACAAAAAGTACCTGGTCTACTGCTGATGTTGCCTGGCAATACACAAAAATAATTCTGCAAGCGTTTTGAAAATGACATTACAAATGCCTAAGTTAAACACAGTCTTCTGCTGTTTCTGAATTTGTTTATATATAGTCCACACAGACACGTCGGCATAGAATGCTTTTTCAGTAGCTGCAAGGCTGCATTTTTTACAAGTAAGTGACTACCTTTGGGGCTCCACGGAGAGGTTGCCCAATGATGACAAGTTTGTCCTCTGTCACGGGCTCAGTACCACCAGGCAATTCTCTAAATCCTTCAAAACTCCTCTGCTGAGCAGTTTCATATTGGACAAAAAGAAGAAAGTGGAGTTGAAACTATAAAACCTACAGTCAGCTCAAGAAGACAATGCACCTTTTATTAAGGCAACTCAGATGATCTATTTATGCTGAAGAGAAATAGACAGTCAGGGCTCCCCCCTTCCCCACTTCTGTTCTTTTTTGTTCTTTTTTTGCCTGTGTATAACCGCAGTTAGAAAAACCAATTAGTTTGCAAACAGCCAGTTACTTGGGTATGTGTTTATGCTTGGTAATTTGTACCCCTATTCACATTCTAAACTGGATTCTTTTCACTCTAATACATGGTCACTTGCTTTTCTTTCGGTTGTCATGAAAACGAAGGATTTCTTGCTGGCCGGTAGAAAGAAACTTCCTAGTGAACAAAGTTACAATTAATTCCTCTAAACATGTGTTCCTAGAGCCAGCCATCTATAAAACAGGCAACAAAGCAGAGCTCCTTGCTTTAAGAAGTCCCAAAAGATGCAGAGCTGAAAAAAAAGCTTGGATCCCTTAAGGCTAATTGAGCAAATATCTTTTATTTTTTTTTCTTTTGCGATTCATGCACTTGAAAATCTTCATGTGTTTTCCAAGGCAGGTATGATTGTGCCTGCTGAGATCTGCGCTCTCGTCACTGCTGCCTGCTGAGTTCTCACAGAACGCTTGCAGGAGGTAGTCCCTCGGGTTTCCTTTGTTTCCCATGGGATTAATAGCTTCTGGTTTACCACAAGCCAGTGTGACATGAATTGTGAAATTGCATGCTGTGCATGCCAAGACGTAATCCTTAAACATGTTCTACCCTCTTTCCACTTCCTCCGCCCGTTTACTTTTTGCCTTGCTGCTGTTGGGAAAGATGCTTCCCAGGCCCCCTCTCTTCCTAATGAGCATGGCCAATTGTGCACCAATTTAAATAGGAATGACCTTCATTTTCTGAAGGTGAAGGTGATCCTATTCTCAAGGAACAAAGAGGCAAGAGGGCTGGAGTCCTTCCCCAGCTCTAGCGTTCTCAGTCCTGCTGAGTGGTGGCTTCATTGCTCTGGCTGCTGCTTCATCAGCTGCAGCTCGGGGACACATGCAGAGGATGAACGCAGCCCCACCACACCTAAGGAGCGGGAAAGGTAGGAACCACTTACATGAGCCCATGGGATGGCACATCTCATCAGCTGCTGCTAGTGAGGGGACTAAAGGTGCCTTAAACCACCTCCCCTTGTTGGTAGGTTTGGATCTGGAAACCTTATCTTTTCCCATAGAAGTGGTGAGTAGTTTAGTGGCTGCATGGAGTAGATGTCATGTGGCAAAGGCAAAATCACATTTGTAATTAGTGTTGCACCTGCTAGAGCAGAAGCATCTTTTGATTCCTGCTGGGAATTTTCCTGAACGCATTTCCTGAATGCATTTTCAGTCCATCTCATCTGTGAGCCTGAGCCAGTGGCTCCTACCATCAATGGACAATAAATCTCTCATCTTTGACCTCAGAGGGAATTTGGCAGCTATCCCTGCATGAGAGGTCGCAGATGGCAGCGTATGCTCAGTACAGTGGCACAGCACCTCGTGTGGAAAGTGGGAAGATAAGCATCAAAGCCACTTGCCCGCCACTGCTGCCATCAGTAATGTCCCCAGGGAAAGCAAGCAGCAGAGGAGAGGCAGGTAAGCGAAACCTCCCTGCCTTTCCCTGTCCTCCTTCCTGCTGCTTTGTCCCATAGAGTCTGAAAATGGCTCTTCCTCAATATCGGTCACTCTGGAAATGTTAGTTCAGCACAAATTCACTCGGGCTAATGTTTAATAGGTAAGTCCTCTCAAAAGGAAGCAAAGCCTGTGTATGAGCTTCATGTGAAGGGAGAAGGCACAAGGGGTGACAGCAAAGGACTCTAACACACCAGGCAATCTCTGAAAGTGAAAAACTCCTGTTTCCAAAGGAAATACCTTAAAAGTATCGCAGAAGGCTCCAAAAATACACAAAGGTTGGAAAGAATCCTTCCTAGGGAAGGGTGGGCAGGTTTTTGCTCCTGTCCTTTCAAACCCCTCCTCTGAGTAGGTTGCCCAGGACAGAGGCTGTTGGTGAGTTAGGCCCACAGGCTGCGGGCAGTGTGCTCTGGCCTGAGACACCACAGGCACGGCGAGCAATTGGAAAAGCTCCAGGACTGGTGGTAATGGTAATACAGTGAGCCGGACTCACTGGCTCTAAAGGAAGGCAGACGAGTTGGGCTGCCTGAAATTGATGAGAGCGAAAGAAACGGCGTAATGTCAGTAAGGCGCAGAAAGCAAAAGGCACCTGATTTTTCAGGCTCCATCTTCTGTTTGTACTTGTTGGCTATGCCCACTGGAGCTGAATCTCACAAGCTGATCAAGTGCTCACATATGCGCTACTACCTTTTCCAGAGTTAAAGTATAGCATCAGGCAGGGCGCTGCTGTTAGAGCCTACCCCTTTGGTTTGTGATGACTGGAAACTAATGGGCGTACTAGTAATGAGGAGTACGCTTGAGAGCTCAGGGGTCTGATTCTCTGGGGTACTGCATGCACCACTCGTCACAAGCTCGGCACTCTACAAAAAGCAAGCAGTACCTCAGAGAAAGGCGAGAAGTGGCTCCTGTGATGCAATATCAGTTATCTTCACTAAGATGATTCTAGCTAACAGAGAATAAAAGTGCCATGTTGGGAAATGCACGACCTCTTTTTTTTTAATGCCGAAAGAACTAAGAAATCTCTCCATCCTGTAGGTAATACTGGATGCTACAAACATGAACTGTGTGAACCCACACTGAAATAGTTGCCGTGTAGGCTGAAACAGGCTTTGTAGCTTTCAGTGTGACTGCAGAAAGATGAGGGAGACACAGCCAAGGTCAGTGGGAATCCGCTGCAAATGGAAGATGCAGGCTTTGAATGCAACCAGGAAAAATACAGCCTGAGTCCACGCGGGCTCAGCTGAGCAGGGGTGGGCTGTACAGGTGCAGCTGGCCACAGACAGCTGGAAATGGGCTCTGGAATCCTCCCACAGGGACTCATGTGGCGACCCAGTGCAGTAACGGCGGAGGCCGGGGCAGCCCAGTCGGCTGTGCTGTGTGTTTTCTGGTGTTGGGAGCCCTGGCATCCCAGGTCCTTGGACCTGGCCAGTCAGTTGACCAGGATGGTGTGAGCGTGTCTCTGTGTGTCTGTCTGTTTTCCCCTGAATTCTGTGCATTGCTTCCTTCTACTTCAGAGAGCGATTCTTAATAAAACTAAACTGAATGGGGCTTTTATCTGACTAGTTATTCCTTTGGGTACCAAAATCACTGAGAACTCCTTCCTGCTCGCGTATAGAAATTAAAGGGGAAAAGTATGCAGTGTGCATGCTTGCATTGAAAACAATCTGGATGGTACAATCGGGATGGTTCTCCATCCATCAACGGATGCTTTAGGGATCATTCCTTATATTGGCCTCCCCATTGAGACTGGCAGTGGCATTGCATTAGGGAAACAACCAAGTGTCTGAAAACACGTCCGGCTGCTGAGGGAAGGCCTATTGTCAGGAGGCAGATAAATATACTGGAGAAAGCAAACAAGGAAAAGAAGGGAGGTGAGGTAAAACAAATGAGAGAACAGAAGTGTAGCAGAGGCGAGGCTCGCAGTCTGGGCTAGACATCTGACAAGTGAAAGGGACTTGTCATGTAGACAGGAGAGAGGTAGCAGCAAGAAAATTGGGCGGTTCAGGCTGCGCGGAGGATCACATGAGCAGTTCCCCCAGAGGCTGCACTCAAGAAGTCAAAGTTCAAAGCCATGGATGCTTCCATGTTTTTCATGGTTCACTTCCAGGTCATTTGATTGAAAAGATTCTAAATTTGACAATTTCTAATGTTCAAAGGTGTTTGATGTTTTCAAATCTGTTCAGTTCATCCCTGCTTGAGATAAACATGAATGGGTCAATTGTTCATTTTAATAAAACTCCACTCAAAAATAGCCATTCAGAGCCACAGAAGGGTGTGCTAGGAGAGGGTCTCTCACTAAAGAGGAAAGTGAGAATGTTCAATTTTTAAAATGCTTGATAAAATCAGGCAAGAGTTGGCTGAACGTTGTCACTCTGCAGCCCTAGAGCTGAGTAAAGCATAGAAGGAGGTAAGTATATGACAGAGGATGAATCATAGAATCATAGAATATCTCAAGTTAGAAGGGACCCATAAGATCATGGAGTCCAACTCCCTGCTCCTCGCAGGATTACCTAATGCTAAACCATATAACTAAGAGCATCATCCAGACGCTCCTTGAACTCTGACAGGCTTGGTGCCGTGACCGCTTTCCTGGGGAGCCTGTTCCAGTGACCGGCCACCCTCTCAGTCAAGAACCTTTTCCTAATGTCCAATCTGAACTTCCCCTGACGCAGCTTAACTCCATTTCCTCATGTCCTACCACTGGTCACCAGAGAGAGGAGATCAGCACCTCCCTGTCCACTACCCGCCTTGAGGAAGCTGTAGACTGTGATGAGGGCACCCCTCAGCCTTCTCTTCTCCAAGCTGAACAAGCCAACTGACCCCAGCCGCTCGTTGCAAGTCCTGCCCTCGAGACCTTTCACCATCTTGGTCGCCCTCCTCTGGACACACTCCCATAGTTTGATGTCCTTCTTACATTGAGGCACCCAAAGCTGCACACAGTACTCGAGGTGGGGCTGCACCAGTGCAGTGTAGAGTGGGACAGTCACCTGCCTCGACCGGCTCACTATGCTGTGCTTGATGCACCCCAGGACACGGCTGGCCCTTTTGGCTGCCAGGGCACACTGCTGACTCATGTTCTACTTGCCATCAACCCAAATCCCCAGATCTCTTTCTGCGGGGCTGCTCTCCAGCCTCTTGTCCCCCAGTTTGCATGTATAACCAGGATTGCCCCATCCCAGGTGGAGAATCCGGCACTTGCTCTTGTTAAATGTCATATGGTTGGTGATTGCCCAGCTCTCCAGCCTATCCAGATCTCTCTGTAAGGCCTCTCTACCCTCAAGGGAGTCCACAGCTCCTCTTAGTTTAGTATCATCAGCAAACTTACTTAATGTACATTCGATTCCCATGTGCAGATCATTTATAAAAACATTGAAGAGAACTGGCCCTAAAATTGAGGCCTGGAGAACCCCACTGGTGACTGGCCGCCAGCCTGATGTGACCCCACTTGCTGTAACTCCTTGAGCCCGACCCACCAGCCAATTGCTCACCCAACATATTAGGGACTTGTCTCGCTGTGTGCTGGACATTTTATCCAGAAGGATACTGTGAGAGACAGTATCAAAAGCTTTGCTAAAGTCCAAAACCACCACATCTACTGGCTTCCCTTGGTCAACTAGATGGGTGACCTTGTCATAAAAGGAAATTAAGTTTGTTAAGCAGGACTTTCCCCTCATGAACCCGTGCTGGCTATGACCAATGACTGCATTGTCTGTCAAGTGTTTTTCAATAACTCCCAGCATAACTTTCTCCATAATTTTACCAGGCACTGATGTGAGACTGACAGGCCCGTAATTACCGGAGTCTTCCTTCTTTCCCTTCTTGAAAACTGGGACAACATTTGCCAGCTTCCAGTTGACTGGGACCTCTCCAGACTCCCAAGACCATTGAAAAATAATGGAGAAAGGTCCCGCGATGACATTGGCCAGCTCTTTCAGCACCCTGGGATGAATCCCATGAGCTGCTGTGCCACTCTGTTTGCCCCTTGGGGATCAAAAAGAATTCTTGCACAGTGAGATACTCCCACCAATTTCCAGTGAACATTTACGAAAGCTAAAACTATCAAAATAGTAATTGCTGCCGTGGGGCTTCTACAGGCCAAATTTAGATTAAGTAATTTGATTTTCCAAACATGTTAAGCTCTCATCAGTTCATTTATTCATGTGTTCGTGGATTTAGCCACCAATTTATGCATCCTTTTGAAATCTAGCCTCTTATACTAAGTAGGCTGTAGAAGGACTGATGCCTTTTATTAATTGATGACTACACATTATTTCCAAGATTGAGTCTTGATCTGGGAATAATAATTAGCAAATTGTGTCTCCTGAAAAAAATTTATCTGTGATGGCATCCACAAATTGGTGGCTGAGAAGGATGCGCCTTGCCTTTATCTCATACTCATGTCATTTGGTTAACTAACCTGCTATTTATTTTGGGAACTGGAGCAAATGAACATAAAGCTGTCCGCACAGTTAAAAGCATTTACTTCCTTTACTATGGAATGCCAGCATCAGCAGTATTTTGTTAAGAAAAGTGAAAAAAAGAAGGCTGGAATCATTTAAGAAGTCAAGAGCTTGGTGAAAGTTAACCGATACCTACATGGAAGCTACAAAGCCTCACCACAACCTGCCTGTGCATTTCCCACCACGCAATTTGTGGAGTGTCTGAATTAATCCCAGGGTTCATTTGTTACCCTTGGGAAAATGTGGGCTGGCACATCTGCCAGATCAAATACCGAACTGAATCAGGTTAAGCTAAATGCTTTCGTTATATCTAAATTTTCCAGTGGTGTTGGGATTCTGAGACTGTTTAAAAGCACTAATATGACTTAGAGAATATAGGTACCAAAATTACTTTCCAGCGTGAGCTCTGTTAAGTCAGGCAGGTTATTGTTATTCATTCCATACCGAGATAAATTCATACCAGAGGACCTCCAAGCGATTTTTGGCACAGGTGAAAGCTTTACTTGGGCTTGCTCAGCACCATCTGCATTAGAGTAGCACGCACCACAACAGTGTGCGGGAGACAACTCACAGCCAAGAGGTGTGCCACAGAATATTTTCTGCAACAAACCAGCCTCATTGTACTGTTTGAATCGGGAGACTTTATTCTAGAAACTTTGGTGTTAGTCCAGACTGGGGGAACCACAGACCTAACATGACTGTTGGGTTTTCCAAGCTCCGGACGAACTATTTGCTGATTTACTTAAGACTTTTTACAGTTACTTTCCATTCTTTGCAATCAAAATAACCAGAAAAACTATGTTCTTTCTCCCTATCTGTACAGCATTTTCACATGCAGACAAATTATTACTTCCAACACCGCTCAAGTCCTTTAACTGTAGTGGTAAAAGCACTTGAGGAATTAAATATTATTGTGACTTCTTTGTCCTGGAAGTGTGAAATATGAAGAATAAAGCAGAGCAATGGCTATCACGGGAAGCAGGTGGGAAGGAAAGAAGAAATTCTGAGAGATGATCTGTCCCGCCTAGCGCCAGGCAGACACAGCGGCACAGAAGCTGCTCCTAACAAAGCTTGTGCAGAGATGCTATGGCCTTGTCGGCACTCTCTGCAGGTACTCAGCAGTTGGAACAAACGCAAAATATCCATTAATATTTTGCATAAAATCTCCTTGCCACTTTTTAAACCCATTACTTATTTAAGGTCATTACATTTTTTTCCAGCTACCTGTGGACACGGAAAGTAAATTTCCTTTTGTTTTTTGGTGGTGGTGGTGGGGGGTTTTTGGGGGGGTAACAATATGTTTTAGGTTTGAATGGCTGTGCTGTGCTTTCCTTGATCTGATCTCTGCCAGTGTAAGAAGTCTGCCTTTCCTGACAGGTTGTGTTTTCCAGATCTGTCCTGATTCCAGTGCTCTCCTTTGGTCACACTTTTCTGTGAGCAGCAGTATACGTAATACTCGTTGGAGACTCATTTTGGGCCAGCTGCTGCCTCAAACTGTCCCAAACAGCTGTCGTCACAGGTTGTCAGCTCCCCTTCAGCACAGTCTTATTTTTATTGAAAGCTCTACAGTGCATGTTTGAGAGAGCAGAGTGTCTAAAGTCCCCCGGTGCAGGCAGAGGTGATCTAACGTAAAATGGCCTGTTTTTACGCCAAGGCTGCACATAAAAAACCAGAGATAACATGGCATCAAACATTGTCCTAATTTATATATCCACAATGGATAGACATTTCCAAAAAGCATGGCATAAAGTTAGAGGTACCTGTATTCCAGATGCAAGAATGACCCAACTGGTACAGTCTATTGTATGACATTAATGTCATCTGATTGTAGCAAAAGTAGAGAATGCTTGTTTGTTTTAAAGAAAGCTTTGAAAAACATCTGTGCAATTCTTTCTCTCACAGCTCACAAGGGATAGCTATGGTACAAGTCAACTGAGAAAGCATTTAATATCTAATGGGTCATCCCTACTCTTTGTACTCTATAATATTTCTGTTATGCTGCTTTATAGCACAATAATCTGATTCCCAAATGTTTCTTACATTATGCGGTGCCTGCATATTAACAGAAGATGTTAACTTATTTGCTTGTTAAAAAGCCTCTTCCACTGGAAATTTTGTATATATTTATAGGAATGAAAGGTGGTGAGAAAAGGAGTTTCTGAAATTAGGGGGATTAATTTTAAATTAGACAGAAGTCTGAAAATTTCTCTGGAATTAAAAAGAAAAAACATTGCTTTGTTTTCATAAGGTTAAAAATACTGAATTTCTATAATGTTCCTTTGGTTAGTAAATGACATTAAAATCCTATACGTATAGATAATATTGTATCAAAATGAAACCTATAAAAGTCAAAATATCCTATTTTGAAATGTTACAGTGCTACGATAAAAAAGGAAGCTTTGCCATCTAGTGAAATAAGTCCGAATATTCTTCCCATCATCCAAACTATAGCTGAAATAAATTACCTTAAAAAAATTACTCAATTTTGACAACACAATGGTTTTTTTCCACATAAATCCTGTTTTGAGATGCTTTGATTACCTCCAGTTGAAAGCATTCTGCTTCCCCTACGTCTATTGCCATGTTTGTACATAGGGTTGTACATTGCTCCCTTGGCTTAGCCATCTTTGGAGACAGATTAGTCATAAGTATTGAAAACAAATCAAAAATTTACATCCAACTCTGCAAGCTGCACAGACTTCCAAGTAGTCAGACATCTTAGAGATAAATTCAAGTCCCTGAAAAATCAGGTGTGACTTCTGGACAAGTCAATGAGAGCTGCGCCTCCTTGATTAACTCATATTAATTAATTAATACTAACCAGACTAGCTCTGAAACTTGTTATTGTAGACCCCCAGTTTGGAGGTGACCCTCCACACTGTTCGTAAAGCATCAACTTTAAGGTCTTGAGATTTGCAGCAGAAAAAAGAAAACATGTAAGATTCCATTTTTCAAATATTAACATGTTTTAACAAATCAGCTTATGTTTGCTACGTATGAGTTGCTTGGACATTTTATCCGTGTCCGTGATGCTTCTGTGTTTGCCCTGTCAAATCTGCCCTGAGATTAGTTCCCAGAGCCTACAGCCCTAAGAGGGGGTGTGTTACATCCTGAGCTCTTGGAAGCCTAGCGTCTTGCTCTTCAGTGTGCTAAATCCACCAGGCTGATTTCATTCTGACAGTGTCACACAGGTAGTAACCTCCATCAGGACTAACCTCAGGGAGAAATGAACGTCCAGCACGGAGTGCATGGGTTAGCAACGGCAGCTTACGCAAACATTGACAGCTTCACACTGAGAAGCTGTGAAATCCATGAATGATGACTGAAGTAATTTTAGCTTAAAAAAACCCTGAGGTTTGTCAAGCGTCATTGTTTTGGACTTCTCGTGACCTCACTTAGCAGAATGCTCCCACTGCCTGTAACCTTTGTCTCCAGTATTTTCAGTGATAACTAGCTTTGTAGGCGTTTGTTTTCTATCATCAAATCATTAAAGGGTAATGCAATTGTTAGTTTCATTTCCCCAGTTCTAATACATTTTGCAGCCAGTAACCATTCCCAGTTCATTAACTGACTGACCTCAGCATTAACACCCCCTCTGCTAGGGTTGCCTTGGAAACAAAGCTTCCTGTGCGTAATCCAAGCTTATCTAGCTCTTTATCCTACATGTGACCCTTAATTACTTGCTAAATTAGAATGGTTTTCTGAAAATCACAAGAGGAGGTTAATATGTTCTTCCAGAGCTGGTCAAGCTAAGATGACACTAAATTCACAGGGAATTCAAATTACATGATCCCTGAAGGCGTCTCTTTCAGAAGGAAGATGAACTTTCCCAATGGGAGGCAGTGTGCCATGTTAATGCTCCTGTCACTCACTTTCCTTGCCCTGCTTGTCCAGCTACAGCTTAATCCAGTATGAACAATGTAGTAAGTAAATATCAGGTTGATTAATTATGGTGCAAGATTCAGTAACCGCTTGTCTTCTGTAATTAACATTGTAATTGAAATTAAGTAATACGCTTCATACACAGATTTCTGGACTAGGAGGAGGAACAAGGGAGAATCCTCAAGGCTGTGACAGGGAAATTAAGGAAATAGTAACGGGTCAAAATATTAATTGTCTCTTCAAAATTGTGGCACCTTTTAAGAAACTCTTCAGTGAAAAAGAAAAATTACTTTATTACTTCCAGATGCCTTGGAGTAGAGATGAAATGGAGCTGGTTTGTCAAACTATTCCTTAAAATTTCTGAAAATACACCTTTCCTTCACCGATTTGATAAATGGAAATCGTAAGAAAAGGTGATGCTCTCTACGATGCCCAGTGGTTTTCCTCTCCATTGTTTCCAGTGGCACATTACTGAAAGGAGAGTGAGTCTTTTGCTTACGTGAGTGGCTCTATAAAGCTGTGCTAAGGCTAAAATGCTATTGCATGGTCTCAGAATTAAACAAAACCAAGACTCCTTGTGCTGGAGAGCACAGGCCAGGCTGAAGCATCTCCTCGCTAGAGCCAAAAATGGGACTAGTGCAATTTACCTCTCCTCCCTGTCTGCAGCTGGCCCAGCCCTCAATGCCTCTGCCTCAAGAGGACATAGCCACACGATCTTGTTCGCAGAGGTGCCCTGAGGGTGACTGTCCCGGGGAGGCACTCCGGTGTTACATACACGGTTGACAGGGCATACGTCTGTCTTGACAGACCAACACTGAGGCGTTCAAAAGCAGCACTTACAAGTTGCTTACACGTCCTCCATCTTTTATCGACATAGCACATGAGGTAAATTTTACATTGGTTTTATACTGTTATCTAAATCCATAATCACTCTCTCTGTTACCTTACAGGTAGGGTACTGTCATATTTCTGGAAATAAATAGTCTACGGATGTGTCAGTACTTTATCTCTCACCTCTCAATGTGCTCTGGGAAATGCTCTGGATCTCAGTCTGCTCTGAAGACGCAGTACTGTTTACTTTGCTGCTTCAAAGGTAGTCTGTGTTAAGCTTGCAAACTGTCTAGGAAATCTTATTGGTCCTGCAGGCAAGACCCCAGCGGAGAAGGATCCGGAATCACCATCTGATGATAACAGAAATGTGCCCTTCGGACAAATGCAGTCTGTGCTGTCTATCTGTGCCCATCTTTGTGGTTCCTCTTCGTGCTGTGGGTTTGGGCGGACGTGCCAGGCCAGCTGTTTACCACAATTGCCTTGTGGAAATACCATTTCTTGTGCAGATCTCCAGGGATATCTGCGGATACTCTCCAGGGATACTCTGTGTCAGTAAGCTAGTGGAATGCCTCAGTTTCATAAAGCTCACCGGAACAACAGGATTTAATGGTTCTTTTCCGTCTGACATACATACTGCCTCTCTACTGAGCAGTAGCACACTTGGGGCCTTGCAGATCCATTTTCCCATACAGATGTCACAGAAAAGGAGGGAAAAGGCAGCTTGAGGTTGGCAAAAACACCAGTCCTGGAACAAGCAGCTGTCTTCTTTAGGCCTTCCAAAAGTTCACGCTTCTGAACATTATCGTTAGTGATAAGAATCCCTGGGTTCTGTGTTCTGGAGATGTCAACATCTCTATCATTATTGATGTAGCATTTTCACCAGGAGTCTAATGTCTGGTTTAGCAATTACGGGTTTCTCCTAGCTAGTCGCAGTTTCTTTCCACACAGTATTTCATTCACAACACATAAATCAAAGCACGGCCAGTGCAAAAACCAGTCTGTTTCAGCATGCCCCTACTTATTGTGAAACGCAAAACAATTTGGGTCTGTGTACAAATACTTGCTTTCATGGATATACATAAAACTCACAGACTAATCATTAAGATGGGAAGAGACTAGACAGGTAAGTGCAGTCTACCAGTTATACTGCCGATTTCTCTTGGTATAACACCTATTTGTATTTTGCACTTTAGTTACAGACATAGTCACCTGCATTTCTGCTCAGAGTTCCTAGGTTCAACACAAGATACCTCAGAAGTTTATTAGCATGATAAGCAATGGTTCCCCCAACACTTCTTAGAAAGACTTCACTGTGGCCTCATTGTTTTCTCCCTTTTCTTTCGTCTGCCCCCTTCCAGTGTGGTCTCTTTAGCGTGTCCAAATGCTCACAACATCGGAGGCTGAAGGATAGATTCATAGGTACTGTATATCCACAAGGTCTTTGTCTTCCCTGCTGAGACCTCTGGAAAACATGATGCTGTTTTTCTAAGAATAATGGCAGAGAAACGATGCCATCTGTTGCTTGGCAGGATCTGAGACAGTTAAGGTATTTCATTCATTATGATTATACAGAATTTATCATCCTGCCAATGGATCCCCGCCCAAGGAAGTATCTTATGAAGACGCATTCTAGATGTGTGAGAGAGATTAGCAAGCACTAAGCAAGCGCTTTGGTGTTTCTGCTGAAAATTCCAGCAAATATGATTATGCTTTTCTGAGTGAGCATCTACCCATTGGTAACTGGACTGATGGTGGCAAATATTTTCTCGAATAGAGAAAGCTGTCAGTCCCTGCTAATCTAAGCAGGTTTCAGGCCAGTAAGCCATTTTCTGTTCTCGCTTTGCTGCACTATCGTTTCCCTGTTACTGTATTTGAATTCAAATGTAATTTTCAAGACAGAATTCAAGGAAGTTCTTACAAATAGGAAACATTTTTGTTTCCTATAGTGAGCTCATGTCGTCAAAACAACTTGAAGGGACAGTTCTCTGTCTCAACTGCTAATTTCTATAATGTAGGTGTCTCTGGATGTTTTCCTGTGTGTCACAGCGGATTGTAGGGCAGCTTTCCACGCCTGGAAAGAAGACTTTTAAAGGAGTGAGTTTCCATTTTCAAATGAGGTTTTAAAAATCCTCCATGCACAATTGCTAATACAGCCTAGTAACCATGATAAAATCTTTGGATGCCATCCAGATTCTTGAAAGCCACCTAGGTTTTCATGTGAGCACACACAAACACACAAATATGCTCCCTTTCTCCCTCCCAATGAGTATTGGACTTCATACATTTCATCTTCACTGAAAAAACCACCTTATTGTCAGGACTGGTGAGCCCTATGACATTTGGGGGTGGGAGGGGGCTTTCCAAGCATTTTGAATATTTTTTCCAACAGTTCTGATTTTCATAAGAAAAAAGATGCTTTCATAAGAAAGCATTTTAAGACGTCGACACAAGATATCCACCCTTCCCTTACTTCAGTCTCTACATTCAAGGTAAGGGGAATTCAAGGTATGGGCTGGAAAACAGGATTACTGATGTTCAGTCACCTGCCCCCTCCCTTCCAGCCCCCTATAACACTAGGAAAAAGGAAATGAGCTTCCTTCTTCCAAAGGGTACACTTTGGAGGAGGGTCAGTTCAGAAATGTGGGCCTGATCTTCATGTTCTTTGCAGGAACCTCATGACCACCATAAGAAATCAGACCAAAAAAAAATTAGCAGGGCGCTGAAAAGACAGAGAGAAATGGAGGTCATGGTGTCTGGTGGCCGGAGAGAGGCCTGACACACATTCCCCTGGGGACGATGGAAAGAGACAATTATCTTTATCTCTCAGCCTAGTGATGTGTCCTCTACTCTTCCTTTGTGTAGGTAAGAGGAGAGGAGGAAAGAGAGAATATTCTACCATCTAAAAGAATGCTAAGCTACTAGGTTGCAGCAAGCTGTGATTGGTTTCTCTCAGAGCAAAACCAACAGGGGAACAAAGGTATCTGAATGAAAGCCCTCTTCTAAAAAACCTGACTTTGTTGTACCAGTAGATTGACATTGCTACATGGAGTGAAGATAATCAGTTTGAAAACAAATTCTGGAGATCCCAAACACTTGAGATTTGTTTCCATCTGCTCTTGAGCTATTTCATCCTTGTCCCTGGTTTATTTCTTTTATATCCTTTTGATCTCTATCTTGGAATAAGGAAAAAAATAACAGTTGTACAATAATGCCTTATAGTCTATGGCATATTCCATTTCAGGATCCTAACAAAAGGTAAATAATAAGATATATAGGAATAGTTTCAACTCTATGGCAAAACTGAACAGAACAGTTCAGAAAAGAAAGAATAACAAAACAAACATAGAGTGCTTGAGGGATCTACGTAGGCAGTCAGCAAGATCCTTCAGTTACCTCAGTCTGCCATGTAACTCACATACAGAAAGAGTTCTAGGGGTTTTGGGTCTAGGACAATGGGTCTACCAATGTGGTGTCCTAGACTGCAGGGCATGGCAGATAAGCTCTGGGGAATGTTGCTGTGGTGTTTCAACCCACAGCCACTTCACAGAGCTTCTCTAGATCTTTTGCGATCACCACTGCTCCAGCAGGGAATGGCAAGGGCTGCATCCTGGCATTTCAGCTGCTCTTAGCTCAGCACATAATTTTGAATGTGTCTCTGTCAACAGTTTCCACTAAGAAATTTATCTGAAGCTTGAGCACACCTTCCTTTTGGTCAGCTCCTCTACAGCCATTATGACACCTTCAAGCACCGGAGCAAGCTTGCCCAAAGGTTTGAGGCATTTGCTTTGTTTCAAGGCTGAAACAGATGACATAGCTGTGATGATCCTGCCTGTGAACATCCTGCTTGACTAATCTTCTATGACAAGATGACCCACTTAGAGGATGAGGGAAAGGCTGTGCATGTTGTTTACCTGGACTTTAGTAAAGCCTTTGACACCATTTCCCACAGCATTCTCCTGGAGAAACTGGCTGCTCATGGCTTGGATGGGTGTACTCCTTGCTGGGTAAAAAACTGGCCAGATGGCTAGGCCCAAAGAGTTGTGGTGAAAAGAGTTAAATCCAGTTGGCAGCCAGTCACCAGTGGTATTCCCCAGGGCTCAGTATTGGGGGCAGTTCTGTTTAATAACTTTATCAACTATTTGGATGAGGGGATTGAGTGCACCCTCAGTAAGTTTGTAGATGACACCAAGTTGTGTGGGAGTGTTGATCTGCTGGAGGGGAGGAAGGCTCTGCAGAGGGACCTGGACAGGCTGGATCCATGGGCCGAGGCCAATTGCGTGAGGTTCAACAAGGCTCAGTGCTGGGTCCTGCACTTGGGTCACAACAACCCCATGCAACGCTACAGGCTGGGGAAGAGTGGCTGGAAAGCTGCCAGGCAGAGAAGGACCTGGGGGTGTTGGTCAACAGCTGGCTGAACATGAGCTGGCAGTGTGGCCAGGTGGCCAAGAAGGCCAATGGCATCCTGGCTTGTATCAGAAGTCGTGTGGCCAGCAGGAGCAGGGCAGTGATCGTGCCCCTGGACTGGGCACTGGTGAGGCCGCACCTCGAATGCTGTGTTCAGTGTTGGGCCCCTCACTCCAAGAGAGACATGGAGGGGCTGGAGCGTGTCCAGAGAAGGGCAACGGAGCTGGGGAAGGGTCTGGAGCACAAGGCTGATGGGGAGCGGCTGAGGGACCCGGGGTTGTTCAGCCTGGAGAAAAGGAGGCTGAGGGGAGACCGATAAGGGGAGAGCGATAAGCTCTCTACAAGTACCTGAAAGGAGCTTGTAGTGAGGTGGGTGCCGGTCTCTTTTCCCAAGTAACAAGTGATAGGACGAGAGGAAACAGCCTCAAGCTGCGCCAGGGGAGGTTTATATTGGACATTAGGAAACATTTTTTCACTGAAAGGGTTGTCAAGCACTGGAACAGGCTGCTCAGAGAAGTGGTGGAGTCACCAGCCCTGGAGGTATTTAAAAGACGTGTAGACGTGGTGCTTAGGGACATGGTTTAGTGGTGGACTTGGCAGTGTTAGGTTTACGGTTGGACTCAATGATCTTAAGGGTCTTTTCCAACCTAAATGATTCTGTGATGATTCTATGATGGAATATTTCTGTTTTGTAAAACATGCAACTATGGTTCACTGCTGGCTTCAAATCAATGGCAAAAATTCCACGGATTTTAGTGGAAGCATGCTCTGATCCATGGTAATTTTTTATGTTGCTGCTAAGTATTGGTGTTGGAAAGTTGTTGGGAGCTTTCCATCCAAAAGTAAGTAGGTTAATCCTGTAATGAATGTTAAGAACTACATATTGCCAGTTGTTAATCATAAGAACTCTTTTCCTCTGAGTTTTAAGGAGTCTCCTAGTGATCTAACTAAAGCATAAAGTGCAAGGTCCTGCACATGGGTCGGGGCAATCCCAAGCACAAATACAGGCTGGGTGGAGAATGGATTGAGAGCAGCCCTGAGGAGAAGGGCTTGGGGGTGTTGGTTGATGAGAAGCTCAACATGACCCAGCAACGTGCACTCGCAGCCCAGAAAGCCAACCGTCTCCTGGGCCGCATCAAAAGAAGCGTGACCAGCAGTCGAGGGAGGTGATTCTCCCCCTCTGCTCCGTTCTCGGGAGACCCCACCTGCAGTACTGTGTCCAGCTCTGGGGCCCCCAACTTAAGAAGGACATGGACCTGTTGGAGCAAGTCCAGAGGATCATCCAAAGATGATCAGCGGGCTGCAGCACCTCTCCTATGAAGACAGGCTGAGAGAGTTGGGGCTGTTTAGCCTGGAGAAGAGAAGGCTCTGGGGAGACCTCATAGCAGCTTTCCAGTACCTGAAGGGGCCTACAAGAAAGCTGGAGAGGGACTTTTTACAAGGGCACGTAGTGATAGGACAAGGGGTAATGGCTTTAAACTGAAAGAGGGGAGATTTAGATTAGATATAAGGAAGAAATTCTTCACGATGAGGGTGGTGAGGCACTGGAACAGGTTGCCCGGAGAAGCTGTGGATGCCCCATCCCTGGAAGTGTTCAAGGCCAGGTTGGACGGGGCTTTGAGCAACCTGATCTAGTGGAAGGTGTCCCTGCCCACGGCAAGGGGGTTGGAACTAGATGATCTTTAAGGTCCCTTCTAACCCAAACCATTCTATGATTCTATGACAAGGACGATTGCGCAAGCCACAGATTGCAAGAGCACTATCCTGTTTAATCTAGGAAGAAAGAATGTAAATTATTATTCACATAGTAGAGAGGAAAGACCACCTCCCTCGAGCTGCTAGTGACACTCTTCCTAATACTGCCCAGGATGCTGTTGGGCACCTTTGCCGCAAGGGTGCAATTGCTGTTTCATGTCCAACGTGTTGTCTACCAGGACCCCAAGGTCCTTCTCTGCAGAGGTGCTTTCCATCTGGTCGCACCCCAGACTCTCCTGTTACATGTGGTTATTCCTCACCAGGTGCAGGACTTTGCATTTCTCTTTGTTGAACTTCATGAGATTCCTGCTGGCCCATTTCTCCAGCCTGTCCAGGTCCCTCTAGAAATAGACCCACTGTTGCAACCCAGGCCTAGGAAACACGTCCATTTTCTTCTTTCTTGTTCTAGGTGCAATAGGGCTAAGAATGGAAATGGGAGTGCGTATGGGGTAAGTAGTGAAACTTTGGTTGGTCATGATACTCCATATTCTGAACATTTAAAGCCTTAGCTGTGCTGAGTGTTGCCTTTTTGATTGCGTAATCCATAGAGGTTTGTTTCTGTTCTTGGATTGGATAGACAAAAACTTGTAATCAGGAGAAAAACCTGAAAAAGCCATGAGAATAATGCTTATAGAAAAAAAGCAGTCTGTGATTTTCCTTTTTCCAGAAAACTAAATATTTTGAAGAATTCTGTTCTGCCTTTGCACAGCCATGCATAGAAAGCTTGTCAGGACTACTGGTCTATTATTTTCAAGCATTACCACAGCCACTGACAGAAAGTAACTGAATCACGTGCATGTTTTCTTTGCAAAGTCTTCAAATACTTGCACTTCCAAATTAAAAATTCCCTTTGGGAAAGCTGGTACATGATTAAAGCCTGGCTGTTGGAGTGTCCGTGGCTGCCTGGAAGTGAACTGAGGGCTCATCTAACGGATAAAACAAATTATTTTTTTGTTTGAACGAATACAGATAATGCTGACAAATACTTTCCTTAGTATGGTTCTAGACTGCAACAAGCAGGCAACTCTGCAGAAAGAGAAATAGGTGATGTTGCTGAAGGATGGTGAGAAAGGGAGAGGCGCGCGATCAACTACCAAGTAATTCGATGCAAGATTCATCTTAAATGAAGGTATGTGTGATAGAGATGTCTGCTTCAGACCTAGCTTGCTCTACCACTGATATGAGGAACCTGGTACTTCTATGGTGGTTTGTTCGATGTCTTTTAGGCATCCACTTAAGATGAGCTGGCCCTTGTCCTTTTTAGTACTCACTTCTCTGTCCTGGCTTTACAAAGACCCAGGATGGTCATAGCAGACGTACATGCCTATCCTGCAGGTGTAGCTGTCTAAAAAGTGAGGTGAGATTAATCTAATGTACTGCTTAACCATAGACAAGGCACTTACTACCTACCTTAGGTTACAGCCATACTCCAAAACTGTGACATGTGACAGGGTCATGTCCTCGACTAACAGTTGATTGTTTAGCTGGCCCACCTTCCCATGTATGTGCAATTTTAACCTGCAAAAACCTCTTTCGCTAAGTTTACTGATAGTTTATGCTGTTGAAGAAGATGGCTTACATGCATTGGTAAGAGTCCTTTGTGCTAGTACAAATTGTGCATAGTATTGTGCATTCTATAGAAAAATTGGGAATGCAATACCTTTGCAGATTTGGTACGATGATAAATAGGTCCACGTTAAGAGAACATTATACAAACTGCAACGTATACTTGTAGAACTAGCCTGCTGGGAGACATCTCTGGCAGAAATTGTATTTTCTGAGATAGAAGTTATCTCAGTGAGACCACAGTGATCTTGACAGTAGGCATTGCAACCAACATGGGCTTTAACGGTTAAAGACTTTTCATGCAGTTTGCACTGCTGGGGGACTTCCCAGAATAGCTACACGGTTACACACATGTTCACCTGTATGGGTCAAACTTCCTTGGCATTAATCAAACCTCCTTCGCACCAAGAGGGAGGGGAGTTTAATAGTGTAAGTGCAAGGGCCACAAAGGGAAGAGATGAGGAAAACTGGTCATTTGCTGTCTTTTAAAATCAAATATTTTGAAGTTTGATATCCCTAGACTTTCTGCCATTTAGCCAATGTATGTTTAAAATACACGTGCAAGTTTGTATGTGTGCATACACATGTGCACATACAGTTTGATTACTTAATTTTCTTCTTCAACTGAGGGAAACGAGTAGCTGTACTGAGACAGCTATTGCAGTGTAGAGGAGCCATTCAGTACAGAGTGATTATACAAACTAAGTGGAGTTTTCCTTTTTGACAGTATGGTAATTAAGAAATAACCATATGGTGATCTGGAAAATCCTGTTCCTTGACTATGGACTGCTGTCAAGTACTCTGGAGTTTTGCAAGCTGTGTGACAATTATGAAACAACTATGAAGTATTATATAAAACAAAGGGGCACAACCAGTCAAATGACAGAAGAGTTGATAGCAAGAATGACATATGCAGAAGTAGCTGCCTAATGTTCTATTTTACCTACTAATAAGTTGAGACAATTTAACATAACATCATGAAGTTATGCAGTACAGCGTCTGTTCTCTTAAGTCACATATTGCTTCTATGCTAGTGCCTCTATGTGGCAGAATTTCAGACCTGCT
This sequence comes from Ciconia boyciana, assembly GCF_034638445.1. Classification (NCBI taxonomy): domain Eukaryota; kingdom Metazoa; phylum Chordata; class Aves; order Ciconiiformes; family Ciconiidae; genus Ciconia; species Ciconia boyciana. The sequence continues at coordinate 25,283,163 of NC_132937.1, forward strand.
TATGTGGGTGGGTGAGTGGGTAAGAGAGAGATTTGTTTCAAGGCTAGTGCTTTTGGTTTTCTAGTCTCTTTCAGTGTGGTTCAGTTATTTTATTGGCATGATAAGTTCCAAGATTACTGCCAAATGTATGCCAAGTAGATAGGATAGGGCTTCATGCCGTTTTGTTTGGATCTCTGATGCATACACCACTTTATCCTCCTGAAGTAATTGCAGCATACTGTATTACTCCAGTGTTCTAGAATTTTACCTGAAAAATTACTTTCTAGATCTTTAAAGAACAGAAAAACAGCTGAGTTTTCTGCGTCTAGTGAGCTGCCGAGACTCCCAATTCCCTTAATATCTCCCACAGATGTAATCTAAAAAACCAAAATATATTCTTAAATGATTTAGAGATATTTTAGAATATAGTTGGATGGAAGACACTATACAAAACAAAACATGAAGTACTTCTTTCTCTATCTTAAAAAAATCAACTTATCAAGAATACTCAAGATACTTATACAAGTTCTTCTAAAATTTCTCTCAGAAATGTTTTGCTTGCATGTCTCATCTGATCAATGTATTTGCTTAATCCTTTGTGTAACTGAGAAAGAGAATGCACCTTTCCCGGTGAACATGTAAGGTTTTACTTTCATCCATGCTGAAGTAGATGTGTGCCATTTTAGAAAAAGAACTTGATCTCTCCTGAATGACTCCAAGATCATCCTCTTCTTTAGCAGGCTCTGAACATACCTACTGACTCTTAAATTGCTCACACTCACAGATTAGGTAAGAGGAAAAGAAGGGATGTCAGAAACAAACGGATATGAAAAAGGTAGGACAAAACACAAGGGTGGAAAGAAACTGAAAAAAACCACCCCTGACAATTACTTTCTTCTGGCATCAGGCTGTAAGACAGAGCGATAGATGGTATTTAAGCATGAAAATGGAAGTTCTAACTGTTGGTTCAGTCACCGATTTAACAGGGGCCCACTCTGGTCAGGCGGACTGCCGTTCCAGTGAGACCAAGCTGGCACCTGCCCCTGCTCTGCGATGCTGCACACTGACAAACAAACGTCCATGTTTCTCACCTTGATCAACCTCATCCTCTCTGAAGCAGCGTCCGGGCCACTAACCAACTTTCACCGCTGTCAGCTCGCATAATGGCGGGTGTGAGTGTCATCAAAGGTTTGCTTTGCTCACTTCCACGGAAGAAGGTTGGTCTCGCATGTTGTGAGAAATGGTATCATTTTTTCTGCACGATTTCCGACTATTCTAAAAATGAACAGATAGAGCCTGTCTAAACGGGATCTTTGCTGAGGAAGTAATAATACTGAGGGAAAGGAACGGATTATTCACCCTTCCAACGCCCTGCGGACCGTCAATCGCATGCAGCCGTAAGAGGCTGCAGCACAAGAGAGAAGGCACGACGGCCGGAGGGTCCGCTAAGCCCCAGCTGCCAGCGGAGGAGACCGCCGCCGGCCCGCAGGGCTCTCCCGCAGCCGCTCGCACCGCCGCGGCCCTGCGGAGCCTCGCGGGCACCCCTGAGGGGCGGCGGAACGGCCTCGGCAGCGCCGCTGCCCCGGCGGCTCGCACGGAGCCGGGGCTGCTCGGACCCGCTGGCAGCCCGGCTCCCTCCCAGACGCCGACTCTCGGGCTCGCCAGGACCCCTCCGTCCCCACGGAAGAGCCATCCCGCCGGACGGCTGCAGCGTGTGCCCGCCCCCCTGGGGAGCGGAGGCGCCCCCCCCCCGCGCGCGGGAGGAGGCGGACGCCCAGCCCGGCCCGCTCCCCCCCAGGAGCGGCGCCCTCCCGCCGCCCCTCAGAGGCGCCACGGCCAGCCCCGCCTCCCCGGGCCCGGGCCCGGGCCCGGGCCCGCCCCTCCGCCCCGCGGGCCCCCGCCGACGGGGCGGGCGGGGCTGCCGCCCCCCGGGCGGTGGGCTGGGGGCAAGGCCCAGCTGTCGGCGTCGCGGAGCCGCCCCGCCCCGCCCCGCCTGGGCCCGGCCCGGCCCGGCCACCGCCCCGCCTTGCCCTTTGCCCGGCCCCCGCGCTCGGCCAATCGGGCGGCGCCCTGTTGGCTGAGCCCGGCGTCCCGCAGCACGGTCCAAGATGGCGGCGCGCGCGCAGCGGGGTGGCCTGGCGGCGGCCCTGCTCGCCGGTGCCCTGCTCGCCTTCGGCCGTCTGCCGCTCGCCCTCGGGCAGGCGGCGGCGGAAGGCTCGGCAGCAGCCCTGCCGCACCGCCGCTTTGAGTACAAGTACAGCTTCAAGGGGCCGCACCTGGTGCAGGCGGATGGGACGGTGCCGTTCTGGGTGCATACGGGCAGTAAGTGCCGGGCGGGGGGCGGCGGAGCGCGAGCGGGGCCGGCCCGCGCCATGTTCCTGCCGTGCAGGCGGCTGTGGCCGGCCCCGCGGGGGACGCGTAGTCCTCGTTACTTGAGGAAAAGCCGCGGGAAGGAGCCGCCACAGGCCGTGGCCGTGGCCGGGGAGCTGAGGGGCAGCGGCGAAGATGGCCGGGGCCGGCGGGACCGGTCAGCCTCGGTTGGGTTCCGGGGGCTGCCAAGGCATCGCGTGAAAGCGGCGGGAGCGCTTGTGGCCTGCAGCTGCCAAACGGGAGAAGAGCGGCACCCGACCCCCGCGCCTTCTGCCTCCCTCGGCAGGGCCGGAGCGGACCGAGCGCGCCGTTAGGCTCGAGCGCCGTCCGTGCCCCCCGCCCCGCGCGCCCGCCGGGCCCTGTCCCGGGCTTCCGCGTAGCTCCAGAGGCCCGGAGGAGAACTGTGATCGCGGTGGAGCGGCTGCAGAGCCGCCCCGCTTTCTTTGCCGCGCGGCTCGAAGTTGCCTGTGACCTTTCTGGGGCTGGGGTAGCTCCGTTGCCGTGCGGAGCTGGCTCGCGGTGGCGTGGAGCTCCCTGTGGAGTGATGATGTGTCACTGTGGGGCGGTGAAAGTCGGCCTCGCGCCCGGGCCGTGTGCCCGCCACGAGCCCCTGATGCTGCTGTAGGGCTGCAGCTCCCGTGGAATTTCACAGTGTAAAAGCCTGACGTGGAAACTGTGCCTTGGCAAATACGGCTTTATTGAGTGTAGTTTATGCAAGTTACGTATCCTCTGCGGCATGGGTTAAGGACTTGATTGTACTCAAAAAGGCGTCTAGTCTTCTGTAAGTCCCCCCACTTGTAAAATGTATTGATATTTACTGTACGTACGGTTCTACCTCAGTATAGTTTCTCTGCAGTAACTTCTGCTGTGGTTTTTTTTTTCGGACAGACTTTAATTTAGTTTCTTTCGGTGAATTTATGAGTGTTAATTTTTGACTGTTATTTGACATTATGCTACAAGTGACATGAAGGAAACTGTCTATAGATGAGCTTTTTTCCTGCTTTTTTAAGCAGATAAGCACCAAAAAAAATTGTTATTTAATACAAGTGAATGAATCTATCTCTCTAAATGTATGCCTATTATTGTTTTAAACTATTAAAAAAAAATTAGAACATCTGTTTTTAAAAAGCAGACCAGAAATCTGTGATTTGTGAAAAGTCATGTGGGATACAGCAGAAAGCTAAACCTGGGGGTTTTTTAAAGTAATTTAATATGTATCTTAAATAGAACATTGGTCTTGTTGTTAAGTTGTGCATCATGGTCCCAAATGGAAGGTGATTAAGTCTTCTGTAAAGCAGTAGTAATCAAGTTGTTGAAAGTAGAGGTCTGGGGGTTTGGTTTTTTTTCTTCCCCTCTCAAGTGCTGCTTGAGTACTCCACTAAAAAGTTATTTTGAAAACTTTTCTCTAGTTGAGGAGATTAGAAAATTTTGTGAATTTAGAGGATTTGTTAATTGGCTAGTTAAGCACTTGCAATACTCTCTCTTTCATATATTCAGCGTTGGTTCCTTTCCTTTCTAGATGCCATACCAAGTGCAGATCAGATTCGTATAACAACATCTTTGAAAAGCCAAAGAGGATCAGCGTGGACAAAAAACAAATCAATATTTGAATACTGGGAAGTCGAAGTGACCTTTCGAGTTACAGGAAGAGGCCGCATTGGAGCTGATGGATTGGTATTAAGAATTTGATCTAACTGAAAAAACATGGACATGCTTTAAATAGTGAATCTTGACTTACGACCCTTACTTGCTTTCTGTAATAGGCAATCTGGTTTACAGAAGAGCAAGGCTTGGAAGGTCCTGTTTTCGGGGCAGCTGATCAATGGAACGGTGTTGGAATTTTCTTTGATTCCTTTGACAATGATGGAAAGGTTAGTCGGAAGCAAACTCTTCTAGCAAAGATTATAAATTAATTTCCTGCTTGTTTTGTACATATAACTTTGTGGAAAAAATAGGATGTTGTTTTCCTACTCTCCTCCCCCTTCACTTCAAAGGCATAAATTAAAATAGTCAAGTTTCCCTTAGATTTTTTTTTACTACACTTTTTTCACACTTTTTTTTTTAAGCTTGAAAATTGAAGCATAACACATAATGAATCTCCACTGAACATTGGTTCATGTGTTAGGTTTGGAGGGAGAATGCCATGTATGTATGTACAAGCTGAAATTTGGAATGTCCATGCACAATTTGAAATGTTGATATATCTGAAGATGTGTGCTTTGGAAGAGGCATATTGTAGCAAAATATGACACTGTGGAAACACAAATTTCTATGTCTCTCTTCAGAGATGCTCTTTTTCTTGCAACAAATCTGCCTTGAGTAGTTCAGCAGCAAAAATTCTGTAGCAGATGGGGGTGACAGTTGCTGTTTTGAATTTACAGTTTTCCAGTCCAGAATGATCCTGGGAAACTTTAACAATACACAGTAGGTCTGCTTTGCTTCTTTTGCTTTTCCTGCACTACTTCAGCTTGCTTTTAGTTGTTTTAGATAAATTTTTGTGGGTAGACAAGCTTTTTTCCTACAGATGGCTTTTGATATACAGCAAACTTCATCATATATAACAGTTGAAAGACTGAAGGTGACGTTTATGTTTCTGATCTTCAAAGACAGGACAGAATTAGAGCATTGTTCAACTTATTAAGAATTTTAAAATCCTTTTTTTTTTCCTTTTTTTCTGACTTCCGGCATGAATACGGACACTGGTGTAGTTTAGCTGGCTGAAGATGCCATCTATCAAAAGTTGGACAACACTGTTTGCCAGAACTTTGATAGCACTGGGACTCTGATCATGGCAAGTTTAGTCAGTGTGATGTGAAACCCTTTTTTCGAAAGTGATGATGTGTCACTTCTAGTCAAAACAAAAGTCTTCATCATGCCTGTATTGGTCTGACGTGTCTTAAATACTGGAGTTTGTAAGACTTTTTTTAATGACAATCTGTTACTTTCTTCAGTCCCAGTGTGGAGAAATACTTCTTGGTGCTGTTTTAGTGTGTTCACTGGAAGATGTTTGGTGCTGTAACCTAGGTCCTCAGCCTAATTTGCTAGCATCCAGAAGCAGACTTCATCTAGTACTGCCAACTCAAAGCACCCTGGTTATGATGCTGACTTAAAAACTGCAAAGCCTTTTTTTCTCTTCCTTCTAAGGCTGTAGGTTATATGAGAGTTGAGTTTTTATTTCTCTGTAGAAGTAGTGACAAGAGCTTTTTAAGAAGAGAAATGCAATTTCATAGCTCTGAACAACTGAAATTGTAAGAACCACACTAAATGTCACAAGAGTTTACAGCACATCTTTCCTGTGACCTTTGGAGGCAAAAAAATGAAAAAGTATTCCCCACTTTAGATTCTCTGCCATCTTTCAAGTTCTTGTATGTGCTTGCGTCTGGACAATATCCCCAGCAGAAACTGGACCGCCCGTTGACCACTAGCATTGGATACTTTTGTTAGCAGCTGTCTACTATGCTCTAAGGTAGATTAGACTTGGGTTGCATTCATGAGTGCTTTGAAATTGAACTGTTTGTACACGCTTTGTGCAGAATATATGGAAGTATGCTCTGAACTAATTCAACATTACTGTTGTTAAACTGAAATAAACAGTAAGAAGATGACATTAAAGTATTCCAGTGGTACTGAGCAGGTAACACTGATGTTGAAGCAATTAAGCTAACCAAACTCCATTGCTGAGAAGTAGAAACACTGGCGTATTTCTGTGTACCGGTGTACTGTTCTGTGGTTGTCACAATCTGTGTGATGAAGTAAAGAAATAGATAGTTTGGTTGTAGTGGTTTTTTGAAGACAAAGGACCACCCTACCCCACCGCTGTGAATTGAGAAGGACATTATTTCTTGAGTTCTTGAAATCTGAGTCTTGTTTTCTTTTCTTAAGAGCTGGTAATCTCTCTAGTGGGACAGTATATTCCTTTATGTTGTGGTTTAACCCCGGTAGTCAGCTAAGCACCACACAGCTGCTTGCTTGCTTGCTCCCGTCTGGTGGGATGGGGGAGAGAATCAGGAGGGTCAAAGTGAGAAAACTCGTGGGTTGAGATAAAGACAGTTTAATAGGTAAAGCAAAAGCTACGCGCTCAAGCAAAGCAAAACAAGGAATTCATTCACTACTTTCCATCGGCAGGGAGCTGTTCAGCCATCTCCAGGACATCAGGGCTCCATCATGCATAATGATGACTTGGAAAGACAAATGCCATAACTCTGCATGTCCCCCCTTTCTCCTTCCCCCAGCTTTTATTGCTGAGCATGATGCCATATGATCTGGGATATCCTTTGGTCACTTGGGATCAGCTGTCCCGGCTGTGTCCCCTCCCAACTCCTTGTGTACCCCCAGCCTACTCGCTAGTGGGGGACTGTGAGAAGCAGAAAAGACTATGCAAAGAATGTAGTAGGCTCTTGCAAAGCATGCAGCGTGACACAGTGCTACTCAGTCATTTTGCTTATGTAATCCTGAAGTACAGAAAGAATAAAAATATCTGTGGTGTATCTGTAGTGTAATGACTTTAGGTGCTTTATCACAGAAAGGCTATCGGTGATGTTGCTCATGTTTCACTTTGAATTAAACTATTCCCTTTGTTTGCTATTTCTTTTTCTAGAAAAACAATCCTGGAGTGATTGTTGTAGGCAACAATGGAAAACTCCTGTATGACCACCAGAAGTAAGTTTATTTTCAGTGTTAATGATGAATGTTTGCTTTTGAATGATGAAATGTTTCATGAAACTCTTTGAGAAACATAAAGGTTTCTTTCATATGAAACTTTGTTGTTTCCTTTACATTTGAGTTTTTCTATTTGTTAAAACACTGTTTTGGCAGTAACAGCACAGAAATTGGCAACTGGTGGATATTTAAATGGCATATATCCTTTGGGATGGGTGAACTCAGATAAATGGAGGTACAGACTTTTTACCTCCTCGTTGCTTATGGACACCTTCCACACACAGCTAATAACTGACAAAAGTGACTAACTGAAAGCTAATTGCCTGTTATTAAATTAATTGGTTTAATTTTGATTTCTGATTGTTTGTCAACAGCATAACTGACATCTTTTCGGATTCTCTGAGAAGAGAGGTGTCTAGCTTAGTTGGTGCAGTCCGGACTATAGCTTATTTCCATCTCAGTTCACAGGTGCAGGAATATATCTTAGAAGCAAACAGATTTCCCCATTACTGCATTCTGTCTATATTGGGTGCTGTGTAAAGCATCTGGTACTGTTGATCCCAGACTTCAGAACAGCTCAGTGCAGTTGTAAGACAGCTTTTGAAAAACTTGCATATTGAAAAACTACCATGATGTTGCTTAGTGATACATTGATGCTTTTTTGTCTTAGCTGATAAATCATAAGATATAGTTTTATGCAAGTTGTCTTCTTGCATAGTGATGGTTCCACGCAAGCATTGGCATCCTGTCAGAGGGACTTCCGTAACAAGCCCTATCCTGTTCGAGTAAAGATAACATACTATCAAAAAACACTGACTGTAAGTACTCTGAAATAACAGTTACTCGTATTTCTCAGGTTTTTAAGTGTGAGATTGTTGCAACTATTTGAAAACCCAAAGACCCCATATGTTAATTCCAATAGTCTTGAAAATGTGGAGCTTGGTAGCAGAAGTTGGAAGGAGGTGCAGTGTGTTCAAATACTAGACAAGTTCTTTTAGCTACATTAGTGCATCTGTAGTTTCTTGAGCTGACTCGGCAGGTATCGCTGATTTTTCCGATGTTACTTAGAAGTCAGTCGTGCTAAGGTACTCTGTTGCTGTTGACTTGCCTGTAAAGGCGTCCCAAAGCCAGCATCTGTTCCTCAGCTTCCAAGTGGTTGAGCAGCTCCTTAACTTGAACGGTATTTCTCAAGCTGATCTGAGAGCTGCAGAGGGTTTTGTAGCTGACTGTAAGAGGTTCTTGAAATGTGACTAAAAAACCAAAGCTTGCTCTTTGACAGTAGATTTAAATTTGCTACTTGAGGTTTCCCACCTCCAAGAAATAATAGGGCTTTGAAGATTAAAGAAGATAGAAAACCACTGTTATAAGGGAGTCTTTAAGACTTCTTAAATACTATTCAGATGACTGTGAATTCCTTCTAGATAAGGAGAGAAAGATACTAATGTGGTGCTGGGTTGCGACAGCTGTGAAGTGTGTATTTCTTGGCTTCTGATTGCTTCTGAAAAGGTGCTATTCATAGGTATTAGCTATAAAACACACAGCTGTCATTTTGTGGTAAAAGTTTCTCTAAAAGTAAACATGAATGCACCTAAAAGAGGGTGGACCTTGTACTGTGTTGTAATGGTAAAAGCTATCTGTTACTCTTGAATGAAAATTACATTTCAGACTCCAATGCTGCTGTCTTTTTTGAATGCACCTGGTCCCCAATGCCTTATCTAGGAAATCCTCTGGCCCAAATGTTGCTGCTAACCTTAGCAGTTCCGCAAATGCATCTGTGGAGGAAAAGAGAATCTCTCTAAGCTTAGCATCAACCTAAGAACAGTAAGGGATGACTCTTCTAGATCAGACCAAAAATTTGTGTTGCCCAGAACCTTATTGGGATGTATACTTTTGATAGACTGGCCTCTAATGATCCCCGAGTCAGGGATTTCTTGAACCAGAGTTGATATTATTACGCCATGATCAGTTTTAGGATAGAATAGAATAATTCCATTTGGAAGGGACCTACAATAATCATCTGGTCCAACTGTCTGACCACTTCAGGGTGACCAAAAGTTAAAACGTTAAGGGCATTGTCCAAATGCCTTTTAAACACTGACAGGCATGGGTATCGACCACCTCTCTAGGAAGGCTGTTCCAGTGTTTGACCACCCTTTCTGTAAAGAAATGCTTCCTAACGTCCAGTCTGAACCTCCCCTGACGCAACTTTGAACCATTCCCATGCGTCCTGTCCCTGGATGCCAGGGAGAAGAGCTCAGCACCTCCCTCTCCACATCCCCTCCTCAGGAAGCTGCAGAGAGCAATGAGGTTGCCCCTCAGCCTCCTTTTCTCCAAACTAGAGAAACCCAGAGTCCTCAGCCGCTCCTCACAGGACATGCCTTCCTGTCCTGTCACCAGCTTTGTTGCCGTTCTCTGCATTCAAGTACACATTCAAGTACCTTAACATCCTTTTTAAAGTTGTGGGGCCCACAGTACTTGGGGTGAGGCCACACCAACGCTAAACACAGTGGGATAATCAGCTCTCTTGACTGGCTGGTTATACTATGTTTGATGCACCCCAGGATGTGGTTTGCCCTCTCGGCTGCCAGGGCACGCTGCTGACTCGTATCGAGCCTACCGTCAACCAGCACCCCCAGATCCCTTTCTGCAGGGCTTCTCCCCAGCCACTCCTCTCCCAGTTTATCCTTGTGTCCGGCATTACTTCATCCCAGGTGCAGAATCCAACATTTGTTCTTGTTAAATTTCATGCCATTGATGATTGCCCAATGCTCCAGTCTATCTAGATCCCTCTGCAAGGCCTCTTGTCCCTTGAGTCAACAGCACCTCCCAGTTTAGTATCATCAGCAAACTTACTAAGGGTGCATTCAACTCCTGCATCCAGATCATTGATAAAAGTGTTGAACAGCACTGGCCCTAGGATTGAGTCCTGAGGAACACCACTGGTGACTGGTCGCCAGCCAGATGTAGCCTGATTCACTGTGGCCCTTTGAGCCCTGCCGTTCAGCCAGTTCTTTACCCAGTGCACCCTGAACCTGCTTATCTCACAGCTGGACAACTTATCCAGAAGGATACTGTGAGGGACAGTATCCAAAGCCTTACTGAAGTACAGAACAACTACATCCACCACCTTCCCTTCATCCACTAGGTGGATGACCTTATTGTAGGATATCAAATTAGTTAGACAGGACTTTCCCTTTGTGAACCCATGTTGACTATGCCTGATGATTGCATTGCTCTTTAGATGCCTTTCAATAGCACCCAGTATGATCTCCATAATTTTTCCAGGCACTGAGGTTAGACTAACAGGTCCGTAGTTTCCTGGGTCTTCCCTCATGCCCTTCTTGGAAATTGGAATAATGTTGGCTAGCTTCCAGTCAGTGGGGACCTCCCCAGACTCCTGAGACCTTTGGTAGACGATTGAGAGGGGTCCTGCAGTAACATCCGCTAGCTCCTTCAGTACTCTGGGATGAATCCCATCCGGCCCCATGGGCTTAGGAACATTCAGCTGATACAACTGGTCCCTTACAATTTCAGTGTCCACAAATGAGAAGTCACTGCTCCCGCAGCCGTGGTCCTCCAACTCAGATGACCGGGCAGCCCAAGGTCTATCAGTATTGGTACAGACTAAGGCAAAAAAAAAAAGAGTTGGATGCCTCCATCTTTTCTTCATCCCCATTTGTCAGGTGACCATCTTCAACAAGTATTGGTCCAATGTTTTCCTTGGACCTCCTCTTGCTATTAACATACTTAAAAAAGCCTTTCTTGTTGTCTGACACAACACTGGCCAGTTTCAACTCTTGTGGAGCTTTGGCCTTTTATGTCTTCTCCCTGCATATGCAAACCACGGCTCTGTAATCTTCCTGCAAAGCCTGACCTTGCTTCCAGAGGTCACACAATTTCTTTTTCCTTTTGACTTCCAAGAGGAGTTCCCTGTTCAGCCAAGCTGGTCGTCTGCCCTGCTTGCTTGACTTTTGACACAATGAGATTGCCTGCTCCTGTGGAAGGTTCTTGGGGCAGGGGGGGAAAGGGGGTTCTTAAAAACTCACTGACACTCATGGACCCCTAAACCCTCAAAAGCAGTTTCTCAGGGAACACTGGTAACTAGCTCCCTGAGTAGCTTAAAGTTTGCTCTCTTGAAATCCAGGGTAGCAACTCTGCTGACCTTTTTTCTCATTACACCGAATTTCAAAGTCTACCATTTTGTGATCACTGTGGCCAAAACAGCCACCTGCCAGCACACCTCCCACAAGTCCTCCTCTATTCACAAACAAGTCTAGGAGGGAATCTTTCCTTGTTGGCTCACTGAGTACTTGTGGTGAGAAGTTACCGTCTTCAGGAATTTCCCAGACTTGCTTGTCACAGCGGTATGGTATTCCCACTTGATGTCTGGGAAGCTGAAATCTCCTATAAAGACAAGGACTACTGATCCAGAGATTTCTCCTCATTAGCTATAGAATAACTCATCGGTGCTATCATCCTGATTGGGTGATCAGTAGCAGATGCCCACAGTGACATCTGCTTTGTTTTCCATCCCTCTGGTCCTCACTCAGAGGCTCTCAACCTCATCATCTCTAACTGTAAGGGCTGTACAGTCAAACCTCTCCATTACATACAGTGCAGCACCTCCACCTTGCCTGCTCTGCCTATCCGTCTTGAACATCCTATAGCCCTCCATCCCAGCACTTCAGCTGTGGGACTCATTTCACCAAGTCTCGCTAATACCAATGATATCGTAGCTCTGGGAACGGACCAACGCTCCCAGTTTGTCCTGTTTGTTTCTTATACTGCAGGTGTTGATGTACAAGCATTTCAGATGTGCTCCTAAACCCTCAGTGCTCCCCGGAACTGTGTAAATGCTCCCACTGGCACCCTCAGGCAGTGCCATGCCATCCCTTGGCTTACCTTCATCTCTCCCTTCCCCCATGTGTTCCCTTCCATGGACTAATTTGTCTTGCTGTTTCTTATGACTGAAATGAATACATCTTTATATGTGTCTGAATTCTATGCGGTATGTCCTCTTAGGTGATGAATGGAAAATGTTGAATTTTGAATCAGGCCTTTTTTTCCTTTTTAAAATAGAGAGTTTACACATTTTCTTTGTAAAAAGTGTCTTGCGGAAAAGTAGTTGGTTTCGGTTTCTAGTATCAGCTGCTGAATTACCAATAAGTTGTATTTGTGACAATTACTGTAAATTGACAAAGCAATTAACACAAATACATTTATGTGGTAAAAATTGTAAGTGTTTATCCTTTTAGGTATTAATTAACAATGGCTTCACTCCAGATAAAGACGACTATGAATTTTGTGCAAAAGTGGAAGATATGGTGTTGCCATCACAAGGATATTTTGGAATATCTGCAGCAACAGGGGGACTTGCAGGTAGCAAATGTTAAAAATTGTGACAAATGGTGTGGAGACTGGCAGGGCTTGCAAGAGAGGTTGTGTGGTTTGTTTTTTTTTTACTGCTAGTGTTGCTCCATTATACCAATTTTTGACCATGATGATGTGATTAATCCTTTCCCATTCCTAAATTACTGATCCTCTCCCATTCCTAAATTACTGATATGCTCAGGCCTTTTCCTGGCTAGAGCAGAAGGACTTTCAATTTGTCCTGACAAAGACATTGTGCAGTCTCATTCCCCAGTGCATAAACTCTTAGAAGGACTCTGGGAGAATGCTGTTGCCTGAAGGTCCTTTGCAAGTGCAAGGTTGAGTTGGGAAGTACCAGGATTTGTAATGTGTACCAGTAGCAATTAACAGTGGGGTTTTTTTTGTTTGTCTGTTGAATACAGATGATCATGATGTCCTGTCTTTTCTGACCTTCCAGTTGACTGAGCCTGGGAAGCAAGTAGTAAGCATCTTTATGCATAATTAATAAAATATGTTATTGTATATGTTTTATGTATAGCACCAGATTATGGCATTTCCTCTGAAGTCATACTTGGCATCCCTGTTTCAGGATTTTGGCACGTAGCTGTGCTGTCACCTGTTTTAGAAAGATGAGACTAATGCTGTAATGTTTCAGTAATATTTTAATTAATGTTTTCAAGACCAGAATTCTTGAAGCAACACTGAATCAACAAAAATCCTGATGTTAAATGAAAACGTGCAGAGAAAACAAACTAAAAAGTACACTTTGTTTGGAAAGTGGACAAATAATCTGTTCTTGCTTTCAACTTCCCATACCTCTAGAACACTTCTGTACTGCTAAACAGCATCTATCCTTGTAAAACTTGATTTCTTTTTAGTCGCAGAAAGTATGCATGTATCAGGAAAAAGCTGTGGGTCTCCATAGGAATGTCTGGTTTCTCACTTCAACTTAATATATTAATGTGCTCCACTAATTGTGTTATGCCTTCAAATCTGAAATCTGAACAGCCTTGCTGGAGAATAAGTTATATAGGAGTGGTGGTGAACACGAAAAAAATCTCTCTCCCCTCCCCCCTTTGATAATGTTTTAAAGCCAACACCAGATGCAGAAATTCCTCAAAAAGATAAAGAGAAGTATCAAGAAGAGTTTGAACACTTTCAACAAGAATTGGATAAAAAGAAAGAAGAATTTCAAAAGGAACATCCTGATGTGCAAGGACAGCCAGGCAAGTTATTTGAGCGATTTTTCAGTTGTCAAGGAAAATGTTTGCTTTCTGGGATATTCAGAGCTAGGGCCTGATACTCTGACTGACCTTACTAAGCTCCTACTGATGTTACTTACTTTATTTAAGAATCTTTCATCTTTTGTTTGTGAAGTGTTTTCTGAAATGTAAAGTCCCTTTTGTCATGCCTGGCTTGAGAACAAAACAAAGGAATGGAAACATGATGAGAATCTGTATGGAACAGTAGAAGGGAGAGAAGGTCATGCATCCCTCTGTAAAGTGATGATTAAGGAAGCATGGCCTTTCTGATTATTTGAAAATATATTTGAAAGATCATCTTTTTGGTCTGTTTCTGCACATTCATAACAAACGGGGGTTTTTCCGTCTTGTTTTATGGATGGTTATTAAAGATGGGCTAATGGTTGTGCTGGAACACATGCTTACTTGGAAGAGCTTTTTAATGCTTGCCTAATATTGGGCATGTGTTGAGTTACGTCAGTTTCAGCACCACAGCATTAGCTGGCACTCGGCGTTGGTATTTGGGTTGGTTAATAACCAGATTTCCAGCTTGATGTTGTTAAAAACTGTGGCCTTTATTTTTACGTTTTAAGCTATTGATAAGAAATTTAAGTTTGCCTGGATAAGGCAGAGTTGACCTTTCCACTATTGATACCACACATCTGCAGCTCTCAGCAAGCATTGGTTTAAAGATATTTCAGACTGAACAGCATTTTTCCACTGATTTCAAATTATATTTAATTTAGGAAAACGATAATAATGACTCTTGCCCACTTTTTTGAGTGTTTAGCCAAAGTGCTTTGACTTTGATTGTTCTGCTGTGGAACATGGTGGGGGTTTTGTTTGTTTGCTTGGGTTGGTATTTTTAAAAAATTAAAAAAAAAAAAATTTGAGCTGGGCAAAAAAAGCTGCTTATTTGAAAATATAATGGAAGCCAGTCTATTTCTTACTTTTGTGGATTGAATTAGCTGTATTTGAACGCGCACACATCAGGAATGTGCTTTAGGCATCTAGACCTGAAATTTCAGGTTGTCATCTTTTTTTGCACAGCGATAAGTTATGACTGTTCTAAAAGTCCTACACCATTTTAACTTCATCTGTGTTTTTGAAATATTGTCCAGCCTTCCATTAATAAGAAATAATAATCTTTTTGCCACAGAGTCTTTTGGACTTTCTTCTTTCTGATGTTGTTGAAGCTGTGGAGGAACTCACTCAAAATGTGCAGTCACTTCTCTATTTCAAGCTACTTTTAAAATCTTACTTTTTCTAAAAAGTAGCTGTTACTTAATACCTGCAAATCTCTTCTGAAGGGTAGTTGGTAATACAATGCTAGCTTATGCAAAGATAGCTGCCTCCTAATAATAACAGCATCCTGTGCAACATAAAATGGAAATATTACCCAAGTATTGAAATAGGAACTCTAAGATGGAGTCTGGGTTTGAACGTGTGGTTAACTCTGTGCAGTTGTTCTGATCCCATTTGGGTATACTTTGCCATGGCAATGATGATAAATAAACACCAAATACATCGAATTATGGGGAAAAAAGTATATCCATGTGGAAACTTTAAGGGTGCAAGAAAAATGATACAATGCAACTTAGGAGGAATGCATGTATCTAAGAACTACCTGTGCTTTATTCTTATCAGCGGATGATCTTTTTGAAACTGTAAGTGATCGTGAACTGAGGCAAATCTTTGAGGGGCAGAATCGAATTCATCTTGAAATCAAACAGCTTAACAGGCAATTGGACATGATTCTGGATGAGCAGAGGAGGTATGTCTCTGCAGTCACAGATGAGATTGCTAGAAGAGGAGCTGGTTTTCCAGGTCAACAAGGACAGGTAAATAAAAACCAAAAAAACAAACAAAAAAACCCCCCATAAAACACCCCACTGTGATTGATAGCTCAGCCTAATTTCAGCAGCATGATCGATTGGCTTTTTCCAAGATATGTTGATCTTTTTCTCCTTCTTCCCTCTGCTCCCCTCCCCCCTGCACCAGGTTTCCCAGCAAGAGATTGAGACTGTTGTGAAAACTCAAGAAGAGGTCATTAGACAAGTAAATGAAATAAGGTAAATGCTTTCTAAATATTAAGGCTGTGTTTTGAATTTTGTATTATTTTCCACCTTTTAAATCCTACTTATTTCAGTAGGAGAATATTGATAAACTTGAAATTTCTCTGTGTCAGTTCCTTAGTGACGACTCTCTGCATACATTTAATTTCTATGATGAAGTAAGTTCACGTCCCTAGGGTGGCTAAGCCCCCTGATTCACCTCTTTTTTTTTTTTTTTTTATCATGAGATTCCACTTCAACAGGTAAATCCAGTCCCCCTAAAAGCAATCGATTTCTGCTAATGTGATAACCTGCTACCTCATGGAAATTTGTTGCTCTGTTTTGGAGTATTATAACAACATGAGCATAAATGCCTTCAATTTATAGCTAGTGAACCTAAAAAAAAAAAAAGGTGTATTGGAGGATCTTGTCCATGTACTCAGTCTACTCCTGATATAATGATTATATGAGTGTATTATTAGATAATATTATGAATAAGATCCATAATATTATATTTAATAGTATTATATGAGATATAGTTGAGGTTTTGTTTAGTGTAAACAACCTATAAAGGCATGTAAGGAATTCTGAGAAGTAGTTGTGAGAATTCTGAGAAGTGTACAAATGAAAACGTCTGTGCATGTAATAAGAGTTGTTGAGATTTATTGCTTCTTATTCTAATTATTATTTGTGTGGTTTTTTCTAAAGTAGTTAATGTCTTTCTCCAATATAGACGTATATTTTGTCTTTGTTTTTTTTTCCCTAATTTTGCTATGACTCCCTAAAGCTCATATATTGATCATTGCTCCATGGTGGTCTGTTAGTGTTACTGATTCATATATCACAAAAAGTATTTACAGTTTTATGTCAGGTGTCTCAGAATTCCAGTGTGTATAAGCCTTGGAGAGGCCTCATTTTGTTTTGTTTTTTTTCTTTTTTTCATTTCCATTGTAGATTAACCTTTTTTATCAGTAGGAGTAGGGCTAGGCCTTGAGAGAGCATTGCTTCTTGATGGAAGTTGAAACAAGGGCCAGATCTGGAAAATACTTAATGTCCTTTCTTGGCCTGAACTGTGGAAAAATAAGGGGACAAAAAGTGCGGTTTCCACAGTCCTGTACCTGTGCAGGGGTAATTCCATCCGTCAGTACAGCCAGAGGACTGATCAGCTGGAAAGCAGCTTTGCAGAAAAAAACTTGGGAATCCTGATGGCCAAGAAGTTGGATATTGGGCCGCAATACACCCTTATGGAAAGACCACCAGCAGCATCCCAGTCTGTTGTGCAGAGCGTTGCCAGTGGGTCGAGGGAGATGATTATCCCTCTCTCTTCAGCACTGGTGACACCACATCTGGAGTCCTATGTCCAGTCTTGGGCACCTCAGTACGAGAGAGACATGGACATACTGGAGAGAGTCAAGTGAAGGATCATACAAATGATTAAAGGGTTGGAGCATTTGTTGTACAAGGACAGGCTGAGGGAGCTAGGGTTGTATAGCCTGGAGAAAAGGCTTGGGGGTATCTTATCTATGGGTATAAACACCTGATTTTGGAGGTGGTGAGGGTGATAGAGCCAGACTCTTCTCACTGGTACCCAGTGACAGAATGAAGGGCAACGGGCACAAACTGAAATACAGGAAATTCTGTGTAGATAAGAAAAGAAACTTGTGAGGGTGGTTGAACACTGGAATAGGTTGGTTGCCCAGGAAGGTTTTGCAGTCTCCATCCTTGGAGATACTGGAAACCCAACTGTGACTAAAAATTCCTTGGTTTGTTAGGTGCTAAGACATATTGTCATACAGCACTTAAGGGGAGGAAAAAAAAGAAAGGGGGGGAAAAAAAAGCACTCTAATATTAAATTACTGTCACTCACATTGCATAGTGAAGACAGAAATGCGTTGGGATTTTTCATGTGCCAGTGTATCGTGTAGACCATTTTAGTAATCTTGGCCCCATTTCTTGTAGGTTAGAGAAGAACGGGCAAATGTTTTTAAACTCTGCTGTGATAAAGTGCCTGTTTTTTCTTTACACATGGGCTGCGTGCTCTTACTTAAAAAATACTTTTGTTATTCCAGGGGTGTGAATATTTTATGGACTAATTTTACTTACTGTGTGAAAACCAGGCCTATCAACTGATATATCAATGTCTTTTGTAGCAAAAGATAATCACATTAATCACTTGGACAGTTACAGACCTGGTTTTTTGCCTGGATGAATTCAGTTGTGTGGCAGTCTTGGGTAATTTATTGGAATCTAACTGTACTACATTAAGACTCCTGGGGGTGGGCTTTGTTTGGTTCGTTGGTTGGTTTATTTTTTTGTCAGAGGACTTTCTGCCAGTTAACTTTCTCAGGAAACTTCTGTATCTGCAGGGACACTTGCAAGTTCCCAAGTGATTAATAATTTTGCTTTTTAAGATGCAGTTTTTTAAATCAATTGAGAGCTACGGTGTACCTTTTCAAACTATGTTACCAAATGAAGTAACAACCTTATCTGGAAGGTGCTATACTGCTAAAATGGATTTGAGAAAATTCCTGTGTTTGATAGGGACGTCTGTGTACTGCTTCTAAGACATTTTACAGTTGCTGTCTTTAGCAGGAATGTATTTAAGTTGGTTTAACCCTTTATAGTAGTTAAAACATTCCTTTCCTTGGGCTTAAAAAAAGGAGAAAACCAAATCCTACAACTTGGTGTTGTAGTATATAAGCAGTTGTGGTTTTTTTTCCTGTATTAGTTCAAGGGCAGCTCTTCCAGTTTATCTAAGTAGGTCAGTTTTTTGTAGAATGAAGATTAGAGTGCTTCCATTTTTTGCACTTGTTCTTCCACGAAAGCTTTTATGTTAATATTCTTGACAAATCTTTATACCTTGCAAGCAAATTAGATTTTCTTGTTAACATTGGCAGTCTGCCCTTTTAGTGACTACTTATTAGGTATGAGTTTGCGTAACATCATCTTAATATTTTTCTTAGATTAAAGAAATGCTTTATTTATAGATAGAAATGAACAGCCCGCTGTTGCATTGCTGGTCATCCCGGAGGAAAAGGACTTACTAAGTAATTTTCTTGTCAAGATTTGTGGATTTCTTAATCATCTGATTACAGAAGAATCTTGCATGTTCATACAGTAGAAACTATCAGCATGGTATTGTTCATGCAAAAGTAAATGTAAATTAAATTTGATACAGACCATGTCTATTTAGGGAAGTTATTTTGCTTTTTAACAAACAGTGGATCAGTCTGGGGGAAGGTTGGTGTGCAGATTTCTGTTAATTACATGAGGATGGTGGTATTAGGGAGAGGAACAAAATGAGTGTCACACTTGTGTTCTAGCACTGAAAATAGTGGGGCAAGATAAACAATGTGATGGATATGGATAGACAGAATTCCTGCTAGCATTTATTAGGCAGTGGTCATGATGGTGGTTGTATGGGTTATTTAAGAAAAAAATCTTCCCGTGAAAAACTTACTTCTGAAATAGGTGGTTATAACACTAATTCAAAGTACAGGTAAATATTAATCAATTTACTTTAAATCATCTATACAATGACAATACAAAAATATAAAATAATTTCTTGATAACGTATATGCTAATTTAAGTTAGGACAGATGAGGGGGGTTTTGCATTCATTTTGTATGTGTAAGTTCCAAATCAGAAATGTAGAATGAGAGAATGTGAGAGTTGCTTTGATTAGTTTTGTTCGCAGTGGCTTACAGAAGTAAACAGCTGGGTTCTGGTAACTCCTTTTGATAACTTTGCAATGTTAAAAACGAGCTTATTGAGGTAAATGTTGAGAGTTTTGCAGAACTCCATGGCTAACTCCATCTGGCCTAGAGTGCAGTACGTTATCTGGAGTAACTGGAAATGCAGCTGTGGAAAGCGACTGATCTTCTAACGTGCTGGAAGTGGGAATGAGCTTTTACAAAGATGACGGGAAAGGGTGAATCCTTGGATCTTTTTGTTACTGAAAGTGAAAAGAATTTTTTTTCTGTTATGTGGAAAGTATGCAGAATACTGGTAGTCTAGTATGTTAAGTTGATTTCTGTGTTAAAAGTGATATTTTTAAGAAAAAATGGTAGTCTTCAGTTTGAACAAAAGTATATTGCTAATCCAGCATTTAGTAGGGCCTGTAATTACTAAATGCCTCTTTGTTAAAGTGGTGTATCTGCAAGTTGATATAATTGTGTAGATTAATTGAGAGTGTGGCTTTGACTTAGCATGTAGCTGCTTCAAGGAGTTTAAACATGCTGCATAGTTCTTACAATGGAGTGAAAGCTGCTGCAACACTAATACACCATATCTATGCTTGCAATTTTTACTTCTGAAGCGTTGTCATAGTGCCTTTGAATAGGTATGTACCTTACTAGTTTTCTCTTTTCTCCTGTTGTGTTTTTTTATTTTTAGTTCTGTGTTTTTTGAATTTTAATGGCATGAAGAGCAGCTGATGCAAAGCTAAAAGATGGG
Source organism: Ciconia boyciana (assembly GCF_034638445.1). Classification (NCBI taxonomy): domain Eukaryota; kingdom Metazoa; phylum Chordata; class Aves; order Ciconiiformes; family Ciconiidae; genus Ciconia; species Ciconia boyciana. Next base: position 25,303,291 of record NC_132937.1, read on the forward strand.
CAACATCTTTATGAAGATTATTTGTAAACATTTAAGTTTTGATGCTTAGTTTGCCGTTTTCACAATGAATATGAGCCATTTAAAAATCCATAATATAATTTTGTATCACACTTACAAGTACGAATATATGTTGTTGTTGCCAGTTTACTTAATGAATAGTATTCAATCCAGGGTTTTGTTGTTTTGTTTTTTTTTCTTATGTGAAAGTTACAATTGAAACTGTTCAAGGTCAGGTTGGATGGCTCTGAGCAACCTGGTCTAGTGGAAGGTATCCCTGCCCATGGCAGAGGGGTTGGCCCAGATGATCTTTAAAGGTCACTTCCAACCCAAACCATTCTGTGACACTATGATAAATTGCTGACCACTGTACAAAGAGTTCGGACTTTACCTTGAAGGCATCGAAGTAAGCTCTCATCTGAACAAAATGTAAAATTTTAAGTAAATTAAAAAGAAATCCAAAGACATGCATTTTGATTGTTTATTCTGTTAATAATGAAGAGATTAACATTCACATGATAAATATTTTAGCTGTAGAGTAATCCTCTTTGCAACTGAAAAGAGACATCACAGTAGGGGAAAATTATATAAACATATTGATTAGAGATTAAGTATTTTTCTCTCATTGACTAGTTTACCTCAAACAGAATTAGTTATGGAACCTCAACTTTTTACAGATTTAATTTGATTTGTTGTAGAAGCAAAATGAATTCACATGAAGACAATATTAAGTATTATGACAATACATATGGGAAATGAGTTTCTCGTATAAATGATAATCATGAAACATGGATGTATCTAAATCTTTTCTTATCCCTAAAGCCTCTTCTTTATTTTTATTTCTTACATGACTGCTTTTATTTATTTATTTTTCAAACAGCTTTTGGTTTTCTTCAAAGATTGCATTAAACTCTGCTTATCCTAAAGCCTCAGCAAGAGCTTCAGATAAAACACTTGTTTTAGACTTCATCAGTCAGGCAAAGCAGATGTCTAGCAACAGAATATTTGCCAGATCTTGTTTTCAGTGTGACTTTAGGAGATGGTGCACTGTACAAATTGAAAATGTCTGCAGAATTAAATATTTAAAAAAAAAATCATAGTTTGATTAAGGAATTATTTCTTGATAGGTATTCTTGGAAGCTAGAAAAAATGTTTTCTGCCTTTTGGGGCAACTATGTATTGCAAATTAATTTTAATGGTCTAAAAGGTGTCCAGAATAACTGCTGTTTGTAGAAAAGCTTTTCTGTGCTGAAAGATGTTTTGTTGTTTGTCCTGTTTCAGAAATTCCATGGCTGATACTCTGAAGTTGATCAGTGGAGCTCAACATCCTGGCTCTGCTGCAGGAGTCTATGAAACAACTCAGCACTTCAATGACATCAAAGAACACCTTCATGTAGTAAAGAGGGACATTGAGCATTTAGTACAACGAAATATGGTAATTTATGTGCTGGTAGTGTAAAGCATGACTGTAATACTTCTTTATTTGGCTGTTAGTGAAAAGCTAGGATGAGCCAGCGTGCAATTTATGGAGCAATTAATCCTTCATTAAGCTGCTTCGCTAAAACTGCACTGCCTTGACCTAACTGCATGATCTGTGTCTTGACGAGAAGTTTTGCACAAAGAGCATGATTTTTAGTCTAATTTCCTGTGGAAACAAGGTCAAGCAATTAGGTTTTCTGGGTGCTTTTTTTGTGTTTGTCCCCCTACTTAACAGCTGTATACAGAGGAGATTTTCTATTGCTTCTGCACAGAAGGGAGAGCTTTAATCAAGGAAGCTCGGGCAGGCTCCGCGTAAGGTCTCTGAGTGTGAAAGATGACTGCATTCACATTCAGGAGCACCTTAGTCTAGCCTAGGTAGCAATTAAGCTGAATTAGCTTATGATCTCATGGAAGGTTCTTTATTTCTGGGTTAGTTTACTGCAGATTTATTCTTTCCCCTATAACCCTCAAATTAACATCAGTCAGTTTATCTGAGAAACATAAAGGTGAAAGGGGAAAGTGAGACGGGGAGTAAGACTTATGATTTTTCAGAATAGTGTCATTCTGCTGTTTTCTGCTTGTGTTCCAATTTTTAGATCATGTTGCAAAGACCTTGTTTTGTTTCTTACATAGAACAGTCTTTTGATGGCATGTCTTGTTTGCTCTTTTCTCAAATACTGTTTTTTCTTGGTTTTTAGCCATCTAGCGAGAAATCGAAGTGTCCAGACTTGCCACCATTTCCATCATGCTTATCTACAATGCACTTCTTCATATTTGTAGCAGTGCAAACAGTGTTATTCATTGGTTATATCATGTATAGGTAAGTATGTCTTTCTTTAAAAGCAACAGGGCAAATTATTTTAGAATTTCTGACTGGAAATGCAATTGCAATGGTATGATTATGTTAATCTTCTTTAAAGCAAGCAACCTTTCAGATTGGAAGAGACCTTGGGAGGTCTATAGTTCAACCTTCTGCTCAAAGCAGGGTCAACACTGAATTCAGACCAGGTCGCTTAGTATTTAGACTGGTCAGTTCTTAAAAAACCTCCAAGAACGAGAGATTTACCACTGTTAAGGACCCCAGTGGAAATGTTCAGTTATCATAATGAAGTTGGTTTTTTTCTCCCCCCGCCCCCATGGTATATCTAGTGGGAACCTGCCCTGTTTCAGTTTGACTGTTGTGTGTCTCTCTTATAATGTGCATCTCTGTAAAGAAACTGTCCCTGTCTCCTCAATAACATCTTGTGGGTATTAGAAAGCTGCTGTTAGACCCCTTGAAGCCTTCTTTTGTCCAGGATGAACAAGCCCAGTTCCCTCCCTCTCTTCTCTTGAGGCATGTGCTTCAGCTCTTGACCTCCATCCTTGTGGTCTTCTGCTGGACTTCACTGCAGTTTATTAATATCTGTTAATCAGTGAAGATTAATATCTGTTAAAATCTGATGTGATTTTTTTTCTGCTATGTGTACCTACAAGCTGCTTATCCCATCTTACAAATTCCTCAGTGAACTTTTTTTATGATACATATCCCTTCATCCCTCTTCTACATATGATATTGATAGTGTATGGACTTCCCCCCCCTCCCCAAGTAATTGCGGTTTTATCTGTTCTCTTCATCTTCCTTGTAATGTCATAATGTTCAAATTAAATTTGTGTCGATGGAAAGGAAAGCCTGTTGAGAGTAAGGACTGACTTGCTTGGTAGTCTTCCCTCCTGCTTCTCTCGCACGCTAATCAGGATAAGGAGTAGGGACCAAAATAGCTGCATTGCCTTTCAAAGAGAAAATGCTGTGTGCTACCCCTATGGAAGGATAACTAGTATAAATCTAAGACCAATGCTGCTGATAGCACTAACTTTTACTGCGTGTCTGCTTCTCTGCAAAGTGGAGAGTGCATTTCTTATGTATGTCATGTTGTGCCATCAACTGGAAAGACAGCTTCCAAGACAAATGAGGAGCTGGTCCCCTCCAGGACTTTTTGATGCCCTTGTAATTCTAGCATATGTGTGTGGTTGATCCACGGTATCTGTATCCACTGAGAAAATAAATATGTTCTGTGCCAGAGGGAAAAGGAAATCCCATTTCAAGTAAATTCTTTCACTGCTTAATTGCATGTGTTTCCTTTTCTGTGATGATCTTTAGGCCAATCAGATACTGAGAAGCTTTAGAAAATTTTAGTTAAAGTGTTTTAAAAATCAGTTCATATGCTCTTTCACAGTTTCTGGCTTCTCTCCAGAAGGTTTTGTTTCCTTCTGTGTCTGATGCAAAATTGGAACTATAGTGATGCTACCAGTGCCTTTGTAAATAGAAAAAATTATATCCTATTTTTGTGATATGACTTATATTTGATTTCCCTAAGTCTCTATGGACAAGGAATGGGATCTTTTAGTCTCCAAATAAATGAAATATTTATTTATTTAAACCAGTTAGCTAGTTTTATACTATAAGTACTTAATGAATTCTCTTCTGCTTTTTTCTTTCAGGAGTCAACAAGAAGCAGCAGCCAAAAAGTTCTTTTGATGACCTGTTCCTTTTGTGTGTACATAACAGCAGTATGTATGCACAGAAAATTATACACTTCTGTAAATGAGGGAAATTTTAGTGTTTGATATACTTCAATATTGTAAATTATTGAATTTTGTTAAACAAAATGAGTTCTCATTTAAACTGTTGATGCTAAAGTTAAAAACAGACTGGGGAGCAGCAGAGCAAATGCTAGATAGGGGAAAAGTGTGGACCCTATCTAAGTCTATGTTTTCGGCTAACTTTCTCATCAATACTGCAAGGCAAATGCCGTGTTCCTCCTCTTTTGTTAAGATTCCAGAGGAGGGAATTGAAACCCCCAGGTTTGGTGGTTGTTCATAATGAGAATTTCAGATGGATGATTTGTGCAGAAAGCTTGCCACTAAGTGTCCTGACATAACAGTTTAAAAAAACAAAAGCAAACAAAACCCAAACGACTGCTCTCCTCTATTTTTTTTGGGGGGGGGGGTGGGGGGGTGTGTGTAAAAAATCTGTTATAAACATTTAATTTCTTTACCACTTGGATTCACCAGTTTAAGAATTATTTAGTTAATTCTAACTCTTCATGAAATATAGGTTTAAGCACTTTTTAATATGTGGACACAAGGACAGGCCTTTAACAGTCTGACTGTTGATACCTAATATAGAAAACAAACTATTTGGAACAAGCAAACAAAGGCTTATCTCCTTATTTTGGGTTTTGGTTTTAGGCAGTGGGAGAAAACATGATAAAAGTAGTTTCTTCAAGTTTCAAGCCTGTCTGTAATTTTCTTTGGAGACTGTGGAACTTTTTCAGCAAAGATATCATTGCTTTATACCTCTTTAAATCTGATTTTATAAGGATGTATTTAGTGTATGAATATGTCTTTACTTTTATAAAGCTGTCTTGTGTCTTTCATGTATCAAATACAGGTGCTTTGATTTAAATCTTGACATGGCAAGTATTCTAAACCACAGATACTGAGTGTTAACCCATTTCTTCACAAGCTGTTGCTTCAGACATGTTTGTTAATCCAGCAGCTATTGTAGAACCAGTTTTGTGTCAATTCCTGCTTTAATATCAAAAGCATAAGACTGAACATGTGTTTTTGATTCTGCTTATCAGGTGAACATTTGCTTCAGGAAAAAAACAAAGCAGATAGCCCAAATTAGGAATGTGAAGTGAACTCATTTTGCCTTGTTTACATATCTGTGGTAACTTTGTCCTTGAGTTCTTTGTGTGTAGATTTAGAATAGGGGGTTTTGTTGTTTTGGTTTTTTAAAAAATTCTATAAAATGCATCAGGATATTTCACTTTTAACTATTAATCTGTTTGTCTGAATCTGCAAAAATTATCTAGCATACTGCTACTGCATTCCTATAATCTACTCCCTTGGAGTGCAACACAGGCTGCCAAATTCACTGTAATGAAGAACTTCAGTATTGTGCCTGTCAGTTTGGAGAAATGACAGGCAATGATCAATCTATGCAATATATTTTGTTACTTAAAATACAGTGTCCAGAAAGTGGATGTCTGTGCTACACCAATAAACCAATACTACCTACACACCTATTTACATAGCTACAGTACGTAGTATACTGTAAGTGGTATAGCTTTATAGATTCATTTCTAAATTTGAGAAGATTTTGCTGTACTAATTGGAGAAACTACTGCCTCAAGCTAATCTTGCTGGATAAATAGGGTAAGTCAATGAAAAACACTTTTCAGATAAGTGAGAGTAACACAGGAATTTATCCATTCAGTTCTTTCAACACCAGCAAATATTTACAGGTGCCTTGAGTCTAAGCTATTACAACCCTGACTCTTCTAACTAAACTTAATATATTTTCTTAAATTGTTCTGAAAATGTACAGTGTTGTTCCTTTCAATTGCAAGCCTTCCTGCATCAGCGCAACACCTAAACAGAACTCGTCTCTCACAGCAGGCTTTGCAAGACCCTTTATACAGAAAGGCTGGCAATTGTATTTTGATAAGTAGGTGCATATATCTGGCATAATGAGGAACACCTCTAATGTATCAGTTGGAGGAAGCCTGTATTTTTGTTACTGTGAATTTATCCAACCATAACTTTGTCTTAAAGCTGGAGCAGCCCATACTTTTGTGTCTTTTGTTAGAAAGAAGAGAAGGCTGGGGATGGTGTCTAGGTGAAAACTTGAACCTACGCTTGTATCTTCAGTATGAGGCTCAGCTTGTGTGTTTATGCTGCTAATAGATCTGACATACCTCCCATTTGCAACTAGGAAACTTTTGCATTAGGGAGCAGAAGGTCTAAAGCGTAACATCCAAAAAGTGTAACTTTGCTTCATGCTTCATTTCACAGTCATCTCTCCTTGGAACTTCCATAATTGCCTCGTCACTCACTGGATCAAAGGAAAGCTCCCAGTTGCCCAGCTCAAATTTTGTCCTGTCTGTTCTTGGAAGTGATAGCAACAAATTTGGACTTTAAGAATATTTGTCAGTCAATGTAGCCTCCTGTTATGGCTGGCTACTAGAAGTTTCTTTCAACACTGATAGCGTGTTTGATTCTTACCAAGTAAGATTTCAGGACTAGGAGGAGAAGACACCGTGGAATCCAGTTTGACAATATGGGGGAGAACAAGTCTAACAATTGTATTTGGAGTGTGGGTGATAAGTAGCAAATATTTGGCAGTGATAAGAGAATCTCATTGTACTGGTCAGGGTATATTAAATACACGGTCACACCTGAATCTTTCAAAAGTAAAATTCACAAGATGGTTTGTAAATTACCTAACTTCCTGTTTGAAGAAAATTTGACATTTATCAATGCATCAATGACTGTAACACTGAAGACTGTCTACTGGGGTTCTTTTAAATTCATATGACATTTTCATATGTTTGTTTCTGACTAATGTAACTTGACACTTGGAGTTCAGAGATAACCTTATTTGAATAAAGATGCATATTTTTAGTAAGCTTTTTTCTTTTAATTTGGTACATGTCAATGAAATCCAAGCAAGTGTATTTGAAGCATTCTTTACCCTCTGTTGTTCAGAGAGTTTGAACACTTTGAGATATGGGTTCAGTCCTACCTGATACTGGAGAGTTAGCGGCATTCAGAGGCTGAGGCTCCGCCTGCATTGAAGAGACAGATGACTGCCATCGGTTAGAAAGATATGCTGAATCCAGCCTCAGTTCATTCGGCGTGAAGGGATTATATCCTCTGTTGCAGTCTAATGCAAGAGTGACTCTAACCTAAAAGAAAGAGATTCGCTCAAAAGCTTGTGTTAAGGGTATCAAGACTTGCCTTGCGTATCAGACGCTTAGGGTCAAATGTAAAGTAGTATGTCAACCTCTAAGTCTCTTAGCAGCAAATCGAGTTGCTTGCTGGCTGCTTTGAGTATACAAAGTCTCTCATTTTTCTGTGCTGAAGATTGCCTGTATCTCTGAAGTTCTTTCTCCAGATTCCCCAAACAGCCATAACCTGGGTGCTCCGCTCCTGTTTGGAGTACAACGTGCCTACCCAAAACAAGTCAGCCTGTGTCTCCTTGGGTTTTTTGTTTTGGTTTTTTTATACTGTTCTGTCCAGTAAACTGTTTGTCTGTGGTAACCTCCCACAGGAAGAGTAAGAATTCCCTCACTGACCATCATTTTCCCCCAGCCAGGAGCAGTTTCTCTAAAAGATGGAGGAGAGAAATCTTCTATTAAATCTATTCAAGCTGAGAAAGCCCTAAAATATTTCTCTCTTTCTCTGCAAGTGATCTAATGTTCCAACTTCTATAGAAGGTAACATCATCTTCTAGAGGGATGAAGCGGGGCAGGGGGGAGTCTTGGTCCTTTCAAAGAATGCTTAGATGCTTCTGAATTAGTGGTTGGAGTTGTCTGCTGTGACTGTGTTTTGGGAACATAGTCTCTAGAAAAGGCTGGGAGTTTGGGTGCTTGCCTGCCTATAGCATTTTTGTGTTGGCCTCTTGAGGCTCTTAGATTTTGCTCTTTGTGATCTGCCTGTTTCAAGACTCTGAATTTTATTCTGGGGTTGGAGATGCCTGCTGTTCTTTGGGTATGGAACACGGGCTTTTTTCATATTGCCCAGTGCCATCGGATAAAAGAGGAACTGAGCCTTTAATTTTGATTTCACTTAAGCTACAGGGAAAAGATGTAGGAAGTGGCAACATGAGTACTTAATTAGCAGCTGTCTATGTTTTCATTAAGCCTGTGATCCCTATAACCAACAAAAAGCAGTGAGTGGTTTGTAACTTCAGTATAGGCAGGAGTTAAAGCACCTGTCAGGAATGGGAATTATTCTGGAGTACTGGTCCTTGCTGACACCCAAGGTAGGTGCTTAAAACTTGATGCTTTAGGTACTCTGTAAGCAATCGGTTCCTTATCAGTCTGAGTGTTTATTCATTATTTGTATACACAGATTTGTGATAAATATCTAAACCCACGATGAAGTGAGCAATTCACTAGCTAGCTAGGTAGTGTCTTCCAAGGTTTTGTCACTAGTGTCTTTGGTGTTTCTCAGCAGTTTCCAGTACCGATAGGGCCGATAACTTTTAAAGCACTTTTTGTTGTTTTCAATTTCGAATCTAACACTGGAAAGCGTTTTGGTGTTAGGAAGGTTTATGAGACCTCTCTCAAGACCTGGAGGGCAAGATCTCTCAGGTTCTCAGCAATCCCAAAGCCAAAATCCCCAAATCCCAAGACAACTTTCACCTTGCTTGCTTTCTCAGCTGATTCCGTGAAAGCATCTCTTGCAGGCAGAAGGTGGTGTTAGCAACGTTTCTGTAGGGATCAAAGTCTACAGCCAAGACTTAATGCCCAAAGTTAGGGAAGCTTCTCTTCAGTAAAGACCAGTAGTACAAAGTTTAACAGACACACTTCCCATGCGCTTAGAGAAGACTATGAGACCTAATACTGGAAAAACCAGCGCTGCATGTCGTATTTGTGAAGTGCACGGTACAGACACTGTTCCAGTTGGGAGAATTTTCAATAAAGATGAGCCAACCACTGCAAGTGGACTTGAGAGGCATTTGGCACTAAGTAGCGATGTTGTGGGACAGCATTCTAACATTTAATCAAGTGGCTATCAAAGCACAGAGAAAATGCTAACAATCAAAAGTTACATTTATCTGATCTTAAACTTCATCTGTAGCATGCTTTTCTGTGATGCCTACCGTACTCTTGCTGAACTCATGTGCCTTTTAGGATCAGTGCATAAACAGCGCCAATGTATTACTTCAACCTGTTCAATGGTTTTTGCAAGCTGCTGAAAACCTCTTTGTGATCTGCACGTGGTTCATGCAGTACTTCTTGGCCCCTTTTGTGCCGCGTACTTGGGTAAGATACAGCTTGGCTGTGGAGCTGAAGCAGATCGAGAAGACGATCTTCCAGCTTCTGATGCCCATGTTGCCAGTTTCTGTTGTTAGCTTTGTGCTGTCAGCAGTGGACGCGAAGGTCGGCAAGACCGAAACTTTTATCCCGAGTCGTGATGCCCTCTTTCTCTAGCCACCATCTATTTCTAGAGATGCCTGAATTGACCAAGCACCTTCTCCCCCTCACTTAGGATTTTCTGCCTCCTGCTCTTGAGATCCGCTGTGTTCTGAGCAGCGTGGGGCAAGTCACTTACGTGAGCCAGGCTGTAGTTCAGGAACTAAGGACTGGTTTTTTTCAGGGGCTCGCTCTCGGAGCAGTATTTAACTCAAATAATTTTCTGGAAATAACCCTTTCTTTTCATGTCTTCCTTCTAAAGCTGTCTGCGTAACAGAGGGGAGCTCTTGTGGTCTTGTTCTGGGTCATGGGGTTGCAGGACTTTTCAAATACCAGCAGAGTGAGCAAGGTCTTGGTTTTAGCCCAAGGCAAAAGGGTTGCACGTTGGAACCATCTCTGCTTGTCCGTGCTGTCCCTAGGCTGGGAAAATGGTGTAGAAGTACCATTGCGCAGAGTCGCACAGCGCTTACCAGATGACACAGTGACACAACGATACGGCAGTAGCGTAGGTCGTGCCGCGTTCTGCTGGAGCTAGCGTGCCCGTACAGCTCCGGCTGACCTGCAGCGGGCCCACAGCACTAGCTAGTTGTCAGCTCTTTTGAACAAGCACAGCCGTCTCTAAAATGCAGAAGAATGGGAAATAAGGGGTGCCGTCGGCCCATCTGCCCTTTGAATGCCTCGGAGAGGCAGCAAACTGAACCAGGGAGGTCTTTGGGCGTAACAGAAGGTGAGGCTGACTTTGCCAGGCCCATTTTGAAGTAACTCTCCGAGGTAGGAGCAGTGATACCTTATGTATAACCTTAATGCTGGATTTTTAGTTTTTAAATTTTGCCAGATAACAAATTTTATTTAATTTTATGCATTCCACTTCAGACTAATGCATGCTCAAGTTTAGCACTCTCTGCTTAAATTGGGATTAGCTATCTAACGCCGATGATTGCAGTTCCATTAGCCATATGGGCAAGTACAATACAGTTTTGGTAGTCAAGGTCAGAGTTGGTCAGATGTAAAAAGCTGATTCTTCCCACAAATTCTTGCAATTTATGCATAGATCTGAAAGTGCACGGTGATTATAAAAATTCATTTTGATTTAAGAAAAATGCTTTCTAGGTATTTGTAGTATATTGAAGTAGTTTTGTTGTGATTTGGAATTCTTGCTTCTGAGTGATACTCTTTCAAAAAGAAATGTAAAGTTTCTTGTTTAATCAGTAATAATCCAGGATTACAGAACGTCCTGCCTTTTTTTTTTTTTTTTTATTTATTAGTAACAGGTCTGCTTTAATTAGAAAGTCTCTAATACCGATTAAGGTATTAGGCAAACTGGAATCCTCCCATCTCTCTGAAATCATGAGAGTGCTGGGAGAACCATTTAGATAATCAAAATTACAGAATGTTTCATTAAGGCATGCGCAGTCAGTCATAGTAGGATAAATGCTCAAAACCCAAAATCATGAACTTTTGAGACCTAGCAGATGATTTTCTTTCCCAAAATAGTCTATGATCTCGGTAGCAGATCCTGCAAATCTTCACCTGAATAGATCTTGTGAGGCTAATGATGCGCGTAAAAGTTTGAAAGATGAGGACCTGCACAAGCAATCCACAAACAACAGATATCAAGGCTGTCTTACAGCGTATAGAATCAGTCAGATTCATTTCTCCTTTACCGACAGTTAAGATTAAAAGCACTAAGCGTTCTATGCAGCACCAGTCAAAGTGGTGATCTAGATGGAGACAGCTTGGGGAAGAGTTGAAATAAACCCTAAGGAATGAAAAGTAGGAAGATGTGATTTGCTTTTTTTGTGATTACTTTCTTGAAAAAAACGTAATGATAGCAGTAATGCCTCATTCATCTGTGAGACAAACCAACTGTATGAAAAGTGAATGAAGAAAAATAATTCAATGTACTTTCCGTCCAATGTGATAAAATATTAATGGATAAAAAGGATGGGGTTTTTTGCTTAATGAAGAATTCCAGTTTTCAAATCTCATTTGATTGCGTAAACCCAAAAGGGCTTTCTGCTCAGTAGCCCGAACTTTACGATTTGACTATGGCCATTTAGTCAACCAGATTTTTAATTCAGATCGATTGTTTTCCAGGGGATGTTTTCATCTTTCTGAAAGTGGGAGTTTCAAGACTGAAGAAGGCAAAATGCTATTGCACACTATAATTTATTTGTGTGTGTGTGTGTGTGTACAATTAGCTTAAGGTATTAATATAAAAAGTAGGTAGCTGCATCTAATGATTTTTTTGGAGTAATCTGAACCATCTGCCTCTAGATATTAAGGAGTTCACTCTTTAATCCAGATTATGGCTGACAAACTGGTTTTGGCATTCACGTTTCACTAGCATTGTGCCCTTGAAGAGCTGATGTGGCTGTAGAAACTCTCTTGCTTACAATTGTTGGGTTTGAAAACATTTTTGGTTTGGTTTGGCTTTCTTGTAGTTGTTTGCTCATAGCTCCTTTTTTTCTTGAAGATGGCCTTTCTAATGAAAAGTATGTTGAGCAACCAGGTAAAGAATTTGGGACTTGGAGGTGGAGGGGAAGAAAGCAAAGAAGAAAGCACTCCTTCTGATCCAGCAGCAGCTGCAGGAATGACCAGAGAGGAGTATGAGGAATATCAAAAGCAAGTGGTTGAGGAGAAGTGAGTACCTGTTCCCTTATTATCAGTATGGGGCTGATTCTTGGTAACTTTGTGCAGATAAAAATACCCAAGAAAAAGCCAAACATTCAGCTCTCTTCCCTCTTTTTAAAAGCAGACGAATCTTTGCTAAAGAGAATTTCCAAAATAACAGTTCACCAACTGGAAATGATAAAATATTATGTTCCCCCTCCCCCCCCCCCCCCCCCCCCCGACTCTGCAGCCGTCTCCTACACTTTCCTGCTCTCTCCACACCTTGATATGCTGGATTCATTCCCAGTTGATGTTACTTTATCTGTCAAATTTTTCCATAGCTACAAAGCTGTTTGTAGTGCAGGAATTAATTCTAAAATGTGTATGATTTGTTCTCCTAGAACTCCATGTGGAGTACACTTTCAATACATAATTTTTTTCTTTGTCCACATTTATTATGGCACACATGAAAAAGTAATGAGTGCTATGTTAAATGGATGATATTTATCTAGAGAAAAGCTTGGGGATGGTTATTTTTTGTAGTTGCTTTTTCAGTTACTTTTTCTAAAATCTGCTAAATAAAGCAGAACTTTTCAACTGATTAAGTCTCAATTTTATTTTGCCTGTAATGATAATCATTACCACTTGCTGTGCTTAAATATCAAAACAGAAGTAAAATAAGGACTTCACATATAGGAGTTCAAATCAAGCGTAATTATAAATAAAACAATTGACTTTTCAATCTCAAATGCATCTGTTCCTCTAATGGTCAATTACATAATGGTTGTGTAAATCCTTCACGTAAGATGATTATAGGTGAAAGGTTAATGACTGACGGAATTTGAGGTATCCAGGTCTGTATTTAGCAGCAGCCATTTCTAGCATAAAACCTTGAATTGGTATCGTTTGGTTTGGAATAAAATACAGAATGTTTTGCTATGCATTTTGTCAAGGGATATTTAAAAGAGAAATAACCACCTGCCGGCAGGAAGATGCTTTATTGAGACTGAGAAGCAAAACGGGATTCCTGGGATAGGGAAAATGCTTGGAAAAAGAATTATTTCTGTAATGTTTTCAAGTGTGGCATGTGTCCGTTCCACGCTGAACTGTACTGAGGAATCGGTGCAGGAGTACTTCTGAAAGTGCAGTTTGGAACTAGAATAGGAACATCTGAAGTCCTTGCAAAGAGAAAAAAATAGCTCAGGACAGTGCACACTGGTGTGGTGAGGTAAATGTGCGTCAGAAATCTTTGTTACGGGCAGAGCACCTGTTTCAGGGCTCTCTGGATTTGACCCAGTTTTCAGCTGTACGAGAGTGGAGACCAGAGAAGTAGAAGGGCCTTGCTGGAGCCGTACCCAGCCAGCGTTTGGCCTTTGCATGACCATCCTGGCTTTGGCTTCTTCGCAGGTTTTGGGTTTGGTGGCCTTTTTGGTGATTAGACACACAAACATGCACAGACTGCTGTTTCTCAGGAAAATGTGCAATACGCAGGGACAAACAGGCGGCTTATGCTGGCAGTCTCCAGCACGGTTGCATAGCATTCGGTTCCAGCACCACAAGAGTTTAAGCAAGAAGCGACCGCCAGTTTGGGCTGAACACCCCAGGCTCTCGACTGTCACGCAGCTCCTCTTGGACCTGTCTCCTGTTCCTACAAAGCTTCGTGTCCCAGGGAGTAATGAGATCCTCCAGAACAAACGGGGTAAGATTAGGCCGGGCGCTAGGGCCCAGGCAACGGTAGGAGATGGGCTGAGGGAGTTTTGCCAGGTCTTCCCAAGTGAAAAGCTCAAATCTACCTGGGCAGAAAATCCCCTCCCGCGCCCCAGCCTCACAGGACGCTTCAAGGGGTGCGCAGGGACACGCGCTGTCCGGTGGGAACAGGCCCCAGTACCGGCGGTGGCTGCCAGCTCCTCTGGAGAAGGAGTGGGCAACAGCAGAGGAAGGTTGAGGAAGAGGGAAGTATGCCAGAAGGGCTCGGAAGATCGCGTTCCAACCTCCCCGTCAATGACTGGCTGAAAGGAGCTTAAGATGGCTTCCAGTTAGTGTGAACGGGGGGGGCGAGAGAGAGAGAGAGAAACCTAAAAACTCATTTGTGGAAACAGAGGAAAAATAACATTTCATCTTGCAAGTAGCTTTTATGTGGCAAAATACCTATACTGGAACTAATAAATTTTGCCTGAGAATTTCCACGGCAATGCTTCCGGGGAAAAAAGTAAAGGGAGAGGGGGGAAGGTGAATGTTATTAAATGTTACAAAAAATCTTTGAGGAGACACATTTTGCAAATAAATACATAAGTAATCTAACAAAAAATTGTGCTGAAGAATTCTTAGATCTAATGAAGGCATTTTATAAAGGCACAGATAAAAGAAGTACTTTTCCACACAGGGAAGCTGTGGAATTCATTGCTGTAGGATGTTCTGAAACAATAAATGGATGCAGAAAAGACCAGGAAAATTCACAGGTGACAGAGGCCATCCAGGGCTATTAAAGACGACGATGGAGAGCCAATTGCCAGCTCCGGTACCCCACACCGCTGATTTTTGGAAGCTGGGCGGTTTTGGTACAGGATGCTTATCCCCTTCTTAAATTCTTTCTCTAAGCGTCCACTACTGTCTGCTGTTGGAGATGAGACTCTAGGATAGGGAAACTTTCGGTCTGACCCAGAAAGACCCCTCTGCCACTGAGCGTGCGTGGTGTTAGACCGCGAGAATGTCCTGTTTGTAGAAGGGAGCACTGGCAGGCAGCCGCGGCTCTGGAAGTGCCCCAGTGGAATAAGCAAGGAACAAGCATAACTTTTCTGTTCCACGTATTGGAATTGTTCATCGTTATCGTGAGCGGTAACAGCTAGGACAGGTACAAACTCCAGACAAGTAGTATTGGCTTATCCTTCATTCTTCACGGGACTCGAGGGAGGGAACAAGCCTGGGGTACAGGGAGTCTGGCCCCTTAGCATCACCTTATTGGTATTGCTCCTTGTGTGCCTTCGGACAAGTTACGCAACTTTGGGAGTAACTCCTGCATGTAGCTTTTTGCAGCCGAGCAGCTGGTTCAGTGTAAAAGACCATATTTTATTAGTATCGTGAAGAAGCATTTTTTCTGATTTCCAGGATGGAAAGAGATGCAGCATTTGCACAGAAAAAAGCAGAGCGAGCCTGTCTGAGGGTTCATCTGAGAGAGAAGTACAGACTCCCTAAGGTAAGCCCGTAGTCTGTGATCTCATCTAGTTCAGCGGCCAATTTTAAAACAAGCTGACTATCAACGCAGCATTCTGAAAATGGCAAATTGCCTTCCTTAGTGGGATCCCACTGCAGCTCAGAATGGAGGAGAAATGGAGGAGGCCGGAGCCATGGTTTTCCCTAGTGACTGCTTCTTTTAGACCCTTTTTGCTCTGCTCAGTCGATGAATGTAATTGAAAGACTCTTGTAATCCCTCTCTGTACTGTCAGGTCTGAAACAGGTGACTAGGCCAGTTGAGTCTGGCCTGATTGTGTCTCTCAGTTAGTACGGTTCTTGGCAACATGCAACAGCTTAAAAAAAAAGCTATAAGCAAAGTCCCTGAAAACTCCTCTACAGGCTGTACCTTTGAGTTCCGCTGAACTGCTGAAGGCTCAGTTTTACGATCTTCTTCCAAAAAGTCCAGGCAAACTGTCCATTCTTTTTTCTTTAGTGCTTCTGACACTGTTTGTCAAATATTCCCAGGAAAACCAAAATCCAGACAACCGAAGCTTCAAGCAACAGAGAAATCTGGAGGTTTGTTAAAAGCGGACAGCAGCTGCAATAGCTTCTGGATCATGACAGAAAGCACAGTGAGCATTTAGGTTGACAGTATTCTCCTGACATAAAAACACATGGATACAAACCAGGATAGTTCTCTACTGTATTTAAAGTGTTTTCCTGGTTTAGAGGGAAGACTTGCTGCTTTGTTTATTTTCTGATTGTCTTCCATGTTTTCAGGGGTTTAACTGCAGAACTCTTGTTTATCAAAGGTTTGTCAAAGCACTGGCTTTAGCACTAAGCCTATACTAAATATCCACAGATCTTGCCTATTAAAAAAAAAAAAAAAGGTAAAGAAAAGTTTTGAAACTTGAATATTCTGGAGATGATCTCCCGTCACAAGACGGTGATGCTTCTGTAATGACGAAAGCTGGTATCTCTTCTAGGACTGTGGGCTGGAACTGAAGTGAGCTAAGGGAGCAAGAGCCAGAGAAGGATTCTGCAAAAGAATCAGGGAAGATTAGCCCGTAGCAGAAATGTTAAGTGAATTCTTCGCATTCATTTTGACTGCAGGATCACTATGAAGGTCCCTGGATAGGTTTCCCCATGACAGTCTCTTTTACAGGGGGTGAATCAGGGGAATTTTCTCAGCTCATTGTTGTCAGAGGAGGTTGTTAAACGGTGTACAGCACACCAGGGCCAGAGGTGTTTCCTCAAGAATTCTAAAGGATTTCAGATTATGAATTGCCAAACTTACTGAGGCATATAGTCTGTCATTTAACCTCAGAAGATGGGAAATGTGAAGACATTTCCAAAAAAAGTCTCCAAGAGCTATAGAGGGAACAACAAATCAGTAAAAGGAAATGAAGGAAAACTACTAAAGGTAGCTAGCAGATATATGGGCAACAATGATATGGTGGGAAGAAGAGAAATAAGAGGTTTGTACCAGACAGCCCAGCCTTTCAAATCTATCAGCATGCTCTGAAGGGATGACTAATCATAAGGGTGAAAACAATTAGACTTAGTTTAAAAAAAAAAAAAAAGTTGGACAAATTCCTTCCCCAAAGACTCTTTAAAGAAAACAAACTGTGGTAGGGTGTGAAGGAAGGTCCATGAAGTATTAAATACTATTTTCCATTCCTTTCAAAGAAGTGACCGAAGACTTGTTTGTGCAAATTAGTATCGGGGCCTTTACTACTGTGCATTAGGGGCTCCCTAAAATTTAAGATTCTACTCTGGGCACGGCATTGAAAGGCTTTGTGTCTGTCCGTGACTTTCCGGCACTTGGTTGTCATGTGCGGGTGCGGCCCACTTGTCCTTTTCGGTTTTGTCCAGAGTGGGTTGCACTGTTCGCTCCAGCACCGAGAAAGTAACTCGGGGTTCTCTGCTTGGAAAAGTTGTTATTGTGTTATTTTGTAAGCTTCTTCCATGGGCAGGAGAGAGGTAATACGGGACAGAGAAGTCTGCGTGCGGGTTTGGATCATGCATCTGCTGTGAACTACTACTACCGTGAAGCTGTTAGCGTTCTTGAAGATTTCATTGGTATCCCACAAGGAAGCATTTGGTGGTTCTTAGCAATTTGAGAGCTTGTTTATATTACTAGTACTCACCTGCCAGCACTGACTCTTTACCATTTATATTCTGATCAGTACTTTCCAGTGCTTTTCTGATTAATTAAAAGGGAGGAAGGTAAAGAATCCATCTTGTCTAAATTTAGCTGCTAAAAAGGTTAGTACTTAACCCAAGCAAGTCATGCAGGGACTCTGTCATCAACGGAAAGAGACCAGCACTTCTAGCCTCATCTATCCAAACCTTCGAATAAGTGTTTAAGGTGGAGTTGGGTCACCTTCCAGTGGCACGTGCCTCTCGCAGAGGGAGGCCAGGTTGCTACCTTAGACCAGACAGCTAAGTAAGGTGAGACGTATTCCACCCCTAAGACCCCGGTTCTTCCAACGCTGTAGCTGTAATTAGCAGAACAACCCGAACTTTGATTCTGTGCTCACAAACTTGAGCCTGAATCTGAACTTAGGGTGGCTGTGGAGGGCCCTGGATTTCTGGATAGGGTCCCTGGTCATTGCCAGCTGGATGCCCTCAACTGGAGAAATGTAGAAAAGATGTGCAGGATGCTGCTGGTGAGGGACAAAGGAACAGGAGGGATCAGCGTGTGATCTCAGTCTGACTGATGGGAGAGTGAACAGACGGGGCTTTTGGTGGCCTTGCAACTTTTGACCTGGTTCACCAGGCGCTGTAGAGCCCTGCACCGATGAAATGAATGCACCAGAAGGCACTAAAGTCTCCTGGAGAGCAAGAAACTGCAGGTTAGAGGGTTCTCTTTGCTAGAATCAATGCTGTCTTAAGCAGAGCTTTACGTAGTTCCCAGAGATCGACATAGTTCCAGAGATTGTGCAGCATGGTTCAGACCCTTCTGAGAAGAGAGAAGGATGTTTGTTTCTTGGACTTACTGAATTATTCTACTATGTATGTACATAACATTTATTGATTCCATGTTCTGATCGCTCATGTTTCTTTGGTTTAGCCTAACATGCTGTCTTACTCTGCACTGTTTGCACCATGACACAGGTTCCCCAGTCGCTGCTGTTGCCTTGGTAGATTTACCGGGAAAGGGGGGGAAGTTTGAGAGCTGCTTCCTTCCACTCTGACACAGACAAGTATACCATGTGTTCCCATAGTCTGTGATACCAATGAGAGCCTTCCCTCTGCTAGAACCTGGGTTGTGTCCATCCCTGAACTTGAGTCTGTAAGCAGGCAGTGAAAAAAGCTTATTTCTGGGAAGTGGAGACTCGGGCTTACGTAGGCTTCTTATTCATAGGTTGTTAAAAGGTCATGTGAGTTCTCCCAGGAATAACTCATCTTAGAACAGTGGTGGTTTATATGCTATTAAACTGCTATTAGCCTGGTCACTCCTTCATTGCTTATAAAAGATTTCTAAAGAGATTTATTTCTCCAGCTTCCTCAAGATGTCCTTCACATACAGTTATGTCAAATATGACTTCAGTGACTTGCTGAAAATTTATCATTTGAGCAAATGCCTCCTGGAAATAACGGCTGTTATCTGGAGTTCTCCAGTTGCTTTCCCTTTGCAGACAGTGTCATGATCGTCCGGTCTGTGCTCTTTCTGTGTTTTTCGTTCCGTCTCCTGTAGTCAGCAGAGCTCAGGGCTTGCTGGTTCGTCGGTCACATGAAGATATGGACTTCTTTGTGTTTTGGTGGCCTTTTTCATATCACCCAGCTTCCAAACAGGATGAACTGAAATGTGTTTAACTACAGGCCTGGGTCCTTGCTCAGTGGCGCAGAACTACAAAGGTATTCGGGTGCTGGACTCCAAGGTATTTCAAGGCAATTAAGAGCCTATATGCCCCTATGAGTGTGAGCCCAGGTAGACAGAAGTCGGATTATCAGTGTAATTAGAATATTCTTATGAGGAGCGGCTGAGGGACCTGGGGTTGTTTAGTCTGGAGAGAAGGAGGCTGAGGGGAGACCTCCTCGCTCTCTACAACGCCCTGAAAGGAGGCTGGAGAGAGGTGGGGTCAGTCTCTTCTCCCAAGCAACAAGCCATAGGATGAGAGGAAATGGCCTTGAGTTGTGTCAGGAGAGGTTTAGATTGGATATTAGGAACAATTTCTTTACTGAAAGGGTGGTCAAGCATTGGAACAGGCTGCCCAGAGAAGTGGTGGAGTCCCCGTCCCTGGAGGAGTTCAAAAAACGTGTAGATGTGGCACTTCGGGACATGGCTTAGTAGGCATGGAGGTGTTGGGTTGACGGTTGGACTAGATGATCCTAGAGGACTTTTCCAACCTTAATGATTCTATGATTCTAGCAGTATATGGCTTGCATTTCCCAGCCCCTTCTGTCCTGGGATGACAGCCCTAGTTGAGGTTGAGAACTATCTATGCCACTTTTTAGTCTATATTAATTAAGCAGCAGTAATGAAATTAACTGTCAAGAGGGAGTTCAACACATTCAAAATGTGCTCAGGGTTAATAATGCCCCAGGGTACTTTGTTCATGATTGCTCAGGGTTCCTGTCACAGAGGTTACCTGACAGCAGGGAACCAAGAGACAACCTGAGGCCTGCAGGCACCTGCCTTGTTAGGACCCAACTCAAAGAAAAGTTGAGGGAGAAGTCTTCCCAGGAGCTGTCAAGTCTTGTGACTTTAGCTGTGTAAAAGCACGAGCATTGTGAAGGGATTGTCCGAGTCTGAAATACCTATCACGTCTTCTAGCAGCTACAGGAGGAATGTGTTATACTGAAGTGAGGAAGAAAAATGCAAGGTTGCACAGCAGCACAGATAGGCCCTGTCATCTGAAGGCTGCCGTTATCCTGATTTAGGCTATGGCCTTCACTGGCCGTCAATCACCTGAAAACCCTCGGCAGTCTTTATCTGCCCAGCATTCACCAGAGTACTGGTTCTAGCTGCGTGAAATAAGTTGTGCTATAAAAGCCAGTCCGTGGCCCAAAGTTACCAATGGAGTAGTTGAAGATGAGGAGAAGAGCTTTGCAAACGTTTATTTTTATTGTACTATTTTGCAGGGTTTAAAAGGAGCCACTTTTTGTCTTGGATGTTTTTGGGAAGTTATTCATAATATTTTTAATGAAAAGTTTATAACAAGTCTGTTAAAAAAACCCCACCACTTTGTAAAGGTGTTCTTTTCTGGAAACAAAAATTTCCAATAGTGACTGTAAAAAAAAACAAACAAACAAAAAAAAAACCAAAACAAACCACAACCTATTATTTTACTAGGCACAACCTATTAGTTGGAGCTTTTTGATGTCAAAATTTTGATGTGGTAAAATATCACACTGATGTTTTTCTACAGAAACAGGTTTTTGTGTGTAAAATTTCTATCCAACCTAATGAGCAATATTAGACCTCCTCACACAAATGATTCCTTCTTGCCTTTTTGAATGAAGTGGGAAGGATTTAACCTGGCCAAAGGTATTAAAGATACCAAAGATATTTTGCATCCTTTCTTATCCTTGATCTGGAAGGACTTTGAGAAAATGAGTGGAAGTGTTGGTCAAGGTTTCTTAGCAATTTGGCTTCTGTGGCTTTGTGTTTGCTGTCCAAACTTACCTCATTAAAGTCTGTCTGTGTTTCAGTGGAACTTAGGTCAGTGGCATTCAGTTCAAAAGTATTTCCTTCACATTAAGATGATCTACCCTGTTTTCTTGTACCTAATTTGCATTTTAGATGAACCAAAATATATTATGCTGGTTGAGGTGGGGTTTTGAGACTGGGACCAAGAGCCCAAGGCAACTCTTGAATTGAAGCGGAAATCCTAGGTTGACTTGAGATCAATGAAAGTTTCATTACGAAAAATGCTTCTGTCACGTTCCCTAACAAGAGAGACCCTGAGGGCTGTTCAAGCCATGTGATGGCATTGCTCAAATTCATCAAGCCTCGGTCTGAGAATGACATTTATCAGGTTTCCTGTCCTAGCTCTCTGGACTCTCGCCCACAGATACCAAATTCAAGAGTCCACCAATAAACTGGGCTTTCCCAGGAGATTATTTAAACCCATCACATATTCCCACTGCCTTCAAGGACTGATCTTTGACTTCATAGCCACCTCTACACGCATCGTCTCTGCTACCTTCTCCCACAATGCTGAACCTTTTCAGACAGCTCCTCCAGTTATCACTTTTCATTCTCCTCAAAGCAAATTAACTAATTAACAATCACTTCTGCCTACTCCAGGTCTGTGGGGACGCTGATGTTATTTGGCTGTCTGTGAGCAGTGGGCTCAATGGTTCCCCTTGTTCCCTTTCCTGTCAGGGGCTTTTGGTGGTGCTTCTGGCCCTAGGTTAGTACAACGCCTCCAGCTTGCCAGGAGGACCCGGATGTGAAGGTTCCTTGTGGAGGATGCATGTTAAGAAGGTCTACCACTTGCCAGTGAAGGGCGTTTTGTACAGTTTCCTTGGTGCTCTGTGAATCTAGTGCTAAATCTAAACTCCTAAATGAGTCAGTGCTGGGGCACGCGCTCCAGTGCTGGAGTGCCATCGCCCCTACCGCTAAACTCCTTGACAGTCCCTAACACGGTTTTGGTCTGAGCCAGCTAGCCCCTTAGATTCCATTGCCTGGCATGACTGGGGAGCAAAGCCAAATATGACTGAGGAATTTTAAAACCTACCTTAGAACGTGCAAGCAATGGAATTGAATATTTATGCGTTTTCTGTGGCAAGCACAACTAAACACTGAAACATTTGCAACCATCTCTGCTGAACTGTTTAAAGAATTTCCCACTGAAACACCAGAAATGCCAGAAGGAAAGGACCCAGCATTCAAGCAATTAAAAATTAACAAAGTAATCTAGGCGCAGAAGGTGATTATATAATGTAAACACAAACTGTAAATCATCTATTTGTTCTACAGTGTTCGTTTGATGCTGTTTCTAACCCTGAGCCATCACAGGCCCTCTAGTG
Organism: Ciconia boyciana; assembly: GCF_034638445.1. NCBI lineage: Eukaryota > Metazoa > Chordata > Aves > Ciconiiformes > Ciconiidae > Ciconia > Ciconia boyciana. Next base: position 25,325,502 of record NC_132937.1, read on the forward strand.
CCATATTCACAAAATTGCACCACTCTTAAAACGCAATCATTTTCTTGAACCCTAAAGGCAAATTACAGTTTGGATGAAAAGTGAATCAACCTTGTGACTTAGATAAAATGATACCACCTGTATTTAACCAGCCTGGCAGGCCTCATTCATAATCAGGGATGAAAAAATGTGGTTTTCTCTAACTTTGAAAACATGTTTTTTGCAACCAAAGCCTTGCTAACTGACTTTCCAAGAAAGAGAAGCGCTGTCTCAAAAAAGTATAGCAGAGCGTTTTGAGACAGGTACTGGAGGGGAAAAAAGCAAGGGAAAAAAATGCTCTGGAGAAACCTCAGTTAAGTTACCTCTACCTGCCCTTCACATGTGTCAGTGTTGAACAAAGCTTTTGTAAGCAAATTTGAAGTGAATACAGTTCTATATAACAACTCATTCCGGATCAACAAACTCTCCGTAAGGGCAGTTGACTTCTAAAATTATCCGAAGGCACAGTCTGTCACCTTCAAAAACGAAGGCGTATTGCTGCCCCTATAGCTTCCCCTTCAAGTGACCCCTTTAAATGGAAGTAGTACTAGCCTGTGAGTCTCTCACAGATGGCTATCAAGGTCACACACTTGCCTGTCCTTGGACTTTGATCTCCTTTTCACTCCCTAGAGGCGCTGCTATTGCGGCACCTCTACAGAATACACTCCCCAGAATACCTCTGCAGAAGCGCGCGTCCGCACTGCCTAGTCTAACGTCTCCAGGCGCTACCGAACTGCCCATCTCCGACAAACCCCACACATCATTTGCGATGCGTCCTGCTCGTCTGAGATGAATCAGAGGTGCTGAGCTCTTTCAGCTCAACGGTGCGGTCCCCGGTGGGACAGACAGACTGCGTGTATCGCCTGCGCACAGCACGAGGCCCGTGCGGTCGTAAGGTTGATGTTTGTTCCTGTTAGGGAATTGCGGGCACTCACTCACAGCTATTGCCTGGCATCAGAAAGACTGGAGGATGCACCACGTCTTCAGAGTCCCTCCAGACAGGACACCCATCTGGAAGAGAAAGGGATGTTCCTGGAGAAACACGGATATATGTTAGCTCTGTGCACGAGCAGTGCCGTACCTAGGGGTAGAAGGAGCAAGGGCAGATTATCCACTATGCTCTTCTGTATTCATCAGCTGCAATATGCCATTGTTCTGGGCCGTGGGTGCTCAGCACAGTGACAAGAAAGAGGAAAACATATCCTGAGGGCGAGTTTAATTACAGAAAGATTAATCGTGCAAAAAAATGAAGTACAAGATTTTAAGTGGTTGATTGGATTGTAGGCCTAAATCTCTAAACACCAGCATTTTAATTAGCAGCTGAGTAGTAAAATATCATTAGGCTTTGTTCTCCTTTTGGAGGCATATGCTGAGCCAGCTACTGAGCGGCATTTCCCCACGGCCTCACCACACTCTGCGAGGCCCCAGCTTTAAATCCCAAGAAGGGCTAGTTTCAAAGGCTTCCGGGCACTTATGTGCCCAGCTCTCAACTAAAAGTCAGTGGAGCTGGGCGTCTCTCTGTGATTTTGCAAGTCTCCCACCCGTAGTGCTCTTTTCAGTTCCGAGATGGCGTTCAGGTCTCCGCAGCCACCCTTGGCCGACCGCCGGCGAGCGCGCTGCCACCTCAGAGCACCCGGGAGCAGGCAATGTCGTCTCCAGCAGGATCTTGACTTTGGTATACACTAAGTGGTCTTTGGGGCCAAATTTCAGTAACAACAGTAGAAGACTTGTCCCCAAGGTATGACAGGAGCTCTAAGCCAGCAAAGACGCTATTAAGCAGATACTTAGCTTTGCTGATTTGCAGCGGTTGCAAGCAAATTTTGCAGGATATGCTTTTCTGCATTTGTGTCTACCTATATAGCATTTCTTGGTTGAAGGTCTGCTTTCTTTTCATCAGCCCTTATGAAAACATATGTTCTATCAGGAAGAAAATGAAATTATTATGTGCATGCTATATGTCCCTGAAAAAATGCGACTCTATGATACAACATTATGGCAGCAAAATGCTCTCAGACCTGTGATAATGCGTTAACTATTTTGAAAAATAAAAGTCATTTCAGGTAGCCTAGTATGGGATAGAAACCCTGGCTATTACCAGTATCAATCACTAGCACACATTGTAAATGAAAGCATGAAATTCAGGACTAAGCAGGGCCCCCTTTTCAGTGCAAAATCTAAAGCTCCATGCTATCTGGGCCAGATTTATAAGAGAAAGCAGTCCCTTAATGAACCTAATCCTATTAACAGAATTGTCAACTTAGGTTTGTCATCAGAAAGATGTTTTCAGCCATGAGACATTTGATCTATGGACAACTTTTTCATCTTCGGTATATTCAATGCATCACCGCCATACAAAACATTTTTTAAAAATTATATAAATAAATAAAAAAATATTTTAATTAAAAAAACCCCACACCAAACTCTTTTATTCACCTACTGCCTTTTCCTGATCTGGGATCCAGTAATCAATTAACTTCTGCAAGGTCTAAACACAGGGGCTGGCGGTGGTGGTGCCTGTGGTGCCGGAGAGGAACGTCTGACCACAGGCCTGTCCAAGGACCCCGTCTGCAGCACGGCCGCCTCTCCCCATGGGCCCCACCGCCCCTTTCACATCACTGATCGGTACGTCGATCCACCGCGTCACCTCAAACGGCACTGCTTTCTGACCAGTGCCATTCTTCCGTCCAGGTGCTGGGGGTTGTGTTGCGATACAAGCATTTCCAGCACCTCAGGAAGGGACTGTGTCATCTGCTCCAAGCAGGTTGGTTCCCTTCCCCCAGTCAAAGCTCTTCTGTGGGCCCTGCTCTGCAAGGTTCTCAGTTACCGAACAGCAGGATGTTTTCCGTTCACTGATATTTAGAGGGAAAGAGTATTCAGAGGCAATCAGGTGTCTTTTCAGTAACAAGTGCTGCTAAAGACATTAAGAAGGAAAGCTTCTCGCCATGAAAGGGACACGTAATCATGTAATCTCAAACAGCTCTTGCTCTATTGGGCTGTGATGGGAATATTGTTAAGACTTGATCTAATGAATAGCACCATTCCAGAATTAAAGGGTTTTTTACTTGTATGCAGCCACTACCTAAGCTCTAGCTGTGCCGTGGGGGATGCATTCTGACCAGGCAGAAAGAGAAACTTGTCTCAGGAGCAGCTCTTCAGCGCATACAGGCTTTAGAGAAGTATCTGAAAGCAAGTATTTGCTAAGCTTGAAGAACTCTTTTGCTGATGTAAATGCTTTCTTATAGGCCAGAGTGAAACAGCTGTGGAGCCGCTGTGGAAAAATGGAGTCACGATGTGGGTGTCAGGAGGCAGCGGGATCAGGGTTGCTCCCGAGAAGGTCCCGGCCGGGGCGATGGGGGACCCCGGCACAAGCAGTGCCCTCACCCACAGGCTCGGTCCCGCAGGCTCCGAACGCAGCGGGCAGAGCGGGGGCTGGCAGCAGGGTCCAGCGACAGCCCAGCGATCGTCAGGGAGGCAAAGCGTGGTCCATCCTGGAAAACCGGCCAACCAGCCAGGCTCAGCAGGGAACCACCTCGGCACAGGCGCTGCTGTGATGTGGCTTAGGGCAGGACGGCGGCCCTGACCTGAGCTGAAATGGGATTTCTGGGCCCCAGGGGGTTCTCATTGAAGCCACTTTGGGCAATGACATGATGGTGCCTACGAGGCTCTGACAGCTGGGGCGTCAAGCAGCGTCCGCACACCTTCCCTGTGCTCCAAACTGCGACCCTGGTGTAGGGATGGCACAAGAGGGTGTTGGGGGGGGAGAACGCTGGTGGTTCCAAGCCGTGGCTCCTCGTACCTCCTTGCGAGGTACCTGCAGCCCTTGGATGGCGTAGGTCAGAATGGGGCTGCTGTATTGCTTACCGAAAATCCCACTTGCAGGTCAAGGCAAGATGAACTGGGGTTTTGTATGTAACTGGTGCGTTATAGGTGGTGAATCTGGATCAGGTCTGGATTCCCCTACCTAAGGATCTCTGCGCATAGGCATAGGTAAATTTTATGACAGGGTAAGTTAGATGTAAGGGCAGCAGCACATCACACAGTGATGCTGGAAAACAGTTTGGCTCCCCTGTGGATTAGTCTGTGAGCTTTGATCTCTTTTGTTTGCAATCAGACTTCATATAAACCGATGTTTAGACTGTCTGTTTTCTGCCTACACCTGTGTATCACGTATGTATAAAGAACTCTGTATTATATTGCACCTGTAACAAAATGGATCCGAGCCTGACCACATCAGATGCGTAATCAGGGTCAAAGAATATTACCAGGCACTAGGACTCTACTGCCTGGAACTGTGCCGTGGAATTGTCAGAACAGTGTCTGACCCAGTTTTGGCCTGGGCACTCTCCCAGGCAGTCCCGGGGCCGGTTTGGGAGTTCGGACAGGCGTTCCCAATCTGCAGTTAGACGGGACCACCCTGTTTGGTGGGGCGAGGGAGTTCAGTAGCAGCGCAGTGGGCTGTTCCAGGCCAGCTGGCCTTGGGGCAAGAGACCAGTGCCAGGCATATTTCATTTACTAGAACAGATGTCACCTCTGCGTTCCCAGAGATCGTAAAAGGGTGGCTGAACACTTGCAGAGACCTGGAGACTACGGAGAGTAAAGTCACGAGGAGAGAGGCCGTCCAGTGCAGTGCAGGTTTGCCAGGGTCCAGAGGGGCTTTCTGTACGGGTTTGTTGGAGCCCGTGGCCCCAGCTGCCCTGTCCGTGAGGTCTGCCTGTTTTGGGTGCTCTCTGTAGCCCAAGCTGAGTGTATTCTGATGAAGGGTCGTGCCTCTGTCACTCAGAGACATGTCTGGCCTTGGGCAAGTAAGAGTCCCCGCGCGTGCGCGCTGGGACAGCAGGGATCCGCACACCCTGGTCGCGCTCTGGGTGCAGGCTGCTGTCTGCAGCTAACAGACACGATGCGTTTCCAGCACCACATTTCTGATCCTGACTTTCAGAAGTGAGTGCTTGGAGCTGCAGGCTCACTATGCATTTGGACCCTTGCAGCATTAGCCTGACTTTAAGAACATCCTGTGGGAAAATATTCTGGTCTCTCCTCGTGAGAAAACAAGCTTTATTTCCACCAGACTTAAAATAAAAAACCCAACAGGTAAACTTAACGCTACATTTCCATTTCAAATCAAAGTAACGGGACCAGATCTGTCAACTTTTAGAAGAAAGAGAAGAGGCCATACACATTTTATGTGCTGCTTGGCTTGTTGTTGAGCGACCCTACCCTGTTGAAGCTCATACTAGGGCTATTCCAGGACAGGCTAAATGCCAAGCGGGTAGAGGCAGGTGACTTGGGCAGAATTGTGCTGCTTTAGACTACATCTGAATACGTTTCTTCTTTGGTCAGAGAACACTGTGAACCCCCAAACTGTGTTGCACGTCACATCTCAGCTTTCAGTAGGACAGGGGGCTTTGGTGCAAGAACGTGCCAAATGTTCACATTGCCAAAGTGGCCTTTGTGTGCGCTGTACGGGCATCTCTCCACGTGATGTACAGTAGCGTGCAGTGATGATGTCTTAAATTATAAATAGTTCTAAAGAAAAGAACATGGGTTATTGTCTGCTTAGGGGCACTTTTTCAGTAATTAACCCAGTATCTATCTTTATCATCCTCTACTGCTACTTGGGAGAATTTCAAAAGGGCTAACTCTTCCGATAGCCAGCACTTGCTGCTTAAAAGCTTGACACATTTTTTCCTGCTACGCAATCAATAAAGAATACTTCTACCGACTGGGATATTGTTTCTAGCTCCCACAGATCTGATAGCAGCAACCCCTACCCAAAGGGGTCAAGAGACGTCCTCACCCATTTTAGCCATATAGTAGTAATGATCATGATACACCTCTCCATATTTTCCTAAGAGATACAGGGAGAAATCAGGTTAAAGGGAAGTACAGTTATAGCAAACATAAAGCTGTGCAAATATATGTAACAGTAAATAGTGGCTACGCAGCCAAGCATCCCAGTCTGCCTGTCCTTGCTAAGGCCTGAAACTACACACACATTGCTCATCTACGTCCGTGCATTCATTCTTGCCTTCATTCATTCATGCAAACCCAAGACCCCTCTCATGCTCAAAAACACCTCCTGCTGACAGCATTGCTCCTTATTCATATCAGGCCTTTGCTGCTGTCATGCTTCATTTTGGAGATGTAATGAGGCATTAATGCTTATCTTTGATGTGTGAACTGTGTCAAAATATCCTGTTCTTCTGCACCCTGGATCCATCAGAATCCACCACAAAATGTGAACAAAACCACCATTGTCTGAAAAACTGACATAGCCCCGCTGGTAGAGCATTTCAGCGGGCAGGCAGGAAGCAAGTGTGTGTAGCACTTACTGCGTCTCAGCCCTTTGAATTGCTTAACCACTTCCTTCTCCCGTCTCCTTTTGCTTTCTCAGACGCACACCCAACCTCCATCCTCTCTCTTGTTGTCCAAGTCCTCCTATTACCCCACTGACCAGCACTGCAACAGTGCTTGGATTATGTGCCAGGCAGGCCCTGCTCTTCATCACAACTCAGAGATGCCGACCAAAGACCCAGATGTAGTATAGACAGGGTTTGGGGAAGATGGAGACCTTTTTTTCCAGTAAGTCTTTCCTAAGTGTAATGCATATTTCTTCAGGAAGGCTTCAGTTTAGTGCTGGTATCTAAAATATCCACCACCAAATTAATAAGGAAATAGTAGCCACAGTTTTTCTAAAGCTATTGCTTCATCAACCAAACTGCACAACGGATGACAGCCTAGGCAGTATACTGCAGCATGTCTTCGGTGGATACAAATAACTTGTGGTGGATTTCCTGCAGGATCAGCATGTTACCACACTTAACACATACAGCGCAGATTTCTAAAATGGCAAGTGACACTGAGGGCTTCAGTTTTGACACCGCTGAAACCCTTCAAAGAAACACAATTGACATATTGTCTGAAAAATCTTAGCATTTGTATGGGTGCTGATTGAGCCCCGGAATTCACAAGCTGCATCTAAGAACTCTGACTGAAAAATCCGTGCATATGTTTCGGTTCTCCCTAAAACAAACAAGCAAATGAACAAAAAAGAGACTCATCGGTAGATCCTGGGATAGCAGAAATACTCTCATGTACTGTTTTTATTTTCTGCTTTTTGTATCAGAGTGAATTGGATGAGAACCAAATACAGATGGCTGGAGATGATGTGGGTTTGCCAGAAGACCTTCAGAAGATGGTGGCAGAAGATCAGGTGGAGGAAGAGGACAAGGACTCTATCCTGGGACAGCTGCAGAACATCCAGAATATGGACATGGATGCGATCAAAGAAAAGGCACAAGCCACCTTCACCGAAATGAAACAGGCTGCGGAGCAGAAATGTTCTGTGATGTAGAAGAGACACCACTATCCAAGGGCTGTAAATTCAGACTTGTCTCTCAGGGGCTGAAGAGTGAGGCCAGGCAGAGGAATGCACTTAGCTTTATAGCATTAAATGTCAATATAGGGGGGGGGGAGAGAGAGAGACTTTAAAACCCCAAGGGGGGTCAAAATTTACGTGCTGTGACTGCTTAATGCAAAGTTAGAACTTATCCTCATTTTTTAACATAACGTTTTTCCCCATGAAAAAGAATGGCTTTAAGATAGCTAATATTGGGGAAAAAATGTGCCTTTTTCCATTTTTTCAAAGTGATCAAAATGCTATTAAATGTGTATTTCTTAGCAAAATTGTGCTTCTGATGCATAATATATACGTAAGCACTCATTTAATACTGCTTTCAGAGATAAATACGTATATTTCTAATAAAAACATGTCTGTTTCAAGCATTTTGAAACAAAACCAGTATTCAAATGTTGACATTTTCCGCAAAAACTTTAAAAAAAAAGGTTTTGACCATCTCTGTACTAAATATAGCAAAGGGCAAAAAGTGAAGCATATAACTCTACAGCCTGGGACAAAAACGTCACAGATATAGAACTGAGTGCGGACTTGTAGGACTCCAAGGCTTGGTAGCTATCAGCGAAGCGTGGTCAGGGAGCAACGCAGGCTGCTCCAGCCTGCTTTAATTTTACAGCCTCTCGGTCTTCCAACGCAGTGCAAACATCGAGTGGCAGCAGTGGCCCTCTGCTTGGCTGCTACGTGCGCCAAATTCCAGGGCTTGGGGTACCAGCAAATAACCTGATAGGCTAAAATGAGCTCACCACATTTATTCCAGGAGTTTGCTCCATACAAGGCTAAACTTTGTATCCGGTCCACCGGGAAGATTATGCCGGGGTAGGGCACCTAAACCCCGAGAAAAAGCATGGCTTTCACTCGTGCTAAATCTGACTGAGTCTGTGGGACACACAGGATCCGGTTCAATGGGTTGAGATTCAGGCCCGAGCGAGATTTTCTTTGCTGTTGCTCAGAGGTTTTTTCTGGGGAAAACCCAAGCAGGTGCTGGCCTGATCGCCCCCCACTCCCCAAGAAGCGGAGCTGGTGCTGGCTAACAGCTGGGGCAGCGCGGCCCCACACAGAGCCGCTGCCCGGCTGAGGGACGGCTACTCGCTGCGGCCTGCGGTGCTGCCAGGGCCACCGGCCTAGGAGCCCACGCAGCCTGGGCAGGCAACGGTGGGGCCAGCACAGGTCATCTCCGGCAGCCCGGCGGAGCAGGGTCCCGTGGTTAAGGCAGGTAGGAGCATCCGTCTCTCTCCGCACTTGCATAGCCATAGCAGTTCTCATGCGTGACAACCCCCCCAGAAGCTGTACAGCCCTGGCACACGGATGACAGTGCTACTCCCGAGGGGCTCAGATACTGTATAAAGCGAAGAACTTTGTAAGTTCTCCACGAGCTAGCCTGTGAATGAAATTTGCAAATGAACACATGTAGCACCTTCCGACAGGTTTGTAAGTCTCTCTTTCTCTCTGCCTCCACCCAATCAAGTAAAAATATTCATTTTAAATGAATAAATGCACTAAGTCTGGTTTGTCTCTTTTCTTTCTTTCTCTCTTTCCCTCCCTCCCTCCTTCCCTTCCTTCCTTGCTGCCTCCCTGCCTGACTTCCTTTTCTCTGTCTTTTCACTCTTTTGTCTCTTTCTCCCTTCCCTTCCCTTCCCTTCCCTTCCCTTCCCTTCCCTTCCCTTCCCTTCCCTTCCCTTCCCTTCCCTTCCCTTCCCTTCCCTTCCCTTCCCTTCCCTTCCCTTCCCAAAGCAGGGTCTAGTCCTGCTTTGCTCTTCAACAGAACAATCTTCCAGATAAGAAAGCAAGAAAACCAGAAAGGTTAGATGGCAAGAAAGGTTAGATGGGACCCTCAGAAGCTACAGAAAACATCCGACTTGTCTTGCTCTAGTTTTTAACAGAAGCAGATTTTTTTTTTAGTTTAGTTTAGCTCCTCCCTGCCAGGCTGCCGTGATGCCCGCTGCCAGCAAGGGCCTGGCAGGCCCCGGTGTGCGAGAGCTCTGCGCCACGCTGAGCCACTGTATCAGCCCTGGCAAAGGGCAGTCAGCCCTCGATGGCTGCTTTTACTCTTTTTAGCAGGAAGAATTCTTCCTCCTCCAAGTCTGGTGACCAAAGAACTTTTTGCTTATTTTCTGACTGGCACCTCACCCACACCCCCTGCCCACGGGCCCTGGGCCCGCAGTTAAGCTCGGGATTGGGCCTGCAGCCCCTGCCTGAACCGCGCTGTAGCTGTGCCCATCTCCAGCCCGGCCACTGCCACACCTGTGCCTGGCCACGGCGCGGACCCGGGCCTGCAAAGTGACTCGCCAGCTGGACCTCGGACCTGCCTGGTGATCGCTGGGCCCGGCCCTGACCTGTGGATGGACTTCCCAGCTTGGCCTCGGACCTGCCTCCCCACCGCAGCCCTGCCTGGCCATCCAGACCCCCGGGTGCACCCCGCCGCTGTCCCCGCTCCTCCCCTCCGCCGCCCTGGGGCAGCGGGGGGCTCAGCCCTGCCCTGCGGCTGCCTACCGCACGGCCCCGGCTCTCCGGGAGCCACGGTGGCGGCTCCCCAGGGGTGACGCCGGAGTTACCGGCTTAGGGACGGGGAGAGGTGGCAGGCGTTGGTCCTGTCCGCCGCGGGACAGCTCTGTGTAGGGGGCTTGCTGGATGCAAGAGATCATCTTGGACAAGCTCTTTCGGCAATCGCTATTCAAATATAAGCTGCACAGACTGTTTGAAAAGCTGTTATCAAGTATTTTCCCCATTGTAGTCCCAAGAAAATATGCCTTTTCTTCTTGCTCACTTCTTTCTTACTTAAGAAACACAGGAGTTGTCAAGTTTACCTTCCCCGCTTTTTCCAGAGGATGCCCTGGTCCCTTCAGAGAGAGATGTCAGTGGCTCTTGTATTGTAACAGGCCATTTCTTCAGCGGTGAAGACCCATCTTCAGCGCGTTCATCAAGCATCAGAGCTAGCAAATGCTAACTCTGTCTCAGACACTCTGCCTAAAACCACCAGGACTTGTGATCCGATTTCTGTCTCTTGGGATCCTTCTCTCAGATGTCACCACAGAATTTAATTATCTATGCGGAAAGACAAGCGGGCTCTTTTAGGAGGTCTTTACACAAAGTAGTTAAAACAGTTGCCAGCTCAGCTCAACTTGTGGATTGTGAGGATCAATCCATTTACCTCTGTATTTCTGTGAATCTGTCAGGTGTCTCCATACTGTTCTGTTACTTTACAGCCTGAATTGTCTTATCTATAAAACACCAAAGTAAACAAGCCTAAGGCTTTTGACCTTTGAATTAAAATGTGCCTGGGACATCCTGAAAATCTTACTGAAAGCATCTGGGGGTTTAAAGGAGCTAATTAAATTCGTCAGCACATATAGGATCAGCATTTTCCCGCTTTAAAGGGTCAGAGAAGAAAGTACAGCCCGAATTACCAAACAAGCGATTAATGAGATTCCAAAAAAACGTCAGGGCTGGCAGAGGCGAGTGGGGCTGGGAGGTGGCTGTGGGCTGGCGTGGGACGGGGGCCCCCCCATCCACAGCGTGGGACGCTCCCCAGCCCTGGCGCTGGCCACAGCCACGCTGCTCTGCTGCTGGGAGGGGAGTGGGCTGCCTTAGGCACCATTTCTAGAGCCAGAGACTTAAAAACTCTCAGTCTAGTGTGGCAAAGCTGGGCTACATCGCAGGAGGTGCTGGTTTCTGCCCTGAGCTCCCACGCACAGAGTTTCCCTGGGGTGCCGGGGCCAGGGCTTGCACCCGCCCTGGGGCTGGCATCGGGCTGTGCACAGGAGTGGTGGGCACAGTGGGTCCTGGCCGCATGGGGGGCCAGCGCCGTTGCCCCAGATCCCCCCGAGACCCCCCACGCAGGGCGGCGTGATGGCCAGGGCAGAGCTGCAAATCCGTCCTGCCCTCGGCAAGGAGCCTGATCCTCGCTGCGCTGGAGGTGGCTGCCCTGCTCCCTGCCAGCGCCTGCGTGGCTCATCCCTCCAACGCCGGCTGTCCCTGTCCTCAGACACCAGCTGCAGGCCTGGGGAGGCACACAGGTAGGAGGTGGCAGGGCCGCACGCGGTACACGTCACCAGGCATGCAGCCCTCTAGGTGCTTAGCTCTGAGAGCCTGGAGAGCCTGGAGCAGAGCGGGCAGGCAGACAGGCAGCACACTGACTCTGCTCCAACTCCTAAGAAAAAGGAAAGGTCTTTCTCCAACACCTTGCACTAAACAGCCTTTCTCCTAAGGCTGCTGGAACCTTGAGAGGCAGCCACTGCATGTGTGTGTGTGGGGATGCACTTGTGTGCATATGTGGGCACAAACGCACGCGTACGTATGTGCGTGCACCTATGCACATGTGTGCATGCATGCGTACGTGTCTGCACGTGTGTGTGTGTCTCTGTGTGTGCGTGTGTCTGCGCGCTGCACGGAAGAGGAGCAGATTAAAGCGTTAGGTCACATGGGAGCTACTGCTGGACGGACCCTACCTGGGATTTGGGTTCTTATAGTTAATAGGATCGCTGGAGCTCAAGGCCGTCATCCCATCAAGATAAATGTCTCTAGTGCCCACTTTTAAGCAATCCGAATTCAATTAGGCTAATTGGAAAACAAGTAAAGAAGGATTGCATTAATATGGCCTTACAGCACGAACCTCCACTCCCTCCCTCCGGAGGGATGGCTGAGCGTGGCGAGCCGAACTGTCCGAGCCCTCGCACCGGACCCATGCTGCTCACCACCCAGAAAGGGCTGCCCCGCTGCCCAGCAGCCACGGCTGATGCCATGCCCACAGCCAGGACGGGCGGCGGGGCAGCACGCTCCACGGAGGCTCAGGCACTGTGCCGCACGGGGGCCCGCGCAGCCTCCGTGGGACTCCTGCGTGCCACAGAGCACCTTGTAAGCGGTGGAGAAAACACAGCCAGCTCTCCCAGGGGCAGATAAAGAAAAATCTCACCAGAAAAAAAGCAGGAGGTGACTATCAAGGTACAAATGATGCAGTGACGGGAGGAGGCAGCAGCTTCCTCGTATGTCGTGCTTTCAAGAAGGTTCTTAAACTGCACACTTAGGAACTTCTGGGGGGAAAAAAAAAAAAAGGCAAAGCCAGTTTTTCCAGTTTTTAACAATCTGTTGGATGATACAGAGTATGCGAACTGCAGCAGGGTACAGGTTCCCACCGGGTGAGTATTTCTGCCTTTTCCTTACCCCCCCATCCCCGCCGCCCCATGTCGATTTGCTGTCTGACCTTGAAAGTCCTGTTCAGCTTTCAGGGAGGCGCTCCCTGCTGCACATCACTGGTCTGGAGAGCGATGCCCCACCTGCAGAGTGACTTCGGCTTCGAAGCTCTGCTCTGCAAGGCAGTAATTATTTCAGCTTGACATAAAGAAAAGACAGGAGGAAAGGAAGCAAGAATCTGTGGCATTTTATGGTGCCGATTTCATTGTGTGAAGCCACGTCCCATACATATGTCTCAACAGCACCAACGGGATCAAAACTATTCCCATTTAGTCTTCACTATGCATGCACAGGAAGGAGGTATAGCAGACGGCTGCACTTTAGAGGCGGTCCATCTTGAGAATTTTTGTTAGCTTCCAAACATAATTTCAGCAGTAATTGTTGTAATAATACATTGCAAAAAACTAAAAAAGGTGATGGAATGGGGGCCATGTTTTGGAAAGGCAAGTAACAAATCCCACCTACTTCATCCCCTAATGAATATTCTCAAATTTGATCCTGATTGCCCCTGTAAATTTCCAAAGGCAAATGGTCTTTGCGAAGCTGTGATGTACCACAGTATCAGTTTCTGAGGCTTCATACTAGTATGACATACGTCCCAGGGGACTCTGTGGCAGCAGGGGATTTAGCCAACAGTCAGTACATTAGACCCAAAGGGAAACGTTCAGACAGTTACCTTCCTTTGCCACCCTAAACTCTCTGTGTTAGTCTCCAATTATCAGAGGAACCATTAGACTTCCTCCCTCCCTAGACCTGTGTGATGCCTCATGTGCGTGGCAGGGCACGACAGTCTGTGCCTTAAGCATGGCGAGAGAAAAAGACAGATCTGGAGCTGGAAGAGTCAGAGCTGCTCTCTGCTCTGCTACAGGGGTTTTTTTTTTCAGATTTTTACAGATTGTGACCAAGGGAGTTGCCTCCTCTTTCGACAACTCCACTCCCCTGCCAGAAGGATGCTACAGTGACAAATGCAGTCCCGTACGGAAAATGCAACTGTAATAATCTACTGCTGAGGAAGGAAGATCCTTCTCTATTAGGGAGTAAGGTCTCTTGGGGCGCTGTGTGGGATGCGTACCCTGCTTTGGGGGTGGAAGTCTTTTTTACATTTGCATTGCGATTAGCAGCGAAAAAATTTGAGTCTTGTTCCTGTATTTGACAATTTTGACAGGTGCCCTAAAAGCAGCATCTGTGCCAGGACCCAATGCCCCTTCTGGCACTTACCGCCAGACCAGAGTCTGGCCACAGGGGCTTTGCTCCTTCGTCTCACCTTGCTATCCTTTTTCGCTACAACAAGCAAAAACGATGCCCAAGTTTGCTCAGGGCTTCTGGAGGGACAGGCGAGTTTTGTGCTGGTTGCGAGTGCCATAAAACCCCAGCTCCAAATTAGAAGAAATTAGGGACATTGCACAGTTCATTCATCTTCACTAATAGAGTTCTTGGGAAATACACATGTAGATTAAAGGCACACAATGGCCCCTGGCTGATTGCTTTGAGTACCCTCCAATGCCCCCACAATGGTATTGACTTGCTTTTCATATTGTGCACAAAAGCCACACTAACCTTTTCTTGTCTCCTCTGTTGGCCTCTTCCCTCTTTGCCAACGGATGGCTGAGTTCTTTCGGCCCTGACCCCCGCCCCCAGCAGCAGGCAGCCAAGGCAAACCTCACCTGGAGCTAGCAGGGAAAGCTGAGCACTTCTGAAAGGAACTAACTTCGGGGCATCAGACCACAAACCTTAAAGAGGTGTGGGCACGGGCAGAGGCAAGCACTGCCCATCTTTGTTTTGAAGCGATTCCTGTGGAAAAATCTACACGAAATGCATCCTGTTGGGGCAGTGGGGGGAAGCAAAAATGAAGATTTGTTGAGAGAGGTCATACCTTTTATTAGACTAGCTGATATATCTGAGAGAAGGAGCAGCAGTGGTGTTTTTCATTCACATACACCCTCCTCAGGCTTGAAACGGAAGCATCCTCAAAGCTAAGTGCAGGCTGAAAACCACCTGGATGTTACTGTGTTTGTCACTTAAGCCAGCTGGGACAAAAGACAGCTGGTGCCTCAGAGGAACCGGCAAGCGCTAGCTTAAAAAGTGATAAAGTGATGGAAAGAGAAAAGCAGGAAGAATATTGATGCAGGAAGGAGTATGTCGGAGGCAGGAGACATGATGCCGTTGCCTGGTCAGAATGTGCTGAGTCCACGTCCTCCACCAAGCCGAGGACAAAGTACGGTGTGGGCTTTGGCTCTCTGCCTTACCTCCAAAAGCATTTTGTAGGTCTCCCACGAAGCCGTGCCCTGCCCTCTAGCCTCCCAGCCACGCTCGCGCCGTGGAGGACAGGGTCACAGAAGCAGCTTTTCTCCCAGGGTCTGTCCTATACCAGCATCTTAGAAAACCTCCTCAGAAACGTTGCCTGGCGCTTTCCCCCGACTCGTGGAGGCTGCGAGGCTGAGCCCAGCTCCTTCAGATGTCTCCAGAGTCCATCCTCCCCAAGGGCCCGCAGGCCCTTTCACCCGGCCTGTAAACCTGGCTTGGAAGGCGGCCGGACGCTGGGCACATACCCCCCCAGGGCACCAGAGCGCCGGCTTTCACCCCCAGGGCTTTTACCCTGCGCATTTGGCACAGAACGGTGCCACGGCGTCCTCCCGCACGCCCCCTTTTGCGGCTCCCCACGAAACCGACGCAGTTAAGCAGCGCCTGGGACGGACGCAGGCTGGAGCTGCCAAGCGGGAGCGCTCCGGGGAGGCTCCGAGGCCCGCGGCACGGCGCCGGGCACCCGCCGTCCGCTCGCCCAGGCCGCCCCGGGGCTCCCGCCCCTCCCCAGCCCCTCCACGGAGCCCCGCTCCCGGCGAGCGGCTCCCGCGGCTCCCGCCATCCCGGGCACTGCCGTGCCGGGTCGGTCCCCCCGCGCCCGGCGCACCGGCAGCCGCCTTGTCCCGCGACGGTTCCCGACGGCGCCCGGCCCGGCCAGCGCGGCCCCGGGGCTCCGGCCGCGGGGCTCGGCGGGGCGCTCGGCTTGGGCCAGCCCCCGGGGCCGGCGCGCCCCGCCTCGAGGGCCCCGGATGGCATCGCCCGGCGCCGTCTGGGGCCGGGGGCCGGGGCCGGGGCCGGCAGGGCGGGGCGGGGCGGCCGGCGGGCGGGGGGGCGGCGGGCGCTGCCGGCCGGGCCCTGGGGCTGCCCTGCCTCCCCCGCCACGCCGGAGCGGCGCGGGGGCCTCGCCTTCCCTTTCGCCCGCCGCCCCCCGGCACTCCTCCCCCGCCCCAAGGAGCCCAGCCCGCCGGGCGGCGCCGTGCCAGAGCTGCCCGCGCCGCCCCGGGGCCGGGCGAGACCGCAGCGCCGCGCCGGGGCCCCGGGCCGGCCGCCCCATGCACCCGCCCGGCGCCCTGCTCGCCATGGCCGAGGGCGCCTTCTCGCTGTCGGCTCAGGCGGCGCGGAGCCCCGGCGGGAACCCGTCGAGGCTGCACAGCATCGAGGCCATCCTGGGGTTCACCAAGGAGGACGGCCTGCTGGGCCCCTTCCCGCCCGACGGCAGCGCCGGCAGCGCCAAGGAGGCGGACAGGCGGGGTCCCCGGCACTGCCTCCCCAAGATGCCCGGGGAGCCGCCGCCGGCCGAGCCCCAGGGCCGCGCCGAGCGCTTCCAAGGTGAGCGCGGCGGGCGAGAGGCGCCGGGTCGCGGGCGGGCGCCTCTCCTCCGCGCCCTCGGGCGGGCGCCGCGGGGCGATCGCCCTCCCGGTGACCCGCCTCTCTTCCCCTCCCAGAGCCGTACTGCCCCGGCAGCGCCAGCCCCGAGCTGCCCGCCGGCAGCAGCGGCGAGGGGAAGCCGTCGGACGAGGAGCAGCCCAAGAAGAAGCACCGGCGGAACCGCACCACCTTCACCACGTACCAGCTCCACGAGCTGGAGCGCGCCTTCGAGAAGTCCCACTACCCCGACGTGTACAGCCGCGAGGAGCTGGCCATGAAGGTCAACCTCCCCGAGGTCCGCGTGCAGGTAACGCCCGCCCCGCCGGCCCGGCCCGCGCTCCGGCGCCGGCACCCCCGGCTCAGCCCGGCGCCGGGAAGCCCCCACACGGCCCGGCGCGGCGCGGCGCGGCGCGGCTCGGCGCGGCCCTGCCTCCCCGGCGCCGGGAAGCCCCACACAGCACGGCCCGGCCCGGCCCGGCCCGGCGCGGCCCCGCGTTCCCGGCGCCGGGGGCCCCCGCCTCGGCGTGGACCCGCGCTCCCGGCGGCCGGAGCCGCACCGCCCCGGCGCGCGGGCGGCCCCGCTGCCCCGGCCCGCGGGCCCGCGGACCCAGCCCGGCACCGGCACCGC
Source organism: Ciconia boyciana (assembly GCF_034638445.1). NCBI lineage: Eukaryota > Metazoa > Chordata > Aves > Ciconiiformes > Ciconiidae > Ciconia > Ciconia boyciana. The sequence continues at coordinate 25,342,418 of NC_132937.1, forward strand.
GAGCCCCGGCCGGTGCGTGGCTGCGCAGCCCCACGGGGCGCCGCTGGAGCGCCGGGCGCGTCTGCAGCTGGCGCCGTCGCCGCGGCCCCGGCCCGGCCCGGCCCGGCCCGGCCGGCGGGGCACCGCGGAGCCCGGGGCCGTGTTCCGTTCGGCAGCCGCGGGGTCGCGCCGCGGGCCGGCCCCGCCGCCCGGCCCGGCCGCTGGCCACGTCGTCAGCGCCGCTACCCGTTGACCGGCGTGTCCCGGCCCGGGGCGGCCGAAGCCGCTGTGCGCCGGGGCGGGCCGGCTCCGCCGCGGGGCTCTCGCTGCGCGGCTTCCCCCGGGCGCCGCTCTCCGCCCAGCGTGGGGCTGCGGGGCTGCCGAGCCCGCGGGGGACGCGCGTCTGAGCCCGCTCCCGCCCCGGCCCGGCCCGGCCCGGCCCGGCCCGGCGCGGCGCGCCGTCTGCTGCTCCGTCGTTCTTCGCCGGCTCCGTTCCGTGTGCGCCGCTGCACCCCGGGGAGAGCCCCTGCCCTCCGTGGGGCAGCAGCGCTGCCGTGCCGCCCTGGGGCCCGGCTGACGCGGCTGTGCTTGCAGGTGTGGTTTCAGAACAGACGGGCCAAGTGGCGGCGGCAGGAGAAGCTGGAGGTGACCTCTATGAAGCTGCAGGACTCGCCCATCCTCACCTTCAACCGCTCACCGCAGGCGACACCCATGGGTCCTCTCAGCAGCAACCTGCCCCTGGAGACGTGGCTCAGCCCGCCTGTGCCCAGCAGCACAGCCCTGCAGACCCTGCCCGGCTTCGTGGCCTCGCCGCAGAGCCTGCCCGGCAGCTACACGCCACCGCCCTTCCTGAACTCTCCGGCAGTGACCCATGCGCTGCAGCCCTTGGGGGCCATGGGGCCACCGCCGCCTTACCAGTGCGGGGCCACCTTTGTGGACAAGTTCCCTTTGGATGAGGCGGACCCGCGCAACACCAGCATTGCCGCCTTGCGGATGAAGGCCAAGGAGCACATCCAGTCCATCGGCAAACCCTGGCAGACAATCTGAACTCCCTCTTCAGCACCTGGGAGAAACCCAGGGGGAAAGCCGGTCCTGGGACCACCAAGGGACGGCCTTGCCCTGCTCTGGCTCCCCCGGATGGCCAGGCAAGGGAGAGCTGTCCCTTGCACCAGCCTTTCCCCCACACCCCGACTTGCTTTGTATTTTGTGGTCCTTTTAATTCCCTTTTCCACATGCCCTGCAGAGTTAGGGGCCTGACATAGCTTAGGAAAGAAAAAAAAAAAAATCTCTTTTGCTCTCCCTCCTTGGCTGGACGCTTTAGTTGCAATAAAAGCTGCAGTAGGGCGAAGAGCTGTGTAAGGTGGCTGGGAACCGAGGCCTGCGTTACCTGGGGAGGGTTTTCTGGTTTTGCACCATTAAATGGCACGACCTGCACGAAGCCGTGCATTGCGTTTCTGCATGCAAGGGGGCTGCTCGGGCCAGACCCTCCACTGCCTGTGATGCACAGAAGGGTGGGACCGGCCTGGCCGTGGGCCCTCCCCCTCCAGCAGCGGGACCCTGCCCAAACTGGCTGTGAGCACTGGGGGCTGGGGCTGCAGCCCCGCGGCGGGGAGCGCACCCGGCTAGGGTGGCCCTAGCTGCCTCCTCAGAGAAGGGGCTTGGCGGGTTCTGCAGGGCCCTGTGCCCCCGCAGCCCAGCTGCCCGCGGGGGGAGACGGGCGGTAGCTGACGGGGCACTGGATGCCCAGCCGGGTGGCTGGAGCTGTCAGGGGGCCCTGCTGGGTGCGTCCTGCCCGGTGCGGCTTCCCCGTGCAGCCCCCGGAGGCTGGCACGGCGCTGGGCCGTGCTCGCTCCCCCGCCCACCCAGTGCCCCTTGCCAAGCTGCCGAAACTAAAACTGCGGCATCTTTATTTTCCATTATCTCCGTTACTGCCTGTAATGGGGCTGAGAAGCTGTAATGAAACACCCCTTCTCCTCCGCTGGGCATGGGGTGCTCTACACACTCTGGAGGTTGTGGCAATTAACGTTTCTCATTAGGGAAGAGAGAAGGATGCACAAGCGCCCTCATTGTGTCCTGGGGATGAATCAATGCAGACTGGGAGACCTCTCCTTTCACCATTTCCCACTCGTTGTGGCCAGACAAAGACTGGCGTCTAATTATATTTTCACAATCTGTGCGTATCTTTTAAGAGTCCTGTCAGAAACAAGTATGTCAGCTTTATTCAGCTTCACTTCAGAGAGCTTTTTAACCTTAGACAGCAGTTTCTAAACATCCCTTCACAGCCTTCTCCACAGCAGCCTGCATCTATTGTCTGGAGGGCTTCTTTTACAGATAATAATAGGAATCCCTCTATTTTGAAACGCCTTTTCCTCTCCCCGGCCTCCCTGCAGACCCAGCCTGCCTCCCTGAACTCGAGCACATGCCGTGCCCAGGCCCCCCGGCTTCCCTTCCCTGAGCTGTGCTGGCCCAGGGGGGTGCAGGGAGGTCCAGTGAGCGGTCCCTGCTGAATTCAGGGGGGACGTAGCCCTGCTTGGGCCAGACCCTCCTGTCGGGCTCCGGAGCTGTCGGTGCCCCTGTGCGCGCGTCTGTGGCGGCGGCCAGCCTCCCCAGCACACAGCTCTTTGCTTCCTTGGCGAAGAAGGCGCCACGCTGTCAGGAAAAGAAAGTGCTGTCGCTGTCGGAACCAGGGAAATAATGTGCTAACTTCTGGTAAGGAGACCTGAGAAACTTCTGGAGGGAGGGGAGGAGAACAAAAACTGTGTCACTTCAGTTTTTAGGTCTTATTCCAGCGCGCCCGTCACAGGTGAGCTTTGTTTGCATCACGACGGATGCTGGGCTTGCAAGAAGGCACGTCTCCTCTGGTGGCTACGAGGGAAGGGTGTCTCTTGGTGTGCTTGCACACCCTGGGCTGCGTCAGTAAGGGGCACACACTGACAAATGGCTGCACAGGCGCTTCTTCCTCGGTGCAGGAACAATCCTGCTGGTCAGTACTTGGCGGCAGTCCAGCTGCAGCTCTGACGCGTAAAACCCTCCTGCACGTGAGCACATTGAGCTGCTGCCCAAAACCCCTTACCTGTGCTTATTGCTCACGACTAGCGAGCAACTCCCCAAGATTTCAGTGGTGCTCTTCCACATTTTGCCCCTGCTACCCTCCCTCCCTGTTGCCTCCTGTTCTTCTGCATCCTGCGAAGCCGTTGGAAAGACCCCCCCGACTTTTTGATCAGCGCTGTAACCAGCACTGACGCTTGGTTACTTGAGATAGTCGAAGACTAACAGCAGATAAGGCCACAATGACAGGACAGCAGGAAGAGCAGCTGAAGACACCCGCTCGCTTTTATTAAGCTCCTGATCCAACACCTGCGAGCAAAAAATGAAAGATTACGTCAAGCTATGGCGATTGTTCTTTTACTGACATATTAAGCAGGTCTTCTGTTACATGTTGTACATGCGAACCCTGTAATGGATAAACTGTGTGCAGTCATGTCCTTCAAGGAAAGCTATGAGTTTATTGCTAAAAATAAATATTTTAACCAGCTAAACAGAAGTGGGCACAGACAGGTAAGTATTTTTCAAACAAATAAAGGGACAGAGCCCTATGCAAACTCGTATCTTTCTTGTACCCTGTCTAGTTTTCTGTGTTCCTACACTTTCTTTCAAATTGTCCCATTCCATTTTAAAAGCTCATTTGTTCATTTTGTTGTAAATATCTTTTCCTTCTTAATTGGGTGCTGAGTCTAATAATCCTGTCTCGGCTTGTTAACTGTACAATAGCAGTCAGAGTTAATGACCCATTAGTGATTAATTCCTTAAACAGCATCTAATTGCTCACTGTAAAACCTTTTCTTAAAACTGGATTAAATCATCTAGATCCTTAACCACTTCTTTACTCTAACTTTGCTAAGGCTATTAGCCTGGCCTTTTCTGAGTCATCTATTTCTTCTTTCACTTAAACTGTATTAGCAAGATAGTATTTTTAGTGTCTATATTTGACTTCTTTGCAACATCTGAAGTTCTAAGGAAGAGTAATATCAATAAAAGCCTGCCAGTGAAAATACTAAGAAATTTACTCCTTTGCAATGAGACAACTGCAGACAGTGAATGTTGTTACGCCAACCATGGCATACCGCCTTTTGGGAGAGGTGGACTTGTAGGACAGGGCTTGTCAGCGGTCGCAGCTACTCATGGAAGTGTGTAAGGCTTTGGCGGGTGAAGCTGTAAATACTTCTTAGAGTTTTCCCAAGTGTAACTTGGTCTTGGCTCAGTGTCCTGAATACGGGGCAGTCGACAAGGGCTGCCCCAGGAGACCTCTGGGAGGGGTTGCTACGTGGAGACGAATCCTTGCTACCCTTGCACGGGCATAGATCCCTGCTCCTGGGGGTACCACACCTCCCTCCTCAACACAGGGCAAAGGACTAGTGATGAAGGGCAACCCTCGCTGGGAATGGGAGGCCAGACAAGTTGCGTCTGCTGCCACTCACACTGGACTCCCCCATAGTCAACGGGCCTTGGGGCGGGCAGCCAGTGTCAGAAGCCGAGGAGCTCTTTCCCCTTTCCTTCCCTGTTGTATTTCACCGGGTGAACAGGCTGAACTAGGACCCTCGCTGTGTTTGGAAAGCCTCGTTCCTTCCCAGGTAAATCCCACATGACCAGTCTGAGCTTCCTGTTTTTCATCGGGGAGCGGAGGGATGGATATACATTTCTTTATATTATGCAGCCCGTTAAATTGTCCTCTTTGCATTTGCTTCAAAGTTCTGGAAAAGTAAAATCAAATCACCATCTCTGCAGCTGCTTCATCTGTAGCAATGTCTCCACTGGGAAATGAGGTTAATCCTGGGCGATTTCTCATTACGATGTGAGATGCAGAGAGGTAGACTGTTTTTCATGAGCAGTCTTTCCATTAGGCCTGGCTGTCTTTGCCTGGCCCAGAAATCCCAAGCTTAACATACAGAAGTGTTGTGTAAAGTTTTGCACAGGTCAGTAGCATGAGCTATGCAGGAGAGAAGACAATTGCCATAAACAGCTTTGAAGATCTCTGAATTAGTAATTATGAGGAAAATGCCATCATGAAACTTGGTCCCAATGGCACCATTTCTCAGCAGAAAGTGTATTCCACCTCTCTTCCTTCCCACCCCAGTTCAAAATCCTGTCAGTATTCAAGAAAACTGGCAAAGGCACCTATTTAAGCCAAGGAGAGTTTTGACGTGGTGTTCAGCTCAGTTGCTTTCCAGTGGAGCAAGTCTGTCTGTCTGTCCAGGACTGACCCTCAGTCCTGGGGTCGGGAGGAGCGGCTACATGGGTTAGTACCCGAGAATACCCCCGCTGTCATCCCCGCTGGCGCAGCGGGCTGGCCGTTGCGTTTGCTCCACAGCCACGGTGGGTCACAGACCCCGTGAGATGAAAACACAGTCACAGTTTAAATTTCTGCTGTGAGCTGTTGGGGTTGGGGGCAATACCGTTCCCTCCGTCTGTTGAGGACATGTTAAAGTCCGCAGGCGAGACGGACAGCGAAGGATCTTCTTTCCAGCTGCCTCAGCTACGTCTGACAGGGATTTCAAGGAAGAACATTTAGTTACTTACTACTGAAAAATCCCAAGTATCTGTTCAAAGCTCCTGGCTGCGTCTTTCTTCGGTTCAGTCTGTTGGGACATACGATGAACAGACATTAACTCAAGGGGTCTCCCTTCAGCTACACTGTTTTTGGGCTGGACACTCAGGTTCTTTCTTCTATGCAGTCAGCATCTTCCTCCGTCACTGATGCCATGGGTTATAAACCTTGGGACTTTATCAACTTCCTTCAGTAGCTGGTCAACCACAGAGTACCCATTTACAAAATCCTATCAAGAAGAAAATGGTGGAATAAAACAAAACAATCAAAAGAGAGCAGAACGAAAAGCTGGTTAGACCAGGACACTGGTCATTCTGACAACATTACCAGTTTGTCTGGCAGAATGAATATTGTGTCTCCTCTCGGTGAGCATCTCTGTGTTCTGCCAATGCATGATGCGAAAACTGGCTGACATTTGGCAGCCATCCCTGTGTCGTAGGACATTTCGGCCCCACGAAGAATGGTGAAATCAGCTCTGAAATGTTTGGTTCTGTGTAGGAAAGCAGTTAAAGTCAGCTAGGCAAGACATTCAGGAGAGAGTTTAAATGGAGGCAGCAGAAATCTGGATGGAGGCAAGAAGAGATAAAACTGAAGCTTGGGCCACTGATACAGAAGGGAGTGTTGGGGTAAACTAAGGGGACGGTGTTCCAGCTGCTGACCAGTGCAGGTAGGTCGGGTATCCCTCCTTTGACTCCGTCTCAGTGAAGAGGCAGGTGCAGGGAGAAGAGACAGGCCTCTGGGCGAATCCAGACTGTCGACGGGGGATGCTAGTTTTAAGCAATGCTTTTAAACAAAGGGCTCCCCAGGAAGACTGGCTCACCAGCAGCTTGTTCTTGCTCAAATGCCTCTGCTGGCTGCAGCGTGCCGCAAAACCAGGATGGCTCGTATGGCAGGCAAACCTGCAGTTGTTCATGGCTTCATCCTTTACGATGAGCCTGTCATAAACATGCTGCTCCCCCATCTGCTCCCCATAACATCCTAACAAGTACCCTTCTGGTTTATTTGATGCTGCCTCTGCGGGATAGGGGCGTCCCATTTTACACGCAGAGAAACTGAGGCACGGAGAAACATGGCTCACCCGGGCTCAGACAGGGGTGGCATGACTAAGTTACCTCACGCCTCTCGTGCCATTTGAGACCCCTTCGGGTAGCATGAGCCATCCACATGTGCCTGGCACACAGGACACAGGCTCTGCAAGAGGCCCCGTGCTCTTTCAGTTCCATAGCTGGAGGCCAAGGGTGCTAACAGCAGTAGATGCCTGCGCCTAGCATCCCACCTGGAGTCTGTACAAAGGCCTCGTGGGTCTTCAGGGAGGGCTTTGGCTTCTGGGCCAGGCTTCTTCTCTTTTATTTCTTGGGTGTGTAACACATGCACATATTCACTCCAGTGACTTTGGCCACACAAAGATTAGAGCCAGCTTCCCGAGCACCTTTTTGTGGTGCCCCTCTTATTTCGCTCAACTCCTTCCTCCACTCTGCCTTCATCACTGCCAAGGTTGGGCGGGGGAAGGTTGATTCCAATGTGTGAGCAAAGCTTTCCAGGGATGGCCCAGTATCCCTGAGGGTATGTGGCACCGGCTGAGCTGCTGCACGCGTTGTGTAACTGGGTAATCTGTACCTCGCTGGGGAGCTGGGCGCCTGCCCTCCCCTCCGCCCCAGGAAGAGCTGTCTCCTGCTTCTCCTGCTCTTCTGGGGATTGCTCCTATCTATCGTCCTTCTGAGCAGCTTTCCTTCTGGGTGTCCTGGCAAAGCACTTAGCTGTCCCAGTCTGGCCCCGCGCTGAGCCAGAATGAAACCACTTGATGGCAGAACCCAGACTGCACATGAACTTTCTCTCGTGGCCTTTTTCGCAGGTCCTTCCTCCAGGAGGCAAGAGGGCCTTGGAGGGAGGGAAGGAAAGACTGGCACACCACCTGAGCGGGGGAGTTTTCTGAAGTGCTAATCCTAACTCCTGGCAAGGCTTCACATTGTCTTTGGGCGAGGTGGCAGCCAGGGCCAAAAGGAGAAAGGCAAACTTGAAAAGGGTAAGCATTTTAAAGTTACAAAAATCCTGGGACAGCAGTTACGTACACTGGGTATTCCCTTAGGCTGCCACAGGTGGGGATGTCCGCTGAGATAAACAGGATTGACCCTGGAACTGAAGAGTATCTATCTCAGGTGAAGCGTGCGGGCGGTCACTGGTAACACCCAGTTGGCACTACAGTGCCTTTTCCTGCACAGTTTTGCCTGAGAAGACCCGCAGCCTTGAATGAGAGGGCTACAGAGTACAGATCTGGGCATTAGCTAGTCCCCGCCGCGGTTTAAGTCAGCGCTGAGCCGCTACAGAAGGAAATGAGAAGTGCAACTGGAATGGCATAACCGGGCACGGACGAGAGACAAAGGGACGAGAACCGTGCACCGGTGCTGCCTGCACCTGGGCACCCGGTCACCCCGCACGCACGCCGCGCTACCCGGTGTGGCGGGAAAGAGACGCGGTGCAGCCCGACGGCCGCCGGCCCGCGGCGGGGAGCACCGCGGCGGGGAGCACCGCGCCGCGCCGCCCCGGCGCCCGCCGCGCCCCGCCGCGGGACCGGCGGCTGCTTCCCGCTGCGGCTGGGAGGCGGCGGCGGTGCTGGCGCGCGCCGGGCCCGGTAGCGCCCCGCCGGCGCCGGGGTCTCGCGGTGAACGGCCCGAACGCCCAGCGCACCCCGTAGCCGAGGTCACCGGCACCGCTCGGGTCACACCGGACATGGTGACAAACAGAGGCAGCCCCGGGGCTCCCCTCGCAGCGGAGCGCTGCGGCAAGGGCCTGCCGGCCCGGCGCACCGGGCAGGGGGCGGGCTGCGGCGCGGGGCCCCGAGCGGCCCCCCCGGGCCGGGGCCAGCGCGACGAGGCCGAGCTCTGCGGGCCGCCGGCCCCGCCGCGGCCCCGCCCCGCCCCGCCGCGGCCCCGCCCCGCCCCGCCCCGCCGCAGCCCCGCCCCGCCCCGCCCCGCCGCAGCCCCGCCCCGCCCCGCCCCGCCCCGCCCGGCCCCGCCGCGGCCCGCCCCGCCCGCCCGGCCCCGCCCCTCCCGCCCTCCCGCCCCGCCCCTCCCGCCCCTCCGTGGGCCGAGGGCGCCGCCTGCTGGAGGCGGGCGCAGCTCCCCTGCCGCGGCCGCGGGCTCTGCGCTGGGCGTGCGGCTCTGCCCGGCGGGGCTGGCCCGGCTCCGGGGCGCTTAAAGCTGCTCTGGGACCTCCGGCTGCTCTGGGACCTCCGGCTTGTGCCGCTGGGATGACCCGTGCGTTCGACAGATCGTTTGCAGTTACTTTGTGCAAAACCACGCATTTGCCTCATTCAGCTCTTCATCTGTTCCCCGTTTCATGGTGTGGCTGAGGGCAGAAGGGACCTCCGGAGGCCACTTTGTCCAACCCCCTGCTCAGGCAGGGTCACCTAGGACACCTAGGACCAGTTGCCCAGGACCACGTCCAGATGGCTTCTGAATAGCTCCAAGGAGGGAGACTCCAGCACCTCCCCGGGCAACCTGTGCCCGTGCTAAAGTCACCCTCACAGTGACAAAGTGTTTCCTGACGTTCAGAGGGAACCTCCCGTGTTTCAGGCAGTGCCCATTGCCTCCAGTCCTGTCACTGGGTATCCCTGGAAAGAGCCTGGCCCGCTCTTCTTTACACCCTCCCTTCAGGTATTTATACCTATTGGTAGGACCCCTTGAGCCTTCTCTTCTGCAGGCTGAACAGTCGCAGCCTTTCCTCGTAGGAATCATCTTTTGTGGCCCTTCATTGGACTCTCTCCACTTTCTTCATGTCCCTCTTGTACTGGGATGCTCAGAACGGGACGCAGTACTGCAGCGGTGGCCTCGCCCGTGCTGAGCGGTGTCACCTCTTTATCCAGACCTGCTTCCCCTGCTCTGTGTTGGGCTGTGCACGGACAGATGCTTCCCGTCGTCCTTACAGTCCGGTCGGTCAGCGCTGTGCTTTGAGGAGAGGTGGCAGCACATTATCTCCTTGCCTGGGCCTCCGATGGTGTGACTGTCCCGTCCAGAGAACTCCAGGTGAGCGAGGTGCATTGCTTGGCTCTAACGTGCTGCGGCCCCACAAAAGGTGTCACGAGCTTGTTCTCCTGGGAGGCCATGTTCTTCCTTTAGTCTCATGTGGACGCACAATGGTACCGGACCCGCTAACACACGGTTAGGAATGTGTGGTGGGAGCATGCTGAGCTGCCGCATCGCCTCCCAGTCAAACAAGGAGGCAGTTTCTTTCAGCAGACCTCTCTGCTGCCTGCCTGTGGAAGTGCATGCCCTGCTCTGTACCTGGCCCAGGGGTACCTCGGGAAGGCAGTGTCAGCTTCCCTCTACTGAAAAATATTACAGAGCAGGGAGCAATTCAAGGAGAAGAGCTTCAGTGGAAAACGAATCATTCTGTTGTTTCTTTGTTACTAGCTGCGGCACAGCCAACTTCCTTCTTATTAACTCAAATAAAAGTATAAACTCAGCCTTTTTCTTAGTACTATTTATTGCGAATGTTGAAATATCATGTAGTTTTGAACTAAGAGATGAACTGATTAGATAGGTAAGTCATGTAATTAATTGGAAGACCCTTCCGTGACAATTATATATATCAAAGCGATTCGAGTGAGAAAACACAACCTTGAAAATGAAGTAGAGAGTTTAGTCATTGCTGAAACATAGAAGAATATGTGTATTTAGATATTTTACACAAAGGAAATCTTGTTTACAGAAAAGAGACCTTGTTGATTATCTGACACAATCGAGTGCCTGTGAAATATAGTCTCTTACGGAAAGTATTCCATTTCTTCATGATTTAGAGACCTTCTTTCAGCTTGGAGTGCTCTCTTTCATATTCACAACTTGAAGCAGGTAGTCCATCATCTAATAAAAAGAGAAAAATATCATTTACAGACCAGTTCTGAAAAAAGTAATTCACTAAGTTAATAAGCCTAATATATATCTGCTCTGTATATTCACATAACAAACACATTCACAATAATCTTTCCAAAACAGACCTCATTTGTCTTGGTTAGCGTAATAACCAACTGCCAAAGTATGAGGAAAGTCATTCTCCCAAATAATTCTGTCTGCCGTCTCATTTATATAGTGTCTCATTAGTGTTAAAACGCCAAGTCATAGAAACAATTTAAAGCTTATTTTCCAACTTACTTTTACACTTAGGCCAACTTGCAGGAGAGATTTCCCTTCTGCTCTTCAACTACTTTAACTGTAATTTACTCACAGAATAAAGAGCAGGCAAGATCTTGATTAACTGAAAACAGAAGAAAATAACTGAGGTGCACCACCCTAAGCCTAATTCCCAGAACTATTATGCTCATCTCTTTGGCCTTTTTGACTATTTATGTGTTACAGCACTTTCCCTGCTCTGGGTGAGTCTTTTAGGAGGAATTTTTTTATTCTTGAGAAACGTTCAGCACAGTGTGAGCATCAGTGGTGAATAATGCGCCGAATGAATTTGAGCAAGACCCTGAATTGACTTACCTGAAGTACATATTTGTATTTACTTCTGCAGCCTTTAGCTTTGGGGATTTCTGATCTTAAATTTAAAAATTTGAATTTTAAATTAAATCAGCTAAATTTGAAAGAGTCCATGAAACGAAGTCCTCATAGTACATTTCTTCCCAACACAGCCCGTCTTCGCTGACGTTCAGCAGGTGGGAACATCGGGTTGCACCCACACAGAGATAGACTCCTCGTGGTTAGCATCTCTGCAAGTGCATACTGCCTATGAGAATTATAGCCCCCGCGACGGTGATGTGGCCGTGGGACAGCTATTCCATCAGCTGACAGTAGGGTTCATGATTGACCTTTTTTCGGTCACGTTTCAGTACCTCAGTCCAACAGGCCATTTCACAGTGAACAGTAACCCGCTGTAAACATGGTGCCTGGTTCTCCTAGAATTCGTTTCTATTTCAAACTCAAACACAATATGGCTGGAAAAGTATTTCATACCAAGCACAAACTTCTCATATGCACTGCATCGTCATTGTCGGTTTACTCTACCTGGCCATCTTCCACCGAGGCAGGTAGCTACATTCATCATTCCTGTACGTGGACACCTTCGGTAGCTGAGGTACAGCAGCACCTTAAACGAAGGTGATGTCTAACCCAAGTTTGTGCAACATGGAACCCCCCACATCCAGAAAAATCTACAGAACTAAAATCCAAAGGTCATTTATGCTCCTGTATCACTGTGTACATGTATGTCTGAATTTCATATGTATACCAGAATTCCACCTTTATAAATAAACAAGGCATCCTTTATTAAAAATAATGATTATTTAAATATTTCGGAAACTATCACAACCCTCAGAAAAGTAAAGCACTTCCCTTCTGGTCTTCAGGTCTTCTTCATCTGGAAGGCAGATCTCAAAAAGATATATAGCTTAACTTCCAGGTGCTGGGTTTTTACTTTCTGAAGCCAAAGGAATAACCATACATCGTATCCTATCTAGGCTGCATATAAACAGGTATTTGCGTCCAACAGTAGGAAAGCACAGGTTATGTACTACTTTCATGATTATGTTTTACTTCAAGATGGAGACAAAGTAACTGTTGAATGCTGGAAATCAAAGGTTCTATGGCAAAATGAGGTTCTGCAAGTTGTCATGTATCTCAGTCACATGAAAGACATGATTCTTCTACTAATCATTGGAGAAATCTGGATATTTAAGGCAATAATCTCATTATTCCACATATATGTTCAATGCCTGACCACAAAAATGTGGATATTAATTTAGGGTAAAAGTGCACACACATGGATATGATTCAACTTACCGGAGGCAACTTTCAGCCTCCATAAGTACGATTCACTACCAGATACTTTTAGAAGTTAAAATATTTCCCTATTTACATAGCATAATGGAATTTGTTCATCTAATTTGATTACAAACCTGCACACTGCAGAGCTGAAGATGAGCTAAATAGTTTCCTTTTTAGATAGTCTTAATCCGAGTTATTATAAGCATCACTGTGTCATGAAGCCATAGCAGAAAGAAATCTATGGACAGCATTCGTATCAGTGGTGTAAAAGACTTAAATCATGGCTTAATTTAATGACTAAATTTTTACCCATATTCAAGTCAAAACCAAAGTATTCACTGACTTCACTGCACCAGGATTTCAGGAGGGAGACTGGGCTGGAGTCATCCCGGGAATAGTAACTACATCATATTACAGTAGAATATGGGAAGAAAAAAAATCTTCCTGTTAATGTCTTTAAGGGGGCGTATTAATCTTTTTCTTCTATTTCAATGTCACGCAAAGGAATCCTGCAGCTGTATCACCATTACTGTACCTGATGCATTATAAAGAAAGGAGTTTTCTAGTAAATTCTGCAATTTACTTTATGTCGTTTAGACCCTGATTACGTTCTGTAAAACCTCACTGATATCTCTCCAAGTATATTTTACAGGATTTTCCAAAAGAATAGGGTGAATCTGTTCCAAAGTCTTGTTATCTTGTGAAATGGTGCTCATAAGTACATTAACTTGAGGGAAGAAGAGGTGGGTCCTGGGCACACGTTATAGCTTATCAGTAGCCACAGACTCATTTTGCGAGACCACAACCAACCACAGGAGCGGCCGGCACCGCCAGCCGGGGGGAAAAGACTTGCAGGAGACAACGACAGAGCTGGGAAGGGAAGAAACCCTCCAGCCCCGTCGCTCTATCCACTGATCGGCAGTACCGCACAAACCGGACAAGGCAACGGCAGCCAGAAGGGCAGCCGAGGGAGACAGTCAGCACGACGTGGCTTCATACCCAACACCCGGTGCCTTCTTCCTGCCCTCTGCATTCGCACCTGCGTTTCACACCAGCTTGTTTGTGCTGAGTTAATGCGGAGCTTGGTGCTGACGTGTTCATCTGAGCACGGGGTGCTAGACAAGAAAAGAACCTGAAGGGAATCCCGACACTAAAATCTCCGTAATGCTTGCCGAGTTTATGCCCAGTAGCAAATTAATGCACAAAAAATACAATCTCTGAGTGACAATCTGGAATTGTTTCTGCTGCTTTTCTGGACAATCCACAAGCTGGAGGAAGCTGATATGTTACTGTAAAATGAAATTTGCATAGATGGAGTGTTTTTACAGGTTTTATCTTACTTACATCTTTCCAACTGCTATTGTCATCTGTCTCCCAGGTGTTCCTGGTATACCAGGGAAGCCCACCTTTTAAAAAGTGAGCACTTTTATTTTCATTCCCTTCCAGCAGCCGTAGCAAATATTTTGAGATTTCTTCCCACTGCAGATAGCCTTCCAGCTGCTTGATATTTTCAGGTAATGCTGAAAACGGGGTCTTGTTTTCTTCTTCATAAACATAAGGAAAATCTCCAGTGCTCTTTTTCCCCATTAAATGTCCTGTAACAACGACAGCAGCATGAAATTATCCAAAACAGGTACAGGTATAGACGTGATGGTTCAAACAGCAGCTGGAAGGGGTTATTGCCTGGCAGTGCGGAGGGGATGTTAGGGGATGTTATTGCCTGACAGGGGCTTAGGTGATGTCTAGTTGAAGCAAACTGGCGCTGGAGATTTTGTCACAGCCTCACACACAATTGATGTCCTCTGCCTCTTATGCTACATCGTCAGAGAAAACGTTGCTGAGAAAGGGGCAGAGATACCCAAGCATTCTCCTGGAGCTAGGGAGAGGCACCTGGCAGATTTGCTGGAGTAAGAAGTGGATGGAGAAGCTGTAGGTTTTAGACTTTCCCTGCCTTGACACCGGATGTGGGAACGGCGGCGTAAGCCTATGTTCCAGGGCCTTTCTAGGAGCTCAACGGGATGCACTTTTGACGTACCGTGCTTTACTGTCATCAGAATGAAATCCTAGTTGGCTTTAGGCTGCAAAGGAGGCTGCTGGGATGGGAGGGAGGGAGACAGCAGCGGAGGACCCTCCTGCAGGCCGAGCGCCCCAGGGCCCCGGCCGGCACCAGGGCTGCCCAAGGTGCTGGCTGCGCCTTGGGGTGCTCGGGGGCGCCTGCCTTCGGGCTCGGGTCTGGGTTCCCGCATCTATGAAGAACGGTAGCGGCAGGACACATAACGGCCAAATAAACATGTCCGAGCCAGCGGGGAAAGCTGCGTTACCCGCACCCTCTGCCCCGCACAAGCGCGGGGTGCCGGGCCGAGGCCCAGCGCTGTCCGGCACGCAGGCTGCTTCCGCGGCAGCGCTGCTCCGCACCCCACGCTCAGGGGCGGGAGGCGGCGGCGGCGGGCGGGCTGCGGCGGCCGGCCCGCCCCTGCACAGGGCCGCGGGCCCTCGGGGAGCGCCCTGCTCCCTGCCCTGCCCTGCCCTGCCCTGCCTGCCCCGCTCCCTGCCCTGTCCTGCTCCCTGCCCTGCCCTGCCTGCCCCCGGGCAGTGCCCTGCCTGCCCCGCTCCCTGCCCTGCCCTGCCCGCCCCCGGGCAGTGCCAGTGCCAGAGCCCGGCCGGCGCTGGCAGGTACCGAGCGGCACCGGCCGGGCGCCCAGCACCGGGAGGCGGCGGGCGCGGGCGCAGCTCCGCCCGCCCCGCTCCCGCGGGCGCTGCCCGGGCGCCGCGGCACGGCCCCGCAACGCGCCGAGGAGCCCGGCGCCGGTGCGAGCCGGAGACCGCCGGCGGGCTGGCGCGGCGGCGGCCGCTCCTGCTCTCCCGCCGGTGCGCTCGCCGCGGCCCTCCGCCCCGTCCCGGCACCGGGGCCGCTTGCCGACGGCGGGGACAGCGCAGCCGGCCCGGGAGGAACGCCGGGCTGTCGCAGCCCTGTCCTCCCGGCCGCGGCCGCCGAGCCGCTGCGGCGGCGTTGCCGCTGCCCCGGAGGCGCGGAGAGCCGTCGGGGCGAGGCGCGGACGGCGGGGGCCGGGCGGAGAGAGGGTCGGGCCGGGCCGGGCCGGCGGCGGCGCGGCCAGCCGGGCTGGGGAGGGGGCGGGCGGGCTGCCGGGCAGCGGCGGGCGGGCCGGAGACTTACCCACAGCCCAGTGGCTGCCGCGGGGGTAGATCTTGGTGAGCGCGGGGGAGCCGCCGGGCTGCAGGGGAGCCGCGCCGCCCTGCGCCGCCAGCAGCGCCAGCGCCAGCAGCGGCAGAGCGCCGGGCCGCCGCGGGCCGCCGCCGCCCATCGTGCCGCTGCCGCTGCCGGTGTCGGTGTCGGTGCCCGTGCCGGTGCCGGTGCCGGTGCCGGTGCCGGTGCCGCTGCTGCCGCCGCCGAGCCGCCCTCTGCTGCAGGCCGGCTCCGGCTCCGGCTCCGGCTCCCGCTCCGGCTCCGTCTGGGCGAAGCGCTGCCGCCGCCGCCGCCGCCCCCCATTTATACGGAGCCGGGACCGGGCGCGAGCGGAGCTCCCGCGCCTGACGCCTCCTCACGGGGCCGGGGCTGCGGCCGCCCCCGGCCCCCCGTGCTGCCGTCCTGCCTCCGGCGGGGGCGGGGGCCGCAGCCGACAGCCCCGGCCCCCCGCCCGCCTCCCCGCCCCGGCAGGCTCCCGGCGGGGGGAGGCGAGGGGGTGCCGGCCCCGGGGCTCAGCCCTCCGCGGCGCCGGGCTGTCCTCCCCAGCCACCGCCGCGGCAGCCCCGGGGCCGGCGCCCGCTCGACGGGCTTTCCCGGGGCGCGCCGCGCCGCCGCCGCCGCCGCCCCGCTGCCGCTCGTCCCGTCCTGGGCCCCCTCCGGCCCTGGCCCCGGCCCCGGCCCCGGCCCCGGCCCCGGCCCCGGCCCCGGCTGCGCTGAGCGCGCTGGGGCTGGCTCCCGTCCCTGCCCGTTCCCGTGCCAGGCCGCAGGGAGTCGGTCCCTGGGCGCTTTCCTGCTTCTGGAGAGACCGGCCAACGTTTCTTCTCAGAAGCTGTTTTCCCCTCACCCCTTCGTCTTACGCGGTTCGGCGCTCTGGGGTGGCCTGGGCGGCTCTGAGGGACCTCGGAGCGTGCGGGGCGGGTGGTGCTGGTGGTGCCCGCTGTGACCCGCCAGCCCGGGGCCTCCGCCAGCCCGGGGCCTCCGCACCTGGGCCCCTTGTGCGGGGCTGGCAACAGCCACAGGCGCCGCATCGGTGCTGATGGAGAGGGTGGCCCCGCTGCGGGAGCGTGCGGTTCGAGAGGGGACACGAGAGGCTTTGCCAAGTGCAGAGGAGATGGCTGAGGGGACGCCGTGGCGCTGTGCGGTTTACCCGCTGCTGTGCGGGACTCTGTGGACGCGTGTTAAGCTTTCCTTGGTGGGGAGGGTTTCACGCTGTTGCCCCAGGCTGCTGGACCAGGGAGCCAGGGTGACTCAGTTACACTTCTGTTACAGGAACTATTTTTCTGAAGAAGAAGTTTCTGTTAAAATAAATCTGTCTTCTTTACAGAAAACATGAAAATGTTCACAGGAGTGGTTTGCTGCCCTGGACTGAAATGACCAAACAGGTTAAAAAATTTTTACAAGAGCTTATAAAAAAAAAAAGCATCTTTTAAGTGGGAGGAATGGCTGTAAAATGACCAAACTCAAAGGAAAACATCACCTGAAGCTCATTGAATAGAAGATCTTGTGCAAAGAGTTTCTTTTAATTTCCAATATCACATAAATTTATTGTCACAGGTGACAGTAATGTGACTTGCAGATTTACAGGACTTTCTTCTTTCCTTGCACAGAGACCCTGTAAACTTGTGTGCCGCTTTTGGCTGGGGTAGAGTTCATTTTCTTCATAGCAGCTAGTATGGGGCTGGGATTTGGATTTGTGCTGGAAACAGTGATGATGACACAGGGATGCTTTTGTTCCTGCTGAGCAGTGCTGACACAGAGTCAAGGCCTGTTCTGCTCCTCACCCCACCCCGCCAGCGAGCAGCTGGGGGGGCACAAGGAGCTGGGAGGGGACACGGCCAGGACAGCTGACCCCAACTGCCCAAAGGGCTATTCCATACCATAGGGTGTCATGCTCAGCATATAAAGCTGGGGAAGAAGAAGGAAGGAGGGGTGGGGGACATTCGGAGTGATGGCATTTGTCTTCCCAAGCACCGTTATGCGTGATGGAGCCCTGCTTTCCTGGAGATGGCTGAACACCTGCCTGCCCATGGGAAGTGGTGAATGAATTCCTTGCTTTGCTTTTGCTTTCCCTATTAAACTGTCTTTGTCTTAATCCGCGAGTTTTCTCACTTTTACTCTTCCGATTCTCTTCCCCATCCCACTGGGGGGGAGCGAGCGAGCGGCTGGGTGGGCTGAGCTGCCGGCTGGGGCTAAACCACGACAACTTTCCAGCACTCTACGGCACCTGGAATGGGCCAACTTTGTAATAGTTAATGGGCGAAAAGATTTCCGTTCTGAAGAGGCAGTGCAGAGGAAAGGATGGATGAGTCACTGAAGGAGACAATATATGACTGTGAAGGCCATGAAGAAGTGGAACGCTTAAATACATACGCAACTTCAGGCATGTAAGTAGTGTCACTGAAGTGAAGGTGGATGAGCAGTAGAGGGATGCAGAGTCCTGATGTGCTGTTTGTCCCAGAGGAGAACAACACAGACAGGGATGAAGTCATGTGGAATTGGTACAGTTTATGTGATGATTTTGTTGTCTAGAGAACCGTCAGGAAGTAGGATACGCAGTTAACAGAACTGACTGTAAGGGACTTGCCAGATCCTTCAGCTAACCCTGCACGACTGGAACTGAACTGTACCCAATGGAAACTACCGTGGATGTGAATTAACATAATTACTGGGCAAACTATCTCGTACAATCACTTTTGAAGTCACTTGTGTATTCTACTGTGTGAGCTAAATTGTTCCCTTGTTTAGTCCTAGTTTATTGCATCTTCTTTTACTGGTTAATGTGATTCATTCTTTTATTTTGGTTATTAATTATGCATTCTTGTTTAATTTACAATAGTGTTCTCATGCCTCAATCACGAGTTTCACTGTGCAGCCTGCAGTACAGCTACAGGCAACACGTGCTCTGCGCTGAGTGACAGCTGACCAAATACAATATTGCCATCCGTGGGAAATTCTAATTGTTCATTGCAATTCAAGACAGGAAATTGAAAATTCAGGAAAGTGTCCGTTTTCAGAAAAAACCCCCAAAGCACAATATTTGGCTTTCCTAAGGTACAGCGGCGGTTCCGGAAGCCCTCTGGCTGTCCTTGCCTCCCCAGGCTGTTGTGCTGGACCTACCTTTGCGCTGGCACCTCCGGCCTGGGCTGCAGCCACCAGCCCTCCCGCTGGCCTCTGGGACGGCGGCGCGCAGCGCGGTGCAGCACAGCACGGCCTCCGCGCCGCGCGGCTGCCGTCGCCCCTTGTTTCAGCCCCGGTCGCTCCAGAAGCCACCGACACGGGTTCCCTCAGACCGTGCCGCGCCAGGCAGCCGAGCCGAGGGAAGCCGTCAGCGGGTCGTCTCCCTGAAACGACCACATTTGCTCAAATTAACTTAAGAAGTCACTCGTTTCCTAGTACTACGTTCGGCACAGTACTTCCGTTACTTTCAACTGTTTCTGGGGGTTTTGCTTCTGTTGGTTTATGTAGGGCTTATTGAGGGTTAACCACCTAAAGCAATACTGAAACCTTCTGGTCAGTAAGTCATATATAGCTGCATGTAACACCTGGGCTGTTAGTCAGCTTTGGCTAGTACTGCCAAACCATGAATTCTTACTCGGTTCCTGAATTCTTACTCAGCTCCTTGTTGCCCAGTAGTCCTGAGTCTCTTTTACCACAAACTATGCAAACAGGTAAACCTTTCTCATATCTTGTATATAGACCAGGTCTTCGTACATGTTGTGTTAAAGGCTATGCCTTCAGATTAAAAGTCGTTTTGCACTGCCTTGAGCTACTTTAATTTGAGATTGTTCCTTATACACTCCCATTTTTATACCTTGTATTATGGACTTAATGAAAGTTTAAATTAGTTTGCCCTTTAGGTGATTAAAGTTACAGTGAAAAATACTGATTTAGAGAGTTAATCAAATTTGGGTTTGAATTTTCTTTTTAAATAGGATTAGCTTTTTGAGTGGAGGGATATTTTTGCCAAGAAAAACACATTTTCAGGGTTTTGTCATAAAACAAATACAAAATTCTGTTCAACTCCTCCAAACAATCAAACTGGGCTATTTGAAGCAAGCCACCAACAAAATCTCAGTTTGAGGATTTTCTATTTTTCTGGAAAAGAAGAACAATCATTTTCCCAAACTAAAGCAACCCCACAGGCCTATTTATCTCTTTTAGTTTTACCTTTGCTGTTATATTGACAGCCATCATGAGAGCCTTCTCTCTTCGTCGAGTATGTTCAATGGAAATTTGTTCTTACTGTTTTCAAGGGCAACAGACCCTAGTCGGATCTTTAATCCCATGATTTGCGCGTGTGTCCTGATCCATGCATACACAGAATTGACACCCACAATAATGGACCTGAAATCTTGAGCCCTCAGCAGGCTCCCAGACGTGTCTGCAGGGAGTGTTAGAGGCAGGCTTGTATTTTTCCAAAGCGGCCTAGGCTGCACGACTTACGCTTTCCCCAAAATATATTGCATCATTTGTAATATGTGCTGGACACATCACAAACTCTGCTTCACTTATCTGCAAGATATAGCTGGGGCTTTCTTCTGCCTGGTGAAATGCTTGCGTGGCTTTTGGGATCAAAACATCTATCAGGACGATCCTAGGACCTTCTTCATCCTCTGTCAGAATGGCTGGCTGCAAAACCGATCAGTTTTGCAACCAAAATTCATCAGAGCCCGGGGGGTTGCGGTAAACTGACCCACTCTTCCACATCTTGTAGTAGCAGAGCATGCGTGCGGTGGGCTGAAGAAAAGGTGATGCCGGAGTGGTTGTACCCGAAGTGCGATGGAGAGCCTTGGGGTGGTGGGCACGGAGCGTGCCAGCGGCAGGGAGAGGCGGGGGCCTAGGCCTGGACTTGGACCAGGATGGTGCTCCGGTTGTCCCTAGTTATCACCGGCTCTGCCGGCTGCCGGCAGCAGGGAGGGGAGCTGCGGCCGCAATGTGTATGCACTCGGTCCTGTGCACGGGGCTGCGCGCTGTCAGCTGTGTTGCTGAATGAGGGTGCCTCAGTCGCAGTGGAGCATGTGCTTGAGCAACGCTGCTTGCTACGGCCTTTCGGGAATTGGGCAGATACATTCATTAAATGAGCTAACTGAACCTCTTCAATAAATACTCTTGTGGCTTGACACCACCCCCACACCCCTTCAGGCCCTTAGTGACTTTTGTTGAGCAGGAGAAAATGTATAATTTGCTGTTTTTAATGGGCAGTACATGTGCGCTCCTTGGCCTGTGGTGTGTGACAGGACCAGGTCTCTGCCCACGGCGTCCCCGGTGACACCCCCGGGGCTGCCTGGCACCGTCGCAGACCCAACTGCCTGCCCACGAGGGTCCTCTGGCTGCCGCAGCCGATGGCTCTTGGGAGCAGGTTGAGCTGTGAAGGAAGAAGCCACTCCTTGACACCTTTGTTATGCCACGATCACTGGGAGCTGTAAGCAGGATTATCATCGCACGCCATGGCTCATGTCCCCTCCAGCTCCAGGGATTTACTTGGCCCGGGCTGGCGGTTGCTCTTTTTATCGCGTGCCTCTCCCTGCCAGCACCTTTGGCCTAACGGAGCATGAATGAAAGCATTGTGTACCCTGGCGTGTCTTTCATGGGGTTGCAGCTGGAACTGGGCTGCAAACAGCTCAGCCAAGGGAAACCTGGCTGGAAAAAGAACTCGGCGCTGAAGAAGAAGAACCTGATCCCTAATAAATAAAACCAAAACATCTATTTAAAACTAAGCCAAACCACTGCAAGGATGCTGAAATATTCCAATATGTAAATGTAGGAAGTGGCAAGAGCAGCAAATTTGACACCGTGGTGGCCGAGAGCCCCACCAACACAGCGTGAGAAACCAGGCAAAACAGCAACTGCAACAAACCTCCGGCCAGAAGAGAGCAGAGAGACATGCCACCTGCAAGCCCCGGGACGGGACCCCAGCCCAGCCTCACTCACAGTACGGCTGCGAATGTGGCGTGCACCAAGCAGGGGAGAAGGCACGAGAAGCATTATCACGTACCCCGTCCCTTCCCCGGGCACAAAGAGCAAATAAAGCGGATCGATACGAGGTCTCACGCACCTCCATCGGCAATGCTCTCTTGGATGAAGAGGCTCACGTAGGAACACCTCTGCTGAGGACGCGGCCGGGCCGTGCTGCGTGGGAGGGGTCCCACCCTGCAGCCAGGGAGCTGGGGGTATGAAGGTGGGCACGGGCACGGAGGAGGCTGTCAAGGCTCCCATGGACTGGACCCCACGTAGGCTGGTGAACGCCTGGTCTGTGCTCATCCGGTTATTTGGGTGCTGGGCAGCCAGGTCTGGACAGGCAGGGGTGGCAGGGATGGGCCCAAAGACCCGTCCTTCCTCCTCGGCCTCGTCACCCCTTCCTCAGCCCAGCTGAGGACACAGCCCGCTGTCTGAATACATTTGTGCATTATTAGTATTTAATTACTTGTTCATAAAGATAAAAAAGGTAATATGGATTTATTTTAATTCTTATTTTTAGTAACCTTTTCAGAAAAATAATAGTTTGGTAATATACAGAAATAACGTACTGGACCCCCCCAACAGAAAAGGATCCCGGTACAATAAGCGCATGTTATCAACTGCGAGTGACTCATGCATTGGAGACAGCCTTTCTTTCTTAAAGAAGAAATCCGATAACATAAATTTGTGGTTGAACATCAAGAAACAGCTCTCTTCATTTTAAAATACCTTTCTACGTTCCGTATCTCCCATGGCAAAGTGAGCTGCTGTTGTGCTCCATGGCAGGAAAACATTAATGGGTTTTAAATGCTATTACCACAATAACACTCTTTAATTTGCTTCCTTTACATTTTAGACAACTGTTGATTGTTCTATCAGCAAGGCAGATTTTATGGAAATAAAAAGGGATAAAAGAAAAATGGTGTGCCTTTCATCATTTTCTTTGTAGTGATCCTGACGTTAGAGACAGCTATAATATATGTCCAGAACAAACAATGGTTTAAGCATATCACCAATGTAATAACAGGGCACGATCACTAAGGAATACTTTGTAAATGTTGAAGATGCTGAATTGACTAATCTCCAGTGCTTCAAACCTGTAGTCAGGGCAGGCGTTCTGCAAACAACCTGAAAATTGACTCTGCAGTAACAGTTCCCTGAAGAACTGAAGACATTTTTCAGAAAAGAGCTCCACAACTTTACAGAGGCCGAGCAATATGAAATAATAAACATTTATTTAATAAGGCACAGTTTAAGATATTTGATACTGTTTGTGCTGCATTTTAGGAAGTCCTAGACCGAGACAGTCGGGGCTTAACGAAAGCGATTGCTTATTGCACATTTAGTGTATGTCAGTGTGCTGCATTAGCCAGCACGTTTTTTGGGTTTGTGATTTTTGTGGTGGGGGGGTTCAATATTTTGAGAATTCAAACGGGAAGCATTTATGTTTCTGAATTCTCGGGAACTGTTGCTGGCCAGACAGAGGCAGTCCCAGCTGAGCCTTCCCGGAGAGGACAAAATGTTGCAAGCAGCACTGCTGCCCTCGTGGTCCCGGGGAGCGCAGAGCGACGGGGACGCGAGCTGCAGGCACAGAGCTTGTGCCCTGCCGCAGGCACCTCCGGGCAGGGAGGGGACGTCTTCGTAGCGCCGCAGACTCACAGAACAGTTCGGGTTGGAAGGGACCTTCAAAGGTCATCTTGTCCAGCCCCCCTGCCGTGGGCAGGGACACCTTCTGCTAGACCGGGTTGCTCGGAGCCCCGTCCAGCCTGGCCTTGAACACTTCCAGGGATGGGGCATCCACAGCTTCTCTGGGGAACCTGTTCCAGTGCCTCACCACCCGCATCGTGACACATTTCTTCCTTATGTCCTTTCTAAACCTGCCCTCTTTCAGTTCAAAACTGTTGCCCCTTGTCCTGTCACTACAGGCCCTGGTAAGAAGTCTCTCTCCGTCTTTCTTATAAGAACCTTTATATACTGAAAGGCCGAAGCTCTCCCCGGAGCCGTCTCTTCTCCAGGCTGAACAACCCCAACTCTCTCAGCCTTTCTCCACAGCAGAGGTGTTCCATCCCCCTGACCGTTCTCATGTCCCTCCTCTGGACCCACTCTCACAGGTCCATGTCCTTCTTGTGCTGGGGGCCCCAGAGCGGGACGCAGTGCTCCAAGCGGGGTCTCACCAGAGCGGAGCGGAGCGGGAGAATCACCTCCCTGGCCCTGCTGGCCACGCTGCTGGTGATGCAGCCCAGGACACGGTTGGCTTTCCGGGCTGCAAGTGCACGTTGCCAGCTCACGTCCGTATCTTCAGCGCCCTGGTGCACAGAGCATGCCTTGGGCTCGCTCAGCCCATCAGACAACGTGCCCCAGGCCTGGGCCGGGGTGCGAACTCTTGTGGGCTTCCAGGAAGGCTGGAGGAGGGTTGACACAGCTACGTGCGATACTTACACTTTCTCCCTTTCTTTTCCTCCAGTTCTGAGTGCTCATTGGAAGCGGGCTGTGTCAGGCTTTTGCGGGAGCGCAGCAGGGCAGGGGCCCTGGGGTGGGAGGATCGCCCACAGCCCCTCCGGGTCTGGCGGCCGCAGCCGCTGCAGGGACCCCTCCTGCTGCCATCCTCCTGGGAGCCTGCTGTGCACGACAGCCGGGGTGCCGGTCCCCAGAGACACAGGCAGGGCTGCCGGTCCCCAGAGACACAGGCAGGGCTGCCGGTCCCCAGAGACACAGGCAGGGCTGCCAGGCCGCAGAGACACAGGCAGGGCTGCCTCGCCGCAGAGACACAGGCAGGGCTGCCTCTCCGGGTCTCGGCCCACACCCAGCACCATTCCGTGGCTCCAGAGCCTGTAGAAATGCAGCGCTGGCCGGGGCAGGCGGCTGGAGCAGCCCCGCTGCCAGGCACCGCTTCAGCCGCGTGCACCCCAAGGGGTGACCTGGACTCTGCTGCTGCTCCGGCGAGTAACTTGCTTGCAAGGCAAGAGCAATGCAGGACTCTGCTTGCACTGATCGCTCTTTCAGAGGCAGTCGGAATCCATTTGGAAAAGGACCATCGTGGAGAATATCTGTATCTTTCACATTTCAGCATTTGGAGAAATAAGGTACAACAGACACATCCCAAGCGGCCGGATCAGATGCAGTTATTCCAGTTGCATTTCATGATTATTCTTTCACGCTTATGTCCCTACTACGAGATACGGACTTTGGGCCGTGCTCAGGGTCAGAACACTCGGGCGGATCAGAACGGTCGCTGTCATGAAATAGGTTTATTTCATGGCGGTCAGACCAGGGAGGGCAATTCCAGACTCTGCCTTGGCTTCAAGTTTTGCCATGCGTTTATCTGGAAACATGAGGCAGTGATGTGAAGAGCTCTGGTAAGCCACAGTTTCTGCCAAAAGCCCTCCGTGCAGGGAAGGGATCAGGCTAAGCATGGGCTTCATGGTGAGGGGCCAGGGCTCATTCTCCCGGGACGGCCCAAGCCCTTTCAGCAGGATTTCCACATGAGCTGGGGCTGGGACAGCGCAGCAACCAGCAGGTGACTCATCTGCCAATTTGTTAGTTTGCAACTAAATCTACGGAAAACAAGCACCGAGGAAATTTAAAACTACAAGTTTTGTTTCCCAAATGTCAACTTTCTTCCACATATAGCTGCTGATGCTGGATTTATAAACACCATATGCGTTGGGGAAAATAGAGCTGAGGAACCTGCACGGCACAAGCCCAGACAGCGAACAGACAAAGAGCAGGACAAGTGCAGGTGACAAAGGACGGGCACTAGCAACCCGTAAGGCTATCGGGTGGCCCCAGGCTCCCGTCAAGAAGCGAAGCAGGAACACAGCACCGCCTCAAGCAGCTGGCAGAGAGGGCCCTGTCCCTTGGAAGCAGGGAGGTGCCGGGGCCAGCCCCAGCCCCGGGGCCACGGCCAGGTGCCCAGCACGGCCCCGCTGCGCCGCAGCTGCTGGGGCGCCGAGCTGGCCGGGAAGGCGAGCCAAGGCTTCGGGCACCCCGGGGCAGAGCCACGCTGCGCATCCTTCCCAGAGAACCACACAGACCCCAGGCGGCCGCCTCTCCTCCTCGCTTGCACCCCAGCACGCGTGGAAACGCGGCCCCTGGGCCCCGGGGCGCTGGCAGAGGGCTACTGCACCAGCACCCTCCTCCCCGAAGCCCAGGGCTTCTTGCAGTCCGGTTTTTCACACACACCTTCCAGCTTAGTTCCAGCAAACGCGGTCAGCAGCGCTAGAAACCGATGTCCTAACGTGATCACAAAAGAAACAAAGCTTTGTCCACAGCTGCTTTATTTGTAGAACTCAAATCCAGATAGAGGTTCATGTTTCAAACAGCTTCAAAATTCAGGTGGTGGTCATGTCCGTGTTGGATTTGCAGATACCTACGTACACATACAGACTATATATAGTGCACATATATATAGTTTCTGCTGATAGCATATTTGCACACAAATGATAGAGAAGCAGATTTGGTTCTATATACAAAAGCATAAATGGTGACAGAAGAGATGGAGTATACTCATTTAAGCCAAGCTGTGTAGCGGAGAAACATACTGAGTTTTGTCATGTGGGTGGCTTACGTTTTGTTTGCTTTTGGCCCCTAAGATGTTCAAAGAAACACTGATAAAATCCATGCACGCAGAGGAAAATGTCCTTTTCATCACTGTTGCTCACTATCTTGATTAAACATAGAGAGAAATGACTTGCTAACAAGGCTTAAACTGGAGTTCTCTCTCCAGTTACTCCATGTACTCATTTCATCTCTACCATAGCAGGCAGCAGTTCAACCTGAATGTCTGCAGCGGGGACTCGGACCCCTCCCGTGCTGCCCTGCCGGAAGGGCTGTGAGAGCAGACGGGCACCCAGCAAGCGGTGCGGGGGCTGCCCCCACACCCCCAGCCTCTGCGACCCCGACATCAAACGCCGAAGTGCTGAGAAGAGAGAAGCGGAGGCCGAACAGAGCCCCTTCCTGCGAGCACCACGGTGTTCCCGGCCACGGGGCCCAGCCCCCGCCCTCACCCCAGGGTCTGCGCTGGGCCCAGCCCTCGCTCCTGGCCCCAGCCCGGGGTCCCCACGATGCCCGCGGCCCCCTTCTGCACGTGCTGCAGCCTGCACGGCCCTGGGCGCAGCCGGGCAGTTTTTAGCCGAGCTGTGAAAAGGCAGCTAACGGGAAAGAAAAACCAAACAGCTTCAATCAAAGTCTGCGCTTCCCCTACTCCCAACTGCTCGGTTAAAAACGCGCCGCCTGTGCCTGTAGCATCTTGATCTTCCTCCAAAAATCATCCAGAGGCCTTGCTACGATGGAGGCATTTGATTTAAAATGCTCTTTTCTTTTCTCCAGTGACACAATGCACAGTATTTCATACCAATAGCCAAGCTAGCTAGCTTCTTCCCAGGGAGTATTGATGTCTAAGCAGCATGTGAGGTGAGCTGAACCAGTTACCACAGCTTCAAGGATCAATGGAGCACTCTGCCTCCAGTTAATAAGTCAGCAGATCCGCCAATTGTACCCTTGATCTGTCCTGACTTCAACGGGAAGCTGCAGCCTAGAAGCAGAGCAGGCAATTGAAGAAAGAAGTTGTATTTGTGAAAAGGGAAAGCACCTTGATGCATCAAATACGTAGGACCTAACCCACTTCATTAGTCAGCCCCATCTATAACCTGCCAAAACATATGCACAAGCACAGTTTGTCCCTTACCTCTGAAGAGCATATGTCAAATTCTGCTTGAGGCACGAGCAGCAGCAATATACATAAATTTAATCTGGGGCTGGCTTGTACCCTTGCTGCAAATTATTTTAGAGGTGATAAACAGATGAATGGGATAGGACAGGACAGGACAGGACAGCTGGAAGAATATTTCAGCTGGAAGGGACCTACAACAATCATCTGGTCCAACTGCCTGACCACTTCAGGGTGACCAAAAGTTAAAGCCTGTTATTAAGGGCGTTGTCCAAATGCCTCTTAAACACTGACAGGCACAGGGCATGGACCACCTCTCCAGGAAGGCTGTTCCAGTGTTTGACCACCCTTTCTGTAAAGAAATGCCTCCTGACATCCAGTCTGAACCTCCCCTGACTCAGCTTTGAACCATTCCCACGCGTCCTGTCCCTGGATGCCAGGGAGAAGAGCTCAGCCCCTCCCTCTCCACATCCCCTCCTCAGGAAGCTGCAGAGAGCAATGAGGTTGCCCCTCAGCCTCCTTTTCTCCAAACTAGAGAAACCCAGAGTCCTCAGCCGCTCCTCACAGGACATGCCTTCCTGTCCTGTCACCAGCTTTGTTGCCCTCCTCTGGATGCATTCGAGGACCTTAACATCCTACTTAAATTTTAAACACAGTTACATGTTATAGTTGGGAAAATCTAACAGCTCACTGTTCCCAAAGGCTAAACCTGTTCCTCCTCCTTTGGCTCTATCATACTCCTGGGCTTTTTCCCCCCCGTGCGCTTTGCTGAGCCTGCCCAACTCACAAACCCGGCAGAGAACTAACTTCTTCCTGGGTTCACAAGTTGCACAGGCTCCACTGAACATGAGGGCTTCCACAAAGCCAGATATATGATCATGTTGTCTGCAGCAGGAGGATCATCTGATCTCAGCAATCAGAACTGATAGGTAAGTTCAGCTGCAACTTGCAAAGTCACCTTCAAACTTGCTCTGAGCAAGACTAGCAGGAAAAGCTGGTAACATTCAGCTACAAAATATATCAAACGGCAAACTGCATTCTCTCCGCTGCACACACTAATAGTATTTAGCAGACATTAAATGATTCAAGCATCTTACAGTGCAATTTACTCACAGCAGAAAGAAAACATTCTCCTAATATGCATTTCACCATTGAAGCTCATTTATCATCGCTTATCAGCCTAAGGACTAAAAGATTCTGCACTGTTATCTAGCAGAAGGAAAGGGTTTATACCAGAAACTTAGATTCTGGGCAAAACTTTTGGCACTCCTTCTCTCCCTGACTTCTACTCTAAGGAAATCAATAAGCAGCACTATCCAACTAGATCATCAGAAATGGAAATGGTTGGCTTAAAGTAGCTCAGACAATTATGGGAATGAAAGTCAAGAACAGAATCAAGAGCAACGCAGTCCAGTTGGTCGCGAGTAATCTCTAAGCGTTCATAGGCAGCCAATTAAACAGGCCTCAACAAAGTAGCCACCAGTGAGCAAACGGATGTATTTCTTCATAGAAAGGGTAAGCTTGCTAGTGATCAGCTGAAATACCATGAGAAGTTTTTCAGAAATAATTATGAGATGCCTGTATCTCAAAAAAAAAAAAAAAGAAGAGCCTTATCCTACATAAGAACGGCTGTACCATGTTTTAAGTGTTTTTACCATGTTTTTAGCCTGTTTTAGTGTTCAACCACCTGCACGGTAAGAATTTTTTTTTTTTAATGCTCAGATGAAATTGTCTCTTGCCTCGTCACCAGGCACCACTGAGAAGAATCTAGCTCCATCTTCTTTATACCCTTCCCACGCAGGCAGGAGCTTTTCATATTTAAATAAGATTTATCATTACAGCATCTGGTCCTACTAGCTGAAAAAAAGCTATTGTTTATCACAAAAGAGAAAGTAGATTACCTGTACGGTTGAACAAGTTATTGTATGTGGCTGACCACAGTTGCTTTGGTGGATGCAACTGGCAGATCTCAAGGCACCCAACTAAAGCCAGGAAGATACACCGGGCTCGCACTGTCATCCAACGGTTCCCTGAAAGAGCAGGTATGGCAACACCGACAACTGTATTTTACTCCATCGTGCAAGTCAATTCTGCAGGTTAAGATTTATCAAGAAGAGTTACAACAAGACACAGGATATCATAGCCAAGAAATACAACCTTTTTTTCTGAGCATGAAGGCACATACTTAGATGTTATCCTTGTGTCATTTTACTAATCCACGTTTCCTCAACACAACAGTAAATTCCCATAATAATGTGTTGAATTTGTCGTTTGGGTTATGTCCAAAACCCCACTCTCAAAGTTAGAGCTGACTGTGATTGCACTGGGGTAGGTGGATAGGAATAAATTCTGATTTCAGCAATACTGGGCGTGGAGGAACAAAAACAAAACCAAACCTTGCTATACATACATTGTCTCCAAAAATTAAATTATTTTCTCTTAACTGCGATGGTACACTTCTGGGACGACTGCATTAAGGATGCCTAGATTATTCTGACATGCCATTTTTATTATACTCAATTTTATTTCTACAAAATTCAACACAAAATAAGTAATTTTTATAATACAGTTTGTCATGAAAACTGCTTAGTAGGACACAAAAGAAGTAATATTACTTGGAAAGCTTCAGCAGTTGTCTGCCTTTCAGCACTAGCAGTTACAGCAGAAGAGGTGCCATTATTGTATAATAGTATATTTTTGTAGAGGTAAGGGATTACAGAAGAAACAAAACTCCATAGGAAAAAAGCACCATGCTGTTCCTTATCAAAGCTACAAAAACAAAGCAAGCGAGGAAAACAAGCTCTGCTTTGTTGAAGGTACAACATTGACATTTGAAGCCAAGAAGAGAAAAATCCAGAATTTCATATAAGACAGTTATCAGGTAAGTTTTAAAATTAAGATCAATTTTTTGTTTAACACTATTCATGTATCATATGATAGAATAGAACAATACATTCTCAAAACTGGAATATGGGTTATGTCTTACCCTTATTGGTAGTATTCCTTAAGTACACTACTGTGATATTCATTCAGTAACTGACAAGCGTTAATAAAGCCCCATAAAATCTTTTTGTTAAGTTTGTTTTATAGCTAGGAACATAAAGGCAGAATGGTTAACAGCCTGAATTCTAGACAGATACACAGTCCCTAAAAATCAGGCTGTTAGTTTTTTTGTCCCTACACCACAAAGGAGCAAGTTTCTAATTCTGTGAAAAAGCTCCAAGTTTCCATTTCTCAGTTCTTAATTAGAATGAAAGACCCTTTCTTGTCTATTTTTGTCAGCCATATCTAGTCAACTTTCTTCAGGCATAAGTCTGACTAAACTCCTACAACTCACTACCTGTTCCAACACGTATGCTGTGTCCTTGCAAGTAGTGATAAAAACAATTTGCATGGTCGTGAGAAGAGACGGCGCTGACAGAGATTAAAAATAATCAAGCAAAAAAAATGAACAAACAGGAGGGAGAAAGTGGATTCAGATGCAGTACCACTTAAGAAAACCAACACAGCATGTCAAGGAGTGCCACGAGCTGCTTTAGCACATGACAGTGTCTTCCAGACAAGCAAAAGGCGAACCGAAAGCAGCATCTACTTAAGACAGTAAATATGCCATTACATAATTAACCAACAGCCAAGAGCTTTAGTCAATACTTGTACAGTTTATTTAGAGAAGACAAAAGCTTGCAGTTTTGTAACTGTATACAGAAATGAAAACATCTGAAATATATTAGGTTTTTGCCCCTGTATATGTAACTTTGTACTTTGTTCTTGGAAAAGTGACCTTTTTTTTTTTTTAGGATTCACGTTTCAGCAGTACATATGCTCCCATTACTGCCAGAAGAGCATACTGCAAAAGAAAATAGAGAAATTATAATCAATCTTTATTATCTTCAAAGAAGCTCTGAAATTACAAATTGTTCAAAGTGTGCCCTCTCCAACATTGCATCTTCTAGATGAGTACACAATGATGAGTTGTGTTCCTACAGAATTACAGGAATATTTTAATGTGATCATATTCATTAAAATAGGCATCACAACTGTATACACTTAACTTATGACATTCCTATAAATTAAATGTTTTCAAATGATTACAAATACTAAATTCTACTGGATAACAGGCAAGCTAAAATAAGCAAGAAAACACAGCTCATTTTACATTAGGTACCAAACCACAGAAACAAATTTATTAACCTGTGTTCTTATATGCAAGATTCTTACTACCATTACTTGCTATTTTACAGTTTTAAATTCAAGTATGCAAAATGTCTGTACACGTACCTTAAATTTTGGATAGTCATTCATTATTATAGTTACCATACCAACATAAGGCAAAAATCTGCAATTGACAAAACAGGTGATGTAAAATTAACCCCCAAATATTACATGGAAATGTTTCAATGTTACTCAGTCTTGAATATTTTAGAGAAAAAAAAATTCAGATAGACAGCAACAGCTTTAAAGACAATATGTACTTAATAAAAATTGGGGAGCAAGATCTCTCAGATTTCCCTCTCCTCCTATGCTTCCTTTTGCTGCATATTATTCACAGCATTAAAAATGCACATGGATCCCAGAAATGGCAAGTAAATATCGTTGTCATGAGGGGTACCCACAAAAGCCTAACATCCTACAACACAGGGGAATCAGCTTTTCAGGGTCTCCTGTTGTTCTGCTGCTATAAAAGCTATATAATCTAACACAGAAAGGGTTTCAAACTCATACAGAAAGTATTTACAATTAGCAATAACCTAGCCTACCAGCATTAGAGGTTTAGAGGGGCACTTGTTCTGTTTCTTTTTATTTAACCTGAAGGCAGGGACAGAATCTAAAAAAAAAGAAAAATCAAGCAAATAAATATTCTCGCAGAAAAGTATTTTGTACTGTTATGCAGGTTAACCCTGTATTTATGACAACTTACGGAACTCTTAAATTAGGCAAGAGAATACACAAGTATATGATGTGATACAAGAAGTCCTACTTTCCACTGGCTTTGGCCTGTGACATTAATTTTAGCCTACTGGACACAGCAGAACTCACGTCAAGCTTCTCAGGGCATCACTAAGACCCTCATAGCCCAAACAATACTTTGCCACAGGCTCTAAGCAAAAGCATTCCAAATAAGAACAGTGCACACAATCATTTATGCTTGTTGCTAATGCATATCTGAATGTGAAATAAAATTTATTAATTTTTTTCCTTAGATAAAAGTTTAATCAAGTTATTTGAGAAAAATCGTAGAGATTTCATCTCAACTGGCGAAGGGGACAAAGTTACAAGCTCAAACCTTGCGTAAAATTCCTGTGGAACGTGGAAATAACTTCCTAGTAATTTCTAGCAACTAAAAGGACAAGTTGGTTAATTTTGTATCTACTGGTAAATTATTTGTTAACTGTGCCATTTTTTCAAAAAATTAATTTCCACTCTCCACATCAGTGAGAGGACTACAGAAAGCAACTTTTCCAGGTAGTTTTTTAAATTACGATTTTATTTAAGAAATTAAAACAATACCATACCAGATCTAGTTTGTACCAACAGCGGAACTGATTTAAATTCTAAATTTTGTTTTAGTTACAAAGAACATAGACATTTTGCATTACTTACCCTCTTGCTCTTCCAACAACGTCTTTCTTCTCCAACCAGTTCTGACCTTCTTTGTACAAGCCTCTATCATCAACTTCATTATTATCACCTTTAGTCAGAAATTTGATGTTCCCATTTTCTCTAGAAGGCAACGAGGTGATAAACTAAATACCACTTAATTTAAAAACCTCAATTAACATCTACAAAGCACAATGGAGATGAAAAGTGCTACAAGATTAGATAACAATGTTTACTTCCAGTCCTTCTTGTCCTGCTTATTTAACAAACACCATTAAATCATTAACATTACAGACTTCACTGACAGAGTCAACAGATTTTAACAAGATATGTTTTTTAAAACACTCCTAGATTGTCATTTAAAGTAAGCAATTACGCAATGAACACGAAAAGGATATTGTCCATCCAGAGCAGGCACTAAACTTCCTCAACAAAAGCAGCATCTGCCTATCTGGGAAAAAAACCCCAACCCTCTGCATTTTCAACAGAACAGAAATTTAACTCTGAAATACTGAATAATACCCTACTAAGAGGTTTTTTGGTGGGGTTCTTTTTGGTTTTGTTTTTTTACAAATTGTGGAATAAGATCCTGTGAAGTCATCACACATTTGAGAATGAATTTAACTGAATTTGAATCACAAATTTCAGATGAGGTAGACCCTAAAAATCTTCCCTTAGGAAAGGAAGTGGTATAATAATACAATGCTTTAGGCAATTTTCTTCTAAGTTCTATACACTTGTTTAACTCTTAGTAATCATATTTATGTCAAGATAAAGCTTTATCCTCCTTTTGACGGAAATAAATATTGAAGAGCCTCTAAAGTAGCTGCAAATCTACATCAAATTCAGTATTTTGTCACTAACACTGCAATACAGTTTTAGGTCACTTATTAATTGTTAAACAATACAGCGAGCTCCAGGCAAAACCTCACCTATGTTTCATATTTATTAATGGGGCAAACAAAAAAATACATGTAACCAGTCTTTAAATAACATCATGCAGACAAAACGTTGTGTGGGGCTTTCAGGGGCCTACGGAGAAATGCAAGCCATAGAAACGCTTCAGTAGGCGGCACGCTTCCCCCCAGCGGATGAACGCCTGGAGAGCTCCCAGAGCCAGGCTGCTCCTGGGAGCCAGGGCTGACGTCCTGACCTCTCCTGGCCATCAAGGAGGCTCATTCCTTTTTGTAGGAACAGAGGTTTAAAACTCTGAACAAGCCCAAATCATCACCTTTCCCTACCGTTCCAAATGAACGGAGTATCTTACACTACGTTTTGAACGTGACATAATTTAACCACTGCTGTTAGAAAGCCTGCCATGTTTCGCTCCCTTTCAAGCATTAGGCGTACGTGCCGATAACGCATGCAAGAGTTGGTTCAACACTCCCATTTAAATAAAGTTATGTTTACAGTCTTCAAAACGATTTTGCTCAAGAAGCCGCTAATGGCAAGTAATGCTATCAAGAAACAAGGAGTTTTTACAAAGACAAATTAGGTATAAAAGAAGAAAAAAAAAAAGGTAATTCTTGGATATACATATTTGTTTCAAAAATGCGTTGAAGAACAGATATTACTCAAAAGATAAACACCTTCAGTTCACGGACAGGACCTCCTGAGGAGCAACTATGTCAATGCTTGCCACCTCCAGGTTAGCTTTTCGCTGTGCAGAATTAGAAACAGAATTGCCTCTCTTTGTTTGAGAAGGAACTGTTTATCATACCAGCAATATGCAATAAAGGTAAAAACAAGTCATCTACCTGTTGCTTTTCAGCATAAACTGTTGTTGGCATTGTGACTAACAAACACAAAGAGAACAAGAATCTCTTCTTTCATTCTGAGTCAAATCTCTTTTCTGGAAAACTTCAGTTAGCAAAGATCACATACTTGTCAGACTTCATCTATAGTTCTGATTCTGAATCTTCACCTTCTTTCAGAGATTTGCTTTTAGAAGTAGCTATTTCTCATAGCCAAAATCCCAATTCTACCGTCAGTACAGAATTGGACTCTGCTCCCATACATATTGCTACTGCTGGCAAAAATAACCTGTACAGCTTGTGTTACTGGACTCCTCTGGCACAGGTTTATCTACTTCAAACCTGAGCAACTTCGCTGAGGGACAGGAGTCGGGGTCTCAAGAAGCGCCCCACAGAACTGGGGACAAAAGCGGGTCACATCCTAGAGATCAGCTTTATCTCACAGCACATCCTCACTTGCCTTTTTCATAAAATACTACCAAATTAAAATGTAAGTGAAAGTCACGGCGAAGGCAACTATATTTAGAAACAAGGAAAATGCCAAGTTGCATTACTTTTCATGTATTTTGATTACTCTGTGAACTATTGGAATGTCTCTGCCTTCAACTTTAAAAACAACTATTTCACCAGCTCTGATTGGGTCATCATGGAAATTTGTTAAGAACAACAGGTCTCCCCTGTGAAAAGCTGGTTCCATGCTGCCACTACGAACAAAAAGAAAAAGAGCTTATTAGCATTATGGTAAATGAAAGAAGAACCATGAAAACAAATAATATTTCATTCTTACAGATAAACTCATGATTTTAGCTGAAATCTGTAGCTTCACCCGTTCAGTAACACTACCCAGACATTTAACACAACCCAAACCTCAGTTAGTCCCAAGCTGAGCCAGGCTATAGAAGACTTTCTTACTGCCTCAAAGACAGACAGAAAGACAGACAGACAGAAAGACAGACAGACAGAAAGACAGACAGACAGACAGACAGACAGACAGAAAGACAGACAGACAGAAAGACAGACAGACAGAAAGAGAGACAGACAGAAAGAGAGACAGACAGAAAGAGAGACAGACAGAAAGAGAGACAGACAGAAAGACAGACAGACAGAAGCTGCATAGAAAAGTAACAGTATTGTAGCTAAGAGGAAGGAACAAAATGAGCCATTCTGATTAAGAAAACCAATCCATTAGTGAAAAGCCAAAAAACCATTTCACAGTACAACAGGAAGTACTTCTATACATATAATTAACATGAGCAACAGTTATGCTTACACCAGTGATTACTATTAATGATCAGAAAATCCATGCCTTTTTTCAAAGCCAGCCATAGTATCTTTTGGTAACAACCTTTAGGGCAGGATTCCAGATCCCATAACTAGTAACACAAACAGATGATTCCCATTAAAATACTGTCATTTACTGCGTACGTTCCTTGCTGACACACATGCAATTTCTCTAAGGCTGAATCTTCCATGAACATATGTTTGACTTGATGTATTTGATCAGCACTCAGGGGCCTGCAGGACTGGCTCTTTATGTACCACTTCTCTAATGCTTCTACAAACTTCAGTGAAAACTAGACTGCAATTACGAAAGCAGCCTTTGCTAAGTGTCCAAAAAGAGAGACAGAAGAAAATAAGTGTTAAAATACTCTTTAAGTAGGCGAGATTTCAAATTCCAGATCTATCCAAGGGGGGAGGGGAGGAGACAAAGGACAAAACAATATTTAGACGTTAACAAAAAAGCCTTTACATTGACTTACCTGAGCACCACAACAATAGGGCTTTCACTTCCAGTAATGACGATCAGCCCTTTCCATATCATAAGGGCAGAAGACACTATCATAGCAAAATTTAAGACTTGGTAATACAGCTATATGAAACAAGAAAATGGTTTTTAAAAGTTACTGTCTTGTATTTAGAAGCACAACATAGAATTTCAACCCATATGCAATACTGAATCATAATCCTGGCACGTGGACTTCTGTGATAAAATTGTATTCCAAGAGAAGCCTCATGGAACAGATGGCTGTATCGGCAACCCAACCACACGAACCACACCGCAGCATCAAGTTTTAATCCACTGAATGCCTCCATCTTGGCTTATTACGCCTGTGCGACGCTCCCGTTTGTTAGCACTAGAAACTAGGGAACTCACTAGCAAAGACTTCTAAAATATAGGAAGCTATGCGGCAAATGATCAGATCTATTTTGATCACGTGTCCCTGACTCTTACCTGAGCTCATAAGTATTTAAAACATACATAAGAAATACTGTAAGATCAGTAATAGCAGACTCTGTACTTTGAGCAGTTATTTTTGTTTAAAAAGGGGAGCCGTGGGAGTAGAAGAGAGATGACAAAGGATCATTTCCTGCTATTGTCAGGCAGAAATTTCTTAAGTGGAAAATCTTTTATCGATCTGAGTAACTTTCTGCCCCCAAATTCTATTGCTTCACCAGCCATTACAGCAGTGGATACATTTTCTTCATTTTCTTCCCTCTACTTCCTTTTTTTTTTTTTTCTCCGCAACATGCGAAGATACTCTGGGGGAAGATGACCCTGCCCATCTCCATTTGTCATGTGGCTCATGATGCAGAATACGGAACCAGAAGTTTCCAGACCGTCATTCTAATTTGAAAATATGCTGTGATTTTCGCATACACGACCCACTTGACTTAGCACTGGTAAAGCTTCAAAATCTGAAGGCTTTGGGGTTTTTTTACATTATTGATAGATATTAAAAAAACCAACCAAACCAAGGCAACTTTCACAACTTGGAAATCTCCATGTTTGTCACCAGTGCTATATCTCCCTTCCAACCACCTATCTGCCTAGTCACACAGCAAGGATAAAGACACCTATTTTGAACGACAAGAGCTCAAAAACGCCCGTTCGCTTCCACGTGCCGCACCTCCAGAACGACGCTGATCACTGACAGGAACGGGAACGCGGGGCTTCGCAGCTTTAAAGCCAAGACCCGAGAGGCCCCCCCGGCAGCCGCAGCCCCCGCTGCCCGGGGCGCGCCGCGGGGCACAGGGCTGCGGCCCCCGGCCAGGGAAGGAGGAAGCGCGGGGGCGGCCGGGCGCAAGCCCTCCTCACGGCCCCGGCCCGGCCGGCGGCGGCCGGGCCCCGCCGCGGCGGCCACAGCGGGAAGCCCGGCTCTCCCTCAGGAGCCCCGGCCGGCCGCGGCGCGCCAGCCCCGGGCGACTCCGAAGCCCCGGAAGCTCCGAGAGGCCTCCGCATCCCGACCCAGCCCTCGGCTCGCACGCCCCGGGGCCCCCCGCCTGGCCGGGGCCCCCCGCCTGGCCGGCACCCCCCGCCTGGCCGGCACCGGCAAGCCCCGGCCGCTACCTGCCGCTTGTTCATGCGCCGCAGGTCCCCGAAGAGATCCATGGCGGGGCCCCAGGGAAGGGCCGCACCCAGCCGGCGGCGGGAAGCTACCGGCGCCCTCCCGGGCGGCTCCTCGGAAGGGGGCGCGGTGGAAGACCCTCGCACCCCGAACCCCGGCGCTGACCGCTAGCCGCCACTACCGCGGGAACGGCGGCGCGGGCAGCCCCTCTGCTCCCCGGGAGTTGTAGTCTCCCCCCTCCCTCCGCCCCGCTCATACTCAGCGGGCCTCGGCGGCCATCTGAACTACGATTCCCAGCATGCACCGCCGCAAAGGGCCCTGACGGCGAGGCCCCGCGCCTCCTGCCCCGGCAGGTGCCCGACCAATTTGCCGCCCGAGGGGGCTCTCGCTGGGCGCTCAGCCCCGCCCCGCTACGGCGGAATGAGCCAGGCTCCTCTGTGGAGCGACAAAGCGGCGGCGCCGGCCTCCTGGGCCGGCTCTTTTGGGCCAGGCGGCTGCCGGCGGGCTCTCCCCGCGGCCGCCGCGGCGTGTGCGCAGCCCATTGGCGGGCCGGGCCGGGGCGGGAGGGGGGAAGAGCGCCCAGGTGGGGCGGGGCAAGCGAGGGAGGGCCGGACCGGGGCGGGGCCAACGGGGCGGGGCGGGCCCGGTGCTGCCGCGGGCGGGGGGCGGGGCCGGGGGCGGCGGGGGCGGGGCCGGGCTCTGCCGCCGGGGGCCCTGGGAGCCGGGGCCCGCGCGTGCCGCGCTGGCTGGGGGGGGAGCGGGGTCCTCCGGTTTCGGCGGCTCACGGTCACCTCGGTGTTTGGCCGGGGCCCCTCCACAGGCCTTGAAAGGAGAAAACCACAAAGGCCCAGCAAAAACTGCCCTCTGGTGTGGCAGCAGCTCCGTCCTTTCCGCAGCCCTGGCTACCGACGGGAGTGAGTTGGTGCTAGCCAGAAAATGGCCAGCAGCAGCTCCGGTCCTCCAGGGCAGCACAGGGACGGTTCACACAGACCGCTCTCAATTACGGCCTTCCCTTCGTCCTTCATCACACAGGAACTGATGTTTATAAAAAAATGGGACCTCACAGAAAGTGGTGGATTTGGATTTGGATTTGGAGCTGGAGCTGGAGCTGGAGCTGGATTTGGGTTGGGGGTGGTTTCGTGGATGTTTGCTGGGTAAAGAACTGGCTGGATGGCCGAGCCCAGAGACTTGTGGTGAACGGAGTTAAACCCAGTTGGCGGCCGGTCCCCAGTGGTGTTCCCCAGGGCTCTGTGTTGGGGCCAGTTCTGTTTAATGTCTTTATCAATGATCTGGATGAGGGGATTGAGTGCACCCTCAGTAAATTTGCAGATGACACCAAGTTGTGCGGGAGTGTTGATCTGCTGGAGGGGAGGAAGGCTCTGCAGAGGGACCTGGACAGGCTGGATCGATGGGCTGAGGCCAATTGTGTGAGGTTCAACAAGGCTCAGTGCTGGGTCCTACACTTGGGCCACAACAACCCCATGCAACGCTACAGGCTGGGGAAGAGTGGCTGGAAAGCTGCCAGGCAGAGAAGGACCTGGGGGTGTTGGTCAACAGCCGGGTCAATGTGAGCCAGCAGCGTGCCCAGGTGGCCAAGAAGGCCAATGGCATCCTGGCTTGTGTCAGAAGTCGTGTGGCCAGCAGGAGCAGGGCAGTGATCGTGCCCTGTACTGGGCCCTGGTGAGGCCGCACCTCGAATGCTGTGTTCAGTGTTGGGCCCCTCACTCCAAGAGAGACATGGAGGGGCTGGAGCGTGTCCAGAGAAGGGCAACGGAGCTGGGGAAGGGTCTGGAGCACAAGGCTGATGGGGAGCGGCTGAGGGACCTGGGGTTGTTCAGCCTGGAGAAAAGGAGGCTGAGGGGAGACCTCCTCGCTCTCTACAACGCCCAGAAAGGAGGCTGGAGAGAGGTGGGGGTCGGTCTCTTCTCCCAGGTAACAAGCCATGGGACGAGAGGAAATGGCCTCCAGTTGCACCAGGGGAGGTTTAGACTGGATATTAGGAACAATTTCTTTACTGAAAGGGTGGTCAAGCATTGGAACAGGCTGCCCAGAGAGGTGGTGGAGTCATCATCCCTGGAGGAGTTCCAAAAAACGTGTAGATGTGGCACTTCGGGACATGGTTTAGTAGGCATGGAGGTGTTGGGTTGACAGTTGGACTAGATGATCCTAGAGGTCTTTTCCAACCTTAATGATTCTACGATTCTATGTTTCTCTCAGTCAGAATGCCCGATGATGGAGTTTTGCCCGCCGTTAGGCCACTTGTCCCTATAGCACTGCTGTGGCTTTGCTTTTAAAACCGTATTATGACTATGCAGTGAACTGGGCTTTCACCTAACCCGTGTAAAAATGCTTCCAGATAAAAAAGATGGGGATCATGAAGAAGGGAGTATTTTTAAACTGCATTTTCTCCCAAATTCACTTCGTTGCGTGGTTCCACAAACAGACCAGCGTCTGTTGGAAGTTAACTTTCCAGGCAGAAGGGCTGACCGGATGATCTCTGGAAGGCTCTTCCAGGTCTGCATTTGAATGATTGCATAAATCTGAAGCAACAAGCAGCCAAATAGGTACATTGCCCAGAGCTTGTTGATTTCCTGGGAATGAAACGAAATGAGGTTTTCACTAGGTTCAGGATTAGCTCCTGAAGACGGGGAATGGCAACAGGAGAACAGAGAACACAGGGAAATACTACTGAGATAAACGGAAGCAAATCGTTTGTCTGAAGGAGCATTGGAGAGGTGTTTCCACAGTTTGCCAGAAGTTGCTCAAGACTTTCTGCTAGCAAATGGTTGGAAAAGAGTGACTAACAGTGGCAGAACTGGCATTAGATCCCAGAGGACCGTCTGATGGTATAATGAGTGGACAGAAATGGCAAATGGACACCGGAAAGAAAGCTCCAAGGACGCTAGCTAGGCATTATCTTGACAAGATCCTGGATCTTCTCACCTGATGATCCTTTCAGTGACACCAGTATTCCTTTACTTACCACACAGGAGTTCCTCTAAGTTTACATTATTTCAGGTTAGTTTTCTCTGATATCCTTTAAATACTCAAAAGAGAAAATCATACTGAAGTTGATTTTCTGTGTTACCCATATCCCCAGGGCACCCTCTGAGGATTGTGTGAGGAATTCTGACATAAGAGGAGGTGCTGAGAGAGCTGAGCTTGGTCATCCCGGGGAAGAGAAGGCTCCAGTGGGACCTTACCAATGTCTATAAATACCTCATGGGACGGAGTAAACAAAGAGCCAGGCTCTTCTTACTGGTACCCAGTGACAGGACAGGAGGCAATGGGCACGAACTGGAACACAGGAAATTCCATTTAAACATTTTTTCCTGTGAAAAAATGAAAAAGAAAAACCTTTTTTACTGTGAGGGTGGTCAGACATTGGAACAGGTTGCTCAGGAGTTTGGGAAGTCGCCCTGGAGATACTCAAAACCTGCCCGGACGAGGCCCTGGTTGTGGGTCACAGGGACAGCCGTCTCACCAGGAGCTCTCAGCAGCAGCCCTGGGAAGAGCGTGTCATCGCAGCTG
Source organism: Ciconia boyciana (assembly GCF_034638445.1). Lineage (NCBI taxonomy): Eukaryota > Metazoa > Chordata > Aves > Ciconiiformes > Ciconiidae > Ciconia > Ciconia boyciana. The sequence continues at coordinate 25,383,824 of NC_132937.1, forward strand.
CACCCTGCACGCGTGTGTCCAGAGACCCCGGTGACCTTCGTCCGTCCGGTCTTCGGCAGTATGCTGCAGCCAAAGCACGCTTGTTTTGATGGTTCTGTAGGTAGCGTGACACCTGGCTGCCTTGTCCGCGCAGCCCGAGTCACGCAACTGTCCTTTAAAATGAAGAACTTCAGCATTACCACCGAGCGTGGCTGACAGACGTCCCTGGAGCCACCACAAAATACGTGCTACAATTTGCCACTATCCCTCTTTGAGCAGATGTAGTATTCAGAAGTAATTACTAAGACAGACGTGGAGAAGGAAGACACACAAGAGCAAACTGAAAGGTGTCTAGGAGATTTCTGAATTTGCTTTGTGTAATTAAGGTTAATTAAAAGGACATGGAACAAATTCCTTAAGAGTGGGATCTGCCCACTGAAATGTTTGATAGATTCTTGCCCAGCAAAAGGTTTTCTGCAATTCCCCTGGAGTACGTTTTTCCTACCATGCTTCTTAGACAGATTTAAAAAAAAAGAGAGGTTTTTCTCCTTTGTGTACAAATCTGCTTGCCAGCTGTTTTTTTTTTAAATGACAAAATAAAGATTAAAAATGGTGACTGGGACAAAATGATCAGGAAGTAGAATCAATATAAGGGAGACCAACAAATCGCAGCCTCTTGTGGGTGGCTGTTATCCACAAAAATCTCGAGCCGCATATTTTTCGTGCTTCTTCTATGACATATTGAATCCTTTTGCAGAGTTTACAGAGGTGTCCATATAAGACAGAGAAAAGGAATGATAAAGGTAATAGTTCAGTGAAGCTTTAGGAAAAGTCCGGTTACCTGTTGGTTACCTTCTGCCCATGATACAAATGCGAGATGTAAGAGGGCAGTCATTCAGGTCTCTGATTTTTCATTTGCCCCTCTAAGAGTAGCTCATTGCTGATTCTCTTAGAAGAACTCAGAGCGTCTCACATGTTCTTCTGCTTCAAATGAGTCTCTTCATGATGAATAAACTGTCAATTGCTTCTGTATTGTTGTTAGATGCATACTGTGATGATGATTTAGAATCCATGCCTATTTATGAGCCTGTAAACCTTCTCAGTGCTAGCTAAATCCTGCTTTTCCATGGCTGGCTGCTCCCATAAATGCATTTCCCACATGTCTGATATCTGTACAACTGGGAAACGATGATCACAAAACTACTAATTAAAAGGTATAACGCATAAGCTACCCATTGTCTAGTTACGTTTCTCTCCCAGAAAATTGTGCCTTTCAAGCGAAAAAAGGCCAAATTCTCATTTACGCCAGAAATAATTGTACCTGGAGTAAACCTAAAAACCTCATTGAATATACCACTAATTTACACTAGGGTAGCAGAACTGAGTGTAGACCAGTAACTCATAGGCAATTATAAACAATCTGACAATTAAATCTTTGATAAATTTACTTTGCCATTGGAATGAAATCTTTATGTTATTTCTTGTGGTTATAGATGTACATTTCACGTTAGCTATTAAAACAATTCATATTACTGCGGAGTATCATATTTGCCTTAATATAAAAAAACCCCCCACAACAAACCAGCTTTTGTTCCAAAATACTGTGTAGCACACCCAAATTCCTGCTAAAGTAGATTTAAACCTTACTTTGCATTTAATTACACGTTTACATTTAACAGTAAATGTTTGACACTTGTCTACTGCCCAGTTCTTCTGAGCAAGTTTATAACCTTGTTTGCAAGGTTATTTTATACTGGTTGTGGTGTTCAGAGTAGTTCAGGCTGGGTCACAGTATCTCCTCCAATAAACTGATTCAGACTGTTTTTCCTGGCTCCACAACTGAACGGTGCAGTGCTGTGACGCATGATTGTGACCGAGCCCTCCAGCTGTGAACACGCTCTGCCATCCTCAGGCATTGCTACTGCGGTATGAAAAATGGACGGGGCCGGCACAAGAGGCTATGGCTGATAAGCCTTTGGGCTAGCTGGTGCCTTGCTGTGCTCTCTTGTGGCTGCTGCAACCCAGAATAAATCACGAGACTTCTGAGGCTGTTGCGGGATTTCCCTGATGCAGAGGAGACAGGAAGACTTAGGATGCTCTTGTGCTTCTACACCTTCCTGCAAACGTCGCTCTGTACAGCCTCGCGGTGGTTAAGAAGCCACAAGCTGAATGCCTGGAAATGAACGGATGAATTTGCATCCTAGACTAGAGTTGCGATGCTGCGACACACAGAATGAAGGCAAATGGCTGTGACAGGAGAATGATCTCTGAGTATTATTTGTAGGTAGTGCTTTAATTCTCAAAACAGGCAGAAAATTATTCTTGCCTGTTGTGAAGTAGGAATACATTAATTCTGGAGTTGAAAGACAGCCATTTCGCAGGGAAAGGGCAGTACCTTAGAGAAAGTAGATGACCAAGACCGGTCAGTGTTAAAACAGTTCCTTGCAGTCGTTCCTGATGGAGAGAATTGAAAGTGGAAGTTCAGATGATAAAATCTGGTTTTGTAACAAGCAGAGGGATAAAGCAGAGCTAGTGTATGGAGAATTTGGAAAAGCAAGAAGGCAGCTTTGTGTTGAGACCCAGTAGGATTGAAGCTGCTTAGTTTTTTGTTCACAAAGATGCTACATTCTTTTGTCCAAGGCGCAAACCCACACTTAATTCTGAGACCATAGTATCTTTGCTAGTACCTTTGTGTGTCCGTTTGCTATTGATTGGAGTTCCAGAGCTCGGAAAACACTGTTATTTACCCATTGTTCATGATGAGTCAAGGGAGACTATTAGGAACATGCTTTTCTTCCTTTTCCACAGATGCTAGGAATCACCCACACTTTTGTTGGTGGCTTTGTTATTTTACCATCTGGATGATTTAGATTATTAAAGGTTACATGTATTTTGAAATCTTCCCATACTCTGGATGTTTGACTTCAGTATTTGTACAGTAGATCTTTCGGAGCTCTGCAGCTAGAAAATTATGCTAATTTTTTAGTACACAGAAGAATGTAGCTCTTGACATTCTGGCTGATTTGCCAGACCTTTGCAAACATCCAGGCGTTAGTGCTACCTGCGTATATAATATTTGAATTACAGCTCTTTGTATTCAAAGAAATTGGTCATGGGCAAATAACTAGCACCTTGCACCTGAGCTGAAAAAGGCAGGTTAATAGGCAAAGCCATAGAAGTCCATTTGCAGCCACTCAGAGTAAAGCACAGAAGAAATGCAGTAACTGCCTTCCCCAGCGAGCCCTCTTTTGTTCCAAATACATTTGGAACCGTCCTGCTTCCCGTTCCTGTTGCTCAGCAGGCTGTTAGAGCAGCCAGTAATGCACACAGTGCTGTCCAAAAGCAACGGGATGCCGCTTCCACCACTACCACGCTCTCTTCTGGGTTCTCCCATACTTGGAGCACTAAGGCATATGAGTAGTTGCACCTGAGCGCAAGCAAGTGGGAAGCAGCCTCCTTTTCTCTGAAAGAAGCTTCTGCTGTGTCTGCCAAGCAGTAGCGTTGCAAGGGAAAAGATGGGTCAGAGCAGGGGTGTACTTCAGAGAAAGGGGACGGCAGTATGGATGTCAACAGGCAGCTTGGGTATTCACTAAACGCATCTCCTTTGAGCCCCTTCCTTCGGAAGCAACGCTGGCCCGTGTAGACGATACTGTTCGTCACCTTCTTGGCCAGCCTCAGTTTGATTTTCTTTTACCAGGTCCATAACCAGGATCACGATCCCAATGCTTCCTCCCATTACCTTTAGTTTGTTGTCAGAGGAACTATGCAGGACCCGGTGTCTCTGTCTTCAGATCTTGTTACTCCATGTTTTCACCCAACATCACACACTTGGGAAAAGCTGCAGGGGACTCCACGCTAGACCCCGTGTCTACTTCTCTTCAGTTTCTCAGAAAAATCAGTCTCTGAACATCATACCATTCTCTGAGCCACAAAGCTGAGCTGACAGCATGCGCTGGGGTAGCCGGCTGGCTGGGAATGGAACCCTGACTCAGTTGCCTCCTTCTGCATGCAGTCACATTTCTGACAAAGACAGGAATGCTAACGGCTCTCCCGCGGCAGCCGGCAGGGACTCTTAGGAACCGCTCTCCTCCTTGTGCGGTTTTCGTGCGGCTCCACTGTCTTCGGCGCTTCAGTCTCATTCATTTGCACGCACGCAATATCCACCGATGTGCTGAAGGGTTGTTTTTCCTCTGTGTGAAAAACAGTACAGTGGAATATGACCCCAGGTACACACCTCTGCTCTTAAAAGAGGTTTTTGAAGTAATTTCGGGTGCTTCTGTTAAGACCACACACCAAGCAGTCTCAGGCGACACTGCACGCCTTGCCTTTGAAATCCCATTAAGGTTCCTTAAAATTGGGCACCCAACAGGCAGGACTCTCAGAATGACCTGTCCCTGTGGAAACGCAGGCCTCCACGTTTGGGGTTGTTAATGGGTCTTTCCGGCTTAAGTCTCACTCTTCTGAGAGGTCACTGGAAATCCAGGTCCAGCCATTTCCCGGGGGCTTCGTGACGGCTCTGATCTGTCTGCTGTTTTCAGTGCATGCCTCCAAGGGGCATTTTTGGTTTGCCATTGTGTCTTACTTTGGTTTTGTGTTGCATTCAAATTTAGCTGCCCTTTATCTCAATAAAATCCCTTTCTTTGCTTTAAGGGTAAGTGTTGGCCGGACAGCAAGAGTTTTATAATTTAAACCATCTCAGCAAGGATTCCTTTGTGCACAGCCTTTGAGAACCCCCCTCCTCTCCCCCCGGAGCAGGTTATGGCAGCCGGCACCTTCCCCTGCCGAGGTGGCCGCGGAGGGGGCTGCTGCCACATCTGCTCTGCCTGCAGCCCAGGACGGGGTCTGCGTCGTCTCTGGGCGGCCTCACGAGCGCCGCTTCCTCCCCCAGAATATGCTGAGAGCAGTGCAAATGTCTGATGCCCCCGGCGCCCTTCCCGGCGGAGGGCCTGGCGCTTGCCCTGCAGGCCCGATGGGTTTTGCCCCCGGCGCAGTCCCCCCTCGCCGTGGCTCCTGGGGCTGCCGAGGGAGGGCTCCGGGTGCCCCCTGCATGGCGGCGGCAGCCCCCCACCTAGCAGGGTTTGCTGCAAAGCCAGGCTTGCCGTTGCCCGCAGTAAAGCGGTGGAGTTTCACGCTACAGTGCCAGGAGAGAGACGTTTCTTTAGAGCAGTGGTCTCCAAACGTTTTTGATCACACACCCCTATCAGTATACAATTTTTGAGTGTGCACCCCCCCGTACCTGTATATTTATTTATTTATAAATGATGCAAATGTACTACTGTACTAATAGATTATGCACATGATAAAACATACACAAAAATAAAAATTAAGAAAGGACGAGGTAAAGGTGAAATAAACATTTTTTTAAAAAAATATTTTATTTTATTCTATTCTATTCTGTTCTATTCTATTCTATTCTATTCTATTCTATTCTATTCTATTCTATTATTTTTTTATTTTATTTTTTAATGGTACAAAAAATATTTCTTCCTGCACCCCAATGGGTGCGCACACCCCGCTTTGGAGACCACTGCTTTAAAGCATGCATGGCTTTTGTCTTGTGTAACTGCTCTCACTAATCTGATTTTCTGTCTTGGTAGCAGGCAAGGATCTATTCCTAGGCACAGTTTTCAAGCAGAAGGTCACTTTGCATGGTTGCATTTCTAAATGTATGAGTCAACATTTTTAGTCTGCTCTGCAACCCAATGTCTGGCTAGCTAACCTGATTACAGCTGAGTAGATTTGTTTCAGAGAATGGTTTATTTGTGAAAATAATTTCTTTTTCTGGGGGAAAAGGGGAAGGAGAGGGAGGGATCAAACTATCTGAACATTCAATTGAATTTAGCACATAATGTTCTCTTTTCCTTCCCCTTCCCCCAAGGAAGAGAAAAAAAAATCAGAAACAACTTGAAAAAATGTTTAGGCTTTTCCAAGTGAAAAAAAAGTTTAATTCTTAAAACTGCCCAAAAGTAAATGAGGGGAAGGGAAAAAGGTTTTGAAAAAATTCTAACAAAAGGGAATATTTAATCCTTATTCAAGAGCAATCTCTTGGTGAACTAAAAATGTGTGTAATGTGTTAGGTTTCGCTTTTTGCTGGGGGAGAGGACGACACTGAGATGGCTTCTGGGATTTTTGTTTCTTTTTCCTATGAAAACTGCTAAAGCTTTTGCATAAAACTAGCTTAGCCTGGATCTGAAATGCTCTGAAATGCTCTCCGCATTCTTCGTGAGTGGGGAGTGTCCATAAAGTTCACCAGCCTCAGAAAGGTTTCACCCAGTCTCCTTCCCAAAGGTTCTCAGCCCTAGTGACAGGCTTAATTGTCACTTATTTGGTCCTCTCCCCTTGTCACGCCTTGTATCAGCCCACAGACACGGTGTCATGGGCGTAATCGGGCTCGCAATGCCGTATTACGTCGAGAGGCAGCACAGAAGCGATGCCCCTGGCAGCAACACCCCTGTCTGCACCGGTAGGCCTCCTGCAGAACGCTGCTGCCGAATCTGTCTGTCCCCCCGCTGCCCCGCACGCCCCCTGCACAGTCGCGCGGTCCGGAGGTCAGTGGAGAGACAGAGACTTCCAGCAGGCACGGCACGGTACCCGAGCCGTGACTGCCGAATATCCAACTCCGCCGTCCCGTCCCCTCTCAGGGAAATTGCAGTCAGCGTGGTATTTATAGGGGCCCTGACGCTAAGTCAAGAGCCGGTCTTTCATCAGCTTCAGGGCTCCTGTGCTCTCTAATACAGCCCTCTCTAGGGTGGCGGGCGAGTTAGGGAGGCTGCATGCCCATTCCCTTGGGCGCTGCCCTGCTGGCTCTTTGCGTGCGATGTAGTGCTTCTGCGTCGTGGCTGGCGGGCTGGCGACCACAGCAAAACCGGACCCTGTGCAAATAGCTGACCAGCTCTGCCTAACGTTGCCTCATTTGTGTCTTTCAAGGCCGTGATTTGCCATCTTTCTGTGGATCTGCTCTCCTTCGTAAGTGGGGAGCGACCCATTCGCTCCTCCTTAAGCTGCCTGAGCAGACCCACAGCACCCGGGGTACGTTCAGGACAGCCCCACGCTGGGCAGGAGCTGAGCAGGAGGCACCGCTGCCGCCTTCTGCCTCTGCGCTCCCTGCCGCTGGCTTGGGGTTACCCCTGGGCTCTGGTGCTGGCGACGTCTGGGGTTTGGACCGCCTCGCTGCCTCCTCTTGCCCCTGCCCTTGGTGTCCCCGTCAGCGCTGGCTCCAGAAGGGCCAAGGACAGCGACTGCCAGGTGGGACCCAAACGTCCCTGCCACCGGTCTTGCCTCTGCTTTGCCTCCTGGTGCCCGCAGGCTGCAGCGGGGGCGGGGGCGAGGGCAGGCATTTTGGGGGCAGTAGTGGTGTGCAGCGGTACTCTGTGCCCCCCATCTTCCAGCAGCGGCAGCCGGCGTGCCAGCGCTCTTCTGTGCCCCCTCCAGCTCCCACCTTTCCCGTGGCAGCTCACCTGCCCTGCGGCTCCGCCGGGAGGGCAATGCCGAGCTCTGCCTGTGCCGCCACCGGCCTGGGGCTGCCTCTGCCCGTCCCCAGGGCTGCGGCTCACGGCGAGACGTGACCGCGTCTGCCCAAAGCGCTCGCGCAGATACAGCTCCCGAGAGCGCCTGGCACGAGGAGGGACGCTGCGGAGCAACGCTGAATGAAACACCAGCCATTTATTCGAGTACAGGCTCAGATTACCACTTTTTTATTAACCACAGTGGTGATATTAATACCTGACGAATTTCCTGCGAAGCAGGAAAACAGATTGTCTTGGGGCTTTGTAGGAAGCGTTACCAGTAAAGGTTAATGTTTCTTGGGTGCTTTTGGCCATGCACGCAGGCATTGATGGGCTGATGTCTTCTTTTTATCAGGGACGCGGTCCGTGTGTCTGCTGCGCGGTGTTGGCCGTCACCTCCCCCGGCCCTGGGAGTAACTCCGCGCAGATGCAAGGAGACAGCCTTGATCTGTGGCTCAGCCGAGAGCTCTGCTGCTGCCTCCTTGGCCTGTCGTCGGTTCACTTCTGGCACAGCCGGATCTAACGTCGGTAGGAAATGTCCTGGCCTGAGTGGAACTGCCTCTGGAAGGGTCTGGGAGCTCTCATAAAGCCAGCTCCCTCAGCCTTCACTCAGGTGAGGTGATGGCAGGGGTGAAGATGAGGAGGGAGAGCAGGAACACCTCAGAAACCTCTGTCTGCTTCAGCACGGCTCTGTTCTGAGAGCCACAGCTGTAAAGTGCTGGGAAGCTTAGAGCCTGACGGCAATTTCTCTACAGAGGAAAGGGCATGTAGCTTCTGTGCCTTCCCAATGCATTTTAGTTCCTAAACAGTTCTGATTGTTTCTCCCCCCAAAGTTTATCTGCAGCTCTTAATTTCTTGTCACCTCAGCATCTTGAACTGTTTAGGACTTCTCCATGATCTCTTCTCTCTTCTGCTGCTGCATTACCTGGGAAGAGCAGCAGTGTTGCACCAGCAGCCCAGCTGGCTGATAATGGTATTCGTTAACTATTTGCTATTTGCTTAACCTGCACCGCGGAACTGAGGCTAAAACACTGCCTCGGAAAAAAAAAAGAAATTATATACGTGATGGCACTTGAAGGCCTCAAGCATAGCACCACACAGGATGATCTGGCCCCTGGTCACCGAGTTAAATGGAGATGAATTTGGCCTCTGGGCATAGAGTCTGCTGGTTGATGCTTGTGCCTTGACTTTGATGAGCATTTGGAAAGTGCTTGACATTACATGAGCGGAGCACGTCATGTGTGGGACACATCTCAGTGAGGCAAACCGTCCAGAGCAGTGCTGGTGCTGCTTGATGAAGAGACGTTTCTCTGCATATAAAGGGCTCTGCTCATTTTGCTAACAGCAACGGTATGTAAATGTAATGACCAAGTGATATTTTGAGGCAGTAGCTCCTCCAATTACAGCCTGATTGCATTCATCGGGGACTGCTCTGCATTTTAACTGAGAAAGTGACAGTCACTTAAACCAGGAAATATCGTCGTACTTGACCTTCAATATTAATCTGGCACAGAGAGCTATGGCGATGGTAGCCAAGTGGTGGATGGACCCAGAGAGAGCAATACTTATAATGCAGTGCATCCATATACCCGCCATCATATTAGAACCATTGAATACAAAATAGCAGAATTTGAGAATATAAAATAAACGGACTGGATAAAGGCTTCTGCCAAATCGCATTAGGGGACATATCTGTGAAGGATACAATGCTCAGATTATTTTGCTAATAGTCACATTACTGCTCCAAATACATTTTTTCCTTCAAAGTAGAAACCGGGGGGTCAGAGAAGAAAACTGTAGTGCCTCCAGTTCATTCTCCAGATGAATTTGGGTCATTTCCAATGCCTTGCTTTACCAGGACTTTTCAAAACACCCTACAGCAGTGCAGGAGAGCACGGTGCTTCAGCACGCGGCTCCGCTCTCACCGCTGGCGGGCACCGACCATCCTGGACGGTGTTTTCAGTGGAGATGGGGATCTCCGCGTGTGTCAAGATCTGCCAGGACTCAGTCTCGCTGCCGACCGCAGTGGTTGCACTGACGGGCAGGTTGCAGCCACCTGCGTCGAGGCGGCGCAGGGCCAGCCTGCTCGATGGCGGTCCTCCGCGCCGGGGCGGGCATCGCCTGAGCCCCCGGGCAGAGCCTTGCCCTCTGCAGCCTGCCCGGGGGGCTGGTGGACGGTGACCTCCGCCCGCCGAGCCGTGCGGGCGCAGGCAGCCCGGGCAGGGTGCCGGCTAGGACTGCAGGGTGGCATTTCGCCCAGCAGTGAATGCGAGGTCTGCGCTCGGTCCCCGTGCGGCTTGCTGGCGCGCTTGCCACGGCCTGGCGTCTTCTGGTCCAGGACAAGGTCGCCCTGTCCTGTTGGCAGCCCGCACGGTCCTCTCCTGGGTGTTCCCACTGACCGCGCTGCAGGGGTCTCACTGCGATGCCCTCAAGCAGGCCAGACCATCTGGCCCCCAGGGAGGAAAGCTATCTTTTGTCCAGCTATCAAAGAAGTAACATCAAAACCAGTTCTTGTACGGTCACTGTTGAGGAGAAAATACGATTTTTTTCAAAGGGAAGGAGCGCTCAGGGAGGAGACCAGAAGCGCTCCTTCTTTCGTGCTCCTTCTGCACCCACCTCTGGCTACAGACCCAGCTGGTACGCGAAGCCAGGGATGTAGGTCGGGCACGCTTGTGCCTGCTGTGTTTGCCGTGTTCTGTACTTACTTCTCTTTTCACTCCATTACCCACCCTTCGTCCTTCCGGGAGCCTAGACAGATAACCTTTTAGTAATAATCTGAAATTCAAATACAAAGAATTGACTCCTGAACTGCCCTAATATTTGAGAAAGGTTTTAAAATAAAAGAGGTTTTTCTGTGTCCCATTATTGGCCTGGCAGCTGCGTGTGTATGCTGGATGTACTGAGAAAGGTAATATTAACAGAATGAAAAGGTCAGAGTTATATAAAAACCCTTTTGAAACTAAATAGGCCTGCTGTACTGAATTCCCCACAGATACCCAGAGGTTAAGAACTGAGAACATTTGGGCCTTCGGCAGGTCAAGTTGTGCATCTGTAAATGCCCTCCAGAAATAAAAAACCCAGACCAGTCTAGGAGTACAGCGATTGTGGTCTGCCAGATTCCACTTCTGCTGGACCTAACTCTGCAAGAAGGCCGGCTGGCCAAGACAGGTCTAAATACCTCCCTGAGCAAGTCAAGCCCAGCCCCGTGAATACCAGGGGGAACCGTGGAGGCAAGTGCCAAGGGGTGCCGTGCAGGGCTGGGCAGTGCATACATGCCTCATGCCCACCAACCCCAGAAACAAAGGAGGCAGGTATACATGGGAGTCATTGAAGGGGCCATGCACTGGACAAGACATATGCATTCATTTAATTAGATGTGTTTCTGGCTGAGTTTAGAGGTACAGCAAGGTGCGCGGCCCCCATCTGTACTGTTATCCTGGGGCGGCGGTGAGCACGGAGGATTGGGGCTGCAGCCACCCCTGTGGCATGCTAGACTGAAACAGCGGATGCCACGCTGAGAACCCACACTGCATGGGAGAGGCGCAAATGGGACTGGCGACGGTCTGGCATTGCACCACGAGCATGGCTATGGGGTGGAGAGAGGACAGACAGCCCAGGAGGGCAGGGGCAGGCACCTCCTGGCCGCTGGGTCAGGGCCGTCGGGGCTGCAGAGGACGTCACGATGGGAAGATGACTTGCAGATCTCAGCTTGCAAGAAAAAGGTGCAACTTGGATAAGAAAGAATCTAAAGCCAGCCTGCCCAGGTCAGACCAAAGGTGTGTCTAGCTCAAGCCCTGTCTCTGACGAAGCCAAAACCACTGGGTGCCTGCAAGGGGCTGTAGGAACAGGGAGTTCCCAGCCAGAGAAGCTGGTTTTGTCTTTAAAGAGCCCTGAGTGGATCTTTCTTCCATGAATTTGTCTAATCACTTTTTGATTCATGTAAGTTTTTAGGATCTGTAACATCCCATTGCAGAGAGTTCCCCATCTTAACTACGTGTTTGATGAAGAAGCACTTCTGAACTCTCCATCTCATGTGGATGCCCCCATTTCTCGTGCAGGGGGCGGTCATTCCCTGTTCATCATCACCATGGCTTTAGCAACCTCTGGCGTACCTGCTTGGGCCATGCCTTACTCAGGCTGGTGAGCCATACCCTGTTTTGACAGTCCCCGTGCAGAAGTCCTTCCAGTATCTGCCCTTCCATGTGCCTATCCCAGGTCTGCTCCGTCTCTTGAGGTGCTGGTGGGGAATTCAAGCTGCATAAGGTGTTCTCTATGCAGGTGTTCATGGATTTATTTAGTGGTGTAATGATGTTTTCTATTTGTTTTTGTATTCCTGCCTTACTAATCCATTTGCTCGTTTACTTGCTGCTATGTGCCAGGCTGACAACTTCACAGCACTAGCAATTGCCACTCTGAGTCTCCTTGCCTGATTAGCAGTGGCTGGTTTGGGGTCTGTCATTTGGTATGTAAACTCAGACCTGTTTGTTCACTTCTGAATCATGTCGCATTTTTCTACTTTGACTCTCCTCCGCCATTTTTTCACCTTTTTCAGTACTGTGATGTCCTTTTGCAGTGCTGTGCAATCATTTTTCATTTTTACTACCCTGCATCGCTTAGTGTCATCAGCAGCCTTGTGACTCGTGACTCCCTTTTTCAGTCTCTTGATGAACAGCACAGCCCTCAGCCCAGCCACCTCCGGGGATTACTTTAAGGCTGCCCTCCACCGAATAAAAGCATCATCACTTCAAGATGTATGCGTACACACCCCTTGTCACTGAAGCGCTTCGCTCTCTTCTTCTTGTGTTCTTATGACTCAGTCAAATCTCAGTTCAGTCGAATGATGAAGCGGTGCCAGCAGCCCAGCCAAACCTCGTTTGAGACCCTGTAGCTAAATTACACTTTGTAATTGTGAGGTGAAAAGCAGGTTTCCGCCCGCATGGAAGTCAAAGGCCTCTGACCTTAGACTAGTTGGACTGAATTAATAGACTAGTTACCCCCCGTGCAGTAACCGCTGCCAGACCCGATCCGTCTCAAGATCGCGTTATTCCAGGTTCTTGCAAAGCGAACAAAGAAACCCTACGGGGCAGACATGAGGTCATCGGGTTCCTTGCGCAGCTGTTACTCTGTCAAAATAAGAGATGGAGGAATCCTTCCAAAATGTTTGTATTTCCTCTAAATACATTTCTTACCCTTGCTGAAACCTTGATAGTCATCATTTTCTGTGGCATTGAGTTCCCCTGTTTAACTGTATGATAGAGTTAAAAAATAGGTTTCATTAGTTTTGAATGTTCTGCTCCTTGTGGGGCATGGTTCCCCTTGTCACGTCGTGGCGAGTCCTCTGCGCCACGCGCCACAGCTGTGCTCCACCCTGTTCCTTCTTACGCCCTTTCCTCTGAGCTGCAGCCTTCCCCACCGCCGCCCACGGGCTGGTCCCTCCGGGCGCAGGCAGACGGCCTGGGCAAGCCGGGCAGCCGGAGAGAGAAGCCACCGCCTGCCCGCACGCGTCGTCCCCTCGGTGCACCGTCCCCACGCCGCCACATGCACAGCACCGCGAGGCGCAGAGTCCCAGCGGTGGCCAGGGCTCGCACCGCACGGTGCACCGGTGGGGCCCGGGCTCTCGTCTCCCGGCACCGGGCAGCCATCCCAGCGCCAGCCGGCTGCGCCTGCCCCGCGCAGCCGGCCTGCCGCGGCCCCTGGGCTCCGTCGGCCTGAACGCCCAGCAGCCGGGCTCCGCAGGAGGGGTGCGCCGCGCTCGCCTCTCCTCCGAGCCCCAGGCCTGCTGCGCCGGCTTGCTTTTTCCAGAGCAGAGCGTTTTGCTGCCTGTGGGGTTGATTGCACGGAACGAGGCGGCTCTGGCCTACCCGGTGTCCCGCTTCCCCTTGCTCATTGTTCCTGCCCACCGGCCTCACAGCCTTTCTCAAGGGCATTTTTGTTGCTGGCAAATTGAACATTTTGCAAAGCGTCTCAGTACGGCCCTGTGCACAATGCGGAGGGCCGGCTCCATGCTGCCTCGCTGGGCGATTGTAAACTCCCACGCTGTCATTTTCTGTTACTTTCCCGCTGATAAGTGAGCGAGTGTCCCCACGAAGACGCATTCGAAACTTTCCCGAGTGGTTTGTGGGGTTTTTTTTCCACACGTCCTGCAGCATCGCTGACTTGTTTCCGTGCTGTTTCCCAAAGGCCTCGCGTGTGCCTGGCCCTGAGGACACCCCGAGCCGGGTGGCGGGGCAGCCAGGCACTGACGCGTGCCCCGCTGCTCCGGGCCGCGCCGTGCACCCGCCCCAGCGCGGCACCTGGCACCCGCTGCACCACGGCCAGCCCTTACAGAGCGGTCAGCAAAACGTCCGTACGCCGCGGGATGCAACAGCTGAGGAGAGCTCACCCACTCTTGAAAGCTTTGTTTTTAAACACTAAGGCACGCGTCAGCCGGCTAAAGGGGTCTGAGTGGGCAGCACGTTTGGCCATTTAGCACTGCCAGTGTTAACCGGTATGAGCAGGTGAAAAATTAGTTTTATTTGGGCTGCGCTGGCAGGTGGGTCCGAGCCTTGCCGCGCAGGGGCTGCGCTGATGGCTGCCTCCGGGCCAGGGCAGGCACAGGCTGTTGCCCTGCAGCCGGGCACGCCTTCCTCTGCCCGGCCGGCCCTGCCAGCAGCCGGCCCTGGCCCGCTCGGCCCGGCTGCGGGCACCGCCCGGCACCGTCGGGACACGGGGGTGCCCCGCTTCGGGCAGCCGAATGTGAGCGGGAGAGGTGGGGCTGGCTGTGGTGCTGAGCAGCGCCGCGCCAGTCGAAGAGTCACTGCGTGCCCGGACGGGCGGCCGCAGTGCGGGTCAGGCAGTTTCTCTGCAGCTGGGTACTTGGGAAGAGGTCTCAGTGAACTCCCTGCCTCGCTGAAGAGCAGAAGGGGTTGAACGGGAAGGCACGCAACGGGAGGAGATATATACACACACGTATATACCTGTCAGGCACTGCCTCCACGGAGATCAGAAATCCCTGCCTTTGTACAGGGGGAGTCGAGGGAAGCAGCCACATGTTGACCCCAGCCCTGGCGCTAACGCTTTGTCCTGCCTGCCTAAACGCTCCCTGAAGCCTTACTCAGTATTTCTGATCTAATCCGCCTGCTAGAGTTGACGTGCAATGTTAACTACCTCTGCGTTCAACCAGAAGAGTGGCTGCAAAACAGGGGAGGCTAAATGATCCCTTTCCTACCTCACAGAGAGGTTTCATGAGGTTTAATCCATTATTGTTAAATCCTCAGAGGAAAGAAGGTGTAGAAAAGAGAAGTATTAATGTCATCGTTGTAATTGACTGTCAGTGTCACAACATTAATTAAAAGCAAACAATTCAAATGTCAGATCTCACGTAAAAATATGTTTAAATATTTTCTTCATAGTTTACAAGAGGAAATAATTCCCCTAGGCGTGCAGACTGAGATTGTTGCCTTTTCGCCGGTGTCTCACGTTGCTTTGCAACGTGCTGTTCACCTCCTGGTCCTCAGGCAATCACCTTCCTGCCGGGAAGGCCTGACGGACGAGCAGCTCCACGCGCGCAGCGCAGCTCGGAGGTGCCCTGTCTTCCAGGGGCCCGGGGTGTTTGCAACGGCAAAGGAGGCTCGGTGCCTTGAGCGTGCTTGGAACCGGGAGGCTCCCGACAGCGGGCGGCCGCTGCATCAGGGTCGGCCTCCCCAGGTCTCCCGGCCCTGTTTGCTCGCTGCTTAGGCCTGTCTGGTTTCCGGGCCAGAGCCTGGCTGCAGCTGGGACTGGTGGTTTGGCTTTGCTTGTTGTAGAGGACCAGGTATAAGGAGCTGCCCTTGATGGGGGTCCCGCTGCATGCTGTGAAGGAGATTTGCCTTCCTATCGCTCCTGTCCTTCCTCCCATTCCCACGTTTTGGGAGCCTCCCCAGAGAATTTGTAATTTAGGGCTTGCTTCCTGCTCTGGAGGGGAACACCCTGAACTCACAGCAAACATACTCCGAGCTGACGTTGCTTGAGTTTGAGCAGCAGCTGTGAATGTCATTGCTCGGGCTGCGCCCCAGCCAACCTGTGCTTCTAACGTTATAGCCCCTGCTTCTCAGCCTGCACCACCAAACAGCCGGGATGGAAAAGGACGAGAGGCCCCATTCGTTTCTCTTCGGCCCCTCTACCACGGCTCCCCAGCAGCTCCCCTGCGGTTCCCAGCGTGCTGTAGCTGTGCCCAGCTGCTCCCTGCTGGTGGACTGGTACGCACATGCACAGAAAACTTCTCTTCCACTTTCCCTTCTCTGTGCCGTCCTTGCTGGCTATAGTGCACCGTGTCGTCCCTTAAAATCCCTTCTGTTTGGAACACACGCCTTGCGGCAAGGATGGTGGCCTTACCCCCCGCTCAGCCATGAGGCTCTGCTCAGCCTCTCCTCCAGCAGGGACGGTGAAACCTTCACTGAGCCAGCAGCTGGCTACGGCGAGGGCAGGTGACTAGCCAGCCTCCCAGTCAGTAAAAAATTAGTCCGTTAATAAGGCACTACACTTCCACCGTGCCTGTGCTGTATCTGGGGCCGCTGCCTGCTTTTGCTTTTCCGTCTGATAAGCACGCGTGTCCCGAGAGCTGGACAGGCAGGGAGATGACACCGGCAGGCTTAGGACCACAACAGACTGACACTGAGGGTTTTGAGCAGCAAAGGAGGCGTGATTTCTGAAAGGGTCAGCCACATAAAATGGGAAAATACCTTTGCCCAAGGTCAAGTAAAATAACAATAAACAAACAGGCTGGTCATTACCAGGAAATGTCTGCTTGGACCAGACCAACTACCAAGCAGAAGAGTCTCAAAAGGGAGCAGGCAGAAGCATCGCTCCTGGAGGAATGCTTGGACACCGGAAATCTGCCCTGGAAGAGAGAGCGGTTCCCAACAGGCCTTTCTCATTACGAGTATCTAGGACCCTTGAATTACGCAGGAGACGGAGAAGGAAAATCCCCAACACCTGGAGGAGCTGGAGGACTAGGCAAGAAACACTAGGTGAGAAACATTATGATATTAATTGTCCCACTGAATCTTTTTTTTCTTCTTTTTTTCCCAGGTCTGGCACTTGGAAAAAGCCATGGTGCTCAGAAGAGCTCCTCCCTCCTTCACCTAGCTGAGCGGATTTCTGCCAGCCAAAAGGAACCGTTTACCTGGAGGAAGAGCTACACTTTCCTGCCAAGCCAAGGGTGTATAAGCTCTGACACGGAAATGTGGCTGGAGATGATGGGGCAGCTCAAGACCTGCTATCCCTTAAAGCTTTCAAGAGATTACTAGGAGAGTTAACTCGATCTTCCTGTTAAAACTGAACAGAGGCTCCTGCTAAGTAGCTGAGCTCCACTCAATGGCTGCGGCAGAACGACCTCCCGCGCGGACACGCGGGGCCAGTGACGGGCCAAAGGCGGCGTGGGACCTTGCGCTGCGCACAGCGGAGCTGGGAAGTGGGCTGTGACCACGGAGCGACTGCACGTCGTGCCCCACAGCTTCCAGGTGACTTGTCAGTAACTTTTAGCGTTTTGCCTCTTGGCAGCACCAACAATGGCCGGAGTTACTGGCTCACAGCATCCCTTGCAGGTGCAAGACAGTGAAAAGGGAAAATAAACAAAAGTATTAATAATGGCTGTGAAAATTTAACTTTTATTATCTGTTCACTGTATACAAAACACCATTCTGCATAGTGATAACTCATTTGTTGTACAGTTGACAGTGCACATCAACAAACAAGTGTTAAAGAGGTATACACTTAATGGAAAGGGCAGTGATGGCCAGTGTACATTACACACTAAGATCCTGCGACGCCAGCTGTATGCTTCAGGATGGAGAAGTACCTCATAACCACTCAATATGCGAGTAATAGAAACGGGATAACAAGCATTTACCAATGAACCAAATTAAGAATGAGGATGAGGAGAGAAAGCAGAACTAACGTATCCGATACACAATTTCCAGAGTGATTAAGAAGTTTTACAGAGGTGGCTGAGAAGGATCCATATTTTTTCAAACACTTCCATTTTTAAAACTGTTAAAATTTAATGATAAATAACAGAATCTCACAAATCTTTAGGGGCAAAATGCTCCACATTTATTTACATATGAAATGTGTTTAATACAGTTGTAATGGACATAGTGTATAGTAACATCTGACAGCAGCAAGACTTTTAAGGAACCAAACAGTTACTACTGTATATCATGCAGCTAGCTATATATACACAATTTGTTTTAAAAAAAAGTACAAAAATTTTTTTTTTAGGGATACATACAAGGTATAAAATGCAAAAACAAACCAAAAATATAACTCTCACAGAGAACTATATATGAAAGGGACAGTATGGTACCTTTTTGTACTTTGTGAAAGCGTAACTAGCGATACTCGATACGTCTCTGAAATGGCTGAACTAGCTTCATACGGTCTGTGCTAAAGCTGAAAGCCCCAGTTACACTCACGTAGGCTGGTGTGGTAGCTTCTTGACAGTGGTGGTTGTACATAACACTGAGCACCAGAACATTTGGCATTAGCATACAGAGCTGGGAAATACCAACCCCTGCAGCAAGGGTTAACTATTTTCTTTCGATAACCAGAAATAAAGGAAAATACATAATGCTGTGTACTCGCTTCTATATAATGTTTAATAAATTACATGACAAAAAACATCATCAGTATAAACCTATTCCTCTAATTACATCTTATTTGTTAAATCCAGAGCAGCCCAGCCCTTTTGTAACAATGTGAGCTGTGATCACAAGCACCTGATGGCCTAAAAAATCACTTCATGATGCGTAGAGTTGTGCAATTATACTTTTCAAAAGTACTTTATCATTCTAGGGGGTCTGCACCTGTTCTGGTGTTGCCACCTAAAACCAGCACTGCATTTTACAGATGCAGTGGTACTTTTTCTTCTTCTTTTTTTTTTTTTTTTTTTTAAATATATATATTTTAAGAGAAAGTTTAAAAGCTTCCTTAGACTTTTAGAAGCACGAGTTCTTAGAATTTAAAATCTCCCCTTAGCTTGCTTCCCCTCCCCACTCCCCTCCAAGCACTGCCTTCTGATGCACTTCCATTAGCTAAACTTTCTTTCAGAAGCATTCAAACAAGAAACAGTTTAAGAGAACCGAAGGAACTGCCCCAGCATTCAGAACTCTGTTTTAAAGAAACTTACTAGAAAAAAACAGAAACAAAACAGAAGAACCCAAATTTTCCACTAGATACCAATACAAACACATAACAAAGAGTATAAAAGTTATTAGTTTAAATATATACAAACTCTTTTCAACTCAAATACTGCTTCAATGGTTTTGAGGGTATAGACAATGAGGTGAAGGGGACACTTTTATGCAGAATATATTGCAACAGCCTGAACAGTACTGTTAACACTATTATACCTTGAACTTTCTGTAGCAAAAATGTCATTAGTATTCCAATGTGGAGAGAGATTTCTGCGTCCCAAATAATCTGATCACTTTTCAGCTGAACTCATTCTTTTTGACTTAATGAAGGCCATGCCATGTGTTCTCATGTGAGTGTTTAAGGCCGCTTCAGTTTCAAAAGTCTTTGCACACACTTTGCATCTTCGGTCTGATGCCGTACTGTCAGATGATTCATCCTCATGATTGGGTTTATTTTCTTGCTGATTATCCTCCCCAGACCCATTTTGTTTTGATACTGGCTGAGGCTCCTTCAGCTTATGTACAATGAAGAGGTGTCTGGAGAGGGACACGTGAGATGTGTAGCAGAGTCCACATTCCCTGCATTGGTACGAAGAGCCATCAGATTTATGCTGAGGAATATGTTCATGAAACTGGAGAAGATTTTCTGTTGTAAAGCCACAAACAGCACACTTGTGAACTTTAAAAACATTTATCTTTAGCTTCTTCAATGGCTGAGTGATTGCACCTCGTGGAGGCCTGAATTCCAGTACAGGTTCTTCCAATTTACGCTTTGGACTAGGAACCTAAAAAAAGCCATAAATGGTATATCATGTAAGCATAAATACGCAGTTCTTTTCATAACTGTTTGTGAATTGCAGACTTCAAAAACTTTCCCTTGGTACATTCCAGTACAACGTTGATAAATACAATATTTGAAATAATACAAGCAAATATATGTTGTACATGTTGAAAAATTAGGGGTTTTCTTTACTATAAATTGCATATAAAATTTGTTTTGTCAGCTCTGATAGAGCTACAGTATCTAATACACTGTATAAACTTGAATAAATATTTGCCAGTGTAACTGCATCCAAGTACACACCCCAATGAGACTTCAATTGTGTACAGAATGTAGAATATCAGTCTAGGAACTCTTCAGCATTACCTGCTGGAACTCCACTTTAATTACTTAATATTATTTCATGCCTGAAATTTGACTTGATGGATTATCTCCTGATTGTTAGTAACCAAACTAACATATTGCCAAAGGACGAATCAACATGCACAATTTTTTAAACTGATCATTTTGTATATTCTCATTGTTATTCTTCTGACACGAATATTCCTCAAGAATCCTCTGCATCCTATGTAGCCCAGATATGCTCCATGATGTGTATGAAGACAATGTTTATAGCTGCCGTATTTTCAACACTTAAATAAGACGACAATATGTTGGGCTGAGAGAGAGTCATGTAAAGGACAACAGTACATTTTAAAAAACAGGTATGTTTGCGTCTCTGCTGTCAGCTTTGGACATGCCGTCACAGGTGAAATTCTTAACATAGAGAGCCCAAAACACTTAAAAAATGTTGTTAATCTCTGCATGTAACAGGTCTTTGGACAGCGCTGTCACCTTATTTTTGCTTTCCTCCTAACACTCATCATCAATAGAAGAATAGAATAGAATATTTCAGCTGGAAGGGACCTACAACAATCATCTGGTCCAACTGCCTGACCACTTCAGGGTGACCAAAAGTTAAAGCCTGTTATTAAGGGCGTTGTCCAAATGCCTTTTAAACACTGACAGGCACAGGGCATGGACCACCTCTCCAGGAAGCCTGTTCCAGTGTTTGAGCACCCTTTCTGTAAAGAAATGCCTCCTGACATCCAGTCTGAACCTCCCCTGGCACAGCTTTGAACCATTCCCACGTGTCCTGTCCCTGGATGCCAGGGAGAAGAGCTCAGCCCCTCCCTCTCCACATCCCCTCCTCAGGAAGCTGCAGAGAGCAATGAGGTTGCCCCTCAGCCTCCTTTTCTCCAAACTAGAGAAACCCAGAGTCCTCAGCCGCTCCTCACAGGACATGCCTTCCCGTCCTGTCACCAGCTTTGTTGCCCTCCTCTGGATGCATTCGAGGACCTTCACACCCTTCTCAAATGGTGGGGCCAGAACTGCATACAGCACTCCAGGTGAGGCCACGTCAACGCCAAGTACAGCAGGAGATCCTGCTGTATTTCAATCATCAGATTGAAAGCAGTTTCACTGTAAAATTTATATCAAATAAGCTCCAAGCTGGGTATCTGGAAGAAGGTCGCATTGCTTCTACCTAACCTGTAGCTTTTCTACAGCTATGAGAGGACTTGGTTGCAGAAGATTTGAAAGGTGCTCTTACAGCAAACCACGGAGGGGTAGGTTATATTCTCCATCATTCGGTGATCAAACCAAACAGAAAGTCTTTCCAAAAACATGTTCTAGTTCAAGCATGACAGAATTTGTTGCAGGAACCTTTGAGACATTTTTTGGGCTCTACTTCACAGAAGATCAGACTTTTATGGGATGAAAATACCTGCATCTATTTAAAGATCCTGAATGTATACCCATAAAAAATTCACTCTCCGTGACTGAATGAATCTTCTAAGTGATTACCTTTGTGTCTTCTTTTACTTCCCTTTCTTCCATATTGGTTGATTCAGTCATTTCTTTCACGTCAGGGTCTTTAATGCCATGCATCAACTGAATATGTTTTTCCAACATCAACCGCTTGGTAAAAGTACGTCTTGAATCTGGGCAGTGCCTACATAAACACAAGGCAGACAGGCACAGATTGAAATGTCACGCTTAACAAAAGTCGTAGTATTCTGAAGAATATAAACAGGACTAGTAAGTAAATCCAGACTAGAGTACAATCTATTAAAGCTGGCGACAACGTTTTTCCAATCAATTGCACAAGTAAGTATTATAAGAAAATTAGCATAATTACAAAATAAAACTGGAAAAGTTTGAGCAATTTATATTCAGAGCAAATTAGAAGTTCTCTGAAGATAATATCCAAAATGGTACAAAGTGCGAGTCAGAATAAAACCTGGGAGCATCCGAGTTTGTTTCTTGGAGCTCTGCTAACATCACCAAACTGTACCTTTTGTTAGACACTTTCCCAAGTTCTCCTTAATTTAAATTTCATAGGGAAAGCTATCACCTTCCATGTAGGATGAGTGCTAGCTCCAAATGACACTTAATTCTACATTCAAATCCAAATACTTTATCTCCTTGGAACTAGTAATTCCTTCTCAGCTCCCTTTCCAACCTCAAACTAAGCAGCAGAACAAACTTGTCTTTCACAATCTCTGCTTTGTTCTCCCCCACAGAACCAGCTGCATCACTTCTAAACCTCTCACATGCTTTTGGGAAGCGTCTTTCTCCGGAGCTCTAACGTTGTAACATATTGTACAGGTGTCTAGAGGAGGGATGGCTAAAGAACTGCAGGGGAGAAGTTCAACTGTAATACTCTCTTTCCAAGTCTCTCTCCTAAGGTTTTAGCTTTTTAAATGCTGTTTCATTTATTTAAAAAAAAAAAAGAAAAAAAAAAAGAAAAAAAGACTACCGTAGGCACTCTGAAATGAAAACAGAGAACCACCATAAGCTTTCTGCTCAAAGGATATGCAAAAACCAGGCATTTCCTACTTGTCATATACCAAGAGCAATAGTGCCTAGGCTAGCCAGCTCATGTAGGTTGAAGTACAAATTACGGGTACATTAGAAACGATCTGATGCATGGGCTGTGTCAGGCAACCACGGTGCAGGGAGACAGGACTTTGTTGGAACGCTGTGCTATGCACGGCAGTTTCAAGTTTCCACACCACTGGGCCTTGTGGGCCTTGTGCTTTCCATCACAAAGCAGAGATCATACTATGGCAGAGAGGGACTGGTAGGATCTCAGCCACAGAGAATGGCTGCTGCTTGCAGCTTCCTTTTCAGACCTTCAAACTCAGTTCCACATACAAAGCTATGAATGAAGAGATACAACAGGAAGTTTGGTTTATGTATCTTATCTGATTGACAGGGATTTTTCTATTAAATTATGTATCGTCTCTCCAGCCGCTTAAACACCACTAAGGATTTTTAGACATTACACACTGTTTTATGTATGAGAAAAATACTACAAATACTGGCTTTTGTAGATTAGAAGACTGGGTTGTATATTTGAGAGACTGTTGAAAATCAAGTTCACCTCTGCAGAACTATCAGCCATGCAAACTCTCAGCTCAGTAAAGTTTCAGATTTGCTTGCCAAAGCCCCTGAAAGACAGCAGACTTCATGTACATGCATTCTCAGCAGCCTGCTATGTTTTATGCATGCAGGGTAGCCTAGTTTGGCCTGTCTATGTATCTAAATACCTGATTCATTTCAATTAATGGGACACTGGCTTTTATACAATCAAGAAAAGAAATTCAACTAACAATGTTTTTTGTTGGTTTATACTCTGTTTCTAAATAAATAAAAGTAGAACTTACGAGCACGTATAAACCTTCCTAATGCCTTTGTGCTTGATACGATTGTGACGACATAAACTATGGGATGAACTGAAAGATTTGTCACATTGTCGACACGGATGTTTCTTCATTTGCTTTAAAAAAAGAAGAAAAATGCATTAATTAAAAAAGCTCAGGAGAAGTAGTGCATGTGTTGAACCTTTTGATATTCGGAAAGAAACATCACTTACCAGTGTCTGGTACTGTATCTTCAAGTACACAGCACTCCTACAGCAACACTGCAGAAGTCAGAGGACCTGGACCTCTTTCTAAGCAGCGTGCCCAGCATGAGTTACATACACACCTATCACCAGCTGTAAACTGGTGTCACAGACTGTGGATGAAGCGAGTTTCTTCCACCAAAGAAGCAAGGAAGATCAATGGATTACTTCTGGATCAGTAAAGGCAGTACGGTGAGAGATTTGCTTTCACTATAAAGTAACCTCTCCCTTCCCATCACCAAACTGTGTCTGCAGTTGCTGATGGAGAGAGCTTATCAGTCACCTACAAGGAGGGGTGAAGAGCACCTAATAAGGACCAAAGCGAAATGTCATGGACACTGACACACTAACAGGGCTGAGAAAAGTCAGGAAGAAATGAGAGGTATGGTCTGATGCCAACCCGAGGGACATCTGTTTGAGGAATTCTGTGGGTTTTATATTACAGTTATATTACAGTGGAAGGAGAAAGAAAAGGAAGGAAGCTGAAAAGGATAGAGTGGTCTCCATCTATGTCATTCCAGCTGAACACGGCCACAGGAGCTCTAGTATCTGAAGAAATAACATCTCCAAAACTGCGGACTATACAAGCCCCAAGAATGAATGAATGACACGGTCCTGTCCCTTAAATTCCATCAGTCTTAAAACTGCGTTCAAAGGGCACATCTTACCAACCCCAGTAGCTGCAGTAAGGAAATAGAAATATTCCCAACCAGACTGCCGGCTTCCTTTCACGGGTAACTAGATTGTTCAAGCTCGTCTCTGTAATTTTTGCTGTTTTGGCAGTAACAAGGAAATTGAAACAGCATCTTGGAAATTAAATCCAAACACTGACCAAACAAATCTAATTGAAGACCTTTCCAGATTACTTTTCCAGTTTACTTTTCAAAAATCCAGTCAGGGCCAGGATCCCACACTCATCGTTCAGTATAATGGTTCCTGCCAGAATCAAGGTGTCCTGGGTCTGAAGAAGACATGGATTTTATTGGAACCTCCCAAACGAAATCCAGATCGCGTGGACTGAGATTTCTAGTGTCCCAGTCTGAGGGAGGGCTCATGCCTGCTAGTCAGGTACAAGTGAAGGAATGGACCGTTTCATACAATCCGTCAAGTATCTAGAAGGAAAATCACATTCCTTGGATTGCTTTTTCCTGCTCTAGCAGTGATCATAGTTTTCCTTCATAGTTTCAATAACATTCTCTTTCTTGCATTTATTTGGAAACTGAAAAACACAAATAATATAATTTTATTCTACTATTCCAACTGAGGCCACTGAGCAAAAGACTTGGATCAACACTTGAAACTGGACCCTTCTTGACTCTTCTGGAGAATCCACCCAAGATCTGTCCCTATGGTCCAAAGCACTCAACAGCAAAGATTTTCTTCATGGAATAATGTAAAGGGTTTGGCTCACTTATTCTCACCTTCTGAGGAAGTGACAAATTCCTAAACAATGGAGATGTACAATAATCCATGTGGACATTTTAATATGACATGAGTCATTCTCCGACACCTAACATTAATCAATAATAATAATAATAATAAAGAATTCTCAATCCTTAATACTAACAAGCTCAAGACATAGAGAAATGCTTAAGGAACTGAAAAACATCCATCTTATATTTGTGCTCTGAGTGCTGAACTTTATGTTGATGTTCATATCCTCCCTAACGGCTACATTGCTCAGGAACAGCTACAGACAAACCAGTGGAGATCTGTAGAAGTGATGTCATTACTGAAAATTATCATTTACTGAAGAGTTTGTGGAGTGAACAGCGGAAGGTTTGTGCACAGGAAAAAGTGATATCTGGAATGGCTAAAGGAGTTAAGAGCTGTTACAGTAAGATGAGAGACCTTTTGCTATCAAGACCGAAATCACATGGAGTGTGGGGGAAGGAAATAAAAAGCAGTTTTGAAAGGTCGTTCACACAAATGTGAAGCAGCCCATTAGGAAACATGATATGGTAATTTTATTGGGGCTAGTCAACATAATGCTGTTAGAGGCTCAGTACTGTTCAATCTATACTTCCTTTTCACGTTTACAGGCCAATTAAAATAAAAAGAAATCAACATATTTTGCTCTTAAATTGTTAAAGGTGAAAACCTGACAGTGTTTACATGCAGTGCATACTCATTAATGCTAATGCATTAATCAATACATTTTGCAGTATGGTTTTGCTGTATATGCTTATGACTGCAATGCTCTGGGAAGAATTTATAAAATAAAATGTGAAGTCCTATTAGGGCTTCGATCGAGAAACAGCCCAGCACCATGCTGTACAAACATATAGGCTCAACCAAGGCAGCCCCTGTATCTTTGCCGAGGCCACTGCACAGTGCAGACGCACCAAGTGCTTAGTCAGAAAAGCAGCAGAAGAACTGTGCTCAGTAGGACCCAGTCCCTCCCAGAGCACCAGGGGCACTACCTGGGGTAACCATCCATGACACCACACTCCTAAATTTGTTGGGAAGATTCCGGATAGAGACCTAAATAGGATTTTGGATGCATTAGTTTCTGCAACGGCAGCCAAAATGAAAAGAGCTAAAAAATTAGTTCAGTAATTAGGTGCAGCAGGACGTGTTGTACGGCATCTTGCCTTTACAGGAAGAAAGAGGATGTTCAATTAGATTCACAGCAAGTCGGAATTGGTAAAGCAATTCCTGCTTAGAAAACATCTGTCCTTTCATAGAAACACACTTACACGCAAGTCCTAGGAAGCTCGGCGTATGTCTACCTGGCTGAGTGCAGACCTACACGATCCAGTTTCAAGTCAGGAGTTGTACAGACTTGTTAGAACCACCCTTTGTCTGGGCTAATAACATTTATTATTTTTTTTTAAAACAGCACTTTTAAGATCAGGCAGAGAGTCACACCAAGGTGGCTACAAATTTTCCTACCCTACAGCTGGCTTACCTTCAACCAGCTCAGAAGAGGATACAGAAAATGTGAATCCGTCTATCTGTCTGTGTAGACATTTCCCAATAAGGTTTGGAAACTCAAGAATCTGTCCGAAGAGGATATACACGGCAATACCTCTTCTATGAATACCTCTGAATGATCCAGCCTGGGATCAGCTAAGAAGAGTTACAGCTCCAGACTTTCACTCTGATCGTGCAAAAGCAGCACTCAGAAGTTTGAAACTAATTATCTTCAAGTACCTTACATGACAATGGACTTTGTGAATAGCTCATGAACTGCTTAATTAAAGTTTTTAACGAACATTCTGCATAGGTAATTTCAGAGCATTTAACCCACACCTATCACTCTTAAGAAAAACAGAATATAAATTAATTGCATTATTAATTAGACCCATATCACATACTTGGTTATCTTATGCTCATTTCTAATCTCTCTACAATAAAATGTATCCATAAAAGTTTAGTTTTTGAATATAGTAATTTTGAAAGCTAACAATTACTGAAAATTTCAAGAGGTCTGGAAGGAATGTAGCAACTCTCTTTATCACCCATTTCTGAGAGACATGGAGTTGGATCTCTATTCATTTTAATATATATATATATATGCCTCCTGTGCTATTTGAGGAACTGCCTGAATATGGATTAAAAAAAGCACATGAATGTAAGCAATGAAATAGGCCTTTAGGCCAGTATTTGAGCACAACAATTATCTAATATTTCATAATAAGGGCTGTTCTTGAGGTAACACTGCACATTCTTATTAAACATCAGTGACAGAAAGATCCATATTTAAAGCTAGTATTTAGAAGCATTATCAATGTGTGACTAACCTTATTTTACACGCCTTCTGCCACTTTGCTGTAGGTGTCATCAGACTGGATATCATTCTCTAGTTCACTCTGAAGTGATGGTTTCATAGGGAGGTTATGCTGTTTGTTTTTAAGAATTGCATCAATGTAAAATGTATCTGGTCTGAAACTTATTTCTCTTTGCTGGTAAAAGCACTGATAAGCTAATATTTGGACTAACAGGCAAAACAGAGCGGACTGACAGTTTATATGCTGCTAAAGAGACTGATTTTGACAGAAAATTAAACTATGATTGTATTAGCGTTACAGGATCAGAAACAAGTAGTCAGTGCATAGGCATGCCACAGTGACTGTAACACATTTTTTGGAGTTTCTTCATAGACTCTACCTAGCAGAAGTGGCAGGAATATACCTGCTAGGCTTGAAACCGAAGCAATTAACAGTTCCTCGGTGACTTCAACGGACAGAAATGTAGAAAAGGTCTTTTAAAGCAACTGGAGAAATCAAATGGAGTCCACACGATCTCAGCTGTTTGTCTACTTTTCATGCCCTCAAGCTCTAAAAGGAGAACCAGGTAAAAGAAGATGTAGTTCTGTGAATCATTATCCTTTGGTTTTTGTTTGTTTCATTCCAAGGGGGACTGGCAATGTAGCTACAGGACTCTACAGCAGGAAGGCTGAAAGAATGGAGTAGGAGTTATTGAAAGCAAGGAGAAACATGGAAATAGTCTCCTGTCAGTCAGGCTTGGGTGCTATTTGCTTGAAGTTGTCATAAGAAAATTAGAGATGACACTCAGTAGTCTGGCATTTTCAGCTTTTCCATAAAATGTTTATAAATAGAATAAAAGAATTTGCACAACAGCTTTAGAGATATGCACTGTAATTTGAAGGGACACAGAAACCTCTGGAAATGTGCTATCATCTGTTATAGCATATTAGCATCTTGAAAGCTACAGGTTTTCACTAAGGATGATTCTTCTCCACGTAGACACAGTAAGTCTGTTATCCCTTCCAGTTCTGCTTTTATATGAGTACATTCTCTGCTTCCCAACGGAGGAAGAACCAGACCACTTTCACTAGCACACAGCAAAGGGCAGAACTGGACAGCAGACGACTGCTGTGTGTCAGCATCGGGCTGGAGCCTGCGACAGTCTGTCTCAAACGCAGCTAAGAAGGGTCCATCCGAGGATCAGTTTCACTATTGCCTACCTGCCAGTCTTTTAAATTTCATTTAATTGGAAAAGCTATGGGATGCAGCAAGGACATCAAGCTGTCCTTCTGCTGACTTGAGAATACAGCATTCCCATATTTCACTTTCGATCCATTTTAAGTAAGCTATCTCAAATCCAGCTGCTTTAAATACAAAACTCAACTTGTTCAACTCAGCTGACTTGTTGGCTGAACCTACAAGTGTGAGATGAGAGCAATGGCTTGACCTTAGAGTGAGTCTACCTTTAAAATGAAATGCTCTTTGGCACTCATTGGACCAATAAACAAGACTCCATTCCCCGAGTCTCACAGTTAATGAATTTTCAAGAGAGAGAGGGAACTGAGAAGGCACAAAGGAAGAAATGAGAACCTGGATCAGATTAGATGACTTGGACGAAACACTGGAACATCTTTCACTCTTTCCATCTTGAAGAAATTTTGGTACTGGATGAATAAGCCTACAATTAAGTAAGAGCGTGTGGATTTTCTCAGTAGAACTACGTAGAAAATAATAAAAACTAAGCAGCCAAAGAGAGAAGGATGAAATAGATATAAGAACAGAGAAGAATAACGATGGAACTTTAAGGAATTACTTGCAAAAACACAACTGAATTTGGAAAATAAATTACTTCATATTTCAGGTTTAATTCACTGTCTTGTAATTGAATATTATACATTTACCTTTCCATGTTCTTTCCTCATGTGAGAGATGTAAACGTCTCTCTGCGTGAAGAGCCTATCACACTCCCAACACGTCCAGCCAGGATTAGCAACTTTTTTAGGCTCTGCTTTCTTTATGGGAGAAGGAGATTTCTTCTCCAACTTTTCTGTTCCGTTGACAGATTTTGTGTCCTCTTTGTTGTGACTGGCTGAGTTCTGAGTTGTGGGTTTAGTACTGAGAGGCAGATTTATCCCCAGGTTTGGTGGCCCCTCAACACTTTTCAAAGTTCCATGCATAGACTACAATAAAAGAGAAAAAAAAAGTACAAAACTAATATAGACATATACAGTTTTAGTGAGAAAATGCAAAGACCCTCTGAATCAAAAGTCCTCCATTTACTTCTTTGTCATACTATTGTCAGATCACATTCTTAACTTAAAGAAACATGATTAAGTAAAGGCAAGGCCTAGCATAAAGAGAAACTAGCCAACACCACTAACAGACATCATCCGTTGCTAAAGAGAAGTTTTCTTCAGTGGCTAGGTATTTTCACAAAAAAAAAAAAAAAGGAGACTTTGTAGGTTAAATTGCTCTTTAATAGGGAGGAAAAAAAGGCTCAAGAAGTACTTTATGTTAAGTTTAATTTCTTGCTTTACTTACCTAACATATTAGTTGAGCTTCCCCATTTCAAACTATGTGACTAGAGATTTCCAAGAAGGAAAGGTTTTTACTGACAAATTTTGACTTGACACATTGGTAAATAAGACAAAAGGCAACTCTGGAAAGATCAGGCAACTATATTGTTTAGGATATATTAATATTTTATGTTGAGGCTGAGTTAAGCCCTGCCTTACTCCATGCTCAGGTTATGAGCACCGTAACTTAGGGCTACATTGCTAACAGTCCTTAGAAGCAAAGGTGTGCAGGGCTGACAGGGTCCCCAAGACCAGGGGACAGCTAAGAGGTGTCTATCAAGCTGTTCTCAAGCACCCTGCAGCTCTTAGGTACAGTGACCCTTCCTCACCGATTTATTTCTAGACTTTAAGTAAACAATCAGTAAGAAGGGAAGAACTCTTCCACTTCCTCCTCCCCAATTTCTGGAGCCAGTGTCATATGCTGGTGTGATACCTGAGCCTACCAAAAAGACGACTAGTTCAGGAAGACCTGGGCTTTAGCTGTGTGTCTGAGTTTCATACATGAACATGGACACAACAGGAATGAGTTAGCAGGGTTCTGGGCCAACAAAGATGACTGCAGCCCAGACTTAACATACTGTTGAACGTGGATCCACTACCAAGGTCTCTTTCACATCTAAAGACTTGCCCTTTACCTTGACAGTGTTCTAATCATCTCATCTTCTGACCTTTAATGTAACTCTCCTGGATGATGTGCCTAGCCATCCCAAACATAATTATTTTTGCTACGGGTAATCTCAGAAACAAAAAAGCATTCAATCCATTCTTGATTCTGAGAATATATGAATACAAATCTGATACTCCAGCACAATACTTCAGTATGAAGTTCTTTGGTAAATCCCATGGCTTTTGGGACTACCCGCTGGCTCTACAGCAAATATCAACCTGATCTGTAGAACATATTCTTCTATTTAACAACTTTTAAAAGAAAAGCCAGTAATTTAAAAAAATAAAATGTTATTAAAAAGCAAAGCACACAGGACCAACTGACTGGCTCTAAGAACAAACTGAAGTTGTGTAGTAAAGGAGGAGGTTGCCTTTAGTATCCCATTGCACCAGGACAAGAAGAAAGCAGCACAGGGTAGGGGGGAAGGAAGTTCCTATACTTTCAGGCAATTGAAGAGTGACCTGGAGATTCCATCCCAGCTTAACTTGTCAGCATGTAAAATGTTAGTGCTCAACTTCCTAAATGTCTTTTAAATACACTACTTGAAATTTAATTTCTTATTTGAAAATAAACAAAAAGCATTAAAGCATAACGTGGAGTCAGAGTGATCACAGCACCTACCACGGGCAGAACTGGGAGTGTTACACCTCCAGTCCAGACCTTCACCACCTGCTCTCACTGGCTGTTAGAAATTTTCTTGTAGCTAGCTGTTATAGGAAAATGAGACATACATTTTGCCAACAACAATTCACATCTGCGGGAACTATTCTAGGTTATTTTTTGTAGCTTTAAACAACCTCCTTCTGAGCTTCTTTCTATCCCTTTCTGTTCTATTTTCATCCAGGTCTTCTCTGCCTTGATGGTTTATGTCTAGCCGTACCAAACAATTACTTTTTGTGCAGCTGGGCTGAGCTCTGCCCTTGTCTGGCACTCCTCCTCTCCCCAAGTCCTTTCTTGTTTTTATCCATACCCTGTTACTGGTTTTTTCATTCCCCCTTAACTGAAGTCCAATTTATACTTTTCTGCTGCTGTCCCTACTACTATACACACATCCTAAATGTAAAAGCACTAGCAATTCTGAATAAAAGCAGTAATACTCTTACAGCACGTGTACGTTCTAATCCTCTAATTTTATTCTCAAAAATGTCTGAATCATTTATAGTGAAGCATGCTAAAAAAACCACTGGTTGAAAGTACGAATACTGGCACGGAACACCAAAGCCAAAAGAGTTAAATAGTGCCCAAATAGTAAGTAACTGAGAATAACTTTATAATGAGAGACGCTGAGCAACCCTAATTTTTGTAAGAATAGCTTCTGGCCCTAACTACAGTCAGATCATGCTCCTAAAATAGTTGTTTTCAGGTCTTAAAGAAGTAGTTACATACAGATATGACAATACTTTTACAATAATACCTGAGTCAAGAAAAACTACTTACATAAATGACATACACTGCAATATATGGAATTTGCCCATTTAGTTAAAAAAAGAA
Organism: Ciconia boyciana; assembly: GCF_034638445.1. Classification (NCBI taxonomy): domain Eukaryota; kingdom Metazoa; phylum Chordata; class Aves; order Ciconiiformes; family Ciconiidae; genus Ciconia; species Ciconia boyciana. The sequence goes on from NC_132937.1 coordinate 25,415,638, forward strand.
GCAATACAAGCAGATCAAAGGAAACAGAAAATAGGACTTTGCTTTGTGCATGAGATGACCATTTAAGATACCTCGCATAAATGTAAGACCATTCTTACAGTAAACATGAACTAGTTCAGAAACAAAGAAAATATCCAGTCTTTGTATTTCTGAATGTCTTGGGTCAGCCCTTTCCTATCTCCTCCTCGAGTTTAAGATTGACTTTAAGACCAATTGTTTTTTCAAGACTTGTGATCTTGTTTTCAACACAACTTCAGAGATTTCTGAGGTTACAAGTGCTGTAGTTGAGACTAAAATGCAAAATGATGGTTTTTAGCAGACAAGAAAGATGCCTGGTTTTCCACTATTCTGTATACAAATTTTACTAAGGCTTGTGTGTCACTGCAAGAGAAACCCACTGAATTAAGTGCTACCATTCTGGATTGCAATACTTTGCAATGGTGTAAATAACTTCAACTGTTACCAGGCACCAGATCATGTTAACAAGGCATAAGAAATTTCAGCACTGCTAACAGATTTGATATATATAAACCAAGGTAACACAGTATATTTAAAATACACAGTTAATAAATTATAGCCAGAGGACTGCTGATTCTTAATAACATGATTTGCAAGGATGACAGTAAATCTTCTTCAGTTATAAAGGTATTTATGAGAAAATCCACCTCAAGTTTTTTTCAAAGCATGCATGTGCTCATGTTTGTATGTAAACACACACACAAATAACCTCTACATCTATTCAAGAAACATACTGGTTCCTACCAGTGAGTTCTGAACATCAAAGATTTGATTTTACAATGTACTCAGCATTCTCAACTCCTAACAATTGGAATAATACTTAGAATACTGTAAATAAGGCTCAATACTTACTAGGATTGGACTAACTTACTTCACTATACCCATTATTATTTTGATAAAATGACCTCCTGAATGCAATGCACTGAGATATTCCTAGTATCCCAAAATCAACATTTATAGAGAAAAACTGAGTTAGTGATTACATCACAGATAAACTGAAGACAATACAAATACAACATTTTAACATTTGAGAACATTATTCACAGATTACTCTCTTGGAATTATTAACACCTCTCGCTTTCAGCAGTCTTCTTGGTATTCTGTGCCTTTTTACAGTATTTTCTCACAGCATATATTGCATGACAAATGGTATCTACGAACGAAACAAGAGAAGATGCCTACACACCTTGATATGATCCATCATAAGCTGTTTCTGTGCATATAGAAGAGAACAGTCTGGACACTTGAAAACAGACACCTTCTGGTTTTCAATGTGCTGATCAAAGTGGCGATAGAGCAAAGGTTGTAGAGTAAACACAGTGTCACACATAGAGCATTTATATATTATTCTAAAAACAGAAGTACAATAAACAATGTCAGTCATGTTGATGATCTGTTTGCAAGAATCATGACATTAACTTTTTTTCTCAGCACAGATAAGGTCTGACATGTTTAAGCATCATTTCACACTGCCTGAAAAAAGTTAAAATTAAACTAATTCAAAACATCCTCCAATTTCAAAATATGGGAGCAGTAGAAAAAAACAGAAAAATAGAAAAAAAATCATTAAAAAGTGCAAACAAGAAGCCAGAAAACAACAGCATATGCCAGTTACATATATAACACCAACATCTGGTTAGGATACTCTGAAAGTTAAGTGCCTTCAGTTTCTCAACTCACATTATAACTAAAGGACAGTATACCTGTTTCAGGTTGTAAAGGCAGTATGTTTCAAGGGAGTGACTGATTCGATCATAATTGGTAATATAGTTCAATATAAATTTATTTTTGGCAATGTATATGGCTTTGAACCTCCTGAATGCCAAGCCTAGACTCTGTTAATGCTCTGAAGCTGAAACTTCACAGGATGGTATTTCCCTGTTTTGCAATTACATGCCTTTAAGAATCTGTCTATCGAAGCAATGCAGAGACACCACCAAAACCACAACTTCCTCTCTCAGAGCATATGCGACTTTTGAATTAGCTACCTAAATCTCCCATTCTGATAGGCAATATTCTAATCAAAATTGTAACAAAAGCTATTTATGTTTTAGTAGCTGTGTAACTGGTGAAGCAATGCAGCTATTAATATAATTTCAAAAGTGCTTTAGAAATAGATATACTAATTAACAAAGAACTAGGTAAGTACCGGACACTAAAAGCATAGTTCCTGAAAATGAATAGGATAGGATTTTCTGATAAGGAATTTTGGCTAAGAAAGTTATTAAACAATCTGAAAATAGTTGTATTTTTAGCAGATCCTTGTCAAGTGTCTGTCCAACAGACAAGAAACAAAGGGAAACCAGAAACATAATCCTCTGATCTAAATGCTGCAACAACTACTACATGACAATAGTTTGAAGCTTGTTTCATTTTGCTGATGATTTTATAATGAAAAGTATAGCTTAAATTGCATTCTATGTAATTATTTACTTGACACTTTGCTGCTTGTTTTTGCTTATCTGCATGTTTGATTGTATTAAGAATGATTTCCCTGGCAACTAAAGGTGAGTAACAAGATTAGCCATTCAAACTGCAACCCTTTAATGTATCTGCTTATAAACAGTAAATACTTCTATTATTTCAGAAACACCACACTTTTTTTAAACTTGGAAAACGAATGAAAAGAAATGACATGTGAAAGAAAAGTAACATAGAAATTTCCCATAGATCATCAGATGAGAGAGAAATCTAATCCTTTAGCCATTAGTAGTGGTAGTACTTCAGAAAAAGTTCAGCTAAAATAAAAGAAACCCAACAGCAGGTGCTCAGTACAGTGAGAGGCGCTTCTTCTGAAAAAGCAGTCTGCCTAATCCCATCAATGAGAGGTCGATCTCTGTCCCAAAGAATGACTTTTCATGTAAAAAAAAAAAACAAACCACAACAAACCCTGCTTGCTCGAATGCTGAATTGTCTCATTATCCACATAAATGTTCCAAGTCCTTTCCATATCTCTCTAAGCAATTATCATCAATAGTACATTGTTCAAGAGCTCTAAAGACCACTCTGCACTGTGTACAGGGATGTTGCTTCAATGTCCAAGCCATTCAGTGAGTCCAAATATTGGAAAGAATGAAAAATAGTACACTTAATCATAACAACTGTGAAAAGTATTATTTTTGTGGTATATCAAGTGGTCCAGTTTCTTACATATGCTAAGGTAAATTTATTTATTCACACAGCATCCTCTGCTGACCTACATACTATTGTACCACTTGCTGTGGTGAACCCTCTGCAAGGGACAACATACTCTGCACAGGCACAGCAGAACATCCACCCGCCAGCTTCACCTACTGAGCATGGAGTACTCAGAAAGGGGAGCCCCTTCCCCATCCTCTGACCCCCCCCCTTACTGTCCATAAAAGCTTCTTAAACATTATTCAAAACAAGTATTTTAGTTTGTCACATTATTACTGATCTATACCCCTTCAGAATCCTAACTTCTTGGGTAATTCCCATATGAAAGGTGTTAAAGAGCTTGCCAGAAATAGGAAACGCTTCTTGATAATAACTGCTAAGAAAGAAACCCCAGGTTCCTAAAATGCAGTTCCAACTCATGTATTTCACATCAATATAAACCCACGTATCTTACTAATAGTTTTAACTGAGATCATAAGAGACAGCTTCTGGGGAAAAAAGTCAACGGATCACCACCCCAGCAGGTCAGCTGAATTGAGCACAGACAGAAACAGAGAGAACATGAACCTTTTCCAGGCACAGTGCTGTTACAGGCACACTCTGTGGGAAGCACTGTTTAATCTCTACGGGTAGAAAGAGCGGAAGGATTCACAATGCAAGGGATCATCTCCCTTGGCCACAGCACACAGGGCTACTTCACCATCTAAGCATGCTCCACCATCTTGGTCCCATCTCAGCAGAGCAGCTAGAGATAATTTAAAGCAGTGATTTTACTGCCAGCCCTCTTCGCTCCATCCAAGAAAGAAACCCAGAGTTTCCTCAGAAAAGTACTTGCTGCAGTTCTGTAGTGAATCTGCTTGTAATGTCACAAGCTGGAGAGCTGGTACTGACCACACACATTCCCTAACCCCGGGGCACCCAATATTTTTCTTCTGTCCTGTACGTCCTGTCTCCTTTAACACTCTCTTTCATCTCCATCAGCAACTCTGTCCAGAAGTCGGGAAGCGTCAAGCCCGATTACTAAGGAGGCAAACTAGCCGAGGCACAGGACCGTATCACAGCCTTGTCCCTGGCAGGGTGATTTCCACCCTTCGGGTTCAGTGCTCGCATACCACTGCTAACATCCAGAACCCCAGCATTTTGGTGCCTGTCGCCAAGTAGCCAATCCCATGGCTAGGTGCTACAGAGATGAGTAAGGTTACATTGTTACGGGTTAGCAAGATGTAAATAAAGACTGGCAGAATTCAAAATAATTCTCTGATTATTTCATGATGTATATTTCTATTAGAACCATATCTTGCAAATAAAATTAGACAGGACAAATTAGAAAACCCACTTTATCATCTGCAGTGGAACTAGACAGTGATCTCGGCTGGAATGACTGCAGGTCTGTAGTATATAACTTTACCATCGCAGAGTTACATAATTTAATAAAATAAACTATGATCTACTTATGCTTCAGATTCTTACTGTATCTAAAGTAAGGAACAGAAGACTACAGAATCGCTGGGGTTGGAAGGGAGCCCTTGAGGTCATCTAGTCCAACCCCTGCTCAAGCAGGGTCAGCCAGAGCAGGCTGCCCAGGACCACGTCCAGTCGGGTTTTGAACGTCTCCACAGAGTGAGCCTCCATAGCCCCTGGGCAACCTGCTCCAGTGTTTGACCACCCTCACACTAGAAGAGTGACTCTTGTGTTCAGGTAGAAATTCGTGTGTTTCAGTTTGTGCCCAGCGCCTCTTGTCCTGTCTCTGGGCACCAGGAGAAGAGGCTGGCTCCCTCTTCTTCGTGCCTTCCCATATGGGATTCATACACCTCGATAAGGTCCTCCTGAGCCTCCTCCTCTCCAGGCTGAACAGTCCCAGCTCCCTCAGCCTCTCCTCACACAAGAGACGCTCCAGTCCCTTATTCATCTTCGTGTCTCTTTGTGGACTTGCTCCAGTATGTCCATGTCTCCCACTGAGGACCCAGCTCTGGGTCCAGTACCGCAGCGCTGCCCCAGCAGCACTGAGCAGAGGGGAAGGATTGCCTCCCTCGACCCCCTGGCAATGCTCTTCCCAAGCCCTTAACGACCACATCCCTGGGTAATGCACCACTCGCAAGCACTGACAGGAGAAAGTGAATCTGCTACAAAAAAATCTGACATATTTCTGAATTCATCACATATAAAAATTATATCCCTTTAAAAACACTAAGAGCTGAATATATATATTTTCTATGTAAGCTAAAAGACTACTGTTTTCACAGGAGCCCAAGAACTATCTGGTAGAGACACAAAAATTTCAGACGGGTCTCTGAGAAAAGGCTGTACTCTGTTAAATTCATACCCACATGCCTAATAGTACGAGTTGTGACTATACCCACTTTGAGTGTTTCTTTCAGTCACATTCAAAAGCATGACTTTTCAATCCTGAACACATGCAACTGAGTATGCTGGTTTGCTTTATAATTGAAGCAGCCAGTATTGAACACGTAACAGCTTAAAACCCTGTCCAAAGCTTAAAGGCAGTTACCTTGATTAGTCAGGACATACTTTACAACCACCTCAATTCAACAAGCCGCTTGAGTAAGGCAGGCCGTCCACCTGCCATCACACCACCAGGGCGGTTACTCAGGAACTGCTCCTGCCCCACACTACACACAACAGGCATGGTACACGCGCTTCGTCACCTTTCAGAAATCGGGTTAACAAATTCACGTATTATCTCAGAATAGATACAGATGTTATCCCACAGGAAAATACTTTCATATCACATAAAAGATGTTTAGGGTTTTGAAAGCTTCTGCACCAGAGTATGGTATTTCTCCTTCCCATAATTTTTTTCTCTAAAAAAATGGTACTTGTGGGATAATACACTTTGTACCAATAGTACGCTATATATCTGTAATCTGGCTTGATTATCCAATATGCCAATTATCCAATAATCTGGCTGGATATCTCCAATATCCAAAAAGAGATCAGCCATGAAAAATGTCTTAGTGCCTTTCCTATCAAGTTACACTGTTTACTGAAAAAAGAAAATCACATATAAGCTTTGATTTCCCGTAAAAACCATGTAGCGTCTTAGGTATGCTACAGGAGAGAGCTTCACAAAGTTGAAAGACAAGACAGCCATCCATTTCCCTATATTAAAATAATCTAAATTCATCCCACCGAGAATCGCTGCACATAAACTTCATTTTTCATACACCAAATAGTTTACTGTATCTGTTCTGAAACAACCATTCCTAATGTAGTTGTAAATCACACAGTTCCAGTAAATGCCAGAGGCACACAGCCATTTATCCAATTCCTGTAAACAAAAAAGTGGTTTTTGTCCAGTTCTCCAGGACCGGACTGGCCTCAGCCCACTTACAGGACAGAAGTCATAAACCTTCCCCAGCCGCCCTGACGGGCTGACACGCTGGGCCTTCTTTTGGGCTGCACCTCTGTGATGCCCAGAGCACACCTAGAAGCCAGGCTCCACGGCCATGCAGAGTTCAACAACATCTGCCTACCGGGTGAGGTCTGAAACTCACGTTCAAGGGTCAGACACCTTTTATACACTCAGTGAAAACTCAAAAGCTTCACATTTCCAAACGCAGAAAGCTACTGTACCCTTCTTTTCACTTGTTTCAAAATTTTTACTTCAGAAGAACAAAAATTTAACTGAGCTTATATAGTCATATCTACAGTGTTATATGACTGTATTACATTCCTTCTTTTCAAGAATGAATTTGTTAAGCTTTCAAAATGTATGCCAGCCATATGCAGCGTAGATGCTAGGCAATATGATACAGATAAACCAGCGGCAGCAGATTGGTCAAATGTGAATGTATTTCCTCAAATACAACAGTGCTTGTCAGCTCTGCTCAGTGCTGGTCAGGCCACACCTGGACCACTGTGTCCACTTCTGGTCCCCACAACTCAAGAAAGACATGGACAGACTGGAGAAGGTCTAAAGGAGGGCCACGAAGATGATGAAAGGGCTGGAGAACCTGCCCTACGAGGAAAGACTGAAGGAGTTGGGTCTCTTCTCCCTGGAGAAGGCTCAGGGGGACATCATCACAGTGCTCCAGTACTTGAAGGGTGGCTACAAAGAGGACAGAGGGTCTCTCTTCACAAAGAGCCACATGGAGAAGACAAGGGTCAATGGGTACAAGTTGCACTAGGAGAGGTTTCATCTTGATCCAAGCAAGAAATTTTTTACAGTGAGAACAATCATTCCCTGGAACAACCTCCCCAGGGACATGGTGGAGTTCCCATCACTGGAGGCTTTCAAGATGCAGTTGGACAGGGTGCTAGATAATCTCATCTCGGCTCCCTTTCCCATGAAAGGCTGGACCCAATTATCTTTTGAGGTCCCTTCCAACCTGGGCTGTTCTGTGATTTTAATACAGAACACTACAGCAGATAAACCAGAATTTGAGCTATGTCACAAACATTTGATGTCAACTTGACCAAGATAGGTGAGAAATATCCTCAGAAACCAACTAATTTAAACAACAAAACCATTTCCTTTTTAAATTGCTACTGAGTAGCAGAAATACATGTAGTTAATTCTGAGGAAAGCCACGGGTCCTGATAGCTTGAAATAGACCTTATTAAACGGTGAAACAGCAGTCAATGCGAGCATCTTGAGCATTGGTGGCAACACCATACTACCTACAGATGCTTGTGAAATGGAAGCAGAGAACTGCAAAGACTGGGAAAATCCTACTAGTCACTCTGCATGCATTTAAGACAGCATCTTGATTAAAACTGGCAAATTTAAAGAAAACACCACTTCTTAAGAGGAGCACTCAACTACAAACTCTATGGCTTATTATAATACAATAGTACTTCCGAAAATTTTATTTTAGTCTTTTAATAATCAAAATAAATTCATGAAAGAATACAATTATAAGGACATCTACATGGAAAGAAAACTAATGCAAAATACCTAATTCACAAAGTTGATCAGAAACAGGTCAGCAGATCCAAGCACAATTCAAGAAATCTTCTGCATTTTTCATATGTGAAGTATCTTACACAAATGGCGGCCTTAATCTTTCGGTTTTCTCTAATGAAAATTATGGGAACCTGAAGCAAGTTTTAGATTAAATGCTGGTATTTCAAAGCCTCTCACTGAAGATACCATGCTGAATTAAAACAAGGTATCATTTACCACTGGGTGGAAATGTCTTAATTTGGTATCAGACACAGTAAGTTTGTTGCCATTTTGCTTTAATGTAGGTTAACACCCTAAAGAATAAACCTGTTGATACGTTAGATGAAACAATGATAAACCAAATTCTTCTGAAATCTGTATTACATGGTGCCTTGTTTCTCTCATCTGCCTTCTATTTTCTTGAGTCTGCAAGCTGTTAAAATGTATGAGCGTGCTCTGCACACTCCAGAGAAACAACACGGAGTTAAATACTTGAATATTTACCCTCAATACTGCGCTCAGAGTACACATACCAACAACGGAGAAAGAAGACAGAAGAAAAAGGCCTGCAATGAGAAGGCATCAGGCTAAGACCAATGAGATTTGAAGCCTGATTTTCACATGCATCGGCACCTGCAGCTCCCACTGGCTTCAGCGGAGGCCTTGAATGTTCAACGCCTTTAAAAGAAGGACCCTGAAGCCAAGTTCCTAATTGTGTTACCATCGTCAGTAGACCACCGTGCTTATGCACAACTTTCCTAGCTACAGAACTGAATCAGTTCTGCTTTAATCCAGAAAAAAAGAGATTACGTATTGGAAAAAAGCTTATATAAACAGCTCTATAAATGCATCTATTTTGATTTGGAGGGGCAAGGCTGGAAATGGTTAAGGCTGGCACCTCTCACTTTAATAACACACTGGAATTGCTCTCCTTGAGACATGACCACCTTAGGGAAGCAAAAACCTAGCTCACCACTCCCAAAACGTACAGCTTTCATAAAGAAATATCTAGTAGAGAGAAAGCAGAGAACAGATCCTGCAGGAAAAACACTGCCCGACAAGCAAGCGGCTGCCTGACCAAAAGAACAGGGTACAGCAGGCGGCTGTAGCCCGTGAGAACCGCCCGAGGTCAGCCCAGAGACGACAACTGCCACTTCTAAAACCATCTCTCACAAGTACACACCCTGACCCCTGTGAACTGATGGCACTGAAAAGAACCAATTTTCCGAATTTACCCAGATGACTATCTGCAAGCATGTAACAGAAAAAAAAAAAAAAATCACTTTTCCCCACTTTTCAACCAGATGTTATGAAAATCACTGCATAAGCCCTGATGAGTCTTAGCAGTTCTTTTTGGAATCACATTATCTCCATTCACAGTAAAAATGCAGATGAGCTAAGCAGATTAAAAAATCAGAACGAGCAACACACTAGCTGCCTGTCCAAATAATTTTTGTAATTACTGTATTACTCTCTTGTAGCACTCAGTGTTTAAAGAACCGCTATTGCTACGTTCATGGAAAATTAAACCTTTGCCAAATAAATTGCCAGCTAAAAACTCATGAAAACATTACACGAACTCCATACGTTACCAACAGGATGAGAAACCGTTGGTTGTACAGTACGTGACTTTTAAGATTAAAAGCACAGGACAGAATGCAATTTCACAAGTTATTCAAATGCAGGCAAGTGCAGTAGAAGATGAATTTTGCTTACTTTGGTTCGCCTATCTTGATACCCGGGTGTTGTGTATAGGCATGGGAGTGTGTGCTGGGAGCAGATTTAAATGCCATGGGACAGATAGGACACTTGTAAAAGACTTCACAGTGAGAACCTTGAATATGAGACTTGAGTGCCGCCACATCAGAGTATACAACATTGCAATGCACGCAGCTGCAAAAAGAGTGGAAAAGAGTCAGTTCAGCCTAGCCCAAAGCAGTACTGAAAGAAATGGAATCAACACTGATTTTTCAAGCAAGTGGAAGAGATATGCTTATATATACAACCGGATAAAACGACGTTATTTTGTCAATTTAAACAACCCAGTAAGAATCAACATAAACAGAGATTTGCATATCAGAGAGTAAGAGAAAAGAAATTTCCCAAATTTAATTTTAATACCTAAGAGATATGAAGTCAGAACATGGTTTTATGGCATTACAACAGAACAGATAGAAGGGTCTACAGAGGAATGCTCTATTGATTGTAAAAGAATGCTTAAAACCTCTACAAATTTGTGAAGAGATTTTACAAAATGCATTTTTATCACATGCAGTGGATTGTACAAGGTACGCCACAGCAATTTAGAAACTACCACCAAAATGGAAAACCAGTAAGGAAAACATTTCCACCATTTCCCTTGCTTAGATTTAATGAAGACATACTGGTAATGATTTTCTGTACATGTAACCAAATCAGCACTTGGATTTAAAAACAAACAAAAAAAAGTGTAATTTAAACTCAGGACAACTAAACCAAATCTCTACAATAAGATCAATCTGATGATTGGAATTCTGAAAATATTTTTCAAAAACATACTTCTGCTGTGTCGAAAATTTGTGACCTTTCCGCATCTATTCTAAAATGAAATGATTAAAAAATTGAATTAATATTAGTACACAAGAATGTCTACACACAATGGTCCCTTTCAGTGTCACACATCTCCAGTACTAAATGCTACCAAGTAAGTCCAAGAACATACTGCAATAAGCAATTACAAAATATCCTGTCAAATGAACAAATTTCTTATTGACTAGTATTTTGCAGTAAGTTTTACAATTTAAACACAGAAGGCCTCTACCCTTCCAAAATTTTAATTTTGGCATCTACCACAGTAGTATGATTGTTGTCATATAAACATCAAATCTTTTTTTGATAGTGTTTTACTGTTTGCCCTGATGATAGCAATAAAGCAGGAAATAGTTATACGTTGCATTCAAGAATCCCATTTTCCTTTTAAAATATATCACCTTTGAATTTTATGAAATGTCATCCTTTCTTTTCTGAGCACTTAATTCACATTCTTAATACTACTAATCAAGTTTATATCTATCTAGTCTCCACTTACCAATGCATTTTCTAAAGCAAATGGTCTTTGTGTTTTTGAGTCTGTTAAGATCTTCTCTGCTTATACAGAAAGGAACATTTCTTCATAGAGGTACGAAGCATGATCCTCTCATTAACAGATCGACTCCTAAGGCGTCACCTCAAGAGAGCTGGGTCGCATCTCTCACGTCCCCATCCCATCCTGTCTGGACTTTATTCTCTAGTGTTGCAACATAATAAATGATCCTCAGCATCCACCATTGTATGTTAAAACAGTTCTTAAGGACCAAGACTTCCTTTCTTGGACTGCTATTAACAGCTTTCTTGTTTTCATCTTGGATGGATGCAATTAAACTTAAGGTTGAAATTTTCAGCTGATTTAGTTCAGACAACTAGCCTAAATCGCTCAAATCAACCTGAACTCCCTCACAGAGGTCCTTTGGAAAGGCAAGACAGGTTATGCTGTTCCTCAAGCGAATGCACCATGGTGATAAGGAGATGCTGAGGAGTCTAAGGAGGAAGACATTAACTTTCCCAGATGTTGCTTTTCTTCGTCTAGGTATTTTTGGTTTAGTCTTACCATATACAGAAATTCTGACTTAGTGTGACTTGAGATGTTTATGATACATCTTGAAAAGTTTAGTAACTTTAGTTTACATTCACAGCGAAGGATTTATGAGTCTTCTGGTGTTACTGGTGTAGGCCAGGAGTCCCTGAAGATGATTCCATGTACAAACCGAAGAGACACAGACTAGGGGCGAGGAAAGTTGAGTGGAGGGAGCAGATGTAAGAAATGTAGGACAAGACAGACTACTGCTTGGGAGAAAAGAATAAAAGAGAAGAACCCAAAGAAATGCAAAGAGGGGAGAGCTGTGTCATGCAATGGATTCAATCTGAAGACAGATTGCCACAGCGGCTGCTCTGATGCAGTGAAAATGCTTTCTTCCATTAGTGGAAGATTTCACAGCCATCCTAGTAAATGAGCTTGTCGCACCTTAAGGGGGAAGAAGCTGCCTACTGGTAAGATTTTAAATCATCCTTCTCCAGTCAGACAGGGTGAAGCGGAAATGTTTTCGGAGTGCTGAGCAAAGCTCGGCTGTACGGGTTGCTCTTCTGATCTCTTGCTGTGCTGCCTGCCATTCAGTGCGAGTAAAATTCTAAGATAAAACCATTTTTCAAGCCTTTCAAAACTTAACATTTCCATGAAATGCATCTGATCCCCATTTGCTCAGTGAGTTGCAATTACAGGGAAACAGAACAATAAAAGGGAAACTGAAGAGCAACAAAGAAGAACCAAAAGACCAAGCTGTTTGAATGAGAAAGGTAATTTTCAAGTGATATAATGCTGAGGAATCTTGACTTCCCACAGAAAAGAGAGCAACCAGATAGGTGCAGCATGCCCAACAGTACTGAAAATTACTGTTCTACCAGAGAGAACAATCTAAAATTCAATGTTTTGAAAAACCTCAAAACGTTTTTTTTAGAACCTGAAATTAAGGAAATACATCTGAATTCTCTAGACCTTATAAACTGTGAAGTCCTGAATCTGACATTTTATGGCTGGATGAGATTAGCTAATATTCTGATTTCATAACATACAAAAGTGGATGCCTGAAACAAAGCAGAATCCTAATGTGGTATTTATTCCAAAATTTGTAGTACTAATAGCATTGTTGCCATGACAACCTTAAACCCATGAAGCTGTATTCTACAAACAAGGCTTATGAAAATGGAAAATTACTTTTAAAAGCATAAATTATACATAAATTGACAACAAAAGTAATCATTATACTGACCGAAAACCAACTCTTCGGGTATAATGCAGGCAGTTCTTAGTGACATGAGTCTGGAAGTGGACAGATCTGCAGATTGCTCCACATTCAGGACACGTGTATGGAGATTTATGCTGATGAATTCTCTGGTGTGATGCAAAACTGCACTGGTTAGGAAGCAGCATCTGGCAGATATTGCATGTCTTCTAAACGATAAACCAAAATAGATGAAACAAAAGGTTTGGTTCAGCTATACATAACGTCTTGTGTCAAACACTGTTAATATATCAAATAAAAGGTTAAATGTTATGACTGTGATGTGAACCAAAAGAAGTAGGCAAGTACTAAATGCAGGCCCTACTGACAAATCTTGTAGGACAGGGCTGGCAGATATTGGCAACCAGACATATTGGCATTCTGGGCCATTCTGACAAAACAAAGCTCTTTCATATACCACTGACCATGGGAGATGCATGTTGGTTTACATATATTTTACTTAGGTGCCTCACACGACTACTTTAATAGTGCAAGGGGCCCAAGTACAACTTGAGAATCAAACCTTATGGTTTTAACTCAGTGCACCACATAAAGTAAAAAAAAACCAAACCCACCAAATATACTATTTTCACTTTCTTTGATCCTTATTCCTGATGAATTCTTATGGTAATATCCATAATACCAATAAAATGGAATATTATCAGGCAGAAAGTGCACAGGTAATTTCAAAATATATTTCTCGGGCTAGAATACAACATCTGCATTATATCAACATATTGTGCATCTGAGTAAAAACTAGAGATAAATATTTACAAAGCTTTTCTTTGCAGGGCAATCTTTCTACATGCAGGAGTAACTTACTAAACTAATTATTTTCTTGTCTGTTGTTACTCAGAAATAATTTTTAAAAAAATCTTCAACTACATGTTGACCATACGCCAAATCAGAAACACTGAAATTCTTTGGGTGCTTTGTGCCATTTTTGGGATGAAACGCAAATGATGCAACCCAGCTGTAAACAGGCTTCACTTTTGCTCACAGTTGCTTTCCATCACTGGAGGGCACAAAGAGCCAAGCCAGTAAAAGCATTCCAGAAAATGTTTCATTTACAATAATACATCTCTCCAATCTCTAAGCAGATAGCTGACATCCTGTATGGAGCTATGCTTCTGTTTAACTTTGATGATGGAAGGTGCTTCACTGACTTCAACAGAAACACTCACGGTCTCAAAGTCAAGCACAAACACAAGTCTTTGCAGAACAGGACTTTAACTCAACTTCGTTTCATGAGACTTTGCTTTGTAAGGCTTCTCAAATTATTATTACTATTATTTCTTATGACGTGGGACTTATGAATCTCACCAGTGACTTACGAAGACTTAAAAACAAAACCAAGACTCCTTCATGACATGGGTATTTTCTTAACATGAGATTTGCGTACTTTTAGAAACGTTATCCATAAGAGTCTTGCAGATGTAGTGATGTGTACATTTTGCAAGAATACAGAACAAAACAAGACCTCCAGAGCTGCCTTATAAATTATTTACTAACCTATGTATGAAGAAATCCTGAAATAAATAATTAAGAAATAATAGTTTCTTACTAAAAGGTGCTTCACAAAAACTCACCCCCTTTTTCCAATTTAGGCAACTCTCCTTTAAATCTCTTTTAAAAAACAGTAATATGCAGATCATATAACAGCAGAATCAAAGCTACCACTATAGAAGAAATAGTACAGTGTTACAAATAACTTTCATAGGAGTCTGACTTACTAGTAGTGGCAACTACACCAGTAAAAAAAATAACCTGTTCTCATGTAATCAACAGGAGACAGACACTAACTCCAAAGACAGAAGGAAAAAGCCTTTATAGTCACTGCAAAAAATGATTCTTTTTTCAAACAGAACACTGTTTAATATCAAGGTCTAAAGTAACTTCTTAATTGTCTTAGCATTTTCACAATATTACTGATATTCGAAGAACAAGTATATTTTTGTATTACAATCTGTACACTCCATTTTTATTCTTTTTCAAAATAGCTTAATCTAAGTGCTTCTCTTGAGGGTGCATGCAAGTACTTTGACCCTTTTTTTAAAAACAGTAGTTTCAAGTAGAAACGTTAACATGAAACATCTTGTGGTCACACACACAGAAGCAAGAAGTATATTTTCATATGGTTCACTTTTAATGTTCACTTTGTGAACATGGTGGCCTGATATGTTTGAACACAGTCTCTATCCAAATGTAGTTCTCAAATGTCCTGATGACAGCAAGATGGCAAAATGCAAAACATTAAAAGAGAGGAAGTTAAGCAAAGAAAATCTACCATTACTCAAATTCAGGTTCAATATTAGCACTACCGCCAGCCTCAAAGATTAGTAGATAGCACAGATACATTTACTACCCTTGCGGAAGGCTTTGCCTGAGGTTAACTATCCGCGGGGATTTGGAACTCTCAGCCTGATTAGAGCCTTTGTGACACAGTAAGTCTGAAATAGTGTTCAGGCACATATAAATATTCACTTTGAAATGCCAAATATTTGTCCTCAATTGACCAAACAGCTATGGCCGGAACCACTGACTCATGCCCTCCGACACTGAACAGAACTGGTTTGGGATGTTAACTTTGTCTTCAGCACAGGCTGAAAGGCAAAATCCTGACTAACCACAACTCTGCTTCAAATGTGCTTGCCACATTTACTTGGCTTCAGTACCATTCCTAAAATCTATCTTTTGCCATTTATGTATTAATAAGCAGCAATATAATACTGGAGAATATGGAGTATTACTTGATTACATAAGAAAAGAGCAAAACAGAACTTTTATTCAGTAACAGAAACATACGGTGTTTTCATAGTCCTTCCAAAGCATTTTGTCTGCAGCACTACAAAAGGAAACCAGGACGCTACACCACAGAAGAGCCATACAACATTCCAACCCCAACTAAGCATATCTCTCTGATTTTGCCACAAGCAGCCTGCAAGATTCACCTGTAACGCTAGTAACTCAAAAAATGACACAAAATGCCAATAATGCTATTTGTTAAGGCCACTGGTTTGCTATTTTGATGAGTACAGTAAAATGCTTAATTGTAACTGATTACAGTAGAACAAGAAGAATCTCCTGTGAAATTCTGAAATTCAGCATGTTTGCTTACCATTTTATTTTGGGCTTAAGGTGGCATTAACTTCCAGTTCTCTCATTCCAACCCATACCAAAATAAAACACAGTTTCTGAAAATCATCACCTGCCTGCATTTAAAGTCAAAGTTTCAGAAAAAAAAGGGTTAGAAGAAAAAATGGTGGAGGTGGAAAATAAAGATACACAAGAACTATGAGTATGAAGGGAAATGAGCTATGTAGTTTCCATGGGAGCTATACACTTATATCTGTAAATAAGATGAACATTAACATTTATCAGCCCAGGTTTGCTACTTTTTTTCTTCCCCAGTAAGTAGATGAGGGTTTCACTCAGCCAGGAAACCTGTCAGTGAGTGGTCCCATTCCCTTTAACAAGAGTATTAGTGGAAGTAAAATATTAGAAAGGTAACAGCTTTATAGGGAACATCTTTTAACTGCTAGGGCTGGTTTACTATTGTTTATTTTAAAAGAAACATTCTATCTTCATAACAGCCGTTTAAGAAGAAGTAACAGCTACTTATTGCTTAGACTCACTGAAAACATAAAACAAGATACAATTTCCATTTCAAGAGCAATTAGGTGGGCACTAGAAGGAATGATAAGCTGCAAATAACTTTTTTTCCTATTATTTGTTTGCAAAATCCAAATGTTTATTTTTATTCTTTCTTCCTTTCTTCCTTCCAAGTTAAAATATCGATTTCATCTAACTTTCCTGTCTCCTTCCTCCCAAAATAATGGTAGTTTTACAACAAAAAGCCAGTGCCAAACACTAAGAAGGAAAACAGAAGTCAGAGTATTTCTTGCCCAAGCTTTTCAAGGGCTAACACATAATGAAAAAGTACTAAAATGTTTATTAATAAATGCCTACATAGAGTCTTTCTTCAGCAAACACTACCCTTGCAGCAATGTTTGGGACAAAAAATGGACAAAAACATAACAAAAAGCAAGATGTATTGCTCTCACTAAAGCAGCTGTTCAGTTAAACGGTTTCCACGCTGGGCATTTCAGTATAGCTACAACACTACAGTATGTAATAAAATGCAACGTAAAAAAAACCAGCACAGAACTGAAAACTGCTGCTTGATATACGACAAGGACTAAGAAAAATATATAATTAATTTTTAAGAGGCTATTTCAACAAAGAACATTTAAAACTACGTTTATTAAGAGTGTTCTTTTAAAACGGAACAACAGGAAAATAGCTTCTTTTCCTCCAGTGCTTTGCAGCTACAAGGCTGGTTTTTGTTTTGTTTTGTTTTGTTTTTTAACCCTGGAAATCCATGGCCTAGTAAACAGGTATTAAGACCTTGTTCATACATCAGCCCTTAAGAGAGCCAGTTTCCAACCAGAGACACAAACACATTGATCGGTAGTAGGCAATGCTGACTGTTTTCTGTATCTTCATGACCTTTCCTCCCTGGACGGCAGTACCCGTGTACCCATACTTTTCTTTCCACCTAACTGCAGCTATATTTTGACATTCTATGAAGATCTCAGTTGCTTTCCTGTAGCAAATCACCAGGGTAAACAGTATCTAACAGGACATGCATAGAGAGCAAACTCAGCAGCAACAGGGCAAAAGCACCAGACAGAGGTAGCAGGAAAGGGCAAAAGGTGTTTCTACAAATCTGTTTAGTTTACCTGTCCATACAAAAAAAAGGCCCCCACAGAAAGCCAGTACATTACTTTATCTTTGCTCTTCTCTATTTTTTTCATTTTATCCTTATCTCATCCTCCCAACCTATCCTCAGTATATTTGTTGGTCTCTCAGCCACTTGCTTTATCTTGGTGCCTTCTTAATTGCTTCATTTTATAGTATCAAGAACAACAGGGTTTTCACAAGGGCTACTGGATCTTATCATACCAAATGATAACTAATGGATCTATTATGGAAAAAAAGATAAATCTAACACCAATAAGCACCAGTAAAGGAGTTAGCTAAAAAAACAATTACTGAGTACTAAGTAACTCAAGAGCTGGTGCAGAATTCACTCGTGGTCAGCCGTTAGATACTGTTCAAAACTGCAGCAAGATCTAAGGACACAATACATTCTTCTAACTTCTTTCTGACAAAAAGCTTGAACAAACTTGCTTTAGGTAGGCACATCCGTAGTATCTTATAGACGGAAATTCACTCACATGGCATTTCACTGTGAATCCAGGCAATTTCAGCCTAAGTCCACTAGCCAGTTAGTAAAGTAGGAGCTGAGGCAGAGCCACATAATCCACATAGTCAAGATTATTTCCACATTCAAATCTCTTTACATTACTGTCTGTAGTGGTGGGTGCAGCTTAACTGCTTCGTGGCCACAGAACAGGTCTTAGGCTTAATAAATAGATTCTGACAGGAACCTGTCTGCGCTTCGATGACTAGTGGATTTTTTTCCTAACTGCAGGACTTAAAAACCTTTATCTTGCACATTGCTGTGCGGTTCCCAGGAAGATTCCTGGGGCAGCCCCGTCTTGATCAGTCTGAGCATGTCTGCAGGTTTTCAGCTTCCCACAAAGCAAGAAGCTGCAACACCAAGCTCAACTGAATGCTTTGAAACACACCAGAATCCCTTTTAATTGGCACGCTCCAACTGAAATCCAACTGTATCATTTAATTAACGATCTTAACTCTTATAGGATTATAAAATACATCGCACACTGATTAATATTAACTTTTATTGAACGACGTGTTTCTTTCAGTTTAGGCCACATACATTAGTAAAGAATTTTAAAATGCTTTGTAAGTTTAACTCAATAGCAATCGTAAGAGGAAAGGAAAACCAAGACAAATCAATCAAATGGTCACCCAGCAAGAAATGCATGCTAGTGAACACCACTCTCCACTTCTGTTTAAGAAAGACCTGAAGAAAACAGCATGCATATCCTTTCAATAGAATCAGTGTGCCTTTTATTCATTGCCTAGCGTCCCTGTAGATAAGAGGAATGCCTAGCTCACTTACGGTGCTACACGAAAATAATAAAAACTGAAGACAAATCAAGAATGCATCACTTTAAACGTATCATTCAGATTGAATAGGCGGGCTGTTAATGAGGGTGCCAATTAAGTGGATTCGACAGGATACTCAAATTCCAAAGCACAGAAAGAATCATTAAAAATTCTTAGTAAAGACCATTATTAATTTCAGTATCATAGTGTTCAGCTGTAAGAAAGCTAATGCTAAATTTTAGTAAAAATACACAGCGTAAATTTCAGACTACAGGGCCTAAAAAAATTCTAAGAAAACTCTTATTTAAAAAATGTTGACATTCACTATGTAAGCGCTTGCAAGACTCTTTGTGGTTTTCGTTTATACTTTTAATCACGGAGGTTCAGATAATTAACAGCTAAATGAAAGTAAAAACATATCCAAAGTCTCCTAGGCTTATAGATGAAACATTGGAATTTAAACATATGATACCCTACTTGTCCACTTGTGTCTGCAGCCTGCTGGAAATGAGTTGCAAGAGATGTCTCATCTTGGAAAACTTCATTACACTCCAAACACTTTAGACTATGTCTACAGAGTTTCGATGGATCTTCGTCTAGTGGCATAGCTGGAATGACAGGTGTACTTGCTGGGGCTGATATTACTGTCCCAGTTATGCCAGACTGTATCTTTGTTACAGTATGCGTGCCAACTCCCACAGGGCTTTGAAGCATAGATGTAGCAGTATTGCTTGAAGGAGATGCTATCATTTGATCTGCTGGGACTGGTTTTAGAATCAGGTGTGAACACTGCATTACAACTCCTTTTTCCTTGTGTCCACGAGCATGGGAAAGAAGACTGCATTTATTGTAGAAAACTAAATTCTTTGTACAATGGTTACACGTCACTTCAATTCGCACACTCCTCCTGTCATAATGCTGGGTCAGGCTCTTCTCAAGAGCAAATGAGTCGCCACACTCCAAACACTTGTAACCTCGTGTTGGTAACGTTATTCCGGCATTGGCAGGGGGACTAAGGTTTGGGATGTAAACTGGTACAGGATTGACGCTACTCAGCACCTTATTGAATGCTTCCACTACAGAACTTTGTAGAGATGACACCACCTGGACTCGAGACACTTTTTTAGAAGGCTGTGAGGCTGCTGCAGAAATTATTGCCTGCTTTATTTGTTGCTGAGGTTTTGTTAGCACTTGGCGGAGTTCAGAGGTGGTTTGAGCACCTTGAGGCAGAAGATTAAGGTTGGCAAGATGGACTGTCTTTGGCACAAGTTTAGCACTGGCAAGGCTTGATGCTGGCACCACAACAGTCTGCTGTTGTATAGCATTGGCAGCTTTTATAATGGCGCTACTGGCACTCTGCACTGAAGCAGCAGATATTACAGTGGCTTTCACTGTAGTATTGTTAGCAAGCTTCAAATTAATAACTTGTGAACCTGCTGTTTTAACTGCTGAAACAGGGAGAAAGGCAGTTGCCACAGGTTTGATAGTGACCTGTTTCGGTGCAAGTTCTGCAGATGCAACTGCATTGGTGACAACCGTGGACTGGAGAGGAGCTCTAGGAGGAGAGGAAAGAACAGCAGCAGAAGTTGGTGAGGACAGGAGAGATGTCATGGAAGTTACCATAGAAGCAGTCTGCTCTGGCTTTTTACCAGAGTCCAAGTCAACTTCTGGCAACACTCTAGTAACAGTTCTCTTGATCTCCCCAGAAGAAGTCTTGATGGTTTTTATGCGAACTTTAGGAATTGCTGGTGTTGACCCTGCAGGAGAAGACGGAGACCCTTTGCTACTGTTTTCACTTGATACACTTCTGGGACTATCAGGTGGTTTGATAGATGGCTTTTTAGCACCATCAATGAGACTCTGAGATTCAGGTGATTTTTCAATAGCCCGGGGACTTTCACTCATGTCTTTTGGTAATGGAGAAGATTCTCCTGAATTGGACTGTAAATCTTTACTGGTATCTGTAGCTGCCTTTTTAGCACTCAGTGCTGCAATTGCAGCAATGCATGAAGAAAGCTTTGCTGATGACTTTGCTTTGGACTGTGAAATGCTGGCAAGATTCGTTTCACTTTTTTCAGTACCTAGTTTTCCATCAAGTACCCTGTTTTCAAGAAGCTTCTCAGAATTGTCTTTTAGCAATTTGTCCTCTGTTTTTCGAGCTTTAAAAGGCTCATAGACACTTAAATTCATGGAGTTTGTCTCTGTCTCTCGTTTAGCAACTTTACTTTTATCTATACTACTTGAAACTGGGATTCCAGATTTAATCAAGTTCTCCCCTCCAAGTGCCTTTAGTTTGTCGTATTCCTGCTGAGATACAGATCCTGCCAAGACATTTGCTCTGAAATTTGAACGCATCTCCTCTTTATCCGGAGGGTCATCCACCTCAATTTTTTCATCATCATCAAATTCTTCAGCACTTGATATTGGGCTAAACTGGTTGAAAGCTGAATCCTTCAGTGTAGTCTCAGAAGCTGACCCATCATCTTTAAGTGACTTCCCTTCATCTTTACTGTAACTATCAAGAGCTGATGACGTTAGAAAGCCATTATGCAAGCCATTGCCTGTGGAATGGTGGCCATCCTTGTCCACTCCTTCGGAAGAATCAATAGTACGCACATTTTTCACAATGACACTCACACCAACATCAGATGATGATGGGGCGTGAGAATCTTCATCTGTGTGAGCATTTTGTTTTATGTGGCTTTCATGGTCATCATGTCCAGATTCAATAGCTGCTTTTGGATCAACCATGTCTGGTATGTCAAAGGCTGCAAGAAGGTCATCGAAATCTGGGGTCTTCATATCCCCCATGGTCATGTATTTGATTGCAAGCAAATCTGTAAAATAAGCAGAAAGTCATCATCTCAGTATTTTAAGCTCTAATACCACAGTCGTACACAAAATAAGCGTATGTTCACATATGCCATGCAAAAAGGTGTTATTTCACTTCCGGAGTAATATTTTCAGAAATTGTACGTTAGAGAACAGTGTTCCAGTGCAAGCGTACAGTCAAATTAGTACACCAAGAGCTATAGTAATCCATCAACTTCACAGGCTGTAACCTAGTAATTTCATTCTAGGCACAAATTTCTCTTCAGTGACTTTCTTCCTGTCCCCTTTCCTATGCTCCCTCCTGCCCTCTCCCACATACACTACGATTACAGCAAGATACCTAGACTTTCATGAAAATAATGTGAGGCACTTGCAATTCCTCCTAAGCCTAGATTTTCCTGGACATTTGCATTGCCAACCTGATGAGCCTTCTTGAAGATGGTAACAAATGTTTCTAGTAACAGTTTAAGACTGCTGCACTGTTTTATATAGATTAAATTGCTTTTATAAGAAATACGGAATAAGTGTCTCCCAGTGTTCACAATGCTTTTTTTCAGCAACTCTAATGAAGGACCTGCCGTATCTACACTACTCCTGACAGGTATCTTGCCTACTTTAAAGACCTCTCATAACAGAGATTCTACAACCTCCAATGTAATTTCTGCCAGTCATTCACAATTTTCACTGTTACATGTTTCCTACTGCATAATCTGAATCTTTCTTGATGCAATCTGAATGAACTACATGTGGTTCTATTCACCCATCCTCTTTACAACAGCTCTTTACTCTGAGACCGCTATCTCCCTTCAATCTTTTTAGCCTAACCAACACCAGGATCTTTAGGGTTTTCTTTCCCCTCACAGATAACATTTTCCAGATCCTGTTCTTTTTGTTTGCCACTGGCCTCTACTGTTGGGTTTTTTTCTTCCAATTCCCAAACCAAACAGGTAACTCAAAACTGAAACTTTACAAATGCTGTGTAAAAAGAAAAACTAACTTAGAGTATGCTTTTAAATCCCACTATGACATTGGCCTTTTTCCACAGACATTTCAATAACATGCAGAGGGGTGTGTGGGGGAATCACTTGTAGAGAGCTAAAAAAATCAGTTACAGGAAGCACAGACAGACACTTTTTCATTCTCTTTCATAACCATGCACAGGTACAATTTGTGTTGTTGTGACAGAGCTGTTTTTAACGTACTTTAATTGTTCAGTAATTACCAGGCCAAAGTCAGTATTCAATGTGAAAAGATACTTAACCAAATAAGTGTTATTGTTATGAAGTGCCCATTTAGGAAGCATCCCGTCTGTCCTCCTGCCTTTGTATCGGCACTAAAGGACTCGAAAACATTCTTATTATATAGATCAATATTCTGTCTCCAGCATCAATTAACACAGGCCATCAGAGAACCACGGTGTGACTAACTGCAACAGCGCTCTCCAAGCTCCTCATATTAGCTCAGATAAGCAAGAAGGTACATGCCCCATGGCAGAAGATCTGTTGGAAGCCACTTGCCAATGGAGATGCATCCTACAACTTCAGTAGCTCACTTCCTCCTCCTCTTAGCTCATTATCTTGAGCTGTGGAGAGGAACTACTTGCTGACTGCTGAATTCACCTGTAACAGTGCTAAGAAAAACTAATCAAAATGCATATATGTTTAAATACATATTTTTATGCATATAGTTATCAACATGGGCAGCACTCCAACTGTTCCTCAGACGCAGTTTATTGAAATGGCATAATCCCTTTGCTTGACAAAAATCTCTAAGACTTACGTATTCATCAACAGTGGCTACCTGGAAGTCATTATGGACTCTAAGAAAGGCAACTGAGGAAAATTTCTCAAGGATACTGGAATACACACAGACATTTCATATAATACCTTCAAATAAATATGTAATAGTTTTGAAAATTGCTTACATGGTCTACTTAATGATTTTGTTGCTTTGTCTAACTTATTAACTCCTTTGCTTTACACCAAGTCCTTCTGCAGAGCTGAACTCAGCATGTGATTCTCTAGAAAATATGAGTATACCATTGCAACTGATGAATTTACTCTCTTAATTAACTCATAATTCCTTTACTTAATGGACAATATATAGTAGCCTATGATGGTAAATGCTCATTATCAAGACTTCACTACTTTTGTAAAGCATATGGTTATAATCCATACTTATCAGACATTGTTTCATAATGCTGGTAATTCTGGTTTTATTGTGTATTTGTTTAATTATAAAATTTTAAAATCCATTTATTCAAAAGCAAGTTTCTAGCCCTCATGCATTTAAAACTAGTAATTGGGATAAAATGAACATAAAGATTTAAGAAAAGAGACTAGACATGTAATGAGTACAGCTCAACTCTCTTGCAGTATAATCAGAAGCTAACCTATCGTGTTCAGCACACGTGGCAGTAGACACCTTCCTATACCAAAGCAAGATGATTATCATACTTGTGCACAGTTCTGCAGGCCTGGATTTTAGTCTGCCCTCTGCCTGAAGGATTTCAAGATCCTGTGAAAGGGCCACAATTACAAAGGCAGTTATCTAATAAATACAAAAATACATACGCACATACTATCAAAATTACAAAGAAAGTTCTTACAAGAATTAAATGGAAAAGATTCCAGAGACTGAAGCGTATCAAATCCATGTAAAAAGACACAAAACAAAGCCTTAATTGACAAAGTTTTTCATGATTCGAGATACTAATTATCTGCACTCTGATTGTACATCTATCCATAGCTGTCTTTTTACAGTTACGATACACACTCAAGAAGAACTAGAAAGTCTTCCTAGTCTAAAACTTCCTCTAATTACATATGCTGGAGTTTAATTAATATTTAGCAATAGCAATGAATTAAGTGAAGGCCCACTTACACAGTATCTTATCTAAGTATGTTTAAGAGCAAAACTGTGTAGCAGAGGACATACATTTGTCCTTTACTGAGAAACTCGGTTAGTCTAATTCCAAAATGGGAAAATATCTCAAAAGAATTCAGAGGTCTGCAGAGCTAAGATCATAAATTTATCTATAGAGAGCACACTGCATAAAGTTGCAACAGTCTTTCAAGTCTATGCAAAAGGAACAACTCCCATGCTCTACCAGAGCATGAGAATGGAATGGTTTCTTCTACATGGGGGACCCAGAATTACTGCTGCTCTTACGAAGAATCTCTCCCATTCTTCAAACTTTTAAAGCAATCTAAGTTAAACAAAAAGGGACAAAAGACACGGCCAGTCTTGATAAACAAGCAAGCAAAGTTGTAACCTGGACATTTTATTCATCTCTTCCTCACTATTCTAATATACCATTTTAAGATCCAGTATATAAACTATGTTTCTACCACAACTGTCAGGACCCTGAAGCCACATTCCTGCCTTTTTTCCCTCTGAAAACCTTTCAGTAACTCCTTCCCTTAATGATAAAACTCCGCCTTTTACCCAAGATCAAAATCAACTGACACCTTGGCTGCCAGACAAGCTGTTAGTCTACTCCTTCTCTGGGCCAACATGATGCCTGTAAATACTTCAGAACAGGAAATGAGGCAAGTTCCTGGTTCCCTAGGAAATTGTGATTTTCCAGGAACTGGAATTTCTTTGAGAACTGCTTTTAAATCCTGACAGCAAAGCTCAGTGTCTCCAAAGAGACACACAAAGGTATAAAAACCTAGCATCAGAGGGCTGCCATTAAGATGATCTTCAGAACTGAACTGAGAAACAGTCCACAAGGTGCGTAATCAAGGATACATTCCTCAGACTAAACAAACAAAAACACATTTAAAGAAACAACCTGCAAGACCCCCACCTCCTCAAACATCTTTGTCTGAAACAGATTTTTTTTTTCATTTTTAGTTTCTAAATAATAGAAACAAAATTCACCTCAAAACACGGAAATGCTAACTTGAAGCATATGTTATGAAGAACAATGGACAGATGATACAATAAATTAAACAGCCCTAATTTTGTGGGTACTCGCATAAAGAGTCAGTTCTCAGATTAATTGACTCTGTCCAAAGTACTATTTATTTTCAGATGACAGTCTCCCTTTGTAACATTCCTTTTCCTTCCCGCAGACTAGTCCCATTTCCCCCCTCTCCATCTGGCTGTCTGCTGATGTTTACCAGGAGAATGCCAGGAAAAGCCTATCACTTTTGTCGTAAGATTTGCAACCTTCGGGGTGCTTGAATTACTTGAGAAAAGTTATTAAAGAAAATCAGTTTCTTTAAAAATTCAAGCATTACTTTGCTTACTGATTATTCAATGATAAAAGTAAGTAAAAAGGAAAAAAATTCTGGATATGGCCAATAGGAATTACGCAGCTAGAGTGGGTTCTGGTTTTTGATCGTAGGTGATAGGACTTCTGGGAAGATAACCAGTGAGTCTCAAAAACTTAAGATAGCAGACTCTGAATATACTTACTTCATGATCTCCATTAATCTCTTTGGAGACAACGTCCACCCCTATGTGTGCATCAGTATCTTAATGAAACGTAAGGTACAAATTAAGTTCTGGAGGATAAACCAAGATTGCTTTGTTTGTGTTCATGCTTTGTTCAAAGCACGGGTGCATGACTTTCTACATTCTTCTTTCTTTGGAAATGCATCTCCTGAGATAAGTGCTTCCTAGGAACAGCATGAAGAGAGCTGCCCAGGTTTTAGCCAAATGAAGATGCCCTGACTGTTCCACTGTCTTACCTTTCCCAGTTAGCCTTTTTACTCCAGTTCATCTGATAACACATTCCAATGAAGCACTCACTTGGGTAATTATGTCAAAACAAGAACCGGGCCATTACTGACAGTGGAAGAAGCAAGCAGGACAAGAATCTGATGCTACACCCATGACAAATAGTTAAATTCTTGTAAACCTTTTGGGGCCTTCATATCCTGGCTGTTAAGATGGAAAGCCTAAGGATGGATTCAAAGAGTTTAAAAGGCTGATCTCCAGAAAAAGGGGAAAACGTCTGCAAGATGTAGTGCATCCAGGAGCTTCTGCCCCATTATCAGGGATTCCAGAGACCATTTTGAAATACTGCTTTCTTACAGCAACTATTTTTGTAGATGTGAGGAAGGCTCAAATATGCAATAACACAAATATCAACCAAAGAAATATCAGGGCTTAGAAGTAAACAGCTGCTTCTGAAGGATTAATAAAGGCAGTTTTGTTTTACTACATGGACTTTTTGTCGCTCCTCCTCAAGCCCTGTATCGATACCCGTTCCAGGTAGAGGGACTCTAGCCATATGAGGAAAACCAAACAACCCTACCCTTTCATGTACTCTGCCAAGGTAGGGGGGAGCAGAGAAACACACAGAAGAAAACATTTTTTCTCGCTTTCTAAATATGATTTATCTTGTAGCTTGGGCTTTAGGACAGCTGCAGATGGGGTACAGTATTCTCCACAAGAAAGACCAAGCTGCCTATAAATTGCTGCTGAAATTAAAAGGTACTTTTTGGTGTAAAGCTAAGCAATTGTAAACTCTCAAACCAGACTCGTTTTGGGGAAGTTCAACAGCCTAATGAAGACAAGAAAACAGAATCATCTGGCAGCTCCCCAGACAGGTCCTATCTCCAAACCGCTCAAAACTCTGATTTTTGTCTGTCAGTTACAAGAACAACTTCAAGCTTTCCAGGTCTAGCAATGACAAATAATCCTCCTCCCTTTCTAATACTTTTCCAATTAATATTCTCTATGCATGAAGGTCTCTAACTACTGTTTCTGGACCACAAGCATGGTCTTACATGCTCAATTTTTATTCTTTTATTTCATCATTAGCCTTTAAAGAACTGACCAACTTCTCCTCCTTGACACTGACCCTCCCGCTCATCCAAATCTTCATTGCTCAACCACAAGTCTGGTGACTCTATGCAATTGCTTTAACTGTCTGTACTAGCCCCGCCTTAAATTAAATCTACCATATTAAATTTAAATTCCTACCCTTTACCTTCAAATCCCACATAACTGTCTATACTTACAATATGTAACTCCATGCTTTTGTTCAAATAACTAGTCAACCCAAGCTTCCCTCAGCAGCAAGTCTGTTTATTATTTAAGGAAAAAGGAAAAAACCCAACTTTAATTTTCATCTACCTATGGAATTCATGTTCTTGTGACTACATTCCTTTACCTTCCCTAAACTCTTCCTACAGTTTTTACCTCCATTTGTACCACGTACAGTTGTGGACTGTTCATTCTTTAGGGCAGAGACCTTTTCTTTTGTGTGTTCTTCAAAGAAAATCAGCGATCTTTTCAGCACTGTGAAAACAAGAGCATTGAGACACCACTCTTCAGTGCCTCGCACATGGTAATGTCTTGATTCTGGAAGAATACTTCTGGTATAACCATATATAATAACTATTCTGTTATAGTTAGACTGGTATAAATTCCCAGTTAGATGCACTATTTCAGAACAAAATTCTGATAATCTGGTATAATTACTCCGCTTCTGAACACGGGTAATGATGCCTAAATAACATAATGCTTATTCTGGAACAAAATGCCTACACAGGGAGTAATACCAGCCTAACCAGCATAAAAGCTTTTTTTTTTTTTTTTTAATTTCTGTATTGTTATGCCAAGAAATTTCATCAGGTAGAGAAGACTTAAGTGAACTACAGTCATATATATCCTAACATTAGGCAAACACCAGCCTAATACACAGATTATGAGCAGTTCATTAGTTATTAAACATATATTAGTAATTATGACTAACACTTCTGATTTATTTACTTTGAAAGCTCAGTACCTGAAAGAAAGACAAAAGCAATATGCTAATTCAACCACTAAACCTTCTTCAGGAAATGAGAACCACATCTCAAATCACAACTTGGTGTGGTTTGAAATACTCAGCAGGCAAATGGGATATGCAAGAGGCCACTTTAACCACAATCAGCAATGCCTATCATATTCACATAACATACAGGTTCCTTTTCGCTTATCAAAGATCCCATGACTTGCTACTGTTGCAAAACTCAGACAGGTTCCTGCTTCCAGAAATATAACTTTCATAATAGGCAGCATTTTGATTTCTTAGGATAAAGGTCTCATTTGCCACCTGCAGTATCAGTAAGGTCATGCCAGTCCTTATGTAAACATCTTTGTGAAGTGTGGGGTGCTTTACAGTTAAAATTTATACCAAGCGATCTTGTATTTCAACATTATACACCGTATCTATTGGCCTTTAACAAAAAACAAAAACAAAAAAAGGAAGAAAATCCAATTTGTCTCCATGCACGAGTCTCGATGAGTAAGAGAAATCTGAATTTGCACTTCTGGTTTTCTAAGAGAACATTCTACCAATTTTCTCCCTCCCTCCTCCTCCTCAAAAAAGCTTTGGAGGGTATTAGCCCAGTATTTCAGGTATTAAAATTTCTAGCTTTTTTTTTTTTCCACTCAATGCAGTAACCTTGCTGTTGACAGTTTCAGAAGAATTTCAAGATTTATACTTTACCAGCCCAAAAAAGATTTCAACAGGCATTTCAGAGAATCTCAGGACAGCTGAGGCTGAAAGGACCTCTGGAACTCCAACTTCTCTGCTCAAAGCAGGGACAGCTATAGCAGGACCCTCAGGACGTTGTCCAGTCAGGTTTTGAGTATTTCCAAAGATGGAGACCCCAAAACCTCTCAAGGCAACAGGTTCCAGTGTTTCACTACCCTCACAGCAAAGAGGATTTAAACCATTAATTAGCATTCAGACCTACTCACATTCATTTGCCTTGCCACCCACTTACGACAGTATCTAAATGCATTTTTAGAATGCACCATCCAACGGAAGCAAGCTACGGAAGCTTATCAAATCACTGCCCATACGCTGCTGACCCAGAGCACGATCCCAGCTCGCGCCATGGTCCGGTAGAACACTTTGGAATTGGGACAGGGTAAGAAGCTACACAAAGCTCAGCCTGTGGTTACGATTTGCAAGGCTGTCTCTGCGGCCTGTTTCCACAACAGACGGTACCAGTTCACATTTGACTTTGATCTACTTTCATGCGAGCTGTACAATTAAGATGCTATAAACAAATCTGGATGCCGTAAGGAAGCAAAAAAACTTGAATGCCAACCTTTCTCAACTATTAATCCAAAATATTTCTCAGTATTATAGACAAAAGACAATATTATTTTAGAATAATTGCTAAACTATTTACAAAACGATTAAAAATTATTTAACTAACCCATTCCTCCACTCATTCTACTTTTATTCATCTAATTCTAGAATACCACAGAAGCCTGTTAATCCACACACTGGCAGCAAGAGTTGTTTTAAACTAGCAAATGCTGAAAACAAACAGGCAATAAAACCACCAAAGTCAATGCATTACCAAGTGTATTCTGTTGATGTGAATGAAAGTGCAGTTTGGTTGTAATTGTAAACAATATTTTTAATTTTTCAGTTCAGGAGTGTCTTCCATACAAATTTGGGAAGTTCAAAGTCATGTACACCAGGAATGAAAGCAATGGTAGTAAATTACATTTGGGACAGCAGAAAGTGGAAATCATGGAAAAAATCACAAAGATATTGAACGGCACTTACATGATGTTCATGGTGTATTGCTATAACCTGGCATAGAGACAGACCTACAGTGCATGTGTATGCACCCTGTCTTTTCCTGGTAAACCAAGTAATTTGGGAGTCCCCAGAGGTCACAAGGATGATACTTATCTCCATGCACAGAATGCAGATGCAGTTGCAGCCAGACTAAAACTTGAGACTTTATGTTGCCTTGTTTGCTGTTAATTCATACAGGCAAAGCTTTTTCCAATCAGTTTGCCCATGGATTCAGGTTTAGAGCCTCAGGAATACAAGATCTCTGCAGAGGAGTCTCTCATGCAGTCTTTAATATGGGTAAGGCAAAGTTCTATTTGTGCATATCGCTTAGCTGAGTTTTGCAATTATGAATTACCAAGCCACGCCAAACCAACAAGTAAGATAGCCTCAAAAGGAGCCTGGGTTGTTTTACAACTGTAAGCGTGTTACCATCGTTTTCAAACCATATCCATCCCTACAACTGATTATAAAAGAGTGGGTAATTGTCCTCTGTTCTACTATATCCTGCATCTGATTATGGATCCTTTTTATCTGACCTGTTAAAAGATGAGCCTTTTTCCCCTGCAATAGGTATAATTAAGTAAAGACAGTTCTTGAGAATTTTTGTTTGTTTTCTTAAGCAAATTTCCACCGGTTTCTTTTTGACAGCCAGAACAGATTTACTTGTAGTTTATGACTCCTTAGAAGCCTCATCTTGTACTCTAACTCCTCCATTTTTGAACTTCCTTATTTTTTTGCAAAATGGGCATCTCGAGTTCTCTTTGGGTAGGAGAAAACACGAAGGGAAAGGGAAGGGGCATCTTCTGAAGTCTGTCCATTTCCTCTTCTCACACCACCACTGAACTACCTCTAGCACAGTTTAAAGAGAGCCACATGCAACTGGTTCGAAGTTCACTATTATCAGCCTTTGGCTGGCAAAAAGAACAGGGGTTATTTCAACACATGAGCAAGGTATCTCCTTTCCCACACCAAACGGAGCTGAACAGACCACCTCTATCTACAGCTGGCCAAATGAAAACTACCTATATTTATCAAGAGATCCAGTTAAGGTTTTGGGCCTAGCAACTTCCCGAATTCCTCCTAAAATGGAGATGAATTAATAAAAAGCAGGTAAATCCCCACAGCGTTCTTTTTGCACCCTACTTAAAAATGAATTATAAAAATGGCTTAATTTTGTACTTCTGTATGTAAAATGGGCTGGGACAGTAACACATTAATAATTTGGATGTACAACAATAATGAACAGAATTCTGAGATTCCCAATTTAATGCAAATTTGAATCACATTCTAAATGGCACTTGCTTCCTGCCTATTTCCTTTAATGTACTTTTTTTAAGTGGATGGCAATTCTTCCTCAAAAACAGCGTGAAGCAGCTGCAGACAATCTCGGTCCGAGCACACCAAGTCAGGCAGGGCCCGCCTGTGCAACTCTAGCAACAAACAGGCCCTAAGAGATTAGGGTCAAGTTTGGGGTTTTTTTAAACATACATTCCCAGAAATCTGTATGCTTATGTATATTCTAACACACATTCATACCTCTAAGAAAACCAAAGTTAGTTAATTCATTCAAAAGAGGCTTGGAACTAGATAAATCATTACCCTTATTCTCAAGATCAAATACCTGAGACAAGCCTCAATGCAAAATGAGACCATGATTGCTGATACAGAGAACCAACCCTCCAGCATTAAGTAGCATTTTCTGCTGGAAAGCTGGCCTATGTTCAAAATCAAAATCTCCTGGTGAAGAACATTTACAAATATTATTAGACTGAAAAAATAAAACTCACCAAGAACACTGCAGACTCCAGCATCTATTCAGGTTTCTCATCTTACAGCCTACAAAAATCCCTGCAAATTCAAAACCTCCTTTGCTAAAAATAGAAATTCATAGTACTGATCGTGTTCAAACATCCAACAAATCTAAACAAAACAAACACACTGAATTTCGTGACAATTCAAGAACTTACCATTTTAAAACTGCTTACTATTCTGGTAGAAAGAAAAAAAAAACTAAAGGTGCTCTCATGTAACACATGAATTTTAGCTGACACTTGGAAAAGAACATGCATCAGCAGCAGCAATAGATACTACTCCTATCATGCAACAAGAATTCATGTTTGCAAGCATAATTTTGCTACAGATGTCTACAGTCAAATATAGAACCTCTGCATCCAAATTATGAAAAATATGAACGGAAATCAGTACAGTGATCTGTCAGGCATTTTGCGCCACCACACAAGCTATTTACTGCCCTATCAAATCTGAGAAACAAGACACTGTAGCTGCATTAAAACCCACAAAACCGTAATTTCGGGCTAAACATTAGCACGCTATTTTCACTTTTCTACAATTAATATCTAAATACCTTACGTAATCTACTGCAGTGAGAAATAAAAAGGTTCCCTTGTACTGTCACTCTCTGATGCAGGCACCCTGCCTATCAGCCACCATACAACTTACCCAATATCCACAACCTCTCAAGGCTTTTAAGACTGTCTACTTTATTCTGCTGAGCACAGAAGGAAAAGACCCTCATTTCACACTAGAACAGAGCATTTTCAATGTTTTGACTCCATATTTATCTTGATTGTAGATTACCAAACCAGCTAACACAGCCAGGACTGGTCAGATTTTTTAAAAACCACACTGGTTTAGGATTCTAGAGTTGCTGATTTCCTGTTATAGGAAGTAACGGTTCGAGCAAAAGAATCCCCAAGGCAAAATGTTTAGTGTTCCAATGTGTAAGCTCTAACAGCCTTTGTTCTTCCCTTTGCTATATTCATTACTGCTTTCTTCTCTCTCCCCCTCTCCCTCTCCCTGAATCCTTCAGCTTTCACTGCAAGATACAAATGCCAGCTCAAATCTAAGTACACATTTATTTTTTAGATGAGAGAAAAAAAAAAATCCTATCCATTATCCATTCCTTTGAGTTAAAAGTAGTCATCCCTCAGGAGCTGATGCACTGCCCATCCGGTTTCCTAGTCTTATTTCATTACTGCACAATATTATAATTCATGCCACTAATAACCCACTGGAGCTCCATCAAACCTCAAAAATACATCTTTCCACTTGGCTGCTGCAAAATTCTCCCTGGGTTACAACAGTTTAAGAAACACCATCCATACTATTTATTTCATATGTTTATTCTATGTAGGCTATATTAACTACATGTTTAACACTGAAGACCTTAATTCAGAAGTAAGTACCGGGTTACTCAGACATGGCCAAACAAGCAACCTTTAAATAATCAGACAGCAAATTCTGAATGTGTAATGCTGTAATACAACACAGAACAGTTCACTGCCATGTGGTTCACAATTTATGATTGTCACTCAGAGGCCTATTCCATAACACTACATTGTGAAAAAATGTATATCTGAATATAAGATATTTCAATGAAAATGCTGTATTTAGCCAAGATATCAGTAAGTCTTTACAAATAATAGCTTTAATCCTATTAAAGCTGGAGGACGTTAATAGCATTTCTTCAGTAACACTTAAACAATTGTCTCCTTACTAATGTGCCAAGTGTGCAAGCAGGAGCCAGATTTACTTTTCACATACACGTACCTTCATGTTATCGTTACATTCATACCCAAAACGCCACATCTCACCTTGTGAACCTTGACCTTTGAAAGATTTTTTTTTAGCCAATGCTCAGTTACTGCCACAGATGCATTACCTCTGCAAATATGAAAGGGTTAAAGGCAGCCCCAATCAATAGGCCTACAAGGGAAAAAAAAAAAAAAAAAGGAAAACGAGTATGCCTTACAGCATCTTTGCAATGCTTTTATGCACAATTCTACAACAATATTGTTTCCTTTTGGCCTTACAGAAAGGCACAGCACCCCCCCTTAACGTCTCCTAAAGAAGAAAACCACAAGACAGCACCCTGTAAATAAAACAGCATGCAAAGCAGCATTCTTCAGTCACAAGCATAACTACAATTACAAATCATTCAATCAATTTTATTTAGTTTAGTTTTAAAATAGACTGCATAACCAGTGTCCCACCCTTGCAAAGCAAAAATATTTTAATAAGGGTCATAAATCTCAGCTCTTGCCCATTCCTTAAGCATAAAAAGGCACGAAAAGCCAAAGTAATCTCAGTTACTGCAAATATGTACATTTATATACAGAATCCTTTATGACTATATTAGCCACATACCAGTGCTGTGTGTCTAAAGTGTGCATTCACATACTGTTTTGGGATGGTATCTTTCTGCAAGCTCCTCTGCTTTTGGCTGCCATGAAGGGAGGAAGCTATCCCACTGTAGTAGCTCAGTGACTGCATTGTGTTCAGGAGCTGATCTGCCTCAAACCAGTTCCAGCCGGTTCTGGTCACCCTACATAAAAAGCTATGGCAACCCTCGCTGGGTTGCCAACAAGTCCCTGAAAATCGCAGGGGCTCTTTTTCCTGTGGTGGTGGGGACGGCTGCAGCCCTGTCCCCCTGCTCCCCTCGTGCCCGGCCCACGCAGCCCCCTTGCTCCCCAGTGCCGCCCCACACGCTCCCTTCCTCTCCTCCCCCACTTACCTCCCACAACCTGGCTGAAAGCTGTGAGTGTGTGCGTGCCTGTCTGTAGCTAACAAAGAGACCGCAATAAAAATCCTCATAGGATCTCTCTTGCAGCACCAGGCAGGCTCGGCCACAGCACTGGGAGACAGACTGCTAACCAAGGACTGCTCCCCCCTCTCTGCTCCCCACAGCACAAGGGGTGGCTGCTGATCAACGTCACATCTGCCCCCTCATGCCCACGGCCGTGGGGTGGCCGAGCAAGGTCTTCTCCCGTCCGCCCTCCCGACTCCTCGCTGCATCTGGGGCCGCTCGAATGGCATTTTCTCTTCCCTGCACAGCGCTACTACAAAGATTACCCACACACGCACCTCCCTCCCCTCAAGAAATCCATTTCCGCAGCAGCGAGATGCCTGCAAAATAGTTCCTTTGCCCCCTCCTAGCAGCACCGAGTTGGCTGCTGAGCTGATTTTTTTTTTTTTTTGCTATTCAACTATCCTTGAGGCACTGAAAAGAAGCAAGCTGCAGACCCACGCCTGACCAGCCCCCCCGCCTTCCCACACCCACAGCTGTGGGGGAGGCCAGGACACAGCTCTGCGCAGCCTGCTCGGTTCCCACCCCGCAAAGATGGCTGCTGATTACAGCCGTTTGCTCGGTCCCACATCTCTCTCTGGGGCAACTCCTCCTCAAGGTCACGGCTGCCTACGGTGCCAAAGTCCCTCCAGAGGAGGGCTCTGCACCCACCTTTGCCCATGGCAGCTTTGCTCCTAGCCCGCTCCCCCTTTTTTCTCTGCCACCCAGGGCCTTCCTCCTGTGTGGCCGACAGTCACCCCAAATCGAGACATCATTCACCCCGCTCCTGTTTTGGCTACTCACCCTTGCACTGGTAAAACCAGTAACTACCTCCGCCTACGCGCCAAGCCCCATCCTCTCCGGGATCTGCCGTGAGATGGCTCTTCAGCAAGGCTTTTTCCTCCAAGCCAGCTGCCACGCTAGACTACACCAACCAGCCCCTCTGCTCTCCGGGCTGCACCTGTAACTGTTAGCAGAGGTCTCGGGCACAACCCTTCACCCCCCCTTCCCCTGCGGAGAGAGCTGAGATCTGGCACTTTCTCCACATCCCTCATCCCCACCCCATTCTGGGGAAAACGACCATGTTCTTCCGCTGCCTCAGCCCCGTCTTCTCTGCACAGGCGGCTCCAGCCGGCCCTCCCTCAGCCCCTCAGCCCGGGCGGGCTGCTCCCGCCTCTGCGGGCCGCCGCGGCCCCGGGCACCTCGCTGACGGACCGCGGCCCCCTCCCCTCAGCGCGGCGCCCGCGCCCCCCCGCCGGGCCCGCTCGCTCCCCGGCCCGGGGTCGGCCCTGCCCGAGCGGGCCCTGCCGAGCCCCGGGCGGGAGGATCGGCCCCCTCTAGGCGCGGGGGACGCCTGAGGAGGGGAGGCCGCGGCCCCTCCGGCGGCGGGGAGAGAGGCCGAGCGGGGGAAGGGGGGCGGCGGCGGGATGGCCACGTCCGAGCGACATCCTCCCCCCCACCCCCCCGCGGCGAGCCGGCCCGAAGCCGCCGGCCCTGGCAGCCCCGGTGCTCGGGTGGCCGCGGGGCTCCGGCAGCCGCCGCCCTCGCAGCGCCCCGGCCCCGGAGCGGCCCGAGCCGCGCCGCGCCGAGCCGAGCAGGCCCGTCAGGCCGCTCCGCCGCAGCCTGCCCGCGGCGCGGCGGGGCCTGCGCGCAGGCGAGGCGGGAGCCGGGCCGGGAGGAAGGCGACCCCCACCGCATGCAAACTCCGCACCCCCATGCAAACACACCTGCTGCGGCCCCGCGGCCCGGCCGCGGCTGCTCCGGCCGGCGGCCTCAGGCGGGCATGGCTAAGGTCCGCGCTGCCTCGGCCGCCTGCGGAGCGGCCTGGCTAAGAGATGGTGGAACATAATGGCAGGGAGGCTCTGCCGGGACTGAGGAGAAGGTGGGGGTGGGGGTGCCTCGGCTTGCACAGATGGGGGAGACGCTCCCGTGTGATTCCGTGTGAAACGGCTCCCTGGAGTGTGCCGGGGGCGGGGAGGGCTGCCGCTGCCTCCGAGCGCTCCGCGGGCAGGCGCCGGGGCCGGGGCCGGCCAGGTCGCGGCCTCCCGCAGCCCGGGGGGGGGGTTCCCCGCTCCGCCGCCGGCGCCCGCCGAGCCCAGGCGGCCAGGGAATCCCGCCCCGACAGGGAACGAGCGGTGCGGGCGGGCGACCGGGCAGGGCAGCGCCGGCGGGCCGGTTCCGATCCCTCCCCCGGGTCTTCACCGCGGCCCCGTCAGCGGGGACGGGGCAGGCCCGCTACGACGACGACGCCGCCGGCGGCCCCGGCCCCGCGGTGCCCGCGGGGGGGGCCCTGCCCGGGGCCGCGGGGTCCTGCGCCTCGGGGCCCGCCGGGCCGGGCCGGGCCGGGCCGGGCCGGGCGCGCCTCCGCGCTCTCCCCGGCTGTGAGGCTCTCCCCGTCCCTGAGCGCCTCGGGCCTCGCAGGGCACGGGGGGCAGAGCCCCCGCGGGGCAGGCAGCTCTGCGGCGCGGGGGCGCGCCTCCCGCGGGGCCGCGCTGCCAGTGTCTGGGCCCTGAATAAAGGGCAGGGGCAGCCAGGCGCGCAGCTCAGACGCTCGCTTGCGGCACAGGCGTGGCTGCGCGGCGCGGCCCCTCCGGAGGGCGCGGGCCCGGGGCGCTGCTCTTGCCGCTGGTGCAGGTGTGACTGCGCGGCGCGGCCGGGGCCGGGGCGAGCCCTGGTGGCCAGGTGGCCGGCGAGCCCTGGTGGCCTGGGCCGGCCTGGCCGGCCCCTGCCCTGCCGCGACGTGAGCCGCCTTAACACATCGTAATGCTGAAAAAAGGCACAGCCTAGAACTTCGTCCTGTACTGGTGCTGTCGTGCCTCACAAGAAGAGATTAACACGAAATCTTTTGGTCCTTCCTGGAGACAGTTTGACGTTTCTGGCTGTTACCTCTTGTGGCACTTGGTAATAAGGCTTTTGTTTGCTGCGAAGCAACCTGGTGTTAATGCCATCGTTATAAATGGCAGTACGAAATTTCCTCCCTTTCCGTCATGGGACAGGGTATTTTACAAGTGTGCAGCATGATTTCTAGAATTTAGTGTTTCGCCTGTGAATCGCTGTATTGGATCCTATTGATGGCATTAAATAAGTAACACCCATCTCAAGTTTATGCTATAAGCTTGGTTTTTTACAGACTATGTGGACAATAACTACATGTTCTGGTTGAAATAACGATGTTTTGTGAACATCTCTTACAAGCCTGTAGGCAAGGCCGCGAAGTCGCAAAGGCCTGCTGCGTGACTATCAACACGGCTCCGTATGGGAGGGTGCCCCACCAGAAGCTGTGTCCGCAGGTGTTGATCGGGCCGGCTCGTACCCTGGCGGCCCGCGCCCCAGCAGACAGGACTTCACCAGGGACAAATTCTGTCTTGTTCCAACTAACCAACCCAGCAAACTGCTCTAGTGCCAGCTGTGGCAGTCAGCGAGTCTGACAAGTTCACAGGATTTGAATATAATAAATTGATTTGGTAATTTATATTAAAAATAAATGGATCTGTGTTCTGCACGAGTTTTAATGTTGAGGAAGGGCTGTGAAATTCAGCTTGCACAAGCCTGGGACTCATCCTGCAAGTGACTTGTAGAATTAGGCCGTAATATTTAGAACACTATTTCTTCCCGATTAACTAGTAAACTGATTTGATAAAAAAAGTGAAAACTACAGTTTGTTTTCTTACATTGCATTTCTGTGGTCGGCTTGCATAATAGTATAAAGAAGATGGCAGCTGCTACTACTACTTTTGTATTAATATCTGAAATGTTAATTGATTTCACAGTTTATACATGGCATAGAGGTCCTTGTGCATGCTGTCTTTCAGAGAGATGTACTTGTTTTCCTTCCAGCTAGGTGTCCTTGACATCTCCACGGCAGAAAAACTCTGTCACCCTAAGTATTTGACTTTCAAAAAATAAAATGAATATCATTTTAAGTTTCGTTTACAAGTGGTGCCAGGCTGACAGCTCTTCTCCAATGGCTTTTTAGTTCAAACACACAAAATAACAGGCAGTGGCAATGCAAGCGTCCCTACAGTGTCAATTCTGCTTTGTGAGGCTTCGGTAGGATTTTTAGCATGTTGACCTTACACCTTAGGTTGGAGATTTAGTCCTTAAGTCGCCTCAAGACTCTTGTGACTCTGCAGGTGAAGCTGTTTCAGTTAGCTGCTGGGGAGGCAACGGGTGGGTTTAGGTTGGTTTTAGGCTACTCCAGCATTTCCAGAGGTGGGAACTGGAGTCCCTCGCCTTATCCCATCTCAGCACCTGGGGCTGTACAGGCACGTGACTTACGTAGCCACTTAGGAGAGTTTTGGTTCCCCCCAGCTGCTGAATCTTCACCCGTGAAGTTTCCATCTGAAAGAACTTCCTTACCATGTTGCAACTGTTGTGGCCGTCACTTTAGCACTAGTATCAAGGCTTGCTGAAGTCTTAGACCCCAAGAACTTTCACCTAGATCCACCGACCGTGCACTGAACTTTTACTTGGCTACACGAGGGAAGGCCCCCAAAACTGGTGCAAACTAGGAGGATAAGGAGGCTTCAACCTTAGCAGAAGCTGCAATCTTAGAGATAAGAGAAGAACTGGCCCACCTAGAGACAACGAAAGGGCCCAATGAAGAACGGGAAGACCCCAGACGCAGATACTGCTGTTGGTCCGAACTCTCTCCTGAGGGGAGGGGAGTTTAGATTGTAAGGGTATAATTACCCAGGGATTCCTTCGTTCTGGGTCCCTCTCCGGAGGCATCCAGCTCGAGCTGTTTTCACCGCTGTACCAATAAATTCGTCTGGCGTACGTTGTATCAGAGACTCTGCTTCGGGAAACCTCGGGTCGAGCCTGAGGGGAGAGGAAGCACCCAAGAGTGAGTGTGTGTGTGAGCGAGGAGTCGAAAAGGGGCACCCGTCAGCTCCGTGGAGCTGCCGCTGCGGAGGGACTCGGGTCCGAGCAGTTCAAGTCTCGGGTGGTGTGCGTGCGACTCCCTGAATGGTGTGTGAGCGCTCGGGCAGCGGCTTCTCCTTTAACAGCAACCAGCCAGAAGCACCATACCATGGCCCCTGTCTGTGGGTGGGGAAGGAGAGGATGCTGAGGATGGCTCGGAAGAGTTCGGCGGGCTGGAAGAGCCCGCGCCGTCAGCAGCGAGGCGCTCTGGCTGCAGGCAGTTGCTGGCCGCACGCAGAGTTGACAGCCCATGTTAGACTGGGACTTGCTCTTCTGTATCAATGACGAGTGACCAAAATAGAGGTCCCGTTCACTCCCCCACAGACACTATGCCAGATAACCCTTAGAACCAGTGGCAGAAGAAATTACTGTTTTTTCAGATGATTCTGCTTTCTCCATTGGCTTTGCAGTGGCCAGCAACAAAGCCTCTGACACTGCTGTCCTCGCGGTGGAGAGTCTCAGTCCAGACAAGTGAAACCACCAGTGTACTCCTTCCACTTCGACTCCAGAACAGCACTGAGACGGGATCGCCTGGTCACCTGCGCTGACGGAGCAGTGAACTTGGCTATCAGGTCGCGTA
Source organism: Ciconia boyciana (assembly GCF_034638445.1). NCBI lineage: Eukaryota > Metazoa > Chordata > Aves > Ciconiiformes > Ciconiidae > Ciconia > Ciconia boyciana. The sequence goes on from NC_132937.1 coordinate 25,456,060, forward strand.
CCACGTATTTCATTCTCTGGGAACTGCGAATCTTTAACCCCACCTTTTCTTTTTCCTGGAGAAAGACCTCCAGTACAGCCCACGGTTACCTCTCAGCAGTCGGCAAGGAGTGCTGCCAATTCAAAACATTTTCCCTTTGATGCTGCAGTGAGTGCTGAACTTGTGTGCAATAACAACTTCTTAATTATTTAACTTCTTAAGGATTTTAAGGCTCTTGAAATCCAGAACTCTAAAATATGGTGTATTCATCCCACACTTTCTGTATAGGAATCAGTTTTAACTGTATCAAATATAAATGGCTACAAACATAGCTTTTACACATTAAAAATGTGCTGGGGCCAAAGATGATTTTGCAGGTGGATTGACACAATAAAAAATAAGGTCAATTTACATTTAATTTTTGAATGTCAGAACAAATGATGCCCTTTTTGTCCTCTCCCAACTCTGTCTGTTGTTTTTACTCAATAACAAAACATTCCTTCCTGGCTAGTGAAACATCCTTAGCTTAAGCAGGAAGGGTAAAATACAGATACCATATTTCCAGTCCTAAATCTTTTTTTTAGACAAATAGCTTTACAACTTTTGGCAAAAACTTAATACTATCTGTTACTTCAGTTGCTTTTTCAGGTTTTCACCTTAAAATTTCCTGTATCATATTATCCACAAGAGCAGAGCAGAAGCCTGCATTTCTTGTTTTAGAATACTTAGGTTTTTCTTTTTATCATTGTTTAGAATGCAATGGTACTTTTCTTTAGGCACTATATTTAAACATTCAGTATTTAAAAAAACAGCTTACAACTAAACTTCCCCTTTTCAGATGCTCCTATTGCTATTCTCTAGATATTTTCTTGGCCAAAAAAAAAATCAATTTCCTTTCCCGGTTATTAAAATAAGTCTCCTATCATATTTTGGACTAAAAGCTCTAGGATTGCTTTTAGAAAGATGAGATATATTAAAAGAAAGGGGTCTCATATGAGAGAAGATGAAGGACTTTGGTAGGGAGAAGTCTATAACCAGACTCGAAATACGTCTTAACTACTATTGAGGTCAAGTAAAAATTAAAATCTAGGGTGATTTTGAATGGAAAATGTCTCTCATGCTAGTAAACAAATATATGACAGACACACACAACCTTGCATCCACATCTGTAGACTCTAAATTGTACATTTCTTCTGTTAAGATAGCTTCTGGCCCAATAGCACATTAAAATCTAAATTTGTCATGTGACGTTTATCGAAGTGCTGTAGCGTTCTGGCACCTGGCCATCTGGTAGACTCCAGAGCTCCGATTTATAGCCAAGACTCGACCCACAGGCGGACGGGGGAGTTAAAATTCACCTAATTCTCACTCTAGATGCCTGGATCTAATCTGTGGTTCGCCACACTCCGCACAACCACCAGCTAGCCTTTGGGGGTTGCATTAAGCCCCACCTCGTGCCTACGCCGCGGCACTGTTCAGAAGTGGCACTGGTCTGCATCTGGGCCGGGGGGGCCGGGCTGGCTGGCTCTCATGCAGCAGGAGCGACAGCAGCGTCGGAAGAGACCTCCCCGTTGCTCAGTGGTTAGGTTATTCCCAGGATTTGGGGGAGTCGGGTTTGCTCCTTTGCAATCTCCAAACCTTCATTGCCTACCTCCTACAACGTACGCAGCTGCAAGTACGCTCTGGTAGATGGTGCGTTGCTTCTGTGCTTGCAATCCTGTGTCAATAGAGCAAGGAGAGAGAGAAACCAGAGTGCTGCCAGCAGTGGGAGCGAGGCGTGGGTCTGGGTCCCTCCCGCTGAGTGCTTGAGATCCGTGGTGGCCCACTGTTAATCTAGGCTGGACATCACGAGCGAGTGACCCCCCGTGCTGCAAGGCAAGGTTTGCTGCTCCATGGAGGATGGAGCCTGACCAGTCATCCAAAAGTAATAAACTGAGGCCCGATGACTTGGTTTTTAGCTTTCATTTTTTAAAACCAAAATAATTAAAATGTGTGCCAATTCTGCTGGACTTTTGAAGCATAGTTTGGTAATCCTTGTCCAGAATATCTGCAGAAGCAATGCAGTTTGCATTTTCTGCTGGGGTTAGCTCAGAAAAAGAGCATGGAGTTTTTGTCAGTAATGGCAAAAATACAGTGATAGAAAACGTGTGCAGCTTGTGTACAGATGTATTCTAACTCCTAAGCCTTGAAGTGTAATCTATGGTCTGGTGAGAGAGGTCTTACGATTTAATAAATACGGTTTACAGGTTGGTTTTAAATTTGGTGGGCAGTGAAATGACTTTTACTCCACTCAGAGGTTACTGAAGAACATTAGGTATGATATATGTAATTATGATATGAAATGTATGAATAGCTTCTAGTTTAGGAAGCAGGAGGACTTTTAATCTGCAAATTGTCCAACTCTGTGATAATTTTGTGGCAACGCCTATGTTGCAACATAAAAATTAGAGCCATTTTTCCATTGGAGAAGATAAATCACTGGATCCATTGTTGGTCTCTTCTAGGGTCTGGTTACACTATGAAAACTACCAAGCATGACTGTTCAGAATTTTCTCCTAGTTATTGAAAAGCCATCAACCATTTTGAGGACCAGCAACCATTGGTCCCTACTGGCTCAGAGCGGACGGTCACAGAGGCAAGCAGAAGAGAGGGCCATGGAGCGGGGAGAGTCCCTCCCGCCGCTCCTGTCTGCGGGGGACATTTCCCTCTGGTGGTTACCTCTTTCAGGGGTCCCTGTTGCTGCCTTTACAGGTTGGGCATACACTCAGCAGCTAGCAACCAGCTTTATATCGCCATTGCTTCTGGTACAGGCGCTTACCGACCAAAATAATCAGCACCTAGCTCAGAACAACGAGAGTTTTGCACACATTTAAATGTAAGTGCAGACCACAACAAACTACAGTTAAAACTTGCATGGGGCAAGTATAACCCACAGATATATATGTATTTATATATGCCCATGTATAGCACATACGTATTTGAAAATGATGCTGAATTAGATTTATGATCAGAAAGTGAGAAAACTATTGGAACCCATTCTTAACTACAGATTTTTTCTTCAGTGTTGAGCTGTCCTTTGTCTTGGCCTTCTCTCCCTGTTACAACTGGCTTTGAAGACTGTCTTTCAGAGAAACGAGGAAGAGGAGGAAAAGAAGAGCGCACAAGTGGGTACAACCTCAGATAAACGGATGTAGTCTCGGGGCAGGGGAGAATAAGAATATAGTGTTAGGGCAGTCTCCGTGCGACAGACAGCGTTCAGATCATAACTGCTGCATAATCTGTGCCTGTGCCTCAGCAAACACTGTCCATAGCCATGGAACAACATCTCCACCACAGGCCATTTCCCCCAGCTTTGAGGAAAGTATTGGGCAAAGGCTAATGGCTGCACAGAGGCTGATAACTCTCATGATCCATCTGCAGAAGAGAATCTCTAACTACGAAGCAAACTTGCGGTGCCCAAATAGCACAAAGAGTGAGAAATTCTAGTAACTCTCGGGATGTTAAATGCTGGAAAACCCAGAATACGGTAATGTCCTGAACAACAAGACACTCAGATTTTTCATCATCTGTAGAAGAGATGCTGAGTTCAGATAGAATACAAAGACAGGAGGATTTGACAGGGCTTAATAATTCTTTCTTTCTGGCTGTTAACAAGCCAGAGCAAACTAACTATTATCCAAAGAAATACCGGTTAGTTAGCAAGGATAGCGGGCTTAAAATGATTCTGTAAGTAGGGGAGTTACAGTCAATACCTCAGCTTTTCCACGTACGCTGAGAGGTCTTAGCGTAATGCCGTGCTGGAGAGGCCACAGCTCCTGTGAACGGTGTCTGTAACGACCGCAGCCGCAGGCCTGGCAGCCACGCAGGGCTTCCTACGCCCGCGCAGAGGCAGTTAGGCCTCCTGTCGCCGCGGCCGCCCGAGGCGGTGACAGCCGTCGTCCTCCAGGCCTCTGGAGAGGCGGGAGCCATGGCGGACGGGCTGGCCGGGAGGCACCGTGCCAGCGGCGGCAGCTCTGTCCCCACCGCGGGGAGCCACAGCTCCGGGCTGCAGCCGTCCTGCCGGGGTGGGCACCGGGGTGGGCACCGGGGTGGGCACCGGGGTCCCCCGCCTCTGCGCCTGCGCAGACACAGAGCAGCCCTCCCTGTGCGTTTGCTGTGATCAAAGGGACTCTGCCGCAGAAAGGCTTCGTGGCTACCCTTTATTTCTGCGTCTCAGATGAACAGTCTTTTGGGCCCTAGATATCATCTGGGAAGATGAGCGGAGGAGGCTGCAATGGCGTCACTTGTGCCGGCACTAAGGACCCCTCCCGGGAGAGCCCCCTGCGATGGGGACAGCCTCCGCCCTGGGGATCGCCCAGAGCAGGTGGGAGAAGGCCCCTAAGGTGCTCCACCAGCAACACGGCATGGCCGATGCCCTGCGCACACCCCTGTTCCTGCTGCGCTGCGTACAGGCCGGGGGGCGGTCACCCTGCTGGCAGACGGGCCGGCCCGGCTCTTTTAGCAGGTCTCTGCTGCAGCTGAGGCCGAAGCTGCTGGGCCCTGGGGGCTTTCTTGGGCCGGCCGCAGACCGAGGAGCAGGCGGCTGCACGCACGGCACCGCCGCGGCGCCCGCGGGCCGCGTGCGGGGAGAGCCGCCAGCCGGATGGGGCCTGACCGGGCTGCAGCCCTGCGTGCTGGAGGGACGCCTCCACCGCAGGGAGCCTGTGGCGCTCAGTGGGAAGAGCCTGGCCGCGCTTCTAGGGACCCAGCTCAGGCAACCGATGTCTTCCCTGCGGCGAGGCAGGCTGGGATCGGGCCTCGCAGGGTGCGAATGGCCGCGGCCGAGCAGGAGAGGTGGTCTCCAGAGCCTGTGCGTGCCTTGGTCCAACCCTGGGTTCGGCCGTACCTGCTGTTCCCAGCAGCAGCTCGGATCCTGTCCCGTCGGGAGCATCCGCTGAACCAGGGCTGAGCCGCGGCATGGCGGGAAGGGGTGCGACGGTGTCCTCATGGCGGGAAGGGTGCGACGGCATCCTCGTGGCGGGAAGGGGTGCGATGGCGTCCTTTCTCCTTCCATAGGACTGTGTGGGCACTGCACTTAGGACTTGTGGAGGCGTTTAAGGCCGAGCAGCGTCCACAGGCAGGGAATGCTCTTTTGCCAGAGTAAGAGTAAAGAGAAGAAACTGAATATCTGAAAAGTGCTGCGTCCTCACAGAGGAAGGGCAGAAAGTAAAGGAGATGTATTCCTCATTGGAAAGGACATCACGGTACGGGACACCCAAATCTCCGGATCCGGGCCGTGTTCTTCCAGCAATGCGGCCTGGGCGGCCGGATGCCGTACTCGGCAGCACTGGTGCCTTTATGGTGAGCTTTGGACACAGCGCTCCAGCTTCTTGTCCGCTGCTGGGGTTTAATGCAGCCCCCGGTTATATCAGTGCTGGACACAGACCTCTGGCCAGCAGCGGCCTGGTGACGGTCAGGTCCTTCTGTTTTCACAAACAGCTTATGCAATCTGCTTTCGGGGCTGAAGGGGACACAGATTTTGCTCAGATCAGACAATAGCAGTTTTCCGGCCAGAGGGAGAGCACACGCACCTCGGGCACTCTCACACCTACATAGGCACTATAGTGTGAGGTCCCAAGCACAGTCAGAAAAAAAGGGTTTTGCTCAAAATATGCCTGTCTGTAAGACTCACTGTTGCACACATACAAGACCCAGTATGCAGGCAACATGCCTGCAACACTTGCTGGCCAGTCATCCTCAAGCTGCCAAGAGGTGGTACTGGTGCCCATGGCAGACGGCTGTACCCCGCGTCTCTGGGAAGACTTGGCACAGGTTTACATCTGTTGGCAAAAGGATACCTTAAGCCCAAGCATTTCTAGACAGGACGTAGGAAAAATGAAGTAGGAAAACTACAATGATTGCCAAAACTTGGAAAGGCATTTCTTCTGCACCAGAGTACCATTTTTGGAGAACCTAAGATCAAGATGAATGAAGGGGAGGCACAGCCTCTGCTGGGATCAGCCCTTGCTCCGGCTTCTCTCACACCACTCTCTGGCCCCTTGCCTAAGCCCGTCACGAAGGATGTGACTTTGCTGGCATGGTGGCTTGCATTATCCGTGCTTTGTTCTATTGGTAGAACCACAGACTCACAGAATGGTTTGGGTTGGAAGAGACCTTAAAGATCATCTGGTCCAGCCCCCCTGCCGTGGGCAGGGACACCTTCCACTACACCAGGTTGCTCGGAGCCCCGTCCAGCCTGGCCTTGAACACTTCCAGGGATGGGGCATCCACAGCTTCTCCGGGCAACCTGTTCCAGTGCCTCACCACCCGCATCGTGACACATTTCTTCCTTATGTCCTTTCTAAACCTGCCCTCTTTCAGTTCAAAACTGTTGCCCCTTGTCCTGTCACTACAGGCCCTGGTAAGAAGTCTCTCTCCGTCTTTCTTATAAGAACCTTTATATACTGAAAGGCCGAAGCTCTCCCCGGAGCCGTCTCTTCTCCAGGCTGAACAACCCCAACTCTCTCAGCCTTTCTCCACAGCAGAGGTGTTCCATCCCCCTGACCGTTCTCATGTCCCTCCTCTGGACCCACTCTCACAGGTCCATGTCCTTCTTGTGCTGGGGGCCCCAGAGCGGGACGCAGTGCTCCAAGCGGGGTCTCACCAGAGCGGAGCGGAGCGGAAGAATCACCTCCCTGGCCCTGCTGGCCACGCTGCTGGTGATGCAGCCCAGGACACGGTTGGCTTTCCGGGCTGCAAGTGCACGTTGCCAGCTCATATAGTCTGGTTTTGTTCTGCGCTAAGATACCCTGAAAGAAAGGAAACTTCTTATAGCATCCGTCCTAGCCACACAGAGGCCCCACCGAACAATTGGCTGGTTGCTCAGCATTGCGAACGCACCACACCACGTACACCAGCAAAACAAGCAGTTTAAGGGTAAAGCGCTCCACTGGAAGGTGTGCGGTGTGCGGGCAGGAGCTGCGAGAGGGATGGCACGCACCTGATCAAAGCGATTTGCCCAGCAGCACAGAAGAGCACTGCAGGAGGCCGGACCTGGACCTGGGTTTTCCCAGCCATCACCTCACAAACTCAGTCCTCCACCTGTGTCGCCAGCAAGTTACACAACAGAACCACACGCATATTGCAAAATGTAAGGCTCATGGATTTTCCCATGAGCACTACGGTCTTTTCTGCTTACTAACACCTTCCAAATGCTGGGCCAGAAACCCCTCCGTCAGCTTTCTCTTCAAGCGTTAGCCACCTGCGCGATTAACATCCAGTGTAACAAAGCTCATCAGCCTAGGACATTGAAAAACGTCTGGTTTGTTCCCTTAACGTGCCGTATGTATGGGTTTTTTTCCTTCCTCCTCCTGATATTTATTCAAGTATAGGAGGATTATTTCTGAATTATTCATCATACAATGTCTGATGAGACGGTGGCTGTGCTGGCTCCCACTGCGTAATGAATGAGGCATTAGCCTTTTGCAGATGGTGCTATCAACAGCTCTTTGAATGCGGTATGTTCACCTGCATTTACACAGCACTCTGAGCAAAAGGAGAGAGCTGAACCTAAACGCAGGGCTGGGAGATGATTTTTTACCCTAATACCCGTTAAGTGTCATGCCATGTACAATACTCCCTGGCTCACTCGCTGGCAGAGCCCATGGGATGGCCTCATTTGGCACTCCCTATAGGAGCTATAGGTGGGGTTTCCACAGGGCACCTTCTGACACTGGATGCACCTTCTCTCACGGCTGGAGTCCGACAAAGGGGACAAGGAGAGGAAGTATTTGTGCAACACTCAGGTTTTGTTTTAGACGGTATCTAATACCATTTTCTCAGAATAGAAAATCCTTGTGTAGTTGAGCGTGTATCCTACCAAACTACTCATTACATCGTTCAAGCAACGAAGGAAAGTACATAAACAGAAATTGCTAGCAGTTATAATCACTTACGTATACACTGTCTTTCTACGCCAACGTGTCCTACAAGATTTGGCCACTGCTGCCACTTCAGAGCCGCAGCTCACCTGCATGAGCAGAGGCAGATGCCATCTGCGCGTTCCAGATACTTCTTTCTCCTAAAGCTAGAAACTAAGAAGTGAAAGAAGACGCTGTACTAGGGAACCCGAGCAGTGGACTGAGAAGAGGCGTAACCGGCACAGGCGCACCCTTGCTTTGGGAAGGTCTTTGACAGATATTGGGAGACTTTACCTGTTGAACTGGGGAACACTGCGCAGCTAGCTCACGGCGCCGATGAGCTCGTGAAATCCAACCCCGCATACACAGCGTGCTCGTACGCGCCTGCTTCGCGGGGCTCCCGCTGGTGGCCCTGAGGCCAGCCAGCCGCTCTGGCACCGAAAGAGCCGGAGGACGGGGCAGCAGGAGGCGATGCCTCGCCGCACGCAGCCACCCGCTGCCACCGGCAGCAAGGCGTGCCGGCCCCGCCGGAGGCGAGTTCAGCCGGGCGTTCGGTGCCGGCAGCAGCACTGCTGTTACTGCTGCTTTTCCCTAGCCTACCCCGTAAAATGGAACAAGCACATCATAAAATAAGGATAAAGGGGAATCCAGAACACCCAGAGCTGGACTCTGAGCAAGTCACCAGCAGAACTGTGCGAAAGCTGCTAGCAGCCAATTAAGAAACTTTGCAGCTGGACAAAACTCAATTAGGTGCAGCATTGTTTCCAGCAAGAGCGATTTTGGTGCTACTTTTCTTCTGTTTACCTCAGGAAACGCTATCCTCACGGATGAGGATGTGATCAGCAGCTTAGCCTGTCTGTGGTTGCTGATTCCGAGCTGCCCGTGATGTTCTTCCTACAATTGAAGCAAAAATGAGAATAAAGGCGGCTTGCTGATTTGCAGCCAGCACAGCCTGGGAGCCTTTCAAGCAATCTCAGACTTTCGGTGCTGGTACTTGGTATCTCCTGCCGGAGGAAGGACATCTGATTCATCACCGCCAAAGGCTATAGAAGATGAGTCAGGATTATACAAATTCCATTTAGTTTGTGTAACAACACTACTTTCTGTATTGAAAACTTCCTTTGCTGCTGCCGTAAAGATCTCTGCTGAACAGACCCCTAAATGTGCAGCAATTAGCAACCCGTCACCCAGACTGGGGCTGGTCGCTTGCGTGACCTGTTTTTCGGTATTTGCAGGGTCTCGGCTGCGAGGGAGCGGCAGGGCTGCGCAGCCAGCGTGGCGGGGAAGGGGAAGGGGCCAGCCGGAGGGGCTGATGTTGAGGAAAGCAAACTGAAACTCAGGTGTCGGAAAAGCTGCTTGAGAGAGAAGTGTAGCAGGTTGTGTGGAAAGCCTTCCAAGAGCAGTAAGAGCCACCCAAACCCTGTGACAAGTCAAACCAAAAGCAGAAATAACTTTGATCAAAAATCTTGATGAGATATGGGAGAAATGCAAGTATAGTTTGCATTTGAGTATTAAACTCTGTATATATTGATTTAAAACCCTGGATTAAATCCAGAATATTAAAATATTGGCAAGCTCATATTTATGTTAAATAGTTAATAATAAAAAAAATAATCCTCCAAGCCACTTACAAGCTTTGCTTTTACATACATCATTTTCCCTAGTGATAATTTTAAGAAAATATCATTTTTATAAATGGCTAGGAGACATCTAAATTCCTCAAAATGCTGTACTGACTGTTGAGAGCTCCACTTAATTCACTGCCTGTGGCACGAGGGGGGAAAATGATCCCTCCCTAGGAAAGACAGGTGCTATTACCACCATTTCCATTTCTTTCAAATTGCAAATATTGCTGCCTCTGCAGTGATTCTCCCACCCAACAGTATTTAATAACAACTGAGCTGGCTCCTGTGCTAACAGTTGCCCGGGAAATAAGTCAAGAACGAGTGTGAGTCAAAGAGTTTCAGCAACGTCTGCTTTTGTCCTGAGAATTATCGACAGCAGGAGATGACAGTGGAAAAGTGACGGTCTCTATACAGTTGCCGCTTATGTCAACGGTGAACTCACTATTGAAAATAATTCGCGGGTGTCCGTGCCACACATTGTTTAGTGCTTCTGTCACGGCGTAAGCTGGGAGTTGATGAACGCAAGTTCCCAGATCCGAAGTGCCACGGAGCAATGCTAAGCCTGGCTTGTGTAACCAAACAACAAAGCGTGCAAAGCTGAGGTGTGCACCTTTAGCAGCACTGTACAATCACTTGCTTGGATGATCCCTGGCCGGGGCAGACGAGGTCGGCTTTCCTCGTCATCAGCGCATCCTCAGAGGGTGCCCGCACGGGAGACCTGCCCTGCTGAGCACCTGGACCTGGCTGAGGGAGGACCTGCGCCCAGCTCTGCCAAAAACTGCCAGCTCAGGCACACTGCTAAGCTCACGCAACCGTCAGCTTCCACGTGAGCTGGAGGACTTCCAATGTCAGAGAGCGCAGTACCTCCGTGGCAGCTCCCCAGCGTGACGCGGCCACCAGGCAGCCAGGCCTGCTCCTGGTCTAGTGGGTCTCACCCACACCCTCGAACGCCGGCAGCAGGGAGCCAAAGCAACCCGTTGCCTCTGCCCTACTCACGGGCTGACAGCAGCACTTGAGGACCCGGCATCGAGGACTCTTAAAACGACAGACTTGTGTAATCTGCATATATGCATAGATATGCACACATACACATACACACGTATCTTCCTGATGTGGCATGTTTTAGGTTGCGTGCTTATGAATAGGAAGTACAGAAAAATCTAAAAGCTCAGGTTTGCTAACCCTTACCCGTCCACGGTACGTACCCATCGCAGGTCCTCCAGCCTGCGCCTGAAGAGTTTGCTGCACCAGGAGGACAGGCCAGGGATCGGCCCTGGCCCCACACGCAGTCCTGTGGAGGGTTTCAGAAGTCTATGTAAGGGTTAAGTGGACAATTATGAGTAAAACAAGGCAAGTTTCTTTTTGTAAATATTTCTGAGGAAAATGAAATGTCTGCAGCCATCATCCAGAGGGACGTTAAGGAAGATTGCAGGTTTGCAGACTTAAACAACAGGAACCGCTAGCGTTAATAGCTTGTTGGCTTCCTTCCACCGCCAACTTGACCCCAGGGTCTACTGCAAACAGTCCTCTAGCTCAAGCTACATCTGCTCTCCTTACCAGTTAACTTAAATCATGACTGGGCTTTGGAATTACCCACACATGCACACTCTATCCTAGCTAACTTTGCATGTATTAGCATGGCGAGAGGGAGGGAAATTGCTCTGCACTGGAAATGCCTGCTCCCTGCCCGGTGAGCACTCTACTACCCTACGAAAGTTAAAAATACCCAATGACCTAAACCACCAGAAATGTTTTAAAACACACCCGGGTTAGGGAAACACTTCTGCTTGCATAACACCGTGGCAAGCCACGCTGCTAGTCTGATGTGCCCAGCACTGGAAACACCCCTCTCCTGTCTGACAAGGGGAGGCAGAAGATGCAGGAGGATCGAGGGCTACAGAGGAGGGAGGGGAGGAACCAGGCGAGCATCCAGCCCAAGCACAGACCCAGCCCCGAGGGATTCGGAGGTCAGCGGCAGCCCACGCTCATAGTTTTATCTCCCTTCTTTGAGACAGAATTGCAGTCTCTGGTGGCTTTCCCCTCTTCTGTACAAAAGAGCAGGTGGTGAGGCTCTTTTGGTTTGTTTCACATAAAAGAAACAGATACAGGCTAGTTATCTTGCTGGAAGGGGTCCCCAGGTGAGAGTTCCCTGTGGGACACGAGGTGGGGCGGCAGCACGCCCCTGCCCCTAGCTGCTCTGGCCTGGTTACCTCCCCATAAAATTGGCATGTTTTTCCCATGCAGCGTGATGGCTAACCATTATCCACTGGTAAGGCATCCATTGCTGTCACTGGTGACAATACTGGAGTCTGACTGCACCCGCTGCGGCCCTGATTAGATTGTGTTTAATGGCAGGCTGCTCGGGGAGATTACAAGCACGTCGTGGGCATCGGCTCCTCCAGCACCTGCACACATTGTCCACGGGGGCTAATCCACCGTTTCAGACCTGGGGTATCTTACCTCTTTGTCTCTTCACCTCTCAGAAACCTCTGTCTCCGAAATTATGCTCCCACGCACCCGCTGCTCCCTCACCAATGCCTGCCTACACCACGGGCTCAGCATCTGCAGATTCGTTCCGCCCTGGACCGCGCCATGCTGCCGCCGTCCCTCCGCGTTGCCCCTCCGCATTGCCTCCTTCCCCCTGCCAGCACGTCCCGAGGCGTCGGATGTCCGTCACCCTCGGGGTAGCGACCCTGAGGAAACTCTGGGAGGTTTTGGTTGCACGGAAAGACCTCCTTTTCACAGCATTTTAGTGGAACTGAAGTTCTGGAAAGCACTCCTTACACAGCATAACCTTAATAGTCCAGTACTGGAAACTCACATCTGCCGTGGTTTAACCCCAGCCGGCAGCTCAGCCCACCCAGCCGCTCGCTCGCTCCCCCCACAGTGGGATGGGGAGAGAATCAGAAGAGTAAAAGTGAGAAAACTCGTGGGTTGAGATAAAGGCAGTTTAATAAGTAAAGCAAAAGCCGCGCACGCAAGCAAAGCAAAGCAAGGCATTCCTTCACTCCTTCCCATGGGCAGGCAGGTGCTCAGCCGTCTCCAGGAAAGCAGGGCTCCATCACGCGTGATGGTTACTTGGGAAGACAAACGCCATCACCCTGAATGTCTCCCCCCCCGCCTTCCTTCTTCTTCCCCAGCTTTATGTACTGAGCATGACATCCTATGGTATGGAATAGCCCTTGGCCAGTTTGGATCAACTGTCCTGGCTGTGTCCCCTCCCAGCTTCTTCTGCACCTGGCAGAGCAGGGGAAGCTGAAAAGTCCTTGACCAGTGCAGCAACAACTCAAACATCTCTGTATTATCAACACTGTTCTCAGCACAAATCCAAGACATAGCCCCATACCAGCCACTATGAAGAAAATTAACTCTATCCCAGCCAAAACCAGCACAACGTTGTTACCCAGATTCTTGCCAGGACAAGACAATCAGCATCTGGCTGAGGGCAGATGCCGCGGGCGGGGGGAGAGGCTGCGGCCAGGAGCGCGTCCCTGCAGAGGAACGTTGGCACCTGGTGGCTGGTCCAGCCAAGGGCTCGGGGGCGGCTGGAGGGTGTCCAGCCTTGTCAAAGGAATCTTAACAGTGGAACTGAATACCCAGAGAAAGAATTACAGCTTTGCTGGCATTAACCATGTGTTATCCTCTATGTGTCTGTGTGTGAGGGGGGGTGTACACCTGGAGGAACACCAGAACCAGAGTTTCTGTTATCGACTCGTGACGGAGCTGTCCCTGGCCTCAACAGGCACAACGTGCTCAACAAACATGCACGCACATTGGAGCCTCAGTCCTAAAAATGCCTCCTCTAGGACTGAATAACTAACCACTGGAAATATTACTGTAGGCTTCCTTAATGACAAAAAGTATCATTTATTCCTTTCGAGCCACTGTGTGACACTTCCCACGCGTGATCTCACCCGTAGCGTTTCTACATCAACAGCAGAAACAACAGTCAGACCCACGGGCCACAAACTACACTGGATAACCCAAGAGGCCAGGGCCAGCTGCTGGTCCTGAGCCCAGCCGCACAGGCTGGCCAAGTTCGTGCAATTCGGTCAGCTGCACTTTCCAAACGAGGCAGCTGCGATGGTCTCTGGGAGGGCGAAACCCATGCTTGGTTAGGCAGGATCTTAAGAGCACATTAAAAGCAAAGCACAGAAAGTTAGAGTCGTACGGCTCCTTGGTCTTTGTTTGCAGGTATCCATCTGCATCCACATCCACCTAGGGACAACAGGACATTTCAGGGTCGGTTTGTAGAAAAAATCTCTTATATGAGAAGCGATTTGAACTTTGTTATTCCTCGTACCACACCCCCCTCCCTCAGAGGCTCCAGGAGGAACTTGGCTTGTTTCATCAGCAGGCGCTCCGGCTGGGGGCCGAGGGATTCCAAAGGAGAACACAGTATGGCCAGGATTAGAAGTAGACAAGGTGGAGGGCATTACTGTTCTCACTATTAGAGCCTGGAGAATCTATGTAACCTGGTGGCAAAATGAAAAAAAAAAACCTGTTTTTTTTCTGGGTTGTTTAAAACCATCTTTTCACTACTGAAGAAATGCATCTAAGACGATCTCAAAGCACAGACGTTACACCAACAACAGTCTAAAAGCAAAATATCCTGATTTTATTGAGATGTTTCATCTCTTCTTTTTTTCCTGTCAAAACTATTCCCTAAGCATCAGTCACAGTTTTGCTTGTTGCTCACTCCGCTCCCCCCAGCTGCATGATGGATGGGAGGAAGGAAAGAATAAATTTCTGGCAACAAAACTGATGCCCGAGTTACAGCAACAGTTATAGCAACACTGAGAAACCCAGACCAAGACTGAAGATCTCAGGGACGGGAGATCTGAAGCTCATGCATTAAAGCAGCCCCACAGGCAACGGCAGATGGAGAAGCAGAGCAAGAGCTTCCCGGGGTCCCATCGCTTCAGAGAGCCCCGCACCTTTGTGTTGAGTTCACACACGCCCAAGGGTGCCCGCAGCAAGCGACAGACCTTTGCTCGCCTCCTCCCAGATCCGGTCCGTGGGGTGCGAGGGAGGAGGAGATTTCACCACGACGTCCCCGGTGTCAGGGAGAGGGGTAAAGCGGCAGGCGGAGCTGGCACCAGGCTACAGCAGCCTCTCCAGAGCATCGCGGCTGAGTCCGTGGCAGAGGACAGAGCTTCCTCTGGCACAGCCCTCGCCTTGGGACCCGCTCTTGCAGCTGGTGGCACATCGCAGTCGCTGCGAGCCTGGCAAATACTTTGAAGGAAGTAAAGAGCCAAAAAACCCCCCTGTTGAAATCATACTGAAAATTAAACAGTTGAATAAAAATGTAAGTTTGATATGAAGGCACTCAGTATGAGATAGTTTATTGAGTTCCCACCCTAAAGGTTCACCTGTTTGTTAGGCATCCTGTGTTTACTCTCACAGTAAAGCAAGGTTTTAAAAAAATCAGCAGGAGGTTTTAGAGGTAGCTGGCAGGGTGCAGCAGGGTCGGGGCTGGCCATACCGCGGCTCCGAGCCAGGGGGCACCCATGGGGGACCCCAGCGTGGGCAGTGCCCTCACCCACAGGCACCGTCTGACCCTGGCAGGCAGAGCCGGGGCTGGCAGCAGCGTCCACCTCAGAGCCGCTTATGATTTTGGAAGAGAAAATAACCTCACAGCCTTATTTTTATCATTTTGTCCATTAAAGATGGGTAAAAATTATTCAGCGAGTGAGTTAGGGACTTGTGATAACACCAGAACGTTAAACACCAAAACCCGATCTAAACCCTACTTAGTCTGCAATACCCACGAGCCAAGTTCAATGCCACGATACAATCTTTGCAGGCAGAGAAACTGGACTGACCCATTCTGAAGGCCTTTCTCCACCTCCCTTCCGTGCGAACAATACAAACAATTACACAAGCCCGACACGCAAGAAATAGCTGGGCTTCAGATAAGGCAAAAACTTGCATTTTGCACTGCATGCATGCAAATAACAATCCAGGTAGCAAAGTCAACTGTTAAGCGTCATCATCTCTCTACTCACTACATTTTTTAATCACTTCTTCTTAGAGCTGTCCAAAAATGTCCACCGTACATAATTAAAACCAACTCCAGTTTGTGATACATCAAAATTCTAATTATACCTTTTGTACCTTCGATGTACACCATAGTTCAAACATCTTCAGATCTGACAGGCAGATGGAGTTTAGCAGGAAATATTACATCAACAGATGCTACTGCCTCGTTATCTTTGCTCAGTCCAGGCACAAACGGAGGGCTAAGGCAAGAAAACATGCTTTCTTATAGGGCCACCATCTGCTGCTTTGAGAAGCTGCTGTCACTGATGACTCAGTATCACTTGTATATGTAAAAATATTGCTAATATCATTCTTGAGACAGCTATTATTAACTTTATTGTAACTATTGACTAGCACCAAGATGATAGCAATAAGAAAATATTGTAACTAATGAGTCTAAAAGGAAAATAACTTTAAATAGAATTGATTGAGAAAGGGCAGTTATTTCTCTTGGAAACCTTTAGAATAATAAACCTTTTTGTCCTCCTTCTTTTCTATCATATTCTGTTAAGAAAGGGAAATGTTTGGTGCTTGACATCAGGCAGAGCTTTTCCAGTTGTGGAAACTTACAGTCTTCACACGCACACACAAAAGTTTTTTGTTTATCAGAGTTTGTAAAGAAAAGAACTGATTATTGGATTGCCAGCAGCAGGGATGAAGAGTTACAATTATTTGTTTTATAAAACAAGATGATGGGAGACCACGAGGCGTAAAGGTGTTCCAGCACACGGGGGGCACCGGGGGCCTGCTGAGCACGCGGCTCATCTCACCGGGATCAGGAAAGGAAGAAAGAAGCTGATGGAAAGATGCCCACGGAGCGGAGGGTCCTCGCGGCCACTACGCAAGTCAAAATGACTCCATGGACCAGGAAGGCTTGCATGATTTGAATTCTGTAGTGAACAGACATATAATCAAACCACAGGTCAAACCCGGATTTTGACCTGGCAGACAGATAATGAGTTAGCTTTAAACCACCACTTTTCCTTCCCGTTGCCCAGTGCACCGCACCTCTGCACAGCGAGTACGTGCACCGGTCCTCCCATCTTGCTGGCTGGATTTGATCTTGTTCCCTTGCCCCAGCAAAGTGCCAGCAGACCGTCGCTGCTTTACAGCCAAAAGCGAAGATAAACTTATGTCCCAGGCAGTTACTACTCTGCCATCCACAAAGAACCAGGCACGCCCAAACAGCACGCCTGTGCACCCTTAAACTTTCCCAAAGAATGCGAGTATTTTCACGTATACAAAAATTAGATGCAGCCCTTGGGCCCCTCGGAAGCTGTCGGATCAGTCTCTGTTGTCAAGCTGCATCAGGCGGTACGGAGAGAGAGCCCAGCCCTCTGCTCTCCAGACCTTTTCAGTGCGGCAGGTTCTCTCAAGTATGCTGCATCTGGTGGGAGTGCCTGCTCCTTCCCTCCCCTCACTCCCCGCTAACGGGATCTCCTGCATTCCCAGCGGCACGCCTACAAGCACTGTTAGGTCCAGCATCTCTTTTTCGCCTCCTTTCTATTTTCACCTTTTCTGTTCACATCCCTCTCCGTCCTCTCCCTCCTGTGCCCTTCGCCCCGTTCCCCACAGCGCAGCCTCATCCCGAAGGCGGCAGGGCCGTAAGGGCAGAAGAGGAGACAGGCCGGGCTCGGGAGGGGCCGAGTGCCCTCGCAGCCTGCTACGGCAACGGGTGCCGAAAACCGTGGATTTAGCACCGCAGGTGGTGCAGGGAAGGCCCTTACGGGGCTGTACCCTCGGTCACAGCTGTACACCTCTGTGCACCCACTAGAGAGCGTGTGACTGCACAAAACCAACTCAGGCACACATTCAGTCTAATAAAAGATCACACTTTTCCAGAGACAGGCACCGCCATGCGTTCGATGAAGAGAAAGGGACCGTTACGACCTCCCACGCCAAAAGCACCTCTTGCTTTAGAGGGCTGCACGAGTACCTGGGGCATCCGGCCCTGGCGGGAGCGGACGCAGGTACCCCGGCTCCCAGCCCCGGGCTCTTCCCCCAGGACCTCGCCGCCACTCTGAGACGCGGTGGCAGAACACACAGACCTCTGCTCAACGACACCGACAACAGCAAAGCTGGAAAGAACGTTCTTGCTTTTGACGTACACGTACACCATCGGAATAATTTCACAGTTGGCTCTATGAGGCAAATTTTATTACACGACTCAGTTTGGGGGATCAAAATCTGCAAGCGTAGTTTTGCAATACTGTGACATGGGGAGTGATATTTTAAGCTAACATGTAGCAGCATTTACTCTAGATACCATGTAGGGTATCTGTATCTGTTTGCATTTATTTTGTAGATGTGTTTAAATGCCAAATACTCTTAAGAATGATGGGCTATTAAATTATACATTCACAGACACAGTATAAAACAAGCCTTTTTAAAAGCTGATTTAAAAGAAGTGTATCAGGCAAAAGGAAAAACGTTCAGGTTAATTTCTCCGCAACCTGGTTGCAGCGGCATTCATTGCCCCGTGCTGGCCACTTTCAATGTTTCTGGTCTCTGGCCCCAGCAGGGTCTCTGGCCCCCAGGGCTGAGGGAGCAGGGGCAGGTGCTTTTTGATGCCGTCCTTTATTTCAGCCTGCCTGCTGGAACGCTGCTTGTGGCCTCTGCGCTGTAGAACCAGGTCCATTAGGATTAACAGTTAGTCGCTTCAAATGAGTAAGAGCAACATGACCCAGCAACGCAGAAGTGAGCAGCTCTCCAAAAAGACCATTTCCTGGCCTCTGCCGTGCAAGCTGTAGAAGAGAGCAGAGCCGTAGACCGCTGCAGACCAGAGTCCAAGAGCTTTCTTTTGTGAAGTGCTGCAGTTTCAAAATTTTTGTTACGATGGGAACAAAAGTATCTTTTCACTTACATCTCCAGACAGAGAGAGGGACGCTACAGCACACAGTATCATGACTTATCATAGCAGTAAGCAAGTCGCACGACCACTAAAGTCCCTTCTACAGCCCGAGTATCCTGGGCACTGAGCGAAACCCAGCACGTGAACTCAGTGGCGAGTACGGCCTCAGTGGGCAGCTCCTCAGGCCCTGCACAATCCTGGCAGGCAGGAGGTCTTCTCAGAGAGCTGCAAGCAGACTTCTTGTTCAACCTGAACTATTCTCTCCCTTTCCAGAAACTTGCTTTTGGGTTGAAGATATTAATGACAATTTTTCATCACAAGCAATATGTTTTTTGGCAGAACATAGCTGTAGGCAGAAACGTCTTTTTGATAGAAAAGCTTCTTGCTAAATGGTTTTTTTATACTAGCTCGTCTTCATCATAAATAACTTCAGAACCAGCAAAGTAACTAGTCTCAACCTCAGCAATACAGTCTGAATCTGACCGATTTACTGGTATTGCCTCAGGGAGCGTTTTAATAGTAATAACTTTCTCACATGAGAGCTGAAATAAACACTGCTGCATGCTAAGTAGAATCTACACTCTAGAGATATCTTTTTGCATCCCAGAGAATGAATGACCTCACAAACAGCTGTAAAGTTGAATGGAAGCCAGAAACACAAGAAATTCAGGTTAGAAACATCAGTTCAAAGCTAGAGGCCAAGTTTGGAGGACCAGCAGTGAATGGAAACTTACAGATCCACACAAATTTCAGGGTTTAATTTATTGTAGATTACCTAGTGCTGACGATCTGAGATGAATATGCCCAAATCAAAAGCAATGGGGATCTGATTATTATCTTTACGTAAAGGAGCGCTACGTTGAGAGAGGATGCCAAAGAATAAGGTGCAGATGAGCTGCGACCTCTTCCATCCACCCACAATCCAAAGTTTAGTGAATATACGTACTTCAGTCAAGTCCTTCCTTTACACAGGAAGACCATAAGCCAACAAACTTCTTCGGCCAAAGCTGATACAGACAAGTCTTGTGGAAAAAGGAGTGGTGTAAGTGCCATTTATTGTGAAGTTAAATGGCAGAGTTTAACGTTAAACGCCACACAGACTAGGAAGTTTTGTAACTGTTCATTAACTGCAGAGCAGCGCAGGTAAAGCTCTGTCTCCAGGTCAGCCCGCAGAACAAGGGGTTGCGCTGCCAACCGTTCTCATGTCCACCAGCAACAGAGGACGACGGACAAACTCTCAAGCAGGAATCTGGGCGTAGTCCCGGCAACGCGAGCCCAGTGTGCTGGACGCAAAAGCGTTATGGCTGGAGAAAGAACGTCAAAAAGAACTTGGAAACTCAGTGGATAAACAGATCACCCAAAGGTGTCCTGGGGCTTCTCAAAAGGAACGGTGCTGGTGCTTGCCAAAGCAAGGAACGCTCAGGCAGCAGTAACACAGGTAGGTGCACAGATGTGGATTCTGTACAAGGATATCGGTTAAAAACCAGACCATGACGGAAAGGAGGATGAGAGCTTGGTGGTCGTTTGCAATACACTTCTAATACTCTACAACTCCTATTACATCTTCCATGCTTTCATTAAGAGAAAATATTGCACTCTGTTAAGGTCCATTTAAAACAATGAAAATCGTAAACATGTGTGCACATAAACTTTGTATTTTTAAGCAAACATGGTATGCAGTACCTAAGAGTTATAATGCAAAAATATTTCCATAATTTTTAAATTAAACTTATTAACAATCTGCAGAGTTCTTCAAGGAGCATCCTTAGAATTTATGGCTTTAGGTGGTACCAGGAGATGTAATTTATCACTTTGGCTCATCAGGTAAAAGAGTTCATGACTTAATTAGCTCTGTGCACCCAAACGAGTATTTATTTCACTCATGTTTCTCTGTTAATCATGCAATTCTGCAGGCATTTTTCTCCTGCTGTGTTTGACAAAAGCTAGCTCCCAGCAAGCGGGCAAGTTCTAGCACTTGCAATTTTTGTGCCTCCGAAGTCCTTCATTACACGACAGCATTTACAGTGGGAAAGTATTGAGTATCTGCTTCTCCTCCACTCCAAAGGCCGCCTCAGGAAAAGCCCAGAGGGGCCCAGGGAGCTGGCTGTGGGTCGCTGATCTCAGCCTCAGGTTACAGCAGCTTCCCGAGGAGAGGCCGAGGGGCGGCAGCTTCTTCGCGATGTTCATCGCCGGTTTTATGCCAGCTGGGTGTTGCCGTTGTTTCTGAAGGGCTACAGAAACAGAGAGTTCTCCCTCTTTTCTATACTTCCTACAGTACAAAATAGTTTAACGTGGGTTTCACTGACCTTTATAAACTACTTCTGTTGGGCTCACGGATGTCTCATCTGACCCCACAGGAACAAGAAACACTCCTCAAAAAAGAAGAGCCAAACAAAATATATTGCACACAGCTAGCAAACGGTTTGCTCCCGAATCTCCCATCAGAGGGAAGTGTGCTTTAACACGAGGGAGCTGCCGTGTTCTAACCAGGATTATGCCAGTGAAGACAGCATGGCAGAAACTAGCAGGGAGTCTCCCACTATAACGTGTAACAACTCCTACCTCCGATTTATACTCTGCAAAACCCGCTCCACCTTTAACCAGCAAATCCTTTCTGTGATTACTATGTAGTGTGCAAACAGCTGCAGTTCCCTACCTGCCAGGACAGGGAAATGGCTTGGCATGAGGCACAGCTATTTTCTGATTAAAATGAACCCATTATTTCCACTAAAAGCAGAGCTGATTATCTAATGGGCGTTTCAAAGAAAATGTTTTCTTTGCAGCCACAACATTGAAAGAGTGTGCAGCAGTTTTCTGCATATCACTAAGACGGGCATAAAGCAGAACCTACAAAACGTTGAGAATCAGCAAATCAATATTTTATAGCCACTCTGCACTTCCTTGAAAGACTGTAATGCTTCTTACAGACAAGAAAAATATCAAATTTGGTACATTCTGACAATCTCAAAGCCGTTCTTAAAAATTTCTGGACCAATCCTCCGTTGGTCCTGTGAGGCAGGTATCATGGGCACTACTGGCATTCAACAGGAGGGAAAAGAAAGGAGAAAAGCTGACAGGCATGAAGATGACAGGATGTGAACAGAGAAGAATCCAGGGACCACTTTAAATACCTACAGCACTGAAAACCAGCACATTCAGAGGGAAATTCATCTGAGCAGTTTCAGCTCTGCAGAGGCTAGACAGATCGGCTCTCTAGGCTGCCTGATGGTACTCAATAGGAGAGCGGTGCCCACCTCCACGGGGTAACGTGCGCTGTCCTACCATGTGTGCTCCAGAGATCCTCTTATAGGATGCCAGCAAGCAGAGCTGCCTCCCCTTTAGAGAGGTGAAATAAATCCTAACCACCACGTTAAGTCACAAGAGAGCACAGGAAACATCTGAGAGCTGTTTGATCTTATGCGTAGTGAAGTCATTTGCATAACAGGTTGAAGACTTTTCATACTAATTTCAATTGACTTTGAAAAATGAAAGCAGGGTGCTAGCAAAGAACTGCAATGACTCTGTCTCAAGAACGAGGGGGAAGTCCTGCTCCTTCCTCCCGCATCCGCTGCAGATGCAGGTGCGGAGGCTGGTCGCTGTGGTAACACACACCCACACGGATCCGCTCTCATGCTCACTGTGCGGGGCGGCAAAAAAGGATGGGAGACAGCACTTTTTCTTATTAGCTCTTCAAATAAGCCTGGTATGACTAAATTGCAGCAGTGGTACTTTAGAAATTAAATAACTGCTTAATCTCCATAACATGGAGGTGTTCTTACTCCATTCCTATACTATCGCTATTACTAAACTAAAAGGATGATAAAACTTTAAAAAAAACCAACCCCCAAACCCCCAAAATTCCTAACCCCTCCTCCCACACCTGATACCCTAAACCTATCTCCAATTCATAGCAAACACCTTGGATCTCAAAATCCCATGCTCCAAAAAGTCAGCAGATCTTACTCTGCCCGAATTAAAATTCTGTGCAAGGAAGGAGTAATACTGAAATGCATTATACTTACAGTAGTCAGGAATATATGTCAAGGTGAACGTAGCCCTGAAGCTTAATGTATGCGAGAGCTGCCAGAGCTATTAATTAGCTGACAGAATGAGGAACAGTAGTTGATGCGTGAAGAAAAGCAACAACTAGAGACAGCAAAACCAGCCTTGCAATCTCTTAGTGAAGAGTTACACAGTGCAGATGGTCTCCTGTAGCCAAAGAGACACTTTGAGGACTCTCAAGATAAAAGGTTGTTTTACTGAGGAGGTAGCTTGCAGAGCTTCACGTAGGTATAGAAGGGAAATTCACTCATGCCATTTCTGTGGAAGACATTTCTCCAGTCTGGTACGAACAGTGCTTCGATGGGACTGCAAGAGGAAATGGCTTGAGCAAGTCAAAAGACGGCACTATTCAAACACCTCCTGCTGTTCAAATAGTTACATTTTGAGAGAAGTAACAGTGCCTCATACTGGGCAAAGCAAACTTGAAAAACCCCATTAGGTCAATGCACTACATGAACAAAACTGAGGATAAAACTTTACCCGTGGTATTTGGCTATCGTCTTCCCACAATCTCAACATTAGGTACGAAGTTCCCTGGTTTCCGTGACCTCTGGTGTCAAATGGTGCAATCTAGGAACACCCACTGATCATCTCTACCACAAGGTTTCAGGTCTCAGCTGTGCCAAAAATCAGGTCACAGAATTACTGCAGTTAATACTTCTAGCCAGGGTCAACTTGAGTTCCAAAACCATATTCTGGTCACTTGATGCCTTCATGATGTAACAACAGTTCTGACGTTCCCACAGTCTGACGAATGGCTAACGGTGCGCTAGGACAGACTTACACAGAACTGTAAAATCCTCCCTACTAAACCTACCAACAGCATCATGATTTGAGAGTGCTAGTCAAGAAACACCTCAAGAGAGAAATCTTCTGCCCTACAGAACTTGTACAAAGTGGAGAAGACAGAAAACGAAGTGGGCTGGCAGAGAAAGATGCTCATACAGGACAATACAAATGTCTTACTGCTTATAACAGTACGGATCTCCTTCGGCGGTTTGCCACGCCACAGAAATACACAAGCGGATGCTCACCCAAAGCCAGTGGCAGCTGGTGCCGTGTTAAGTCCCAGCACTGTCTTCTATAGATCAGCGAAGAGCACGGCCAGCATAGTCAGCAAAGGCCAAGGATGTGAAATTCAAAATGCCAAACCAAAGACCAAACGAATCCCAAACCATTAATTTTGGAGAGCTCTTTCTTTATAAGCCTCTCACGCTCCTCTATTCCTATCACTCGCTAGAAAGAGGATCACTCAGAAGTTTACTGCTGCATTAACAACAGCTTCTTGCATTTAAATTACCCCACCTTACTGCAGAGTGGGGAGGAAAAATGGAAGGGGTGTATTGGCCTTTCTGAAGCATATGAACTCCTCCTTTGCCAGAGAAGCCTGAGCTTATTTGGATCACCTTAAAACCTTTCTTCCAAACCTGTTCAACATCCAAACCCAAATAAAAACCACGTAAGTAACTTAGCCTAGCAGATACTTCAAGCAAAAACTAAGTATTATCCCCAAACAATTGCACTTCAGGAAAAAAACCCCAAGGCTTCGGTTCAAAAAGGGCATCTCAAGCCAAAGAGAGCTTTAACAAATGCCTAGGTTTAGTCATGTACTTTAATCCCACTGATTTCACAGGGATTTAAATGTTGCCTTAATTTATGCATGCTGAACTTTTAAAGTGCTTTACTGGATATGGGCCAAAGGAAATGGATGCCTCTTACAGCTTGTCCTTAAGAACCAGAATATTTCACCCTTAACATCGATGATTAAAACAGTTAAAGCAGTTCCTAAAGGCAGTGATACAGTAAGAAAATGCCTTTCCATCACCATTCCCTTTTTAAGCAGGGCTCAGAACGATTAAGATTTCCTCCACGGACCCTAAGCCACAGGTAGAGTCTTGTCAGATGACTTGCACAGGTCTCCCTCCAATCTCTACAGTTCTGTGATGTTCTCTTTACCACGTTCAAACACAGTTACAGTTCAAGCATCTTAGGTATAGATCCTCAAATGTTAATCAGTTCCTACCTAGGCTGACAAAGACTCTGTACCATCGGACTGTGTCCTAAACTCGAGAACTAATCAACGTGATCTTAGAGCTCTCCAGGAGCAGGAAATTCACGGAGCGCTGACCATCTGTTCCGCTGTAGTGCACCAGCCGCCGGCCCACCCTTTGGTTTGAACCATGCCAGGAGACAGCGACTCACACATCAGCACTGCTGCTCCTGGAAGCCTTCCCGTGCCCTGGAGGAGCGCGCCTGCAAAGAGACAAGCAAATACAGTCAGTGCGTTCCCCTGCCTTTCTCTGGACAACTTTTAAGGTTTAATAATTGGATTCTTTCTCTATGCGCATTTCTTAAGGAAATTGTCCAAATGTTACTGAAACTCGTTTGGATATCTTTGCAATGGAGAAGGATCATTTAGGTTTAGCCAGCAGTACAGTTGGGATATCAGAAGCTAGAAGGCATATAAACTTGCAAAAAACCAATCTTCTACTTTGAGAAACCTGTACAGGCCCAGGGTGCAGATATGTTTAACTTGAGCTGAAGCTCGTTACTCAGATTTCCCCTTTCTTTTTGTTAAGGAAATGATATTATATGCATTGTTTTAATACAGTTTGGGGGGTTTTAAACTGGGAGGAGTAGAACATAGCAAGTACATACACACAGCTGTATAATTTTGTGGACAACAGTTTATTACACAGTAAGAAACAGAATAACCTTTTATACAAATTAGAAAACTGTGACAAAGTATTAGTTAAACATTACAGTACCAGACCATGTCTCAAGCTATAATTTTTGATTTATAAGTCAATTACACAGGATAATTAATGCACAGGAACATCTCAGTCATCAATAAATATTTCACTATTTAATACGCTCCAAAGGAGAAAGTCAGAAACTCGAGCTCATTTGCAGATCACTTCAAGCACGGCTGTCATTTTGGAAATAACTACATTAAAATCCCTGTACAGATATCCACCTTTCAGCACAGATGAATTTGACGACCAACAGATATAGTTAATGATGCATTAACATTCCCACCTGAAACTTGTTATGACCACGTCCAGCACCTCCCTGGGTGCCCAGCCAACATGTTGTAAGACCACCAGATCCCATCAGAAGGGTGGATCTCAACAGAAGATTTAAAGTGGTTTGTCCACCACATCAATAAGATTCAATTATTTTATTGCTTGCTACCTACTTAAAGAAAAGCGCTACGATAATTTTTCTAAAGTAAAAAATTATTTCATTATTTAAAGCAATACTGCTTATCAATATTACCTGGGCAGGAAAGGCTACTACCCATATCTGAAAATTCCCTTGAATTACCTCACACCCCGATATTTTCATGCTCTCAAAGCATCAAGACTTTTTAAGACCTAATAAAATATCAGTGTTCTCACACTCATGCCCAGATACACATAGGCAGGTCACAGATTCTTCAGTATTTTGAAACAAAACTAAACATTAAAAAACCTGATGTGTCTTTTTTGTCCAAACTATTCAACCTGAATATGCAAAACAGTTTGGTAAGCAAGACTGCCCTTTCCCAAACACAGATCAAAACATTTTTCAACACCTAAAAGGTCTGGCAGCTAGCCCAAGGCTAGGTCTATCTGTTCCCTTTGGTCAACGAAGCAATAAAGCACCGTATGAAAGTAGCTCATTCGCCTTTCAGTAGAGGATCAACTGTCTTCTGAAGGTGCCTGTGCCTCCACCTCCAACAGTGAGATTCTGGGTTCAGAGGCTGAAGGACCTAGAAGACTAGCGTACTTCTGGCAAGGTCTGTGGAGAGATGAACTCCAGCTCTGAGCTCTGGAGCGAATGCACACGTGTAGGGCTATATACGAAGTGTCAGGCTGTGACATGAAGCACGTGTCCCTCACCTTCAGCAGACTGCATTTAAAGTTGCTTTATCCTTTCTAAGTTTGTGTGTGCTGGAACCTTTATCTGGGATTTTCAGTTTTAGGATAGACCGTTAGCATTTTTATTTGAATGAATATAAATTCATTTGGCCTGGAAAACAACTGTATAGGGGTTTTTTGTTTGTTTTTTAAAATCACCACAGAAAAGAAACGGCTGGTGTCCAGGAACACCATCCTGGTACTTCAGACTGAAGAATCCCAAAGTTTTCACTCATCTTGCCCCTTCATTTTTAGCCTTCAGCATGTCTTACTGCTTGACTAACTATACAATACTTTGCTTGCTACAAACAGGCATTTTTTCCTCACATTTCCATTTAGTGTTCTTGCAGAACATGAAAAGACCACCTTTCCAGAAATCACATCAGTAAAAGTCTGAATTGTGTTACATAAGAGAAAGATTATCATAATAAGAACAATCCACCACAGGATGAACCTGTGACTTTGCTCCCTCTGACAATTTGTAACCTAGTTCTCTTAAAAAAAAAAAGTGATAATGTTAGTTTACTAGCTCAGTTCAGGTTTTGTTTTCCTTGCACAGCTCTTCATCCATCTGTCAGCTGCTGCCAGACATTGGACATCCGACCATGAGAGAGGAGAATGCAGTCAAAGCCGATTATTAGCTACATCCAAGGGACTGGAATGTCAGTGACTGATCCTAATACATACATGAGGAAGGAAAGAAACTGAGGCTTGAAGGAGACATATTCTTAACACGGGAATACTAAAATATGGTAGCTTCACTTCTGTAAAAGCTCCCTCTTTGCTCAGTTCATTTACATTATGTGTCATCTTATATACTCAATAGGAGGCTGTTACAACATATATAAACACATAAACCCATATTTTAATGCAGTATGTAAAAAGAAATCCCTGGATACTGAACAACTGAAACTGAAAGATGGAAGAGAGAAAGGTATATTTATCATTTTGGAGCAAAGAGGTTTTTTTTTTTAATCATGTTAAAAATCATAGAGGACATGGAAATTCATTTTCCTGCTTAATTCTGTCAACGTTTTTTTCCTCTGACAGCTATACATGTTTATCTTGGTTTTGTATAGGATGAGCAATTCCTCTCTGAAAACAGAAGATTTATGAAACATACATTTACAGTAAACTTATAACTCCAGTTGGTACTGGAGAAGCAGCTAGGACGATCCGAGGCTTTACTATCTCGAGAGAAACTTTGACACCACAGCCAGGCTTTTATGCATTTGTCCCCTAACAGAGATAGGCAGCTTCCTCCCAGAAACGCATGACTGCCTCTGTTCATTAGCTGCTTGACTGCCAGAGAACGGAATAGGAAACTTTGAGGAGGTCAAGTTTTTCCCTGTATCAAATGTGAAATGGTAGGAGGGAAAAAAAAAAAAAAAATCATGCCTTTTTCATTCCTAAATCTATCAGTCCAGTTTTGTCTCTCTGCATCTGAAAAATTTTCATCACAACCTCATTCCCAGTACCACCTCTAGACTCTCCAATCCCTTTGTCCTGAAGCCCCCAAACTCCAGGAGACAGATAAGCAGTGTGGAAGGTCCCCTACTCAAGGATGAGCCTGTGGCCTATTCTGAACACATCACAGCTACTGCTGCTTAGAGAATCTGAGGTTGTCAGAGAGAAGGAATTCCAGTTCAACAGTATCATCAGTGGTCTCTACTGGTACATTACTCTTTTCCACAGAGGGTGAGTAATTCCATACTTCATGTCTTGAAGCTAATATCCTTGAAGTCCCATTGCAAGAACATGCCTCTGGTTGTCTGATGCTGTCTGAGCAAACACGGTTTGGATGGTAAATGCCTGGACAGGAATTTGGTTGGCAATGACTAGGGACATAGTATTTACTTGCCACTGGACTTGACTCTGTTTGATTATGAAAAGGATTATTAGCCATGCAACAGGTCTGGAGACAGTTATTATTTTTGAATCCATGATGAAGGCCTAATTTTGCAATA
Organism: Ciconia boyciana; assembly: GCF_034638445.1. Lineage (NCBI taxonomy): Eukaryota > Metazoa > Chordata > Aves > Ciconiiformes > Ciconiidae > Ciconia > Ciconia boyciana. Next base: position 25,484,386 of record NC_132937.1, read on the forward strand.
AGGGGCTTCCCAACATTAACTTCCTTTCTTTCATCCATTGTATCTTCTATTCCTGGATACTCATAGTGCAAGCAAACAGTGAAGATCAAGTGTTCCTGCAAGGGGGGGGGGTGGGGAGGAGAAGAAGAAAAAAAACCTGTTACACTTCCACACTTCCTCCCCAAATAAACAATATAGGAAACACTTAAAGAGGCATAGTCTACTGGAGAAGGAGACTAACCTTTTTAGGAGCTAAAGACACATATTAGGCAAGACTTGTTTACTGAGGACCTCTTTTGGTTAATACTTGCTCACCTGATAGTCTTTAATTCTAGAAGCACTTATATTACACCAGCTGCCAAAAGCACTGAAGAAGAGGTACCAAGCGATGTCCAGCACAGATGTTCACGACACAAAGATACAGAGATAAACTTAACAGTGCCACAGTACGTTGAAGTGGGAACCTTTCAAAAACTGCATGCCCAAGAGCACAGGTTGGAATGGAAGGAGATGATACGTAACATTTTCATCTCCTACTAATGACTTTGTAAGATGCAAATCTGCTTCAGGTCACATTCTTCTTATACTACAGGGGATAGGAACATCCCCACAGTTGCAAGGGCTGATCTTCACAAAAATAATCATCGTGTCAAAGTTCAGTATGGGCCTAGAAAATACAAAGTGCCTTGCACGATGGTATCAGGATTGCATATTTGTTGATTCCCTGGCTTTTATTTTTCAGCTAAGCAACTGATGTCACTAAATTGTGCTATTAGTAATTCTTTCCCTCCAAAGAACATGTTACTTATTAAGCAGACAATACACAGCTACCTCAACAGAACTGCAAAGCAACATGACTAATCTAAATTATGTGAACAAACTTGTGAGGAATAATATATATTAACCCTTAGTTTCTGCAGTGAACTTAGCCTGGTGTAGAGGCAGTGTTTGGGAAGGTCTTTTGATACTAAATAGCTTCCGGTTTCCTCAGGAGTTCCCTTATTGGCCTCTTTAGGATCCACATCCAGGTCCTGTTGCAAGAAAAAAAAATGAAAACTTAATTGAAGGCACAGAATTTGTAGAACATAAAATAGTTCGCAGTATTTCTTTATAAAAAATCAGTACTTTCTTCTTCTTAGAAAGAAAGAAAACATCAATCTTGGATTACTTGCAAAAGCTGCTGAAATCACTGTTAGTCACAGGCAGAAGGGGCTACATTTGAGCAGGTTACCCTCTTTTGCTGATGGTTCCTGTCAAACTTGCTGTGCTTGCTTCAGGGTTGCTCTTTTTTACCTAACTTCTGCTATGAAGTACAGTACTACAACACTAATTCTGTGGGCTAAAAATACATGTATTTATTATGCACATTAACTCAAATATTTTATTCATAAAGCATTGGAAGTGTCCTGTTTGTTCTATCTAAAAAGGTTTTCTGCCCCATGTCCTCTTTCATAGACATCAGAAAAGAAGGCTTTTTGCCCCGAGGAGCTTTCCGTTTTACTCGTATCCTTCACTTTACTGTGATCAGCTGAGTAACATCAATGGAACTGGACAGGATCACCCACGTGCAAAGAACTGTAAAACTCAAGCCTAAGAAACCTTCTCCTGCAAGGCAGGTGTGTCCTCAGCTCACACAGGAGCTACTGACATTTAACTTTTTCAATTAAATATAACAAATACTTGATATTAGACAATGAAAAACAAAGGAGACTTTGAAAAAGATGACCCCAGATTCATTTTAATGTATTTTTACATATATTAAAAATATGCATAAAAAAAAAGGGTGTCTGTACAGACACACACATGTAAGCACCTGATTTCAAGAGTTTAGACTCATTTTATTACAAGAGATGCAGTTTGACATGGACAGACCAGACAGTTTTCAACTTCATTGAGAGATCACCGAGACACCAATAGGAAGCACTTACGAGTGCGAAGTCTGTAACGTAGGCTCTGCAAACTACTATTTCAGGTGGCTTCTTTACTATTCGTGTGTAGATTATCATGACATTGGAAAACTCAGCTGCAAACCCCAACTGAATCTGAACACCACATTTGAATTCAAGATACATGCTTTCTGGAAGCTCTGCAAATAAATAACACATCATTACATTCTAAATAAAACTTAGCAGATGTATTTTCTATTTTTTAAATTTTGTTTTTAAATTCAAAAGTTTTAAAAGGTATGGACCCCTTCCTCTTGCCCTCCCTCTACCTATGACTTACATATTGACACTGAAGCAAACCAGGTCAGAAGCTAACCAGGCAGCAACGCTACTTGCTAGTAGCATGCGGTAACTGGCAGACACTGCCAGGGAGAGCTGACTCACTGCTGCTTTGCAAGTTCCTTTCCAATCTCTGTGCAACTAGCAAGGCAACATTTACTGTAATGAGGATATAGCTTACTGACTCAAGAATTTGTTTATGTACCTGTAATCAAATCAGTAAGGTTAATATGGTATATATCCAATATATAGGAGACACAGCTATAGCATTATAAGAACCTTTGCATTTGACAGCAGAACAAGTTTCAGGTTCATTTTTTTCCTTTCACAACCTATGCACACATTCACAAAGCCTAGCCCGCAACACTTTTCTTCTTTGTATTTTGGACCTTTCTCAATCCATAGGAATACATCTGAAAGTGCTCAAGGGTCAATGTCATCATTCTGTGTCTGTATGCTTTGCACTGATTTTTCCACTCCCACTGCAAGTGGATTATTTAACATTATCATGGACGGACCTTTATACAAATATAAAGGTTATTCTCTTCCCAAATTCCAAACGCATTCTCTTCTATGCATGGCTTGAAACAAATAAACCGTAAGATAACATTATCTCTTTATAATTTTTGTTTTGCACTTCAACCATTTAACAAACAAGAATTAAGGGCTTGATTCCACAAATAAAAATATACATCTGTGAAAGAGTCTGCCTACATGACTAGTTGTCTTGACCCTCTGCCCAACCTGTCAAAGAAATTTTAAAGTGTACTCCAACATATTTAGGTGAAAAAGATAAAAAGGTCTTAAACCCCACTGCCCTTCTTAAAAGAAGTCTAGAAAGCCTGGAACTGATCTCACCTTTGGTTTAGTTTTCTTGGTTGCATACATTGAAAACTCCTTTTCATCATGCACTTTTACCACACAGTTCACCCGGCTACTTTAGGTGATGACTTCAGAATGAGATTAACGATGTCTTCAAAGTGTCATTGTTAGACACAAACAGATTAGTGGGAGATTATCCCAGGAGGTAGACATCATAGAAGTCTCCCCTACGGTGTTTGAGTGGGCTTAAATATACTTACTCAGGATGAATTCCGCATGTCACCTTGTTCATTATAATCTCATGTAGAGGGAAACCCAACACAACAATTTCCAAGATCCAAACATACTAATGAAAATTCAGATAGGAACTTGAATTCCTTCCATTTCCATTCAATATCACAGCCCACAGACTAGAGAATATTAAGGAAGGACATCCTCTTATTTTTCCCATTGTGCCAGTGGGATCATCTAAAAGTAGACTGTACTATACCATGAGCTTTGGCCCACTGTAGGTTCCGTGCCAGAGACTCTGCAGAAGAGATGGTTTGTTGAATAGGATCGGTTAATGCCCTCTTCTCAGACAAACTGCTGCGGATCTCCAAAGCTTGCTTGCCTTTGGTAAGGTGACACTTGCCCATATCTAAAAATAAGATGCATATAGTTTCTCTCAAAATCAATGCTGCTGAAATTCTAACTGAAGTACATCACTGCAGTGTTGTCTGGTTGCTATGGTTATGCCACTATCAGCACTTCCATAAAAACTTGTAGTTTCAGAAGTATTCATTGCTCAGCTATTCGTTCACTTAAGGCTAAAACGGCATGCCAGATGCCTGCAGGGAATCTTGACTAGGACACGTGTCCTAGTCAACATGCTCACATGTTTTTCAAAAACAGTTCAAGCAATATCACAGCTCTGATTCAGTAAGGTCCTAATTAAAGTGACTAATCTCAAGAATGTGAATACCATTGGAGGGGATTTCTAAAGAATTGGGGGCCACTGGAGTATTTTAGGGGCCAATACTGTTTATTTAACATCATCACTAATGACCTGGAGAACAGGACAGAGTGCACCCTCAGCAAGTTTGTAGATGATAAAGGACTGAGAGGAGTGGCTGATACACCAGAGGGTTGTGCTGCCATTCAGAGGGACCTGTACAGGCTGTAGGATTGGGCAGAGAGGAATCTCATGAAGTTCAACAATGGGAAACACCGAGTCCTGCACCTGGGCAGGAATAACCCCATGCACCAGTACACAAAGGGGACCGACTTGCTGGAAAGCAGCTCTGCAGAGAAGGACCTTGGGGACCTGGTGGACACAAAGCTGATCATGAGCCAGCAACGCATTCTTGTGGCAAAGGCGGCCAACAGGAACAGCACTGCCAGCAGGCCAAGGGAGGTGATCCTTCCTCTCTGGGCAGCTCTGGTGAGGCCACATCTGGAGTGCTGGGTCCAGTGCTGGGCTCACCAGTACAAGAATGACATGTACCTACTGCAGAGAGTGCAGTGAAGGGTCACTGCAGAGATGAGGGGCCTGGGACACCTCTCATATGAGAGAGGTATGAGGCAACTGGAGTATCCTTCCTATGAGGAGATGCTGAGAGAGGTGAGACTGTTTAGACTGGAGAGAACGTGGCTCAAGGGACTTATCAATGTGTATAAATACTTGACGAGGGAAAGTAGAATAGACAGAGGCAGACTCTTTTCAGTTAAGAGCAGTGACAGTACAAGAGGAAGCAGACAAAACCTGAAATAGAGAAAATTCCACTTAACCATAAGGAACAACTTTTTACTCTAAGGGTGATCAAACACTGGGACAGGTTGTGCAGGGAGACTGTGGAGTCTCCATGCTTGGAGACATTCAAAACCCACATGGACAAGGTCCTGAGCAACCGGCTCTAGTTTACTCTGCTTTGAGCAACAGGTTTGGACTTGACAATCTCCAGAGGTCCTTTCCAACTTTAACCAGTCTGCGATTTAAACTTACTCCAATTTATTAGGGTTTCCCTATATTTAGTTCAGTTACATTTAAAGGTCACATTTTCAGATAGTTTTGCTGCATGCAGAAAGTAAAAACCTATGGCCTGCAAAGTGAATTAAAAAAATCCTGGAAAATTTCCATTTACGAGTTCATAAAAAAATGAAATAATGAAGGCCATTTGCATGGAACACTTTTAATATGAACACTCCTCTGGAACATTTTCAAGTGTCATCAGTGCACCAGTGTACTCGCTAACACCCAGCATCTGGTAATACTAACAACAATGGTTGTCATGTTGCCTGACAAATCAATCTTTCTCTCCACTCTGAGTTCAAGAATGAGATAAGTAATAGGTCACACGTCAGAACATCTACAGCACGTGACATTAACCTGGCAGTACAGATGAAACAATAAGAGTCAGTTGTATTTTACCGGACATTTGGGGAAGTGTAGCGAAAACGTGTGCTGGCAGAATTGCGACGTGTTCTTATGGGGAAGGCACGAAGGTGGGGGGAAGAGGAGAGAGACATCTCAGAGAACACTAACCCACTTAAGAACACCCAAAAGCAATGACAAGAAGGATGAGGGGAGGAAGAGGGTGAGAATATTTTTGGATATTTGTTCATTATAAAATTTGTTAACTTCTTATGCAAGTTGAAAGACTGATTGGTCTGTGACCATTGCAGAATACAAACGGGTGTCTGTTCTGTTCCTACTCCTGCTTTGAACAGGCTGACAATGGGAGAACGCAGGATAAAAACTAAAGGCTTAGTATATACATATACTACAGACATAGTATTGATGCTAGGATGAGTGGATTACAGGGTTCTCTTTTCACAAAACAGTAACAGTCAGAATGTCCCAGAAGGCAAGAAAGATGAAGGAAAGGGAAGATATTGGGGCCTGCTTCAAAACAAAGAATTTCAGGAACGATGGCTTAATGAATTTGGGCCTAAATACAGCAGCTGGTGAGCATCCAGCAGGAGGAGCTTTATCAGAGCTTCTGCCAGGCTTTCAGGAACCACAGCTAGAGCTAGCTGCAAACAAGAGGACAGCAAGTCCTCCAACTCGTCCTTTGTAGGCAATGGCAAAACTGAGTAGTACTGTAAGCAAATAAAAAGTACAAATCTTAATGCAAAAGCACTCTGCTTGACTGCACCAGGCAAAAGAAGAAAAACAGGGCGGGGGGATCAACTTCAGCCCTAGGCTTTGGAATAATCATTTTAGTTTTACCATCTACAGGTCCTATTTCTTCAGGATAATTCTGAGATCTTCTGAAATTTTATTTAACTTTTCACAGAAACTTCATGGAAAGTTTAACAGATAAGACCGAAAATACAGAATGGTGAGTTTGTTTTACGGGATCTAGTCAAGCAGCACACCAACTATAAGCAAAAAGACAGAGAATATATATGAGAATATAAACCAGACAAACAAGCAAACGGTAACCAAGAGCCATCACACTTCAATTTACACCCTGGGGGTATTCTGCCTTCCTATTGCCATAAATTCCATTATATTTCAGCTAGTCAACCAATGATCTCTTCCCTTTCCTCAGTAGAGCACTGACAGAAGCTCTGTTGGTTTAACCTTTGCATTTCATTTTCAACAGTCTGACCTGTTGATAGCAGAACTTTACTGTGCATTTAGGATCCTCTTGGATTTTTTTCTGCTTTTTGGATCCCTGTCACAAGACAGACTGGGCAAAATTCCGAGACCTGCAGTTGCACCAAGGACATTGGAAACCACAGCAGAACTTGGGTGATTATGTACATTACCTACAAATAACAGAATCTTACACAGACAGCTCTTTGTTAATGGCTGTATCTATTCTATGTTTTGAGCAAATGTTTGCACAGAAGCAATACATCTTCCCTCAACAGTTTTCACTTTAGCCCTTCTCCCATCAATTATAAAAGACAATTACTGAACCAGGCATATTAAAACCGTGGATTGCCCTTTATAGTGCACTTACACCCTTTGATAGAGCACAAATAATTATCATCACTATAGCACTCTGAGGTAGGTAGGACTCAGTTAATTGTTTAAACAAATGTGGAAATGACTGGACTACCACTAGCAGCTGACAAATAAGACAGAAGAGTAATTTCTGTGGATGGACAATTCAAAGCGCCACGCAGAAAGACATTCAGAGCAAATAAGGCTCACTAAAAAGGAGAGTATAAAATTGATCACTATTAAAGAAGCTCAAATCCCTTTATAATATCATGATCTTTGTTAATCTGTTGCCTAGTAGCACCTGCTTCTTGATAAAAGCTGCTATTTCAACAAAATGCAACAAGAAAGAGCTTAAAGTAGCGTAACACATTCACCATGAGAAGAATGACATTTAAGGAAATAAGTTTTTAGTAATGCAGGCTGAGAAGACTGTTAGTGTGGTAAGTTGGAGTTCACCTTCTGCAACCTCATCAAGCAGTACAGTAATCTTTTTGTCTTCTAACAAACGGTCCTTCAAGAACTTCATGAAGATTCCATTGGCCAACCCCAACTGCTGAATTTCAAAAGCTTCTGCTCCTTGGCACCTATGAGATCACCAATATCAGACAAGGAAAAAACACTGAAACATCTGCATGATGAAGATCAACATGAGAACAAAAGGAGTAAAGTTATGTTGGGAATGGGGGAAAGAAACCCTACAATTTGAAACCCAGGTTGTGTCTAAGGCCAACCTGCTCCTCATGTTCATTTGCGAGCAACTCATTCTGGGAAGATTTCACTTACAGTCAAACCACAGACCAGAGCTGATGTCAAACTGTTTATATGAGCTTATATTTCTCATAGAAGACTTAATTAAAGCTCTTGGCTACTTCTATTCAACAGCTTTTGCACTTGACTTGAAAACTGATAGAGTTTATTTAGCGTTGTGCTTAAGTAACCTCTTCAAATATTTTCAATTGCAGTTGTAACTTTATTCTTTACACCTAGAATAAGAAACACAGGGGCCAATCTATATGCTGCTCCTCAAAAAATTCATTAATTTATATTTCTAACACATTTTTTCCTAGAAATTTAACTTGCAGAGGAGACACATGACCCAAGAGGGTACAGCATGGAGGTTGTAGTTCATCAACTGCTCCACAGTACTTGACCTTCTGTACAAGCTCACCGTGCAGTAAGTACCATTAGGAACACACAGGACGTAACCCCCCCTTCCCCATCAGCACAAAGAAACAGAACATTATGGGTCTGAGGGCAAAATTTGCCTTTTCTCTGTATGTTTTTAATCTCAAATAATACTTAGACGAGTAGAGCACTCCTACAAGTAACCATTAGAAAAAGATCACGAACACTGTCCAGCAGTTTGTGGTTTGCTGAACGCCATTCTCTCACTGGCATTACCCTACATCTGAATGGGAATGCTAAATACTGGGAATCACTACACACGCATTTCCACAGTCAGTCAGACTGTGGAATGATTCAAAGAACGAAGTAAAAAAGATAGTATGAGGACACAGATATGGATATAAATTACTGGTCCTTTAACACTACAGTTAGTATTTTTCTGTAAAAGATTAGCTATACAATCTCAGTGGTCACTTCTGGCTTCAAAACCTCTATGGCATAGCAGGAGAAAAATTTCCTTACGTTGCATATCCAAAAACAATGTTGGCTGTAACCTTCAGAGCATCTAAGATAAGAATTGTGTCATCATATTCATTTCTGCAATAAATGGAAACACAAAAAAGTAAAATAATAATGGTAACAAACCTACGGTTGTTCAAAATACCGAAACAGCATAGTTCAGAAACAGTAATTTTTTTCTCTCCTACAATTCTGGAATGAATCCTGACTGCTAAAAGACAAAAATCAGCATCATCAACGCTCTTCATGAAGACAATGTAAAGACACAGTCAGATATCACACATTACCCAGATGAGGGCATGCTATATTAACCAATATAGAGTTTGGCTACAATCTCTTCAAAAGTGATTTGATAACTAGCGATTTTAGGTTATAACAAAAACTATATGAATTTTTAAATTTTATTTATTTTTTTTCAAAACATGGTGTCTGCATAGTTAACATGAGGCTTATGTAGCAGTATTTTCTATTTGGACAGCAGATTGTGAAGCTGAATTGGGTCATTGGCATTTCATTAGCAGTGAAGTTTAGAGGCTCTACAAACACTAAAGCACTAGCAATGTTCTATTATGAAACATTCCTTAGAGACCAATTTTCAGAAGTACTGACTGAAGAGCTGATTTCAAGTGCAAGTTTAATCGGGCATAGTAGTCTCTTAACATGGAAAGAAAATAGTACTTTCTTTAGAAAAATCCAATAAACCAGTTGATTTTTAAGCTCTAAATAAAGATACAACATCCCCAGCATAAAAGCAGTCCACAAAATCCATGCCTCTGAAGAGTTCTAAACTAAGCACTTCACTTGAGCCTTTCTGTCAAATTAACATGCCTTTGATCATATGGATTCTCCTTCCTCCCTGTAATGATGAACATGGTTAATGATGCAAGGGGAAAGGGTCATTTTTCTTCTTTAAGATGCCAGATTTCACTCTTATCTAGCAAGACTGATGCTTTATAACTTTTAAACAACAACAAAAAATAGAAGTAATAATTGTCATTCAAATCAGGAGGCAAGTATCTGGCCATGGAAACAGAAAGTCTAATCACCAGCTTCACATTTCCATCCAAGGCCAAAGGCAAAATCAGTCTATGAATGAATCCTATTGACTTTAAAAGCACTCAGGTGCAGGCTGTGAATTCTCAGAACCATGAACTTTCAAGTACAGTGTATTCTCAGCCTAGAATAAAGATTTCTCCTCAGCGTGAAGTCCAGCTTTCTCTCAAGATCCCTTGCTATTCTCTCAAAGTGGCTGTTCCGTTTTATTTGTTCATTTTTAAAATAGGCTCAGTTTTAATCTGTTGCTGCAGTGAATAAACTGAACTTCACAGTCAGTTCCCAAAACTACAGTCATTATACCCTCTCCCTCTATCGTGAAGTAAAAGCAACCCTCAAACATCTAATGTCAGTTCTCACCATTCACAAATTATGAGATTGTACCTTTTCCGACACATATCCAGTAGGAATACATTAAGTCCCGTCTCTTTTTCCTGCATTAGTTTGAGGATGTTCTGCACACACAGACAGTTTGCAGATCGGTAGGGATTTGGAGCATCAATAGGAACCATGAAACTGTTTCCATAGTTTTCGTAGCCATGGCCAGCATAGTATAACAAACCTGAGAGGTCAAAATGCATGTGACTGAAAACACAGTTCAAGAGTACATTGGAACATTTCTATAAATTTTAGCACAGTCCAAAACTTCATGCACTATGTCTACACTATGTGTCTGTGGGAGATTAAGATCATTCAAGCTACTCCAAGCAGGTTTTTTTATATTGATATACCTTTGCTAATACAGGAAGGAAGGGGAGGTGGGGGGGAACCACATTAACATGAACTTCACAATACACAGACACAACAATTTAAAAAAACCCTAAACACTCACTCATGCAATAGAATCAATTAGATATTTGCATTAAACACACTAAGTTAAATACTTTTAAAATGCTTCAAGTAGAGTTATGATCTCTAACAGAAATAACCTGTTATGTACGATATACAACCCACAGATATGAACAAGGAAATGTGCCAACTGTGAAACATGTTGTCCACATGTGCAATTACAAAGCTTTGAGTAGCAGCGAGTCAGAGCAGATTTTATAGACAGAAAAAAATAATGCTGAACATTTTGGATGGATTTTTTTTCTTTCCTTTTTTTTTTTTTTAATGAGAGATGCTGTCATCTTTAAAATTATTCTCCTTTTTTTTTTTTTTTTTTTTTACTTACCATTAATCATTGGTAATTCTTAAAAGCACTTTAACTAGAAAAAAATCAGAGAAAAACCTTGCTTGCACTATGAGAACATTTTGCAAGTTTTTAGTTTTGCTGATTCCTCTGTACAGTCAGTTTCTCCATTTGTTTTTGTCTTTTTTTATAGAGAGATAAGAAATATTTTTACATTTGGGGGGGGGTGTGTGTGTGTGTGTGTGAAGATTATTCCATGATCATGTTTGGTAGGACTCTAGGACTCCAGAGCACATTCCCATTACCAAACTACCAACAACTCATTTTTAGTTGATTGCATCTACGTCTCTTTACAGTTACAGACTCATGACTCTTGTGGGTCTACTAAACAAAAAAATGCTTTGCATGCTTACCTAGACACAAAAGATGATCCCACAATTATCATGTAGACAACCGTCTACAATATTTTAAGATTTAAAATCTTCAATAAAACACGGAATAGTTTTGTATAAAGAAAACATATAGTGGAATTAAAAAAAGCTTTTCTTAACCCTGAAAAAGGGAACTGCAACCTAGGGCTTAGATTTTAATTACATGAATAAAAATGTCAACTATTAAAGTCATATCAATTTGCAGTAAGATTAGACAATCTTAGCATTAATAAGCTCCACTGCCATAAAATGCAGTTACCAGAAGCTTGTACGATTAAATGGAATTTTCCTATTGTCTGTTCCCAGTGCTGGTTTTGCTTATCTATGGCAAATTCCATCTTCTAAAAAGAATTTTTATTTATCTATAATAGATAAATTTTTATTTATCTATTTATCTAAAGCTGTCTATGGGTCAGATCTTCAATTAGTATATAGTGCTGCAGGTGAATAAAAGTCAACACAGATATGACAATTCATGCTAACTGGAGATATGGGCTTGTTATGTCATTATTCTTACTAAAAATAGCTGTGAAATTTATGTCACTACAAAACTTAAATATTCAGAAAAAACAAACTAAGCCTTATCCTAACATACTAAAATGATTTACAGTTAAATCAGCTTGTGTAGGTAGGTACGCTAGATGTTTTTACCTTTCCATTACAGATAGCTACAACAAATGAGAAGACTTCTCTCACATAGCCCCGCACTTTTTGTAGAGGAATACCAAGAGATAACTATAGCCCTTCAAACTAAGCCTTCGGTTCTCTTTTACTTGTAAGCTCGCAAGTCATTAACAACTATGCCAGGACCTCGCAAACTGCTCCATTCAATCAAGAGTGCTCAACTTCTTTTTATGGGAAACATGCATAGTCAAGATAAGCAGCCAGCAAGGGCATACAAGATAAACTCCAGGATGCAAGGCTTCACTTAAAGAAAGAGCCTAATGGTTATTCATCTCCTAGAGTCTTGGAAAATGGCAACAGCTTTATTCAATTAAAAGCTAGATTTCTAAAGGGCACAGAATGTAAAGTGTATGACTAAAAACCTAAACAAATAAAGGTACTATTGGGCTATTTATAAGATTCCAATGGTTACCTGAGAGTGGGTAGTTTCAAGAGAGTTAAAAATGAAGTTAAGCGCCAAGTGCATGACTCCATGTCAGGTCCTAAGTTAAAAGGAAACTCTTAAATTTGATTTCCACAGAGTTTGGATCTGGACCTAAATCAAGGTTATATTTGAGATTATATGTATCTGAGTATATGTTAGATAAGTAATTGGACTGACTGAAGGAAATAAGTCTCTTTAATGTAAAGCACGATTTATCAGAGTATTTCCTCAATGAATAGAAATATTTCAGAAATAACAACTACATTTCTTTTATATCCTTGGCAGATGACTGTGCTATGCTTATTTGATGAGTACCTGCAATAGTTAATATGGTGAGCTCCAGATCAGAAATAAATGTCTGCATACCCAGAGTAAGTAGCGTAAACACGTTTGGCAGGCCTCGTTAGACACTTTGACACAACAATTTTAAGTAGGCTCAAGTTCCTCATAGACGTCAGCATTTAAGTGATATCTGCCTCCCTGTCTTGCTTTCTCTCTCTCTCTTTTTTTTCCTTTAAAGAAAGCAGCCTAATTTTTTTTAGCCTTTAAAACATATGGGTCTATGCTTTTACCCTTTGTGGGATACAATATTAATTGCACTCTACATTTAGAACAACATAAGCTAAGACATTAGAGGAGACAATCATCATCACTTTGTTTACTACTCCTGCTCTTAAGGAACAGTATCTGAAATGCCACTTTCCTGGCAGTAAGCAAGAATTACACAATGTCATATTAGACATCATGAATATGTGTAACAAGAACTAAACAGAAGTAGCTGCTGTGCCTCTTCTATTTGGAGCTATGCCCACTAAAAATGCAATAAATCATTATCTATTTGTGCACTGACAGCATCTTTTATATGCTTTAAGCCATTAATAGCCACCATCCAGAAAGAACAAAGTGACCATTTAAATTGAAGTAGTCATTGCCAAACACTACTGAAAGAATGCTCTGCTTACCTTTCAGAAATATCAACTTCCTGGAAAAACACAACTGCAAAAATATGCCTTATAAGAGCTTTCATATGGTGCTGGTGAGAAACTCGTTAAAGCCTTTCAGTACTTTATTTTCTAAGTTCATGTCAACAATTATAGAAAAAAATTGAGAAGGTGCAAGAATCTAAAAGCTCACTCAGATATATAAGCACATCTACTTCCCAGGGAACAAAAAAAAGAAAACTGCTACCAGAAAGTCTACTAAACTTTCCTGCCATAATTAGTCTGCGTGTCATGCAAGTTTTGGCTCTGACATAAATGCCCAAATGTCAGATCAGCAGTTCTGCACAGACAGAGCATCAGGTAACACACCATTAAAAAAGTCATACAGTCATATCGCAAATCAGAAATAATCTGACCTTGTGTTACAAAGAAGAATAAAATAATGTTTCCTTGGGTGGGCATTACTATAGGAATTCTGCAATTTAAATAGGACAACTGGCAGAACATTTTGGTCTCTGTTCTAAATAATTTCTGGAGTCATTTATGCAATCTTAGCTTTTAGAAAAATGACAAAAATAGTGGCAGTCAGCAGCAAACTCCTCAAAGCCCGCAGAAGAACTTTTCTTACACTCCAAGCCAGGCCATTCTAGGCCTTTTCCATGCAAGACATGAAGGTTTTTGCTCTGTGCATCAATTCCACCATGCCCTTCCCCAGCTAGCACAGCCACCAGTTCTGTCTTGTGCTTTGGCCCTCAACATCAAGTTTATGCAAGACAAGGAATCCCGATATATGAGTAACCATCTAAGAATCAATGCATATCAGTAGTAGCATACCAGACCCGACTGGTCAGTCATTATCCCAGCAGAAACCACCTACTGTGCAGCATATGGAGGAGAGCTTAAAAATTATTATTAATATTCTATTACAGGTATCTTATAAATGGATGTGTGACTCAAATAACAAAAACTTGGGGGGGGGAAGAGAAATGTGTTAAACACATCTTTAAGTACGCATACTTTGCTTAAAAACCAATACTGATGAGATGCTGCAGTACAATCATTAAAGTGATGCTGCAATTTAGGAGTTGAGCACCTTGGATTTTTGTGGGGTGTTTTTCTTAAGTCTCAAGAATTTAAGAAAAAGGAGGGAAAAAAAAAAATAAGAGGGCTGCTGCCTGCTTAAGCGGCATAACCACTACTATTAAGCTTTCCATCTAATGTGCAAAAACACAGAGAAAGAATAAATTTTATACTCCATATTCAGACCTTCCACAAAGCTGTGAAACAATAGTTGTACCTGAGTTCTGCCCAAACAGGAATCTTAGTATTCAACTTAGTGAAAAGTCCTTTATTATTGACAACTGCAGTAAGTCAGAACCTGAAGTCCACAGCTCACCAATTTCTCAGTTAATGCCTTTCCTTATGCTAGGTACATTCTGCAAAGGATAACGTGAATTCTCCTGTTTTAATTTACTTCTTTAAAGTGCATAGACATAACTTAAGAGAACTACATTTTCATTTTACATAAACAAACTTCTTTTAAGTTTGCTTTTTGAAATAGAAATCCAGGTTTGCACAACTCACTCTCACTCCCTGTCAAAGACATTATGAAAAACTGTGTGCTTGCCAGGCCAGTATCACAATAACTGAAAGGAACCAGCAATTCAAAGCAAGGATTTCTACTTAACCTGAAAACTTGGCAAAAGAGAAGAGGGCAAAAAAGATTGCATCCAATCTGTTGAGTGTTATGCCCCAACTCTAAAGCACATGTTTTTCTCTTTTTTCTGTACTATATTTTAGTTTGTAACATCTTCGCGAGAGATACGCTTTGCTACTATGTCCCACTCTCCTGCGCCCACCCCCCAACACACCTGGTATCAGAGTGCAGCTCCCTGTCAAGGCAAAGAAAAGCACCCCTCTTCCTCTGTTCCTTACAGAGCTGGCGAGCGAGGGCTAAGAGAGCAGAGCAGTCCCTCCCAAAGAGCGCCAGAAGGACGGAAATCCAGAAGGAAAGAGCGTTCTGCAGACATCCAGTAGAAAGACAGGGGATGAGCGGAAGGGTCCCACCAGCAAGCCCAGAACATACTCCATGCTGCACTTAGGGCTGTTCCCCACCTCCCCAACAGACATGCAACCTAGCAGCCTACGTATGCCAAGGGATCGGCCGGCCCTAACCAAATCATTAACTTGCAAGCACGGGGAAAGGACGACAACAGAAGTTTACAAAAAGGTCTCCTAAAAGCAGCAAGGACTGCTGCCCAAGACTACGTGTAGTCTTGTATACTGCAGTTACACAGTTTTCAACTACTCCGCTACTAGCTCGTTTCCATAATACACTAATACAGGCGACACAACAGATTATTCTTGCTCTTGCTTAAAAGACTACTACAAACTTATACTAATGACTTCTTAGTACAAATGTGCATTTTCTGCAGAGTGTGTTGTCAAATATGCTATACGGATGCAGCAGCTTTCAGCAGACAAACACATCAGTACTATCAAATAAAAGAGTGCATTGGAGTTTTAGGCGTGGCTAAAGAAAAAAGTTCAAACATTTTATCTAAGAATAAAGAAACAACAACATTTTAACCAAAGTCAAAGGATATGCTGGTGGGTGTTTTTAACTTACTTTTCGCATTCTACATACATGCTATTTACCATGAAGTTTGTTTTGGTATCACATATAGTGAGCTGGCAGAGGCAAATACCAGACGTTCGTGTACTTGATACATCACAAAATTGACCTACTTTGGAAGGGGTATCGCATGTTCTTACCATATACTCCTTTGTCCAGGAGAAGTAAAAATTCATCCACTGCATTTCGCATCTCAGACTCAGTGAGATCCAGCAGAGAAACAACCTTGAAATCCAGCTGTCTTAGCAAATTGGTCAATTCATAGACATCTACCATCGGAGCCTTGAGTTGGGGGTGATTCCAGTAGCTCATATTTCCTATTAACAGAGCTACCTTGTCTGTTGCTGCAAAGACAAAGGAAAAACAAAACCACAGCACATGTATACATTCCATGGATTCAATAACTTTAATTTCTTTTGAAGTGAAAATAGTATCCAATCTCACTTCAGGCACAATATTTTACATGATTTTAAAAGTCATCCTACATCAACAATAGAGCTCAACTCTCTTCTCATCCAAAAAACCAAAAATACATCTCAGCATGGTCTGACAATCTACATACCTGAACTGTGATACATCTCACACTGGATAATCTGTCAAGAAGTGAGTCACTAAGGCTACCTCCCATTTCTTTCATTTTTCTGAAAGCACAGACTATTACTGAATTCCCCCATTCCCCCACAGTGCAAGAAGAAATTTAATAAACATGAAAATTCTTATGGCAAGTTGCCAAAGTTATGGCCAGTATGCTTTCCCAAAAACCTCAAATTTTCTTATGCTTCTTAAAAAACAAACAAAAACCCACCACACACAAAAGACCACTTTCACATCTCCATCTCCCATGTCCCATCTCTCTAAAACACAGTACATTTAGGTGGAAACTTTTACAGGTCAAAGCAAAAAGTCTTTTTTCTCTTTCTTAAAGTTTCTTTTTACTGTTGCTCTGGTTCACCACACTTATACAGAGGTCCAAGAAATTTACAAAATTTGGAGGGAAGTCTACTGATATTCTCATAGTCTGATTTTTCATTTGATTTTAATAAAGTCAGAAGTAATTGTGTCATAAGTAAACAAAGCAGCAATGAAAGGGGAAAAAAGTCACATTGACAGAAATGCTTGAGAGAACACTAGCCTGATTTTTATCCAAAAATTGCACACTAAGTTACAGAAAGGAACTTATTCAAAGTTTCCTCCCTGGTTCATTACTTCTCCTCTCCAGTAGGAATTATTGTCCCACAGTTCTGGTGGCAAATGAGATCACGTGAATGCCTCAAACCTGCTTCAGAGTCAGTACCCCCGCACAGCTAAATCCAGAAGAGAATCTCTGTCCGTAGCCTCAATGTCTAACATTTCACTTCCTTCAAACAAGATGATTTCAACATTTTTGCAGCTGGAAAACCTCCAAGGTCTTGAACAGTGTAAAGTATTTTAAACAGCAGAGACTGAGTGACAGTGGCATACTGTCATTGAAAAACACTTTTATAAGTACAAGCTTTCTAGAAACGATGAACCAGGACTGGGGAGTACTTACACCCCCTCTCGCACTGATGAACCTGAAAGAGGGGTAACATTTTGACAGAGGCCAGCAGTCTTTCCCCCTGGTTTAGCATTGACAAGACAACATGCCTGACCACAGTCAAGGCTACCATACAAATTTAAGAATGCAATTAAAAAACCCCAGCAACTATTCTTCATAACACATCTATCCATCTATCTTTACGAGCTTCAGCTCAGGATCAAAGCATCCACACGCTGTGCATAGGAAGAGCTGAGCTTGCAGGGACAGCATACCCTTAGCAGACAGACTACCAATCCTTTTTATCACATCCTCCTAATACCACTATCTCCAACTGCTGAAGTATTCAAAGTAATGGAGTAGCACACTGGCTAAGGTCCTGGCCAGAGGAATTTGAAGCAGTAAACTGAAACAGATGAGAAGTTGTAGACACTCCACCGAGTCACTAAAAATACTGGTGCCCTCACCACAGCTTACTAACTGAAAGGGCATGCAAGCATTATAAAGGACTATAAAAATACACAGAAGCCTCCCTTCTTGAAGCTATTTACACACACTACAGTTATGCTAGCAGTGGCAGAAGAAGCAATATTCAGAAGAAGCAAAATCTATTTCCTAGATATGAAATACATACATTCATTACAGCTACAAAACTACTTACCCACAGGTCTGTCATTTGATTGTTCTTGTAGGTCCGCTTGAAATAGATTAAAAGAGCAGATCGTCAGTAACAACAGTCATAGTTGCCAGTGTCAGAAAACAAACTGCGTGTTCCATACAGCCGTAGTCTATTGGTACTGCTTTGCCTAATAACTTACTAGTTTAAGACAAAAAAAGTACATTTTTTTCTTTTGTTTTGGTGGGGTTTTGGGGTGTTGTGTTCTTGTCATTTACCTGATTTCCTTCACCCTCTTCCAGCAAACATAGCCTAATAGGATATTAATAGCTAGTTCTATATATTAAGAAATAATAGATGCTTACAGTATAATTTTGATTCTCTCAAACTGCACATGAGGATTTTCAGTAACACCCAAACCAGTTTATCCTCTCCAAATGAAATGCAGACATGCAAGATGCAGGATGCTTAGCAGGGATGACCATCTGTATGTGAAAATTCATTTATTTTGTACTTCACAGAGGGATGGTAGAGCCCATGCTGTGCCAAGAGGAACAGGTAAGCGATATGCCAAAGTGGTACACTTTGGATAACATCTTATGTATCATGACAGTACCAGTTCAGCAACTAAAACTAAGTCTTGGCAAAAGTAAACATATCTTTGACGTCTAACCCAGGAAATTATATGACCTTTGTGATTTGAAATTTTGGGAACACTGTATCAGGGATAACTCCTTATGGAGTACTATTCCAGATCTACATTTCTATAATAAACATTAAACTGCCTTCAGGGCACATTAGCTCACTCCAACATGAATTTGAGAAATATACCAATCCAACATATCATGGGTGACAGCCAGACATCCTACATCTTTTTCACCATAGTAATCTGAAAAAAGCAGCAACATACTAAAACTTAGAGTCCAAAGAAGCCACAGACAAGAAAGCCAAAGATAATTCCTTCTGTATTTGTGTAAGTACGCATGCAGTATAAAACAGCAGCTTTGTGTGATTTTAAAAAGATAATAGCAACCCTATGATTCACTATATTCTTTAAGTTAATTTACTGGAACCAGAAAGTTGTGCTGCTCTTAACATGGTATCTGCCCCTATTAAATCCCCAGTTATAAATACATCCAAACAATGTAACCCAGCTAGGCTTCAGTGATTTGTAACATAACATGAAGATGCAAAATTATAATGTTTTTCAAAACTTATCACTTACCTGGTTTTTGAAGATCACTTAGATCTTCTGTGAAGAAATACACCAATAAAATCATAGTTTAAACAAGAAGCAAATAATACATTTTTATTAAGAAAAATGTAATTAAGTGTCATGCCATTATTAATAGAAGCCAAACGTTAGAAAACAAACTACGTTTCTAAAATACTTTTGGCTTTGCATTTCTGCAAATCTAACCTTTCATATGTTTATTGCACACACAGAGAAAAGAAAATCCTACGTCAATATACTAAGCTATGCTAGACACAGCATTATAATATAGTAGGTCTCAAAACAAAGGGAGAAACACATACTATGCCTCAATCCCACAGGCATGCAAGCAGCTTGAATGAATAAGGAACAAGATGTCAAAATCACTCATTTGAAAAATAGATGTTTGAAGACTGCTGCAAAAGCAACATCCTGAGCAAGAAATCTTACTTTGTAAAGCCACATGTATTCAGAAAAACTTCAGATACAATTTTCAAACATTCTAAGCTACCACAGGTTTCACCTAACTATTCCGAGAACACTGGAAACTATGGAAAAGAAAAATCATTTATCTGAAGCACCAGAGGTCTCTTAGAGCAGGTCTGCTCCACACAGTAGAGCCCTAGGCAGACTTCTTAAGCCACAAAAGCAGGCTCATATATCCACGTGGGAGACTGTAGTGACCTGAGGTGACACTACTGTAGGTGTTAATGTAGCTTAGTAGCAGAATGATGTTGCATCCAAGCAAACTGTAGTTTGGGTGTAGACCCCCAGAGATAATACAGTGGTTATCTTCTGCTTCAAAGGGTAGTTGAATTACAGGTAACTAGGAGGCTTCTGCATAGCACTCCATCAGGTAATGCAGACACCTCCAAGCCAGAAAAGATGTGAAGGCTCAAAGAGATGATCTGTCTCAGAAGCTATGCCATGGAAGTGGCTGACACTGAAATGTGTGTCACTTTTATGTTCCAGTGAGTGACAGTACACAATCCCCTCACAATGTTAAACCTTTAACAAAAGGGCTAAAGGGGGACATCAGCTCTAGTTAAACTTTGAACAAGAAATGCTGCGGAGCAGTTCAATTCCAATAAAATTCGATGATTCTGTGGAAAAACAGGGTAGAGTGCCATTTATTGTACTTTGCAAATGCGTTTGTTTTTTTCATTGTTGGTAGGTAAGCTGGGGGGGGGGGGCTTATATTTTTATATATGATCCCCTATGATGCAAATATTACAGATTTTGAGACGCTCAGCAATCAAGGGATGGAATCAACATTAAAGGTTGCAATACACTTCCTCCCCATTGCAGCAATGCAAAGAACAGAAATCATCCTAATAAGGTTGCTGGAAACACCTCTTGCAGACACAGAGCTGACAGTGGAACTAGCTCTATCCAGCTCTCTGAGGTCACGCAGGTTCCTAAACATCTTCAGCTTTTCTTGCAAGGATGTTGCCTCCTGAGCCCAGCCAAAGAAATCTCAAGAGCTTTACATTTCACTAGAAACTGTAAGCACAGGACACAAAAACAGTGCAAAAAGCAAACCACTTTGAATACTACAGAAGAAGAAAATAGCTTGGTTTTTCTCCTGTGTGCTCTAGATCATGGTGTCAAGGCAAAGAAGAGAGAAGCACATGCAGAAGGAACGTTGCATCACACTGTTTTAAAGTAGACTGAAGCTTTTAACCCACGCATGCTTTGCAGCAACACACTCAACAATTCGTCATCCCCGTCATTAATTTTTAAAAATTGATTCACAACTAAAGATTTACTTTACCTTCTGTGCACTCCACTGCCAGAGCTTTCCTTCCTTGTGTTTTAAGGGGGGGGAAAAAAATTGGAAGACAATTGCTCTCAGTTATGAGAGTTAGCACACAAAGTGGAAGACAAAGGTCACTTCCAAGCTTCTCTGCAATTTGGCTCATTTTATAGCAGTGTAAATCAGCACTGACCACAACACTGTATAGTTTTAATTATTACTAAAACTCAGGAGTACTAAACTAGAATATTTCTTATGATAGGAAAGAATTTTTCATATGAATTATGCAATAGTATTCCCAGATAGATCTGGAAGCTATACAAACACATCTTCTCCTCTTTAGTTTACTGCAAATACATGCACACCCTATAAACCGTGCTATAGTCATTTATTCTGCTTGCTACGAACAATCTCACCTGTCCTGATTGCTGAAGGACTCAGTATAACACAGTTCATATCACCAACAAGGGTTCAACTATTTTTTAGTTGTCAAAAAACATGAAGAAATCAGCTTGCAAGCTGCTGACAAGCCACGTACATGCTGGCAATACCAAAAAGTGGTAGCATTTCTATGGTGATTACCACAAAAACCCAAAGCACTTTATAACTGATAAAGCTCTAAAATTCCATTTGCTAAAGCAAGCACAGCTATTTTAACAAATGGATAAACTAAAAATACAGAAGGCATGTGATTGGCTTAATCCTGAAAGCTTCAAAAATAAATTCTAATGATAGGGAAGAAATTGATAAATCAGCTGACCTATATCAAACAGAAAAACTCCTTACCTATAACGATTTCTATCTTCTTGCTGTCCTGATCTTCCCTGTCATTGAATACATGACACCAATATGTCCCTTGATGTTCCACGTCCACATAAGTTACCTACGCAAGCATCATCACAGTCATCCCACCAGACCCCAAAAGATTACCTGTACCAGTTTCATTTAAGCCCACAAGCAAAAAGAGTGAAAACTAAAAGCAAAGCCTAAACAAATCCAAAAGCTGCCGATACCCTCATTCTTTAGCGAGCTGGACAGCATGTGTGTTCTAGAAATGCTTTCAAGAATTGAAGAAAGAATGCAAATTCACCTCACAGGCTTGAGATGCATTAAGCACTGAATGCAACAGCTCATACAAATCAGAGTGCTTTGCAGTGCAAGACAGAAAGAGAAGCTTTCACTTTTACTGATACTTAACCTTTGTTATGTCAATATGTCACACTAATCCAAAACACACTATAGCCTTACACCCCATGACTACCACCTGAACTGTGTTCAGGATTAAAATTATGCACCCGAGAGCCCCAGAACAGTATGGGAAAGCCACAGAATGGGAGAACAACTTACAGCAAGCACTTCTATAAGAGGTTATTAAGGCTATGAAGAAGCTGTTTTCCTCAAGGAAGCTTTATGTGAAAAGTTAAGGGGGTTACATATTAGTCCCCCAAGGCTGGCACTTTGCAGTAACTTACCATGTAGACGTTTTTGCTCCCATTTGCCAAGGGAAACCCATTTCTGAACCACTGGTAATGAGGAACTGGGTTTCCAACAGCTCCACATTCTAGCACCAAAGCATCCCCCACTGTCAGGTTTTGTGACTGAGGCTGAATACAAATGCGCAAGTTGTTTTCAGGCAAACCAATTAAGCTCCCTTAAAAAAAAAAGAAAGGAAGAAAGAAGAAAAGAAAGAGTGAGACAATCTAACTGCATATAGACTAACAAGAATTGACGACATATGGCCACATCTTCCTGCAACTACAAGACTGTTTTAATAGCAATGAAATTAAGTTACTTGTCCTCTAAGAGTATGCTAAAAATGAGTAGCAACAGCTTTCCAGTTCTTCAGTTCAAAAGTAAAGAGGAATACACATTAAATATACCCCAGAAGTAAAAAAAAAAACCAGAGCCCTCTTTGCATTATTTATTCCTGCCTGTAGGATTACAAAGGCTCCAGAGAAAGGTGCAAGTACAAAGAAGAGTGGCTACTGAAGGATGGACTGAGGATCTAACTTGTGTGCAAGTGTGGACACAGGAATAAGAATTTAAGACTTAAAATCAGTTAGTTTTAGCATATCCCTATTCTTCTCATTCTAAACTGAGCATCAAACCTTATAGTAAATATACTAAAAAAGCCCAAAGCTAAAAGTGCTCAACAGACATCAGCCACTGACATGTCCCCATATAGAAATGTCTTTGGGAAAGAAACCTATTCCGAAAACCCTACGTGCATTAAAGACTTGTCCAGCTGATGTAATGTAAGTTTCTATATATGATATAATTTATTGAAACAAAGGGTTGAAATTAATTTTTAAAACATCCACTACACACACGAGTGCTCCTCTGACAAGGTTTCTGATCTCTGCATACTGAACAGTTCAATTAACTGACACATACTACAGCAAGCCCAGCCCTACTTGTAAAGGTCACATCAGTGATCTTTTATCTCAGCTGCACGGTCACTCATTTTTACTTTTAGAATATGTATGTAGACACATGTTTTGTCATCAGAACTATTCATGACTGACAATTAGGGGGTGATGACATTTTCCTTTACGAAGTAAAATAAAGGGAGACAGTGATTCCGATATCTCTGTTCTACTAGCATCTGAGCTTCTTGGCGCATTATAAACTTGTACTTCAAAGATTTTACAAACAGATGTTTCATATTTATGACCAATGTTGACTAGCATTTTTTAGAAAAAGCTGTATTTCCTAATGCAGACTTGATACTGGTAAAAAGACTGACAGATGCCTGAGCAAATATTCTGTTCTACAACCACTGCTGTACGGCATTTCAAATACAGAGACCCTGATTTACCATATTCTCTGTCAACTTCTATAATGGTGTTGGGTTTTTTTTTCTTACAAAGAGCTTTGTTTTCTGTAACTTTTATCATAGAAAAGATTTTTATATGTCAAAATAAACTTTACTCCCTTTCACTCAGCTTTTTACAGAACCTTCTCTCTCCTTCCCGCCCTCTGAAAGTCCCAGTTTGATATCAGGATCTTTCAACAAAATGTACAGAATTAATTTCCCTTTAGGGCAGAAAGACAGAAGTAACACAAGATGGAAAGGAACTGCTTTGGCAGTCAAATTAAACAGCGTTAGTCTTTAAGACGAGGAACACAAAAGTTACAGATAGTGAAAGAGAACATGAGATTGAAAGATAATGTGGTTTCGTCTCCAGTGTGATCCCTCACCTGCCATCTCATTTACAGGCTGTCCTGGGTACAGCCTGTTGCTGTATCATTCACAATATACGCTAACAAGCCTGTAGCAGTATCTTTCGGAATTGCGTCTGGCTGCCTCAGTGATCACAAGCTCACAAGACAGCTATGAAAGACAGCTTTTACAGAATGGAGAATGGTTGAGCTCTCATCAAACAGAAAGCAATGAAAAGAGAGGAGGAAAAAAATACCTGAAAAAGAAAGCAACGAAGGGAGAAAGAAAAGAAAAGGAGAAAGAAAAGAAAAGGAGAAAGAAAAGGAGAAAGAAAAGAAAAGGAGAAAGAAAAGAAAAGGAGAAAGAAAAGAAAAGGAGAAAGAAAAGAAAAGGAGAAAGAAAAGAAAAGGAGAAAAGGAGACAGTCAGCAGCTGAAATAGAAGATTTCACACCATTTGCAGAAATGGTACTGTCAGCGTCATCTAGTTCAACTGAAACACCAGTAATCCCAGGCCAAATGTTACAGGAGAGAGAGAGCATTCGTTCAAGCTGCAGGTTTCTAACTGAATAGAAGCTGAAGTAGGAGCAAAGGAAAAGCAGAAGAAATAATTGCTTAGATAAGGGACTGAGAATACGTTTGAGATTAAGATGTAAAAAGGTCACCTCAAATGACATTGAAATAGCCTTTGATCTTTTACTGGAAGATCGGCGCTCTCTCTTTTTCTGACACGAATAATTTTTGTATGTGGGATGCGAGTGGAAAACACCTTTGACTCGTGATGTAAGACAAAATAAATACTCTTCACAGTCTGAAGACAGTGCAGTTGATTTCCATCTCACTCATCTTTAGGCCAATAACAAGCAAGTCCACACTATTTAATTAGAAAGTTTATAAAGGGTAGACTTAGTGCATGAGTCAATGCCTGTTTAATGCAACTGACTATTCTGTTAAAAAACAAAACCAAAACAGAACCAAGAAAACCTACACACACCAGAAAACAAAAGGATGCCACTCCAGCAATCTCAGAAACTGGAAATAAATGCACAGTATTAATATACTAGACCCAAGAAGTAAATTTCCATTACTTTCTTTACAGCCTACTAAAAAATTCCAGTACTAGCTGGATACTACTGAGTAGACAGCTATTTAATCTTATTTGCCTTCTGCTATGATTCCATTCTCCTCACACTTCTTCCACTTCCGCACTTTCATCACGTATGCTACAAATGGAGATTAACCCAGCACTGAAGCAGAGGTATCTTCAAGCCAGTGCCATAAATTCGTATGGACTTACACTGGTACAGTTGAATTACTATGGCTTTTATTATGCAGGTAACACACCTTCGACTGTTAGCTGACCATTTATAAAACCCATGAAGATGCAATTCACACCAAAAAGACTCAGTTTAACTCATGTGTTTCCTCCTCTCATAGGTTTATTTCAGTAAATTGTTGGCATGTCTTCACTATTATCTGGGTTGCTTATATGAAGTTGAAAAGATTGGATTAGCAAACACGTATTCTGCAACAGACATATCCACAGAGCCCCAGCCTCTCTCTCTTTTCCCCAGGTGTTCTGGCAAAGAAAGAATATGCTGGGCTTTGACCAATTTATCTTTCCTGGCTGGTACACGTCTAAGATTGTGATAGCCCATTATGATCTGAAAAAGTGACTGGAAAGGAGATCTATCACTTCACTACCTGCCAAACCTTATTCCAGACCTCAGTCCTGTTTCCTCACAGTGCAGTTAACACTCTTTCCATTCCACAGTATCTACGTTTTCTAAAGTGTGCAGGCCTCCAGCATGCATATGCTCTTCTGTAGCTTACTGTTCTGACCTTCTAGGTAAGGTAGGACCTCTTTCTAGGAAGGCAGAGAACCTCATTAGATTCTCCTTTACTCAAACACCTTTCTTCTCAGACTGGCAGCACACAGATGAAGAGGAAACAAATAGTCCTGACTATTAGGCCAGAGCCCACGGGGCAGACATTCAGAATAGACCATGTGTGTCCAGCCACTAGCGAGTTACAACAAGATGTAAACAGGTAAACAACAAGAGAGTTAAAGAATTGCTTTTCTCGTTCAAGAATCCTCTAAGAATTAAAAGAATCTGAGACTGTGTATGTTTTCCATCAATCTGTTCTTATCCATTGTGGTGAAACTTCATTTCTCTTCTGCTTTTGCAACCAGCACAAGAGCCCAATAATTGGGTACAGCGTTTTTAATTAGCCTTCTTTCACATCTGTGCAAAACAGCAACGGGGACCCACAAGTTTGTCTAACAAGTGGGAAGACAGACTTTCAGAAGACAATGTTTTTGCCACTCACCATGAGATGTACCCTGGAGATCACAAACTTCAAGTCGCGCCCACCGACTGAATGTGAAGGAACATTCACTGTTCACTCGACAGATGTAAAAGCCAGAATCGTTTACATTCACTGGACTCAAAACCAGCTCTGGAGAATTACCATGGGGAACCTGAATTACAGGTGAACCAAGAAATATTTAGATTGATTTAATCTAAGCCAGGATCTAATGTTAGAATATTTATTTCGATGTCCATAACATCAGCCTCAACTCCTTCATTTACTTGAAACTTTTGGATGAGAAAGTCTTGTTCTATGTATTTAGTAGCTCAGAGACAGGCTTTGTTCCAAGAATCATTCATATGCCTCTATTTAAGACAATTCTGAGCTTTTAAGCCAGTTGAAAAGCTCTTCCTGAAATTAATATTTTTTTACCTTTCTCCACAAATAACTCAGAGTAATTTAAGCACTACTCCAACCAGCACGTGTGTTACATTCAGCTCTAGTCTTAAGATATACTCAACTATGACCAGGAAACCGTAACATTCTTTCACAGAAAAATAATTTTTTACTACATCTGTATTTTAACTGTAATGAGCAGGAAATGACTGTAATCATATTTTTAAGCTGTATTTTGGATGATCTAGATAAACCTTTAGACAGGTGTAGAAAATGAGTTAAAAAATTCAGTCCTAACAGCAATTTAAAATACCATAAACTTACTGCATTTTTCAAAATAGTACTTACAATAAAATAATATTAAGAAAAAAAAGTACATTCATCTTGTAGAAAGATAACCAGGACCAGAAATATGGGCATAAGTGCTGCCATGCAAATTCCAGAGACACCAGCTCACATGCGTTCCAGTATTTTATTGAAGTCATCTCTGGCACCACCGAGTTCAGGCCTTCTACTGTTCGTTCTTAGGAAACCAGTTTCCGTCTGTCCAAGACCAACAGTGATTGGCATTTGTTCCAGTGTGGCAGTTTCTCAGTAGCCTGTGTTAAACTTCTTGGTAGACCAAGAGACAACTAAACTGACAGTTTCCTTACTGTCACATTCCAAGATTAGCCTCCAAGGATGAAGTGGTCTGAATATAAGGAACCACCTTACTGTTTTAGCACATTGATAGGGTCATTGTGCAGTGTTTCTTAAACTTCTATTTTTATTACTACATATAGCAATCTTCTCTCCTTGTAAATAAGAGTAACAGTCTTAAAAAAAAAAAGTATCATCCAAAATTATTACCTATTATTTTCTTCACTTAAAAACCTATATTTTGTATCAACTATTACCTCTTTTTCCTGTTTGAACCACTGGTAATGCACAAATGGGTGTCCTGTTGCCCAACAACACAGCTTGACGACCTGACCAGAGAGCACTGCTTGAGAATCTGGCTGTACAACAATCTTTATACCTTTAAAAAAGAATTTACACAGAGGAAAGTTATTAAGTAATACAATTCCACAATTTAAATTTGCATTTAAATTGTCCTTCGAGCAAAGAAAATTTCTGTCATTAAATATACTTGAAAATAAATTGTTATTGGTACTGTGTATACATGCAGTTCCAGTTAGTTATATCACTTTAAGACATTCAAAATTGTCTTCCATTACACAAAATCCATGCTTAAATTGATCAGTACTCTACAGAGTTTATCTAAGATTTAAAGTAGATCATTCAGACATTTTAATTTTAGGATACTTCAATCCTTCTTGCTCTCTACTCACTAAAGCAAATAATACTTCCAACGGCATCACAAATCCCTTTTGGGGAAGGTATTCCCAGTTTTAAGAGTTTGCTCACTCCCAACAACTTCTTTGAGTTGTTAATCTTCAGATTAAGACTAAGCACAGCCTGAGGGATGGATCAAAACAGTAAGAGTTTAACTGCAACACAGTGCGTTTTTCTACTATTCCGCATGCAACCTTATCAGCTGAAACATTGGTTTCAGCTTTATGCCTTTGACTCCTGTGGAACACAGGGCTGGGGTTTTCTTTTGTCAGTCTGCAAGGTAAAATTTTCCACTTCAAATTTAAACTGCCATGAAATAGCATGAGCAAAATTCTGACACCGGTCTGATATGATCCTGTTGTTTTCTTAACCTAGACTATTCCAGAGATCTAGTTACAGCATGACCCCAAACACAGATCCACTGATATAACCAAGGTCATCAGAAGAAGAGGAGTGGGGAAAAAAAAACCAACAAAAGTCAACTGCAGAACAGAAAGTTTAACCTCACATTGCTGTCAAAAAATACATGGACCTATGAACAAGGTGTTCAGCAACACTGAGCTGATAAGCCACCAAAAATCATTATTTTAAAGCATTATTTGCTATGGATGGTAAAATGCATTTAACAACCACAGTGGGACCACAAGCAATACTCCACATTAATGACTAGTTGCTACAATGCTACTGTTGTGGGTTAAGCCCAGCAGGCAGATAAGCACCACACAGTCCCCCACCCCCAGTGGGATGGGGGAAGAGGGAAAGGAAGAATAAAACCAAGAAAACTTGGAGATCAAAATAAAATGAACGAACAAAAAATAATAATAACTGTTTAATAAGTGAAGGATGAGTGGAAGAATAGGGAAGAAAACAAGATAAGTGACACAAAGGCAACCACTCACCACCTCCGGTGGGTAGACTGATGCCCAGCCAGTTCCCAAGCAAAAGATAGCTAGGCCCTCCAAAACTCCCTCTTTTCCCTTTTATTGCTGAGCATGATGTTATATGGTATGGACTATCTCTTTGGTTGGTTTGGGTCATCTGCCCGATTGTGTCCCCTTCCAGCCTATTGCACACCCCCAATCTATTCACTGGGGGGGCAGAGCGAGAAACAGAAAAGGCTTTGATGCTGTGCAAACACTGTTCAGCAAAAGCTAGAACATTGGTGTGTTACCGATTTGGTCAAAAACCTAAAACACAGCCCCATATGAGCTGCTATGAAGAAAATTAAATCTACCCTACCCTAGCTAGGCCCCGTACAACTAGTTACAGAAAAAGCACAGTAATAGTGAATGGTACAGAGGCACTTCATCACCATTTCATTACTCTCAGAAATGAACAATCAGATACAAAATAGGTATACATACTAAAAATTTCTTTTTTTTTTTTTTTTTTAGAGTCAGTCTAATTTCCCTGTTTTGGGATAAAGTAGATCCTTCTTTATAGTTTAATGAAAACACATTGCAGCTGGATTTCATCTACCTGGACTTGTGCAAAGCATTTGACACTGTCCCACACAACATCCTTGTCTTTAAATTGGAGAGACATGGATTTGACAGATGGACCACTTGGTGGATAAGGAATTGGCTGGATGGTTGCACTCAAAGAGTTGCGGTCAACGGCTCGATGTCCAAGTGGAGCCCAGTGACAAGTGGCGCTCCTCAGGGGTCGGGGTATTGGGACCGGCGCTATTTAACATCTTTGTTGGCGATGTGGACAGTCGGATTCAGTGCACCCTCAGTTTGCCGACGACACCAAGCTGTATGGTGCGGTCAACACACTGGAGGGAAGGGATGCCATCCAGAGGAACCCTGACAGGCTTGAGAGGTGGGCCCATGCGAACCTCATGCAGTTCAACAAGGCCAAGTGCAAGGTCCTGCACATGGGTCGGGGCAATCCCAAGCACAAATACAGGCTGGGTGGAGAATGGATTGAGAGCAGCCCTGAGGAGAAGGACTTGGGGGTGTTGGTTGATGAGAAGATCAGCATGACTCGGCAATGTGTGCTTGCAGCCCAGAAAGCCAACTGCCTCCTGGGCTGCATCAAAAGAAGCGTGACCAGCAGGTCGAGGGAGGTGATTCTCCCCCTCTACTCCACTCTCGGGAGACCCCACCTGCAGTACTGCATCCAGCTCTGGGGCCTCCAACATAGGAAGGACATGGGCCTGTTGAAGCGGGTCCAGAGGAGGGCCACGAAGATGATCAGAGGGCTGGAGCACCTCTCCTATGAAGAAAGGCTGAGAGAGTTGGGGTTGTTCAGCCTGGAGAAGAGAAGGCTCTGGGGAGACCTCATAGCAGCTTTCCAGTACCTGAAGGGGCCTACAAGAAAGCTGGAGAGGGACTTTTTACAAGGGCACGTAGTGATAGGACAAGGGGTAATGGCTTTAAACTGAAAGAGGGGAGATTTAGATTAGATATAAGGAAGAAAATCTTCACGATGCGGGTGGTGAGGCACTGGAACAGGTTGCCCAGAGAAGTTGTGGATGCCCCATCCCTGGAAGTGTTCAAGGCCAGGTTGGACGGGGCTTTGAGCAAACTGGTCTGGTGGAAGATGTCCCTGCCCACGGCAAGGGGGTTGGACAAGGTGATCTTTAAAGTCCCTTCCAACCCAAACTACTCTATGATTCTATGAAAGCGTAGTCTGGTACAGAAGCAGTACTCCAGGTTGCTGGGGGAATAATCTTACAGAATAGCATAGAGTAAACCAGAAGCTGTCTAAAAAAAACAGCAGCAAAGAGATCGCAAATATCCTGGTACAAGACTCAAGATTATCATTTGCTCCAAGCCTTCTTATTACATTCCAACAGGAGTTTTCTTTTTGTCTGCTTTTTTCCCCCTCATGTGTTTAACAGCTTAGTCGCACATCAGAACTTTTTCCTAACAGAGGATGTTTAAGGAAATAAACTATAACAATCTGATCAACGGGTTGAAACCTGAGCAGAAACCCCTGCGGTCAACAGACTGAAACAGAACTTATACGACACTTGTAAATCGTATAATCTTTGCCTAACAGGGAAGCAGGCTACATTAACTTCCTCCACACACAATCTTATTCTGAAATAGCTGATCACACAGGCAGCTACTCCAGAGTAGCTAGAGCACTTGAAAATTCCCTGCCCTTCTTTCTCTAAAATAACTTCCCTCTATACCCTAGCCCTGAAGATCGCTACCTCAGTTCCTCATTTAACGCTTCTTCGGCTGTTTTTCATAGTTAAAGGGAGTGTGTTAAGTGCAGTTTTTGAGCACCACAATCACCTAACATTAACCAAGACAAACATGAATTATATTATTTTAATTTAACGGGCAGAAAAATTAAAAAGATTTGCTCTTTCCAAAGACTCCCACTTTTTTTTTTTTTAAATCTCTCCCGATTTGCACCACTAACATCTCTTAACCAAGTAGTTGAGAAAAACAAATTCTCTGAAAGATTAGTACTTTGCACTCCTTGGAAGTATTACAAACAAGTTCTAAGAAATCTGATTCATAATTTCTTCACAGTTTCATTTATTTTCCTGCAATTCATTCAGCACTATCCAGCTACTTCCTGCAAGCATCACAGAATTTAATGGGTCAAAAAGAAAACCTTCTGGCTCAATTTTCTGACTGATTACAAAGACACACAAATACTTCTTCGATTTTCCTTGGAAAATGCAAAGCTCGAGTTTCACCATCGAGGATGGCAAACTGACATTTATGGTTACCAGACTTTGAAACATGCAGTGCAAATTAAGTACTCATAATCTTAACTATAATCCAACTGTTATGTTCTTAACTTACACACTGGTAAACATTTTCAGTCATTTCTGGAAACTTGGCCTCAATTACTCATTCAGATTGAAGTGCCTAAACTGCTGCAGTAAGAGACCTGCCAGCAGAGGAAAAACACCTCCTTGCTCGTTTCAATCACCACAACTCAATGAGGTTGCACAAGGACTAGGCTGTAATACCACAAATTGCGCATTAAGCCTTTTTTCCTCCTTAGCCTGGGAAAAAGCTCTTTGCATTTCATTCATTTTCAGCAAGTTCACAACGTGACAAGATAAAAAAAGGGAAGAAAAGAGACAGAGAGGGACCCAAGGAACAAGATGCCTAGGCCTTCTCACTACCAAAAAGGGTAAGTTTTAAAGTTATTACCACTACTATATTGTGTCTTTATAGGAAGAAGATCTTCTATGGAGTTAATGCAATGTGACAGGCAAGTCTCTAAGCTCCGAGAGAAAAACTAGTTCTGGAACTTGGTTCTGGTTCTGTGATCCTCCAAGAGATCCTTTGTATTGCTGCAAACAAAGCGATGTCCCAGCTTGTAACAATACATCTCTGCCGTAAAGGTACTGAGGTAGTATCACTGCCAATACAGACCACTAAGCAGCCTCAAAACTGCACAACTCATTAACCAGTACACTCATAGGCTCACAAAGGTTTGTGTGTTTTTAACTGCATCAACTAAGCTGGTAGAAAACAGTCTGACAAACCAGTATGACAGCTATAGAGGTCTTACTTTAAACAATCCCATTCCTAAAGGGACTTGACAACACTTAAACTCTTTTTGGTATATTAGAACAAACGGGCAGTTACGAATTAGTACTTCAAGCATCAACCACCCCTGAACATTTAAATAAACTCACTGCAAATATCAAGGCCTACCACTTCTTTTTAAATAGTTTAAAATTGTTTGTGACCTAAACTTTCTTCAAATGCCCTTTGCTTTGGTTTCTCTTGGTTCCAGTTTCTCAGTCTGTATGAAGCTACCCAGTCCTCCTTAGAGGAGGCTGAATCCATTCTATCACAGATCATACTGTTCTGTAAGAGATTCATTTATAACAAGATGATCTCTGCAGTTCCAAGGGGTCTTGACAAGTCTACTTATTGGCTTGTTCTCCTCAATAGAAGGGTATCTTAGCTATCTACCCAGTTCCTTAATTGATACCACTATCTCACAATTCTGCTACGTAGCAAGTTCCAGTTTTACCCAGGATTTAGTCTTCATTACATATTTCAAAATGTAACTTGACTGACAGCCACACAAAAATCCTCAGTTCAATGGTGGTGATACTTGAGATGATCACAGATCAAGCAAGCACAACATTTTGGCTCCATGCAGGCACTACGCAGTACAAATGTGAACCAGGACCATTCTTGTTTTCAGTACTCCCCCAGTAACCACCATATGGAGAACAATAAAAAGGAACAAGCATTCACAGTGCAGGACAGCATACTACTGCCTATGCCTCCACCTCAACTCTTGCCCCTGTGAGCGCAATCCACTCACACTGATATAACACCAATTCCCCTCTCCGTGCTAAGCCTACAGTGGTACACTTCAGCTAGACTAAGCTATCACGTAACTCAATCACACCTCATTCAACACACTATGGTCCTCCATAGTACACATAGTCCAACACACCATAGTACAACAAGAAGCAGCAGCCTTAACTAGATGAAAAGGCTGCAAAGCATTACTTGAAAATTTCCTTGAAAATTTCCTATAATTTACTTGAAAAATTCCAAGGTTGTCTTAACAATGGTTCTCAGCCCATGGCTTCTTTTCTCACACTGTCCAAAGAACTGGACAGCTATCAGTATGGCAAGGAGCTTGCTAGTCTCATTTCCACTCCCCGCTCTGAAGAGAAGCTTTTGCAACTTCCTAGCAGGCTGAATTTCACCACATCCTGAAGGAGGAGGACATAAAAAAGAGCTCTGGTTTTGTACTATAGCAAGAAGCGCTTGGTCTACATGGTCTTACCCGTGCATTCCCTTGCGTTGCACTACTTCCTAGACTGTTTGTGAAGAAGCAAGCTGAATGGGTTAGCAGAAAATAATCTCGTTCTACCCTAAGTTAGTCTGTTTTTCTGTCCCATTAGCAAGTTGGACTGGATCCAATACGCACCAGAACTGGCACTAATTGGACCCTTCCCCTTCAATTAGGGTAAGCTATGAAATGCAGTTAACGAAACCTGTAGCCCGAACAGATGGCTGGCAACACTACTTGTCTTTCTAACTCAACCATTTCAGTTCTATAAGCAGCTCCCAAAGGCATAGTTTAATACAAAACCCAAGTCAGCAGAGGGAATGACAGCACCTGTCATATCCATGCAGCCAAGTCCAAGTCTACAACAATACTGCATTAAGCCCGCTTATCTACTTGGCTTACTTTTAATCTCAGAATCACATGAACCAATTACTATGGTAATCCTATGAATACCAATTACTAGAATTCAAACACTAAAGATGTTTTTACTTACTGTAGAAAACAAATGCTTCAGTGTTTTCAGTGTAAAACATACAGTTGCAGCGAAAGCACAAACCAGAACTGACCTGAATGGCTGAGACACTGGAGAGCCTCTGTATGCTCCAGGGCCTGCAAGAACTCCATAAGCTCCACCACAGTGCAACCTCGATCTCCCAGCAGTTTCAGGAGACTCCAGCTGGGACTTCCTTCTGGCTCCAGCACTTTGAGGGAACACTGTTCTAAATCCAGAGGGCTACAAAATAATATGAGAAAGTCATGGCATAGACTTCTTACTACTTTTTCCTCAGAAAGGAGCAGAGTTAAAAATCACTTGTAGACAGATAAAAAGATGGGAAATTCCTAGCTGATTTGGACATATTTGCAGTATTTCCTTCAAGTTTCAGGAGTTCAGAAGTTATACAGTGATACCTCCACAGACAGAAAGTGGTATTAGTGAGTTGCATGCTACAAAACAAGAGATGCTTGTACCTAACAATTCTGGCCAAATGTATTAAGAAATCTTCTAATTTTCTCTTTTTAAAGTCTCAGCAGAAAAACAAGTACAGCACCTTTCATTTTCATGTGCCTAATTCAGAAGCGGTAAAGAGCAAGTCAGAAACTAACTTGAAAGTCCAGGAAGACTTTGATTTTCAGAGTAGTTGTTAAAACAAGTGACTGCTACAGCTTAACTGATACACACATCTACTGCTACAGTGCAGTTAACTGCTCCAATAAATTCATCTCCAGGTATAAACATGAATAGTTTTAAATTCTGGTGTTAAGTCTTCATGCACTTTCAATCACAGCAGATTAAAATAACACAGATAATAATGAAATGAATACAGCTACGGAAAGGGAATGCATTTTTATGTATACCCACTAAAAAGATTCATCAATGTTTCTTTCCTTAAATCAGTGCCATGCAAAGCTGGAGGAGAGATATTTTCAGTTATCAAGTAGACTTTCAGTGTATTTTACTGGGTAATACAGAGAAACAAACATAGCCACAGGCCCTACAGAGGGGTCATATTGTAGTCCTCAGGTTCTATTTCCCAATATTAATAAATATAGTCATAATAGAGAAAGGACACATCTTCAAAATGTACATTCAGTGCTGCACTTGAAATGCCTCATTTTTTTGAGATACCACCCTCTAAACAAAATCTTGAAGAGCCACAGGAAGTAAAACCATCAGGAAGCAATCTAGAGAATGTGACCTAGGAAGAAAGAGTTGAAGAAAATGAACGTGTTTACCGTAATATAGACAAGAGGAGACAAGGGAACAGTCAACAAGCATGTTCCATGTTCCCTGTCTAGGACAAGCAATTGGCTGCATTTGCGCTGAGGAAAGTCAGGTGAGGTACAAGGGGATGCTTTCCAACTACAAAGGTGGCAAAGGGAAAAACCGCACTACTTGCACCCTGTTACTTCTTTGCTGGAAGCCCTTATGGGGGGCTAAGGAAGCACCTCCTAGAGAGGGGCTACGTGCCCTCGAGCCTATCTGCCCCAGCACCGGGGCTTCGGTTAGGGGATGCTCCCTTCCTTTGTACAAATGAAGTACGGGGTCACGGGGAGGGACAGCATTGCCGCACAGGCTGGGTAACTCTGGAGTCAGGTAGAAGCGGCAACAAAACAACGGCAGCATTCAGCTGCTGGTTTTCGCTCGAGTACAAACTCATAAAGGAGCTGGCAAGCAACGACGAACCCACACCTGCTTCATCCTCGCTGTCCCGCCACTGACTTCAGGAGCGATACCGCTGCCCGGCCGCTTCGCCCACGGTCCCGTGCGCTTTCAGCAACGGATGAGCTACAGCGCGGCCTCAGGGAGGGCTCCGGGAGGGACCCCGGGGCCGGCGCGTCCCCCACCCTCGACCCCGAGGTGGCACCACGGCCTCAGCCTTCGCTCTGCCAGGAAGCCCGGCCCCTCCGCCCGGGGCTGCGCCACCTGAGCCGCGCGGCTTCCCCGCCTGCCCCACTGAGGCCCCCGCCGAGGCCCCTCCCGCCCCCCGGCGCAGCCCAGGGCCGCGGGCCACCCCGCAGCCTCCGCCGCCGCCTGCCGCGCTCCCTGCGCGCTCCCGCAGGCCGCCCTCACCTCAGGCGGACCCTGCCGCGGCTCCCCGCTCGCTGCGCCAGGTCCCGCCAGCCCTTGCCGGGCGCTGCCCGGTCCAGCAGCTCGCTGAGCCTCCGGAGCAGCGGCTCCGCCAGGCGGCTGAGGGGCAGGGACCCCGGCGCGCTCCGCACCGGCTCCGACATCGCCCCTCTCCTGCCTCCCCAGCCGCGGCGAGGCACGGCCCGCGCGGGGCGGTGCTCCCGCCCGGAAGGACGCGCCGAGCGCAGCCGCACGGTGCAGCACGGTGTAGGACGGCGCAGCAGGGCGCAGCACAGCGCAGCATAGTGCAGCAGGGCGCAGCAGGGCGCAGCAGGGCGCAGCAGGGCGCAGCGCGCCTCGGGCACGGCGCGGCACCGCACGGCTGTTGCCTCGCGCGCGGCTTGGCTTCCCGCGCTCCCCTGAGAGGACCCTCGCCATGTCTGTGCCTGGGAGGCCTGTGGCCCTTCGGAAGGGGATGGTCTTCCCTCGGCCCCGGAGTGCGCGCTCCGGCGCTGCTGACAGCGTGAGGGAACTGCTCAGGGTTTTGTTTTACCTGTTTTGAAATGGGAAAGTTGAGTGTCGGACTTTGTGGCCGAGACCTGCTGCCAGCCTGGGCAGCTGGCGCTGAGAAGGCCAGACGTGGCCAGAGAGCCGGGAGCAGCTCTCCTGTGAGAGGGAGAGGAGTCGGGTGGGGGGATAAACCAGGCAAAAATCTTACAACACTGGGGCAGGGGTCTCGCTTTGAGGAGAAACGGCTTTATCTAACCGCAGCCAACACAGCCATGGGCTCTTCTCTGTGACACATACTGTCCAGTGTGCTGTCGGTTCCCAGACAAGCAAGTGCCCAGCTTAAGGGGCCAGGGCCCTTACGTGTCTTTCAGTGAGGGAGAGGCGGTAGTGCTCGGGAAGAGTCTCCCGAGGAGACACGTTTCCGTGACTGCTCTCCATCCCTGCTAATGGACAGATGAGCGTGGCCATGATCTAAGGGGAATTCTTATTTCTCTGGAATTACAACTTGCTCAAAGTGGACTGAAAGTGCCTTAGAAAGTAATCTTACTAACATTTCTAATCAGTGATCAAGCATTCAAATGTGGCTGCCTGTATTTCCGCACTATTTTTTCATGTGACTGCAAGCCTGCCTTGCCTTCCCAGTGAGCAAGCTGGAAGTCAGGTGGCTGCAGCACCACAGCATTGAGACCAAACTAGTAAGCACTGCTGTTCAGTAGAGTGTGTTGTCTCCTGGGTTCCATTGCACTAGTCAAAACAGGCTTACATCTGCTTGGAGATACACATCTGCCTGCAGAGCAGATAACAGTATAGCATCTCTCCCGACTTCTGTGGGGTCCAGAATCTCTGAAAAACAAGCCATTTAGTTAGACTTAACTTGAAGAAATTGCATGGAGTGGCTTTTTCCCGCATCGTTAACCAATAGTTTATTTCTCCTAATTTAGGTGCAAAACCAATCTGCATGGCAAAATGGATACAGGTAAGACAGTGAATTTGACTTCCTGATAATATCTAGTTATCCACAGCTGTGTATGACTTAGCTGCTAGAAAATCAGGCAGGTGCCTTTCACCCACCTCAGCCTATGGTCTGTGCTTGTTGGGTGTCTTCCTACAATGTCAAACAGTTAAATTACCTCAGGTCGAATATGGTTTTAAATCCTGGTCTCTCATTTCTTTGGGCATTATTTTGACTATTAGGCTGTTATATAAAACATAGATATCCCTGCTGCTATTCCTGAACGAGGATGGTTGTAGGTGCTATATTTATTGCCGAACACACCAGTTTCCTATCTGGGTCTAGATAATACTGGGAACAAGAAGTATTTAGCACTGTAGTATGTCATAACCAGTTTTAGCTGCGCTTTCAGCAAAAGCTTGAGAAATGACTTGGCACAAAACTTGCTTTTCAGTCTTTTCTAGATCCCTTGAGCTCAGAGCAGTTTGTGCAATTCATTCAAGTTCCTCCTGTGTGAGACTTGGCTTCTTGGGTAACAGGAATGGGAATACTTTCTTACTTCAGGCTTCACTTATTTGTCTTTGAGGAATGTGAATCGTTAGGTGAATTTTTATGTAGTGATTGTTAAAAGTTCACTATCCACCTTTGTTTTTCTCAACCTGCTTATTAGGGATTGCAGATTTTCTCATGTTCAACAGAACTTTTGTGTGTTTAACTTCAAGCAAATAAGAAATTCCCAACGTGCCTAGCAAAGCAGTTAAGCACACTTAAGCATGTGCTTTAAAAAACAACCCAGTGCTTTATTATGAAAAGCTAAGGCCAACACTTCCTCCCTCCCAAGGCCATGAGGAAATTCCCGTGGACCTCTATGGAAGTAGGATGTACCCTCTCATCACTGCCAACTCACTCGCTCTCTCTCTCTGGCTGAGGTTTTCCCGGGAAGAGCCATCTGCTGCATGTAATGAAATAGTCTCTCTTAAAAGTCAAACTGTTCTGTGATCAGACTCACTATACTAAGGTCACACTAGCAAAACGACACTGAAGCTTTCAGCTAGCTTCTCAGCTCTGAAACAACATGCATAAATTAAACGTCTTTTGTCTTGTAACACAGAGTTAAACCACAGGCCTGGCCCACTTCTAGAACTTAAAGAAGGAGCACTCAAGGGTAAGTGCACATTTGTGGTTTGAGAGGTCAAATTGTTTATACTTTTAAAATTACTTGTCTACTTTTTTGTCCTGTGTGCAAATACAATGCGTATCATAGAAGATAAATAAACGAAGAAGAGTAAGTTACTTTATTCTTAATGCACTACATGAATATAGTGACTTATACTGTTATTGAACAGGAAATATGATTTGTTATTTGCTTCTGCTAAAGTACAGTCATTTTTGCTCATTTTGATAGATTTTTTAATTTTTTTTTTTTAAACGTTGCATTTAGAATTCTGCTAAAAGTTTCTGAAACTACACTCTGGTAGTATTTCCACCGAGTTTCAGCAAAACAAACAAAATTGCCAAGATTGTACGAAAGCAAGCTTCTTTCGCTAAAGAATGTGTAAGTGATACTAGGTATCCTGGAATATGCATTTTATTCTTTCTAAATATATATTGCATGGCCTAATACTCATTGGGTAAAAATTTCCTCCGTTCCTGAGAAAAAATCTGTTCACTTGGTAGCATGTAGATGATTATCAGGCTAGATGCATGAATTGCTCATGCTGACAGTGTCAGATGCTTGACAAATGTTAAAAATAGATTAAGACAGATCAGTGTTAAGAGTTGTGCTGTAATTGCTTATTTGAATTACTCTATATTAAGGCCTTTGTTAGAGATATGCAGAGCCAGTCATTTATTCTTCTTACATTTAGCCAACAAATTCTAGCTGTGGTGTTTTCTTTATACTGTGGTGCTGTTTACAATGGGCAGTACACTAATATAAAAGTTGCCAAAAAGCCTTGGATGTCGGAAGTTGAAGAAACACAATATATCGCAGTATATTTGGCAAGGACGTATTTTCCAGACATCTGCTGTTTGGACAGCCAAAACTTCACCCATGTTTTTCTTATCCAAATCTTGTTAATACAATAGATACATGATAATTGGTTTAGATAATACAGTATTTTGCTAGTTTGATTTCTGACATTAAACGCTCTTTGACAAATATGCTGCTCTAAATGTTTGATTTGATTGCAGTGTCTTGAAGGATTTATAGAAAAATAATAGGGTTATAGTTATTGTTTGTGTTGCAACATTAGGGATTCCAGGAAGAACTA
The DNA here is from genome assembly GCF_034638445.1 of Ciconia boyciana. NCBI lineage: Eukaryota > Metazoa > Chordata > Aves > Ciconiiformes > Ciconiidae > Ciconia > Ciconia boyciana. The sequence goes on from NC_132937.1 coordinate 25,524,648, forward strand.
CTGTGAGATACAGAAACAAATAGAAAATGCAGTCATCGTAAATCCTTGCTTCCATGGGTTCTCACTGCTCTTACCCCACCAAATGTTAGACTCTATAGTAAGCAAACTGCTGTATAAATACTTACTATAGTCCTATTGTGAATAGAGTTCACAAAGTTGTAATTGAATTCTAGAATTCCAGTTTCTGTTGTCTTGGAGATTTTAACTTTTACAAGGTAACAACATTTGAGAGTGTAGGGATGATCACAACACTTTGGGAAAATGTTTTTATGACTGTCTGGCACAATCATTTTGGAAAGCTTGTATAGACTAGGAGTGGAGGAAAGCAGATCAGAGATTTCATGTGGAATTTGATTCCATCAGTACTGATGGATGCATGGGAATAAAAGATTCACAGAAACATGCCAATGTTGATGAAACTTTTAAAGGAAAACTTTTAATAAAAGCTTTGGTTTCTGTTAAAGGACAAGTTTAAGAAGAGAACATGAAAATAAGCAGTGAAATATGGCAAAACATGCATGGCAACCTTTTTGGAAAAAAAGAAGTTGTACGTTTCTGATTGTAAATATAAATATATTGTATGTATTTCCATGCAGGGAATATAGTACCTCATTTAAGAAATCTAAATTGGTGTGTAATGTCTGTGTTTATTGCATAACAGCAAAAGTCTTATGTTTTGTTTTGTTTTGGAAGAAGAAAAATGCTAAACTTATCGAATTTGCTACAAAATAAAAAATCTCTGTTGAGAGATGCCCTGGATGAAGAAGTGAAAAAATGTGTATATTCCCAAATGCAAAACAGTTGGCAGGCTGGGAACGGGGAGTGGATGGAAGTATGGCTGTTGATTTCTTAGAGGAACGTTGCAGCTATACAAACCATGTGCAAACTCTCTGCAAGAAAGTTAAGACGTATTTGAGAAATATTTCCAGGGAGAATGGAAAGGGAATTAGCATTAACCTTGGAACATAACTGCGTTTAAGCAGGCAGGACACTAAGATTTCACAAACGACTGGATGACAGGATGTGTATTATACACACGGTGCCATAGTTGGTCATTCTGGAAAGGATCTGTAAGATTATTTGAGTGATTAGGCCTATGATGTCTTTGTATCTCTGCAAACCAAGAGTCAGAGTCATAAAACCACAAGTTTTGTTAGCAGTAATATTTCATTTTAAGCTACATTTGCTATTTCAAGTTATTTGCTACGCAAGCTATTGCAGTAAATGTTATTCTTTCAGTTCCCATATACATATGCTAGGAATCGCTATGACTTTCTGTCTGTGGTATGTGGCTTTTCATGCCTAATCTTAAACAGTACAGTCATATTTATTGTCAGAAATGCATATGAAGTCCTGGTTCCCTGAGCGCTGTAGAAGTCAATTATTACATATACAAGTCTTCTTGTGGCCAGCACTTCACCCCAAACTTTCTTGTTTATGTCTATGTCTAGACTTGTGTTCCTCAGTACTGCCTCAGTACTTGATCATGCAGAGCGAGAATCTGGCCAGGCTGCAGCAGGACTCTGCTATATCCTACGTGCTTGTCTTTTCCGTCTGTGCCAAACACAGGGGAAGGGAAGAACAGTGTGTGTATGTGGCACTCATTCCAACATGATGCCAGAGCGAGGCAGGGGTGTGGATACAGACCCAGGTGGTGGGAAGTTCTGCCTAGTCCCACCTTTTAGACACTGCCCCTTTTAGAGTTTTCTTCAGATCATGTGGTTAGTGGAGATTCCTTTCTGCTTTTTCTGTTGTTTCTGTTCTGCTTTTGCTGCTTTTTCCCCCTTCAATCAATATAATGTTATAACATCCTGCTGTCCGTACCACCTAGCTTTCTGTTTGGGTCTGCATGGTATATGACCATTTCTGTTCATCATAAATAAAAGTTTTGTGGTTATTAGCATTTTGGTTTGGAGATTTTTCATGTTTATCTTAACTGAAGTCTAATTATATCCACCAGCTTTCTTTGTGGTGAAGCTACCTGTCAATATACCATCTCTAAAAAGGGATGTATGAAAATGTATATAGTATTCCCAGGCAAATGGAGAAGGAGTTATTGATAAATCCAAATTTAGGAGCATAGTCTAAGGGATAATAATTGTTTTGCAAAAGGACAAATCCAGATCCCAAAGTTTGGCCTATGGAGTGGAGGTGATACTCGGAAACTCTGCTGACATTTGGGGAATTTGTTGTCTCAGACCAAGTATCTCAGAATAAACAATGAAGCACATAAGCTGACTTTCTAAACAAGATCAGTCTGATAGAGAAGTGTTAAAAGAGTGGGTGAGCAGATTGCGTTATGCATGCATTCACAGCCTCCTCATATACACATGTGTACGCAGGAGAAAGATTGTGCTTTCTGTGTGTTCAAGTCTTTCTCCAAGCGCTCATTTAAAGTAGTGTAGTTCTGTTCTCTTATCACAGTGATGATGTTCAGCACAGCTCTCTCTTTCCTGCCTCAAAAAGCCAGCCAGACAAAAGCAAAAATCAGCGATGACAAAGAAATAAGGAACTTCCCAGTAAAGACCTTGATCCTGATATAGGAGAAGTTCCCTCTGCCCCATAGAAACAGTTTCTAGTTCATAACTATTTCCCACATCTTTTGTCAGTCCTGGTTTTAAAACATACTTCTTTTATCAGGTCTATCAGATTTAAAATAGTCTTTGCAATATGATATTTAAAGATCCCTTCCAACCCAAACCATTCTGTGATTTTATGTTAAGAGAAATAAGAACATCCAACAGATCTATAGGGGCTAATCTGCTCAAATTCCCGTGCTTTGCAGGATGGTTTTTAATCCAGAACCTGTACTGTAACTGACTTCACCATGAAGGACTTTTACCTGTTTCTGTAAAATGTGCAAATCTGAATGGCTTCTTTGAAGCCAGGAGAATTCCACAGAGGGCAGAGTTAAAATACCTGCTTTAGGACCTGGGCATAAAACCAACTTACTCAGAAGAGAAACTTTGGATCACACTGGTGCTGTAGAGTCATCTGCTGGGTTTTTTTGTTTGTTTTGGGTTTTGTTTTTGTTTTTGTTTTTCATAAGAAACTGCTGATGTTTATACTAGCAACTGGCATCTACTTTGTTATTAGAAAAATAACTGCAATTCTTGATGTTTTATTAAGTAAATATACAAAAAAGGCAGCAAACACTTTGAAACAAGTAATATGATTGCTATCAAGAGGAAACCTGTTTACTCCATTTTGTAAATTGAACTTTTGACCCAGAGATAGAGTGTATGATAAGTCATATATTTTTATTTTATATAATTATAAATGTAGTTATCTAAATATAATATAATTACACTCAGCTATACCCAAATAAATATAATTATCTAAATACTGCTTCTTCCTGGGTAATATGAGATAAATTACTGATACATTATTCATGTGCATAATTTTGTTAATTAGTATGTGTTCTTTGATAATAAAAGAATAATTTATTTGAAATGTTACAGAGCTAGGGTTGGACTCTGCAACAGTTTTGTGCACAGCTTAAATACTTTTTTATTATATACAATATAAAAGCACCTTGCCTGTGACCTTTTATTTAATGTTCATATGTTACTTAATTTTGCATTCAAGTTCATTTCATAAAATTTCAGTAGAAATCTTTCTGCAAATTGTGATACTCACCAGTTTTTTGTCTATACTGTGTGTCCTCAAGAGGATAAGAGATTTATTGAGAAGCAGTGTAGAAGTCCTCCCTTGAAAGCTGCACAGGAAGTCTCTAAGAGCACAAATATGCTCTGAACTGCAGTGCTTGCATTATTGAGTTGCTGGACTACTACTGCTGTGTCTGAGAGAGCTACTGCTTCACCTGTCATCAAGCAGTGTTCCAAAATCACATCAGGACTCAAGAAATTAATGAGCTTTGGTTTGAAAATCATGTAGCTTAAAAAAAATACATATAGATATGCCTCTTTCTATTTTTCTTTTTATTTGAGGACATTTGTTTTCATGTTTTCAAGGTTTCTTCTTTATTGTAGTGGCTGGTGGTTTAGAGATTTATTTTTCTGGAAACTGAAAATGGAGATTTTCATATTCTTACCTGATGCATAGAACCTTCAAAAATACATCCTTGGATTTTTGATTAACACAGAGAATTAATGGGGAGTAGACTGTTGGTTGTAATCCTTTTGCAGAAACAGCAGGAGGAAATATGCAATGATTCAACCACAAATTTTATATTATGCATAGGAATGGACTATAAAAAACTGTATCTGCATTGCAGATGGACTTCCACATTTGTAGGTTTGCGTGTAGAAGTTCAATGAAAGTTAATCCTTGACCAGTTAAGCAAAAGGCATCTGCCAGATTTTGTGCGGCCCCGCAAGTGTGGACAATGGCAGATAAGTTACTGAAGACATGGCCTGTGTGATCTAAGGCTATTGCAAAGACACATTATTATTTATGTAGATATCCATTTTTCTTGTGTTTTCAGTTATCCCAGAGCCAGTGTCAGCTTGGTATAAAGAAACCAAAATATTAGTTGATGGAATGATATTTCTTCATATGAAACATAGGAGGATTATCACTTCCATTCCTCCTGTGTGTTTAGCGAAGATAACCCTTTGTGTGGGCTGATGCAGGTTCTTCTTTCCCACTCCTTTGCGCTGATGTGGGTGTAAAGTGGGGCATGTGCAGAACACGTACAGCCATACAGGGGTATTTATGCACTGATGTGGAGTTTCTGACGTACCTAGACAATGCTTCGGTTGTCAAAGCATGTTTACATATATTAATTCTACGGCAGTACTATACAAGGCTTAGGCATAGATCAGGTGCCCATTGTGCCAGGCAGCATGTGAATACACAGAATGGTCCCTGGCCTGAAAAGCTGGTGCCGTAATGATAAGGAGAGAGACAATGGGGATGGGCTATGGGTATAGACTGACAGGTCCTGTGAAAGAGGAGGAGGAGCAAGTGCATCTGAAAGATAGGAATAAATCCTGCTGAATAAGGGTGTGGGCTGAGCAGGACTGTACAGAGAACAGAGGTTGCATGATGAATAGATAGTAAATAAGAGGAAAAAACTTCAGAGAGGTAGTAAAGGGAATTTTTTCCACTGACTCTAGAGGAAATGAACCCCACAGAAAGACACAAATTCCCTCCTGGGCTTGTAAAATGCATAAGGTTTCTGTAGAAATAATGTCCGTGAATGTAAAATTGCTTACACAGGAAGATTTCCCTTTGTAAAGGGATTGTAGTAGATTCCCTACTAAATCAAGTAGAAAAAAAATGTGATGCAAGAGAGGAAAATTAATGGCCCCTTTTTAAGTTTAAGCAAATTGGTGTATTTTTGTCAGTTAAAAATTTTTTTGCTGACATTAGAATTACGCCCACAGTTCCTTCTGAAATCATTATAAGTGGCTTTGGGTCCAAAACCATCTGCAAAATGGCTATTACTAAAAATTAAACTCATGTAGACATTGTTCCTTCCATATCAAAGTGTAATTTTTCAAAAATGTTTTGGTCTCAGTCGAAATAAATGATCAAATATTGAACATTTTTTATTTTAAAAATACATTTCAAATTGGGAAAAATGTTGGCATTTTAATGAAAATAAGTTTGAACAATCAAAGTTTTTATTTAGAATTTGAATTTTAGACAATTCTTTCACTACGAGTGAGTTTTTCAAAACCAGTATAGAATTATGACGAAGTATGAATTTTAAATGAAAAAGCATTTTTTCTGAAAATTTGTGAATTTGTTTTATTATATATTTTCCTTAGAGAAATGTTGAGTGATTGTTTTAGCCATTTTGATGCTTTTTCTAGCCATTCTTTTGCATGATATTATTTGAAACTGATTGTTTTCCACAAACACTTTGATTATTTCCTGCCATAAAAGCATTTTGGTGAAGCATCTACAAATGTCTTTACTGCCTGTTGCTGCCTTGTTAATCTGGCCGTTCCAGGTTTTCATCAATTCTGTATTTCTCCTAAATCGTATCCAACCACGGGTTCTCGGGTTACTGTTTTCATGCTGCTGCCAGCTTTGTTTTCCCTTATCCTTAGTTCCTGGGCATTAAGCTTAGGTAACATCGGACCCTGCTGATACGCGTGCGGTTTTCTTTGTGGCAGTGGAGCCAGACCTGAGAGATGGGTGGAGGAAGGGGAAAGGGGAAGCCAACATGTCCAGGGATAGCAAAGGGGAAATTCGAATTGTAGCTGCTCAGCAGTGGCAATTTGTGACTGAGGAATTAGTGACTGTCCTCTGTCATGGAGGAAAAAAAGGCCCAAGTGCAGAAGGGGTTAAGCTGGCTGGAAGCAGGAATGCCAGAGACCAAACTACTCCCAGTAAGGGAGTGAAGTTTCCCTTGGTGATAAGAAACAGCCACGGTACTGTCTTATAGCTGTCCCGCAATGTGAGCGCCCGGGGCCACCGTTGAGCAGCAGAGCTGGGCTGGAGGATGGACCTGTGGCCGGGCTGAGGCGCCCACGCAGCCCCTCACGGATTGGTGCTGGTGCCAGTGTACGTAAGGGATGGGCTCCTGACCATCTTTGCAGACTCCTTGTAGAACTGCTTATGGCGGTAGGGCTCTGCCCACTGCATTGCTCATTAAATACTTTTTTGTTTTATTTAAGCACAAACACGTGTTTAATTCGCCTCAAGGTGTACCATAAAAATTCCCCAACAATCGCCACTGTTCTGATCAGTAAGAGATGGAAAATATGTTTACAGGTCATTAGATAACCAAAATAGGCACCTTTCTTACCATTACTTGCTAAAACCTGGTGGTGTTAAGTTCTCCTACGTGGCTCGGCTTCACTGCCCTCCTGTCATTAGCTAGTACCTGATTCAGCAAGTAGCATCATTGGTTTCCAGAGCAAGACTTCAGACAAGCAGCCAGAACACCCTTATACATTTAAATGTTCTCTTGTCTTCTTTCCACCAAATGTTCCGAACCCAGTTTATTAGGAATTGAGCTTATTTTCAGATTACTAGTCAATAGCTGATAGTCAGTTATCATGATCTCCCATTCGTCTTTCCTCAGTGAATTTCATTATGCGTCCTCTATCACAAGTTTTCTTGAGGAGCTGAGAGGGTATTACACTAACTGTTCTCTTTCCAGTTTCTATCTAAATTCAATAATTGAAATTATGGTTTAATCTAATATATTGTATTTTATCCCCAGATTTAAAAAAAAATAATATCTCTTCATCTTGGGTGGAAACTCACCATTTATTGCGGGTTTCCTCATGGAACATTATTTAGCTTTAATTTCCATTGTTGGATCTGACAAAATGCACAGCAATCTAATCTAATTTTCCTATCGAGAAATCTGACAGCTCTTTTCCCCTCAATGTCAAAATGCAGCTGAACTAAGATGATGATAACACTATAGTACAATTGCTTCAGTAAGGAGTATTCGTGAGTCAATCTGCATTAAAAAAATATTGCCAAGGCTCTTTTCAGTTGGGAAAATTACCATGCTTTTAAAATAACTTATACCCTCCAAAAAAGAGGAGAGAGGCATCTGGTCTTTTGAAAGCAAAGATGAAAGCAGATTTGAAAGAATGCAACAGGGATCATTAGGCAAATACATATTTAAGAGGATGGGTGAATGCTGGGGGGTAATTCCATGGCACTGTAATAAAATGGATCAGGAAAAGATTAATCTCTACTGCTCCATTTTTTCTGTTAAATATTTATATTTTTTAAGTTTGGAATGGAAAGCAAAATGTGATCAGAGATCTGAAAGGCTGACGATAATGGGATCCGATGCCTTTTTTCTCCAGGCTCTTGTTGGACGCATGGTCTAGATTGTAGTTCAAAGGCCTGCATGAAGCAAGTGTAGAGTGTTGGCCCAGGGCCAGTCGACAGGTATCTGGATTATTTAAAACCACTACAATATGCACTGGTATCCTCTCAATATCGTCGTCTTGTCATCTTCAGCAGGGAAGCCCCTATTATGAGGGATTTTGAACTAGACTGCTTCTCAGGCTCAAAGGTGGTGGTCTGCGGAAGCCTGCACACTTCTGCCCTGTACCTCCTGTGTGGATAACCTGAAACCTTCTGTATGTCAGCAACACTGTATACAGCAGTGCGTGTTTCATGCTCCGAAGCATCTCTAGCCAAGCCACTGTGACCAGGCTGGCTTGTACCACTTTAAAGCTGTGTCATCTTCTGTGTCTTCTGGCAACTTCCCGGCTACACCTCTGAGCTGACAATATACCTCTGTGGCACATCAGGCTTGCTCTTCAAACCATCCTTTTCTGTTGGCCTCCACTTCCTTGTATGCTGGACCTTTGCTAATTTATTCCAAGACTAAATTGACAAAACATGTTGCCTCTCTGCTGCCTTTTCACTACCTCCTCCCGCTCCCCTTTCTCGTATCACAAATACTGAACTCTCTCCTCTCCTCTCCTTTCCTCTCCGCTCTCCTGACCTGGGTTGCCTGTTAGGAGGTGCTGAAGCCAGCAGCCTTACAGCAAGGCTGCTGCAGCTCCATGCCCACCAGTCCAACCAGTGTACGCATGTATACAACACAGATACATGTTTTATGCTGGGAGAGGGTGCTGGTCTGGTTCCCCCATCAGCTGTTGTTCCTCTGCGCTCCTTTGTGTGCACGGAGTCAAACTGTTTATCACACAACCTAACACTGTCCCTTCTTGTATCCTTCCTGTTAACCACCTTCTCTTCCTGCTTTTCTCCTCCCGGGTAACTCTGTGGAAAAGCTGCCTGTGTTAGGGTTTGCCCGAAGGAAATGGAAATATACCTAGCTACTTTGTGCTCTTTACATGAGAGGCAGATTCCAAGCAAGCCATGCAAGCCCCTTGCTATTTAGCCATTAAGCTCTAATCTAGCTCCCACATATTTTCTTACTGACTGACTTTGATCAGTGTCCGCAGTGGACCGTGGCACGAAGCTGGGTGCTGACAGGTCCGATGACTGCTCTGCTTGTGGCCCTGCAGAGAGCAGACAGAGCACTATAAAGTGCTTGAAAGGGCATCGGGAAAGGTTGCTGTGCTAGAGTGCTAGTGGCTGGTAATCTTGCAGCCAGGAGAGAGACATTAGCTAAAAAGGTCACAATAGGAGCAGCAGGGAGAAGGAAAAGGAGAATGAATAGAGGTGTCTTTAAATTGCTTCATCAGATTAGCGGGAAGGCAAGAAAGTTTTTCCTGCTGTTCTTCATGTCATACCAGTTCTGTGCATAAAAATAGGTCACCACGTTTCAGAGCTTTTAGTCTGGCGTCCCCCATGAGTTCAAATTTACTTGAAACTCAGTTCTGCTACACTGCTTTCCCTGATGAGTGGATCCCTGGATTGTGGAAGAGTCCTGCTGTGATTAGCGTGGGTACCCTGTGGTCAGGAATGACCCAGAGTGCCTCTAGTACTATACAAGAACATCTCAAGCATCTAAAATCCTAAGATTTGGGAATGCTTGGGAAACAAGGTTTTTTTACAAGAAGAGAGAGATGATTCCATATTTCTTTGGATTTAGCTAATGGAAGCCTTTTGGTGTATTTCACTTTGTTTTTATGTAAATTCTGCATTGCCACACCATTTTGCTACTGCCCAGCTGTTTGAAAGTAAGACTCAGTATGAACAGCAAATTGAAGCTAACCAGCCTCATTTCATTGTTCTCTCACCACAGAAATTACAAATATCAAGACAAAATACAATGGAATTGCTTTAAACAGAAATAGCCCTATAAAATCTAACCAGACTGACTGTTCCAGCTATTTCTACAAAGAGATTTTGGAATTTATGTCCCTATGATGCCAATTCAAGGAATAGCCTACTGTTGTGCCAATGTGACTACCAAAATAGCAGGTACTTAGTACCTGTAGAAATCATGCACATGTGAAAATTTACATTGTCTGCAGATTACTGTTTGCATTTAGAAATGTCTAAACGACATATGCTAAAGCCTGTTTTGTGCTGCTATGTGTATGTACAGGCATGCTTAAGAATTTGTTTTCCTAGCACAAATCACTCCAGACAGTTATAATGGGTTTCCATTAAGTGTCATTGCTTAGGTAGCTGGGTTATAGTTACTGCTTTAATGTTTGATCTTGATTTTAAAATAATTATTTGTATTTTTTTAAAAATGCTTGCAACTGTGCGTCAGTTGAACACCTTTTAGAAAATACGTATACCCATTTTAGAAGTAATTTTAAACTTCAGGTTTCTTTTATTTGCAGGTGCACAAAGATCTGCACTTCATTGAACAGTACCTGGAAACAGTTTGACAGCTAGAATGACCTGCTGTTCAACTTTTGTTGAACTGAAATCAGATACAAAAAACAAAACTTCCCCAGAATTTGTTGTTGACTTATATGACAATGTGGGAGACTTCAGGGTAAAATGAGCAGAACGAGAAACATTTTGCACAACACAAGAGTTATCCCTGTGAGGGTGACCCCATGTTAGATTCTAACTGTTCAAAAGTCAGTGCTTTACTGCTTGAGAAGCTCAGAAAAGCAGAAGTATTGTCCCCGTTTGAGAAATCCCACAGACACTTGCCTAACGTGGAAGACAACATGGATGTAAAAAATGTATTTAAAACCCAGGAAAATATTTCCTGCCTAAGGGATTTTTCAGAGAATGGTGATGACCTAATTCATTTTAACAGTATGGTCAGTGTCACTGCTGGAAAAGCAGAGAAATACTGCAGCAGACAGGTGCATTCCCGCCCTTCAAATGTAATCACTTATCACACAGACAACTGTTGCCTTAACACGGAAGACTCTGTATCTGGTCAGTCTCTGGCAGGTGTCCAGGCATGTGAAAAGACTGGGCTCGGTAGACCTCTAAACATGAATACCCTGTTCAGTCAGCAGGCAGATACTCCCGTAGTAAATCACAATTATTTTGTAAAAGATGATTCTGAAAATTCTGCCACTATTCTGGAGATTAATGCAGAGAAAATTCCAAGTGTAAGTGATGACTTTTCTGATGATGACCTAGAGTATTTTGAATGTTCAGATGCGCTGACAGTGCATGAAAATGAAATCTGGAAAAAGAAATTACAATTTTTATTAGAAAGCGATGATGAAGATGATTTAAAACTGAGTAAGGATTGCGATGGGTGTGCTTACTTCCTCGGTGAAATGCCTTATCTGTTCCAAGTGTCAGATAACACTACGCCTATGGATACCACCATTGGCTTCTGTGGTCATCACTCAAAATTCAAAGGAGTAAATGTAAGGAGAGACCCCTCTATGTGCAGCCAGTCACCTTTGCAGACAGAGATGACTCTCACTGTTGGACACCACCGAGATACAAGTACCAGTTTGAAAGACAAAGAAAAGTATAAAGTGCCTGTTGCATCCGCAGACAGTGAAAATGACCATCCTGGAACTGAACAAGAAAATAATGGAAGTGGCCACTCAGCTGCGGATTTCTCAACTGACAAATCAAAGAACAAGGATAACGTATGTGCCAAGGTGGACTCCTCTACTAGTGGCATAGGTGCTTCTTTGACAAATCAGGCTTCAGAGACAATGACAGAAAACATGACAGACAAGGACTTGCTGGGTGAAAGCTCATTGCTGCTAGAGGAAGGGGGAAGAAATTTGCCAGAGGAAAATGCAAGGCATGCTGTCTGTACCTTAACAGAAAGTCTAAGAAGAAACCTTTTAAAGTTGTTAAACCCTAAAGAGCTTTGCAGATATGTAAGTAATATAGGACAATCTTTCCAGACTGCAGCAGAGGTTAGGGAATCCAGTGCTCTGTTTCCCAGTCAGGAAGGTGTCATTTCAACACAAGTCCCTGAGGAGGCAGAAGGCTTGCAAATGCAGGCTGGTTTGTGTCATACAGAAGAGGCAGATAAAGACTGTCATTGGGAAAGGAAAAGGACTTGGGGCCTGTCTGAGCAAAATCAGATGCCAAACAAAAACATCTCACCCAGGGTAAGTGAAGTGTTTATCATTTAATAGAAAGAGCTGCTCTACTGATTTGAATGCTTTTTATTCCTGTTTGTCACAAAATAATGTAAAATTTAAATTACTTTGAAAGATACTATTCATGTACTTCTGAATGACAGCTACGGCTGGGAAGGAAATCTGGTTTTGAAAAAGGCCCAAATAAACCATAAGCTGTTCTAATTATAGAGTGAGACTGATAATAGTAAGAGGCACTAATGGGACTCTGGACAGCTGGATAGGGAAATCTGATATGTAGGCTATTGCACAGGTCTTATCAAAGTAACGTTTCTTTCAACCCAGAAAGTTTCTCAAATACCTATTGTGAGCAGAGAACGTTTTGATTTACTTTCTTTTCAGTTTATACTCAAAGAACAAAATTGTCATCCAGTGATGGTGCTGGAGATCTAAAACAAATCAACAGGGGTTTGCTCTGAATTCGTAACAAGGAGGGGAGTTTAATCCAGAGAGTTCATATTACGGAGGTGAATGGAGCTTTGCTTTTTAAAAATAAAACAATGAAAGAGTCAGATATTCCAGTTGAAATGTAAAAACCAGTTAAAAAAAAACAAACCCAAAGTGGGCTTTCCGTGTACTTGCATATTTTATGTCTGTTGGTAGGAAATGAACTAGGGAAATCACTAGAGTTGTACAGACTGATGATGCTCCACCACTTTTCATAAGTGGGAGAATTGGATCATACTTTTTATTTCACATAGTAAAGACTGAAGATACGTAACATATATAGATGAGTATTAAATCATGACTAATCTTATTATCACTGACTTTACTGATTTGAAGGTGCATACCTAATTGCACAGAAAAAAACATTTATGACAAATAAACACAAGCTTTTTCCAGTTCCACATGCTTTTCTTCATCTATATTATTTAAGCAAAAATGTGTCCCAGTTCTGGGCAGTAGACTGACTTTAATCTCACCACTGGGGTGTCTTAAGCAGTCAAAAATCACTGAATTCTTCTGCCTGAAAAACATCCATAGGTTTCTCTGTTTTTATGGTACATAAAATTCCAATCACGTTTTAGCAGCACATAATGTTCTTATGACAGGGAATACCCCCCTACTGAAATTAACCTACTGAGAATTTCTTGACAGTATGTATTAGCATGGTTTGCAAGAGGCATTGTTTCTTTTTTTTCCAAGCACAGTACAATAATTTAAATCCCAGAGCCCCCTTAGCAAAGAGCAGCTGTTATGTTACTGTAAGTGCCATGACCAAGTTTCAGACTGGCTGGTTAGACTCTTGCTACCTGCAGTCAGCATGTACTTCTTCTGTTTGTGTGTCCATGACCAAAACTTTACATTAGATAAAAGTTAAGTAGGAGAGAAGTATCAGTGTACACAAAAGGGCTAGAGATGAGCACAAACCAAACCCCTGGTTTTAAACATGCATGAATGAAGAGGAAATTTAGGTGTAGGTTCACAATTATGTGGTCTTGAAAATGAGCCAAACAAAAGCATCCCATCTGGAAACTACTCTTTATAGCACAAGGAAAATGTGGACAGCTTCTCACAGCTCCCATACAGTAAGCCAGAAACTCCTCAGCAATCTGCTTGTGTAACCTAAGAAAGGCAAGAAAGAATCAACCTCCTACTGCTGCACACAAGTTTATGTAAAAGTGCACCGTGGTATTGGATGGAGCCCAGCATTTGAGACAGCGCTGCCAGGAACAAGGTGAGGGACTCATAGCAAAAACCACAGCTGACTGCTTTTGAAGAGCATTGTATTTTCCCTCTCCATGTGGTGAATCAGGTCTGCTGAGAGGTGTATAGGAGCCAGAGAACGACAGCACTAATTACCCAAGGATTTACACTTCCCCTTCGTGCCAAGTTGCCTCTAACTGGAACAACCTTTGCAGTCTGTCTTGTGCAGCAACTGCTGTTCTGGGTGACTTCTCCTTCCATTAGATGGTCAAGGTGGGAGGCTCCTGACTCCTCTCATGACCTCACAGTCTAGCCCCAGGTGAAATTCTTTATTTATCTAATGCTTCAAAGCAGCTTAATTAATAATAGGTCCTACAAGCCAACTGTGCCAGCTTTATGGTACTACACACTGTACAGAGAGCCAGGAGGCTTCAAGTTTGCAGTGTGTCATTCAAGAGCTGGTCTCTGTTCAGTGTTCAGCCAGCACCCTCAGCACAAGGTCCTGGTGTCACTCCTGAATTACAGAGCCCATGTCTATGGCCTGCCGAATGCCAGTGATGTTGGTGAAGTCCTGCTGGAACTGGCAGGTCCAGGGCATGAGCGAAATACTTAACATTTACGCTGATACCCCAGGAAGAATGCCATGTGGTGTTTGTATATTTCTAGAGCATTTTTTTTCCTGCTGATTAGATCTACTGTTCATCCTGCCATTATTTCATTTCCACTCATGTCAGAACAGCCTGTTCTCATAAAATTTGAGAGATACTTGGTTTGATCTTCCTGACATAAATTTACGTCACTTCTAGATAATTTTAAATTTTATTGTACAAAAGGGAGAGAAGCAGAACTGACACAGAACTTCCAAGTAATCGGGTAATCTGGTTGTGAACAAAAAGTATTTTGTCTAGCATGTCATATCTGTGCTTTGTTAGATTCCAGGGTGGCCAAAATTGCCAGGACTGCACAGGCCAATGAAGCTGTTAATCTGTTTGGCTACTGGCCCTGTTCAATATGTTAAGATGGTAGCTATCTGCTGTTGTGTGTAATGTCCTAGAAGCTGCCGTGTGTAATGGAGAACTGTAATTTAGAGTGTTTCATTGCTGGGGCACTCTTAAGTTTAGAGGTCCCTGCTCTGCAGTTAGTACAGAAAAGCAGGTGCTAGTCATGTGTGCTGCACTCCAGCACTGTCGTGAAGGAGAGGGTGTGTGCTGGGAGGAACGTGCAGAAAGGTGCGGGAAAGGGTGGAAAGGTAAGAGGGGAGGAAGAAGTTGGGTTACGCAACAAAGGAAGAGCAAAGGGAAACTGTTTGAAAGGGTGTCAGAAGAGTTATGATGGGTTAACTCTGCCCATGAGGAGTTAGACTGAAACCCAGCAAATGGTTTCACGTAGGCCAATAAACAGCTGTTGGATGGGAGCTGGTTTAATGGCTGGCTTTGAATACAAAACGGTTGAGGACTTCTGTTCCAAAACAGTAATGAGTAAGAATCACCGTGCATGCCCAACACATCATTTTCAATCAGCTTATAGCTGTTTCATTTTTCATTCAAATGTTTTTAAAGTACATCTCTGCCTCTTGTCTCATTTGAGTGAATAGTTGCTGGAAAAAATGAAGGCTTTTTGGTTATCTGAGCTCAAAACGTAGTCAGTTATAATTTTTTATGAGACATGTATTCTTGCTCCCTGTTGGTGCAACTTGCTACCACTCAGTTCTTTTGCTGGAATTCTGAAAGAGCAGTTTGCCTAAATCTGTTTCCTATGACAGAGGAAGCTGGGATCCAAATCTCCTCCAACTCTGAATCCTAGCAGAAATTAGGTCTCTCCTTTCTCAAAGTTTTTCACTTCATTGGAAAGTTTTGCATTCTGTATAAAATACTTCAGTAGTCCTTGGGTGCAGAATAACTCTCCAACAAGTGGTTAGCATGCTTTGTTTCTGAATATTATATTCATGCTATGTGCCACAGATCCAAAAGGAGAGTTTGAGAGGCTACACCTCATCCTTTCTAATAGGCTAGAGTGGTTGGTACATTTGCTTGAAGAGGTGGTCTTGTCTCAGACTTTTGCTCTGAGTCTGGCTGAGATGAGAGCTGAACGTTCCCGGGGAATGGTCCAAGCCTGAGCAGTGCGCTAAGGGGCAGGAGCTCTGCGTCAGAGCAAACAGAGGAGTCCTAGCCTGAGTAGCTAGAGCTCGTGCAGGCTGTGATACCAGCCCTGCTTGTTCAGTAGGATCCACCCTAGGGCTGGCAGGTAACATCCCATTTTGTCACCTGTGTTATAGTTGGCTCCAGTCTTTCCTGGGAGACCCACAAAAAACCCCATCCGCTGGAAAATCCTCACAGCTTCAGAGCATGGACCCATGACAGCTGTGCATGGTTGGCCTGTTGCTCTATGTTGTTGTCAAAGGCAGAGGACTCGCTTTCTGTCCTTTGAAACACTATAGTCGTTATTTAACTTCCTCTTTTTCTGCCTCTTCAGCAGGAATAGCAGGATGCTAGCAGGACGTGCCTGTCAGTAAGCATCTGCAGGATAAAATACAGCTCATGTCTTTTGTTTCACCTATCTAAAGCAGTTGAAATAACTACAGGTGTTGAGTTATTTTAGCTAATCCAAGGCAGGTGTGCCATTTAAAGCAGAGTGTTATTTTAGGAAAGAGGAATTTGAATGGCATCGCATGAAACAGGGAAATAGAAAGAGACATTAAGCTACTGCTGGAGAACAGTGTAAACCAAAAGCAGTTGCAAACATGGTGGATTTGAGGGAGCTCTGATCCAGAGGCAGTGATATACTTATTGTCTGTATTCTAGGGATGGTTTGTTACAGTCCATTTGTACAAACAGAGGGATATAAATGTAACATGGAGACTTTATTTACAGTGGAGAATTACCTTGCTAAACTATTTCCTCTTAAACAACAGTGAGAAACCATGAGGTAAAATTAATAATCTCATTTCAGAGATTAACTTCTTGCTTTCATTAACAGAAATGGTTCAGCTGATCAGGTGAGAGATTGATGTATAAATTATCCCTACATTTTGTAGGGGAGAGAGAACCAGAATAGTCTTAACTGACGCCTACTGAGTTTATTTGCATGTGAATGTGACAATTTGTCAGTCAGTCCAGAAACAAACTTTGTCACATTGGGTGAAGATGGTCCATTTCTCATGTATGGCAAAGGGAGCAGAGAACAGCAGCTAACTCAGATTGTACTGTGAAGATTCTTGTGATGCTCTGAGGTGCCTTTAAAAAAATCAAGACATCAAGAGAGGAAATTGTAGCCCTGCTCCTGTATCATACTGCAACCTCCATTGACCTTATTATTACCTGCCATATTTAAATTTTTCCCTCTGTTATCTATATATCTTGGTCAGTGGTGTAGTTTACCCCTGATATCTTTCCCCTTGGCTTGTCTATATTGTATTCCCAAGTGCATTACTTTGCTCTTTTCCAAATCTAATTTTGTTTTATTTCCTGCTCAGATTCGTAATTTTGGGGGTTTGTCTGTATATGAGGTATGTGTGGATCACCTGTTGAGATGCAGTGGCTCCTCTGGCTTCCTTCTTTGAATGGAAACCAGAGTGAAAAAAGAACCAGCAAGAGCCCAGACCTTGTCTTGAAATGGGACTGGAATGTGGCTGCAGGGCACACTGGGTCCCAGGAACTGGGAGCACTCCCAGGCCGCCTGGAACTGTGTAACCTTCGAGTTCCTTTATGCAGTTCCAGAAGCTAGCACTTGCTGTTTTCACAAGCGTGCTGACTTTTTCTTCTTCCAGATCAGTAATGAAATTAAATTAGACAGCTTGCTCAGGTGCTATATGCCCATGCCTCATACATTGAAAACTCTCCTTAAGAATCAAGTATTTATTTAATGAAACCCTCCTAGATATGGTACTAATTGTATTTTGTTCAGGTTCTTGAACTGCCTCAATCTCCTTAGTATCCGACATCATTTGGCCTCTCTGCAGATGGTTTTATTAGATGGCCCGAACAATGACTGATGGAGGTAATTACCTAAACTTCCCTCTGAACACCAACAATAATCCTTCCCAGTCAGGCTTCCTGTGCTGTTTTTCCTGTTTCGTAAATGTGGATCTCAGAGTATCAATTTGTTGCCTTCCACAGCCTGAATTATTTTATCTTAAAAATCGTAAAACAAGCTAAAAATGAAAAGCAACCGCACTACAAGCTGCACCAGACTGAAGTTTATTTTTGTATAACCAGTAACTGCTGTCTTTGACCTTGGGTCAGTTTCAACCCAGGTGCAAGTCTGGAACCAGAGTACCTGTAGGATTGCATCCTGTTGATGCAGTTAGATATGTTGAAGCAGAGCCTATCTATACAACATTTCTTAGATGTTGTATACATCTATACATCTATACATCTATACTTCTATACAACAACGCCCCCCAAATATTTGCTATTACTTGTTAATTCAGTGTTATTTAAAGCCAGTCACTGAACAGCACACAGGTTGCCAAGCTTAAGAGCCAGTCAGATCCAGAAAGGATCTCTTTTAACTTCAGGGAAGCTGTCATTCCCACCAAAATGGAATCCACTGCAACTCATAAAAACAAGAGTGAATATGAGATACTGAGTGCAAATACCAAAGCAAGAGGTAGCGTGCAAGGCAACTAGACAACATAAATGGATCTCTCTTTATTGCCACAAGAGAGTCAATGGCCTTCAGAGCCAGAGCTTTGTTTTCAGAAAATTATATTTTTGATCTAGTCCTGGTTTAAACTTATGCATAGCGTGCATAGTAATTCAGCACTCTACGAATGTAGTATGGCAGTAAAAGCATTAAGAGAAATAGTGAAAAATGTAACGTGTTGACCACTAAGTTGGATGATATAGTGGGTTGAAGAGAAGATCTCCAGATCTGAAAATGAACCAGCCCAGCTTGGGCTGAAGGGACAGATCAGTTTTACCATAACATTGGAGGCCACAGATTGGGTGCTGTTCCTCGGTTCCTGGTGACTGAAGAGGTGACTTGAAACATTCAAGAGGTGTTTCAAGAGGTGACTTGAAGCATCCCGGGAGAAGCTTACTTCAACTGTAAAATGTTTTGCAGGTCCGTAGGTCATCAGTTTGGTCATCCGTGTCTTCTAGATCTCCACAGAGACTGGCAGATGAAAATGTTCCTGATATCAGATTGCCATGAAGAAGTAGAATCCTTTTACATTTCCTCTTCTTTTTTCCACGTTCTCCCCTATTTCCTCCAATAACTCAGAGGTGGCAAAAGTGCTCACTTACTCCCTATGGTCCTTCTTTGCTTTTCATTTAATTGTTCCTGTCAGGCTTTGGAACACAATGGGTCTTGTTAGCAGAGCAAAATAACCAAGGAAGGGTCCTCCTTACATCGTGATTTTACAGTAGATTAAAAAGGAAGCTCTGGTTTTGAAGTGGCTGTTTCCATTTTCCTTTCACATAGCTATTATGTAACTGACTGACCTGTTTATCCCTCCTTTGTTCACAGTAACCATGGCGTTATAATGAAGGTACATGGACTGTATATTTCATGTATAAGTTTAAATACAGAACTGTGATTTCATCTTTCTATTGTCACGCACCAGGCAGTCTGTTACACACGCACAAATTAAAATTGCTTGTTCTACTGCATTCACATAATAAAATCCTCTAGTTTGTTACCATTCTTTTGTCACCCCTGGAGTCGAGCAGACTGTCCAGTAATTGAAGCAATTGTTAAAATGTATGGCATTAAACCCTAGAGATCTTCTGTGAGAACAGGGAACAAAAAACCAAATCAAGATGAATAGTTCTAGGACTGTATTAGCTGAAATAAATCTAATCTAAGCAAATACCAAAGTTAAAGCCAGCAAGGTTTCCTGAAACATGTTTAAAGGATTTGGATAGAAGTACTTTCAAACAAAAATAACATGGACCTGATTACCACATACCCTAGGAGCACATATCCCTGTTAAATATCAATTAAAAAATTAATAAATGTGCCACTGTGAGGCGTTAAACTGCATTCTGCTTTCAGACCTACTTTTGTCAAATGCAAGGCAAGGCACTCCATTACAAGCCCTCTTTTGGCATTGTATTTATTTTCCAGCCATCAAAATGTGTGTCTAGACTCTACAGTGCTGCACATCTATAAATGCTTGAGATAGATAGACACACAAATGCTTGAGACAGACAGACACACAGATTAGGTAGATAAAAGGGTTCTTGAAATAATCAGCCCACTTTCCAGTGAGCATGGGAGAGCTGTCTATTTTCAGTTTCGTACCAAAGCAGGTAGGGACTGCCTGATCATATGTCTAACATACTTAGCAAGAATTCCACAGGTTTTAGTAAAAGCTGTGATTGAGGCTGCTGTGGCTGTAAGGAACAGAAAAATAAACTCTGCTTTCCAGAGGTTTGTGGGGAAGCGGAAGTGGCAGAGGCAGTGGGGGAGCACTATGCTCAGAACCGACAGAGAAGAGAACTGGAACTGTCTGTAGAGACACGTCCAGGCCCACATCCCCCTTGACTTGAGAGACGGTGTATGTCTAAGCTCAAAGACCTAGAGACTGGCATCTTCTCCTGCAGCGCAGGCTTGAGCAGGAAACCAAGGCATTGGGAATCAGAGGGGACTGCAGTTGTGGAGCTGAGGTTCCTAGGTTCAGGGTTTCTAGGTAAGTATGCACTGGCCAAGGAGTTCTGAAGACAGTGTGGTGGCAACTGCATGGTGCTTGGGGTGGGAACAGCAGTTAAAGTCATTGACAAAAATTTTCTATATCTCTTCCTTCCCCGTTGTCCACAGCATGTAGTCAGCTCCACATCCTACTCAAGCTGAATGGAGAAACAGAAAGGATGAAAGGAATTGCAGCTGAAGTGGGTGGCTTTTGCAGCAAAGGAAAGCAATATTTACTACAGCCGGTAATCCTTTTACCATGAACTTATGGAAACTAAGAACCTAGTGTCTGAGCAGCCCCTGCCTCTACCTGAGCACACAGCAACTCATGGGAAATCCTTCAGTACATATCCTTCACTAAGTAACAACACTTGCTTCTTTCCAGAATCGCTTCTCTGAATTATGTGTCTGCCAGCACTCATTACACCATTACAGCTCTGCTGTAACCCAGAGGACTCACCCGTTATGCGTCACAGTTGTTCATTTCAGTCATCCAGCACATCATTGCAAGTTAACAAATAACTATGGACGGAACTGGGACTCACGAGGAAAAAAACAACACAAAACAGTTACGAAGTTGAGTCTGTGGCTGGATAAAAGCTAAAAAATGTAAAATTTCTACAAAGATTGGTGTTTTTTAAACTCAGTCTGATATTTTTTAGCATTTCTTAATTTCTGCTGGGAGTAGGTGCAAAGCGTCAGACAACCACTAGAGAGATACGTGGTCAAATGTACAAACTAATTCATAAGGTCCATGTTGTTATAGCCTGTTAATAGCTATTTGAAAGTAAATATTCTTTTCAAAGGTTGACTGCTAAATTGCTCTACTTTTACAGGTTGTTCTGGCAAATGAATGGTAACCAAAAGCATAAAGCATAATTCGTTTAGGAAACAATGCATTTTTGTCTAGTAAAAAATTGTAGGCTTCTCCATCTATGGCTTGCTTCGCGTGAAACGTGCTCACCACCTCCATGGAATTGATTTAGAGCTGAAGAGGACTAGAGAAAATCCTGGAGAACAAAAGCTTGGCAGGGATTCTGCAACAAGAATTTAAGAGTGAAAGCTCAGTTCTGAGGGGAATGGTGAACAGTTTAACAGATTTTGTATGCCAGGCAGATGGCAGCACTTCTGTCATCCCATGCAAGCCCAAACATCAGCCAGTTGTTCTCTTTAATAAGGTCTGCACTCCTTGCATCAAGTAAGTTCAGTTTGGCCTAGATTAATTGAGGAATGGATTGTTTCTACATAAAGTGACAATTCAGAATATTTTGATATAAGAGAATAAAGGAGATGCAGGAGGAATATGGGTTTTTATTTCCTGCCCCAATTTTCCCAGCAGTGCCCCTAAGGTTGCAATGCATGTCTCATTGCTAGAGGAGGGCTGAATATGCCTTATATTGAGCAATTCATTACCACTTGGACAGAGGCAGGATCTGGAATGATCTCTGGTACTCCCTTTTGAAGCGGGACTTGTCATCTCAGGGGTCAGAGGTGACCAAAGACAAATTTTGAAGACGGCTTAAAACTGACCCAGAGATGTTCATTTCTTGGTAGGAGTCTTGTTCTCTAGTACCTAGCAGGGCAGGCATGTGGGGTGCACTCTCTGAAACTTTTCAAGACTGATACATATTAAGAAAGTGTCTTTGTGAACCTTAAGATAACAATGCCCATGATGGAAGCAAAGGGGAAGGCAAGCTCCCAAAACACTAGTCTGGGTAGTTCCAGAAACTCATCAGTTTGGATTATGTAAGAATTACATAAGCATGGTGGGACGCTCCGACTGTTAGCAAAAGGCATAGACATGACTGTTTTGGTTTATTATTTTATTGTATTTTATTTTGTCTCATTTTATCTAATTTTAGCTAGCTGGACTATATCAGTCATTGATCTTCATCTTGATTAAATTTTATATTTCTCAGCATTTGGATCCAGATCTGAAACTTACCAGGATTCAAGGCTGTTAAGACCCAGGAGTTTGATTTCAATCCATTAGGTTGATAGCTACAAGTCAGAAACTTGACTATTGACAAATACTAAAAAAAAGAAAAAAATTAGGTACTTTTCAAGCCAGAACTCTAGTTCAGGCCTGTGTCAAGCAGCAATTCTAATTTTTAATTACATTTCTCTTTTTTTCTTCTTTGTAGAATCAAGGTGCTAATCCTAAAATCTTTACCCAGAATTGTGAGAGACTATGTATGGAGCCTGAAATAGAAAAGGAATGCATCTTTATGACTTGTGAGAGTGCAAGAACCATCCATCCAGCTTCAGAAATGCTTTGTACTGAAAAGACATTACAAGCAAAAAATGCAAATTTACAGACCTGTTCTCAACACCACGCTCCTTGTGATAAGAGAGAAAGTTGTCACCAACAAGTCTTTTGTGAACAAGGAATTAATATTATTAGTAATGGCAACAAATCAAAGAATGATATTTCACCTTTTCCTTTACGGGATACAGACTCTGTGCCTGATAAACAAGAATGTTTATGTGCTGTTCTCTCTTCTGCAAAGCTATGTGATGAGCCAAGGAAGGGAGAGCAAAGGTATAGTTTTGACTTACACGATAGCAACAACACAGATAGTCTCTGCAGTCTATCATGTGGTGAATCTCTGTTTGAAGCTAATCCCAAGTCAGTCCTGGAATCTGGAGAACCTGAATGCAAAGGAGATGCTGATATATCTGCAGTGCATGACAAGCTGTGGAAACTTCTTCATGAAGATGACTCAGACTATCATATCCCATTTGAAAACCAGGAGATCACAAGTTTAGAAATTAGGCCAACAGATATCAAAGTCACAGCACTGAACTTCGTACAGGAGACCTGTTCTGATCATCCTTTGCCAATAAATTTGATAGAAGAGCAGGAACCTATTACACAGCCAGCTAGTAGACAAAGAACAGAGAAAGAAGACTGCAATGTTTCTAATATCCTCCTTAAAACAGATGAAGCATGTAACAGTGCATCCGTAGGAAACACTTGTCTTGCACAAGTGGTAGAAACAGATGGTATATGTCTAGATTCTAGCACTGGAAATAAAATGGAAACACCATCCATTTGTGTTTCAGCAAATAGTATAATCTTAAATACAGGGGAGTGCTTGGAGCAGAAGCCAAATCAAATGTTAACTGACAGTAATGGATCCATTCAAATGACTGTTACTTGGAAAGGAAAGCTTCCCATTAATAATGCTTCCCAAACATCTGATGCAGATTCTCCTCAAAGAGTGAAAAATGCTCAGAGCAGTAATTTAGCATATGACAAAGAAAACCCAGCTTACATGTCAGATAAGTCGCAGGGGACAATTGGACAATTACTTCATACTGGGCACAACATATCCTTGATAAATGGGTCTGTAACTTCTGTAACTGGTAGAGGGTGTCATTTTAGGGACTGTTATCCAGCAAGAAAAGAACTGGCTTATTTCCCTAAAGAGAAAGACGTTTTCCCCAGTGAAAATACCAGTCAGTTTACACATGAAGAATACTCTGCTGTTAACACCATACGCAAAAGTTATGAAGAGAATTTACAAGGAAAAGGAAGTCACTCAGACTTCAATGCACAAAATGAGAATAATTCTGACAGTTATCATCTTTCAAAAAAGAATGACTGTCGAGATTGTCAAGTTGTTTCTAATGCACAGAAATACGGTTACCTAATGCAATTGCCTACTTTAATTAAGACTCCTGAAACCACAACACGTAAGAATCTACCCCGAAACATACACCAACTGACAGAAATAGAAAAACAAGAAGTGGCATTCACTCCCTCTTCTGAGGATCCATTTTTAAGAGATTTTTGTGTAGAAATGCCCAGATATAAACCATGTAAAAAAGAAGAACAGAGAGAGATCTATATAGGTGATGAACAAAGGGCTGAAACTTCCTGTGACTCAGGAGTTAGTCATGTTTCAGAGAGTCAGACTACAGTTTCCCCTCATAATACATCAGAACAACATGTATTTTTTTCTGACAGCACCTTCAAGTCTGATGAAGAGTCAAAACCAGATTCTTCAAAAAATCACACATATGCACCTGGAAGTGTAACGGCAGTTAGTACCCCACTGCCTAGAAAGGCTCAGAATGAATACCCCAGCACAGCAAATGAGGATTATAGAGATACCAGTCATCAGTTAGATATCCAACAACTGACTGTAAAGGAACCATTGCCATTCTTCACTCCTGTAAGCCAGCCTGAGGGCCTTCTTACCACTGTATCAGCAATGGGGTGTCCTGAAAGTCAAGTAAAAACTGAACCCACACGAACAGCACTCAAAGTAGATGAAAATTGGAGTGTGCTGGAAACTTTCTGCAAAGGATTGCAGGATCAGTTCCATAGGGTACCTGAAGAAAACAAGGAGGAAGCAGTCTTGTGTGAAAATAAACAGGAGTTTCAAAGAGCTATTGAATATAACCCAGATGAAGCTGAAATGAAGTCTCCTTTGCACACTTTAATTGGCTCCAAGGCTCAGAGACAGATTGTGAATATTAGCATTAGGCAGCCCTGTCCTGACTTGATCTCTTCCAGCAAGCTGACTGAGGTAGATAATTCAATAAAGTCTACTGAGTATGATAAAGATGAAGAAGTCATGACATCAGAGAGCGTAGTAAGTGGTTTAGTTAATTTGCCACCAGCTGATATCAGGAGCAACCAGTATTTTCAAGAGCAACCACCCTACAGCAGAACTCAGCCATTCTCCTTAGCATTGACCACATATGATCCATTCCCAGTCAATGCGGAAAGGCTAAGAAATCAAGAAGGGTCAGAATCCTACCAGACATCACCAACTGCTGCTGAGCCTGCGCCCATCAAATGTAAACAAGACACAGCAAAGAGTGGGCATTTAGCTACTGGAGCTAAGAAGAAATTACCACCAGCAACACTGTCAAAAAAACCCCGACTGGAGGAGAGGGGAAATGTCAGCAATGATCCTAGCTGTGTTAAAAAGTCTGTGAAGAGTGAGGCGGGCATGATTCATAAAGAAGATAGAAAAGAGCAAAGGAAACTAATTTTCAAAAAGGATAGCAAAGGTAAGAGAAAACTGATTTTCATTTCTGTCCTTTCCCATCATTCTGGCTACAGTACGAAATTCAAATTTGGTAAACACACTGCAAGCCTCCTTTAGTCTAAATCATATCAGCTAAAGGTGTCCTGCCCTCACTGATGTTAGTTTCCAGTTCTGTGAACTTAGTAACTAGTGCTGTCCCCGTGCCACAGAGCTGAACGCTCCCTAACATCCTTTTCCTAGCTGGCAAATATATTGTTTATGAACTTTTTAACGTGTTTGAAGTAGTTACTCCTTCATTTGTCTCTTCGAGTAACTTTTCAGGGATGTATAGCGTAACAGTACCACATAACCTCACACAATATAGCAACTGCAAGCCCAGTCCTTGCATGTTGTTATGTTCCCGCAGGGCTGTGTTCCCAGTTATGCTCCTACACTGTGGCTCCCAAATGCAGTACCTTCTCTTGCTTACCAAATGGTTTTATCACTAGCAAAGTATTATTGTTATTAGTAGTGTGCCACTGATAAACATCATGTTTTGCAGTCCTATCTAGTGTCTGATGGCTGGTTCTGCATTCCTTTGCACCACTCTTGGTCAGGAATGGCACTGGTGACATTAGCAATATGAAACTGACAGAGAAAACATATAATTGAAATGAGATTCAGGCTGCTTGTCAGAGTCTCGAGGAGGTTGCTAACAGGTAGAACAAAATGCAGACAGGAGTATCAACAGTGTAACAGCTAGAGAGATGAGGTATTTGTGGTTTATATGGATACTTCGCAAGGACCAAAGTCTTATTTTTACCTTTGGAGATTACATTTCATGTTCACATCGTAAAATAATTTAATAGATCAAAGCAAGACTGAACAGCAACTAAAGGTGAGCTACACAACTATGAAGCTCTTCAGAGACTCTAATGACAATGTGGTCTGGTGAGAGTTCTACTCTTCCAATCACATTTTTAAAAAAACCCCAGACTTTTCTCTGTTCAAAGATGCGTCCTTTGCCAGAGAACCAAATGTGTGGGAGGAGAGGCACATTCCTTCAAAGCAGAGCAAGCAAACTGCAATTACTGAGAAATGCCTGATCTTTTGCCATGTACCTGAGGCTATGCTTGAAAAATGTTGTAAACATTCAGGCTTGCATCAGATAAGACTGATGCAGTCTTAACCTGCTTCTGATTTGCTTTAGTCTAGACTGAGATGAATGTATGTTTGTACTTTAGAGAATTGTGTGGATGTTTGCCCAGCATTATGGGAAGGTTGCTATGATTAGTCTGGTATATACTCAGTATTCTCTTTTGTATTATTTTCAGCTGCAGGAGGGACAACTTTGAGGTTAAGGCAGGGAATCTGGAGCTGTTAGTTCTATTTACAGTTCTGTCACATACTGTCTGCGTCATTTTAGCCCTGATTCAGCAAGATTCTTAGGCCTAAGGACTTAAGTGACTACAAGTTAAACATAGCAGTGAATTCCAGGTGCCCGACCCTTCGAGTTGGATCCAGCATTCCTTCGGCATTAGATGGGGAAAGTTAGACTGCTGGCAAGAGATCCCCGAGGGAGATGTGTCATGCCAGCTCATTCAGAGTGCAGCAGCTCAGAATTAACACAGTGGGAAACATAACATCTTGCATTTTACATCCCTTACATCTAGCAGGGATGTCTCACTTGAGCGCAGGGATGTGTCATGATCCCAAAACCTCTCCCTAAGTATATGTGATTCCCTTTCTTTCCAAGTACCCTTCATCCTCCTGCTCATGCCATGCCCATGTACAGAAGATGCTGGAGCGTTCTGTGAGCCAGAAAACAAGTCTTAGCAGAGAACCAGGTTATTAGGACCTTCCCCAGACTGGGCAGAGTGCTCTCTTTCTGTAACCTGAGTGACTCTTGGATTTGTTCTGTGCAATGGTCAATGTTTAGCAAAAGAACCATGCCGTATGGCTGGAAAGGTAGGGACTTACTTTAGAGGTGGGAAATGAATCCTTTGAAACTGAGGAGAGAAGCAGAGGCCACTGATGTTGCCAAATGCAAATATCTAACCACTAAGTCTGGGTTCCTCTCTCCCGCTGTGTTTTAAAGGAAATGGTGCCATCACTGCATCTTGCAAAGAGTCTCATCGTGGCAGTGTGCGTTAGGTATGTTCCAAGAATACCTTGGAGACTGAGCATCTCCTGGGACTTAAAGTCTTTTTTCTCAAAGGCTGTGATCAGTTAAAAAAACCTACTAGTTACCAGTATTCAGTTAATATGAATTCTCATTATGTAACCATATGGTATGCTGTACCTTTGTGGTGTCTTTTTTTACTGATAAAACCAGCTGATCCTTTAGTCAGAGAGAATGTGTTTTGTTTAAGAAATGATTTTATGTCGATGCCTTTTCAGGCTAGAACTTCCCTTGGGTCCTATTCCATAAATTCAAAATGTCTTTGCATTGACAACATTTCCATTGACTGTGTGGGGCACTGAATCAGTCTTTTAAAACCTCCGTATTTTAAAGCCGTGGTTTCTGCATCACAAGAAATCATAATTATTTACCAGTGTTGTCAGATTCATATTCTCGACGTCTGTAAATCATTCTGGGATTCCTTTAAAATGCCACAACAATATCATCATCTTCTAATCCTAAACTGTGGCTCTTCTGTTTCAAGCTCCCAAGCTGCTGAAGAAAATCCAAGCAGAGTTGTTCCCCGACTACTCTGGAAATGTTAAGCTATGCTGTCAATTTGGTGACATTCATGGTGACTCCACCATTACATGGACTAAAGATTCCAAGTTACTAGCTCAACTGCAGAGAAGGTGAGTGGATGTTTCTGAAGGACCGGTAGTTTCTGAATAGCTTTTGGGAAAATATGCCAGTGATATACTATTGTACCTGTTAAGAGGATTAGTATGATAGGTGCAAAAAATAAGTTTAAACAGGGTAACTAAGAAGCATATCTTCACACAGTGTATTAATATTGGTCATAGTTTGCGTTCCATCACCAGTAATTCTTTTCAGCCTGTTCTTAACCAGTCTTATCCAACTTTCAAGTACTGTAAAAGATCAAAGGAAGTTTGAACCTCAGCACCCAGCCAAACAACATAAACACTCCTGATTAATATGTGGGAAGCTATCTGTCCTTGTGTGGTGGAAGTAAATTGCTGAAGCAACTAACATGTGATGTAGAGCTTGACGTGATTATTCTGCAGTAGGAATACAGACTGGGGGATGAATGGATTGAGAGCAGCCCTGCAGAGAAGGACTTGGGATACTGGTGGACAAAAAATTGGATGTGAGCCAGCAATGTGCACTTACAGCCCCAAAAGTCAATCATATCCTGGGCTGCATCAGAAGTGTGGCCAGCAGGTCAAGGGAAGTGATTCTCCTCCTCTACTCTGCTCTCATGAGACCCCACCTGGAGTACTGCATCCAGCTCTGGGGTCCCCAGCCCAAGAAAGACATGGACCTATTAGAGCAGGCCCAGAGGAGGCCATGGGAATGATCCGAGGGCTGGAACACCTCTCCAGTGAAGAAAGGCTGAGAGAGTTGGGGTTGTTCAGCCTAGAGGAGAGATGGCTCTGGGGAGACCTTGCGGCCTTTCAGTATTTAAAGGGGGCTTATAAGAAAGAAGGAGAGAGACTTCTTACCAGGGCCTGTAGTGACAGGACAAGGGACAACAGTTTTAAACTGAAAGAGGGCAGGTTTAGAATGGACATAAGGAAGAAATTTGTGATGAGGGTGGTGAGGCATTGGAACAGGTTCCCCAGATAAGTTGTGGATGGGTTGGATGTGGATGTGTTCCAACATCATTGGAAGTGTTGAAGGTCATGTTGGGTGGGGCTTTGAGCAACCTGGTCTAGTGAAAGATGTCCCTGGTCTAGTGAAAGATGTCCCTGCCCACGGCAGGGCGGCTTGGACTAGGTGATCTTTGAAGGTCCCTTCCAACCCAAACCACGCTGTGAGTCTGTGGTTCTACTTTGAACTTCGTATTCGGTATCGAATGGAACTTGACACTGATTGGATTAAACAATGGGACTTGCATTTAAGGAAGAATGATCTCTCCCGTCAACCCAGTTAACCTGACTGAGTGACTAGAGGCAGTGCAATGAGAAGGGTGGAAATAAAAGCTTCCTAAGTCCTTTATCAGGATATTTTCCAGCTTTTCTTAAAACTCCATGTTTATGAAATGAGTTATTTTCTTCCGTAGCAGTAATGACGTTCTTATCACATAGCTCTTAAAATCTGTTTATAATGTTTCAAAAATACAAAATTAACATTACACAAAGCAAACATTCTGTTCCATCAGAATGCACAATTCTGCAAAAATGAAAACGTTTTGTAGGAAGACATCTTCTAAGATGTTCTTTTAAGGGGAGATAAAAAGTTGCATAAATTGGTTAAACTTCCCATATCATTCTGATTCTTGTTGTTTTAACTATACTGATTTTGATTATTGTATTACAATATCCATTGTAATATTAGTACATATCATTATCTGCTAAATAATTTTGCAGTGTTTTAACAAATAAACAATGCAGAGATACCAAATTTATCAGTTTTTGCGGTGATAACAAGTAAAATATGTGATAACATAAAATATTTTAATTTTAACTTCATAGAGTAAATATATTTCAAAATGTTGGAATGGAAGTGAAATATATAACAGATTTAGAGTAGGAGAGATTCTAATTACAATTTTTACTTCAAAAATGTTCAGCAGGGGTCAGTGGAAGTCTCCCTTCCACCACAATCACAATCCAAGTAGTTGTTTTTTGTGTACCCAAGCACTGTTTCCTCTTTTGGAAATATACATCAATCTGCAGAAATACATAATCTGCATTGTTTGGTACATCGTGGCTTCTACTTTCAATAGGGGGCATTTACAGGAAATTAGGCAACAAATCTTTAAATTTTTATAACCTGTCAACACATGGAAATGTGTATTGAAAAATACACATCGCTAGTAATATTAATATATGCTAAGTAATTTAATTTAAAAACTGTGGTTGGATAAATATGTTCTCCAGTGTGCCAAAACAATATGAAACTTCATGCTGCCAACAAAACTGTGCACACCTTCAGTAATTCATTTCGCAAAAGCTTTAAAGCACACTAGCCAGGTCTCCATAATCCCTGCATAGATTATCTGGTTTGCTGATAAATACCTCCGTGGACATCCAGTGTGGTACATGTGAGAACCTTCGTGGTCTAAGAGGACTTTTCACTCAGGCGTAGCACTGTTCCAGTGTGGTTTTATTGCTGCCAGAGCCAGCTTGGGTCTGCAGGTACCGTAACTGCATTTGCATGTCATTGCACCCCGTTAATAAACTCTGCCTTTGAGCCATTTGTGAAATTGCATACACAGACATCAGAGAGTAAACATCTCGCTTGAAAAAAGCAAAGGAACAGAGAAAGCTGAGTGAGGAGTCAATATTGAGGAACAGCAGGCAACATTTGGAGCTTTTACATGTTCATACTTTATATATTTGGCCATGATATTGATAGGAATATTAGAATGCCTTTTGATGTGATTTAATTATTTTTCGATTTTATTGAGGTACTTTTCTCTCAGAACATAGTAGGATCATCTATTGTGAAACACATAATAGACTGAATGCTTCTAAGTAGGGTAAATAAAATACTTTTGCATCATATTTGCATCAGTCAAATGCAAATCTACTTTCTTTACAAATCTAGATTGCATCTACTTGCATCATATTTGAATCAGTCTTTGCAGTGAGGGACAGAAATTCCAGGGACAGAAGGAGAGATACATGGAATAATCAGGAAAGATCTTTTAAAAGTATTAATGTTGAAAATTAACATACTCTGTTCCAGTGCCCAGGACGACTCTCCCGTCTCTTTGGCAGTAGCTAAAGCCAGTAACAAAGACCAGGGAATGTATTATTGCTGCTTGAAAAATATGTATGGAAAGGTGACTGCTGAGTTTAATCTGACTTCCGAAGGTAAATCCCAGTTTATAATTTTAATTAATAATAATGAAAGTGGCAGTTTTCAGTCATATTTTTTTTGCTACAAAATCAATTTCTTTGTTTCCTTGTAGTACTGGAACATCTCTCAAGTTTTCAGAATTGTGAAGGTAAGTACACACATCTGTTTGAATATGTGCTCAGATCTTTGCTCCTTCTGATTTCCAAGCAGAACGAAGGATGGAAAAATGTGACCAGACTGAGACATTTTGACGGTTATCCCGTCGGAAACTATGGGAATCCCTCAAAGCCATTGAATCAGTATTGTGTTTTTGCTAGCTGTCTTTTCCTTTTTGCGCTCGCCTTTGCTGCACCATCAAAGATAAAATTCCCTGTAATTCATGGGAGTTTTGTAGGTGAAATACCCTCATGTAGGATGGAGTGGTTTGTGCAGGGTGATGGAGTACCCGCTGTGACAAACTGTTGATTTGAACTTGACTGTGTAACTTCTTGTTAGCTTGATGCACTAGAACTTCACATACAGGAAACGGTGAAATAGCATTGCATCGCATCATACAGAGACACAGACACACAGAGAGTACTGAAAGCTCTTTTGGCAGAAAAACTTGCCAGTGGTGTTTGAACACATGGTCTTTGCAAGTCACCTGCTATGTAACTTTGCTCCAAGAGAAAGACGGGCATGAAGATTTGGAATGCTTTCCCCATATGTTAACTTGTGTTTAATCACACTTGGCATATGTCTTGCTGTGCTGCAGCTAAAGATAGACAGTGCATTGCAAATTGGTTTATAATTTCTGAGCACACTGTACTAATCAAGTACTTCATTCGGCCAAACAATTTTTCTTTCTTTTTCTAGAAGAATAAAATTAAACATTTAGTTCCTTGTTAAAACGAAGACAGGACTTTTCATGTAACAGCACCGTATAACTTTTGATCAACAGAGAATTTTAGGTGGAGTTAAGGAGCCTTCTAATTCTAGCTTTACATGTGCACTGTTTCCTCTGTGCTTCAAAGAGAGGCAATAGTGTACAGAGTCTAAACCGGAGATAACAACAAAGGGGAGCTGGAAGGACTTCATTGCTGCGTAGTATACACCTTTTGTTCTCCTATTTATCTTTTCCACTGATGTTCCTTGAAATGTTGTGATTAGAGAGACTGGAAGTGCAGTTAGAATGTTTTAGTTTCTCTCAGTGCTTAACTGTAACCACTTCTTTTTCCCCTTTATTTTTTTTCCCTTTGTATTCCAGTGATCATTTAAAAGGGTGAAATCCATAATCCTGCTTGATTTCAGCTGTAACGAACTTAGGAACACATTCTTATGCTACTGGTACCTTCAAAATCCACAGGTGGAGGCATAAGAGAAATATTATTGTACCAATTTCTCCTGAATATAAAGATCACTAAAATTGATGTATTTGCTTTTTGATTGAAACTGACATGGTCATTTATAGAAATGTGGCTTTTATTCAAAATCACTTATGAAATAAAAATCTTGTTATTTTATTCTACCTTTGCTAATGAACCTGTTTTTAAGCTGGTCTTGCCAGACTGTAGAGACAGAAACACTTTAACATGCCAGTCTGCAGCACTGGAGCTGATGTAGTGAATGTGGTTGGTACTAGGAAAGGCATGTTTCCATCATGGTCGTATTGGATAAGGACTGAGACCTCTTTCAGCAGAGTGCCTCTACAAACACCTTGGCAGAATCTTTCCCTGAAAAGATTCCAAGCTGAAAGCTAAAACAAGCTCTGGTTGTACCAGCAACTTCTGGCTTTTCTGGAAAGACAGGCTAGCTTCAGAAGAATGTGCTCTGAGCACATTGGGCACAGAACTGTGTTCTACTTTTAAATTCATATCTGCATACACTGCTGCACATTAGCTTTATTACTGACTCTGTCTTCCCAAAAAAGCAGAATTGGCAGGATCTCTGTATTCCCTCAATGCCTCTTCAGTTCTCAGTCAGCTTGACTTACTTCGTATTCATTTGAAGCTCCAGTTCACAACTCCCCTAATAGTTTTAAAGACAGCTTTTGTGGTCTTTGTCTCTATTTTTTGTTTGCTACACTCTGTATTCTCTCCTTATGAACCTGAACTGCCATCTTTCTCCATGCTGGCTTTAGATGGTACAGGCAACAAGCTACATGTAGAGGAGCAGGGTCCCAACCCCATATTAACACAAGTGAGGCCATGTATTCTCTGTCCATTGAGCATTTTCTTTAATACTCTATGGAGAGATGCATTTGTTCTCCCATGTCCACCCCTTTCCATGTGACTGCAGAAGGATGTTGTGCAGAACAAAGCGGTGTTGTGTTTTAGGTGTGGAAGAAATTGAATTCATGCAGCTCATGTTCAGAGAAGATTTCATCAGTGACAGTTATTTTGGTGGGAACCTGCATGGAATAATAGCTACAGAAGAGCTTCACTTTGGTGAAGGCATGCACCGGAAAGCCTTCCGAAGTAAAGTGATGCAAGGCCTCGTGCCAGTGTTCAGTCCTGGCCACCCCTGTGTTCTCAAAGTGCACAATGCTATCACATATGGGACCAAGAGTAAGGATGATCTAGTTCAAAAGAACTACAAACTAGCACTGCAGGTAAGCTTCCCCTGTCCTTTGTAAGCAAGAATTGTGGGGAAAAGCTGTCTTGCAAATATTCAAACAGATGATCTGTTAAATGTTTTGAGTAATATTCCATAGGCATATCTGTTTGTAATATAGGAATGCTATGTCCAAAATACGGCAAGAGAGTACGCGAAGATATATGCAGCTGAAGCTGAACCCTTGGAAGGCTTTGGGGAAGTACCAGAGTGAGTATATACTTATTTGTATACATATACACGTATACGTGTATTTATTGTTCTGTGCCACAGCTGCCCACTGACTGCTAGGAGTAATTACTAAAGAAGAAGAAAGAGGAATCCTGAGAACAGTGTTACAGCTGAAGTCATGACCTAAATAATACTGAGTATCAAGGTGGTGAGAGAGATTCCATTCCCATTAGAGGAGGATAATAAGGAGTAAAGACAGTAAATAGCAGGCAAAAGGCATGATTTTGATATAAATTTAGAGGAAATTATTCATGTTAGTGAAGTAACACCAGTAGGTGATACTACTAGTATCATCTAGTTACAGCAGTAGGGGATAAGTCAGGCCTCCCAACTTTCCATTAAAAATGAAATCTTGAGAGAAACCATGATCATTCTGAAGCTGGTATGAAGTCACTCCTTAGGCAGGTTTTCTATGTAAAGAGAGGCTTAAGCCAGAAAGCTCAACTCTGATGCTAGGTTTTCCCAAAGACTGGTTTAGTTCATATCAGAAGTTTTCCACTTCCCGAATATGTGGACATCAGACCAGTAGCTCAGTACAGGTTCACCTCTGCCTCTGGGGCTGGAAGTGGCACCGTAAGGATTTGGTAATAGATCTTTTTCAAAGGATTTGCTGTTCCAGTGTCAGGCTACTGTGTAGAGTTGAATTTGTGATGGATGGTTGAAATTCCGTCTGCCTTGCTTCAAGGGTAAGACCTACATGCTTGACAGCAGGCTAAATCTCCATCTCAGTTTAGATGACACAAGATCTGCTCAGCTTCACTGATTCCCTGAAAAAAAGGACCACTTAAAACACAGCCTGTGGAATGATTCCTTATAGCAACCTTTTCAGGATTAGAAATATTGATGGAGATGGCAGTGAAATCTTTTAGGGAAAATATATGTGCAAGTCAGCTTCTTTTCTGGAAATATATTGCTCTTGGTAAAATTTGTGTTTGAGAGATTTCTCTAGGCACAGGATATAAACTCTAATTTAGATATGAGAGAGAGAGCATGTACCCTATGAAAACTAGAAGTCTGGTGCAAATAACAGGCACATGGAAGGTTCAGATCTGGTGCTTTATTCTAAACAATTGGCTGGAAGATAGCAGCAAAAAGAGATGATGTGCGTATGGTTTTGGTTTGCTTTTTAATTTCAAAATTCTAAGGCTAGATTCCTTTTTCTAGCCAGTCCTTGTCAGACCAGAGTTGCATTTAAAAGAGGGTATATTCCTTTCAACATTTTATAAGAGAAACAGAGCAAGAGAAAAGTTGTCCACGTTCTCCAGAGTTAGCTTTAAAGCTACAGCCTTAGCCTATCTGTGCACGTTTGACTGTAAGAGAAAGCTGGGGAAAGGATAGAGAAAGCACTGCCCTATAATAGTCAGTGGCCTGGCAGCGAGACATTTATAAAAGGGCAGCAGGAGGGGAGAGAGAGAGATTCTGTGGTCTTGAGGTTACTTATGATACTTCCACAGTGGAGTAGTACTAACACTTCTATTAACCCCTAACCCATTTATTTTCCTTTCAGTGTGCAGTAATATGAAACTATATGGAGCCTTATATACTAATGAAAGTTGTTCACTTTAATGATACTGGTAGAGTTAAGCTGGTATCATTCCTTGAATGAGTAGGTTAGAACTAGACAAGTGCCTACAGTTGCAGCGATTGTTCCTTAGAAGGAGAATGACTACTGGTATGAAGGCCATTTGTACCAGTTTAACTGCATGTGCTATAACAATAAGGGTAAAATATCACAACAAATAAATTAATCGTGTCAATAAGGCTTCACTGTGGACTAGGACTGGAAGACTTATACAGAAGTGCTCTGGTTACATGTGGTTCTCTGTCCCGTGACTAATTCTTCTAGACCTCCTTTCAATGTATATAGAGCACATAGGTACAGTCATGATTCTGCCATTGCCAGAATCCAGTACAAGTGTGTTTGGAAGCAACTATACCACCCCTTTGGGAGTGTTACTCTAAGAGAGATGACTGTTTGTAAGAAAGCAGGTAACTAGAAACCTGTTTTGTGGTGACAGTCATTTCCCCCATTTGTTCTGAGATACTGCTAGGAGCTCTTGTGAGCTAGCTGATAGAATATGGTTATGTTCTATTACCAGCTCCAGCTGAATGGCTTTCCAAAATGATCTTATCTCAGAGCAGCATTAAATTTCACTCCAATATACACTGATGTCACTTTTTTGCTTACTCTAAGGTTTTAATTTTGGAGATTTATACTGTAGTATCAGAGTGCTGCCTAAGCTGAGTTTGCTGAGTTTTTCCAGCCTAAGTACAAACAGAAGATGACTGTCTGTGAGGTAGAACACTACTTTCCAGACAGCAGGAACTTTGGTAACTGTCATGGCTTAGCCCCAGCCGGCAACTAAGCACCACCCAGCCACTTGCTCACTCCCCCCGGTGGGATGGGGGAGAGAATCATAAGAATAAAAGTGAGAACACTCGTGGGTTGAGATAAAGGCAGTTTAATAAGTAAAGCAAAAGCCGCGCACGCAAGCAAAGCAAAGCAAAGCAAGGAATTCCTTCGCTCCTTCCCATGGGCAGGCAGGTGTGCAGCTGTCTCCAGAAAAGCAGGACTCCATCATGCGTAATGGTTACTTGGGAAGACAAACGCCATCACTCCGAATGTCCCCCCCCTTCCTTCTTCTTCCCCAGCTTTATGTACTGAGCATGACATCATATGGTATGGAATAGCCCTTTGGGCAGTTTGGATCAACTGTCCTGGCTGTGCCCCCTCCCAACTTCTTGTGCACCTGGCAGAGGTGAAAAGTCCTTGTGCACTTGGCATGGGAAGCTGAAAAGTCCTGGACTAGTGCAGCAACAACTAAAGCATCTCTGTATTATCGACACTGTTTTCAGCACAAATCCAAAACATAGCCCCATACCAGCCACTATAAAGAAAAGTAACTCTATCTCAGCTGAAACCAGGACAGTAACCAAGAAGGTCCTGTTGCCAGTGAGACAGATACTTCCTTCCAGACTATTGTCATTTTCACTTCACATTCAGTCTTTCTCTCTGGGAAGACCATGAAACCCCAAGCAAAATCTTACTCGATATTGGATGTGAGTTTTTGGCATGGTGCATCTTTAGGTATAAATGGACCTAGCGTGTATTCCTACAAAACTTTGTAAGTCTTTCTGGCTAAACTAACTCAATTTCTAAATGAATAAAATGAGACAAATCTTGTCAAGTTTGCAATTTCCTGAAAACTTCGTACAAAACTAGCTGAAGTTTTCTGACCTGGATCCAAACTTTGCCAAAGCCCAAGAATCTTCAGATTCTAGATTTTCACTTGGACCAACTTGTCTTGAGAATCTGATGGTCTTTCCAGAGACTTTCTTGTTTCCTCTTACTTTTTGGTAAAGTAGTTGCTTTGTATTTTCGTTATCAAAAGTGTTTGCTAATTTGGGATGTGTCAGGTTTTAGAAGTCTAGTCTGAGAAATCCTCCACTTCCACTGGTCTTGGGCAAAGCACTTTCTGGAGTGGATCAAATTTGCAGGTGCTTAACACCTCAGAAAGACTGAATCATGTATCAGTCAGACTGAGCAGCTAAAGCAGTGATACTCCAAAATAAGCAAGCACACATTATTGTGCAGGGTTTAGGGTTTGGGATGTAGTAGGGCAACATTAGAAAGTATGCTTTGAAAAAGTTTACATCTGAGTAAATAATACAAAGAAATAAGCACACAGAGGATAATGTGATTATGTTCTAGAGCTACCTAGAGATCCAAATCTTATCCAGATGTCTCCTGGCTTGGTTTAAACTTGGTAGCTGTTAATTCACTCTGTGAGGTCACTGGCCACTTTGTTTCTTACTCCTTCATTGACAGAACTCTCTGGATTTTATTAGTTTTTATCCCTTGATTTCAGGATCATTCCTATTTTTCTTGTTCATCGCCCTGCTAACAACATCCCCTACGCGACAGTGGAGGAGGAGCTGGTTGGTGAATTTGTGAAATACTCTGTCAGGGATGGCAAGGAAGTAAATTTCCTGAGAAGAGACTCAGAGGCTGGCCAGAAGTGTTGCACCTTCCAGCACTGGGTGTATGAGAAGACCAGTGGGAGCTTGCTTGTCACTGACCTGCAAGGTGAGTTGTCTGAGTGGGGGCTTAATAAAATGGCTTTCCCATGATACAGACTGGGGACCACTCACAGTCAATCCCCGTAACTGCAGAACTTCCAGAGACTTATTTCTGAGCAATGTTATTCTTGGCTTTCTGTGTCCTGTTGGCAATGCTGAATGTGCTCCTTCCATAACCTTGTAATGGGCAGAGTCTTCTCCAGATGCGGACAGTACCCTGGCCCTGTGCCTGTTTTATACAGCATCTCATGCAGATCGGAATAAAAGATAGGAGAGAGGGTTAGGATATTTTATTTTCCAGCCTCTTTTAAGTGCACTGTGTTTGTTTGTGTGTGTGTTACCCTAGGGAACAGAAAGACATTAATTAATTGCCTACTGTGGCAGCAGGGGCAAACATGTATTAACCTGTACAGTATTATGAAGTTTATCTAATCAGCAGAGAAAGTGAATTTTTACCTAGCTTATGTTTTTGTAAGAAGACAGTTTGGAAAAGAAAAAACAAATCTTGCACTCTTAACGGGAGAGTTTTCTTCCACATGTTCCCTTAGTAAATGAGGACACTCAATATGAGTCAAGCCTGACTTATTGTCTCACCTCCCCTGTCTCACCTGTTAATGAAATGTCTTGTGAATTAAAGAGTTAAGTTGCTAATAAGATCTTAGTCCTTCACTTTTTCTTGTATTTAAATACTTACCAACAATCTCTGAACAGTGGAATGCTCCACATTCAGGTCCTGGCTAGGTTTGAAGAAACATGTTCCTTCAAAAAAAGACTGGTGAAGAAATGCCCTCCTCGCATTTACTAAATGCTGCCCTTACGCTCCTATGCGTGTGACTCCTCCTAACTGCTGAAATGCTGGGCCTGAACCCAACACAGTATGCATAGATGCATTTGAAACAAAGGCAGACAGACCCTTGTTAAAGAAAACCAAAGAAAGGTGGGATCTTAGAAAATACCCCATATTCTTTAACAAGAGAAGGCAGGAAAATTAGCAACAAGACATCTAAACAAGACCCCTGAAGTAATTTAAAGGGAGAAGAAAGAACAAACTCCTAGCCGGAGGGAAGCACAACAGCAGAAATGGTATCTGACCCTCCATAACGATTGCTGCCACAAAGGACAATATACCTGCTGCTGTTGAAGAGAAACATCCTTCCTCTCTGATCATCTTCTCATTTGAGTATCTAGGCTGCATTTTTCAGGCATACCAGTTGAGATTTCTGAGGGTATTCTCCAAGGAAAATGGTCTTGAGACCATCATTTTCCTGTGCAGAAAAAATTGCACACTACAGGACTGGATTTTGCCTATAAACAGGTCAACAAAGGGACAGGTTAAAAACCCCAAGTTTTTGGAAATACTCAGTAAGAAAGAGATTTTGGATCTCTCACCCAAAAAGCAAAAATAAGGTTGACCGACCCATTGCTATTTGATTAGCAAAGCAAATATGCAATTCCTACTGATAACCATTGTAGTCCAAGTTTGCAAGGCATCAAAACCACAAAACCCATAAATAAATATACACATCTCAGAGCAGGTGCATAAGCAAAGATTTTGGATGTTTCTTAAAATGCAGTCATCAAAGTGTAACCCCTCCTTCCCCCCCACTGACTGTCTAGCACAGGAAACAAGTTATGCTCTATTTATCACCTTGCTATCTGTAAACTACCGGTGTGAGACGGACTTCTAGAAATTGCTAGTGATCAGAGCACGAATATCCTATTTTTAACTGGGGTACTTTAAAATGTTTTTAAAAATGGTGACAAATAATTAAAATTAAAAACATGAATCAATAAATAATACTTAATGCCTCTATATATGGTGGTCTTGAATCTGAAGGTATTCCTAGAAATTCTAGTGTAACATAAGCTCTCTGTTTCCTTGATGCCTTGTAGGTGTAGGAATGAAGTTAACTGACGTTGGCATAGCAACATTGGCCAAAGGGTGAGTGAAAAAGTATTTCTCATCAGCATGGTTTTGCTTTACACATCAATCTCTTCACAGTGTAAATGTGTTTGGGGAGGGTGCACTGGAAATTTATTCTTGCTTTAACTTTGGAAGAAAAAAATCCTCATGTGACTCTTTTAACTTCTTTTTGTTCATATTTATGGGAACTTGCCTGTAAGGGAAACACATTTATTTTGTTCTAAAAGGATGGGGCTACACTGTAGGTTGGGCTTTGCTTTTCCTTCACGCCTCCCTTAAAATAGGCTTATTCAAAGGGCATTTCAAGAGTGAAATCCAGGTGTCTGGTGACTTACAAGCAAGTGAGGCACTTTACTTGGTGGTGCCTCAGCTGGAGGAAGGTAGGGCTGAAAATGCAGGGCCAACACTGGCTCCAGCCTGGGGTACAATGAAGGACCTGGTGTTTGTGCTGTCCAGAGCTTCTGGCCGTGGAGGAAATACCTCAAACCCCAGCATGCTGTTGGAGCCAGAGCTCCAGCTGGGCTTGCACTCATTAGCACCTGCCCCAGCAAATGCAAATACAAGCGCTTATACCTGTCTGGCCCTATTACTAGATCCTGCTGCCAGTAGTCAAAGTGACCCCTCTCCCCTCCTACTCTTCCACTGGAAGAAGAGAGGCTATCTACCACAGTACTGTGGCAACTAGGGAAGGAGATGCCCTGAAAGGGGCCGAAGTTTGTGTTGCCCTTTTTGCAAGGAATTTGCAGGGACTGCATGAGGGGAGACAGCTGAAATCCCCCTTGCAGCCAGCCAAAGTGCCAAAGCTTTAGAATATGTATTTATGACACAAGCTTTTATAAAGACTCTTTTCACAGTTTAGAACTCTGAGTTAGTTTTTCTTCCTATAGCAGGCAGTGGCGTAAGCTTTTCTTGAGCCTGTGTTCTTGTCAGCTGCATGGGTGGAGGGAAGATGTCTGTTTAGCTTTGTATAGGCCGCTTATCTGATAAAAAAGGAAATGTGTTAAGGGATTTGATGGTATCTCTTTCTCTCTCAAAAGCAGTAATTCTGAGCTATAACAAAAGATCTGTTCATAATATTTAGAGAGGCCTGTTTCCTAGTAGTTTTGCAATGGCTTCAGGTCTTTTTGGGAGACTTAAGCATGTGTGTAAAGATATAGGCCTTTAATGTTCTAACTTTCTTCCACTTCTCTGAAGTTTTTGTTAATTAAAGCTTCTAGTTATACCACAGGCCAAAAGAGCCATTGATAGAAATAGGCCGTGTAGGCAGTCATTCAAATCAGCTGGCTGCTGGAAAGGGAAAGGGGATGGGGGTAAATGCCTGTGACCAATGCTTTAAATTCATATTCTTTTTTGAGAAACTGATAGAAAAAAGCAGACCCAAACACATGTATTCAGTCTTTATGCTAAACTAGAGCTTGTCTACATACCTGTGGTACAGGAAAAAAACCTCACAGTATCTTTGAAATTATTAAAAATTTGACCCCAGAATATTCTGGGAAAATCCTTAACAATTTGCAGGCTGGCATCCATTCAAAACTTACATTGATTTACTCTTTCAGCTGTGGATCCAAAGTGAAATCAGTTGAAATGAAGTTGCATCATCCTGTTATAAAACAAAGAAGTCATAAAAATTTTATTGAGGCAACACTGTTCTCTAGAATCAGAAGATTTATAGAAATGGTTTAATGGATGTTGTTGTCCAGCTCACTATGGGAAATTACTCCTATAAAAACCCATGTTGGGCTAGGGAAGAGGAAGGTGAAGTGAGAAAATGAATATGCAATGCAGGCTGTAGTAAGGATCACCTCAGTCATATGTAAGGGAATATCATTTCCCTTCATGAACAACCTCTTAAAAATGTTGAGTATCATTTTGTTTGTCATTTAGCCAATGATATTGCTACAAGACAAGAGATTTTTCCTGGTCCTGTATTTTTCTTTCATGCTCCTTTCCTAGAAAGGACACCTCTGCATTAATATCTGCAGTTTGATTTTCAATTCCGCAAGCCTGGATGCAGAAAACAAACAAGTACACAGAATTCGTCTGTATTACTGGCTATTGCTGCTTTTGGTAGCGTGCAGCCATGCCAATGAGAGACTGTCTATCTCACATGTTGGGGAGAACATACATAGTCCTACTTAACTAAAAAATATAGTATGATACTGTTATGATTTTAACTCTATTGTTAGAGAAGATACAAAGCTGACTTTTTGGTGTAATTGCCTATAGAAATTCCCATAGTTTCCTCAACCACTCTTTGCAGAGGTAGTGACCTCACTGATCACAGACAGGTCCTCTGCCTCCAATTCTTCTAAGCCTGGGCCAGTCACATCAAGGCAAACCAAAAATATCCTTGGGAAATGCTTCTGTGATCCTTGATGAATGGAAAAACATTCATATTGTTCCTGGTTGGAATGTAAATTAAATACAATTCTCATTTCACTCTAAGATTAAACTTGTGATCAGGGGAAAAAAAAATCCATCTCCCCCACTCCCGCCATGCTCGTAGGATAATCAAGCTTTCAAATAACCTATGTCACAGTACAAACTGTTATTGATGAATTTGCAAAAGCCAATATGGCAACTGTCACGAATTATTCATGGCCATTATTCATCGCTCAGTGTTTCTTGTAAACCAAGCACAATAAGCAGCATATATTAACATTTTGTACCTATATTCAGCATTGCTCGTTGCTGTTAATGATTTTTTTGGGGGTCCAGACTCATATTCCAAGTCTGAACAAACATTTCTGGATGAGCGTTTATGTATCCTTTGTCTTTATCTTTCCCCTCCTTCCTATAGAGGCTGTGGAGAGATTGATGTTTTCAACAATTAGCGCTCTTCAAAGTAATTCTGATCTTTTACCCTTTCTATGTCTGTTTTACCAGTGAATTGGCAACCAAAGGAACCCAAAGCAATGCGCTGAAGTAGCTGCAATACAGTTCTGTCAGTAGAGGGCGAAGCCTAACTAGAAACCGAAAAGCCTGGGAAGTATTTTTAATGTAGCCACTGGGGCGCACCAGAGTCAGGCAATCAACCCTCTAAATAAGTTGCTTAGTAGATTCTTTGGCGAACGTAAACAAAAATAATGCAACACAGCGACTGGCTTCTACGTGCAAACAGTGAGCCAGTTTAGAAGCTGTACACAGGTGCCCAGGTATTGATCCGAGAACGGTAAACAGAAAGATGAAGTAATCAGGAACACAGTGACCCACGGTCATGATGATTAACAGCAGTGCTGTTTGCCCAGTGTGGATCTGAAAGTCTGTCTGGTTTCAGGGCATTGACAAATTTAGTTTTACTCAACATGGCAACAAGAGGCATTGGGGAGTTTAAGCCTGGGGACAAATCCAACATTCCCCCTTCAGGTTTCAGGAACATTTGGTTTGGGCCAGCCCCCAGCTGTCAAGTTTGGGAGATGAAATTCTGTCCGGGTTTTCTGTATCGGTCATCTGATACAGTCAGTGAATTAATAGCCATGCTGTGCAAAATAACAGCTTCATATTTTTCATGGCTTGGAACAGTCAATAGTTTGGTGTTATTGAACATACGAGTGCAATACGGACTGTACAAGGTAGAAGCCATTCAGTAATGGAGACCTTCCCCCAATTACACATACAAGCAGCTATAACAGCACAGAATGGTTTGAATTAAG
The DNA here is from genome assembly GCF_034638445.1 of Ciconia boyciana. NCBI lineage: Eukaryota > Metazoa > Chordata > Aves > Ciconiiformes > Ciconiidae > Ciconia > Ciconia boyciana. The sequence continues at coordinate 25,568,243 of NC_132937.1, forward strand.
ATCACAAGTTCTGCCAAATTACAACAGAGCTATGGTCATTAGGTCTGTCCAGAACAAATGATGCCGTCTGGAAGCACACAAGGGGGGCTCTGTGAAAGCAGCGACTAACAAACAGCAAACAGCTGGGAGAGCTCAGATGCAAAACTTCGGTCTCACATCTGTAGATTAGTTTTCCTATGGCCCGCTATAAGACCTGGGGCTCTCTGCACACTGCAGAGCCAAACTAGGCTCATTCATGCCTCTCAACTTCCAAAATGGACAAGGAGTATTACATAGGCCACATCTGTAGCCACAAGATCAAATGCAAACCTAGTATTTTAAGAGAAGAGAAACGAGGATGACTTGATTTAGGAGCAAAGCTAGTAAAATAAAAACAATCACATCTTTTTAATATAAATATCACAAGATATTTATGCTCTTTTACTGCAAATATTTCTGGCATTTGTTGACTTCTAAAGCTAAAGTTAGTTAGCAGAGCATTCAATTGTTCATTTAAAGTGTCTCTTGCTCATAGTATCATCTGAGCAAATGCTGCTGGTTTTGCTCTTTGTTTAGATGTTCCTTCAAAGACATACAGAAAGTGACAAATACCAAATACAGATAGGAAAGCCATTTAGACAGACTTCTATTTACTTCATGAGAAAAGTGGAATTTTTTAGCTCAACTTTTTCTTTCCAAGATTATTTCCACAAAGAAATAGGTATTATCAGAATTTTATAGCATGAGAAAAACACATTAAGAAATTTTCTTTAGCTGCCATGGCTACCTAGGGAAAAAAAGAAAGCAAGATCAAGAGAAAGAGCGCGCGGTCATTTTGCAGCCATGAATTCAAATAGCCAGCATTCAGTGCAGTGAAACTTCTCATGTAACTGATAGCCCTGGAGGTTACACCTACACAAAGTGCAGGAGAATTGAAGCCTCTCAATCAGTCTTGCAGCAGAAATGGAGAATTTCAGATACCAGAGTAAGCAGGTGCTACCCAAAGGCTGTCTGCACAGAGCCTCATTATCTCCTCAGACGTTGGCAGCTGCATCTGTGTTACATGCCCTGATGCAGCATCCAGCAGTGACACACCATGACAGTGGAAGATGCTCTAGCAGCTGTCGTTGCCACTGGCACTCACTGGAAAGACTCAATGGTTAATTGAATATTCATGATAAATTAATCAAAATATTTCGGTCTAAGTTATTGCTCTTTGCTGGCAGTGCATTGCTCTGCTTCAGCTAGTTTCTGGAGTCAGGATCAATGCCTGATATAAAGAGATTTTCTTGCTGAGCACAGGTGTGTTTGCATGTGGAACTTGTTCTGCTGATATGTCTGGAGCATACACCTGGTGGCTCTAGTAAAGGAGCTCAAGTATAAAGTCGCAAGTCTATTATTTCTCAAAAGGGGCGAGAGAACAGTTCATTCTTTTGCTGAGCTCCAGGGTATAGTCCTGAAGTAACAATGGCACTCCTCTGAAACTCCCTTTGGGTAAACAAACACATAATTTACTTGGAGAGGAGAGGAAAAAAAAATTCTTAACCCCTGGAGGTTCATCTGGCTGTTTATAGCAAGCTAGCTGAGTGGTTTCTCTAGAGCAGGCAGGCTTACTGCCTGTTTAACTTAGAGGATAACCTCGTCTGGTATGAAGAGCTTCACATGACAAATAATGGTAAAATACACTTGGAGCTCTATTTCATTGAAATATATATTTCACATTCAAAGAAGAATCTGAGAATAAAATATTGGTATGAGAAGACAAAAAGGACTCCTAAATACTTATGATGAGAAAGTTGAACTCCAATTTTTCATATTGAAGTTAACCACCAGCAATAATTTCATTCCTTAGAAGATTAAGGTCTGCTGTTCACCTTACAATTATATGCAAAGGCTTCATCATTGTGGCTGCAATAGCTTGTCTGAAATCATTTGGGATCCATCCAAATCCATTTGGGTAGGCAGTTGTGACAGTGTTTAAAAGCAGCAGCAAAATGTATAGATGACTTATTTTGGCTGTAAGGGGGACTGCCAATATACATTACCATTTTGGTATATGCTTGAATAAGCAATAAATATTACCTTTTAGATATACTAGAGAAACTTTCAGATTTGCTTTATCCACCAAAGAAATGTCTTTCCTCCTAGTGTGGAATTACTGGTGCTAGGAAAGCAGTCAGCCTGAGGTTTCAACTTTTCTATTTCTTCTCTGTAGAGGAACACTAGAGATGCAAAATCGGGCAGTTAGATATAAATGCAGGCAGATATAATCCCCTTTTGTAGCAAGGTATTTTACTGTATTTTCACCACTGGCACCATTCTTTTGTAGAAGAAAATTTGGCAGACTGTGTTGCAATAAAGGTGCTTATCTGTCAGAAGGTGTTTGCCCTTCTCAGAGCAACAGTGTTTTCTTTAGCACTATGCAATCTGCATGAGGAAAGAAGCTCTCTGGAATGCTGTGCAATGAGCATGTTGTGTTCATTTCAGTGCTAAATCTTGTTTGTTTGTTTTTCGTGCAGTGATAACTCACAGTTCACATCTGAGGACACTGTATGTCCAGTGAACCAAGAGAATAGGGTAGAACATGCACTTATTAAGGTTACCAAAAAAAGGAGAGGAGCAGCCTGGCCTTTCTTCTCCCTTCTCCATCCTGGTAATTTGACCAAAAATTACTCCTTTAAAAAGCAGGTGCAGCTTTTTAAAAAAGCTGATGCAGCTTAAAAAGCAGGGACCAGAAGGAATGTCAGCAACCAGTGGCAGGGTGAGGAGAAGAGGCATGTACATGCTCTGCCTGCTCCCCGGCTTTGCTAGCCTACTGAAGAAGGGAGAGGTAGCAGTGGGAGATGCGGTGGTGGCTTGGGAACTGTGAAGGCTGGACGAGACTGCCTTCCTCAGGAATGTTCCTTACATCCTCCTTCCCCAAGAGGCTTGGCTCCTTGAGATCTTGTAGTCAAGCCTGGGTGAGGGAGGAGCGTAGCACAGAAGTTATGCACATGTTTGGATGAAAAGAGCTTCTGGTTCTGACAATACCTCCTGTGGCAACCTTGTCTCTTCATGATAGTCAAAAGAACTGTTACAGAGAATGATGAAGAATGGATTTCATTTATATATTACTGAGACAAAGTTAGCCAGCAGACAATTATATTCTCAACTAAATGAAATGAAAAATACTAGCCAGGACACAGACCACAGAACTATGCCTCTTTAACCCTTTTCCCTCTTCTGTCACTACTTATTGCCTGGTTTCCTTCACCTCTCAATGGCTCAGTTTGATTTTCTGTGACAGAGTTAGTGCTTCTCCAAACAGCATGGGTGGAAGTGACTTGCTTAATGTTTTCAAGTTGCCTTGAAAGTTGCCTACAGTCATACTCTGCCTCCCTGTGCTGAAAATGAATCTTGAAATCCCATTTGGCTTTTTTTTTCTTTGTCGCTACAGATACAAAGGTTTTAAAGGCAACTGCTCGATTTCCTTCATTGAGCAGTTCAGAGCCCTCCACCAGTGCAATAAGTACTGTGAGATGCTGGGGCTGAAATCTCTCCGAACCACTCATCAAAAACAGAGGAAAGCAACATCCATGAAAAGCAAAAATCTACCAAACTCATCGACTATAAAGAAAACAGTGCCCAAGAAAGCAAGAGAACCTAGAGACTTCATTTCTTCAGAGCACTGAGTTGCACTGTCCCATCTTGTGAAAACTCCTCTCGAGGATATGTAGTAGTGATAGGCCCAATGACCTGGTGGGAGCATAGCTTTAGTCTTTTGCCTTAGGACATTATTTTGAAGTCATCCTGATGCTGATGCCAGCAACAAAGAAAGGAGCTGATTCTATGGTCTTGGTACCTGAGATTTAACACCAGGGCAAGGTTTTGAAGACAAACTAAGCTATCTGCCTGGATTATTTTACAACCCTTCTCTGTATTGGTGTCTGCACATTTTGAGTCTTGGACATTGAGTGCACCGCAGGTCACTGGAGAACATCTTGGCTTCTGTGTGTCTGTGCCTGTGACCCTGTGGGTTCAGCTGCTACATAAACATCAGTATATTGAAGATGCCACTTAGTAAAAGTTTTGCACAGTATTGTTGCTCAGGCTGCTACAGAAAAATTGTTTCCTTTCCCAGATTTTTGCATATTGTAATCCTACTGTAATCCTAGTCTTGTAGTTTTTTTCTCCCACTTACATGTCTTTTAATACATGACAAAGCCATTCATGATTGGACATATCTGTCTTCTGCCCCCCACAAAATTAGCTAGCATCTTTAAGGTCCTCACAAAGTGATGTCATCAGCTTAAAGATGAGCAACTTGTGTGATTCTCCATAGAATTCCTTGCTTTCCATGCAAGCTTCCTTGAATCTGCGGTGAACCCCATGGCACAGTACTGTTGTGCTTGCACCGATCCTATTGTAGGATAGAGGTTTGGAATCTGCATGTTGCCAAACAGCTACCATCCGACATAAACCATTACATATGGAAGGTATTTCAGTACCCTGCAGCATTTTCAACTAGAATAAGTACAATGACTTTTCTGTGTAGCATGGAGTTGTTTTTTGAAGGAACATGGCAGGTGCCCTGAGCCAGTACCTGTCTGCTGAAGAGTCATGATTTATCCAAAATGCCTAGGCAGGGCCAGAACTGAAAAAAGATACTGTGCTCCATTAACTTAAGTGTAGCTTATGCTACACTTAAGCCTATGCAGATCTGGAGATTTGCAGCCAGAGGAGGGAACTATGCATGTCAGATGACTGCAACAAGTTTACTCGAGGTGGCGGTTGAAAACCCAGCCTGCAATGCCTAACACAGGATACAAACACCGAACATTGTCGGACTTCTTATCCCTGTGTGATTACTGAATAACAGGTGGTGCCAGAAACCAATACCTGTGTGTAAGAGTCCCATCAGTGCTGAGGAAGATAAAAGCGATTTCAGACTAGGTTCTGCTTTGTATTGATAAGCAGTGGGTGCCAAAGAGAGAAACTGTTGTGGACTAGCTGATACTAGGGACAGAAGCTCATCTGACTGCAGTGTAGATGCAACATCTAGGCTTGTCATCCTGGGCTGCCTTTATGGCTAATGGAGGTCTTCTCAATGGAATTTAGAGCAAAGTGCAGGTCATCTGAAAAACAAACATCTGAAATAGGTTAGATTAAATGTGCCCAAAAAGTGCGTATGTCTCTCCATTGAGGGAAAAGGAAGCAAAGTGCCAGATGGACATCCTGATTTTAAATTCCTACTCTTACATGGGATGAAGTTCTCCAGAGTTGTTCGGAAGCATTTGAGTTTTTAATAGTTTTCTGCTGTGGGAGACCAACTACAAAATGGTATTGCAGAAATTAGGATGGTATTGTAGTCCACATAAAATTAAATGTATGAAAGACTATTTGAAAGATGATTTTTTAAATAGAAAATGCCAAAGGTGAAAACTTTGAGTGTGACTGAAATCTGGGTCAAAACACTGAGAATTAAACCTTGACAAAACAATTACAATGTACTGAGGGTGGGAAGCCATTCATTTCAAAATAAAGGTGAATGACAATGCTGTGCTACTGCAGAGAATCTGAACTATCACAAGAGAATTGAGGTAGAAAGGTACACAGTGCAGGAGTTCTGAGGGCGTTATCAAACACAGCAGGCAGAGGGAGATGTCCCACAGATGAGGCAGATGGTCTTCTTGATACTGGCTGTGCTGTAGGGAAGAGGTTTTCCCAGGGAAGTCCTGCTGTTCTGGTGTCTCTGTTGTTCAAAGCAGGAACCAGTCTGAGTTTACCCACGTCTCTCTCAGCCAAAAGGAAGTCGGTGCGTGTGAGAGAACGAGACGCTGTGCATGGCCAGGCAGCGCACCTCACCACGGGGATGGCAGCAAGCCACTTTCCACTGCCACCTGGCAATCATCAGTGCATCATTTATTTGAGCCTGGAATTCTGTACTCTGTTGATGCTTATTGCTGCTTGCGGTTCTGGCTAGCTTTGGTGGGGAGGAGAAGATGTTGGAATGGGGCACATCGGGCACTCTGTCATGTTGCACCTGGAACCATTGGGTCAGTCAGGGGCAAGAATGTCAGTGCCACGCAGTTAGCATGAAGCTGGCCACCCAGCCTGGGGGACTGTGCGGTGAGGCCAACGCTGTGTGTCAGTGGGCCTAGCTGAGCAGCCCTTTCCCCTTCTGTGGTGATGGGAGAGGGTCTCAACAACAGCTCTGCTCCTGACAGCTTTCCATCAACGGCGAGTGCCAATACGGGAAGGAGAGTTCACCGCAGGTCTTTCCAGTTCTTCTGTAGCCATGAGTGTCAATAGTGTGCTGGGCGATGTAACACACCCCAGTTATGAGGCTGCTTGCTCATCAAAGCCAAGGGACAATGTAAGAAGCCTGCATAAAAGAAGTGAGGCCTGGTATAGCCACTGAACTTGAATTCCCTCATGCACTGCTATGAATAGAGAAGGCTCACTTGGGGGTTCTTGCCTGATCCAGATGCTGCATTTGTGTACGTGTGTACGTTTGTGGGCCACCCTTGCTTTACCTAAGGTACTCTTGTCTGTCCGTCATGTAGGAGCTGAAGAGCGGTTCCCTAGCTTTCTAAAGTCATTTCTGGTCGTTCAAGAAACACCAAGTATGATAGTGTCATGTAGCATCTTTGCTTCCATTTCCCCGCTGAAGTGTTCAGCTTCCTGATATTTCTGATCTCTAAGAGACAGGGTTTTGGGAAACCAACACTCTCCCACCCCCACAACTTCAGAGAATTCGTTTCGTTGATATTTCATGCCTGTGTAAAAACATCACCTTATTGCATTTACCTGCTGTGTTCAGTACTGATGACAGCACAGAGACAATATTATCCTTGTCTGGAAAGATGGAGGTCTCGATCCTGCAAGTGACTAAGCTCAGATGGATTCTCGGAGCACCCATCTGTGACCATAGTTCCATCCCTGCAGTTGTTTTCAGGACTGAGTCATAACTTTTGTCCTTATTCATTAATCAAAAACTTGGAGAAAATGTTTACACCTGTTGGCCAAAATAAACACAGCAGAAATCACAGATCTGAATGAGGATGTTTATGCTCCACATGTCCATGGAACACAATACAATGAAAGGCTCTGTGCTCTGTGTTGCCTTCTAAAGAAAAGATGATGACATTCTTGTCCCCTGGCAGTGAGCGTAAGTGAATCTTTTAGAATGTTTTCCTCTGTGGGGAACTGTCTTCCAAGCCCACTGATGGGGCATTAATTAAGGACTCAGGCCACATTCTGGTTATATTTGTCTTTTGAGGGATTTGATGTTTTTCATTCATCTTTCAACTAGACTTGACATCTGTACTCAAAAGCTCATTTTCATTTTCTTATTATTGATCTTGCAGAGTAAATGTGTACATGGAGCATTATATAATAACAAGCCAATAATAACAAGCCATCATATTTGGATTAAATAGACATACATCCATCTAAAATGGATGCTTTTCCACTGCTCAAGAGTTTATTGAACGTGTTTTGTTTGTTAATAGACATATTACATTGCTGATGTATTACAACGCTGTGTGAGTCACAATTCCTGACTTTCTGTCAGTGGAAAGTCTAACTGATGATAATAGGAAAACCTGGCAATACCCTGGCTTAAAGGACTCATTTTTCTCTAATAGAACAAAAGCCTCAATTATGATAATGTCACATGATCCTGTTAAAATTCAGTCATTGCCCTTGAGTTCAGCTACATGTGCAATTACATTGAAATAATTATGTATTAATAGCTACCAAAAGTAGAAAATGCTTGACTGATTACCTCAGGTTAAAGCCGTCTTGACAAGTTTTAAAACCTTGCTCTGTCATGGTACTCAGATGATTGCTCTTTGGTGTATCTAAGGGAAGTAGAGAATTGAGTCTTTGCCTTTTATTTGTTTCCTTGTTGCCCCATCCTCTTTCACACTTGCTGAGCTGTCTGTTTTGCCCTCCTGTCTGTCTTGTTTGACAGGTAGGAACTCTGTGGCAGGAGTACCTTGTCTATGCAGGCCCCTCTCAAAAACATCCTCAATTCCTTACTGATGTTTCTGGGTCATGATATAAAGAGTTTAAAATTTAGTCTGACAGTGACACAGAGAGAGCTCCAGTGTGCATGTCAGAAACTGGTGGGAAATGATGATTAACAGACTGTTTGTCTGCCCATGTCTCAATTTTCATGTCAGATTTTTTTTAAAAAGACTTTGCTAATAATTGCTGTTCTTCGTAGACTGATAACTAGCCACTCTACCCACCTTATTCTTGCTGTTACAGAAAATACATATATACCCTGCATCAGGAAGTATTTCCTGGCTATCTGAAAAAGAATGAAAGCTGAGTGCATCTAAACTCAACTTCATACAAAGGTCTAGACCAAGAAATCAGACTGGAAAAAGAAAGTTTGGTCCTGTTTGTGTCGGTTGACTTCAATGGCAGAAGAAAGATTCACCTAGTAGAACTATGGTTTTACCTTGGTGTACCTGTGTTACCAATATGCATCAAGTGGATGTCTGCAAAATCATAAGCAGTGAAATAATAATTATCAGTAGGGTAAACAGTATTCTCCTTGGGCTCTAGACTTAATGGCCCATTGAGATGAATGGGGGAAACAGCTACCTGTTTTACAGACTGTTTTTAATCTGAGCCAAAGTTTGCTTTTTGCCTTTTACATAAGGGAACCAAAGCATGGGTTTTGTGAGCAAGTCAAATAAATATGTATTCTAATCTCGGCAGAGACATCAGCAAAGCAGAAACTGGAACCCGTTTTCTCAAGGAGCACTTGGAGGCTAATTCTTGCTTCTAGCAGTTGCGTTATTATATTAATACATATTCTTAAGCACACACAGAATGAATGAATTGCACTGTGTCCTGATAGCAATTTTAAAATGTTATGCTTTTCATAGGGCACCACTGTAGTTTAGGCTGAAGCACTAATGCTTTGTGATTTAAATTCTATTACACAGACTAACAATGATAAAACACTCAAGAATGAAGTCAATAAAGCTTCTACAGGATGTTTCTTCTTGTCCAAAAGTAGTTAGTCCCGTGAATGGCCTATAGATATTGAGTTTTTAGATGTATGTGTCCCTATAGATAAACTGATAATTCTACCTGTTCTTTCACAGTTTTTAAGTGCTTTAAAAAACACCTGAGCTCCAGTGGTAATGTTTTTCAAAAAGACCTAAGGAATTTCAGTGTATAGGTCCATATCCACAAAATATTAGGCACATAACTCTTAAGTTGATCCTTTTACTGTGTCTGTGATCCTTGGAACTGTATTGCTCAGTGGAAACTGGCCTCCTCAGTCCCTTTTGAAATAGAACCTTGAGTACATTTGAACATGTCACCTGAATGTTCAGAAGTGTTTGATGGTAGCAATGGATGAATCGGGAGTACATCAGTCCTCCACGGATTCAAGAAGAGAGCTTGCACTTTTGAAGACCAGTGCGCAGTTGCTGAGAATCAGCTGTAGACTCTAGTTCCAGCTTTAGATCTTAAATAACAGTCTCACCCACAAAGAGAAAGTCAGCAGGTATAGAAAACAGTCAGCCTGGTCCTGAAATGTGGGGAGATATATCTGGAGTGCAGAAGAATTTTCTCTCAAACTGGAAAATTGAGAAACTTTTAACCAAAATGTCTGCAGCATTTTTTAACCTGTGTGGGAAGATAGGTCCTTGCCATAGAAGTGAGATTATTCTTCATTTCAAATTTCCAAATTAAAAAAGCCAGACTGCTCAGTTTCAGGATTTGAATCTATGGCTGACTAGTCTTGGATGAATAGATCATTGCAGCGCTGTGACACGTGTTCCCAGTCCTTATGCATACACCTGCTTTACAAATTGCTTGGCCCCAGGTCTCTGAAGAACGCAACTTCAGAAGGCAGCTGATGCATTTCAAAGGCTGTGCCTTGAATATTTATCCACTTCAAGGAGATGTAAGACGGAGGACCCCACTGGAAAACAGGCAGTATGTTTCCCAGTCCATTCCCTATACCACATAGCCAGAAATTTGTATGCAGTTCTTATGGGAGAAACTTTTCAGTATAACTCCCTCAGCTTAACCTCACATAATCTAACAGTGAACTGCAGGGATGCAGCCCCATTAGGCTTTAATTTCTTTTTTTTTTCTCTCCAGACTTCAGTGTATCTAATACTTGTGTGGGTGTTGTAAAGGTCATGTTGCTCTACAATAAAAGCCTCAGTAAATAACTTCATTTTTGAGTTTTAAGAGCACAGTAGTAAGAAGGTAATAGGGAAGGAGAATCTACACTGCTATCCTGCCACAGAACACCAGGGGAAGGTTAGGAACTGTTTGCCCACATGGATGTTTGACTGAATATTTGAAATGGGTTTCCTTTAATAACATTACAAGTAGAAGCTGGGGAGCCTGTACTGCCATTCCACCACCAGCAGCAGTGGTGATTCATGTTTTGCATCTCTAAAAGAATGAATGATGTGGAATAAGCTGTGATGACATTGCACATCGTAGAGCTAGTCCAAAAGGACAGACCTAATCTCCAACTCTTTCTGTTGATGATACGGATATTGTGCTCAGGCAAGCAGCACATGAGGCTTACTGAGTGGGAGGAGAGAAACAGCATAAGGTGTTCTTCAAATAAGAAAAATCGCAGTGCCAGTAATCAGGAGAAGGGCAAGCGAGACTGGTACAGGCTCCCTAGAAAGCACGGCAGGTGTGGTGAGGGAGGGAAGGGACTTTCTTCATTTCTCGCTCAGTCAAAGGTTGAGAAGAAAAGTAGCTGCTGTGAAAACATTACACAGAGGGCCTTGCAGACAAGGTCATTTTTCTTTCCTCCTGCAAAGCCAGAGAAAAGAGAAAGGAGTTCCAGCGCTCTTGCCCACCCCCACCCCAACTTACCTGCACAAAGATTCCCTCAGCTAGAAGCTTGTTCTCAGCAAAGACCTTTTGAAAAACAAGCCATAATGATCTGCAGCTCTGCTGATTTCACTGTGAGTCTGCCGTAAAATATTGTGGGTGTGAAATTGCTGTGATTTACTGAGTCTTGGACGGCAGGAGAATACTGGCTTTGGGAGCCTTTCTGTTGCTGCTGGATTCTGGCTGTGTTTATGGATGACCGAGGCTGCTTGTTCTGCAGTGGTGGCAGAACAATGTCCCTTGTTAGTGTTAATGCTTAGTGGTCTTATAGATGCTCAGTCTGTGCCAGATGTTTTGGATCTGGTCCACTACATCAGTCTTTCTAATTCATTATCTGCTCCTTTCAGACAAAAGATAGGACCCAGCCTTATGCTACGGGGCAGCCCAGCCCTCACCTTTCCCTTTCTACCTTTTTCACAAAGGACCTGCAGTCTTTTTCTTTCTTTACAACTGAAAGCTCGCTTACCACATGAACCATGTTCACGTTGCCCCAAACACACAGTAGATATGCATTTGGTCTTGTGATGGGGGTGCACATGGGATCGGGTGATGGGAGCTGCTTGTTTGCTGTGGCTGGATTTGTGCCATGTATGTGGCTGCACAGTGTATCACAGCTACAGTTCGGTGATGTGACAGGTCCATATCAAGTGGCATAACAGGGATGGACCCATCATCAGGACCGAGCAGAAAGCCTTTGTGGCAGACACCAAAAGGCTGGCACTGCTGCTACAGAAATGTGTTTGAATGAGCTTCCTGTGTAACGTAGGAAACACCAGAAGGGAGGAATAACATCAGAATATTTCTGTCCATCCATTCATGCTTTATCTGGTAGTCAAGATTAAGATTTATTGTTCCTGAAAGCAAAACTGGACCAGGGAAGAGGAGGCCAACGGGTGCAATATATACTGGAAGGACGATGTCAGGGCAGTGGGACAGCAGTGGATACGCATCTGGCACAAGACTCTCAAGAGACTTTATGTCCCTCGGAACGATGTTAAAGGGATTGGGACCACAGGTGGTGTTCTCCTCTATCCTCCTAGTTGGAGAAAGGGGTTCGAGAAAAAGGGGACGAATTGAACAGGTGAATGACTGGCTGCGTAGCTGGTGCCGTGCTCAAGGTCTTGGCTTCCCGCACCACTTGCTTTGTCCTTGTGCTCACATGTCCGCTGTTGCACTCCCACCTCTCCTCCACCTCCTCTAACATTGCCCCTGCTCCTTCCCTTCCCTGTCACTGTGCCTGATGTTTATTTGGGACAGCAGGATTGGAAGAGGAAAAAAAGCACCGAAAAGTCTTTCTTCTTCCTGTAGGTAGTAAGCTTTATCTTCTTCCCTTTGCAAGAGCTGTTCTGCACTAATTTATCAGGAGGCTACTGGATTACTCTCCATTCAGTCACCTTTTATTGCTGTGTCAGATACCTCTGTGCAGGTTTCAGAGCAGATGGTCACAAAAGAAAATTGTGAATGCAAAGAGTGATTAAGATACATATAAGGTTTAGGAAACCTATTCTGGGCTCCTCTGTGAAGACCTGTTGTGTTATTATAATTTGAAGTGCTGAGAATTCTTTTAAAAATATGTAGACTGGAACTCAATTTTAATATACAACACTAGTTCTTCCATTAATTTTCAGCAGTATGCATTGCTAATGACTGTTCCATGGCAATAACTCACGGAAGAAACCATGGTTTAGGGAATAAAATTAAGTAACTCATTGAAGATGTTCTGTTGGGAAACACTGTGTACTAAAATTGGTTGCAAATGGAAACACAGTATAATCTATAAATGATAAATTTCACATATCCCTCTATGCTCTCTTACAGCAGCACTCTACACATCACAGCCATAGGAAGCTTCCTGTTCATTATGCGTGCCTGGTTACTTAGCACTAGAAGTCAGAGGAAAGGTGGAGTTTGGGACATACTGATGAATATTAAGGTTACCACTCTCATTGCAAATCAGAGCACAACATTCTGTGAGCCTAAATCTTGGATTATTCAGTGGGATTTAGGCTTCTCAGTGCAGTGGTGGTGCCTGGCTTTCAATAAGCCCTTTGGAAGTTCCTACAGATGGCTCCTATTCTTTAAAATAGTTTCAGAAGAATTTCTATGAGGAAATTGTGACTCTTCCCAAAACAGTAGGTTTAGAATATAAGACAATGGACTTGGACGTGGTGCTCAAATCATACATACAGTTGTGACATGGAAGGGAACAAAGCTGAAAGCATTTGGAACCTGAATAAATTATGTTTCAAGTTAGCTTTTTATCAGAATAACTTTTTATCAGAATTTTGGAAAGTGTTCTGTTTGAAAAATGTCATGAGCATGTCAGTCAATTAATGTTCCAAATGTATGTTTTAATTTGATACCAAAATAAGAGCCAGAGTTTGACTACATCAGCTAATTGGCTTCAGTATTCTATTGTCATGGTCAATCCAACAGGAAAAAGAAAATCCCAAGCTAGCCTTGTTTTTCAGAGGTAATCACAACCCCATTGATTCCAATGAAATCCACATTCCTAATGATGACATTATAATGACGATTCCTTAAGATGACTCGTGTGCTTTACAACGGGAATCTTGAAGTGCATGTAGCAGAGTATGTATTTCCCACATATTATGGTGGGTTTGCTTATAAAAGAAAGAGTAGAGTCATCCTGGCATATGTGTAAAAAGGTTATTTATTCCTCAGCACGGTGGGAAAATGTATTGCTACAGTTCACGTACTTTTCTGAATTGATGTCTTGTCTACCAGTAGCTATTTAGTGTGATAATGGCGTTTGATAGACTGGACACAAACACCATTGTCACACTCCACAGCTCTGGTAGTAGTAGATCATTAGTCCACGGAAGGAGTAATATGCACGCATTGCAGACTTCAGCATGGGGGCTTCACAGATCTGCAAAACACAGAGAAAAGACCATGTTTGTGCATGTTGATAAGTGGTACATCAGGATTCTCACCAAGGAAGTGGGAGACAGGATTCAGAATTTCTTTGAGGTGAGTATTTTTTCTCAGCTAGCTGTAGTTATCTAAAAGCTAAGTAGCTTTAAGCGTGCCTTTACAGGCAAAGGAGATGGACAGGCACCTTGAGAAAGTAATCGGTCCTGCCCTAAGAGACAAATTTATGAAGGGAAGGATGAATCATTCTCTGCAAGGACCTGTGTCTTTCTCTTATTGATGGAGACAGCTCAGAATAAGCACCTGACTTTTATAGAGCTATGTTAGATCTGAGGAATCACGATGCTAAAGATTATATTTGTTTTCCATATACTTGCTTTTCCCAGCATTTTAGAGCTAGCCCACTTACCAAGTTGGTCTGTACTCCTAGTCTCACTTCACCTGTTTTATTCAAGGCAAGTTCTTCTATGACACGTCAACACCTACGCAACAGTGAATTAAGCAGTGTAACTAACATACACGACTGTGGTGTTTCTTTTCTTCCCAGGACAGTTGTTTTGGTTTAATATGATGGAGTGTGTTTCTGTGTTTGTTTAGCCTGCAAGTCTAGAATATTTCTGCACATCCTCAGTGAGTATAAAAAAATCACGTAAAAGATCCTGTTCGTCAGGAGCGGACTAAGAGCACACAAAGGGTAGCTGAGGGTCACGTGATGCACAGGGATTTGTAAAGCCATGGAAATTCAGTTATGTGCCATCATCACATCTGAATGCTGCAGAGAAGCAGAGAAAACAGAGAAAGGAGCACAGGGAAGGGGGGAGATTAGAAACCAGAGCTTGGGTGAATAGGAGTGGCCTTTGTACTTTACTCTTCCAGGTATCTGCTTTTTCCTCAGTCTATAAAGACTGTCAACTAGTGTGATCATCTGTGCAAGATCATATTGGATATTAACTGGAAGAAACACTGACCCATGCAGATAGAAGGTAGCTTTGTGAAAGTGCAAGCCAGCTAGTGAATGTTCATTAATAGGAATAACAAAATAATACTAGTAACTAATCAATAACTGTAATGGAGTCTGCTAACTTAAAGAAAGGGAAAAAAAAAAAGAAGACAGACCACAGAGTGGAATTCCTTTATTCCCCTGGAATTGGTAAAAATCTTTCAAGGAGAGCAGAGTACGTTAAACATTAATATTCCATTTTGCATGAATTTGGGTAGATTTTGTATGTGCTGAGTACCGAAATGTTTTTTGTAGCTACTGGAAACTTGAACTTTCTGACTCAAAAAAGAATGCTGTATGGACTGGTTAGAAGCACCATGGCAGGGGATGGAGCTGTCTTTTTGTGCCAAGAGATGAGGACAGAATGTCTCGCTATAACACTTTTAAACTATCCATCTCATTTATTTTTAAGCTCAGTAAATGCGTTCCCATTTTTACACATTCAGGAGCATTTGCTACCCATATGTAATAAAACTAGACTCTCCAATAGTCTTCTGGCTCTGGTTGCATTTTAGCAGAAGACTGTTAAGCAAGTCAAAGCGTTCAAAAGGCAGACTCAGATCCCCAGGGAACTCCTCCTATGGGCTTAGCCTTCCTGTCAGTCTCATTTTTTATCTTCCCTAATTCACTGCCCTGTGTCACTCCCACACATTAACAGCCGTAATGCCTCTGCTTTATTCTCAGTCTGCTGTCAGCACTCCCATCGTGCATTCCAGCTGAGAAACGAGAGAGAGGCACAAATCTCTGTCATCAGCTGTTTGTAAAATCTAAACGTTTGAGGTATGTATGCCGAATGTAGTACAGCTATGGAGGAAAATCACATTTCTGTACTTGTTGAGACCAAGTGGTCGCCATTTTAAATACCAGCTTTTGTAAGTAGGAGAGGCAGTCCCTAGCTTGAATCAGGTCATGCTGCAATTTCTGAAAAGTGCAGCTCTGTGTGCCCCAAAATAAGAGATTCTGTATGGGCAACTGCCCCTAGGTCAGCTGAAGCACTGGGGCTTGTGGGGAGTAGAACATGGCTCTCTGAAGGAAATGATCCAGAAAAGAACCCGCTCTCCAGATGAGATGCAGGTTGAGGCCTACTGCAGAAACAACAGCCCTGGATTGAGACAGTGGAAGGAGCTGTAACAGGAAATGATTAAGGATAAGGGCACAGGGCTCCCAAACACAGATGTTCATATGCAGATCATCAGGTGGGGCTATTTAGCTCACTATTCTACAGCATGAAAAGTTGAAGTGCCAGCAGAGAGGAGATACTAACACACACAAACTGGCTGGCTGCCTACATGTGCTGAATACACCTGAACCACCAGCACACTCTGCGCAGTGTAACGAGTTATTTCCTCTGCAATCCTTACCTTTTGATCCAACTTCCTGTCTTTTCTGGATCTTTTTCTTAAATGTAATCTAGTTCAACCAGCGTTGATCGGTCAGTGCAGACTCACTGGGGCTCTAGACCACTTTAGCTACTGATTTGCAAGTACATACAATCAAACCTCAGTGAAAGCATGAACTGGCAGTATGAGTTGAGTTCTGAGTGGCCCTTGGCTGGTAAATAGCGGAGAAATGAACCTTCACTGGCTGGTTACCAGGTCAGACGATTTTGTTTTTCAAACGTGATTATTACAACTGCTCTGTCATTCCCATCCTTGTCAAGGAAGCAAGCCTGTAAATGCTTGGGCAGGGCTGAAACTTTTCCGAGTGCTTTTCATCTTGCACTGATTTTGTCTGTGTTTTGAGTCTGTACGTGCTGTACTGGGAAAGAGTTGTGCATTTGAACGAATACACAGAACTGTCAGGCAGATTTGCAGATCCACAGGTCGGGCCACTGTGCAATCACAGCTACAAAGGAGACATCCCTGCAAGAAGGAAAGGAACTGCAACACACCCTCTGCATCAAAACGGCACTGAGTTTTTTTAATTAATGATGACAAATACACAGTCACACCCAGAGCACATTCTGTCTAGTCAGGATGCAGCTTGCAGTTGTAGACCTGAGGTCCACAAGGCTATTTTTAATAAATGTGCCTACGCTCTAGCTGGTGATAATGAGAAATTAATGCCAAAGGAACATAAGTACTGGACCTTGCTTTCTAATTCATCACAATATTAGTGTTTTTTCCCCTTACCTTTCCACATACACATTGACTCAGCTTTCTCTCTGCAGCAGAGAAGAAAGGTCAGGCAAGACCTTACTCTAATTAAGGTCTCTGAGGAGAAGCCCGACAATCGCTGGCAGATACAGTGCAAAGAGCAGTAGAGCCCTGGCAGAAGTGCCTCTAGACTTCACTGTGAAACCTGTATCATAGTAGATAGCCAGGCAAATGATGCAGCTGCAAGCAGGCAGTTTTACAGTTCCACAACTACATGGAAGCTTCCAGCAATTCCACAGGAATATTTCCAAGACAAAAGGTATGAAAGAAAGAGAAATGGCCACTAGTTTTTAGTACTGCAATGGAGCAAAAAAACCTGAAACAATGGGCAAGTTACTGGACAGTACAGGGCGAAAGCGAAGTATAAACATCAGAGAAAAAAAAATCCACTTTTTGCTTCTCTTCTGCTAGACATTTGTATAAAGAATATTATTAGAATGTTCCAGTTGAGTAGATCATTGCGAAGAACAAGAGGGTTTTTCAAGAAGTATCTGAATATGGATCACAGAACCTGTCCTTTTTGTATATCCGGACTTGGAAGCATTCCTGTAACCCTGGTGAAGTCTAACCACGCTTACTGTCAGCTTCCCTGCCACCCCTTTTTTTTAAAACAATAAACATTTAGGGTGGCTTGCTGACTGACACTAATAAAAGCCTGATCTCTTTAAAAGTGCAGGCAGAGATCACTATGTAAAAGACATTAAATCCTGTTAAATTACACAGACAGGCCACAGGCATTTGTGGATACTTTGGTATTCTGAAGTGCTTAGTATTCAAAATTCACTTGCACTATTTTATTTGTGTTAGTACGTTTTAGCATTTCCTTTTCCCCACATGAATCAAGCACGGAAAGGCACTTACCATCTGACACAACTGCCAAATGATCCTCTGGTGTGTCGTTAGGGCTTGTCAGATTCTCTTGCACGACATTTTGCTGAATATCACTGTATTCGGATCTTTGGAGGTCTTGGTTTTCTTTAATGAGTTCCCAGCAGTGGTCAGCTGTTGAAAGCCTCTGTTTCCAGTGGACACCTTTCTCTCGCCCTTTATGGGATCCTGAGGTTTTAAAGTAAACAATTCATTCTCTTTCTGATAAGTCATATTAAAATATTGATCTGGGGGAGGGAGATGGCCCTCACTGCACAGAGCCAGAGTCACCTTTAGTCAAACAGACTAAGGAATGGAAAAAAAGCTCTGAAATCTCAATTTTCTCTGTCCTTTCAGAGAGAGCATATGTGGGTAGGGAAAAAAGCAAAATATAGGGTTTTTTCAGCTGCCTGTTGCTTAACCTTGAGATGAAGAGTGTTTACTCTGTCTTCATATTAATTGCTTACTTCGTCCAGCGAGACTGATTTCATCAATTCCTCAGGTCACAGTGCTAATCTTACTGTTCACTGCTGGGTCTCACCAATCTTTTTTCATTTTTTATTTTGATTTACTGTCTTTTCTGCACAGGAATTTTCGGAACTCTCAAAGAGCCTGTCACATTTTTAGTAGGTTTTACTTTCCAGCACACCTACGAGATGGGGGAAAAAGTCTGACTTCAGTTTAGCCTATCTGAACACCAATGGCAAAACCAGGAATTAAACACACGTTTCAGGACCTCATCCTGATAATCAACAGTCAGACCATTGCATAAACCCCCAGATTTAGGGCATGATAAATTTCACATTTTTTGTGAAGGCTAGTATGGGATTTGAACCTTAGATTTCTCTAAACATAAATTAAAGTCACACCTTCAGTACAGTAACCTTCCTGATAGCTAACTAATTAGTATTTCATTGCTTACTTCCATTACCATGCTTCTATTCCATTAGAACATAAGTATTTTGTAACAGTCTTAAGTAAAAGTAATGTGTTTTTTTTAAAAAAAAACCCAAAGTTTTCAATATAATACCTCACAAAAGTGAGGAACCAGGTCACTTTACTGGTTTTGGCTGGATGTGTTCATCCAGCAGCAGAAAACCACTCCAAAATCAAACCTGGAAAAAATTCCGTGTCTTGCACTCTCCTTGTTTTCCGGCTTTAGCATAACCAGACCTTTGATAGAACACAAATGCAACTTCTGTCCTTGCTAAGATACCTTCCCTCACTACTGCCAGGATGAGATGAAACAGGCCAGTATATATGAGCTCTAAGAAACAGAGCTCTGCTTTTGTGAGAAGGGTCCTGCACATAATCGATTCAAACACATCATACAATACCGTGTAACGGAAAAAAACCTGAACTACAAAGCCACTAGAACATCCTCATCTTTACCAATTTATGGCATGCCTCTTCTCCTTTAGGTTGCCATGTATTTGGACTGCAAATTTGTCACGGCAAGAACTATCTCCTACTGTTTTCTAAATGCTGTTTCCTAAAATGCTGTTTTCTAATCACAGTGTAGCTCGTCTCAGATACACCAGTAATACAAATAATAATGTCAGCAGTCGTGAATAAAAGAAGGGACTGAACTGTGCTTTTTATGCAATAATAAAGCTATATTTCTAGGTTATTAGCAGTCTTATCGCTACATACACAGTTCAAGAATAGTTTTTTCCCCTTATGAAAAACTCCAGAATTTATAATTCTCAGGGATTCAATGACACATTTTTATAACCTTAGCTGTAAAAGCAATGTTAGTTGCCTAATGTAGATGATCCGACTGCTTCACTGTACTCTTTTCCAGTTTTGTTAAAGAAAAAGATTTTAATTAGCACAAAGCACAAATTAGTAATGCTCACAGGTGACGTTTAGTAGGGAAGCAGAGAATTAAATGAGACAGGAAAAGAAAAAGAGCACATGCCTGAGTTTTAGCTTTCATATTCTGTGCTATATGACGGGGTATTGGAGAAACACAGTGAAATGAAGAGTTTTGTATAACGCAATCCTAGTCACTTGCTTTTAGGTTAAAAGTGCCAGTAATCTGTGCTACCTAACTTCCAGTGCTGTACAAGAAGGGAGACCATGGCTACGCATCTATCTCAGCTGGCTACACAGCCCCTTGGATGTACTGGTATAGTCTCACTTTTTATCCTTATAAAGACATTAACAGGAAGATGACTGGGGAAATTCTGGAGTGAATCACCATCTGGCTGATCATTAAACGTCAGACAAAACCAGGATCAAAAAGTCAAAAGAAACATTTTCACTAACTTCTGAAAGATCAGGATAGCACCTACAGCGCTATATGTCTCTGCATTCTTTGTGGATGCAGACATCTTGCACAGTGGGGCCCAACTGTGCCATGAGTGTTACTACTAATAGCCTTCCTGTAATATTAGGGGAAATATACCCCCAGTTACAGCTATTTTCTTTGTTTAGAGTCCCAGTGGTTAGGGCTTTTCGATGGTGCTCTCAACCTTTGTGTTACCTTCTGCTCTCGGTCTGTTTAGAAAACACTCCTGATGCGGGGACTGCTTTTCATTTGGTCTTGATGCTGCTTATTTTTTGGTGAAAAGTCTCTCATTTGGGACTTGTACGTGCACACAGTATAACGACAGGATTACTACTAGTAGTAGTAGCACTAGTTCATAGTAGTACTAGTGCCCATAATAGTAGGACAAGGTTTGGGGAAAATATTTATTTAAAAATTACCTGTACAGAATCCTGTGTGCAAACTCTATATGCCATTCTGAAAATATGGATGTGTGTTTTAAATCTACAGAAGGTATCTGACAATTTGCTTAATCATAAAAAGAGGGCAAAAGACCTCAAATAAAAAAAACCATCAAAATGCCACATGTTGTCCAAGAACAGCAGAGAAAGACTAAAATCTGCTACTTTTACTCACAGAGGAAACACCACTTACTTGGTATTTCTGGGGTTGTGTTTCTGGAAAAAAGCTGTTTTCCTCAAAATGGCAATCTGCAATTGTAAGTGAAGCACTGCCCACTACACATGGAGCCACTGGTGAGAGCCTGAAACAGCATTGCAACATTCATTACTGTTGCAGACGGGTTTGGATCCAATTCTTTGAAATTAAATGCCAAATTATTTGGAAATTCCTGAAAAAAAAAAGGGAACTGGTTTGTTTAAATGTTAGTAAAGGTGACACAAGGACAAATAATGCAATACACATTGCACATTCATCTGAGGGCCAAATTCTTCCCTTGAAAATATGTAGATATGACCCCAAGCAAAATTATCTAACTTTGAAGTTCAATCTAACTTTGAAGTTGGCACTGCTCAGAGCAGAGGACCGAGTCCTGTGACCTCCAAAGGTCCCTTCCAACCTAAATTATTCTGTGATTCTGTGATTCCACTTTATGTGCATAGCTCCTGTTGACTAAGGTGTCACTATACAAAGGATGAAATTTGATCCATACAAGAGTTCTTTCCTACCATTTTTCCTATATAAAATGTGGAAGATACAAAGAGTGAAATAGAAATCTGAGGAATGGAGCCTTTTCTATGTGGAAAGAGTGAAAGACTAACTCCAAAACTGAAGGAATAATAACTTACCACAGGGGCAAAAACAGGGCTACGTTAGGAAGTTTTTCACACTGGGAAGATTTAACAAACAGTAAGAACCTATGGCTTCGTTCTGCAGTACCTTAATTATGAAATTCTTCAATTAAGAACAACAATTTTGGCAAAAAAGGGGTTAAATATTCTGTGCATGAAGATCTCACTAGTGTATTAGGAGAATTGTTTTATTCTGTTTCAAAATGATATGGGCCTACAAGGGTTTGTGAGTGGTATAAATCCCTTTGGAAGAATAAACCTTCTTTGCAGCTGGTTAATGTTGATCATAAATACATTACGTGTTCAACAAAGCTCATTTAGAAAGCCTGTTTGAAAAAGCTTAAAAAACACAATTACTTTGTTTATTTAGAGTAGATTTCAAAAGCCAGTTTCACCATTCAGTTCAAACTGGAGACTTTCAAATCAGGGTTCATATACATGACATGAAAGAGGCTCACCTGAATCAAATCTCATTCTTTTTTTTCTCTCTACACTTAAAATCAGAATAGTATGAACTGTATATGAAAAGAAGAATAACACAGAGGAGGATCGTGGTGCATATGTAGAGTAAGTGGGGAGAAGCGAGTGGACTGGGAAGAGCTTTCTCTTCCTCATTTGGATGGCCTAATGTTACCCAGCTAATTTATCACAGACCTCAGGTTAAAGCCAGTTGCACTTTTGAGGGAGGTGGGAAACTAGACCCTCAGTTGAGGAGGGAGTTAGAGCAAAAGATTCTGATCTGAAAAATCTGATGCTATAAGGTACAGAGGTTTAAAAAGGAACTACTGAGGCACCAGTCCAGGGAGACCCCAGTTCTGCAGTCCTCTGGAACCCCGATATTTAACAATTTTCCTTCCCTAGATTCCCTAGATTCCAGCCTCAGAACTGTTGCACTAATGGCCAGTCACATATGAGAGCCGGAGTTGTATCTTGATGGCTTTACTCCAGCTCTATCTTTAATGAGCATATAATCAATACTCTTAAACTGATTTGGGGTTGGCTATTTCATCTATGGAAAAATCCTGTTACAATCCGCCAGCTGTGGGCATGGCTGACTCGGTTTAAAACTTACAGACAGACAAATCTGGGCCAAAGATTTAGGCCGGATCCTTTTATGGAGAAAACTGACACATATCCAACAATGTAACTGAATTTATCCCTTTGCTATGACCTATTAATTTCAGTGAATCTATGCTGACTTACAGCAGTTTAGGATATGACCATGTAATTTTTGAGAGGAAATTGCTACAGGAATTCTTGGGCTCCAACTGGGCAAAGCTGGTATTTATCTGTTTATCCCACATTCCTACAGTATTCAAGGGGCACCAACCTTCACAAACATTGAAGGAAGCACATTTACCAGTGCTAATACCACAATATAATAGACAAAGGTGAGGCATATGTAATGCTAGGACAACTGCGATCACAGAAAGGAAAATGCTGTGACCCTTGTAAGTCAATGGCTAGTGGTTAAAGATTACCTGTTCTGGTCATTCTGACTACTAGATAGAGAAAGATTAACTTAGAGCAGTATAAAGTAGAGCAAAGGTATTTAACCTGGAAACCATGATCTCTTCTGATTTCTACTGGGGCTCGGTAAACGAAATTGATTTGAGTTTCCCAATCATCAAACTCATTACATCAGTTCTGGATCATCCTGGCATTCCCCATAATGATTCACCATCTGACACATCTGACACAAAGAATACACGTTGAGGATTATCTTCAGATTAAGGGTGTAAAGTCTGATTAACAATGTACCGTCCGTGAAATTTCTGTCTCCCCAGCAAAATGGTTGTGGATAGGATTTAAGCAATTTTGATGTAAGCAGATGGCTAACAGCTAAAACTTATATTTATTTACCTGTCCTTAGAGGGGACCTCGCCACCCCCCAGGAAAACTGCTCCCTCTGCAAACACTGTTATTTGGCTCCTTAGCTCCAAGTCTTTTGCCCAGGTCAGCTATACTGCTTCCATTAGCCTGAGAAATTAACTGTCCATCAGCGGTTATCAAAGGCACAGAGCTTCCTTTTTCCTGTCAACCACTGCTGCAGCCTACACATTTCAGGCAAAGCATTAATCCTATAAATCACAAACCACAGCAAAACAAACTACTTAGTAATGGACATTTACAAAGCACATAAGGTTTTTGTAACTTCCTTTCCTTCCTACGTTTTACCAGGAGGTCGATAGGCCACCCTCTCCACATACAGCCGGCTGCGAGCACCGAGTGGCGTGGCCGTGAACCTGCCCTGCCCCCACATTATATACAGTATTTTTCTGAATTTGGGTCAGTGAATATCACTTCACTATGCTGCTGTACAGTGATTTCTTTTTGTCTGGCAGCCACTAAATGCATGGAATTTAGTCAATATGCCATAAATGATTCTCTGATCAGAGAAGTGTGTGTCACAACCTCTCTCTTGCCCATTACTTCAGTCTCTCCGTACCACATTAGGTACTGACATGCCACACGCGTGGGATACAGAAAGTTTAACCTTAGAACAGTAAATAAAGGCTGGTCATTTCAAGACTATTGCCCTAAATCATTCTGGAGTCCAAGTCCCAGTAGGATTATTATCTCCAGGAATCGCCACAGTAAATCAAACCTTTGTTCAGCAGTGGCCTGTGCCACCTACCTCAGAAAAGGCAAAAAAACCCACTCAGCATTTGCTGCCTCCTCTTACAGATCAATTACTACAGATTAATTTACTTTAATACCTTACTGACTTCTGCTCATATGTATTCAAGTATCAGGTATCTGCATGCTAGCTTTACACTCAGCACGGGCGTCCAGAGCTTCCCCGGCAGGATTTACCACCCGCAGCAGCCGTGATGCAATCAGTGCGCCGCAGCGGATTTGAGGTGAGCATCCACTACCTTTTCTTTAATGCCACGTGAGCTGCACATAAAACAGAGTAGACAAAGCACAACATGAAAGTCTCTGATGCAGACGAGGATAAGCAACTTTATTAATTTTTTATATCTGCAAGTAAAAACACTGTTTCAATCCTCTTCTCAGAACTTAAGAGACTTTAGTGGCCCGAAATCTGTTAATCGCCAGTCTAATCACCTCAAAAAAGACAGAGCGCCACACACGCGTGGCGCAGAGGCCCCAGCCTTCGCTCCGTGAGGAGCAGCGTCCCCAGCCAGCCGAGACCCCGCCCCGCCTCCGGCCTCTGGGGGCAGCGGCGCTGCCTGAGCGGGGCGGGGCGGGGCAGCAGAACCTTCTAGAAGGGGCGGGGCTCAGGGCCCGTGGCCTCTGCTGAGGAGATGCCTGTTCTCTCTTTGTGTGTGGGCTGTTCCCTTGGGCGCTGTCTCGCCACAGGCGCTTTGGGCCTGTTGGCGCCCGCTTGCTGCTCGTGCGCAGAGGATGTGGTGAGTGCTGCTGGAGGCAGGGCCGGCAGCGCGGCGGGGCTGTGGCTGCAGAGCCGTGCCTGCCAGCCTGGCCCGAGCACC
This sequence comes from Ciconia boyciana, assembly GCF_034638445.1. Lineage (NCBI taxonomy): Eukaryota > Metazoa > Chordata > Aves > Ciconiiformes > Ciconiidae > Ciconia > Ciconia boyciana. The sequence goes on from NC_132937.1 coordinate 25,593,055, forward strand.
TGAAACCAGAATGTCCCTTTCTCGAAGGAAAGGTCAGACCGCCTGCGGGGATGAAGCATTGCACAGGTGCATTCAGCCCCAGTGGCCAGCACCGAAGCCGTTAGTGAAAAGACTGTGGTAAAGAGCATCAGAATTAGGGTGGAAAGGGTGCTCAGTACCTTTTGCTTGCTGTAGCCAACCATAATTAATCATTATTTATTTAAACTTCTCAGTCATTGGTGACATTCATTCTAGCCGTGTGTAGCCACAATGTGCTTTTCCCCGGCCTCCCCGCGTGCTTCAGGTGAAACCTTTAATCTTATGCAATTAAAAAGCATTCAGCATAGACTTTCACACACTTTTTATTATTTTTGCTCTTTTGATAAAAATTGCAGACTTAAAAATTGTTTGGCATCTGGACAAAATCATGCAGATAATGTTTTTTATAACTCCATGTTGAAACTTCAACCTATTCTTCCTCTGCCAGTTTGACCGGGCTCTGGCCAAATGGTGACTGGAAAGAGAACTCCCTACAGCTGGCCTGTGTACTAAAAGTGCATAACGTAAAAACCAAGAAGTAGCCAAGATAAGGCTACGTAAATACAGTTTGGTAGGGTGTACCAAATTCCCCCAGTTCAACAGAAAAATAATATCAATGTTTTGGAGACAAAGAGTAGTGACAAAATTAAAAAAAATTAGTCATGAAGGGTTTTATGTGACATTGCAGACACTTTCCATGCTAAATGTAAACTTTGCACAGATACTGTATTTAGTCTAATTAGATAGTTTACTAACTCATTTCCTATCCTATGCAGCATGAAATTGAATTTCACATGGTTGTTCCAGTCCTGGATGCTATAGCTCTGCTGAACTGAAGGATTTTTTCACAAAATCATGATTTCAAGGCCTCAGGGAAAGTGAATCTGTTTCTTTCCCTACGGGTAAGCACTGTTCTGTCAACAGAATGTGTCTGTAGGGGAGAGTGTGGGCTTCTCAGGTGCAGCTGGTCTTTATTTGCTTAGAGTAATGCAGGTGCTGAGCATTGGGCATCATATGTTCTCTTTATGTGTTGAAAGAGATTTCTTTCAACAGTGAAAAGAGAAGGAGGACTAAGGCAGAGAGAAAAGGAAGGCAGCTGGTCCTGTAAGAATTGAAGAGCTCTCTTCCTCTTTCAATGAGAAAAGCTTATTTGTTAATGCTATGGAAAGGATTTTCTTTCAGTAAGCAGAAGCTGGTTTTCAGTTGGAAGCCTGAACAGCTATAGCATTTGTTAACTGGCCAGTGATAACTACGAGCAGTTTACGTGGTGCAGATAACTTGCACATAGCAACAACAGGTGAGTGAAATATGGATCTCAAGATAAAATGAAGCAGTAGCAATTCCCGGCCTAGCACTGAGAATTGCAACATTATTTAAGAAAAATATTGAAAGAGGGACCTACTTTACAGACTGTGGAAGGAGGGTTTGGGAGTTACACAGATGTTCAGGCAAGCAGGAAATGAATAAGTCTTCATGAAGATCAGGTGTGAGGGTGGCTGAGGGACCTTTCTAGAGACTCTCGAGCCTGTAAAGTGCTATTTGGTGTGGCTAGGTCTTCAGAATAGTCTTTGTTAAATTGGAGAAGCTTACCTATTGTACTGAGTATTAAACTTCCTGGATAGTAACAGCTCTGGAGTTCTTGTGACTGCTCTTCTGGACTGACTTGGCTGGAGTGAGTAAGCTTACAACTGACAAGTAAGTAGAGTTCTAATCTTTGGTTGTAATGGGATGACTCTGAGGTTCCAGTACTCAGCAATTAAAATAGGATGTGTTGTTCCCTTGGCATGTATTAGATTTGATGCCTTTTATAGAATGGACGTGTATGGGAAATGAGCTGGATCAGAAGTAAATCACCAGAAAACTTGTGTTTCGGCCTGGGCAAGTGTGATAGTGTCTGGGTCCCTGCCACTTCTGCGGTTTTTGTGTTCTGAATGGGAGGGAGGCTTTCTGGGCAAGGTTGTTGAGGACAGAATAACAGCCTTTTCAAAATCAGCTCTTGGGAATTGGTGGGTTTGCAGTCTACTAAGTAAGTAGTGTGGCACAGAGCTCCCAAAAATATTTTGCTGAGGTGTAATCCCAAAGACAGCGTTGATGGACTAGGCTAAGGCATTCATCTCCCAGCAGTTTAGAAGGTCTAGGCCTTACTAAATACCCACTTGATGTTTATGCTAGCATCTGCAGCATATGCATCGATAGAAGAACTTGACTGTACGTGAAACAGGAATGTTGATACTGGCATCCCAGTAGTCAAGGCAAGAGGCCATCTTTTCCCTTGTTCATGAGTCCTCCTTGAGTGGAGACCTTTTACTGAAAGGTTGGAGGATAACTACAGAATGCCAGATCTCATGCAGGCGTCAAGGGATCCTCGGTCAAAACGTGGTCTGGTATGTTGTGAAGCTGAGGAAGAGGCTAGACTTAGATGAGCTTTGCTGAGGAGCTATTACAGCCCATACAGTGTTTTGAAGAGCAGTATTTAAGGGTGCATCAGGTGGCTGAGCATCACTCTTACTGAGGCAGAGTAGATTCATAACAAAGGGCAGGGCCTGCTTGGAGTCCTGAGGTACGTCATGCTACCCTGTGGATCATGAGACTTGTCTGGCAGGGCAGTGGTATCGGTGTAACGGTTAACCTCGTGGGCTTGTTACCCTGTCCAGTAGGCAATGGGTGGTAGCATATGTAAATGCTTTTTTGGTGTAGTGCCTTACAACTCTGGAATTTTAAATTTTTTTAAGTGAGTATTCTCAACAAAGCTTCAGGGCATGCTTTTGCTGGTGTTTGAGAGAGAAGAACATCTTATCCTCTCCCTCACCATGAAATATCTGCCATGAAAACAAAAACATTCAATAATACGGTTGTTCCTTGTGCATATTCTTCTAATACACCATTGATATATGACTCTGTGCAAATGTGGGCTTGCCTTCAAAGGAAGGAGCTTGAGCTTGGTGTAAAAGGGAAGAGTTTCTCATGGTCTCATTGGGTGGGGAGCGGAGATAAGTGATTGAATGCATGAGCTCTTTAAGAAAAACATCTAGCTTTTTTTAAGCTATTAGGAATTGGATGGAAATAATAGGAATTAGCTGCCTATGTATCGCTGCCTATCACATACCAATTCAGATTACCAGCGCTTTACATTTATTGCCATGACCTCACCAGTTTTCCAGGTTATACAATGTTGTGCTCAGAATACAGTTAAAAATGAATTTGAGACTTCCTTTTTTTCTGTACTTTGCTTCTTAATACCTCATTGCATTGGTATTGGTGTTTGAAAGAGGAACTAGCTTGCTTGTTAAACTCATTTCCTTTTTTTTTTTTTGAAATGAAGATCCACTCATGAAAGAGGTGAGCTTTTTTTAAAGAAAAAAACCACAAAGTCAGGGAGGAGAATTCTGTTTGGTTTGCAACAAATGCCTACTTTAAATATCTATGTCTTGAAAACATTTTTATTTAGAGATACTGCTGAGATGTTCCAGTAATTTTGTTGGACCAAGGTATCTGCTGTATTAGTCTATAATAGTCTGTATCGGGATTGTATTTCATAGCCACCATGTAGTCCCCATAATGCAATACGACACCCCTCTTTTGCTGAATCATTGATATCATCCTGCTGTTATTTCTCAGAACACAAAGCATATATCTAAGGTACAATTTTCTCTACATTATATGAACTTTTTAAAAAATATATGTTTAGAGGAGTTGTCTTCAGTTGAAGAAGCCTGAATTTTCTGTGGTGTGGTTTTTGGGGTTTTTTATTTATTTATTTTAAAAGCTAAAACTTTCTAATGGCACTAAAATAAAACAACACTTGCCAACCTCTTGTTATTTTTCTGTTGTATTGGAAATCAATTCAACACATGCAATTCTTGTTTTAGTAATCTCAGTGAATTAATTGTTATTTTTATTAGATAGAAGATAGGCTTGAGTTCATATAAAGATCAAGTAAAAGTTAATTTTCATGTCTGAGTGAAGACTCTTAAACTATACAATTCACAGTCATTTCAACATTATTTACTTTCAAGGCTTATTCAGGGATTCAGAGACTATTCTCTCTGCTTACCAAGTAAAAAAAAAAAAATTGTTTTAAATTTTATGGTTGCAGGATAAATTCTGTATGAAATGAAATTTAGAACTCACCTGCTGTTCCTAGAATACTCCTGAAAACTTGTTTTTTCTTCTGAGGAAGTTTATTATGACTGGAAAAAACAAGACACCACATATACTAGTCTTTATCCCCAGTGGAAAGTGGGTTATTTCCTCCAGATATTAGCTGAAACTTTTCCAACTTACATTAGAACGCTATCCTACTGTCTGTGTTATGGAGCCGCCCTTCACGTTGTGTGGTAGGCATGGCGCTGTACAAAGGTGGCACTTGTATCTGCTGTGCCAAAGCCGCAGACTGCGTGTGCTGCTCTGGGGTCAGAACGGACCCTTTCTGCCGAGTTTGGCTTTGTTAAAGATTACTCAGTCTGGAACCTATCAAGCGCAAGCCTGCTCGTAGATTTGATTATTACTGTGGGTATTATTTCTCTAGGATTTGTCAGTCTGAACTGTTGTTTACCCTTGTGACAGGGCTTCGTTTCTCAGGGTGTGTTTGACAAGGTCTGTTCTCTAGAAGGATTCATTGCAGTTTCAGTGCCTGTCAGCCGGGTTGGTCCCTAGGAGCCTGTTCTCCTGGTACAGCTGTTAGAGGCTGTGAGGTTTTGCCAGCATAGTGCTGCTCTTTGGTGCCTCTGGGATAAAAGAGGTTGTAACTGTGATGCTCGGACTCTCTCAGCAGACTGACAATGCGCTAAACTGAGCTGTGCTCTAATACTGTGTGGTCACTGATGCAGAGAGGAATGTACATTTTAATGTTGTGGAACATGCCTTCTGCTGGGGAAAACACACATGCGTGTTCAGTGTGACTGGTGAATTAAGGTGTGATATTCTCATGGATAGCTTGTTGGAGCTATTTCACATATGTGAACTTGAGAATGTTAAATATTAATCATTCTTATCAGCCCTCTGTAAGCAGTAAACCAGTGCTCTGTTTTAACTTGAGGTAAATGAACAAACGCTCTGGGGCGATTCATGAAACCAAGTGGTTTGTGTAACAAGATTCGGTTTGTTTCACAATTTTTAAATGCTAGTGGAATATAAAGTCCCATTTTAATTTAGGATTGGTGAGTAACTCAACCAGATGCAAGTACCATACTGCTGTGACAAGCAAGTCTGGGAAATTCCTGAAGTTCATTGAAGATAATTTCTCGTCACAAGAAGTCAGGGAGCCAAAGGTTCCCTCCTAGACTTGTTTGTGAATAGAGGAGGACTCTTGGGAGGTGTGATGGTAGGCGGCTGTCTTGGCCACAGTGATCACGAAATGGTAGAGTTTAAAATTTTTGGTGTAATGAGAAAAAAGGTCAGCAGAGTTGCTACCCTGGATTTCAAGAGAGCAAACTTTAAGCTGCGCAGGGAGCTAGTTAGCAATGTCCCCAGAGAAACTGCTTTTGAGGGGGGTCCATGAGTGTTGGTCAGTTTCTAAGAACCACCTTTTTGTGGGTTTGGTTTGGTGGGTTTGTTTGTTTGTTGTTTGTTTTTTTAAGAACCCTGCGCAGGCAATCCCATTGTGTCGAAAGTCAAGCAAGTGGAGCAGATGAGCAGCTTGGCTGAACAGGGAGCTCCTCTTGGATGATCTCTGTAAGCTAGGTCATGCTTTGTGGGAAGATTACAGAGCTGTGGTTTGCCAGCAGTGTTCCTCAGGGCTCAATCCTAGGGCCAGTGTTGTTTTCAACGTTTTAATCAATGATCTGGATGCAGGACTTGAATGCACCATTAGCAAGCTTGCTGATGATACTAAACTGGGAGGTGCTGTTGACTGTCTCAAGGGACGAGAGGCCTTGCAGAGGGATCTAGATAGATTGGAGCATTGGGCAATCATCAATGGCATGAAGTTTGCGCAGCAGTCGGCTCAGGCAGGGTGTGTAGGGAAGGCAAAGTCATCCTACCAGCTCAAGAGGTGCGTTCATTTGGTAGTCCTCATCCTTTCAGAAGAAACCTAGCTATGGTATTCACTTGGCAGAAACCGATGCCCTCTGTGCTCGCCAGAGTGGATGTGGCTACCCAGATGGAGCTCCCACGAAAACATGCAGCCACCCAGGTCTCAGGCCACAGGGAGTGCCAGGGCCTCTCACTGTTCACCGATGGCAGCTGTGAGGACAGCTGTGTGAGGTGTGACCAGGTGGATGATTTGCTCTGCATGGTGGCAGAGCTATAGGAGGAGGTAGAAAGGTTAAGGAGCATCAGGGAGGCTGAGAAAGAGATAGACTGGTGGTGCCATGCTCTGCCTCCCCTGAGACAGGAACAGGAGCAGCAGCAGCCACCAGTAAGAACCCATGATCAAGGGGATCCTTTATCCCCCCCCACCAGGCTGAAGGCAGCAGCTCAGACGAAGAGAGTGGATGGAGGCAAGTCCATGCTTGTGGCAGCAGGCGAACGCCCTCCTTGCCCACCTCGCCTCCCCAGGTGCCTCTGTACAACAGGTATGAGGCCCTGGAGGTGGAAGGCCAGGCAATGGAGGATGGGGGTGAGAGTCCATCTACACCAGAGGTGTCGCCTAGGTCAGAAAAGCGTACCTCTCGTATCAACACCACCTCCACGAGGAAGAGAAGATGGGTTATAGTTGTGGGCGACTCCCTTTTAAGGGGAACCGAGGGTCCGATATGCCAGACAGACCCTCTTCTTAGGGAAGTCTGCTGCCTCCCTGGGGCCCGGGTGAGGGATATCACGAGGATACTCCCTAGCCTGGTATGGCCCTCAGACTATTACCCTCTACTGCTCTTCCATGTGGGGGGCGATGAAGCTGCAACACGAAGTCCTAGGGCAATCAAAAGAGACTTCAGGGCCTTGGGATGGCTAGTAAGGGACTCTGGAGCCCAGGTTATTTTCTCCTCTCTCCTTCCAGTTGTGGGCAGTGACACTAGATGGAACAGAAGCACCCAATCTATTAACTCATGGCTCCGTGGCTGGTGTCATCACCACGGGTTTGGTTTTTTTGATAACGGGATGGCCTACACAGCACCAGGTTTGCTGGCATCTGATGGGATTCATCTTTCTCAAAGGGGAAAGAGAATCTTTGCTCAGGAGCTTGCAGGGCTCATCGACAGAGCTTTAAACTAGACTCGAGGGGGAGGGGAGTAATATCAGGCTTGCCCGTGAGAAGCTGAGGGACAATGTGCCACAGTTAGAGGGAGCGGGTGCCAGCGAGGGCACTCGGGCTGTGTCTCTGAGATGTGCAGGGTACACTGGTGCACAGTTGAAGCTGAACAGAGTTGAGCTAGGGGATACTGAGGCAATAGGAGCCAAGAGGGAAATGCCAGTGAAACACCTCAAAGCACACAAGGGGTGTTCTTCTATGAAGGAGACACGGACAGCAGTCCAGCTGAAGTGCCTCTACACCAATGCACGCAGCATGGGCAACAAGCAGGAGGAGCTGGAAGGCATTGTACACCAGGAAAACTATGATATGGTTGCCATCACGGAAACATGGTGGGATGACTCGCACAACTGGAGTGTGGTGATGGATGGCTATAAACTCTTCAGGAGGGATAGGCAAGGCAGGAGAGGTGGTGGGGTAGCCCTGTATGTTAGGGAGTGTCTGGATAGTTTAGAGCTTGATGATGGTCACGATAGGGTGGAGTGTCTATGGGTAAGAATTAAGGGGAAGGCCAACAAGGCAGATATTGTGGTGGGAGTCTGTTACAGACCATCCAACCAGGATGAGGAGACAGATGAACTATTCTATAAGCAGCTGGGAGAAGCCTTACAATCGCTAGCCCTTGTTCTTGTGGGGGACTTCAACCTGCCGGATGTCTGCTGGAAATACAATACAGCAGAGAGGAAACAGTCTAGGACGTTCCTGGAGTGTGTGGCAGAGAACTTCCTGACACAGCTGGTGAGGGAGCCAACTAGGGAAGGTGCCCCGCTGGACCTCTTCTTCATGAACAGAGAAGGACTTGTGAGCCGTGTGATGGTTGGAGGCCGTCTTGGGCAGAGTGATCACGGAATGATAAGAGTTTTTGATACTTGGAGAAGCGAGGAGGGGAGTCACCAGAACTGCCACCTTAGACTTCCAGAGGGCAGACTTTGGCCTGTTTAGGAGACTGGTCGACAGAGTCCCCTGGGAGGCAGCCCTAAAGGGCAAAGGAGTCCAGGAAGGCTGGACATTCTTTAAGGAGGAAGTCCTAAAGGCACAAGAGCAGGCTGTCCCCAGGTGTCGAAAGACGAGCCGGCAGGGAAGAAGACCGGCCTGGCTGAATAGAGAGCTCTGGCTAGAACTCAGGAAAAAGAGGAGAGTCTATGATCTCTGGAAGAAGGGGCAGGCAAGTCAAGAGGACTACAAAGGTGTAGCGAGGTTGTGCAGGGAGAAAATTAGAAGGGCCAAAGCCAAGCTAGAGCTCAATCTGGCTACTGCCATAAAAAACAACAAAAAATACTTCTTCAAATACATTAGCTGCAAAAGGAGAGCTAAGGAGAATCTCCAGCCTCTAGAAGACAGGGGAGGGAACACAGTGACAAAGGGTGAGGAAAAGGCTGAGGTACTTAATGCCTTCTTTGCCCCAGTCTTTAATAGCAGGGCCAATTGTTCCCTGGGTACCCAGCCCCTGGAGTTGGAAGATAGGGACGGGAACCAGAATGGAGCCCCCCATAATCCAGGGGGAAATGGTCAGTGACCTGCTGCACCAGTTAGACACTCACAAGTCTATGGGGCCTGATGAGATCCACATGAGAGTACTGAAGGAACTGGCAGAAGTGCTCACCAAGCCCCTTTCCATCATTTACCAGCAGTCCTGGCTAACTGGGGAGGTCCCAGTTGACTGGAGATTAGCGAATGTGACGCACATCTACAAGAAGGGCCGGAAGGAGGACCCGGGGAACTACAGGCCTGTCAGTCTGACCTCGGTACCAGGGAAGCTGATGGAGCAGATCATCCTGAGTGCCATCACACGGCATGTAGAGGATAACCAAGGGATCAAGCCCAGCCAGCATGGGTTCAGGAAAGGCAGGTCCTGCTTGACCAACCTGATCTCCTCCTACAACAAGGTGACCTGCCTAGTGGATGAGGGGAAGGCTGTGGATGTTGTCTATCTAGACTTCAGTAAAGCCTTTGACACTGTTTCCCACAGCATTCTCCTGGAGAAACTGGCTGCTCATGGCTTGGATGGGTGTACCCTTTGCTGGGTAAAGAACTGTCTGGATGGCCGGGCCCAAAGAGTGGTGGTGAATGGAGTTTACTCCAGTTGGTGGCCGGTCCCCAGTGGTGTTCCCCAGGGCTCTGTGTTGGGGCCAGTTCTGTTTAATGTCTTTATCAATGATCTGGATGAGGGGATTGAGTGCACCCTCAGTAAATTTGCAGATGACACCAAGTTGTGTGGGAGTGTTGATCTGCTGGAGGGGAGGAAGGCTCTGCAGAGGGACCTGGACAGGCTGGATCAATGGGCTGAGGCCAATTGTGTGAGGTTCAACAAGGCTCAGTGCTGGGTCCTACACTTGGGCCACAACAACCCCATGCAACGCTACAGGCTGGGGAAGAGTGGCTGGAAAGCTGCCAGGCAGAGAAGGACCTGGGGGTGTTGGTCAACAGCCGGGTAAATGTGAGCCAGCAGCGTGCCCAGGTGGCCAAGAAGGCCAATGGCATCCTGGCTTGTATCAGAAGTCGTGTGGCCAGCAGGAGCAGGGCAGTGATCGTCCCCTGTACTGGGCCCTGGTGAGGCCGCACCTCGAATGCTGTGTTCAGTGTTGGGCCCCTCACTCCAAGAGAGACATGGAGGGGCTGGAGCGTGTCCAGAGAAGGGCAACGGAGCTGGGGAAGGGTCTGGAGCACAAGGCTGATGGGGAGCGGCTGAGGGGCCTGGGGTTGTTCAGCCTGGAGAGAAGGAGGCTGAGGGGAGACCTCCTCGCTCTCTACAACGCCCTGAAAGGAGGCTGCAGAGAGGTGGGGGTCGGTCTCTTCTCCCAGGTAACAAGCCATAGGACGAGAGGAAATGGCCTCCAGTTGCTCCAGGGGAGGTTTAGACTGGATATTGGGAAATTTGACTTCACGGAAAGGGTTGTCCAGCACTGGAACAGGCTGCCCAGGGAAGTGGTGGAGTCCCCATCCCTGGAGGTATTTAAAAGCCGTTTGGATGAGGTGTTTAGGGACATGGTGTAGTGGTGGGCTTGGCAGTGTTAGGCTTATGGTTGGACTTGATCTTTAAAGGTCTTTTCCAACCTATATGATTCTGTGAAATGGAACAAGCCCAAGTGCTGGATTCTGCACTTGGGGCCTTGACTCTGGTTAAGCACTGCTCAGCAATAATGAAAACATCCCTGTGTTATCAACCCTGTTTTCAGCACAAATCCAAAGCATAGCCCCGTAGTAGCTACTGTGAAGAAAATTAACTCTGTCCCAGTCAAAACCAGTATGCTCCTTCCCAGGACGAACTGCAAGGACTTTCAAACTTCCACGATTTGTTATTTGTAAAATTCCAAGGCTGGGGGGAATGTCTTGGGCTGTCGAGGCATTTTTCTCAAACCCATCTGTGCTGCTGTAGTTTACAGTGATTCTTTGGGAGTAACAGATTTAACAGAGTACTAGGTACTGCAGAAGCACTCAGGAAGTGTAACGGGGAAGTGCCAGGGACTCTGAGGGACCGACCCGAGGCTCCTTGTGAGGACCTGGCTGCGCTGCAGCAGAGCGTGTGGAGTGTAAGAGAACTGTAACCAATTGTTGTGACCTTGGTTGTGACAGAAATGGGTGAATGTTCTGGGGAAAACCATGGCAGCGCTACTGGCAGAAGAATTCCTGATGATTTCCATAGGGCCTTGATTTCACCCAGGATGTACTATTGCAACAGGCAGTTATTGTATGAATTAAAGGATTTTGCTGAAAAGCATAAAGATGAATGACTTTATCTGTGAGAAGGAGCATGGGACATAGTTATCCCTAAGTCAGGTAGTGTCAACCACAGGTTTGCGAGAACTGGCTGAATCGCCTCTGGCCCAGAGAGTGAGGCTTTCTTCAAATAAAATTTTCCTGAAACACATAATTTGACAAAATATTTCAACTCAAGTGGAAATGTCAAACCTAAAAAAGTTTCTATTTAATTTGTACCTGCATTTTTATTTAACTCTTGAAAGCTGGTATGGATATTGCAGTTTGAATTAAAATTTAAAAAGGTTGCTTTTTAAGTGTTATTTAAAATTGTTTTTTATTTTATTTGCATGAAGTTTTGGGGTGTTTTAATCCAGCTTTCAGTTACTATGGTTGGGAGCATGAGGAGAACGGCAGGAGATTGGGCACAGACCAGTGAAGGGTACTATGTATTGCTTATTTGAATTCTCTGATCCAGCACCTATTGAAGTGATGCAAATTGGAAGTGATGGGTATTGGATTAACTCCTTAATTTTTACTAAAAATCAACATTTTCTCTTTGTTTCTTTAATTCAGCTACTTTAAGGACAAATTTTTCAATCCTTGTGTTCCATGCATGACTATTTTAGGAAGTTCATTTGCTTGGCCTATTAAAACTGGTGGTGTGACAGTTTAGATTTAAAGACTTTTTTTTCCCACTAATTTCTACACGTTATTATAGTCTGTCAGACATGACATAAGTTAGGTACATGCATTCATTCATGAGGAGTAGCTAACAATGAAAAAAGTATCATACTGGGAAGGAGTTGGAATGCTTTTGTATAGAAAAAATCATGCATCCCAAATCTGAAAGACGCCATTGCATTCAGAGAAGGGAAATCTGCTTGATATGGGGCTTTTTGTATTTGCAAGAAATCTAACAAATTCTTAAAGAACTGAAGCTGCCAGGAGGTGAAAGGGGAAGTCTTCATATAACCAAACATCAAGCTATAGGAGAGAAAACAAAATGGAGGCAGTAGTTGTCAGTTTTGTCTCTAGGAGTTTCTCAAGGATCTGTAGTAGGCTTTTCAATGTATTTTAGGAAATAATTTGTGCTTCCCAATGTGAAAGGCTTTGCTGAATCCCTGGCTGAGTTTTTTGGGTGGTGTTCCCTTCCTGCCCCCGCTTTTGGGCTGCCAATAGAAAATGATAGCCAAGAACAAACAGGCTACTCGGTAGATGACCAGATGAACTGACTGTTTGGTCGTTGGACTCCTGTCCTTCAGGATATGGACAGATGTGCTCAAACAAAGCTATTTAAACAGATGCCAGTGGCACAGATAAAAGGTGGTAGGGGTATATATGTGCATATATACATTGGCCTTAGAGGCAAGAAAGAAAAAAAAAAGCTTTTTTTTTTTTATTAGGAACTCCAACAGGAAAACCTGATGACAATTCTTTCTGCAGATTAACTTGAAGTTGCTCTGACAGTCAAATGAGTCTCAGCTCTCTCTGTTAAATGCCACTCATGCTGGTATTCTGTGTTATTAGATATTGTTAAGTCTTCAAATGTTCTGGATTTTCTTAGGTAACACTTATTTGTGCATGCAGGAGGTGTAGGAAGATCTCCGATTCCCCTGAAGGCTGTGTTTGTTTTCCTTGAAAGTTGTTTCCCTAGTAGTTTCTTTCCCTAGCAGCTTGATGTGGACTGCTACTTACACTAGCACTGTGGCTAATTCTTCCTTCATTCCCCACACCCCAGTACTGTCTTATGTTGCCTGGTTTCTTTTTCTGGGCAAAAGATGCGTGGGTCCATACCAGAAATATTCCCATAGAAGTTGCTGTAGATCGAACTGTCATTCAATACAAAATGTACGAAACCGTTGCTTCTTAAACTGGAGTGAATATATTATAACTGCCCTCTGAAGTGCTTTGAATTGCTTCCATCCATTCTTTGTTTTTGTGAGTCTAGATATTGATGATAGGCTTGGTTTTGATAGTTATCTGTCCTGTGAACAAAGGAGCAAGAGTAAGGAATGCAATATGTTCCGACTCGGGGAACAAGAGCTAAAAGAAGCTTAGGAGTGGATGTAGCATGGTTTCTTCATCCCTTTATTTTCTTGTAGAGCCAAGTGAAAGCTGTGTTAAGGCAATGTTAAGAAAATGGATCTTTGTAATGAAGTTGGAAGGAATGTTCCCATCGGTATTGCTCAGAGCCAAGCCTGACTCTGTGCTTACTGCTCTATGCAACTACTGGGGGTGAAAATTTATGCTTTTATCACCAGAAAGATAACAAAAACTACTGAGCTACTTGTACTGTTAGAAGACTGTGTTTGCCATGCAACAAATCATAACTTTGTAGTAAGAATAAGCAGAAATTGAGATGATGAAGGTATACTTCACAAATCTATAATTGTTTATGGTAAAATTATCAGTGGGTATGTATCCCCAAGCCGTATTTCAGGGGTTTGATGTGCTCTGTAAAAGCATCGGAGGCCAGAGGTTTGGGAACTGGATCTGATCTGAGTTTTCTGGCTCCTGTATTCAAGACCTGGGAGAGGCTAGACACAAAAGCAACTGTTAACAATTCTAAGGAGAAGGGATCTCCTTGGGAAGCAGGGGTATTTTTTCATTTGTTTTTCATCTAAGTTAGAGAGAAAGCAAAATCTTGCTTCCAGGAATCCACATTGGGGGAGATTCAAATTCTGGTCCAAACTTCTGGTTTAGAACTGATACTGGCTCTCTTTAGTATTTGTCTCTACATTTAAGTCCTGATTAATTTCTCTGTGTTCTAAAAGCCACTGAGGGAAATACAATGCTGGTGAGAGTTCACCATAAAGGGTCGTCTTAGCAAACAGTGCACCAGCTTCTCCATTATTCTGAGAATTCAGAGTCCAAAAAAATCTGAAGACAGTTGCATTTTTTTAATCTTACTGGAGTTCTTACCAGTTCTTCTCTATGCCAGTATGCTGCCAAACTGTAGTTGTTAACAGCAGATAAGCATAAGCCTTTGCACCTGCACTTTAACTGTGCCGGTTTGTATTCTTCTGGTACAGGGCCACTGCCCACATGTAGGTCGAGAGAGCACTTGTGAAATCTAGGTTTCTGAGGAACACTTTGATTTGTCTTGGGCTGCCTCCTTGTAATGTAACACTACCTGCCTTTCTGTCTTGGGGAGTTAATTCTCCCTGAATATTGGATGATCCGCAAACTCTTGTATTGCGGTCAGTACTGTTGTTACAAATAACAGGCAGAGAGGAGTGACAGGGAGATGTTTCCTGCCTCGCTATCAAATAACAAAGTCTTTTATAAAGGGGCAAGGGGGAAGAATTCATAATTTGGACTGCATGCTCCTATTTTTTTCTTTTTTTTTTAAAAAAAAGTAGGGGCACAACTGGGAAATATTTAGTCCAAGATGAGTATGTTTTAACAAGCCATTGAGATAACATGTAATCACAATTTCTGTTTACATTATTATTAAATAATTGGAGACAGTGAACCATCTGCATGCTTGATTAGGAAGTAGAACTGCTTAAAACTTGATAATTTTCTTAAAAGCTGTTGTTCACAGAAGTAAAGCACTGGAACAAAGGAAATTACTGGGATGGTAGAGAGAAATGTTGTCATCTGTGAGAACAAGTAGCCCTCAATTCCCTGAACTCTAGATGGACTGCAGAGGAAGGAAATTCCTAGGCTTGCACAAAATATTAACCTCTAGCTGCTTCGAGCTGTTTTGTGGCTTCTGTTCTGTGTAAAGAAACCCTTAAAACTGAAGATATGTTCTGCATCAGCATATCAAAATATTTAGAGGTACAGCAGAGAAGTGTCTGTCCACTGCATGCAACTAATATTTGCCAAGTATTGAACTAGTGTCCATCTTGGTTATTCTTTAACTTTAGTCCAAGGTTCGAAGTTTACCTGTTGTTTAAAATCTGATTTCACAGGGAGGTCGTGTCCTCTAGCTAATCCAGTAGTGATAGAGGTCTGTAGAATGAAAATTGAGTTTACCACAACTTGGAGGAAAGCTCTGAAGTCCATACAGAAAACCTCTATGGCGTAGAGATGTGTACATATCCACAAACGCAGCAGTACATAGTGAGCCTAAAAAGTGACAAAATGGAGCATGTAATTAGGCCAAATTAGCAGAACAAGTGGAAGCCTCGGGTTTGTCCTACCTGTTTCTGCACATAGGCAGCAAAAATGAAGTTGTGTTTATAACTTGTGCAATTGCATCTGTGCTAGCTTAAGCTGGCAAGACTAACTAAATAGTAAAAAAAATGGAAACCGGAGTACAAATGTTATGTTCATATCTTTGCACGTGTTACTGTGACTTTGCTACCTGAGTTACTTGCGCTAGTTTGAGATAGTGGTTATTACTCAACAGCTGTGTAAATGTGCATTACAGCTAAATTTTTTTGTTAGCTGAGAGTGAGTGCATTCAGCAGTCCACAAGATCAAGCTCACTGTGTTCAAGTCATAGAGCTGTAGACTCACAGAATGGTTTGGGTTGGAAGAGACCTTAAAGATCATCTAGTCCGACCTCCCTGCTGCGGGCAGGGACATCTTTCACTACACCAGGTTGCTCAGAGCCTCGTCCAGCCTGGCCTTGAACACTTCCAGGGATGGGGCATCCACAGCTTCTCTGGGGAACCTGTTCCAGTGCCTCACCACCCTCATCGTAAAACATTTCTTCCTTATGTCCTTTCTAAACCTGCCCTCTTTCAGTTTAAAACTGTTGCCCCTTGTCCTGTCACTACAGGCCCTGGTAAGAAGTCTCTCTCTGTCTTTCTTATAAGCCCCTTTATATACTGAAAGGCCGAAGGTCTCCCCGGAGCTGTTTCTTCTCCAGGCTGAACAACCCCAACTCTCTCAGCCTTTCTCCATAGGAGAGGTGTTCCAGCTCTCAGATCGTTTTTGTGGCCCTCCTCTGGACCTGCTTTAACAGGTCCATGTCTTTCTTGGGCTGGGGACCCCAGAGCTGGACGCAGCGCTCCAAGTGGGGTCTCACCAGAGCGGAGTGGAGGGGGAGAATCACCTCCTTTGCCCAAAGGATAGACTGAAGGATGATTTCAGTTGTATCAGGTTGGAGCATCTAAAAGCTAGGCAAAAATTAAATTTAAACTTGCGTGGTTAACCTGATGGCTGTCCCTGTGAATAGAAGTAATTCCCTGTTTTATATTCCCAGAGCCTTGTTTCTGGGACCTAACTCGGAAACCAGGCTTCCTTGGCTTCAACAAAGTCAATGGCAATTGACTGAACAGCCACCACACATCATCAGATAATTTCTTTGCAAAGTCTTCAGCTTCCTGAATGTTCAGACCTGCAAACCCACCATGTGTCTGTCTCCTGTTCAGGTGTTGGTATCAGATCTCAGGGAGAGCTAGACACCTGCGTGCCCTGGTGGACCTGGGCTTAGCCAGTGGAAAATCCAGCTACTAGTAAGGTGGCTATTGCCTTCCTCTTTGCTTTCATACTATAACTTACTGGAGGTGATAGATGTTTCAACTGGCTTTTAGGTTATTAGCAAAAACATTCAGGCAAATTATTGAAACACTTAAAAAGTTGAAAATATTTGAATTTGAGAAAATGAGCTACAGGCATAAAACTTTAAAGTGGTTGCATTGTTATACACTACTGATAGAGAACTATCAAAGAGGAAAATGCATAGAAGTTTAAAAAACACCTTGTATTAATAAGGTTGAGGTGTGACAGTCAGGGTAAAAGATAATAGATTTCTATATTTGTAATGAATATATCTTAAGTTTATATTGCACTTTAAACTTAGGCTTAATCTGTCAAGCTAATGAAACACCCACAGCAAACGGCAGAAAGTAAGTCGGGTGAAAACAGCAGATGCATTTGAGCAAGAATAAATTGAATTTGAACAAGGCTCTCCATCAAAAGCTGGGGAAAATAATCAATGGTAATCATCAAGAGATTATTTATCTTTGTGATCCTTCTATTGGAGATGTTTGAAACGGGAGCGTTTCCTGTTGGGTTGCCATAGCAAACCCTGGGTGCCTTTCTCATGACAGTATTACGTAGGAATGTAAATGATAGTGGGTTTTATGTAGAGTCAACCTTGGAATGAAAGAAAAGCATGAAATTCAGCTTGTCATTCAGCTGGATTTAAAACACTGAAGATTGCTGAAGCAGAGAAGAGGTTGTCTTTGAGAAGAGGGTATGGGCCAGACTTTTTGAAGGCATTTCAGCCGTTTGGGATTGCCAGTAGGTTTTCAATGCCCAAATACTCCTTAAATACAGTTATAACTAATTATGTACTATTACGGTTGGACTAGATGATCTTAGAGGTCTTTTCCAAGCTTAATGATTCTATAAGTCTTCAACAATAAGTATAATTCTCACATGCACAATTGCTCTGTGTCATCCCTACCTAATTAATGCCCTAATATACATAATGAATTTCTGGGCATTAGCATATGCTAGTTGCAAGGTCTGTCTGCCCTGCCGTTCCGCTCACCAGCGGGTGAACATAGCCAAGCACAAGGCACGAAGCGTTAACACTGCAGCGGCAGTGGGTGCCTGATGCTGTCTTGGGCACTCCCATGTCCTTTTTTTCTCTAGCTATGCCCTGGAAGCTGTTTTGTACCAGAATTGCAGTAGGCAATTCCAAGCGTTACCAGAAGGTCTCTGCCAGCCTGCAGAGTTGATGGACTTGCTGTTCAGGTTGTTGCCAGTGACATGACTGTGCTTCTTGTCGGTTTGACCTCCCCTTGGTTGGGTCCTGAACCACAGCTAGGAGTAGTTTTCATGTGAGGGAACCAGCTCCAGAGGCCACTGGCGTCAGGCTTTCTTGCCATGGGCCTATAGCCAACCCTCTTTGAGAGATGTTGTGTGAGGCACAGGTGAGCGTAAGAGCCTGTGTTGATGTCCATGTGAGTTTGTAGGAGGTGTTGCCCTGACAGCCTTCCAGATTGGAAGCGGTGGCAAGCGAAGGAAACCAGAGACCTCTGGACTACATACACAGAGACAGCAAGCAGGGTGTGGAGGTCTCTATGGAACACGAGGACGAATGTGTATTAGATAAGAGGTGTCCGGTTCAAAACAAAGGGAGATACTCCTTCACACTGAAAATGATCACGGACACTGTGCTCAAGCAGCTGTAAATACTAGAATTTCCCATGACACCAGAAACTATTTATTTTTTAAAAATATATAAATTATATGCCTGTTTATGTGCAAAGAAAATTAAGCCATTGCCACTGTAGCAGATCCTTGAGCGGCGTGTCACTCACATTTGAAAGTGCGTTTGCTGGAAGCACTACTATTTGCCCTACTCTTAAGCTGTTCTGGCAGAATCTGCAAATCAGATGCTTGTGCAGCTGGACCTTTAATTTGACCTGATATGGTTGTTTTTATTAATGACAGCAAGCTTAAAAAAGAAAGGGAATTAATTTGGATAGTGTAGGATTTTTGATTTTTTTCCCTTGTCAGGAGTGGGAAATGTCAGGGTAGGAAGCAACCAAGTTTCAGGGCTGGGAATGCGAATGCATTCGCTGCTAACGCAGTTACTGCAGCGTCTCCTGCGGGCGGCTGCAGGGTGGTGTTGATGCACAGGTATCGATTTGGGATTTGAATATATTGACATGTCGGTTTGCTTGTTTCTCAAGGGCAACAAAACCTTACTAGCCGTATACAAACAGCATATAGTAAGGATTTGCACAGACATTCTTTAACGACTTAGAACGCTACCCTGCCACAATTTTTTTTTTCACTTCCAATTAGAAACACAAGTGGAATTGCAGTGTTGTTTGGTTTTTTTTGGAAACCTACTGGACATAACTATGCCAGAGCATTAACACACATGTAGGTATCACTGGAAGAGATGTATGCAGAGGTGTTTTTTGTTTGTTTTTAAACTTTTGTTGTAAAGAGTGCCAGTTAATTGTATGTTTCTGCATTGCACAGTTTGTCACTTCACAGTACGAAGGTGTTTGCTCATGGAGGGAGGACATGAACCATGCAGCTGAGTTAGCTCCAGCACAAGGGAGGCTGCACTGCTAGCTGACAGAATTGACGTTGAAACACGTTGCCTGCTGCTCTAGCTTAGGAAGAGGTGGTGGCTTGAAGAAAGGGGAGGAGATGGGCGGCCCTTTCAGAAATCAGTGCCCAAGGGAGGAAAATACAGATAGGCACAAATAAAGTTTATGCAAAGTAAAGTAGTTGCTGCTCTGTGGTGTTATACAGCTGAATGGTAGGGAGACTGGTGCATTAGTTAATAAAGCAGTGTCAGCCATCCTGCAATTGTAAGTGGAGATGATGTACCACAACATTGCACACATGCACAGAAATAACTCTGTTCCAAAGCTTAACAGGCCGAGTTGTCTAGGGGTGTGGTGTCTTTAAGAAGTTGTATGGCAGCATTAGCGAGCTCCTAGTAACTTGATTCACAACAGGTATTCACCTCTACTGATGAGGTGAACAGTACTTCTGATGGCGGGTGGCATTTCTGGGTTGTATTAAGAGATGTCTTTTTTTGCCTCGTTGCCTTGGCAGCCCTTGTTCCTCTTCCAGTTCCCGGACTCCTGGACACTTGCTTAAGTGGATGGGGGGGTGTGGTGGTGCACCTTTTTCTTCCTTTTTTTCTTTTTCTTCAGCAAATAGCAGCTGAAGGTAGCTGCAGGAGTATGCTATGTGACCTTGATGTGTGTTAGCGCAAGTCAGATCAATGCTGCACGTAGGCTGTGCGTCATGTGAAGCTCAAAAGCCAGGAGACAATTTGTTACGTACTAATTCTGTATTTAAGACTAATGGGTAATTCTGTCCATCTGCAACTCTCTTAAGCACTGATACTGGCTGAGGAGGAAGGTACTGTGTTCCTGAAGTGAGCTGTTAAGCCAAAATATGACTTGTGGTGGGGTGGGTTGTTTTTTTGCTTAGGTTTGGTGGTGGTGTTGGTTCTTGTTTTGTGAGTTTTTTAAGTTCACACTGATTAACATGAAAGGCAACATTAGTTCCACTGCTGTCAATAAGTTGTTCTCAGTACTACAACATTGGAATTGTACCACTGAAAATCAAAATAAATTTACCAAGGTGTAGACTTGCATTGTTAAACTGAACTTTGGCTGGTTTGTTGCAAGTAGGGTGTTTTGTATGTAGTCTGTCCATTACTGTGGGCTGCAGGAAGTTCTGCGGTAAGCATAGAAAATATGCAATTAAAAATGATAGAACATCCAAACTTGTTCCAGGCATGGCCTAAGCAGGCAGTTTGCAAGTGTGCTGCTTTGTACGGTCACTGCAGAATTGGGTCATTCAGGAACGCACTTCTCACGGAAGTCTGGAGTATTACAGTTCTTGTACTGGCAATGATGACGGGACAGGGGGGACGCCAATATGAAGCTGGGAGAGGTGCAGTTTTTGTATTTTCTCTCATGACACTTCTTCAGAGCACTGCCTGATCGCTCATCTTGTATTAATTGCTCAGATCCTTATAGAGAATGGCTACCTTCAACCGTGCCTTCTGGGGTGGCTGTGCACCAGGGACCAGCATCGCTGTAAACTTTTTTCAGGATACATTCTTATTCAGCTGAAAACTTTATACATGTTCCTGTTTCATGAAGGCAGTGAGGATCATGGGGACAAAGCTGGGAACCACTTTTACAGAAGCTGAGATATGTGGATGGAGTGTTTAATCACTTAAAAATAAAGTGGGTACAGATGGGACTGCACATGGGCTCCCCCAGCCACATCCCAGGTTGGGAAAGCCTTCTGGCAAATTGTGACCTTAAGGTATTGGTTTTTAACAAAACAAAACAAAGCTTCACTTAGACAAAAAAATGTATTTGAAGTATAAAATGCTGTAGTTTCTGTAATTATTTATTAAATATTTAATTAAGTTGCATCATTTCATTACAACAACTTCATTTTGTCACATTGAGCTCTTGCTGTCAGGAAAACAAACTACACTTTCTTTCACTGCTCCTCAGAAAATAAATGGAAAAAATGACTTTTGTCCATAACCAAATCCTTTCCCCACAGTGTATCAAATCCAACCACAGTTTAAAGCTGTATTAATTGTGAAAATGAGCATTATTTATAAGTAGTACTTTGAAAATTGATTTTAAGGTAGTTTAGCATAACTTTGAATAGCCTTCTAGTATGAGGTGATTTTATAAAACAAATTATTAAACAGTGTGAATTTAATCTGGAATGTTTGACACTTTTGCATGTTTGGAAATATTAATAATCTCAGTTTTAAATTTGATTCATAACTTATGTTCACAAACAGAGAAGATGGCAACATCATCTTCTGGAGTTTTCCATTTGGGTTTTGAGAATCATAACCTATGCACTACTGCGTGGCTGTGGCAAACCTGCCATGGAGACAGATGGTTCATGTGCCTCTAAATCCAACAGAATGGCTTAAAGTATAAAAATGCAATGTGTACTGTTGTATGTGGATGCACACTGTGTATGGGTTCACAGCTAGATAGTAAAAAAAATCCAGGAAAAAAAAGCAATGTCTATGTGAAAATAATACAGAAAAGGAGAAACGTAACATGTAAGTGGAGGATAAATGTGGACAAAAGAGATCGTTAGGATTGTGCATCGATGGACAGGTGACCAAGTCTGGTCCGTGGTGGTGTCTAAGGGGGTTCTAGGCATGCTGTGCCAGACCCGATGGGTAGGTAACATTAATATGGTTAGATTCCAGTGTTGAAGCTTCCCATGCATTTCAAACACGCATTACTTCTTAGTGCAACATCATAACAGATGGGTGAAGACTGTAGGGTTTTTTCTTTGTTGTTGTAATTTTTCACACAAAAGGAAAAGTTTTAAATAAAAAGGTAAGAAAACTAATGTACATTTAAGATGTCCAATCTGGTAATCTACCCTTTTTCTACTATACAGACTGATAATTAGCCTTGCAATCACATGGGTATGAACGATCACTTAATTTTTAACTCTTAAAAGCGCAGTCTAACTATGCAGCTTCCCCTCCCTGGCTCCCTAGTTGTTGCAATGCCTGTCCCTTTAGCATCATGTAAAATGCTTTGGGACTTTACATGATGGGAACAGGACAGGGCTGAGCATGCCACAACTGCAGCGCGTCCCTCGGGGTGCAGGACAGGCACTAGCTGTGCACTTAGTACTTACAGCAGCATCCTCTTGCTAATTTATCAGCACATGTGTCATGCTAGCATGGTGGTCCTCTCACTCAGAATTCACAAGAGGGAGAGGTCAGTGTGAGAGACAGAAAGAAGATGAATTTTGTGGTAACAGGTGTGTGTTTTTGTTGTGGTGTTTTTTTGCTACTTTTGGACTGAAAGATAAAAAGCAGCAGTTTCCAGCAGCTAGGCATGCAAGCAGGAGTCGATGCAACTGGTATGGTGTACATGAACTACAGCCTTCCAAGGCACAGATCTGTAAGCCTTAATGAGAACAGGAGGTGACAGCAGATCCTGTATTCTGTATTGTGACTAAAATTTTTATGCATTATTTGCCCTAAGGCTTCTTAAGAACAAACAAGTAATGGTTTAGGTACCACCTTCATGATTACCATTTATTAACCAAAAAAAAGTAGCTGACTAGAACCTTTTAAAGTAGTGTTGAGCCATGGTGTGGTGGACTAACCTGCCAGTATATGGGAGTGTACTGTGTTAAGAAAGGCACAGTACTATGGGGTACAATCCCACTGGAGCATTAGCTGCTTTGTGTTTTTAGATGTTTTAAGTAAATGACACAGAGCTACCTTTTTTCCTAGATGGATTCCTTCAAATGTAGCTTCAGGAGCTCCAGAAGGGCTCCTCGATGGAAAGTCTGGGATCCAGCTCAGGATCTTGGTAACAGCACTAGGGCTTTATGTTAAGAGCCCTGCAGAAGAAAATCCATTTCCTCTGCAGCTGCCGCTTCGCACAGCTAAGGCTGTTTACCCAGCCTCGTATAGCCTATTGCAAAACTGAAGGTAACTTCCCAGCTTTTGTCATAGCGGTGAAGATCTTAACTTTTTGGCTGTGGGGTGTATCTATCTGCCTGAGGGTTTAGCCATCAGCATAGCCACCAATAATAAAATCTGAGTTGCATGGGTATAGTATATTTTAGCAGGGGCTTACGCCCCTGTAACTAGTGTGATGCCAAGCCTGTCAGTAACAGCCTGATAGTTCTAGCTAAGGGGAGGGCTTCTGATACCCGCAGCAAAGGGACTGGGCTGAGCAATTCCCCTTGCTCATCACTTGTGAACACTGACTCTGGGTTACTTGTGGAGCCCAACGAGAAAAGGACAGTTTCACTTCCATAGTGAAGGAAGGGAGCTGTAGGGCACCAGTAAAGGCAAAACACAGTGCTGTGGCCTTGTAGCCCTGCTAACTTGGGTAACAAAAAGTAATGAGCTGGC
Source organism: Ciconia boyciana (assembly GCF_034638445.1). Lineage (NCBI taxonomy): Eukaryota > Metazoa > Chordata > Aves > Ciconiiformes > Ciconiidae > Ciconia > Ciconia boyciana. Next base: position 25,616,292 of record NC_132937.1, read on the forward strand.
TTACTGCTATGTTCACCTGGGCTGTTGGGGATAAGGCCTGCATGGAGTGGTGAACAAACTGGTTCCAAAACAAAGCTCACTCAGACAGCTGTGCATCGTACTGCATTGGCTCCACAGCGATGGTAGGTTTGCAGTGCAGGCGAGAGCTGTGGCTGCAGCGTCTAGGGCACAAGAAGCACAAACAGCATTTATTTAGCCCTTCGCGTTAGTCGCAAGAAAGCCAAAATCGCACAAGTTTCAGGATGAGCTATGCGGGTCTGTCGGGGCACTGCATGCTGGGCCCCATCAATGCTGCCCGAGTGAGCTCAGGTCTCTTCATGTGCTCAAGTGGCATACCCTGGGGGAGTCAAGGGCTTTCTTTTAGTATCAAACTGTGTCCTAAAAATGAAAACCCCTGCTCTAAAGTAAACCACAACAGTCCAAATGCACATTAATTACAATTCATACAGTGGAATTCACCTCGCCATTTTAATAGCTAACGAATGCTTTTGGAGTGTCTGTCAGTTTGTGAGGTGAGTGGACCTGAAAAGATGGTAAGCTAAGTCATTCTAAATTTTCTTAAAAAAAAGAAAAAGAATCCAAACAACAAAAATTTCCCTTCCAGTCAGATGTCACTATGTAATTCTAGATGGCTGAAAGGGCTTTGATGTAGACAAGTATTAGTAAACCTGTTTTAGAAGCTGAGGGTGAGGGGAGGGAAGGGACCAAAGCAAGATCACAAGAGAAGTGGCAGATTCTTAAACACAATCTGACTTCTGGTTCTGCCTCAGCTGCGCTACTGCTGGGCCACTGCCTTTGTCTATGCCTGAGGTCCACTTCAGTTTCACAACCAAAAAAGTCTCTCAGGAGTTCTTAAGGTTCTGATACATGGCCCTGGACACAAACAGAGCCTCCAACTGCACCAAGAATCCTCCAGGTTAAGACAGAAAGAAAACAAACTTGGGAGTATGACCCTTCCCTCAAGGGAGTCCCTCTTAGCACCAGCTGTGCCTAACGTACTGAAGGTCAGTGGAAGTACCTGGATTTACTGCCTTCTCTCCACCTTCCCCCAGCTACAGGATCAGCACAGTGATTCTCTGTCTACTCGGATGAGTCCCTTTCTCATGTTCAAGCTCACTCATCAAATGTAAAAGGTCAGAAAGGAATGTCAGGAAACTTAACAGAAAATGAATTGTAACCTGTGTTCAAATAACAAAATAACCTCCCTCATGTCTATTAGCGCTTCAGCTTTTTGCTAGCACACAGGCATTTGCTGAATGTTAGTATGAATGTCACTGGCATTCAGGTGGCTTTCCAGCATTACTGTGTTACAGTTTCTGCAGTGTGGCTGTTACTTCTTGGACACAGACTGTACTTGCCAGCAGGTGTTGGAGAGGGGGTAAGGGCAGGGCTAGAAAAGCTGTTGGCAACCAGGTGAAATGTTGTTTTGGCATGCGGTCTCATCTTGCTTCATAAGCATTAAATGGGTTCTTGGGGAACAAGCCTATATACAGGTAAGTATGCGGGCAGAACTGGCAAACCTGAACGTGAAATTGCTGGAGCCGTACCCTCAGACCTGCTCTAGTAGTTCTGTAACCATTTAACTCCAGTGGATCAAATACAAATCTTTCACGTTTAATCCGTCACAAAAGAGATGCAACTCAGACATTATAGTTTAAGCATGCAACATGTCATAGGTAACAAAATTGATTAGATAGCAGTGTATATTAAATAAATCTTTGTGATTAAGTAAAAAATAAATCACAAAAACAGTTGCTGAGGAACATGTCTGCAGGCTCAGCTCTACATCTGTTTGTTTTTTTTCTTTTATACATCAGCAGCAGCCAAATTCACAACTGATAGATATTGCACCAGAAAGACATGTGCGGTGAGAAGGAATATAATCACATTAATGTTTATGATAAAAACAGATATGACTTCCATGTGTTACATAAAGTGCCTTTAGAGTTGGTGCAGTTAGAAACAAACAAAACCCCATTGTTATTTAGATATCATTAGCAAATGCATCCAAAGAGGAGACAAAACAGACCTGTTTTCCATAGTGCCAAATCGCATAGTGCCAGGTTTCATTCAAAATGCCTCCGTTGCAAACAGTAGAGAGGAAAGGATAATAATAAAAGAATCACTATACAAAGGTGACGACAGGGTTAAGCATAGTTTCCTAAAGTGATTAATGCCAACCCTACCCCAAAACGCTTGATAGTACATGTAAGTATTACCAATAATGAGGCAATTTCTTTACTGAACATGAGATTTGGCATGCTATGTTATGATTCTCCCTTGACTTGTAACTATTCTAATATTTATACAAAAATGCAACATCCAGTCCAGACTTCTGGATACAGAAAAATATTTATGTGCTCACTGAAAAGAGCTGCTCTCCATGTACAGCCCAGGTAGAGGAACTTTCCAGCGTAGCTTTCTCCTGCTTTCTTAATGGTTTGGGAACACAAGGCTCAAGATGTGCTTTGAAAAAAATGACACTGGCATCAAGTCTAGTATGAAATTAAGAAAAATGCTCATTTTTCCAAGTACGTGATATTTAATTGTAATGAAATGAACTAAGATCGGAAAATGTCTAAATCAATTAAAAAGTAAACATGAGGTGTAATACTATACCTGTAAAATGATTAATTCCATTCATTGTCATTAGAAATTATGTAAAATATTTATTAAGGGCTTTGCCTACAGAGGCACAACATAAATAGAGTAAGTCCTGCTGAAATGTGCTCAGAGTTCACGTTAAGCAGTTGGTAATCTGCTGCGGAAACGCCAGAAAAGCCGCCTGCAGACCACAGTTCAAATGTCTGGATTCAGGCGACTGCACCGCCGAAGGGTTTGCTCCATGAACCAACGCTGTGCAACTGTTCCGCCACAGTCACTCAGAGTCCGTTAGCCAAATGCAAAGGTGCAAGCAGAACTTGCTTGAAGGGGGGAAAAAGGTCGACGCGTTAATCCACTCCTTCAAATCCTTGAGCATTTTCAACGGCCATAAGTAGCTTCTCTCGCAAATCTTCAAAAGATTCATAAAGAGGTAAGTCTAGGCGATTAAAGCTGAAATTTAGAAGGAAAAGAATCATTTAATAACCCATTGAAAAATACGTGATTTTGAAGGAATAGAAAACATTAAATAACTTGGGGGCCTTAACAGAGGAAGTCTCTTATTGCCCAAATGGGGCAACGGCCATAGCGCCCTTTGCAAACCTCGCCGGCGCTGCTGCCCCCAGCCCTGCCTGTACCAATGTGAGTTTTCAGAAGTACCTGGGTGCCTCCTTTCTCTCCAAAGTCAGTTGGTTAGAAACCACTTAGGAAAGGGGAAGGACCAACAGCCCCCCCAGATTTAGCTGACTGAACACATTTCATCTTTGTCCAAAGGCTGGTTTCCTAAGACTCGGCAGAGTTGCTCTGAATTTGAAGGACAGCCTCGCTACCCTCTGGGGAAAAGAAGGCGACACATCCAAAGGAAGGTCTTGAAAAGGTCCTGTAAAGTCTAACAGATAACTGAAGTGTAAAGAGGATGGGTTGATTTTGGAGCACGTTTTGGGTTTTGTTGTTGTGGTTTTTGTTTTTTTTTTTTTTTTTCAAATAAGACTTTTTATTCTATAAAATGATCATCTTTACGTAAAGATCACCATTCTGTACTAATGTTCCAAAAATTAATTTTCCTCTACAGCACAATTTAAGTTACCTTAAAAAAGCCATATTCTTGATGTGCAACAGAGCAAGACAAGATTTATATTGAATGCTTTCAACATTTGGAAATTCTATAAATTAGGATTAAATTATGTCAGCTGGACTGTGAGCTCACATTTTTAGTGAACTGCCCAACAATTTATGGCCTTTATGTAGCATGGAAAATGAGAAAGGGAAAATGGTGGTGAGAGGAAAAGCTGCCTGCAGTGTGGGGATACCTGAAATGGAATCACAGCACCAAGGAAAAAAAAGGCATCAAGCCCTATTTGTACAAATGGTCGTCTCGCTTTTCCAACTCCTGGATATCCTTCAATTTCTTAGTTTTCCAGAAGGGAAGAGGAAGAGGTGATACATTTAAGACATACAAAAGAAGGCAATGAAGTGTATTAGCCTTACAAGGCAAGGCACCATTTTTCCTTCCAGTATGCTCTGTTAAACTCCTGCTGCCCTTTTAACAGTCTCTCTTGGACAGTTTATTACCTATCCTATATTTTTCAAAGCCTTCAGACTGAGAGAACAGAAAAGAACCAAGCTGATGTTTTTAACCTTCACAGAAAAACCACTAAAGCCCTAAGACACAATTCCTCTTGCTGTTTGTTCCTACCCCAGTTGGACAGGAACCACAAAACAGAGAGCTGCTCCCACCCTGCCTTTGCCGCTACTCTGCGGTATCGTCGAGGAGTCACCGGACTTCTCTGTAACTACATACCCTTACCTGTAATGTTTGCTCGTCATCTCCCAGGGAAGTGCAGGGGCGATTATAAAGTTTTCCAGACATGAAAGGCATCGGGGCACCATTAGGTGTTTGTGGTGGAAAGGACTGCAAGCTGAACAGGACGCTCAGCCAGCAGGACGGACGTGATGACAATCTGCAAGATCCTGGGACTTTCCCCAGCAGGCACTGAGGATCCCGCTCCCACATCCAGCACAACATTGAAGCATGCAGTACAGTCTCTGTGCTGTGCTTCACCTGCTCTGATTTGGATTGTGTTGCAAGTACCTTACGTGAGCGGATTCTTAGGTATTTGATATGGGGAAAAGTCTTCTAGCAGAAGGGATTCAAATTACTTCCATTTTGTAAGAACATCAGTTTAACCGGCCAGCGCTTAAAGCACTTTGCAGCTTCAAATACGATAGTTAACATGTGGTACACATGGGTAGCAATTTCTTCAAATGGCATATAAAATAAAGTGGGGAAAAGCTATCTCTTCTAACACACGTTTTAACATGCAAGCAGTTACTAGAAGAAAAGTCCTGCGTTGAAAGGGTTACTTGGAATACAAGAAAACAGCCTTAAAAGTCTTTATCAGAAAGGCTATGCTGGGAAGAGTTTATTTTGGATTCATTTACCTGCATTGACTGCAGAACACCTACACCTACTTACTCTCTTAACGCAGCCTTTCACGCGTCCATGAGAAGGCAAACTGTGCTGATTAGGAACCGTATGCAGCAATGGCACGGGACTGAAGCTGAGCCCTGCTACCTCCTGGAATTCTGCCTCTTACATGCTGCAGCTGCGTGTCAGCAGGCAAGCACTAACTGTTCTTTGCCTTTCACATACACACCTACACACACGCGTGTGTAGGTTTCAGAGTATCCCATTTTATAAAAAGCTGTATGATCCGGAGCTAAAATATGCCAGAGAGAAGCACAGTCATCAGTTTCCCCCTTCCTTGGCAGTGTAACAACATAGAAAAGCTGTATAATTTTATGCTTTTATGACTTACCATGTGTGAGCTCTGGGCAGTTTATCAGGACTTCCCCATTGCTCTATTGTAAACAGCTGAGGACCATTTGAACCTGGTTGAAAATGAAAAGGATATGCAATATAAATTGCTGGACACTCCCTAAATACTATTTTAAAAATTAAATGTCTGCATAAATTGGAGGCTAGATTTTTCAACTGGTACAAAATACCCAGTACAAACTCTCTTAATTAAAGCTACATTAAAGGAAACAGGAATGTGGTTATTTATTTCCAAGTCCACTTAGCTTGTGAAGTTTATCTAGTGACCTTGGCATAGAGTACGTATAATGCAAAAGAAGTAAGCTCAGCCCTTAACACAGAAACACTGAAGGGCTTGGTTAAACGTGCATTCTCTTCTTCGTGTGACATGAATGGGATTCCTGGTGACAGCCAAAATTTTTTCCGTGGGAGCTAGGAGAGCGCCTACATAACACTCATGATGTACAAAACTGTACTCCTCCTCAGTGTCTCCCCCCGCCCCCATTCTCCGGTGCTCTTGGAGAATGGAGCAGAAGGAGAATTCTTACGTGGGGTCAAAGGGTGGCCATGACTAAATTTCAGTCGTGCCCTGGTTTTCTCGCCTCTGTTCGGAAGCGGGCTGTACAGCCATTCTACAGGTGAGTGTAACCTGCGGGCAGTCGAAAGGAAGCTCACCGTAAAGTTCAGCAAATCCGTTCATAGGCACGCGTGACGTCCCAGTAACAAACTGCAGTAATCGAATCCGCTTTTCAGCATCCATCAGTAAAACAGCCTGTTGACAAAGACACACAGTCAGTGTCTTGCCGCTCTCACAGCTGCAGATATCATTGTTAAAAACCAAAACAAAACCTGAGTAAATGATCTATACTAGACTGCAACAGACAGACAACTCGGAGACACCATGCAGGTCACGCACCAGGTTCTCTCTGATGAAGTAAGAGCATCCTTTTCCAGCTGTCACTAGGCCCCAAAGAGACCTTGCTCTGGCAGCAGCTGGGACCTACCAGGGCTTTTCGCCCACACGAGGTGGCTTTGCTATCGGTGGGATCGGCAACCTGTACCTGCCCGGCAGTACGGGGCACAGTGGGTGCGCTGCAATTGTAAATCCGTCTGGGGCAGAAGCAGAGATGACGGAAAAGCCTTAACGATCAGGCAGGCAGGCGGCCTGCCAAGGCTCACAGAACATCAGGTCAGTGTTGCACTACAGCAGGACCGCAGAGACAGGCCTTTTGGGACCACATCGCCCCTTGGACTGATACAAGTACACCGTCTTCGTGTATACCACCCATGGTCATGAAAATGACATAAGAAACAAAGTTTGAAGTGCATACATGAAGCTGTAAGATTCCGGTAGTTTTAAGAAAACCACACACCCCTTTGAAAAATCTACGGCTATTATGGGAAAAAGTATTTTAGCAGTTTTTCAGGGGACATATACTGTTCATACAAGTATTTTACTTCACAAACACTGCAAGACACTTTAGATAAAACCAAAGGTCCAGACTTCCCAGTATAGTCTCGTAATGAGTAGAGCTCTAAAGCTGTCATTTCCAACACGTACAGATGTGTTCTTCAGCAGTTGTCATGAAGAAAAATGATTTCATAACGGACTCCACAAAGCAATACAGGAGCTTCCACTTTCAGAAATAGCCAGGGAAGCCAAATGCGGTAAACAAGATTACCTTCCAGAACCACTGGATAACGGGATGATTTGGGCAGTAACCGTTTTTGTAGATTGTATGTTGTCTCCAGTCATTAACATCGACATCGCCAAGGCCACACATCAGTAACTACAAATGGAAGTAAATTGTTACGGTGTTACTTGAAGATGGTATGGTGTTATCCTGTACACTTTGTCAGAAAAACAAGGCTACGCTTTCCCTCTGTTGTCTGACCTTTTAAACAGCTAAGCAGTGCAAATATAAATGCAAACGTAAAGGAGAGTTGAGCTTCTCTTCAGGAGAATTCTCAATACCTCCTTTAACTGGAGAAACGCTGTACACTATGACGTACGTATGCTTTGTGTGACAGCATCTTTTATGGCATATTGCTCAAAATACGGCTGGTATAGGCATAATGGCATTAATCCAGTAAGCTACTTACATGCTTTTGTATGCACACTCTCAACCACCTCACTCAATAATTACATTTTTTGGTGCTTTTGTGTGATCAAGAGATTTATTAATTAGGGAGAAAAATCTCATTTCCCACGATAAGCAAAGCATCTTTGTCTGCAAATTCACTTATGATGAGTAAGCGATGACTGATGAGCCTAGAACGTAACGCATCTTTTTGTGATGGGCGTTACTGATCTGCTCTCTCTGGATGTCAATTAAACAAACTCACCTCTAGTTCATTTTCATCAAAAATTTTAATCAGATCAATAGGAAGAAGTTCTGTGAAGCCCTAAGAGAAAGCAAAGCAAAGTTAAAATTCTCATACCACATAAAATTAAGTTTTTATCAAACAGGATCTTTGGCTTCAGGGAAGCTAAGTGAACGACAGAGGACAAAGAAGGGTTTAGAAAAGTAAATACAAAGTTGCTGAAGTATGAGTCCCTAATTTAAAAAATTAATCACTAAATTATTTCAAGCTCAAATAATTTAAGCTTGAAAGAGAATGACCTTATTCTCATAAGGGAAAGATCATATATTCTTATACAAGGTAAAACCGTGAAATCATAAACCATACGCATTCCAGAACTTGGGCAGTTATGCAAAGCTCCCCATTCCCTTAGTGCAGACACTGATGTCCAAGAAGTCTGCATTTAAAAAAAAAAAGTATTTTGGGCAAAAAAAAGGCAGCTAAAGAACCTTACCTCCAAAAAAGCATTCATTTGTTTCTGAACTCTGTTTACAAACCTCCACTGGATGACCAGGCTATAGCAGATAAACAAAAACACATCAGCACGCTCATTAGAAAACTGCAAACTCTGTGTCTAGAGATTTTAGCAACCCTAACGGTTTCAGTTTCTCATTTACAACTTCAGTCACCCCCCAACCACACTCTTAAGGAGACTGAGCAGCTTTTTACGAATTGTTCAAATTTATCTTGTGTGACTGATCGAAATGTTGAAAAAAATCCGTGACTATGAACAAGTTATAGTACGAATATTTTCCCTTTAGCATGCAACACAAGCTCTACACATACACTTCCGTGTTTAGAGCTATGACTTTTCTGCATCACCAAGAATTTTTTAATGTAACGCTATCAGACGAGATGACATTAACCGTTTTGTTCCTATGGAGATTAACTCAAGGATGAACACGGCAAAAAGGCTTGCCTGTGGACTGAAACAGCCTACAAATTCTTTACTATGCTTTAGTTCTGTCTAAATGAGGCTGTAGTCTAGACTCTGGATGAGGTATTTACCGTTAGTATTAGGTACCTAAATGACTAGACGTTTTATTCTTCCAGAGCTCTGAGTAATTGACAATTCCCAACAAAGTCCACAAAATTTGAGGATAGATGCAATTACATATAACAGCCTGCCTATAAATAGAGATGAACAAGAACTGCAATATCAAAGGAAAAGGCTTGTGTTTCAGTGCAAACCACCTACAGCAGAAATACCTCACAGGCTCTAGAATAATGCTTTGGAAATCCACTTCCTCTCCTACTGAAGCACGTTTCATTCCTAATTTGCATGAGTATAGCAATTATAATGTTTTCTCCCCTTTGAAGAGGCACTAATTAAAAATGCCAGCAAGAATAGCTGAATTTATTATTTTACATTCTGGTAGGCAGAGAAACAGAGGAAGCTTAAAATTAAACCTAACAGCCTGTTTAGATTTGGCCAATTTTTGATAGCAACACTGGCATGGACATCACGGATCTGGTCCATGTAACCAGCAGAGAAGGATAACAGGATGGTGGCCACGCTGGCGAGCACTTTCTGGCTCATTTTAGCTTAGGTGCTTCGAGCCGCACCTTGGAGAAGCACGTTTCCTACGTGGGGATTTCAGGAAAACCAAGCAGTTAATTTAATTTACTCTATTTTTGTTCTTATATTGGCCAGTGTTTGTAAACTGAATTTTCAAAGGAGGCATTACAGCACTGGATACTGTTCATTTGACGGTTACTAGAAAATTCCTAGTGTGATTTTCTCATAATGCTTAAAGAAATAACATTGATTTTTAATTAGCAGCTATTTAGTTATTCGTTTCTGCAATAAACATTACATAATAAAATAATGCAAGCAAACCACCAGATTTTCTATTAGACAATGGTTCTTCACTGGCTACATGACATCCTGTCAGCACTACGTATGCTTGAGAATGCATCATTTGGGTGTTGAGACACAGAGGCAAAAAGAAAATTACATTTGTGACTACACCTGCAGTTTGGTGAGTTTTTTGTTGTTGTCTTTTCTTTTTTTTTTTTTTTTTTTTTTAAGTGTAACAACTAGAATAGTTCTATTATAATGGAATTCTGGGGAAAAATATTTGAAACATTTGAAGTTGCATTAATCATTTCCAAATGAGAGCACACAAGTATTGATTCTAACGGTATAAAAATACCGTGACTAGCCATGAAAGAATTATCTCGATGTAAACTCAACTCAGTTCTGAATTTTGGCCCACACATTTTCAAAGAGCTTTTTGTTTCTGCAGTGTATTGAGATGATGGAGATAAAAAAAGTTTATCATGTCTAATATTTTGCATCTGAAAACTAAAACAACAAAAAATATTTTTTTAAAAAATTCTTATTGTTCCACCATTACAGCCAAATCACTGTAACACAACGTTGCAAATGAGATCAACAAACACGTACAAAGTTCTCCTCTTAGAGGAATGCTTAAACATTTACAGAGTTCCTGAGTTCTTCCTCAAACGAAAACCACAATGGCAGGCAAACACGAACTCGATAAATTATACAGACATCCTATTTTCATTCTTTTTTCTAGATCCAGTTCAGTGCTCAGATCTGCACTCATTCTTGATTTGTGTTCTGCGACCTAGCAGTTCATCAGGAAGAGCTGTAAATCCTAGGCTGGAAAGTCATCACTGCTTTGGAGACTACAAAGCAGAGCAGGTTACCCGAGGCGCTCAGGCAACAGACAGAAGCAGGCATGAAACTGGGCAAAATTCACAGGTCCACTTTAACGTGACAAGCATTGCATCCAAGAGGTGCCCTTTCTTTTCAGTGAGTCATTTAGATGCAGATGTCTGTCATTCAGAGCAATCCCATCCCTTCCTCCTTGTTCCTCATGCCCACCCATCAAGAAAAGAGTCTCCTATTGCGTCACAGACTCCCCTGGTTAGCGTAATTCAAAGAACAGTCAAGGTTACAATTCAGACTGTCAAAGGACTAGGGTATAAACAAACTGTGCTAACAATCAGATTTTCTTTTCAAAGGATCTCTGATGATCTGTTGTAGTATGAACTACAGTAATAGCAGCAGGGTAAATACTAAGACAAGTGCAACTGTGCTTTCTTACACTCAGGATAAATTCCATAAATGTATACCTACTCTATATATTCCCTTTTGTTTTCATTTGTTACCATGATTTCAGACCCATTTGGCTTCAGGTCAACTTGATATGTCTGTATTTCAAAAGAAAAAAAAACACAACATGACATTATTTCAGGACACATTTCTCACAAAATCCACTCTCCTTGAGCAGCGTTTTACAAGTAGTATCAGAAAATTACTATGCCATAATAGCTAGTGAGACATCAAAACATTCCACATTTAAAGATGGCATTATTAGGAACAAATTATTATGCAATCACTTATAAGAACAAATTCTTATCATTAGCAAGTGAGCAAACCATTCAACAGCAAACTTTGAGTGCTGAACACCAGGTTCATTTGGGTAAAGAGAACATATATTCCATTTTAATAAGGGTAGAAAAATGCCTTCTAATTTTTCAAAACGCTTGAAAAAAAAAATTACCTAAAATCCACAGAGAAACTGTTTCATTAGAAGGCCAAAAAACTGAAGTAGAAAAACAGATTACAAAATGGTTAAGCACAAATTTGCTAGGGATGGTGTCACCGTGGGGTGTGAGATTGAAAGAACCAAATTCAATACAGTTCACAAGAAACTACAGCAAGTCCAAGCGATGTATTTATTTCTGAAGAAAGTGATTTCTCAGTAGGAATTCACAGAATTAAAGCTGGGTAGGTACCAGGAAAGCTAGAAGTTGGTAGCTTTTGTCAGTTCGTGCCCACACAAAACGGCTACCAAGCCGTACGCTCCATAGCTGCAGCTATAAAGAAGCGTTTTTCTGACTGCAGATCCTGGTGTTTACATACAGCATAGGCACAAGGCCGGATTAATCTCTTGTAAAGCGTGCGCGCTTGGGTGGGAGAGAAGGAAAGTCAAGTCTTTTGTTGCTTGCAAGTCATCGCTCTGTCCCAGTCAACTTGTTCCATCACTTCAAAACCATGGTTCCAGTGGAAGCAACCAAGACGTGACTCTGTGCACCCACATTCAGCCAAGCCTATTTTTAAAGCTGTTACTAATCTTTAATAAATCGGATGTTGTGGCTGAGTAACAGTAAGACAGTAAATTCACTAGCTAATAAATGGAGCTGGGAAAGGAGGAGGCTGGAAAGCTCTTTTCAGGACTGGATTAACACTGAATGCTTCAAGAGGAGAAAAACAGTACACCAGGTCTGTTTGAATAAATGTACCTATTACTGTATGGGAAATAAAAGATGACTATACTATTAAGGAAAAGTAATTAATAGGGAACCTACACACCTCTGAAACAGTCATTTATTCGCTCCATAAAGACCAGGGAAGACAGTCCAGAACTAATAAGGAAAAGGTTTGCTATACTGTCAAAGTTGAACAGGATAAAGTTATGAAGATCAAAGACAAGATGGCACAAACAGAAGGCTGCTTGGTGCTTGTTTCTTCCGCCCCACCAGAAGATACATTGCTTTTAAGAAACGAGAAACAGTATTCCAGAGCCATTAAGAACTTAGGAGAAATACAGACCTTTTCTTTCTCTGCTTTTTGAAGATAGCTCTCCATCCTTTACATGTTGAAAATGTCTACTTTGTATTTCTTACTGACTCCTGAGAACTACCGAAACCGTATTTTTGGTTATTAAGTAAGGAAGGGTAATAAGAAGATAAGGTTTATTAGAGGCTTCTTGTTTTTCTCTAACTCCAGAAAAGGTTTTGGTGATAAATGAAGTATAAATCGTTACGGAAGTCTATAGGTCATATAGGTCGTTACGGAAGTCTGTAAGTCGTATACGGAAGTCAAGAGTTGGGAGAAGAGCAGAAAGTATCTCCAAGTAAGCTGATTTATGCTTTGAGTCACAGAACAAACTTCTGCCAGCAGAAGTGAAAGCTGGCAGTGAAAGGCTATCAATAATTTGAAGCTAAATCATTACAGAACAGAAGATAATGAAAATTACCAACAAACAACCCAGTGTATTACAAAAACTTTTCATCCTGTGGCTTTAATGTTCTCCCTAATTTTCCATGTAACCAATAAATTTATTTTGCTTCAGGAAAAAATGTAATAAGAGCTGAGAGGGGGATCAGAATGTTCCTGACAGGACATCGTGTGCACATGTTTTGAAATCTTGAAGTCAGCTTTTAAAAAAGGCACTGTGGTCCACAGTATCAGTGGTACCTGGAGCCAAGCTATCGAAGTCTAAGAGTTAAACAAAGTAAAGACACTAAGAAAGGGCATAAAAGCCTATAAGCAAATTAATTTGAGACACAGGTAGGTATTATTAAGTCCCAATATTGTACAAAATCAGTATGTTTTAGTCATTACTCATGTGCATGCATTACAAAATGGTTCAGCTCCATAGCTTGTAAATAAATAAAAGCACCCCAATCATGGTAGGCAAGTAAGTTCCAAGCTCATGTAAGTCAACTCATGATTTATTTGCCTTTATGTCCTCAAATTAAAGTTAACACATATACTTATATTGAAGATGTTTATCTGCATCCAAGTTATTTCCATCCAGAAACTGACACAGATCTCTGAAGTTTGTTTTAATAGGATTCTCTGTAAAGACCGACTGTAAATCCAAAGCAAACTGTACCATAAACTGTTCTTACAGCTTCTACTGATAAAATGAGTTACGACTTCAGCTGATGAATTATATTCCCACCTACTCACTTCTCAATTGTTAAACATGTATCTAACATTTTTCATTTGTAGCGGAGAAAGTTATCCACAGATTGTGAACCTTTGTAAAACAGGCGTGCTTGCTTTTGTTGTATTATCTGCCTGCATTATATAAAAGACAGTATAAACAAAGCACTTCACTGATCATAATTCTACCACTTACTTTGTCCTTTGAGAACATCTTCAACCTATAAAACCCCAAACAGTCCCAAGCTGAGACTGCTTTCTAAGACGGACTGTGTAACACCTTCACTACTCCTCACTGCAAGTATTTTACTCAGCTTCAAGTACTGCTTTTCACAACGATGCCATATTGCTCACTGACAGGAACGTCATTTCCTTCTTTGGCAGCCCCAGACTTAGACAGTTCAGGAAGAAAGAGAGTTAATATTCATAGTCTGCCTATACTGATCATTAACATTCAACAGTCCTGAGCAAGTTCACAACCAAGAGATACTGCTCAGTATTTAATGACTTTTCGGCAATAACCAATAATAAGATGGAAATGCAGACTTTTGGGATAACATTTACATACCTGTCCAAAGTTTTCCTCATCTATGCAAAACATGAGATCCAACTCTGTCGGGTCATTTTCCAGGATCCACTTCAAAGAGTTGTAGTATTCGCTATCCTGCAGCAGATCATAATTAAACAAGGTTTGAAAATGTGAACATTAAATGCATAGTTTAACTTTAAATTGAACAAATAAAAACATCTAAAACTAGAACTCCAAAGGGACTGGAAAGATGAGAACTCATTTATTTGCACAGCTGCTGTAGAGCAGGGTAAGATGGATTACTTTATTCATATGTATTTTTCTTACATGCTATATTTTTAGATTCATGTAACTTTTCTTAATTGACTTGTAATTGCATTATTATACAACACAATAAATTGACTCTACTTATCTATTTGGTAAATATGTATATAGCAGTGTGAAATAATTTGTTAGAAAATGTCTTCTTGATAAAACTGTACATTCTTTTCACACAATTCATATACCACTTCATTATATCGAGAATATATTATACAATAACTGATTGCATTATTATTAAAAGCCTTGAAGTTTGCTGAATAAAAGACCCCTCTGATTTCCTGAAAGTGGTGTATCTTCATCATGTATTAGGTTCATAATTAAAGATTGACCCCCCCAAAAAAGAGAGAAAGAAAAAAAAAAGGCATATGGAGCTATCGCTAAATATTTCCAAGCAAGAGAGCCAAAAAATTTCATTTCAAAATAAAGTTAAAACATTATTTCCTCATGTATGCTTCAAGAGAAGAATGACCTGCCACAATTTGGTGACTATGAAACAGTGGGAGCTGGAGGAGAGATTAAGCAGTTGAACCAGCGTTTATGTCAGTAACTGAAAGTCTGTAAAACTCTAAAGCATCAAAAAGAATAAACTGCGTATTATTCTTCTCATACCGAGTATACTTTTGACAAGACCAAGGACAGCTATTGCAGAGCTACGAATAAGAGGAAAAGGTTTCCCAGCTACTTGTAGGAATACAAGAGCCTGAACTTCCTCGTAAGATCCTTCTGGATATGTATCTCATGAGGTTGTTTTAAGCTTGTACTTGAGCTCAAGCCATCTCATCTTCTGTAATTTTGCCTCTGTGCTGGGCTTGTGACTCAACTGACTTTGCTGCTGAAGACAGTCTTAGGAAAGCGCAGGATGTGAGCGGCCAGTCCTGCCCCTGCAGAGGCAATCTGGAGCACTCTTACCCAGAGGAACTGTTCTGTGTAACGGGTAACAGAGGAAGACATTGGAAAGGGGAAAAGCAACAGCTCCACGGTTCTCCAAAGTCCATAGCAGTGGAAGAACTGGACAGACCTCAAAAGGTTCAAAAGACAAAACCGAGTATCATCCTGCTAACTGAATGGAAACCAGCTGTATTTAGCTATCGTACGTATCTGAAATGCACTGTGTTTCAATACTGGTACGCTACACATCTAGACTGGGCATCTGTGGGATCCTATTCACTGTTGTCCTTCATTTTACAATACAAAGTTAGAGATTACTAACTTGTAAAACAATTTGTTTTTCTCCCAGGGAGTGCCAAACACAAAAGTACTTGATTGCCATTAATGTTGAAGGTGTGAAAGTAGAGGAAGTGCCGGGAACGACACCAAAACGGATAAAAGGGCCTAAGTTGTGCTGCGTTCATTAAGTAAATTTTGGAGAGAACTGTTTATCATTTGGCAACCTCTTCTCCTTCCAGCACTGTGGGCAACTTCCCGTGTTTCCAGGTCAGAACTAAGCCCTTGCATCCCTCTCTTCCTGCTCCACAGCATGACAAGAAAGCTGTAGGGCTTGGTGGTGGTGCTCCTTGTAACAGGAAGAAAGCTGACCCAGTGGAAAATCTGAAAGTATAATTAGACATCTTATGTTGCGTTTCTTACTGGCCTATTCATGTCTCTCTTCCCTTGTCCCTCTCACCGCTGTTAGCGCACTGGTACTGAAACAGCTGTCCTAGCAGGGAAAATTTGTTTTATTAAACAAGTAGGTACATATCTTTCTGAAGTTGTTGCAACTATGACCTTGTGTTTTCCACCATGCGGTTTACTGGAATTGTTAGCTCTCATTTCCCCAGAGGAAAAAACCACATAATTGCTAATGCTGATAGGACTTAAATGTTATCTTACCACCGACTCCATGTCCTTCAGAGTTATTGGTTTCCCCAGCATCATCTTGTAAAAAGGTCTGATGAAGAAGCCTAAAAGAGAGGGAAGAGTGTTACCTCCACTGTTCTGCATTTTCACCTTACATAAAGATCTGACTGCTCAAGGATAATACACCGTGATATTCCCCAGGGTGCCAGCAAGAAACCAACCTCCTGAAAGTAACAGCGCTGTAACTGCTCAGGTTAACGCAGCAGACTCATTTCTTATTTAGGCACAGAAAGTCCAATTTTTCAATTACAAGAATGATGCCATTAATTACCATATGCCATTAAACACCATAACATTAATGGTGGAGAGACACAAAAGATGGGGAATTGAGTTCAAGGTAGCCTAATCCATTTAAAATTGCTATTCTTCTCTCAAAGATGCTAGAAAAACAGGATGGTGAGCTTCCTCTTCTAATGTGCTGCACTATTGCTAAATAAAATATAGTCAGTTTATAATGTTTGCTCGCTTGCTTATTGTGGGATTTCAAAGTTCAGCAGAAATCATATTTTCTCATTAAATTATTCAGTAATAATTTTACAGATCAAAATATGCCGCAGTCGACACCCACACAACTGCTTTGGCTGCAGGTTTGCATGGAAATGGCTGATACAAATTTAGTGATTTTCCTTTAGGGATAGTGATTATTTACCAATGCTGATTCTGTAGTTTTAACACGAGTGGAGAAAGGAGTAAAACTTTATACGAAACGTATTTGTTGAGTAAGACACTATCATGTTTGAATCGCCATTCGTATCAGGAACGCAATTTCCAGTAGCTCCAGTTCCATTACTTTCTCTCAGACTCTGTCTCCAGAAATACTACACTCTAAAGCATATGAAGCCCTGAAGTGATTTATTTCATTTAATAACAATCCAGTAACAGTAGCATAGCCATACAGCGTAATAACTCACCATCCAATAGCTTCCCATGATATACTGCCAGACCAGCAACCCGACCAATAAATGTGAAATACGACAGATGATCTTCGTTACAAAGACCTGAATTAGGATTAATCTGAAGTGTATAGTTGTCCCTTTTTTGGGGAAAGAAAAAAAATATCTAAATAACCAAGTCTTTAAATAACCAGATATTCAGATATGTTAATAAATAATTTACACTTAGGGCCATTTCCTGTTCATTTTTGCAAGAGTGTAATAATGTAATTTATCCATGTGTTCCTCAACAGAAGTATCTGACAGTTTGTGGGTAGGCTGACCTAATCGAAACTGTCTTGCTACGACCATCATGATTTATTTCACAAAGGTAACTAAAACTCCTGCTTGTGGGTAACAGGATTCCACTGTGGCAAGTGTAAGAGGGCTGTGCTAACCTCTTCAAAGGATAAAAGCCTGGCATCATTGAAAACAGTAAAATTTTGCCATCAGCTTCAGTGGAATGAGAATTTCAGCTAAGTTATCTCTTCTGCCTTTTGCTGGGCTTGATTATTCACTCTTTCCAGCCAAATTTCAAGGCTTAAAATTTTAGGATTCTCTTTTGCAGTAGTTGCTTTTAGTTCTTGAAATATCTGAAGGTACTGAAGAGGAATTAAGTATAGGCCCATGGTCCAACCGTCCTAGGATAAAGAATGTGTTCTTACTAGCATTTTAAACTGCACATACTAGAGAACATCTCCGAAATACGCTTAACCCCCAGGATACCGGAAAAAGCCGTCAAAGAACTAAGATCTTTTAACTGGGTGACAAAGCATTAAGAGTCGTGTGAACGTGTGTGTTGCAATAAGACATTAGTGTAAAAGCAGTATTTTTAGTTTGCATTATATTCTTAATCTGTGAAGAAAGATATGGGGGTTTTAAGTAGATTTTTTCCTTAGTTCTTAAAATAACTAGTTAGATTTCTGAACCTAAAATGAAATAACATTATATTTAAAATATCTACAGTGACCTATATCCCATAAGTGGAAATATTTGTAAAAAAAAAATGTTTATCCAGTGAGCTCTATTCACACACAGGCATTCTGCGCTAGTCAATGTTGTTTAAGTTGTGTTTCCCTTCAACAGCAGAACGTGTCTTTTCCGAGACACAAATGCGAGAAAACTCCCATTGTGCAGTCTTTGTTCATCTACTTTACAATCTATTCAACAGTTATTAAAGGAGCGAGCTTGATCTTGACATAAAACCATCAAAACTACTGCCTGCAATTAAGAAATCCATCCTCACTGTAGCTAAGTACACAATGTGGAATTACATACAGGATATTAAAACAAATGTACTTAAGCAAGAGACTTGCTCTCTCATTTACACTAATGGATTGCTCAAATATTTTAAAATTGGACAAAACCAAATTTAAACTTACGTAAGGCCACTGGTGTGTAACTACTGAAACGTAAATGAGCAGCTGTTTTATGAGCTAATTATGAAGGAGCACTATAATTCTGGACGGCAGGTGCTTTACAATGTAATGGGAGGGCATAAAAAGTGTCTTTTGTCTGACATCGCTCCTTTCACTATTACTAGCCTCAAAAATCGTAGTTTTGCTGCAAGCAAGGCAACACTGAATATTGTCTTAATAATGAAAAAGTTTTATGAGATTTCAACAACAATTTGAAAGTTTCTCTGAAAAGCAAGTAAGAAATTATAGTACAGAACAGAGAGATTTGACTGATAAGAGTGCATACTGATGCACCACGAAGGATGATCTAACTACTTTCCAGTGTAAGTTTGCCTCTTATGCAAAATCTAATGTATATCCCTTATGAATGGAAATATTATAATGGACACTTACGTTGCTGAATATTCAAAGAGACCATAATAAGGGTTAAACATCTCCTTGGACAAGAGAAAAAACCATTCTCTGGCCACACCTCCATAGTCAAGTCCTTTTTCTGACTCAAATTCAATCCAGAGCCTGGCTTTTAGTACATCAGGTCTCTTCACAGACATGATTCTTCTGTAGGACTCCTCAAAAATATTATTTCTGTGTAGCTTCATCTCAAATCTGTTTGGTATATCAGCCTATGTGAAAGGAGATTATATTATAGTTGTTAGTCTTAATAAATAAGTCTTCAGGCAAATTACTGACCAGTGGTAACAACTAAATGACAGATTAGACACCCAATGTATAAAGTTTCCCCTTATTTTTGTTTTCCAGTGCGCTCTGAGTCTACAGGTTGATAGCATATGGTGAACTAGGTAAGTTCCAGTATAGGGGTTCAGAGATTGCCACGATATTTCACAAAACCATGCAAACAACAAGAAAAGTAACCAAAAAACAAAAAAAAAATTTGAGGAAATGAATATTACTATGCTCTATTTTAACGGCATTTTAGCTTAAAATGGTAGCAAATGCACAAGATTTATGCAACCGCTTTACTCACATATCTGTAAAGGCCAGAACAGTTTCACAACAAGAACACCTACAATCCCATACACGCACCAGCACTGAATTGCAAAGATGTAAACAAAAGAGAGTTGGGATGCCAAAGTGCTTTAGAAGTTCTGTCTAAATAGGAGGGAGCTAACGCCCATTATGACTTAGCCCAGGGAGCTAAATTCAGAAAAGACAGAAGAGAACCAAGTTAAGCATCTGTAGAAAGATGACTGGATGAGCAGATAAACATGACTGTTACAGCCATGTATAGTTTTCCTGATAGAATTGACTTGAAACAACTGGTTCAGTTCAGAAGGTTTGCTTTTTCCTCACAACTAAAGTGCTTATTGTGTGCAATCACTGGTCAAACTCGAGGTGAAAATTCAAGGAGCTATCAATAAACAGGTAAAGACATTGGCAAGTCCCTCTTCAAATTACAGTTGGTGTTGCCAAGGCTGTTTACTATTAATTATGAGCCAATCTCACATGCAAGCTAATACTGAGTGCTCTCTTATGTTAAAGATGTTACCAAAAATACTTTTTTTCACAGAACAAGAACACTGGAAGCTTGTGCCAGATCCAGCACAACTGTGGGCTCTGCTCTGCCAACTTGTTCCAGCTCTGCCCTTCCAAGCCCACTGTTGAAGGTGAAGGAGAAATATCAATCCTCAAGCCTGTTTTCAACCTACAGGCTTGTAAACTAACATACCAATTAGTCTCAGGTGCAATGGGAAATAGTGACTCACTGCTACTTCCTTGCTGCCTCACCACTTTGATTTTGCATTCATATAGAAAAATGTGAGTCTTAAAGATTTCTAAATGTTTTTGTTGAGAAATCAATCAAATTCAAACTTTGCTTCATTTTTTTGGTTCCTACTTAACCCCTTTAGGAGTAGCACAATCAAGAAAAATTGGCAAGTGCGTTATAGCAAGACACAATAGCATTCTGTATCTCTGCTTGGGATAGCCTGCTGTTTCTCCCAGACATAGCCTAACTGATTCCAACACAAAGCAGCACGTTCCTACTCACTGGTTTCTTTAACTTCTTCCGGAAATAGTCATATTTCTGTTTGAACTCCCTGGAATATGGAACTGCCTATCAGAGAAAGAATCATAAATACCGATTATTCCAGCTATTTAGCAGTTTGATAGTCCAACATTATTTAAACAAAAAAGAAATTTAAAGACATGTTATCTACACATGTATGCCATAGGTCATCTAATAAAACCCACCATGCATGAAGTACAGCAGCCAAAATTTTCCCATTTCTCACTGTGTAATTTGAGTTAAAAGGTATGAAAACTGTTGACCCAGTTCTCCTGTTTATCAACTACTTACCCTCATTTTTTTTCTTCTTTTAGGAACAGAAAAGAGCAAACCCAATTTGTAACACAGACAAAAAAATCTGGAAGGTACTGGTGCCATCCGTGTGTCTCATTAGGAAATAACGAGCATGCCATATGATACTGTATTTAAAAATGACTGGTGTTACCACAGAATATGGATCTGCACAGTGCTAAGCATTGTTAGGTGCTACTCAAAAGACACAAAATTCAGAGTTTTGAAAATGAACCTAAGAGCAAGTTAAGGGGCTCCAGTAAAGCTACGACATTAACACAAACACTGTTTGCCCTCCAAAAAGTGCAGGACGCAACTGGAGGACACAATACACAGCGGAGTGGTCTAGGCAAGGGAATGTCCATGGCTAGAAATTATCTTTTCAGCCCAGTGTGAAAGAATCTAATTCTTAATAGTTATCAAACTATCATCAAGCTATATCAAAACTATTTTGTAAATTACTTCTAATGAAAATATACATCTTCATAATGTCTTTAATCCAGAATATGAAAGCATTTCATAAACAAATTAACATTCTTTTGAACCAAGCACAAGTCACTGTGTAATATTTATCTGAATACTCACTCAATGCAGCTGCTTGTGAGTTAGACCACATTTTTAAGTAACAGCAGCATAACAGAACAATTTTAGAATTTAAAAAAAAAAGAAAAAAAGGCGCAGCGAAGTTTGGTAGAATTACATTAATCAGCAGAGCTGGAAATTGGTTTCTGGCATACGTAAACACCCCTTAACAAATGCGGCAGGTCTCTGAAATATTTACATGGATTTCCAGATACCTGAAAGGCCTCTCAGGATGATTGCAGGCACGCACAAATCAAGGTTCAACAAAGGTTCTCACAAGCTCTGTCACTCAGAGTTTTGAAAGACATTTCTCTTTTTAGCACTGTGCTTCTCTTTCCTGCTACCATGCTGTATAGGTAAGCAAGGATTTGGCACTAAGCTAGAAGATTGCCATGGCTGATGTTAACCCATACGCCACGCACTGACCATCACAGTAGTCACTAAGATGTCAGTGTTCTTTTCCGCTACCTACTTGTCTTCCTCACACTCCTTTGCCTTAGCACCAGATAGGAAATGCATACAAACGCCCAAAAAGGCCAAGCCTTTTAAGGTACCAAGTAGTACCAGACACAAAAGCACTGAAGTGCGTCAGCCATCGAGCAGGAGTACCGGTAAGAGCCATCCATACTCCTGATTGCCAGGCCTGTGACTGCAACCTAGATTATTCAGCCTTCAAAGGAAATGGCCATAAACCAAAGTTATTAATTAAACTAATGAACAGGAATAGGCTGGAAAAGTGACGCTATGACAGGTACAGGTCTGGCTCTAACAAATAACTGCTATGTATTTAAGTAAGATTCCTTAGTTCTCTGTGGGTTTTTTGACAACTTTTTGAGCATTAAGAGTTCTTAATTCTCTGTTTTTTGACACTATATACAACACCAATTTAATCAGGGGTTAGAAAGAGCCTTAAAAAAAAAGGGGGGGGGGGGGGGGGGGGGGGAAGGCTTCCTGGCCTTGACCATAATATTTTTCCAACTACATCCTTACTTTCCTTTGCTCTACTGTTCCTTCAAGATGAAAGAGTAGACCTAGTAAAACAGCTAGCTAAACAAATGAAGTGTGATTTCCTGGGAGCAAAAGAATGATTTTGAATTCCACAGGAACGCAAAAGTTACATTCTCTGTTCCCTGAAGGCTGAATCACAAATTGCAAAGCTCTGGTTCAAGTTCAGTTTCTGGGTAAGGATGGAGATTTTGGGGGAGGGAAGGTATGGGCTGGTCTTGAAGTAGATTCATGACTGGATGTCGGTGACAGCGGGAGGTGGAAATATTTCTATATGAGTTTTCTCTTGTGGACGAGGAGACATGAAAAATTAAAAACAAAAACCAAAACCAAATCATTTTATTCTGATGATAATATGACCTTACTACAGCCATTAAATAATATTTCAACATGTTTCCATTGTTTAAATGCAACCTGAAATGCAATTTAAGTAGTTCTTTGCTTTTGTCATGGCACCAAAAATACTATTAAAAGCATTAAGATGAATCCTTAATGCTTATATGGCTGTAAAATGGATTTGATCCTGCTTTCTCTTTAAAAACCAAACAAAACAATCACACAAATAACTGTTATTTACTTAATGGGATCAGGATTGACCCTTATTATCTTGAAACAAAATTTCCCAGATAGTCTTTCTCATTTATGCTTAACATTTCTGGGAAAACAAACATTAAGAATTTCTATAGCATACTGTATATTAGTATCTCAAGCATTAAATGCATGATAAATGGGTAAATCACTCCAAAAGCAATTATGTTCAAACAAGTGATTATTATTAATCTTATTAATAAAAAGAGCAATTGGAATTACACCATGCAGTAGTTAATCTGCTGTGTCCTAAGACCCTTAAAAATCCTGAGGATTTACCCAAAATAAAAAGGTATTCTTGGCACCTGGAAACATCGTAGGGTTGGAAGTCTGACCACTCAGAATACCACAAAATGGCATAAACTGGCATAGACCAGCATAAAAAGGTCAAAGAATCACTCCATATATTTGATGTTTTGAAAATTTGACATTGAAGTAAAAGCATGTATTTATTTTTCCTAAGGCTGATATTCTGAAATCTCTTAGTTTTATTTGCAGTAAGTTTTATGTCTCTTAAAACTGACAGACCAAATTTTTGTCTTTTTGATGCTCTGAATCCACATAGTCACAAGTCTCCCTCATCGAGTGGAAACAGCTTTTTATTATGCAGAAATCCAAAAATTAATAGCACAGTTCAGTAAAATTCTATTGTCAGCAATGACCCAGATAATGGGTATATATGAACATTTCTCCTACACACATCCCTAAAACCTTACAATCTAGGATTTGGCACAAAGAACTTGGTCTGAAATTCCCAAGATCTTCTGACTTACAATTCAGAGCGGACAGGGTCCATATCATAGCTTGACAGAGAAACATACTATTTTCACAATGGAGGAATAAAAGATAAGATGCAAACATTTAATACTGTTTGTTCCATACTAAGTAATTTATAACATCAGAAAGTGTAGAGAAAGAAAAAAATCTGAAGAATATTTTACACTTACATTATTTTAGAAGTAATTTATTTAAAATCACATTTTTTTTCCCCAAATTCATCTGTTTGGATGTCAAAAATAAGGTAAAGATATCACTCTACTACTTTTGTCCTGGAATTTCATCATCACAATAAGCAGCAAATACAACAGCAAAAACCATGTTGAAATCTTAAATTTTTTATTTTTCAGCCAGGGATCATATCAGTAACGGATCTCGTTCAGAAACCACATTCATCATCATCATCACTTAGTGCAGAAAGCTTCGTGTTGTGGGAGGAGAATGGACCAAATGAGAAATTATGGGTTTCCTTGTGTTTCAGAGCGTGAAACACCATTCAGACTATTTACCTACGCAGCTTCCGAATGGACGGAGCGTCACTCAGAAATAACACAATATAAAAAATTAAAACCAGCCAAACAAATGAGTCTCTATCCTTCTGAAAAGCCTTCTCTTCCTCCCCATGGAAACAGAGGTATTTGCGATTTACTGCCATATCTACTGATGAATAATGTTTCCTAGACACTCCAAGGCAGAAGCCAACTTCACATGCCAATCGCTACAAGACAGGAATCATACTGTACCACTGGAAAAATTCCCTAGCTAGGTAGCTACTGCTCGGAAAGCCTCCAAACCCATCAAACTCGAATCTATTGTCTGACCTGCGAATAGTGTGCACAGCACGGGAGTTCCAAATGTTCCAGTGATTCCTAATTAGCCCACTACTGCTTTGGTCCACTGGCAGCCGGCAGGCTGGAAGAGTCCCCAGTGCACTCCAGCTCGTGCGAAACAAAATAGGGTCCACAGAGTGGTACAACCATTTGAATGCCAGGGACAAGGCATCAGTTTTGGGGCGCCTTGGCAGGCTGTCACACGATGGCAGCTCCCCCTGCCCTTGCAGACTCACAGAAGCTGGCACCTGAGCCTCCCATGTCCGT
Organism: Ciconia boyciana; assembly: GCF_034638445.1. Classification (NCBI taxonomy): domain Eukaryota; kingdom Metazoa; phylum Chordata; class Aves; order Ciconiiformes; family Ciconiidae; genus Ciconia; species Ciconia boyciana. Next base: position 25,641,208 of record NC_132937.1, read on the forward strand.
CAGCAAAAGGCAATGCAAGGCAGAGGTCCTGCTTCCTGGTCTGTTCATCAGGCAGGGTCTGACCTGATCTGGAGAAGAGGCATGACCTGCTGCTTGGCAATGCCTCCTGCCTATACCAAATGTACGTGAGTCACAGCATGTAACGGGGAAAAAACCACAGCAGTACTTACTGGACCAGTAATTGCCGGGTTCTGCAGCCTGGGGTCTTCCCACTGGGTAATTTTATTATCTGTAAATAACAAAAGAAATTATATCATTACTTCCCTGTTACCACACTGTGAGTTTATGTTGTTTTTTTTCTCCCTACAACTGTTTTCCCTACCATTTCCACAACTTCGTATTTCAGGGTTAGAAAAGGCTTCATTCACCCATCTACATCAAAACCCCATCACACTGTTTAGTTGAAAACACTCATTCAAAAATGCAAAACTACAACAGAATCCAGTGTATTTACACTGCTTTTATTTCAATGTCTGTAATAGTAAACATGTTCTATTTGAACATGGTCTTGGATTCAACTCGTATTAGAAATACACGGACTTCATGCCTGAAAGGTAAAGGAACCCAAAAACTTTGTCAAATGACAGACTAAGTTCACTTTTTTGAAATTTTGCATAAAGATAGCCAAAATGTAATACTTATAAAAACAGTCTGTATTTAAATTTGGAGGGAGTAACATCTCTCTAAAAAAAATGTCCTAGACACTGATTTAATGAAAAGGTTATAGGACCATTAAGGAAGGCAAAATTATACAGTTATGGTATAAGAGATCATTCCGTTTTGACCAAAGGAGATTTTGGCAGTAACACGACAGAATCCAGTTCTTTTCATCTACAGCTTTTAAGAGCACCAGGAGGGTGATATGGTAAGGTTATAGAGGACCACAGTGAAACTCTCCCTGCCTCCAGACAACTGCTCCTCACAAGATTCTGAACACAACAGAATCACAACAAAATGATGATGTTGCAACAATAAGACAATGCTCCAAAAACCAAACTAGATGCCACCGGCAATGGCAAGGTTTAAGTCAGCCATTTCCTGCACTGAAAGGGTAATAACAATAGTACATCTGTCTGTCACATGCACTGCTTTGATTTATGGACTGTATGTTAAGACAGTAGTCCAGATTTTAAGTTTTGTAATTGCTAGGTTTGGGAATAAACACACTTAAGTTTCAAGAAAGTTGTTTTTATGGCTCGTATAGGTAAAAGCGAAGAACCAAACCCACTTGTATTAAGACATAAGTATTTTCCATGTTGCTACAGCTGGAAAAGACCCGTAAGTTTTGAGCATCCCAAGCTAGTTTTAAAACGGACTGCGATTTGAAAGGTGACATTCATTAAATGTTAACTGAAGGAAGTTTAAAAAGATCACAAGCACATTTCAAGAAATTGGATCAGTTAATTTAATATTAAAATACTGTTTTATTTCCCTTCACACGTTAAGTCTATTTAGTGCTTATCAAAATTATGGAGGAAGGCTGTTAGACTGACAGCTCCAGAAACCACATGAGATCCACAGACCAGAGCCTGCCATAAAGGCATGATGCCTAATCTGGCCCTTTCCATCGTGCTTCAACCTGTTCAGTCCAATTTCCCTCTACAAAGTTTACTGGCTTTATACCAATTCATTTCTTCTACCTACTTGAAACTGACAGCCACAAATCTTGGTGGTCATTTTGTATGAAATCAAAGAGAATAGAACTGGAAATGACTGCAAGTTTGTAAATTCTTTCTTATTGCCCTACATATTTAAGAGTGTACAACGATGTTACTGACAAATCTTTGTCTAAATTTTTTTCAGAGTATTACAGAGACAGGGACTTCATATTATAAATGCTATTCCAGGGCTTAAATGCTCCAGCAATTAGAAGGGTCTAACCTGAACCACTCTACCTGGAATCGTAGCTCAAGATTCTCTGTCTTATCCAAAGTGGATGAGGATCACAAATTCATTCCTTTTGTAGCACATTTTAAAAAATCTACCATGTCTCTTGAGTTTTCACACAAATACAATACTCTGCCTTTCCTCATAAATCGGGCTCTGGGGCCTCGGAGGATTCCCTCTTCTCCTCTGTCTCCTCTGGTCCCTTTCCAAGTGGTCCACTATTTTCTTGAAGCCTGGGACCTCATGCTAGATACAGTATTGTCATAGCCAAGACATTACCAGTGCTGATGAGATTAGAAGGATTACTTCAGGGCTTATTTAAGACACTCCTGTTGATACATCACAGGATGAGTTAACTCGTGTTCAGTCGATGATATTTTTCATGTCCTTTTCAACCAAAATTCTGCTAATTATTCCCATTCTGAGTAGTACTTCGCAATTCTTATTAAAGAGCACCTTACTTCACACTACAGCGGCAATTTTCCAGACTCATTCTGATTCTCATCCTGTTCCAGTGAGCACCTCTCACCTCTCCTACACTGTTGTCTTCTGCTGAACTAATGAGTACATTCCCCCTAATTCATTGTTCAAATCACTAATGACTATATTGAAGAATGGTGGATCCAAGACAGACTTTGAGGGGAACCCATTTAATATATCCCTCCCTCTGTCAGTGAACCACTGATAACCATTCTGCATGTGGTTGGAAAACCTTTGTGTCTTCCTTCGTGATACTTTCTAACAGGTAGATCGTATTTCCCTGTAAGGCTCCTAGGAAATACAGAAGTATATGCATGCTACAATGAACAGAGAATACTATTTTATTCATGGATCATAAATAATGTTGACTTAGCTAGCTAAGGACCAATCATGGAGAACTAGACACTGTATTTTTTGTTAAAAGATTGACCGCTGCAGAAATTAGAACTGTTTACAGTTAAAATCTAAAAATATTATATTTTCAGGCTACTATGTTACAAGTAATACCTAAATTATTTTAACAGTACTTTGCTTTACTAGTTTATATGGTATGCTTAATAGCAGTTTGTATTGCTCCACAAGAGGAGGGTTCTGTGCGGGTTGCATTAGACTTTTTTACAGTTTCTCTCAGGGATGAGAGACACATTTCAAAAATAGGACAACAGTATTGGATAATTATGCAGAAGAATTACAAAATGTGTCTGGGAAACCAGGACATGAATACTAGCTGAATCTGTTAACACTTTCAACGTTTATATTGTATTCTAATAACAAAACTGACTACGTTTGTTGCATCTTAACTAATCGCTTTAGCAGAAAATGACTGAAATGATGGCCAGTTTATCACAGTAACGGACTACTGAGACTTGCATATTTAGGGTGAGCACAGCTGATCGCACCCATGATTTCAGCGTACGCTCTCACGTTAGTCATGAAACAAGTAAGAGTCAGCAGGCTCTGTCACAAACCTACCATTATGGTCAAATGTCACGGCACCTCCTTATCGATACTGTGGAAACAAACGCTACTACTGAGATTGCTCAAGGCAAATCAGCGAGCACTGAATGCTGTTGGCAGTCATTCCCTAAATACTGAGCACAACGTTATCACGATGGAGCTGCAGCGTGTCCACTGTAATACACTGGCACCACCTCTGCTCCTAGAGCCCACTGTCATTGTAGTGGTGTGGCACCAGATTGAGACCAAAAATATTTGCTGGAAACAAGCAGCAAAAAACCCTCAAAACTTGTAAAACCTGCTATAGAAAAAGCTAAAAATACTCAGATCAAAAGAAGAACTAGAGAGATTTCAGATGCAAATAAATTTAGTTTTATAACGATTATAAATTCTTTGGGGAATTCTAATTAACCTACAACTTCAACATTCCATTTACTTTTAGAGACTAACACATGCTTAAGTAGATTTAGGAGACTGAAAAATTAAAACTTTTTAAAGGAGGTTGGGAGGCTCAACAATTATACAGGTATTTTAAAGAAGACAATTTTATTCTGTGACTCTTCAGTAGCAGCAGTTTACAATAATTTGCAACGTTTAAGTTTCCAGATATCTGTTGGGAAAAGCAATTACAGAAAGTATAAAGAATAATAATTCTGTACTGATGTTTGAAATAGGTTAATCTTGTGCTTGACAAGTGTATTATTTCTAATTTTTATTTAAAACTATTTATACAATTTCAAAATTCGTATTACTTTAGAGACAGTCTTTTAATGATTTAATGTCATATATACAACTACAGATAAGTATAGGAGTCTGTTACTGATACTGAAGGAAAAACATAGTACTACCAAATACGTATAATAGTTTAAGATTTTAATTCTTTGTTTTTCTTTTGTATAGCGTATGTTTTGTATAGCATATGTACCCTCTTCTAATGGTTTTGTGAGTTACCTATTTCTGTGAAGATTATGCCATCAGTAGAAATACCTCATTAAAAAGTTCAGCTGAAGTCTTTAAAAAAAAAAAAAAAAAGGAAACAATCCAACCTTTCTGGGCTACTTTATTTTCAAACAACAACAAAAACTCACACAGTAGTTCTGAGATGCTGTAATAAGACAAGTCTACAATGAAACATCACTTACACTAGAACTTCACTAACAGAACTGAATAATATTAATGGGCTGGGTGCAGTTTAACATGCTATAAATAGGAAATAAGATCAGAATCAGCACTGCCACAAGACCTTCTTAAAAGAGAGGAAAGAGTACTTATCAGTGCTAATTTCTCCACTGCCTGTATGTGGAGTTGTGGCTATATGATCTCTTCTCATCTTATTTTCTATTCCTAGTGTATATTTTAATTTATTAAGTGCAAATAAGCCATGGGATCATCAACAACAACAACAACGAATCCAAAATATCAACAAGAACAAAAGAAACCACAAAGAAGAAATGTTAATGCTTCACAAGTCAGAGAGGGACAAAGCTTGATGAGCCAATTAAAAGCAAGCTTTCAGTGAATATACAGTACCGTATGAGGGCACTAAGTCTCTGGTATCAATGTCTCCACATATCAACACCTGGCTTCCTAAATGAAGAGTAAAATTATAAAGCTTTCACTTCAATATTTATTACCTCCCTTTGTCTATTTGCTGTAGTACCTGAGTGCTTACTTACTATGGTCTATATAAAACGTTCTTCCATCCAAATGTATTCTTTCCTCCCAACCAGGCTGGAATTGGGAAATGAAAAAAAAAAGAGAGAAAATAAGTGAAATACTACCACTCTCACACAGCATGAAGCAGTACATTATCCACACCTACTTAAATTGTCTGACAGATGCTTGTGAGATAGCAAACACAAAATGATCACAGATGCATTATGTCAAGGCCAAAAATCTAGGAAGATTCAAAGAGCTGGCTATGTATACAGGTAACTGTATCCAATACAGTAAATAGTTTTTTAAAGCTTGGAAGTGGAAACTTCTTGCATCAGGGTTTATAGCCACTTCCTACTATGAGGAAATGATCACAAAGAATAGATTGTCCATCATTGGTTAGGTTTGAGAGTTTCTGCTTCTACTTCTGAAACACACGTGGGCCATTTACTGTAAATATGTGAGCCAGGATCCCATTACAGTGGGACAAGGATGTCTAGCCCAGTACTCAATTCTTCCCTTTTTATCCATTCCCTTTTCTCATCTTCCAAATGATTATAGTATAGAAAGGAGAATAAATGGCACACTGTTAGTATAGGCAACGCTGTCCAGTCTAGCACTCATTCAACCTGCATGCTCTGCATGAGCTTCAGACTTCTATAAAATACAGATGAGAAATGATTTCATGTCAATCTTTTCCGAGAAACTCTTGTAAAATTCTGTAGTCGTTCTTAGCTCACTCAAAAATGGATTGTTTAACTGAGTTAAAATCTGTTACTAATTATATATTTCCAGTGATATATGTCAGGCTATCCTGATTTCACTGCATGTTTTATCTCTTGCAATTAACAGAATAAATTGTAAATTGTCCCTTCGGTTACTCCCATGCAGTGCCTCCTATCTAAGCAATGTGTCCTCAAAGATTAATGCATGCTCAATGTATCTGAAGAACTGCAAAAGAACAGCTACTTCCACAGCTGTTTTCTTAAAGACAAACTGCATTACTGCTGTGTTGTAACCAGGAAATGCATCATAATACCTGTGTTCAACTGCACAGAGTTTTCAGTCTAATCAGTGATTCAAGACACTGGGCCTGACAAATGGCCTAGCTTGATTTAAATACAAGGCAAAACTTTTTGCTAGTCAAGACAAGGGCAGTGAGATTTTAGGATGTTTTAGAGGAGGATGTCTGATCGTAGGTGGTAACAGAGGTTATCGCCCCTCACCAAAGGTAGCATTTGTCACCACTCTCGCCCAAAAGCAGCACTCGTTTTGGTCTGCCGGCAGAGTGGTTCATCTAAGTAAACTGTAACCCAGCTCAGTGAAAATGAACAGGATTAAAGACTTGTTATTCAAACTGTTTAGAACTAAAATAATTTAACCTGCCATGTCCTGTAGGGTGGGACAGTAGCCTCTTCTGCTGGCACAGCTGTTTCGAACAGCTCGTCCATAATACATGCTGGAGCACTGACAGTGCTGGTGACAATTAGTGGCTTGTTGTCACTAAGGTTTCCAGTGTTGCAAGTACAATTTCAATGGCAATATCTCAAAAGTATGCTTAGTATATATGAGGCAATAAGCTGAATTAACACTACAACGTAAAAATCAGCACCTTAGAAAAAGTACTAGCTTGCACAGACTAGTCTCCGCCATTAAGGATGCAGCTTTTTAAAAACAAAGCAAAGCTCTGTGTTTGACGTGGCTGTAAATCAATACTATACTTTGGTTACAAGTGTGACAAAACTTCTGACACTAAAAATAATAATTTTCTCTGCAGAATATGGAAGTTTCATTGAAAAATCAAAATCTATTCAGATTTCTGAATGCCAATATATGCTTATGCTGGTGTGTTAATAGAGCTCGCTTTGAACAATCTGCTCCAGCAACAGGTAATTATCTAAAAGCACATAGTCGGAGATAAAACCAAGGTAAGTTTCTTGAAAGCTCAAAGCTTTAGATAAGCAAAGAAACATGCAATCATTTCAGAAATACTGTGGGCTGGCTTCAAAGAGCCTGACTGACTCACAGATAAAGCTTTTTGGTGCTATATATAAACATAGCTTTAATATCTTCAGAAAAGTGATGACAGAAACATATGTGTCCACATACAATATATGACTGCAGTAATACATCGGATCAGGTAAGATAGCAGGTATATATTAAAATACATACACATTATCACTTACAGGAAGAGGGCCCAAATCATTAGGGTTCAAAGATGCTTTTGATCTCAAATGCACTGGAAATTTCAGTCGTGGATCCTCCTGTAACAGAAATATAGAACTGTAAAATCCAAAAGATCAAGTTAGATCTACATACTAAATCAAACACAGAATTATCTGGAAAAGAAATCTTCCTACATTACAGTTATTCTTTTATTCTTTTTTTTTGAGAATAAAACATATAAAACAAAACATATAAAAGCAATAGAACATTTAGTATTTGGATGTGTCACATACTTTATTAGGATTCACATATTGAAATGATTTTTTTAAATATTAAGAGTTAGTTAGGGTGATGTAAGACTTTGACTCCATTAAGTCTGCTCTGTATTCTTAGGAATGCATGCACTCCCATAAGTGACATTTAGATATATATGCACATTTTTGGCTCTTAAAAACGTGAGAGAAATAAGCCATCCTATCACAAAAAGGCTCAAAAAGGATGAAAATGAGCTTCTTAAGTGTTTATTAATGCACATGTGTTACTACATCAATGCCCAAATGAAGCAAAAAGGGGCAAGTAAAATTGGTCACAGAAGACATACCTAGACAAAAAAAAGCTTGAACTTTCCACACACATAATTTACCCACATGCCCCTGGGAACACCATTAAGAACCACCATTAAAAATATGTCATGTAAATAGTGGCGACTGGGAATCTGAATGATGCCTAACAAATTCAAGTGCAACTCATATTTCAATGGTGATTTGAAATGCTGGGTCATCTTTGACATTTTTTCCTAGTGTAATTTTATTTCTTCAATTTGCTGACCAAAGTTGCAGAATTATTTAAAAATGGATCCTCATGACATAAAACAAGTAACAAAAAGGATTCTGTTAACTGAATAATATGAACATATATTATATTAATAAAAAAGCAGCGCTAGTCACAATGAAATACAATACAATTACGGACAGTCTCAAACTAAACAACAATCCAAATCTCCATTGCACTGTATGCCTCAAAGTCAAAGTTGGGGAATTTAAAGGACAGTGCTTGTATGCAATGATTTGTCAAGTATAAAAAGGTCAAATACAAAATGCAAAACACTATTGCATGGTATACGATGTACAAATGCACCAAATCTAAGAGGAAGCGAACAATTAAGTTTCCTTTCTCCGAGTGCAGCAATGGCAGCACTACAGTCATTTCATGAAATTAGCTACTCAAGTCTATCGCCACTGTACGTGACTGCGTGGAGGATTCGGTGAGATTCCTACCTCAGTTTTATGAAAAGTTAGGCTGACAAATCCCTCCTTAAAGACAAGACAAATGCCACAATAAAAAAGGGGGCTATATAGGCAGGAAAACAAAGACAGAGACATTTAAAAGATGGCAACTGATTTAAAATTCACTATCTAGAATTTCTCTTACCCACGTAGTAGTTTTAGTATTATGATCAATGAAGAAGGGCCTGCCATTGGGCGCTATTCGCATCTCCCAGCCAGGAGGAAGGAAGCTTTGTGCAACTTTGTGTTGTGGTTTAGGGGAGTTGTAAGGTGAGGGCTGTGGAGACTGTGGATTGGAAAGCGTGTCCTTCACTGCTCTGCGCACAGGGGAGTCCTTGATACCCTGAAGAAAATGAAAGATATTAAGTTTTGACAAATGTCACTCAATACCGTAAAATGAATAAAACTTGGTATCACAGCAAGTAGTTTTTCATTCCAGATATAATTCATACTAGAATTAAGTGCTGGGACTGATTTCCTAGAACTCACTTAGCTAAAGTCTGCTCCTGATAACATACCAAGCTTTTTTCTGTGAAGGACACAGTGTTTTATCACTTCCCTCTGCAGTGATAATGTCCACAGTACTTACATTTGATTATATATTTTACTGTGGCTGCCCTGAGTATTTCATTTAATGAAGGAAAAAATAAAAGCATTGCTTCATGCTTCATGGTGCGATATATCTCACTTTACAACAGGAGAGTATCCTAAACGTGAGGCAATGTTACCCACTTTTCAATGCATTTCTCAAATATAACTTCAGACAAAACATTTAAATATGAACTTAAAACAAGTTCCTAAAATAAATGGAGGTTTGCAATTACAGATTTTGGACAGGTTATTTGTTGGTTTTTTTGTTGTTTTTTTTTCTTTTTAAATAAATGATCACAGCCACAAAACTGCTTCACTGATCAATGCCTATTGGTTAAAAACAGGAGTTACATGATGTATTTGGGTTTTTTTTTCCAATTTCCCTAGGAAACTGCACATTTAGATGCCTAAACAGCTTGAAAAATTTGATCCAGATGTACTCACCTTTGAAAATACAGACTATCACAATCAGAAAACAAGACTTAAGTACTTATGTTTAAATCTTGTTTGCATTTGTACTTTTCAGTTACTTTCCAAAAACATGTTCTCATTAGCTGATATAACAGTCTGTTTTCTTCTTGTTTTTACTAATTATTAAGATTCAGTAAATCCATGCATGCTTATTTTGGCAATTCTCTAACTTAGCCTACATTTAATTACTATTTTTTGAGTATTTGAAAGCGAGGCATCAGCATGGATATTTACAAAATTATTCTAGCCTTATTTGTGGCTTGTTTTCAGCTGCATTTGGATGGAAAATGCAGTTAGATTACAGTGTTCAAAAGTGGCATTTAAAATAGCTTGCATTAAATAAAAGCCTTCCGTATGTCTTGTACACAAAAACATTAAACATTTCACAATAAGATAACTATTTAAACAAAGGAAGTAACTTCCAAAAAGTTGAACTCATTTTTTTTCTCATGGTTGTATCCTTTAAGATTTTAATATCTGTAAGTCTACACCTTACCTTTTTTTAAAAAAAAACATTAATTCAGAGGTGGGTATAAGATGACAAGTTTGTGCTCTTCAGCACCCTTGTTGTTTCTGAGTATTGAACAAACGAAACACCAAACTGATTAGCTGAGTATTCTGAAGTGAAGAGAATACGGGGTTTGTAGCTATGGAATAGGTTATTGCCCTTAAAAGCTATCACCCTGAGAAACTCAAGTTTCAGATGCTTAGTCAGTGACTTCTGCCAGCTCAACTGTTTAAAATGTCAGTAGGGAGAGGAATGCCCTTCATGTTTTAGTTTAAGATATTCAGAATCTTTTAATTTATTTAAAGTACAGTAAATTTGGTCTTCAAAATTAACAATGGCAAGGGCAATTTTAAGTATTTCATTGTCAAAGGGTTTACCTGAATTACATAGAAGTAGAGATAATTCATTTTAAATATGAACTATAATCACCTCACTACAATCTGTCCAATAATCCTACCTTTGTTTAACAATCTGCTCAATAGTTTGAGTACTTTTCAGTATAAGGAACAAAGAAGAACGATGCAGAAAATGAACTAAACGTTACAGTCTTCACTTGACTGATGGCAAACTTTTGCAGGGGCAAAGGGGACGCAAGTAGGTGAGAGAGAAGGAAAATAAGGTGTCATACTTTAAGCTTGAAAAAGAAATTTTAAAGAATTTACTCTCCTCAACACAGCCATGTTCAACTGACTCGAGTTTTAATCACGCTTTCGGAAGTAAAACACACATTGTCTTTGATTGCATAAGAAGCCACTTCAGTTATTCTTCAGATACGTTGCAGTGAACATCATTCAACAGCTCTCTGAATTACTTTTAAAGATACTTAAATTAAATGTCCTTTTGAAAGACAAGGAATGTAAAATGCAATCAGTACCTTAACTCAAAGATCTGACGAACTGAATCGCGTGTATTATTTTCAAAGTTATCAGCATCACAATAAATGTTTCAACTTAAAAAAATATTTCTGATTTTATATATTCAGAGCACTTGAAGGGAGCCACAACAACATGATGTTTCAGACATGCACACAGATTACGGTTTAGCTGACCAAACTAAATAATCATATACATATTACATCATTCAATGACCGTAAAAGTTAAGTAATACTGTTGTACAATATCAAGATCCAGACAGAAAACTGCTAAAGAAAACAGCAATATGTTATGGCAAAATCAATAACAGGGAAAAGTGGCTGTGCTGCATAACCAAAAAGGAAATAAGAAGCTACAATGAATGAGAAGTCAGCCATAACCGATCTTTGCTCGTAACAGCGTTTCTCACCTCAAGTGGAGCAGACAGAGTTACTGTGGGTGAACTGAGGCTACGAGGCCGTCTTATCTGGGGTTCGCTTAAATGGTTGCTGCTGTTTGCTGTTGACCCAACCATGCCATCTTCTGCAAGCTATGTCAGAAGCAAAACCAAGTTAGCAAGTTGTCAGAAACACAGTTCATCCAGAATTAGGACACTTACAAAATGATGTAATTATTTATTATTAGTATGCAATATTAAGTATACTTTCTTAAAGATCAAGTTTTTAATTTAATTCCATTGGAAGGGCAAATAATGTACAATACTATTAACAGATCAACACAACTTTGAGATTCAATCCTAAGCATGCATTTGCCTCCTTTTATTAGTTTGTATGTACCTCTCCATAAATTCCTTCCATTGTAGCAATCAACTTAATCTGTACCTTAATACAGTTAAAAGAAGTAACAAAAAAAATCCCAATCGTTGCAATTTTTTATGATTATCCTGACTTGTCATGACAATGCTTAGGATTGGTTTTTTTCAGCGTTTTTTTTTCAGCGTTTAAATTTCAGCGTTCTGAAGAGCTGCTTCAGCTGACATTATACTCAATACATGCTAAGTGTTTGCTATCTAAATTGAGTGTTGTAACAGATCTTCATACCTGCATAATGGGCCGTGTCCATGTTGTGGTTCGATTGTTATGATTGACATAATACGTACGGCCCTTTGCATCCTTTCTTTCTTCCCAGCCTGAAGGTAAGCCTGGTGTAGTATGTACATAGGCCACTGAAGGCTGTTCAAGCAAGAAATTACTGTATTGTTATTTTATAATAGCTAAAAAAAAAAAATATTTCTTAAGTCTGTTGTTTAAAAAAAAAAAAGAACTTGTTAACTTACAACATTCTTAAACACAACAAATATACCGAAAAATATGGTTTCTGATTTCATTTAATATAAGCTCTTCTTCTTGTACCTTTGAGTCAAATCATTTTTTCCTCACAATAGAACTTTTGATTCACTTCTGCACAGATTCAGGTATCTTGTTCAGAAAACAACTAAGCTTATATGCCCTCAAACTTTTTAATTTGTCGATTACACATAATGACAAAAAGGAACTTTGTGTTTTAATGATTTTTCCTTAAAAAGGTGGCTGTTTTTTCCTTTAACTAGTATGGATACGTAAGAACTGAAGTAACTGCAGTCGAGTCAAATCTCCCAAGTTCTGTTCTTTTCTTTACCACAGCGTGTCTTCAATCAGTTGCAAGAAACTATTGTGCATTTAAAAACTGAAGTTCAACCACTTTGTTACAGTTACAAGTGTTGCATTCAGGGTCAGCTGTCCTGAAGACACAAGACACACCCCAAACTGGAGCCCAAACTGGTGTGAAAAGACTTTTTTACTCGAAGTTGCACAAGAAAGACATTGTTCTAAAGAAAATATACAGGTAACGATAATGGTGCCAAAGGCACTAATTGTCATTAAACAAGTTATGTCACTATTCAACACAGTAATTAGATTATTGTGTGTTGCTGATGTTGTCTTGTGTACTTCCTGTGAGGAAGATATTCAATGCTTAAACCAATTGGACATTTTTTCCTGGGACTTACGGGGGGGGGGGGGGAGGCATTGTAGCACAAACAGCAAAGCTTCTTGAAGAAAAATAGCCTAGAAAGAATTTTTAACACTGACCCTGTCTGCATCTGAGTATGTGCTTTAGAAGGGGACGATGCCCAGAGAGTTACAGTTTTTAGACAATACCGTCCACATAAATCTGGATGGTTATTAAGCTTAGTCACTCTCTAGTTTGGGACTCCTCTTAAGGCAACACATGCTTGTATAACCGATTCAGAACAGGTATCCTGGCTGTCAGTGAAGCAAACAAGAAAACCAGAAGGCTCAGGATAGGTGTTTTTCTCAAGTAATTGATGTAAACACTAAGAGCTAGAGAGATACTGGCAGAAGGAGAGAGAGTCCGAGGTCAATTGTGTGAGGTTTAACAAGGCCAAGTGCAAGGTCCTGCACTTGGGCCACAACAACCCCATGCAACGCTACAGGCTGGGGAAAAGGGGCTGGAAAGCTGCCAGGCAGAGACGGACCTGGGGGTGCTGGTCGACAGCCGCCTGAATATGAGCCAGCAGCGTGCCCAGGTGGCCAAGAAAGCCAACGGCATCCTGGCTTGTATCAGAAGTCGTGTGGCCAGCAGGAGCAGGGCAGTGATCGTGCCCTGTACTGGGCCCTGGTGAGGCCGCACCTCGAATGCTGTGTTCAGTGTTGGGCCCCTCACTCCAAGAGAGACATGGAGGGGCTGGAGCGTGTCCAGAGAAGGGCAACGGAGCTGGGGAAGGGTCTGGAGCACAAGGCTGATGGGGAGCGGCTGAGGGACCTGGGGTTGTTCAGCCTGGAGAAAAGGAGGCTGAGGGGAGACCTCCTCGCTCTCTACAACGCCCTGAAAGGAGGCTGGAGAGAGGTGGGGGTCGGTCTCTTCTCCCAGGTAACAAGCCATAGGATGAGAGGAAATGGCCTCCAGTTGCGCCAGGGGAGGTTTAGACTGGATATTGGGAAATTTTACTTCATGGAAAGGGTTGTCCAGCACTGGAAGAGGCTGCCCAGGGAAGTGGTGGAGTCCCCATCCCTGGAGGTGTTTAAAAGCCGTTTGGCTGAGGTGCTTAGGGACGTGGTGGGCTTGGCAGAGCTAGGTTTACGGTTGGACTCGATGATTTTAAAGGTCTCTTTCAACCTATACGATTCTGTGATTCTGTGATACGGGAATTTCTGTCATTCACAGCAGATACAAGCAAACTGCTAAACTCTGCAGGGCAGTATTTTCGCTCTCTGATGAAGCCCATGTATTAATAATTGCATCAAAGACTTGGCACGTGCAAGGTGCTTTTCAGTATCTAGATCTTTGGTTCAATATGCATTTGGCTTAATTATTAATCACATTAAAATATACATTCATACATTAATTATCGGGAGTCTGTAACGCTAGAGATTGCTTCACTCTTTCCAAACATCTGCCTTGACAGCAGAAGGATGACGAAACCTAAAGGTCTTCATCACGTGACAGAGTAAAAAACAGTGCTTGAACTGCCCTGTCTTACCAATTTGTGCAATGCTTTTAATTCATCACCAATAACATTAATTCCTTTAGAAATAGGCAGCTTTGTAATGCTAAGAAAACAAACCAAAACGCCTTCATCTAGCAGTCTGCTTTTATCATGGCTTCCCCTGAACAGGCTGTAGCAATGTACATGGCATTTTTCTTATGGACGTAAAATGTGAACTTACTGGTCCTTAAAGAATTTCAGGTTTAAATGCTGACAGGTAGAACTGCAAAGCAGCACAGCAGACAGAAAGGCAAAACTTGTACTTGAACTGCTAAACTTACTGCGCTTGTTGCACCTGAACATCAAATTTTCTGTAGCGCTGGAACTTCTTGAGCTGATGTAATAGTTAATGCCAGTGTTCAGATTGGGAAGCAATGGTTCTGACATCTGAGCTAGAGAAAGGACTCGCATCCATGTCCAAGATGCAGAAAGCAGCTCTGGTTGCTGCCCCTTGCACCCCCAACAATCTCCTGCTTACAAGTAGATGATCTATGAACTCTTTTTAGACTGCTTGGAAAAGAGAAGACATTTTTATAAGACCTTTCCTGAAAGAAGCAGGATGCTGCATGTAAAAACATGGCTTGAAGAAAGACTGACTGTAACACCACATGTCTGACGACAGACAGTTGCTGGACGTAACAAAGGAAGAAGGCTAAGAAACTCATGCATACTATGAATTGTCCTTCGCTCCAATGGAGCAAAGGGGCAAATTACTCCAATGCTCATTAATCCAATTCGCTTCACAAAGGACTACCTATTTAAGGCAAGTGCCTCCTGCAGAAGTCAAAGGCATGTCTTTATTTCAGACAACAGTATTCTTTACGTTAAAAAAAAAAAACCACACCACCAAAAAACCTTTTTTAGGTGGTAAGCCCAAAATGGAAATAATTCTGATGTACAGTCATGCTTTCATTCATTCTGTCCTTTCACAGACAGCATGTTATCACGTATCAAACGTGAAGGTGTATCATTTTCACCTCTGCAATTTCAGGGCATCTCATGGAGAAGACGTGCTGCTGTGCTAGATAAAGGAGAAACAGAGCATACAGACTGAAGTTTTGTGCAGAACATCAGATATCTTGTTGTCACTTCATGTGCGGTCTTTGCTCATTTTGTTAACTACAGGAGTCACTAACTACTGAGAGACAATTTCAAATTTGGAATTCAATACAAATTCAGCACTACATAGTAACAGTATGATTTTAGCATCAATCCCAATATTTTTACTAGAAGTCTAAAATAAGTGCTGGGCAGAGCTGATCACTAGCACAGACTCTGAAGAGAGTAGTATGTCTTAGCCTCACATCAAGACAATGAGTAACCCAATGAACTAGGGGGAGACAGGGGTTTTATTTCATCCAGTCTTAGGGAGCCCGAGTTAAACCACTGTAGGCAGAGACATGTGTGTATCACAGTAATGGTATCAACAATTTAGAGTAAGCGAAGGTGCCTCTGCTTTTTTGAGTACTTTGCCCACATCTGAGATGACCATCAGAAACACGGCCTCTGTTTCAGGGCTGATTCATATCCAAGCAGCCTAAGTGCAGGCAGGAGGAGGTCAGCTCTATGGGCAAATGCTTTTGGTAAAGATGAATGACTGAAGACTCAGTCCTGCAAAGTATTAACATTCGAGCTCTTAAATTCTCACTAGGTGAATCCAAATTGAATTCCGTGAGCACTTGGAATGAATGTTGGAATACAAAGCAGTGCACATGAGTAAGAGATTAAAGGTGTTTAAGGAAGACTCTTTAAACTTTTTTAGTATGATCTTAAAATAAAACCATGGGAAGAATCAGCCTTGAAAATTATCAAATATCTTCACATTGGTTAGAAACCAATTGTTAAGCTTTCTAGTTTTAGAAAGGAGTCTTCCTGGTAAAGTGACAACTGCACTGATGACCATTCTTCTGATGGAAAAAAGCTAGCTATATGTAACATAAAATTTTCTAATCCTTGTAATTAAACTAAAAATTCAACACATTCTGAAAAAGTGTTATTCCTACCTTACCATACTACTGCCCTGAACATTTAAAGAAACACTGAGATTGGTCTCCTGGGAATTCAGGATATGTTCTTCCTCTTACCTGTCATGGCTATCTATAATAAACAATACTTGAACATTTTTTTTGTTTTAAAAACATAGCCTGATAAAACATTTGTTTCTATCCTATCGCTGTGTACTTTTAATACTCCAATTTATTTTAAACCTGAAGTAGTCACTATCAAATTATATATGCAAGCACTATTTAAGAAACATATATGCCTGAAGTGGTGAACTAGAAAATTGTCATGAAGTGGAATTAGCAAGATGCATTAATTCAGAGTTTGCTGCACTAGCAGCTGTAATTTTTTTGCCACAAAACAGTAAAAGGAAGAGCAGCAAAAACTTAAAAGGACTGAAATTTAAAGTCATGTGAGAAATATCACAAACAGATTTTTAATTACATTGAATTTATATTAAAGGAAATATTTTCTGCCAGATTTAAAAAAAGTCATTAGCAACTGCATTATGGCTGACAGTATAAGAAAAACCTATAACCACTTACAGCATACGTAGGATGAATAGGACGAATGCAAAATTGATCAGTAAAACTTAGACGGCTAAGTATGATTCCAGTTCAATACCTGCAATCCATTCATTAATATCTTCAACTCTAAGAGTTTCACTGTTTTTCCTTATTTTACTACCTAGATTCCTCAGTGCAGGTATTCTACATCTGACTACAAAATCTGTTTTCTTCAAGTATATACTGTCCATGCTTTGAGTACTATGCAGACTCACAAGAGCATGGGAAGTATTAAGCCACAACACGAAGGCTACTTGGATAGCTGCCTCTCTGTCTCTAGGCCTTTAGCTTTATTCGCCACACTAACCATAAAGCAAGCGAAAAAGTTACTCTTTCCATGTCCTTATAAACAGTGATTTGTGTTTCATGATAATTCCATTTAAAAACATGTATACAGTGGAAAATTGCTACCCAAAGATCGAAGACGTGAATTACATTGCACAGTAGAATTTGATAACTCTCTTTAGGCCTCTGAAGGCTCCTGTTGAAATTGAGGATACGTTCTTTTTCTACACTCTACATTCTTTGCTCCAGCAAAGCAATTAACTGTAATTCTTGTTCTTGCTTCATATTAAGACCTCTTTCCTAGGACTCTTGCTTAAGTCAGTGTGTTTGCTTTTCACGAGAAGAGCATAGTCGACACAAAGAACTGGAGAACTGCCTAGATAATCAGGAAAGGAAATGAGAAAAGATACTGAATGGGTCAGAAAGCTGACATACTACCATGGGAAATAAAAAATACCCACCGAAACAAACTATGAGACTCCGATTTATTTCTTTCCTAAACAGTCAAGTGCTGGAAAGACTATGCTATTTTTCCACTCGTCTGAGTTCACAGAGCTGGCAGGCAACGATAAGGAGACCACCATCTACAAGACTGTTCTAATGGTTTCCACACCGTTAATCAGTGGTCAATATGGCCACAGTAAGTGGTCTGAAAACAGTCCACAGACAATGTCTGAGTTAAAAATTAGATAATTAAGGCAACTGATTAGTCTGGCAGAAATTGAGAGGCCTGACAGTGGTTCGCAGGTTTTCTGGATCAATGGATGACTGCTACACATTCTTACATGTTTGCTCTATTCAGGCTATTAATATTGTCTATAATACAGAGTAAACATACGGTGTGGATAATTCAGAGATTTGCAATTAAAAAACTTAATCATTTAGTTGTAATAATACACAATCTATTCACTATATGATGGCATGCTGCAAATTATCAACTTTGACTGTGAGGATCCAGAAACACAAAGAAGACGCTCTAGTTATGCCACCTGATCTTTCCTTTCTCTTTAACACTCTATCAAAAGAAATTCAGCTATCAGCAGCCTTTCTCCATTCTTTGGGGGTTAATGCAACCCATAATGCAATCTGCAAACCAGAGCTTGCCCTTCAACCTCCTTTCCATATGTTAGATATCAGTGTGAAAGATACTCTACCACATAGAGTAGAAACCTGGAAGATTTATCCAGAGCCTTTTTCCCAAAACCTGAACACTTTTTAACAGTTGTCTTCAAGAAACAGTGGGGGGGGGAAAAGTATTATGGTTAAGCACAAAATGTCACGAGAATGGAGATGCTCAGACACATAATGCATTAACTTATGTTTTGCTCAGCCTAGTTTTACAATGCAGCCTTCACAGAGGAATGGTAAAGAACCTCGGGGAACTTAAAAAAAATTACAGAAATCCTGAAAAGCAAAGCGGTTAATAACCACAGACATATTTACCGAAACATGCACTTTATCTACAATCATCAACACCTACTTCATTACACACACTCGAGTAACAAAGTTACTCATCTTCTGTCACTGACAATATAAAAAAGTCAGCCACGCTGTACCTAGGGCAGATGTAACATTTTTACAGTTATACACAATATTTAGTGTATCAATTTCTTATGAGCTATCTAAATGCTTAGACTTGGACCCACAGGGGGGAAAATCAGGTAATGTTAGTTTGCATGAATATGCCCTTTAATAGCCTCCTCAGGCCCCACAGCTTGCTAAAACAAACCACAAATCAACACAGTTTTTCCTACTTTAGTCACGCTCTAAAACAAACAGGGTGGGGCCCTGACAGTAATATCAACTCTGACACAAACCAGCAGCAATCAGAGCAATCAATCAGGATACGCCACTCTGGGGTTTAACCGCTGTTCCCGAAGGGGCTCAGCTTGCTGAGTGCATTGGTCATCAGGCTGAAGGGCCAAGCACAGTTATCGCTCCCTTGCCAGTGCAACGCGTCTTCCATTCTCACTGCAAAACAGATTCAAGAGGACAGAGCGCCCTGCACTGCAACTATTCCTGAGAGCGCCACGTGGATTTAAATCATCTCATACGTAGGACGACACAGAACTCTGTGCTTGTTGCTCTTAAGTAACTCCACTAAGCCAGTTATAACAAGGGGCATCATCACTTCTAAAGATGCCCCAGCATCGCATTTTTGTGCGGTCCATCCCCCTGCCTCTGTGCCAGGCGTGCTCCCAGCATGCCTGCAGAATTACGCTTCTTTAGGGACGGAGGATGAAGAATGTCCAACTTGTGGGTCCCAGTCCAATGAGTGGTTTTACAGGGATTCTGAAAGCAAAACTCAAGTGATCTAGAAACTCCTACTATTGACAGATTGTATGACTACAAACTGTAGGTGCCTAAAGGACACAGAGAATGGCAACCTTTGAGAATAATGCTTTTGGATTTAAATGCAAGAATCCTATTTAAGTCCTAAGGCCTCTGCAGATTTGCATGTCACAGTATAAATGCACACTGAATGAAGATGAAATGGGGGGGTAGGGTCCCATTAGTAAGCTGCACTATAATTAGGTAAAAGATCTACGATATAGCTGTATTAATTATGAGTCAGTAAAGTTTGAAATCAGTTATTTGCAGAAAAATATTAGTATTTTGCCCTAAAAAGTATAATCAAGACAAGATGCTCTGCCAACAAAAGACCTTCTTTACATTACAGTTCAATATAGCATGCATTTTAACTAATGATTAACAAGTCAAGCAGGTTTTGCA
Organism: Ciconia boyciana; assembly: GCF_034638445.1. Classification (NCBI taxonomy): domain Eukaryota; kingdom Metazoa; phylum Chordata; class Aves; order Ciconiiformes; family Ciconiidae; genus Ciconia; species Ciconia boyciana. Next base: position 25,661,154 of record NC_132937.1, read on the forward strand.
AGGACACAAAAAAATCTGCTATTTGCAGGAACAAAATACAAATATGCTCTTCTGATTCTAAAGTCAAAAAACAGTAAATATACACAGTATTACAGAATGATGCATCAACACCCAAATTAAGATCTGACATTACCACATACAAACAGGAAACATACCAAGTCTAAATTATATTTATTTCTCTGAAACTAATTATCTAGGAGTGCATATATTCATAAAAGCTATTTATGATAGTTACTGTAAAATGATTTCTATGAAATAACTTGCTTCAGATGGACATTTAATCAGGTTAAGAAAGAATGGGATGTTTCTGACAAAGTCCAATATAAATTAAAACCACTTTCCTTGTATTACACTTTCAGAAAAGCACTTCCAGAATTTTACTGGACGATCAAAGTAAAAATTCAGCCCTGCACTGCTGAACAACTACTGGAAAATGAAAACTGGCATTAAATAAGACCATTAAGAGCTATATGATATATCACTGTGCCTCCACAGTTCTCAAATTAAGATCAACTTTAATTCTTAAAATGAATTAGTCTAATGGAGAGTAAGGGAAGACAGAAGCAGCTACAAACACAGCTACATGTATACTGTTTTGATGTCTCTAATCGTTCAATATCAGTTTTTAAAGAATTAGGTATTGCATCTTTCATTTTTCAGAAGCCTGTGGTATCTCCTTAGTGCACAGCTTTGCTAAAACTCAGTGGCATATCCACATCATTAAAACATGCTAGTATTTGAGTGAAATTGCAGTGTTTTGAGAAATTTTGAGAAAATTTGAAACAACAACAACAACAAAATATAACTATCGATTCAGTGGCTGTATTTCATTCAACACACTGCTGCCTTGTGAAAAAAAGTTCCTCGTTGTACAAGACCTAAATCTACCCACATTTGATTTAGAGATAGTGCTTGATAAAGAGTATTATTACCGTTGGTTCCTCACCACCTGTGACAGTTGAAGAACGAGCTCTCCTAGATGGACCACTCTGCTGTTAAATGATAATTAATGTTACAGATAAGTACACTTAGTGATGAAGGTCACTGATTACTGTCACATCTTTAGCAGTAAGGAATCACAGACACTCAAATTTATTAAAAGAGAGCAATTAGATGGAAATAATGTTTAAGATAATAGCAAAAAAACTGAGTCATCACTCACTGATAACCAAGTCAGAATCTCATACCAAAACCACCAACGGAACCAATTGCAAGAGTTCTTGCATCTGATTCTATATGTTCAGTATTGCTAATGATAATAAGAAGAACATTTACTCTAAATGTAACATGATCTTATTCCCCCACTCCCCCCACAAATTTTGCATGTTCTGCCCATAAAAATGGTATTCAAAACCAAAATGGATACAATGTGTGCACAGAAAAAGTCAGATGAAAAAGATGGAAGTGGTACTTTGAATTTTCAGAAGGATTAATACAGTCTAGAACAGCACTGTATTTAGAAAGAAAGTATGTATTTAGTTGCTAGAAGATAAATTCTCATTAGCTTAGTAAGGATTAAATATGGTTAAGATCAGGTAACGTCCTTGTTTTCGAGCAATGCTTTCAATTCTGCTGTTTTGAACATCTGCTAATGAAATGAGTGTTCTACAATAATAAAGTGATAGACATACCACCAATCCCAATCCGACTACATCAGTTAAAGAAACCCAGACTCCATAAAGCGATAAGAAACCCAGACTCCATAAAGTGATATTAAATAAAGAAGCAGAGCACCTCTGGAACAGACTGCATTAGGAGACAACTTTGTCTAGTAGAGAGAGAAGACAGTTAAGGTGTAATTGTACCGGAAACCACACCACTGTTTACCCAGAAGAGAAAGGAAAGAGACAGATAATACTTCAGAAGCAGTCCTTTGAACAACAGCTATTCCATGCATCTCTAAGCAGCAAATGTAGATACTAAGACTTCTAGAACACGTGAAAAAATTAAACAAAGAGAAAAAACCTAAGTCATTGTAAATGTCTGCCAAATAGCAACAGAAAGAACAAGCAAAGGAGAGACATCAGCTTTAATAACAAACTTATTGATATACTATATTTACCCAGTATTTCCATTAAACAGATATACAGATTTGCTATTTGTAGATTCATATGTAATATATTTCTAATAAAAAATCAGAAAAAAAATCCTGCAAGAAAAGTATCATTTTAAAAAATATTAAACTATTTTGAAAATCTGAACAGTTTTACTCAAAAGCATATCTTGCACAATCCTATTTTAAGTAGTCTCTCTATAGCTTACCACCTTTGCAATCCTCATACTTGGGTTGTAGGACAAAATACGTAGAACTTTCTATCAATTAGATCAAAGGTGTGCATGGTTACGATGTGAAAGAGAATCTTTTTTCTAAAAAACATCTTTGTATCTTTTCCTGTTTGAAGAATCTACTTAAATGAAATTGCAGAAGCTGCTTACCTAAATCACTCAGATTAAAAAGCTACGACAGATGCAGTTCTATTCAGTTCTATCGTACAAGGACTATTGCGAAAAGGCTCCTTTTAACTACAACTAGGTAAAACACCAATCTTTTAAAATGTTATACATATTTATATATTCCAAGTAAAATCAATTTACAGGACACAAAAATATACCTGATAGGAGAGTCTTGTGGCTGCTGCAGTTCCAAGTGTAGATGGTGCTACTGCCCTCTCCTACCCCAGCTGAAAACACCCCTTGGAGGATTTTCTCCCTCCACTGACTATATACCTACAGTTTAGTAAACTAAATTTCTATGCTAGATAACTGAAGTTAGTGTGACTATGCACTCAGTCTCAAAACATTGTTCTCTCTCTTGAATGTCCTCATTTGAATTGCTGACCATGATAATATTAATTTGGTATCCATTACTATTTGGGATAGTCATATGCCCATACTGGTTACTGATCTAGGTCTGACTAGAACTGACCTAAGAAAAGATATTATTCAGAATCAGAGAATGTTGAAACAAAAAGAAAGAAATAGAAGTTAGCTTTGGTTTACCAAGGATAATTGAGACTGCTCAGCAACTGTGTCTGTCACGCTGCAAGATCTTAACCTTGAAGAAGGATCTCTTTGCTGGAAACAAAAAAAAAAACAGACAGACATCTTTAAGTTAAAGTGTCTTAAAAATGGGCTTTTATTCAGTAATTTTACTTTTCTCCCATTTAATCCAAACCTCTAAAAAATAATACTTATGTTGCAGTGTCTTTAGTTTTAATACTTCTACAGAAACGTGGCAAGCAATGAAAAATCTAAATTCTCCGCATTCCAACCTGGACTGTTTCAGATTAACCAAGAAAAGGAAAGTACTTGGATACACATCTTGTACTCATCTTTAGCATCCAAGTTACAATGTTTTATTGGCCTAATCCAAGCGAAGAGAATAGGCCATCCCATCTGGGAAAACACGCAGGAAAATTAACAGTTGTGGAATCAGCAGTAAAGGGGAAGATTAACTACAGACATAACGGGATGTGAAAATGCCATGGAACTTTTGAGAAAGTATTTTCAAGTCTCTTTGGAAGACGTTTTAGAGAACCTGGAGGGAGCATAAGCAGTATAAGGCAAATGTAAAACTTCTGGCTGAATATTGGCAATGTAGTCCTAGGAAAATCAATAAGCTAGAGAGTTAACAAATTTCTACATACGGCTTACTGCACCAGTTAACTCCTATATTCGATACTCGCACAGGGGCACGAGAGGATGCCAATCCTATGCAGGGGATGATTATGTGGTTCTCGTGCCTACGACCCCCTGAGCCTGTGGCTGGGAAAGCAGCAAGTTCGGCAGAACTTTCACTGGGATTACAGCCACAGTAGGAGCCTTGCTGAGATCATCTGTTGGCATATTAAGAAATTTCCAAATTTGCATCTTAGTACATGATGGTTAGCTTACTCTTCAATAATAACATTAAGAACAGCTTTAAAGTTTACTGTTTAACAAATGGCAGAGAGGTGCTCAGGAGTTTGCTGGCTGGAGTTAATCCAGAAATTTCATACAAAACCAAACTAACTGCTAGAGATAGAAATCTACATTGTAATGATCATTAGGGCACCTATAAATACAATATAAATAATACCAAAAGGACATTAGAATATACCCAATTACTAGACGGATTACTTATGTTTTACAGGTACAAACCTCTTTGTAACAAAATCTCCTGTAAACAATTAGTATCTACTTCTGTTTTACCAGCTAGGGTATATACAATTTCTCTGTTGAAAGGGGCCATTCATTTTTTTAAAGGAGAAATGTCAACATGAACAAATTCTGATAGAAAAAGATGTGATTTTTTTTTTTTTCCTACTATCCTAGAAACAGTGGCAGAATGCAGCAGTATTACCCCAGGTCAACATACTGACTCCAGGAACTCTGGTTTGAACTCGGTGAGGATCAGGTGATTTGCTATGAATTTCTTTGAAAAGGTCAAATAGAAAGGGTGACTTACATTAAAAATCCTCTGTCCCACATGATTTTGTAAGTGATGGGAAATGTTAACATAAAAGCAGGACAATTTGTCCAGCAAGAAAAAATTATAAGAAGGATGGAAAAAAAATCTGAACAATTAAGCTAAGAACATTGTTTCTTAGACAAAAATTAAGCAGATGGCACTTCTCTCAAAACCAGACATTGCAACAAAAACTGTAGCTGTAACACGGCTCTTCAGGGTGTGCATGCTTCACCTTGGTTTTCATTACTTCATGGTGACATTCACAGACGGCATGCATTATTGACAAAAATTAAGCATTAAAGATAAATCCAATCAAATACTGCGGATGAGATCTCAAAGTCTTAAAAATTTATTTACTTAAAAACTTACAGTATTTCTTTTTTAAAAAAAAATAAAGTCTTAATTTTCCTCTTTGCCTTCTAGTTTTGAACTTCCCAAGACACATCCTTCATGACCATGAATCAGAAACAAAAAAGCCCTAAAAAAAGCAGATATGCTAGCATGTCTGCTTGATACTAAAATGTAATTCCTCACAAACCTGTGAGATTTATCAAAAATAAGGTGATAAAGCACAGTGGTGTCAAGTGACTGAATTCCATTCCATATGGGACAGGCTCAGATTATAAGGGGTGCTATTATCTCAGGTGCAGTGACAAGAATCAGTAATTACATTTTCCACTTGCTACAATGGTGTTTTTGGGACTCGCAGCCACAGAGGCTTCTTCAGATCCCAAAATTACAAGGAAGACCTCCAAAGATAATTTCAGCTTTTACTTCTTGATAACAAGACTTTTGCTATCCAGTTAAAAAATGTTTCAGAAGGAACTAATATGCCATGCTAATATTCTTTATATTTAAGAAGGAACTAATGTTCTGCCTACATCAGTTAGCAACCATTGCCCTGCAGAATTAATACCTAGTCTACAAGGTGTAGTCCAACATAAGAAATACATCAGTATTAAAGTAATTTTGAAATATCCCCATAGCTGGTACCAAGACATCTAGAAGGTATTAGGCATGGCATCAGCAATCATTTTTTGTTACTCATGAGAAATCCCAAATAATGAAAAAACCACACAAATACTGTAGTCATGAGAGCTGGCAACAAAGCAAGCTATGAATAGAATATTTCTGTTGGAAAGGACCCACAAAGATCACCCAGTCCAACTGCCTGACCACTTCAGGGCTGACCGGTGTTCAATAAAACCCAGTATTTAATATAATCAATCAGCACCTAAACAGCATTTCACTTCAAATGCATTTTCTCACACAGCTTTTCTGTGCAGTTTGATTGAGGTTGTAAGTTCCATGTACAGAAACAAGCCTTGGTACTTCTTAAACTTATTTTGCATAATTGATACCTCATCTTTAATCAAAGAGTAACTAGCATTACCCTTTTCTGGGTATTAATGGTATGAGTATGAATGCACGAATAAACAAGCAAATGACCTACCCTATTTATAACCACTCACATGGGCACCCTTATGTACCACTGACAGATAACGAAGCAACACCATGAAGCAAACTACTTGAGAGGCATATCAGAAATGCCAACTCTTACTTGAAAACATCAGTCCTGAGAGCACATTCTGTTAAAAGATCAGTGTTTAAAAAAAAAAAAAAAAAGAAAAAAAGATGTAATTACACCTCGCTTCTATGTTATGCTAAAGATTAACATGAAAGGATTTGTCTGACAAATGTATTGACCAGCAAGTCTGAAGTGTTTTCTGGCATTACATAGATATATGAGGAGAGTGACAAAATACTTTAACACACATACAATCACTCCTCAACTATCTGTTGGCAATTTAGCTGTGTTGTAGATTAACTATGTATGGATGTAGAGACATTGAAGCTGTCTCTGTGTAAAAGAGCCAAAGGTCAGGCTGGATGGACTAGCCTAGGCACGCTGTTGGGGAAACGCAACTGTAAGGGCTTCTAGTTTCAGCCCACAACCTGCAGACCTGAGCCAGCTTTATGTAAAGCCAGTTTAGAGCTGGTGGGTTTGGGAAAAACCCTGGATCCAAGCTTCCTCCATGCAAAGTCATTAAGCTGATCTCACAAGCCTTCGGGAATCTGGATCAAGAGGAAACGTCACGTGGATGTACCCAGGCACATGGATTACAGCCTGTGTTCAGCTGGAAGTGCCAAACTTTTCCTGCCTACCTGGCTCAATCCAAATTAAGCTCTTGGATGTCTCTGTACTGTGCTTGCCAACCTCCAAACTGGGAGGATTTATTAGCCCAGGGTAAGCATTGTTCATTCACACGGAACCGGCCCAGACTTACGTGCTGGCTCAGGCTGGAGAGGCCGGAGCTGTGGGAAGCACAGTTCAGAGACACGGGCTGCCTTGACAGACACGCGAGGGCTACGCACTAGACGCTGCCGACCCGCTCAGGCTCTGCGTGCAGACCGCTGGGTGCCTCAGCAAGGCACCTCAGAGCCATTTCACTGCCACCTTTTTTCTGTTACTTTCAGTACCCCAACACCCTCTTACACTGGATAATACATGGTAACAGAGATTTTAAATGCTTTGACAATTTCTTACACTGCAAGTGTGGTCTGGTTATAATTTTTATTGCACTGATAAGAAAGATGTTATCACTTAATGGCTCATAAAAGAGCTAGTTTGGATAGGAATATAATTATTGAATTATTTTAATGAAGATAACTTGGCAGCTATACCATTTATTTATTATTTTTGGTGTAAAAAAATGTAGGCCCTGATCCTGCCACTGAAACTATTTGATTAATCTCCTGCCCTCCAACTGAAGGTCTACTAAAAGCTGCAGTTATCTACAAAAGCACAAGTGACCCTTTATGCAGATGTTTAGCCGTCAGAGCTATAATTTGCTAACCTCCAGATAACATTCAAATCATTATAAGCCACCTACTGCATAAGTTCTTTGTGAAAAACTTGTACCTAATCAAGATTCTATTTAATCAGAGCAAGAGTAAATACGATCTCTTATCTCTTGAATTGCAAAGGTACCTTGATGGCATATACCAAGAATTAAAAAAAAAAAAAAAAAAGAATAAATCACAGCACGATGTTCTGTTTAAAACTGACAATTGTTTTTTGTAATCAAAGAGACATAAGACATTCCCCCACTTGCAAGTGTAGTATCCTTATTTTTTGTGGTATCATCAGTCTGACAAACTAACGGATAACACAAATATAGAGAACATTTTTTGCTTTTACCTCAAGTAAACTCTTATGGTGACAGACAATTTTTTTCCAGACTAGCCATTTACAAACTCGTGGAGGATTTCACCAGAACTATCTAATTTCAATTCTAATCCTTTGTTAGTCTTATAATAGTTAATCCAGTAAACTATGAGGGGTTTATAAAATCCTAATATAAGAAAGCACATGCTTTAAAATAAGTACAGTTAAAATACTGAACTTGAGAAAAATTATCATGTAGTAAAATGGATGATGATTGAAAGATCATTAGCAGTTTTTCCTCTTCCCTTTGGAAATTCTTAGCTTGATACTCTCTAGTATCACATATTTTGTTTCACTAAAGGTATAAGAGTAGCAGAGTCTGAAGTTAAACTGACACAGAAGAAAACATTAAATCTAAACTGAGGAATTCTGTTGTTTAAGGCAGTTTGCTCAATGGTGAAATTATGATGCATTTTTTGGAAGATAATTTTAACTGTATGCTCAGGTTTTCCTGAGACCAGCAATTACTCCCCATCCGTGTAAATGATTCAGATTAGGTCAAACTAACAGAAGATTACAGCAATAGAGGTTTATATAGAAAGAGCAGCATGTCACGTACAATCAAAGAACTGAGTTGTTCCCCATTGGAATCAGGAGTGACCTGAAGTCTTCTGCTCAGTTCCTCAGATAGCTCCTGAGGACTGGTACGGGATACTGGAGATGCAGGAGGAGGTGGCAATGACAAGCTTAAGGAATCTCCACTTGCACTTGCCTCCTCTGAAATGGTTTCCCAAGGCTACCAAAAGAGAAGAAACTACGTTAAGGATTTATAAAGACAGATGGAGTCTTCTTTCCCTTTGCCTTCTCTGGGACCACCTCACTGTGGCAAACACAGGTGTGATAATCAGCCTTAATATTTAAGAAAATGAACCAATCCCTAGAACACACAAACAAACACTCAGTGTGAAGCAGTCGCAGGGAAAAATGGTTTTCATATTGACTTCAAAACGGTCTTCATGTTGATGATGACACAATGCTTTACGATTCAACACAGAAAATAATGTAGATGAAAAGATGCATTAAAAAGAGCTCTCATTAAATAAATTCTATTTGAAATTTTGTTCAAAATGTAACTAATTCTGCACTCTTACTAAAAACTTGTAAGAAACAACTGTTAATTTTAATTTAGAAAAAAACGCATAATAGAAAGGACTCATTAGTTTCTGCAAATCAAATATTAACAGGTCACGAGTGCAACAATAGTTTCAGCAATCTATTTGTTGCTCTGAATAACATTTAGTGAACCAAAACTAGCTTTCACAAAGAATTTTGTCTGTGAGTCACATAATAAAATATTCCTTAAAGTTGAATGGGATTTGAGCTTTGCACAAACTCTCACTTAGGCCTACAAACATCTACCAAATTTAATTTATTTAGTCTAGCTACAAATGAAACAAACACTCGCCCTGATTAATAAGATCTCAGAATTCTAACTAAAACCAACTATTTTGTGAAAAAAAACCAACAGCTTCTCTTTCCTCTAAATCAAGACACTAAAGAAAACTGAAGTACATGGCAGTTCCAGCCAGTATGTTTCCCTTCTTTTTACGACTTATTCCACTATTACTCAAAGCAGAATATTGAAAGTGTTTCTATCAACATATATATAACAAGCAATGCTTGGAATTATAAATGTTTCTCCCAGCATTTGTACAGTATTTAATATTGTGCATACATTATCAGGCACCCACAAATGCACGGGCCCTTGAAAGTATAGCTCTGTTTAGGATTTTTATTGTGTCACTGGTATTGTACTTAGGCAATTTCCATAAACACCATGTAAAAACATTGCTATGTATGTTGTATAGTAATTAGCTTACAAATGAGAAACACATCAGCTTGAAGTTTAGTCAACTTCTTAAAACCAAGACCTTTACATACCTCAGGAATGTCTCCACTCTCCATAGGCTCTGGTTCCAAATCTTCACTAATGTGTCTCCGAGAGCGGAACCGCCTATGGGCTGCTTCTTGGTTTATTTGTCTGATATTGTTATCTGAATCAGATCCCACATCACTGCATAGTAGGGAAATTAAAGCATGTGAAGGAGAAAAGAACAAGAAAATAATGCATGTTAAACTAAAGCACCTACCTTGTCCATTGCTTTCAAAACCTCATTAATGCTTCTGATTATAAAAATCATTATTCTTGCATATGCCATGCTTCATAAATAGGAGACCGTTTAATCCCTCAAGCCAAAGTAAATCAAACTGGAAGCGCTTCACAGATGTCACGTAACAATGGAAATTAACATTCTTTACACATCAAAGTTGGGCGAGTAGAAATGGAAGTCCACACTGAAATACACTAACCCATCATCACTCATCCTTTCCTGTACTGACCAGAATCATTCCTGACACCGAGATTTTACCTTTGCCCCGTCTTTATGTCAGCTATTGCTTTCCTTTTTTTGATAGCCAAAGCAAATGCAAGCTGTTGTGCTATGGATAACTTTTTGAACTGGCTGCAACCGCTAGCTTGGCTCACACCAGCAGTGGTGGAAATGGAAAATGCCCCAGTTCCCTCAATGGAAACCGCCCTGGCTTGTGGGCCTTCTCGGTGTGCACAGCTAGATATAATCTCTATTACAGTACTCGATGGGCAGATGTTGTCAGAAGGCAGCATTGTATTTGAACCTCTCCTTCAGGATGAGGGACTGTAACTTTGAAAGATGGCTATGTTCAGGAAAAACTTCTTTGTGCAATCATTTTATCATTGCACATTTTAAAGAACTATGAGAAGTGAACTAGTCTCATGTTCCTACTGCAGACATGGATGGCACAGCACTCAATGTTTTTCCTTGATGACCAACTTAGTATCTGAGTTACTGGCCTAAAAGTGAGAGGTTATATATCCTACTTGCAACCTCACAAGACCTCCTGCTCCTAGCGGTTTCATAAATTCACAGAATTTAAAGGCTAGACAGCATCGTTCTAAAGTCTTCATTCTTCACCAAGCCTTGTGTCATGCATAAAGTTTATCAGTAGTAATTATGCATTTGTTTCCAAACCACCTGTGATGATACCTAGCTAAAAGCAAACCCCTGAGGCATTCATTTTATGCACCCATCTGATGATGATGCTTTCTAGTGACGATTACTTTTTGGTATCTGCCAGTCAAACATTTCTGAATCCACGTACTCTTTACTTCATTTAGCATAATCAGATTACAAGGAGGTGCTAAATCAAATAATTTATAAAACCTGCTTTTTTATAGACACTTATTGATCATTACCAACCATAACAATAGCCATTGATGAGATTTACTTGACAAAATACACATTGCTTAGTAAATAACCCAAATAGTTCAATAGTAAATAGTTCAAAACATACAGAATGAAATTCAACTCAGTTCTAAGATAAACGCATCAGAGAAGAACAAATAGTGCCTTAAATAAGGACAACACATATTTGCATAATTTAGCTATGATTATGAATACTCAAGAAAGAATAACCATTACTGTTGTAATAAGCAATAGTGGAAGAACAGTTGCTACATAAAAATAATGCAAGATGTTTACCTAATATATGATTTCAGTATAACTCTTAACATTGTCAATTATACATACTTTTTAAAATGTAAGCTTGCCACAGCTTTATAAATCTAATCACAAGAAACATATAATGAAGACTTGAGCAGGAACTCCACGTAAACACAATCAGTGTACATAGATAATGCGGTCTATACACTGAATAATAATCAGGATCTCCTCAAAGTTAATCAGTTTAACTTAATTAAAACTTAGCAGAGTTGACTTTTTTTTTTCCTTACCTTTCCAACAGTCTCTATAGAAGAAAGTAATTTATTCCTGTTAAATTACTTACTGAAAAATCCCACATCTGTCTCCCAGTATTCTAAGGTACATTGTCAATGCACTGACTTCCCTCCCACCCCTTCAGATTTCCTGGAATTTCCCAGAATACCTATGTGTATATGTGGTTTCCTGGGGGTGGGGAAGTCTCTTCTCATTCTTAAAAAAAAAAAAAAAGATGTTTCCTTTTTAACTGAAGACCTCCAGGTTTTGGTTCTCAATTTAGTAGCACATCTGTGAAAATTTTTCCATTAATAAACTATAGTTCCCGATACATAGCACAGTTAGCACCAAAATAATAATTTATCTGTTACTGAAAAGAACAGTGTGTCTTTATAAACTGCTTGGTAAAAGTCTTGCTTAAGACTTTTTCCAGCCTTGAATTTGTAAATTCAAAATGGTTATGTTTGTTGGAAAAAATCACTACTTATTAATAATTTTGCACACATCCACAAAACATTGCACTACACTGCCACTTACATTAAACTTGGTCGATGCCACTGAGTAGTCCTGTTGTTATGGTTGACATAGTAAGTCCGCCCCAGGTTGTCCACCTTTTCTTCCCACCCAGGAGGCAGCGGAGGAGGTGGTAACTCCTCCTGACGTTGAGATGCGGAGTCACTAGAATCAACCACATCCCATCCATGCTTTGGCGGGGGGGGGGGGGGGGGAGATGAGGGAGAGAAAAATTTTAAATTTTAAAGTTCACTTTAAAGAGAAGTTATTTCATTGCTGCTTACATTAGTGTATAGGTGCAGATTCTGAAAATTTTTCAGAGAGAAGTTCAAAATTATTTAAATGTAAACCATATAGAAATAGAATAAGCTCTGTGGTTACAGTGTGCACCTCGTGCTTCAATGACAAAAACCCTAAAATCCCATCAGTCTATTACAACAGGGATTCCCCAACGTATTTGGGTGGTTGCTCGTTTGTTCTAGTGGTGGCCAAGAGCAGATTCCCAGTCAAGAAGCCAAAGAGAACCAACTGCTAACTTTTGAACTCAGAGACGTATGGCTTGGGATGAGAGTCCTCATTCCCAAGATAACAGACAACTGGTGCACACTATTAGTAAGGCAGGCAAACTTGGGCTGACATTCACTCTGTCAGCCCTAATTGTAGCTAATTCTTAAAATGGATGATGGCTGATAGGAGTGCTGCAAAGTCTTTAAACCTGCTGTGCTTGCATGAGCTTTATTCTCTGCAAAGTCAAAGCTGCCAGGGAATAAAGAAACATGTTATAATACCTATTTTGAAATGGCCTCTGAAGAAGAGGTACCATTATGTTTATAAATTACTTGCATAGACTTTCTGTATTCTTCTGCTTGGCATGACTTCCACTTCTACTTGCTCACAAACTGAGTCAGACAAACTTTAGAATTCATTGTGGCAGCTGAAATACTTTGAAATACTTGAAATAGTTGAAAAATCCAGGGAAAAAAAAAATGGGGGGGGGCAGGAGAGTAAGCTGCCACTAACACTGCTACCAGGGTTTTACCTTTCAAAGGTACTACTTTTTCCACAATTATACTTAAATCTCTAATAACTTGAATGCTTCCACAAGCATTAAGCCTTACCTCAGACTCATCCCTTTGATCATTGTTTTCTTCCTCTTGGCCACCATTTTTAGGCATATAAGCCATCTTCAGTCTCAAGAAACCCTTTACACGAGATTTGTGGCTAGAAGACAAGGAGGTACGTTTCATTCAAAAACCCTTAAATAGCTGCAAATAACAAACTTTGAAGTAGGAAATGTTTTAAAATACCAAGGTCCTCTCCCTCACCTTCTTGGTCTGAGAAGGAAATCCTTAAATGTGTATGGCCTTTCCATGGTTGGGTCTTCAGTCTATAAGCATTTAAGAAAATGGCAAATTAAAGGGCTTGCCCACAAGTACAGAGACATATACAGAACATTCACATCGCAGATGCCGTAGAAAGGCTAGAGAAGATGTTTCAGTAACAAGGTTACAGCAGGCAGAGCCCTCCCTGTGCGTTACCGTTAGATGTCAATGCACAGCTGCAGAAGCAGTCCACGAGATGTCACTGCAAATACCAGCGACGGGCACCAAGGCTCATTTGTACGTGGACACAACAGTCACAACTCGGAAAAAGGTGGAAAAGACCAACTAAACAAACCCCTTCCAACTTTTTCCAGTCACCCAACAGCAGTGTCAGAAAAGGTTGCATCCATTTAGAAGCAGTATTTTTTGCACATTAGAAAGTGATGAAATAAAACTCCTCCTCAGTTGGCCTTCATTTTTCATTTCAAAGCAGTTGAGACTTTCAAAAATAATTAAGACTTTGAAATCCTTTATGAAGTACATAAGTAATATTATCAGGCTGACAGATTACATCTTCTGATTTCCATGTAACTGTAAGTTTCATAAACTTTCAATCTTGAAAACTTTGTATTAGATGAGAATTTCAGCTTTCTTATCAAATAAGTTACATCCTTCGTGTCTGCGAGAACATGGACACTATAGGTACAAAACTAGGCATTTAAAAATGACAAGGTAAATAAGAGACTCAGAAATCCATATACATGCTTAATCTGTTGAATGTTTGGGGTACTTTATTCTAATCGATCATATGATTTGGGCTGACAAAATTGGAAGCGTGAGCTGTGTTACACTGAAGGAGTAAGCGCGTTATCATACACACTCCAGTAAGACTAGAGATCTAGTACCTCGAATTAACACCAAACTTTCTCAAAATGAGCACAAAGTTAGTGGGTGCTTCTCAGAATGTTGCACCCGGCTGCCATCCACTAAAAAAATGATACTCTATTTCTAAACGCTTTCCCAGCCCTATCCCTACAAATAGGAATACTTCTCAAGTCCAATTCTTTAACTAAACTTTCTAAATACAGAATAATCTTAACGCCCAGACTATTATTCATTACAAGGTTTGTTATCTGTTGTATTTCAAAGTCAATAAATAAGAATTTAAAAATCAATCCTAACTCCTTATATCTGAGGTATTATACCAAATACCATAAAGACTTTCACTGCATGAACTCTTATCCCGCAAGGCATTTCCTGTAGTGGGTGTCCACTTAATCTGAGACAGACTTCCCATTTTTTCAGAGAGATAGTAGATTTTAACCAAATCAACAGGACATCAAAGCATGCATGATTAATAAGTACTGCTTTTTAGTACTCAACTGTAAGTAACGTACATAAAATAAGAAGCCATATATTTTAACCAAATTTTGTAGATAGTAATTAGACAGTATTAGAGAAAACAAGGATTTTGACAAACAAATCAGCAGCACAGCTAGAATGAGAAAGCAAACTTTTGTTAATAAATACACCACAATGTCTCTTATTAAGGTACTGCAAGGATGAATGAGGAAAATATTGATTAGAACATAAAGATATACAGTATGTTTCCCTGAGCATCCAATTAGTACACGCACCTGAACAAGCATATAGCTAACTAACTGTAACAGAGTATGAGAACACGCCCGCAGGCAGGTCGGTAAGCACCCTGCGGAGACGCTGCTACCTTACGGCTATAGAAAGAATGACCGTTCTGAGATACGTATTGCGAGTTGTCCCAGAGGGAATTTTTTGGGAAAAAAGTGGCTTCTGGAGCTGAAGAAAGTGTCTGCGAAGATGGAGAGTGAGGAAGGATTTTGTACAGGAATCACATTCACTTTCTAGTGAGCCTAGAAGAAATGGGCAGTTCTGGACTGCAAAATTTGATCATTTTAGCACGATGGATTTTATTCTTCAATGGCAGTTAAGTAGCTGAACCAGGAAATTTTACAATCTTGGATTTTCTATGTCAAGACAGTAGAAGACTTTAAATCAATTTGAAAAAGTTTAGCATTCCACTCAAATATGAGCTAGAAAGAGATAGGCATGCTCATGTTCCACATAAGTCCCCAGTGAGAGAAGAGAGTTGTTCTCTTCCTACAGAATATGGAATGAAAACAAAAAGCTGCTAATTCCTCAAAACAGCTCACAGAAAGTGTGTGACATGTCTATAGCTCTATCTCAAATCTTGCCGATGATTTTTAAATATTAAAAATAATGTTTACTAAAAAGGAACTTTAAAACACTAGCTGACTCTGCAAAATAGGCAAGCGCTAATACATCCCTCATCATTTTATATTTCATAGCACATTTTTTGCAGGACACGTAGCTTAACACTGGAGGACTTTTTCTATAGTTATATACAGGCTATTTAGATAATGTCTGTGCATATGGATACATGTAAATGGAAGTATACACACAAGTACAGATAAAATAATACTACATAATACAGCTCATATGAGAACAGAATGATGCATTTTTCATGAGAATACAGTTCCCATGAATTCAGTTTGTTCCATCATATTTTTCAACTATTATAGTTTATAAGCCAACAACAACAGCGTTATGACTCAAGATCAACCATAACAGACATATCTAAGTAAGCATCACTGTGAAAGTCAGTACAAAGCCATTTTCCGCCTACAATAACAGCCATCAATAGCAAGAAGTCAAATTCAGGCACAAATAGCAACAGTAGTAACAGCCATGCTAAAATTGACACCTTATTTCGATGTAAACATTTTCAATAATTTCCATAATTCCCCTGTTCACCATTCAAACACAAAATACCCCTCCCAGTTCACGGAAGTGAGTAAGATTAACATGTACATCATTTTTAAAATATTAACTACATCCAGACAATGTTAGTAATCCAAAACATGATATAATATCAGAAAACACTTATACCAAACATAGAACAATCACTGTATAAAGATATACATATATATGCATATATGTAGAATTTAGTAGAAAACTTTGTGAAGTAGAAAGTGTATTTTTTACTATTTACAGAGAAGATTAAAAACAACTGCAGGGTTTCATACTTTTTCTGCCTTGTGACCTTCTAACTTCAGTTCTTTCATCAGTGATTGAATTCAGCTTTGAAGCATCGGGTGAAGTACAGTATGAATACAAAAAGACAAAGGAAACGCTTTCTTGGCACAAACATTTTCTGCAAAGTTCATTTTGGGTTTTTGTCTACTAAGTGAAAAAGAAGACTAACCATACAGCAATACTGAAAAACCGAAACTGAAGCAAATCTACCCAAGAAATAAAGAATTCACTTTTACTTATCTTTGAAAATTGTTTTGACTGAGGCTTTTGCAGCACGGGATGGTAGTACCATAGACATATACCTAGTGTCATGTAAAGTAAGGTTTCTAAGCAATGTATAGACTTTATCTGCCATGGGCGCAAACTGAGGTTAACTTCAAGCTTCATACAACTAGATTGTCATATGGGCCCTCTTTGTTCCATCACTTCACCTTCTTTGACGGCAGGCTCTGTGTAAAATAAGTCCTCATGAAATACCCAACACCACCGATGTAATTTCAAAAAATCCTGATTTTTAGTTATTTGTTTTTTCAGTACAGCATCCCTACAGAATCTCCAACCCAGCACAGCGTCTTCAGCCTTTTCAGCAGTTTCCAACAGAAACAGATTTGATGAGGGCCCATCAACTGAAAGCAGAGGCACAGACCTCTTGCTTAGACTTTTTCACTGAAAGTCTGGCAGTGAAAGCTTGAATGCACTGGAGCCAGTACCAATTGTGCCACTGTCTTTATTGGACTATGATTACATTTAGGACAGTATTCACTAGTCGCTATACGTTGAGCATCCTTCTGTGGACAGATTATACGCACAATCCATAAAAACCTGAAGATGGAGTTTCACATCATAATTTACAGACAGCCAGTGCTACATCAATTCTATGCTCGTAGAATTCAAGGAGGAGAACCCCACCCTTGATTATATAGTAAATAGAAATTCCACTTAATTTAGGCTGGAATTTTCCTTGCTGTGTGAAGACCATGCAGAATCCTGGCTGCCAAGAGGAAACCAGACAACAGGAGCTTTATAGAAGTACAGAACAAGCTTTACACTTAGAATCTCCCCATTTATTAAGAAACAAAAACAAATAGAGAAAACATTACCACCCTCAAATCAAATACCTCAAATATTTGATTGTTGACAATAAAATGATTCAAACTCTATGCCAATTACTTTTAATTCTTTGCTATTAGAACTCTTACTGCTGGCAAAGAATTAAATGTTCGCTAAAATAATGAATTTACCACACAGTTATTGCAGCCTTTTGGTTTTCCATGGATTTGCTGAAGCAAATCTGCTAAAATGAAGTTTAATTGGGCTTATCTATATCACCTGTCTGTTTGCACTAAAGGTTTCTCTGACCATAGATGTGCATCCCTTCCCATGCACATCTGATGCAAACCAGCAGAACACACCTCTATGTCACCACTTCCAACAGCAATGCAAGTCACCAATTGAAGTCATGAGTATGTCTTTCAGCAGCAGTGCTGACTGTAAGAGTCTCCCCTCCGGAGATTATTCCTGCCCCAAAGCCAGCACAGCTGTTTGCATGGCCATTTCATAAACTGGCCCAAGGAAACAGTCCGAGTTAAAAAATAAACCATCCAAAACTACCTAGTTAGGAGGAACGCAGACCTAGTTCACCGCGTGAGCGTTAGACCCAGGATAATTAAGCAGGCAACAAGAGGGTGCGAATAAGCGGCAGGGGTCTGCCCAAGCAGACACCACTGCTTACAGCAATGCGCACTGAACTAGGTACCCAGGAGACAGCGACGGCAGTACCTACAAAACCTGGATTTGCATCCACCGTATGCGTGTCTACTGTGAACGTTACCTCTCCCTCTCTAGCCAGAGTTCATGACACGCGAGGAAGAGCAACCCGCCAGGCACACGCTGGCCCGACGCAGTGGTGCAGCAGCTCTCAGCTAATGCGCTCCAGTCATCTCACAGCTCACCTCTGACGCCTAACAGAGATGCCAGATGTGAAGCTGTCATACCTCAGTAACTAAGACTTTACCTATCTGTATAAAACAAACTGAGGTACCTGTACAATGATATGTTTGGTGTTTCAGAAAACATCTGTAAATAAATGACGCTGAAAGCAGGCATTAACCCAAGTATTTAAATGCTAACTTTTAAAAAAAAATAGAAGAAAACCCTCACAATATCAGCTTTTCTAAGTTATTTGATTCGTATTTCTTAGCATATAATGTATTTAAGCTGTTTAAAATTGGGAAAACATCCAATACACCTACTTCCCTATCCCATAGGAAGGGCAATAGGCACCTACATGCCTCTTACAGAAAAAAATCTATTTATACACATATAGAGATTAAAAGTTATATGTATGCATATTAAAAGCTATAATGTATGCTCTGACAATATCACAGCTTGTATAATCATTATTATCAATAATGTCTAACAAATGCTGTTGTATGTGCTATGGCACTTATGAATATCTCACTATTCCCATTATTACTTAGGAGTCCTTCAGATAAGTTTACTTTCAATCAGTAATAAATACAATAATTTTACTCAAATTTGCTACTAAGGTCAGCAATTTTATAACATTTTCAGAAGAACTGAATTTTTGTAACTTCTTAAGACCCTGTCATGCGGGTTCAGCAGTTTCTCTGCTTTCAGTCTGTGGCTGTTGGCTTTACAAGATCTGAAGCAGTATCAAAATGTACTATCCACTTTCCCAGACAGAACTACTATCCCGTAACCCTAACAGCACATTATTTAGACAGAAAATCAAACAGATAAATAGGACCCAAAAAAATGTGGTTTTTTTCAACATTTTAACAAAAGTTCTGCAGGAAATGGAGTTTGCTAAGGGAGAATACAACTGTTTCAACTTTAAGGGAGAATCATGAAAAGGAAGAAGCCAGAAGACAAATAGGACACTAATCACCAACGGGAAGGTGAGAAACAGCCAGTCTATTGGCCACATGTCATTCATCAATTGACTCAGGCCAGACAAGCATTTTAAGAAAGAATCAGGATGAGAAGTGAATCCTGGATGTTGAGAAATTTAACAGATACCAGAGAACAACTGTCCTCCTTGTCCCTGCAAGGGGAACCATCTCTCCCAATTCCTGTGCATGGTGGGGCTTTGTTGTCCATATAATTTTTCTTTTAAGCCTCTAATGCTATGCTGGGAATGCTTGTTTTAAGAAAATGTAACTGGACTACTTATGGAAATAAATTCTACACAACATCAGGGTTTTTCACATCTGGTGACGACAAAAAAGAGCGTGCTGAGACAAAAGCACTGCTTACCGGAAGGTGACTAAGAGGCACATCCACTTGACCCAGGAAGTCGTCTCTAGTCTGTCAAATAGAAAAAAAAAGGCAGAAAAAGGAGTAGTTTTACCTCTTAGGTCATCTTTACATCAGAAAAGCAAAAAATGATACACATCAATCCAGTCACAATGAAGCAAAAATAAAGATGGTTGAGTACTATTATTTTAGTAACTACCAGTTTCTACCCCTTTGTTGTTGCACATTATCTGTTGTTATAATTTATTTATTTCAGCAGAGCATTTTCTGTGACAGTCCACAATGGCTCCTTAGTCCACGGTGTATATGTTAAGTACTGATGAAATTCTGTTTCCTCTGACACCCTATGCGTAATTCCAAGCACAAAGTAATAATCTACTCTTTCCATGAATGAGTCGCCACATTCATTAAAAAGCAGAGTGAAATTACTGTTCAGCATGTCGCTGAAATGTTCACGTCAAAACTTGGTGATGGTTTTTTGGGTTTTTTTTTGTTTTTTGTTTTTTTTTTTTTTTTAAGGAAAACCTCATATGCATATCTGACAGGGAAGGGAGGGGAACCCAACATCCAAATGGTGAAGATAGAACTGCATGAATTGTAAACATTTTTCCCCCAAAATAAAAATTTGTTTTATCACTTGGCCAAACAGAAACCAAAGTATTAGAACTTTTTGGGTTTTTTTAAGAATGCTGTTTCATTAATTCAGAATGCTTACTTTGTGAGGAACAGTTATACACCCTTAAAAACAGCCTTTTGAGTAATCCTGTATTTCCCACTTGAAGACTTGACCAGTCATACGCCACTTCAGGTTAAGCATGTGGATGTGGCTATACCAACATTGGGGCCACGCAGCGCCATCACAAATTCACTTACACACAGTGAAGTCCATAGAGAAGTGATAAACACTACTTTTCTGCATGTTCTTCACTGTCTGTTCGATCCCCATCTTCTCTCAGAGTGAACAATCCAAAGGCACCATCTCCCACAAAGGTAACCACTGACAAGCTGACTGTGGGACCTGGTCTCCACCTAACTGTACCTTTATTACTGGGTATTTGAAGCTTTATTCGTAACTCCACCAACTATATTCCATACCCATTTTGGAACTATATTCCATACCCATACCTATACCCAAGATGAAAGGATAAATAGAGTCCTTCAAGGTCTAGAAGTTCAAAGACCTATCTGATCTTTGCAATACTCAGTGATTCTTGAAGATGCTCAGACTGGACTGCGTGCAGTGGCCTGATCACCCATTTATACCTACCACTTTAAAGAGCATAAAAATTCACACAAGATCTCTCAGTGCACTTCTAGCAATCCACTTACAAGGACAGACAGAAGAAAAGGAACATGAAATATTAGCAGAGGTGGACAAATGAAGGATAAACTTTGAGAGGGAAAATGTGCACTGTTATCACTTACTTTACAGCTCAATAAAGCCTAGAAAGAAATAGCTCTCATCAATTTTCTCACCAAACAATGTGTGCTCAATCTATATATTCAATTACACTAGATATAATATTTCTAGCTGAAAATATTTCTGTACTGAATGGACTGTGATTACACTAGATATAACATTTCTAGCTGAAAATATTTCCGTACTGAATGGACTGTGATTGTTTTAAATAAATTATAACTTTAAAGCACTTCTCAGGTGTTACTTCAGCATTTAACGATTTTTATGATTAACAGTGTCACCTGAAGAGCAGAGTTGCACTGGTACCTTTTATTGTCAATTAATCTAAATCTCAGGGGTGATTTTTCTTTAAAATGTGGCTGTTACTATCCATCCCACTTCAACACATCCCTGTGCAAACCAAAAATGCAGGCCATCTCCCTGTTGGAATTGCATACACATGGATCAGTTGATCTTCCCTACTGGTAAGTAATAGAGGGCAACCCAGAAATAAAATCAATAAAAAGCACAGACAGTATAGTCAGGCACTGCATGGAGAGATTCCTTTCTGTCTCTTAGCTCTGCACTACTTCAAAATGCTATGCATCTGAGTAGCTTACTGGTATTACAAAGTACCCTGGAACGTGACAGAGTACCCACACACTGAAAATGACTCAAGTCACGCTCCCACCAAAATATAGTTCATAATGAGAATAAGACCCCGAGGAGCAGCATACTGGCCTGCGATGCCTGGCCCAGGTGCTCTCAAGGGCTGTAAAGAGGAGTAGTGACTGGACCAACGATATTCAGAAGAAGCTGTACAGACACCAGATAAATATTCCACTTTCTCCTTTATGAACAGTTCACCTTTCTGATAGATTTTCATCGACATGTTTGCACTTAACCTAACTGGATGCACACAGTACCACTTTGGACAGTATCTAGGGAGAGCTGTGTGAGGTTGCCCACATGGTAGTGATGTGGACGTGCTGAAAGTCAGCTCTGCAGCTAATCTGATCTACTCATTGATTATGATCGCAATCTGCTCATTTATAACAGCAATTCACTGTTCTAGCGACTCGGATTAAGATTCCTTCCTTCCTTCCTTCCTGTGAAGAGAGCCATTAAAAACATGGCGAAAAAACCAACAACCCAGAAAGTCCGCAAACACACTGAGGAGCCCCAGGCCATTTCTTGTTGAAGGGAGAGGCTGCGGGAAGACAGTCCTGAGCCTCCCTTCGTGCAACCAGATCCTCAGAGGAATCGGGCAGCTTCTGAGCCCCCGCAGAGATGACAAGCTGCACCGCGGGGCACCAGGGGGTTGCTCCTCCCACCCCTCACCAGGAGAAGCCCCCTCCTGCTCTGCACCCCTCAGAGGTTAACCAAGCGCCCACCCTCAGGGCTGCAAAAGCTCTCCCTGAGGCGGACACGGGGTCCTCACAGAAGGGATCAAAAGAGGGATAGCAGGGATGTCACGCTGCTGTCTCTACACTCTCGATTCCCACCAGTGCTTATTATTTCTTTCACAATCCACCCACGATTGAGGAAACATTTCATCTTAGGATAATTTTGGCCTGAAACTTGGCCAACCCTGAAACAAATCGTTTGACTGCAGATACTTTTTCATAAATCAAAAATACACAGGATGTTCTAAACACAGGGTAACCAAGTGATGTGGCCATATGGACAGCTGTCACAAGGAGACCTACCCAAAAGCATCATACAGACCAAATGAGGCCCAGGCTTTATCTGCTCATCTCTCAGTGACCAGATGAGGCCAGAGCAGTGAGACCAGAGATCCTCGCCGTGGGGAGGCCAAGCGGAAAGCTCTGCCAAAGGAGCCTGCGTGGCGTCTGCCCGGCTCCCAGGCTGTGGCGCGGGCAGGAGAGGAATTGGGAAACACAGACGCACTGCAAGCAGCCCCACGGCCGTGCCAGGCGCTCAGGGAGGGAGGCTGGAGGGTGGTAGTAACCCAGGAAACTGCCAATAGCCTGCGTCACGGGGAAGAAGTCACAGAGACCGGCTGGAGCCCCTCCACTGGAGCCCACTGGAGGGGTGCTGTGGGAGCTGGGAAGAAGTGAAGAGTGGAAACAGGCCCTGGTGGGGCGTGCGTATGCGGGTCCCAGGCGGTGCAGGCTGCTGAGCCCGAGTGGAACCGCCCCGGCAAAGGCGCGCTGCTGGGCAGGACACAGGCCGTGTCCCTGGCACCTCGAGGCCACCACGGGGCCAGGCACCGCCAGGCCAGGGCTGCCCCGGCCCGTTCTGCTGAGTGCCCGGATGCAGGGTGTCAAACAGAAACCTCAGATGAGAAACCACCACCCACTCGCAACACCCAGGTTTTATTAATACAGGAAATCTAAAATTTATGTCATTGAATGGGGTGGTTCTGTTCTTGCAGCTACTCCATCCCAATTCCCCTATAACCATGATGCTGTACATCAGATAACAGTAAGTTAATAAAACATAACAATGAAGCAGAAAACACTGATTCTTGTAGCTTATTAAGAGCTTGAACAATGAAGGGAATACTTTTCTAAAGATTTTTAAAAGCTTATTTAATTGAATATGAATATATAATGTTTCCAATGCTATAGACACATGCACAGATAAAAGATAACTCCCTTTAAGATTAATTTATTTTAAAGCTAGACTTAAACCATATATTGACAATCCTATGCTTATCAAACATTTCAGTATCTTACCTAAACACGATGAATTCTAGCATTTTGATCTAAATTGGAAATTCAACAGAAAGGAATGAAATTTTGGCAACAGACGAGGTATAAAGTAATTAAATAGCATATACGTGTTTGCTCTGTGAGCTGGTCACTGTGCTTGATGTATACTTGGTATTCATTAGTAAGATATGAATTTTCAAAATAAAGCATATTGCATTCTTCAAAAATCAACTGTCTGTCAGGGAAAACAATTTCTCCCAGATACTGTTTGTGATACCAGATATCAGCCCTAGTGATTCCCAAATAACCTGCTGCTTATTTATAACTACACTATGCACAGAATTCCAGGAAGTGCATACTGCTGCTCCAAAGCCAAGTTTACATATTTCTCATAGCAGAGCATTAAGTTTAATATTAAAATTCATATTTTATATGATAAAATCATAAGAATTCTGTTTCTAGTACAAAGATAGCATAAAGTCCAGTGATCCCCAAAGCATGGACACATACTGCTGTGCTATGTGCCCATGGAACAACACAAAAAGAGTATCTGCACCAAGGAGCCTGCGTTTTTTCCAAATTTAAGTAAAAATAGCTAACAGACTTTTCATTACAGAATTCTGACTATCGATCTTCTTCCTAGAAACTACTGGAAAAACCTGGTAGCACGCACTGCTTTTAGAGAATTAACGTATTTCGCCCTTAATATTGGCAAATACCAAGTACCTTCCACCTCCTGCTTCAATACAGTTACTTAAATATCAGCTACTTAGAAGAAAATATATACCTATTTCTAGATCTGTTCATGCAGCTTTTCATTCAAGAAAAACACGGACATGGAAAATTTTCAGGTTGGGTGGAAACAGAACTGTGGCCAGACACGGATGCAGTTTCACTACATATGTGGGGGAGAGGGTCCTTCCTCTGCGCCTGACCTGGGGAGGAAACCCCACCATGGGTTGGTGCAGACGGTGCGGACATAAAGAGACAAGTCTTCAAAGTTCCCTCGCGGTATTTCTCAACAGACACACACACACAGGCGACTTACATGCAAGTACCAAGCCCGAGATATGCCATATATTCTGTAAGTAGACATGCTGTAAGTATACCACATATCTATCTGATTTTAACATATCTAGGAATAATGAGAACTGCTGCATCTACACTGAATAACTTATTTTATCTGGTAGTTCCAGACGCTCTGCAGCCTGGCTGTGGCTACAGCCACAGTGGTAAACTGGGCTGTAAGAACTGTGCAAATTCCGGACTGATGTTAAAAGTCTTCACTTCTACCCAGATCAGGTTTTCGGGAGTAAAAGTAAACCCAGCCTTAAAAGCAGCTGAACCAACAAAATCTGTTTGTCTGTGGCTTACAGTGGAACTGAAAAATCCTTAGTTCTAGCCTGGCTCTGCCAGTGAGCTGCAGTGACGGTTTAAAAAGCTTACTTCCTCAGCCACTCCTAGCACAAATACGGTCATCTTTACCAGTACTAAGGTTCTTGTGAAACGGACTCTTTATGCAACACTTGACTATACACATACATTTAGAATAAAAATTATTTAGGTGGGTTAGTATATGCATATTTAGCATTTTAGGACATTTTTGTTCTGTGAACAGAATTTTGTCTTGCAGGCCTCCACATTTCTAATATTTAGGCATTCTCATCTCAGGGTTTCCTGCTTCCAGAAAAGCACCTCACAAGCCACGTGAACCTTTTTCCTGCTCTATCGTGTATTGAATATCCAGTACCTTATTTCTCACATTTCTCATTATAACAATGTCTGTTCCAAGAACCTCCTTCTCACTAAAATAAGAAGGGCTGATATCCGATCCACAGGCTTGCCTGTTTAGTCACATATCACACTGCTGATTCCTGCTCGTCTGATCTTTCCCCCCTCCCAAGATAGTGCGTAATCCACTCACAACAGTAAAGACACAGGAGGCAGATGCTTATCAACCTACAACTTGAAACAGATTTTACCAGTCAGAATTACTGAACTATTTTTCAGAGCTGTTGGCTAGGAAATGATGCTTACATGTATCATTATAATGATACATTATATAAACCTTCATTTTATATAGGTCATTATATAACATTATACGAAGGCAAGCAGTTATTTCATTTTTTTAAGCAGTAAACAGAAGGAAAAGTTAGTTCACGGGAGAGAGACTGCAGCTGCCAGCAAAATCCTGACTGCCAGCGCTGTTGTTTCAGGTTTATGCGAAAACCTTAATGACCAGCTGGAGTTGTCAGAAATAGTCACTCCCAACAGAGGACTTCCTCTCAGAACGCTCCGGCAGCACCCACGGCTGTCTAATGCCTGGAGCCGCGCTGCCCGCATCCACGACTGCCGGGCTGCAGGCAGCAGGATCCCCGCAGCTCCCCGACTGCGCGCTGGTTGGACTGCAACCATTTCTTTGTGTCTGCGACCAGGTTTGATTGCGTGCAGCATCTCAGGCAGGCCCCGCAGGAGCTGCGCAGCTGGGACGGAGCACAAAGGGACACCAAGGCATGCACTGCCTTTTGGAGGGGCCAACCCCTGCTTAAATGTCATTGTTCTCTCAGTATGTATTCTGTGCTATCTGTAACGTGGTTTCCGTGTGGGCCACATAAGATAGGAAAAGCACACGGCAGGGAGGGGTAGAGGCACATCTTAAATGCTTTATAACAGTCTTGCTGCAAATCCTAAGACAATGTATAGCAAAAGCTATCCCAAAATTTCCTATTTAGCCTTTAACACTCCAGAGCAATTTTTAAAAGCTTCGCCACCCTCTGTTCCAAACCACCACAAGCATTCCTCACCATCCATTTTAATTTGGAATTAAAGGAGGAGAAAACCCCACTTTAGAATAACAATATTTGAAAGTAACAAAAAAGCTCATGGCTATTTGAATTAGCAAACAAGCATTATTTTTAAAATCTGATATTTATTCAGTTTTACAAAGGATGTAAAATCTCACTACTTCAGATACTGTCATATTTTCCTGCTCTCTCAAAATGAAAGGTAATCACTTCTGGTTTTTGGCAGAGACATAAATACATCCTGCCTATTTAGGAAACCCAAATCTGTCCAACCATCTAGTTTATTAATGCATTGATCCTGTAGAAAAGCAGTACTAATGCGAGAATCCTTTCATTTCTCTTCTCTGTGCTCAAACACATCAGGTATATCAGGTATTCTGTACATAGAATTTTCTTGAGTGTGTTAGAGTTACCCGTTGCATCAACACAGACATTACAGTGAAACCTGGTTGCTATCACCAAATCCCAAGTGTAGACAAAATCTCAGATATCCAGCAAATTACAATGGAAAAAACGATGCTTAACCTGTTGAGGCTCATGGAACCCATCCAGCACAATACATTTGTTTTAAGTGATGTCCAACGTAAGGGAAATAAGGGGAGACACTCCTGCTTCAATATTCAAATGAGTCAATAATACATTCAAATATAATCTAATGTTAAATGTTTCAGCTCAATCTGCGAGTTAAACCGATCACTGAATATCATTCACCTCAAAAAATAATACCAAAAATTCAGTAAGTCAAGTAGCTGCTGAAATGGTCAGGAGCAAATTTAATAAAATGCAGTACAAGAACCACTCAACACAGGCCCTCAGAGTTCCCAGAAGTCCCGAGCAGAAAAAAACCTAACCACCTATTCTAGCCCCAAACTCACAAAAATCCAACTGCAAACCTGAAAAGATTGCACACAGGTATGCCACCCCACTGCAAGAAGGACTAAAGTTGCATGGTGAGAGCCAACAGGAGGAAGTATTTCACTGTCAACCACTCAACCCTTGTGTGTATCTCAGCCAGCCAGTACAGACAGTAGTAGAAGCTTAGAAAAAACAACAATTACAGAATGATTCACCTCTTCCTTGATGCCTTCTATGCCCTCCTATCCCACCTCCCAAAAACCATCAGGAAACTTAAAGGTCAACAAATTGCTTCCTCTTCAGCACAGCACACACGGACTCTGCCTTAAGGAACCATTACACTGGACTTTACACTTGCACACTCACAATTACTTTTCACTTCCAGAAGGAAATAAGTCTCAGAATTAGGCACTGTTGTTTGGAGCAGTAGGAGTGGCAAAGTTCAGGCACCTGATTTTCCTTTTAATTTAGAAAGGTAATACAGAAAAGGAGATATGTGCAATCGAGGAGGATAAGGACAAGTAGCGTAAGTAATAACTGCTGGAAGAAAAGAAGATATAGTTTAAAATAGATTTAGAACAGAGTAAATGTATGTATAATTTTACTACGTAATCAAGTTTGTCTGTATTTTACCTACGGTATCATGAAAGATCAAAATTAGATCGCTATCATGAAAGGCAATGGCACGAGAAAACACTTCATTACTGTTTAAGTGTTATTGTAGTCAGTGACTTAAAAAGCTTTAAAACCCCAACAGAACTACTTTAAAATTCTAACTTGTGCCAAACAACTTACAACATGAAACAACTGTTCAGCATGTGAGATTTAGGTGACAAAGTGACACTCGCAAGCCAAATGCATGTAAAAATCAGTCTGGAACTCGATATATATCCAAGCTGCAAAGCCAGTAAGAAAAGCCTAGGATAAAGTTACACCACCCTAAAAGCCCTTAGTCTAGTAAAAAGGATAGAAAGGAAAGCATCCATCAACATCTAGGTACAAAACATGAAAATTTAGTTGAAACTTAGGATGGTATACAAGCACCTCAATTTTACTTGGTACTGATGCAAAATGGGAGTCGCATTTAAAAAGAAAAAGTATGACTAAAGTATTGTATTGATCTTAATTTCAAACATTTAAGTTTGTTGTTTTCCAGCAGGTAAAGTGTCTATAGTAACAGTTAAGCTGTTACAGACCCTTAATAATTGACAGCTAATTTTTTAACAAAATTACAGAATAATCTCAAATTCAGAAAGACAATGCTTCAGGAAGGGTTCTAATAAGCTTCCAAGAATGAGACATACTAATTTGTCTGAAGAAGAGTCACGTGGATAAAGCAGCTCTTTGGAGAAGGAAATCCCAGGTACAACTGGAACACTACTCAGCATGTGTGAGATTCTAGATAAGCACGTATCAATGAAAGTCTTCCTCCCCTTATATTTTCTTACAAGACATGTTTTGCAGGAGTATCTGCTTATTTCAATTCTCGAATAAAAGATAAATATTACCTCAGATATACACCTATTATTTAACCTTAATTCTTTAAGTATGCCTAAATATAGTACTCACTATAAGATAAAACAGGATATTACAGTAACCGTTGCAAAGTAAGACAAGATCTGAGTAATGGCTGAGCATATATGAGTAACTACTACAGATAGCTTAAGTTCACTTAGCTTTATTTCAGCTTAAATAGAAATTAGAAGTGCAGAAAATAACAGAGGTACAAAACAGGTCAGTCAGGACTTTTATCAAAAGGTTGCACGAATGATTTGAAGGATCTGCAGGAGGAGCGGGCAGATCTGGTAGGTCAACAACTGGTTGCCGCAGCTGGTATTGACAACAGGGATTCAGCTTTTTAGCTATGTGTATAAATATCTGACTGGGGGGAGTAAAGAAGATTAAGCCAGACTCGGCAGTGCCCGGCAACAGGGCAAGCAGCAATGGGCAGACATTGAAACACAGGAAATTCCATTTAAACATACGACGCAACTTCTTTACTGGGAGGCTGGTCAAACACTGGAAGAGACTGCCTAAAGACTCTGCGGATTTTCCATCATTGGAGATACTCAAACCCAATCGGACAAGGCCCTGAGCAACCCGCTCTGTTCGACCCGGATTTGAGCAGGGGGTGGACTAGACAATCTCCAGAGGCCCCTTCTAGCCTCACCCATTCAATGATTCAGTGAGTACTAATTAGAAAAAAAATCCTCTTTTTAAATTAATTTAGTTTGGATAAGATGGCATGGTCACGTCTGACCAGCTGCAGGCGTACTGCACTGCAAGAAGGCCCAGCGTGCAATGCAGTTCTCTCCTAGGACCCGTGTTCACGCAGAGGCTTCCAGCTCCAGACACTCAAGACCTACTTCAAACTTAACTGCTGGACTCAAGTATGTCAGGCAACCTCTAGTAGACAATTTCCCTGTTAGTGTTTCTTTAAATACACTTTCCTGCTGAATTTTCACAAATACCTTTCTGGTTTATGTTTTTATTTTCATCTTGCATCTTCATAATGATTATTCATATATATTTCCACGTAAGGTCTGGGAGCAGAGCGTGCTAAGTTAACACATTATCATTCAATTGCTATGTCTTAGAGGAACTTGAAAAGAAAAAAATCCTAATCAACAGAATAATACTATTAAAAAACCCCGTATGTGTACACAAACACTCCTAATATACAAAATTCTCCTCCCAAGCAAAGACTTTAATGCTGCAATTTACTAATAGGTCAAATTGGCAAAATCCTGTGTTACATCTTCTGACCCCTAAGATGCACTTCCATCACCGACAACTGTCTCAATAGCCCTGGGTCTTGTACTTTTGAAAACCTTCCCGCTTCTAAAAACAGAACAGTATACCATCTTGTTAAAACCGATCACAAGTAGTGTAGCATGAACTTCTGTAAGCGCCTGAAAACTTTACAGTGTCCAAACAGCAGTAAAAAAAAGGCATTTTGGCTATGCAGCAAAACTTGATAAATATGTACTTAGTTATGCCAACTGCACAACTCACTCTTGCAGATCTTAAGACTTTATTTCCATGTCAGTGAATTCATGTTAGTGACAAGAATCTAAAAAGTCAACAGCCAGGATACTTTGAGTGGTTTACAAGCTATCACTTGAGATGTAGTACCTCAAACACCTACATGTTGTTATGGTATCAATGCAGACATCTGATTGCGAAACAGTGTGAGTCAGGTATTCACGTGGTATTGTAAAAGTAGCATACCAACAGCCGCATCCAGTCATTTACTAAGTAAACATAAGAAAATAATGTAGATAAAGGATTGACTGATATAAGAGTTCAAATCCATGCAATGAAATCCCCATTTACAATCATTACAATTAGCATTTAGTGACAAAAGCAGATCAAGTCATTCCTGATCCCATGCTTTCTGCTTGTTTCCTCCCTCGCACTGTAGTATCTTGCACCTCCCACTGTGCTCGCATGAACTAGATCAAGAAATTTAGCTGGCTTTAAAAACAGAACATTAATTGCCTGATCTAGTTCACTAAGTGACTCTACTAATAATTTCACTGGCATAAGTGAGGAGGATGGACGGTACAGCACAGAGGCAGGAGCCAGAGCAGGAGGGGTAGGACAGACGTGTGTTGGGAATGATCACAGATGGGTTCCCACTGAACGCTCTTGTGTGAAACGTGCTGTTGGTCGCCTTGGCCTGGGAACCCGCAACACCTGCAAACCACTGGAGTCACGTCTCATCAACATTTGTACGTGAAACTGAAGCAGTGGACAGAGAGACAGGGAAGATGCGAAAAGAAAAAGAACTAAAAGATAGAACAGAGTCTGTATTGCTGCATGTCGACACCCCCCTGTGATGTGGAGGTGAGTCCTGATCAGCTGTGGTTATCAACAACCCCACAGAGGTTTTCAGAGATGTTTTCATTCCCTGGCCAAGTACCAGACTGGGTAATAACACTCCACCCACCTATGATTCCCTTGGCATTTTCAGTTGATCATGATGTTCCCAGCTTCCTGACCTAAAAATTGTTGTGTACTATTTCTGTGCACTGTTTAAACAGATGCCACATTCCAACCCAGATATTGCTTGATTTTAGAGCTGGCTGACACGATCCCTATAGTAAATTTTACTGTTTTTTTAATCTCTGCAGCTTCTGCTTAAAGTAAAATACTCAAAGTCCACACTCTTCCCAGACTGCAAATGCCCTGCACCATGTTTCAGTGCATAACCACGTGCCTAAATTATTAGGGTCTGGACTACCCAGGGCTGATGGCAGAAACAGTCTGAGGATCCGAGCCCACCTTATATTTAAATTTATTCTAAATAAATTAAAGCTATGTTATTTCCAAACTTTTTGAATCATTGCAATACTAGTGGGTAATACCTCACGTGACAAGAATGGTTGTGTGAAGGACACTCATGCGAACATCATTTGGTGGCTCCGGATCACAACATCGGTACCCATGCAGGCAGTGATGTGATGGACACACTTCCAGGGTCAGGTGATGAGAAAGGGTGTGTGATATTAAACCGTTCTGAGATCATCCTCTCCCAGCAGTGCTCCATCACAAATGTATGGGATGGAGAGGTAAACGAATGGAAAAGACTGCAGAATTGTGTGTGTGCACACTTCTGCACTGTACTCATCAACTCCAACTGGGCTGCACTGGAGGCATGCGAATGCGAGACCTTCAAGCTGCAAACAGAGCTAGATAATAAAAAATACACGATGTCTTTTATTATAAACTCAGATCTCATGTCCTGTGGGTGCCTGTGGGTCAAATCTTTATTTTCTGTTATTTAGCTCCCCATCTTTCTTTCATGCCTAACACCAGGAGCTCCTGGCACCGGGGGAGCGAGAAAGTCACGCAGTGCAATCCACTGCAGCGATGTGGCCTGTCCCGTAACCAAACAAGGCTGAGGGCTATTATCATTATGGGACAATTTTAACACTGGCAGCCTTAGCTGCAAAGAATGATCAGTATGTCAGTGTAAATCATCCCCTGAAGGTGCGGAAGTACACGAGGCTTTGGGGACGTACAACCAAGCTTTAAGCTGATGGTTTCTAAAAGCCGAAAGCTAATGGCACAGTTTAAGCTGGGAGAAACTGGCAAAATAAACCAATCTGGCAAAAAAACCCATAAGGCTTTAAAAAACCCATAAGGGTTTTTCTGGGTTTTACCCCATATGGGTAAAAACCCATAAGGGTTTTTAAAGCCATAAGGCTTTAAAAAACCTACTGAGAAAATTCAGCAGGCAAATTGTTAGAATACAAAGCCTAAAAGCAAGCAAGAATTAAGCAAATTTTACTGATGTATTACTTAAGCCCCGCACTTGAGATACGATGTACTGTCACTGCCAAGTGCCAGGGAAACCATCCCAAGAGTTTTAAAGACTGTCTCACTTATACACCACTACATTTTCACAGCATAAATACAACAGAGTTACATGTACCAAAAAGAAAAATACCAACCAAATAGCAGAAAATACCTGCTACCTTTAGATAAAGCTACGTGAAATCACACACTTTACCTTGATAGAGAGCGCTCTTTTCCCCCCTTAATTAGCAAACAGAGAAACACATTACAGTGATGTAACAATGTAGCAAAATCCTGGTTTTGTTACTTTATGAACAAAACCAGCATTCATTTTATAAGAGCAATTATTCTAATATAGGAGGCCATTGTTGCATCAAAAATATTTTTACAGATACCACAATAAAAATCAATCATTTTGTCCTCCTCAACAGGGGGATGTCTTTAAAGAAAACAACAGAAGACATGACAAACTAAGCCACATACATTCCCTTCTCCTCACAGACACAATTAGATCTCCAGTTTCCTTAATTTGTCTCCTAACTCCTAGAGCCCTTAGCTTTATACTAAGGTACCTGAGTGGGGAAAACACTGAACCTTACTTCTACTGCAGGCTTTAAAAATGAAAGGGACCCCAAAAAGCAAAAGAGGATTTGTGTTCATGTAAGTATTTTTAATTATTGTTTTGAAAACTAGCAGCAAAACATGATTTTATTAACTGAAACAAAGCACATTCATCTTTAACTGCTTTTGACTATCATCTTAAAATACTAATTAGCCATCACAGATGTCTTTCTACACCTAAGGCATATCAACTCCTTGATCTCATTCGCATGAATAAAGCTACAGTGATAATTTTATTATATTAATTTATCATTTGATGAAAGGAATACCAAAATTAAATTCTTAGTTGGCAAGTTTCAGAAAATTTTCTCTCTTCTTACTAACCAAACTGCAACAAAACTCTTTTCATTTATATAAACCTAAAGGAATTCTGTCAGTTGCCAGTGTAACCTCTCCTTTCTTAAGTAAAATATTTTCATCAGTACTTCCTAGTTCCCAAGCATAACTAAAATTCCATTTCTCCATTTGATAATGGCAGCAACTTATTATACTTTTGCAGTTAATCTGTGCAACCTGGCCACAAAGATTTTTACTAATCTATTCTTAATCAAAAACATTCTAGCCAATTAAAGGTTTGAACGGTCATATCTTAAAATCTGAGCTGAAATTAAACATGGTTATCACTTTAGAATAATGTATAAGAAAACAAAAAGTAATTCTCCCCAGAATTTGCAAAAGTTTTACTGAAAAATCTCATTTAACAAGACATTAATTCAAAGATCACTTCTGTGGCAATACCTGAAATCATTATTATTCCAGTGTATTTCAAACACAGTCACCAATTTGTACGACAGAACCTTAAACTCTGGTTTCAGTTAAGGCGGAAACCTCATATACCAGGCTAATTAGCTGATTTGGCTAACTGCACTTGCAGTCTCTCCTTCCTACCACAATCATGACAAAAGTAGTTTAAAATAAAAAACTGTCACTGATTCTGCATTTTAGACCAAATGGAACTTTCTTCCTTGTAAAATTATTCCTGTACCAAGCTTTTATTAAAATTGCATTATTATGAAAGTAAGGCTAAGCTTTTTGCATACAGAACTTGTGCTTTGTTTCTGCACTTAAGACATGACAAAGTAGGAACTAAAAGCAAGAGGAGGAATAGTTAACACTAAAATTATCAGATTAGAAATCATTAGATTAGAACTAATTATAGTTTATTACTACTGGAATTAATTATTAGAACTTTTATTTAAAAGGTGGCGTTTTAAATTGTATTCCAAATACTGACAAAATAGATAAATATTCATAAAACTAAACTCAGCGTTCTTAAAAGCACAACCAACATGGAGCAGTAGTTACATCAGTCCTTACTAACTGCTTTCGTATTTGGAAAGGCATTGCACTGTAAAATGTTTTTCTCATTACCAGTGCTGCCTTCACAGGGAGCTATTTCAGCAGCAAACCAGAGATACCCTGTTTCCAGCCCCTCCAAATACCGAGATTCCTTATTAACATCCTCTCCAGATTTCACAAATCTGACTACCTTATCTGTGTTAGATACGAATTCACAAAAAAGGTACTCTTAGCACCTTGTATCTTCAAGGAGTCCATACTGGGCTCTTCTCTTTTCTGTAAGCCTCAAGCCTGCAGTCGCTTGACTTCATGCCAAACTGAGAGAAGGCACAAGCGGGCAGTGACAACTCAAACGTTCAACTGACTAAAAACTTTTTTAGGTAGTACCTTCAGTACGTACAATTTGACTGCATCTTTCTTAAACATATAAAAAAAGTGTTCCTTCCCCCTTGCTGCACTGTGAAGGCATGCTAAGCATTGCTTTGCACTACGGCACAAAACACACCAGAAACCAACTTCTGGTACCGCCAGCCAGCCCATCGCATTCACTGACGTCCCTGGCGCTTAACACACTTGCCCTTCTTTCTAATTACTATTAAGCACACTCTTCTTAGACGGAACAAAGCAGAAAGAGGCAGCCTCTCTGTTGTGCAGTGCAGGGCATGAGAGCAGAAGTGCAGCGAGTGACTGAAAATGACGGTAGAGAAGCCGACACATAAAATGCACAAATCATGTGGCTTTTACTCCTAGTTCTATCACGTATGGTGATCACGACTAAGGGATACTAATTATTCATATGCAGGCTGCAAATGGGCTATGCCCAACAGAAAAAAGAGAGTTACTAACTTCCCCAGTATAGTAAGGATGCAACTAGAAAATTTAACTCCTAAATAAATACTGCAAGCTTTGTGTTTCTGTAGAACAAGCTTATGAGCCCAAAGGCTTGGGATCGGCCCTACACTGCGGCAGGTGCCCAAAACAAACAGGGGATGGCTTTTTCTGCTGACCAAACCCAGATCCTTGACCACAAGGATCACAAAATGCCTAGTCTCTAGGTATTGAAGTTTGGCAAAATTACCCTCATCCTAAGTTTCTGATTTCTTTTTTTAATGCCTGATCCAACGTGTTGTTCACGACATTCAGGATATCACTACCTCTAATAAGTCTATTTCCTAACTAATAACAGGGGATGTCACAGCATACGTGATTTCTTGAGTTGCTTCTGACAGATTCTTTAAGGCTGTAAATAGTATCTTCCATTTTTCAACCAAAACATCTGAATGCTGGATTTTTAATTTTTAATCTATTTTTTCACTATTTCTTTTTGTGACATAAAACAATCAAGATTTTTACCAAAAAAAAAAGATGTTTCAGTAATTCTTTCTAGAAAGCAAAATATTTTAGAAAAAATATTTCACGTTGCAAACTTAAGTTTTGTTGTTGAATATATAAATTTTTTTTGACTTGGTATTTTCTATTTTTAATTAATTTTTACCAATAGCTCTGCTGATAGAGGCTCTACATGAAATTTTGATTTGGGAACAGAATTTACTACCTAATATTAATATAAAGTTATTCAGTGTTTGTGTTCAACTGTAAGGCATACAATTTAACCATGGAATAAAATAGAATAAATTCCGGTGGCAGTGGTTTGTCCTATTCCAAATCTCTAAGTGAAGGTAGAGCAAAATACAAAGACTAGTTTTATTTCCAAAACAATTATCTTCTGTTACTCATTTGTACAAAAATAAATAAATACTTACTGTTCCTCCAAGAGTGTTCACAGAAACTTAATACAACAACAGCGTCAGTTGTATTTTCCTTTCCATCGTACTTTTTTCTCAACGCAAAGGCAAGTGTGTTGTGGGGACACATTAATGTGAACAATGCCTTCCAACTACAGGCTAGCTTTTTGAAATTTGTCAATTTACAATGCTTGGTAACAACTTGGAAACAGTAAAGAAAAAACAGGGTACATCAGGTACATGAACAGACTCTAGTAGATTTGTATGTATTAATGATACCCCCCAGAATACTGCTGCACATCAAAATTAATTTATTCTCATCCAACCAGACCTATCACATGTTAAGACTTTTACTTTAAGGCTTAATTACTGTAAACCCTCTGGTATCATTTCCATCCATTAAGCATAGTTAATGATGAGACACTGCACAATTGGTTCCCAGGACATTACATACACTTGCGCATGCTTGCTCAAGACTAATGATCTTTGACAAGATAAAAACGTGTAACGTGCAGACAGAGGCCTTTCACGAATGAAACTAGAAATAAAAGACATCATGTTTAAGTTGCCATTTCAGAGATGAGGCAGTACTCCTCCAAAATTGTCACAGCTGAGTGAAAAAAGTTTATTTCCTAGCAAGCATGGACAACCAAGACAACTAGATCCTGACTTAAACGGATTAAGCAAGCCGTTGTACATAAGCATAAATTATTTAAATTCTAAAATATTTCTCTTGTGTTGCCACTGCTTATTTAAGCATACTAAAAAACACTGGGCACCTATGCCAAGATCTGATGCATTCCTGAAATGTGAGTAACATCCAAAAAAACTCTGGACGATGTCAGGGAAAAGACAGCAAGTTAAAGATTGATTCCAATCATTATAATAAAATGGCTTCCTATTTAGATCCCTATTATAATTAAATGCATGACACACAGGAGTGCTGGAAACAGACTTCTATTTCCTCGCTCTAACATGGGTCACAGTTATAAAAGGCTGTATCTGTGACGTACGACAAGAGCGAGTACCTGCTATTGTTAGTATTACTGCATCACGAACAGCCTCTGAAAAGAGAGAATCCCCTGTTCTTTAGAGATTGAACAGACCAAACGGGGAATAAGTACAGGAGTAGCCTTGGCAGGGGGAGGGAGCTGATGCCTGAGAGATCCTTAAAACAGGCCTGAGTTGTGAGAGGATTTGGAAAATAGGAACAGAATCAACGTGCGTAAGTGAAAGAACAGGTAGAAAGTCTAGAACAAATTAAATGCGTTAGGACAGTTCCTGTCCCTTGTTCCATAAGAAATGAAGGAATTATTGACAAAAAAAATCTCAGAACAAAAATGAAATAATCTTCTTATGAAGTTTCATTATAACTCTTCAAGAAAGAACAGCGAGGCACAGTGAGAAGACCACTGAAATGGACTACGGATTCACAATGTGGTAATCAAGTAAGCACCAGTAAGTTCCAAAATATTCAAAATATTGTGCATGAGCTGATTTCACTTGCATCCCAAGAGGTGACATCACGCTAGTGACAAATTAAAATGAACAAGTGAAGCCATAAGTTTATGGCTTCTCATTAAAATTAGGATGGGGAATCACCACACAGAAGGAGCCATTACTGGAATCATAATGCTGAGAGAGTTGTATGTTCTTGATGACAGAAAATCATCTGTAATTGCAAAAGGGAAGACAAAAATATGGCAAAAAATGGAACGGTTACCAGTAAGTTCCTAGAGCCTTATTTATGTCTTGATTTGAAGTCACTCCTACCAGCTTTTGTTTTGTTTATACCCTTCTCCACTCCTGAAGGAAATGCCTGTATAGGTTTCTCATGGCAAAACATAAGTGTTCAGCAACAAGAGCGCAGCTGGACAACCACAGCTGTATTATGGAACACACTTAACATGTTAGTGACATTTCACTGTCATTTTTCTTTTAACCTAAGTTTCCATGGTTGAAAAAAGATGGCACAAACGTCTCTCCATCTTTCAGCATTAGAAGAAGCCACTAATGCAGAAGGAACAGTAAGAGCCGTAAGCTGGTGGGGCAACTTTGTACAATAATCTGCTCTGTGACATAATAGAAAAACCTGACCTCTCCGATCTATATCAATAATTTCAGCACATGATGCTAAAAGAGGATCCCCATAACAGTTAGCTGCAGTAAGGAGAGTAGCACAGCACTAAGGGAATATCTAACTTGTCCAGACCAGTTCATCTATTCAAAATCACCAGACTGCATGTACAGGTATCGCATTTTGATAGTTAATTTGCAAAACCATGTAACAATGTAAGCCAATTTACTTCACGCTGGTTTTGTCACATTTATGAAAAGGGAAGTACTGTAAGAGCAGTTTTCCAAAGAACTCTTGCTGAAACCCCTTTTTTCTTAATAGAGTTACATGAAGTAACTTCAAGTTACACAATCTTCCATATATACCTAATTAATTGATGACTATCTTAGCAGCAGTAGGACATGATGCTATAACCCACTTTGTGCAAGTCAAACCTTTTTCATTTCACTGGGACATGAAAGCAATGCAAGCAGACAAAATTTCAGGCCATCCACCAGCTGGAGGCCAGTCAATAGTGGTACACCCTAGGCATCGATACTGGGTCCTATAGTGTTTAACAACTTAATTAGTGACCTGGATGGGACAGAATGCACCCTCAGCAAGTTTGCAGATGATGCAAAACTAGGAGGAGCAGCTGACAGACCAGGTGGTTGTGCTGTCCTTCAGAGGAACCTGGACAAGCTGGAGAAATAGCTAGAGAAGAATCTTGTGAAGCTCAAAGGGAAATGCCAAGTCCTGACCTGTGAAGGAATAACCCACTCCCCAGGCAAGGCTGGAAAGCTGCCCTGCAGAGAAGGACCGGGGGTCCTGGCGGACACTGGGCTGACCAGAGCCAGTGCTGCGTCCTCAGGGCAAAGGCGGCCAACAGCCTCCTGGGCGGCCTTAGGCAGAGCACTGCCAGCAGGTCGAGGGAGGTGATCCTTCCCCTCTGCTGCAAGTCCTCAAGCCTTCCTTACCTGAGGTAGAGAGTCAGAAAATAACGGAGGAAAGCAACATTCTCTCTCTGTGTCAGGTTTGGAAAAGGTTGCTCTTCAAAACAGACATGTTTGTTTTATGAAGCCGAAGTGAAGTACATAGAGTAAACGCGGTGCTCTGGCAATTGGTATATCACACAAACACGTGCACGTCTCTTAATAGCTGAGGAATTACTAAATTTCCAAAAGCATACTACTCGGACTTAGAGACCTCTTCAAGAACAGTTTGCTAAACTGTGCTTGAAATTCTTGGGTGTTTCAAGATATGAAGAATCAAACATTGAGGAAGGTATCTTAGCAATATACCGTTATCCTACCATTATTCTTTCCATTAATATCGTCACAGCTCTAAAAACTTTTACTGACTGCCCCAATACTTTTTGCTATCAAAGTTGTATGTCTGCTGTCTTTCTAAAATTAAATAAGTATTGTCACTGGTATGGGGAATAGAGGCAAAAGTGCTTTTCATACTGTGAATATGTTTGAGACTGCACAGAAGGATTCACTAAGGAATCACTATCCCTCACATCTAACAGAGTAAACTTTATTCACATTCTATGTTTTTGTGTATAAAAAGGTACACAATTTAGAAAACAATGATATTCAAAGCTGAAAAATTTTAGATGAGAGGCTAACTTGGTAAAGTCAGAGAGCAAAATGAAGCGAGGCTTACAACAGATGACTGTTCCAAGGAAGAGAGGCTGGTGTCTCTCCAAAGCACAAACAGCTGCACTTTACTACTTGGAACTTTCACAGAGGCCCCAAAATTCTTCATTTGCTCAGACTCGTATTTAGCATTGCTTCTTTCCTGGGAGAGAGCAGACCCTAGGGAGGATGCACAGAAGCACACTACAGCACACAGTATTTGTGAACTGACACACAACCTACCACAGCTACTTGCATCTATAACTAGTCATCTGGGTGGGGTATGACCTTGAAATTCCAAGTTTATACTGTAGAAAAATGATGATAAATCACCGCAGTGTGGGACACAGAAGACACCAACAACCTTTTTTGCGACCATGTGAAGAAAATGACTAAACAGTTATGACATTTCACAAAAACTTGTGAAATACACTTAAATGGAAAGTATCAGATCCTATCATTGTGGGATCCAATGTGGTCCAATTAAGGGTCAGAGAAATGCATTTTTTCTTTCCGATATGCAGACTGGCAAAGGTCTAAAAGACTGAGAACCTAGGTCAAGTTTCGTTCTAGCTGACTTGGACCTCCAACACAGCAGGGCAGCTGCCTTCAGCTCCCTCTGTCAGTGAAGAGATGCAGTTCAGCCAGATTAACAGATTTCTAGATCTGCTCAGACCTCTAACGATGATGGACAAAAGCCTCCAGTAAACCACATTTCTCAGTCAGTTAGGTGCTTAAAGTTAGCTGCCATAATTGCAGGACCTTGCACTCCCAACACATGAATTCTGGGATCTTCCCCACAGAAGGGTCTGTTTTATTTGAACTCACTCCTTGTGTATTAGCAAACTTATATTTTACCTCCTGTCAGAATTATTCACTGTGAAGTACTGCTGCTCACACAGCTCACCTTCAAAAACCAGTAATTCACAAAACTACAGCAAATGGATTTCTGAAGTGAAGTATAACTGTAGCTGGGAACTATTTCTGCTAATACCGGTAAGCAAGTGAGGTAGGCTTGGGAAACTCTGCTATGGCATACAACATTAAGCAGATTAAGGAGAGGATAATTAGCTGGCAAATTGTTCATTAATATTGCCTTGTGTTGCAGACACTATGAACCATTCAAATGACACGGAGCTTTTATTGGCTCTATTACCATGTCTTCTTTTCTCCTCTTCACTCATCATCTACTTGTCCTACCCTTTTCTTTTGCTGAGAGATGTCCTGCTTTTTCTGTTTCTTTTCCTCATCGACAGCAATTCAGCCCTTTATTCAGACTTTTGGATTTCACTACACATCTATCATGACCAATTTTTCTATATACGTGCTTTCTTGGCAGAAAGCAGTTAAGAAATACAACCCTCAGCAAAGCCAAGTACTGAAAGAGTATAAATGCTCTGCTGTGCTAGGAGGATTTATATTCCCTCTAAAGTTATTCCAATGCTTATCATATATCCTGGAGAATTGCAGCAACTGAGATCCGAAAGATGTAAGAGCTCAAGATGCAGAATGTATGCAACTCTTGCAACCATGCTGAAAGAATAGCAAAAAAAGTTAAAAACGCACATCACCTTCTCTTAAAATGTTAACTTTTGCCTCCTGCTGCTTCTTGAAGAAGGCAACCGAAAAGTATGGCAGCAATCTTTTCCTGTGTTGTCTTGCCGATACGCTAAGATTTGACAGGTGGAAATCATGGAGAGGTTTAGAGCCTGTTGGAATGCAGCTGCCTTTGAAACATGCTAAGACTGTGATTTCTATGGGAATTGAACATGCACAAAACTGAAAAAATCCAGAATTCATAATTTATTTCTCTTAAAATCCGTCAAAAATTGAATTGCTATTTTAATAAAGAGCTCAGAAAATAGAGGGATTAGTAGGGTATCAGTTCCATAAGGCATCATATATATATATTCTGCATACACATGCGTGAGCAAGCAAAATTGTGTACTTTGTAAATTTTCTAACTGCTGATTCTTCTCTCTGCACCTCTTCTTCCACAATTTCTGATCAAAGTTACTGGCTTTGTCCATATAAATTAGAACAACTTTCAAGCAAACAACTCTGCAGCAAAGAACTGTTTCAATGGTGCAAAAAAAGTTCTTGAAGAACAATCATATTTTTAGTCACCCATCACGCACACATCATTACACTGATGTAATATTCCTTTATTACCGAACAGTATTCCTGAATTCGTTTTCCTCAATATGCACACTACCGTACTAACTTCAAAGTAGCAGTAAAATATAACAAAACATGACTCAAGGCGAAATAAAACTCCCCAATTTTCCATTCAGTAGACAGACTAATTTCTGCTATTTCATACTCTCCTTAAACACGCTGTACACTTGGGCATAAGCCACTATAAACAGTTCAAGGCAGTCTGAAAGACCAGTAATCCCCACGGTGCTTTGAAATTCACTGTAACTTGACCACATAACACAACGTACTCAAATGACCAGGGACAGTTTTTGAAAGCCACTAAATGTTTATCTGACCCCTTGTGAACTCTTAATAAAATACTTGGCCGTATGGGCAGACAAACACAACTAACATTTATACAAGCTACAATTCCCGCTGAGATCCTATCGGTTATGTCCAGCTACCAGAACTACAGCTCCTTCACCTCAAAGCTGAATTCTCTCTTAGGCTGGAGAAACTGAAGGTGCATCTTTATTAGCAACATTCTAGAAAACTGCAGTCAAAGTCAGCCTCCTACTAAAAATACAGGATCAGGCTTTTGTTTAAAAATTACATGCTAGAGCTCCAGCAGTACTTTGAAAATTCTGTTCCTCCTAAATGATGTGCGAGTGTCCTCTAAATTGCCAGGGATGAGAGGGAGCAGAAGTCACATTAAGCACCTTCTCTAAGTATTATTACATTAGGGCCC
The DNA here is from genome assembly GCF_034638445.1 of Ciconia boyciana. NCBI lineage: Eukaryota > Metazoa > Chordata > Aves > Ciconiiformes > Ciconiidae > Ciconia > Ciconia boyciana. Next base: position 25,704,080 of record NC_132937.1, read on the forward strand.
ATCAACATGTTTATCTTGGACGGTGATGCAGTACTTTAGGTATGTGGCTGACAGAAGACTCGCAGACTGAGGTTAAACAAAAGAGAACAGTGACAAAGAAAAAAAAAAAAAGTCCTGAAAGCATCAGGAGGCAGAGAAATAAGATAGCAGTAACGGAATCAGAGAAAGCGTGCTGATGTTCATTCAGCCAAAATTTTCCAAAGAGACTAAGTACGTTCTGTCAACCATCTGATCTGAGTAGCACTTACATTCAAGAAGGCATTAGACTTGGCAATATTTGATGTAATATCTTTGCGTTAGTGACTTTCCTAACGTTAAGGGAAAAAACCAAAATACATTGTAAGAATTCTAAATGCCAAGTTTATCTGACACAAGAATGCACTATACCTGTTATTTATTAGGGCACTGAGGGGAAACATGGCTATGCACTGACCAGAGAGGAACAGAAAGCTACTGTAGGTTGAGGCCATTGAAATGCTCGTTAGCAGACAGTTAACTAGTCTTCTTAATTTCTTTAAATGAATGATCATTTACACCAATACATGTTCAACCACTTTTCTTCTTGCCAAGACAAAGAACCTTGAGACCTGCTAAATTTTAAAGGTTAGAAATAACATGTTTGTTTGTAACAGAAGGGATAGCCAAGATTATGTTGACTTACTGGTCTTTCACCTTCCCAGTTCTGAAACGGATGTGCCCATGCTTCCCTACAAGAACTTGTTCAGGAGCCCCTTTTCCACTGGGATTGTATGTTGCACAGAGGAAGAATGCAGTGTCTTACTTTATACTTTGGATTGTTTGATGAATTATGCTACTGCTACACTATTCCTCAGAAGTGACCTTTTGAAGAGTTCACAAGCTGATACAAAAGAAACCCTCCAAACAATCTGTATTCTTACCCTAGCTCATACCTTATGACAGGAAACCAAAAACATACCAATTTTAACTAGTTCATTTGATCAATGATTGTTTTCCTCTAATATAACTTGTTTTAATGGAATTTAGGAAGTTATGAAAATTCAACTTAGAATAATGTGAAGTTTTGTTTAATTAATTCTTCAAGAAAACAATAGTTTCTAGTTCATGTAGATGAGTCAATAATATTTACTGCAAGGTCTTTATGGTGGGTAATTATTCATTTCAATTTCAGTCAGGAAAAAAAACCAGTAGGGTAACTGGTAATATAATCTCTCAAGGTGAAAAATAAAGAACATGGTGAAAAAACCTTGAAAAGTTTGTTTCATGTTGTGCACATTTTCTTTAAAATCAGCTACCAATCTATTTTGTTTGTATCCTGAAATTCTGCACTATGAGTTGATGCTTAAATATTTAAAATTTGATTATAACAAAAAGCAGGAAGGCCAGAACTCCAGAAATATTTGCTGCAAATGTTTTGTCAGAAATGCTAATCCCCATAAAATTCAGGAACATAACAAAGGCAAGAAAGAGTTCTCTCCAGCTCCAAGCTCACAGAAACTCATTTAAAGGAGATTGCATTTGCTGTGGAAGGGAACACAACACAAGGCAAACACACACATCAGCTCCATGGAGAATGGAGCTGGCGCTGCGAACTGACGACTCCAAATTCTTTTCTCCCTCCTCTTCCCGCATCTGTTTTGGCTGGCACCCGACACAAGAAGTCCAACTGATGTCACCTGCCCAGTCCAGCATTGCTGTAACTCACTGCTCAAGACAAAAACAAACCCGAAAAGCAGGCAGACAGCTTAGCAATTTGGGGACAGGAGAGGCAGTTACCGCAGAACTGCTGCCCGGAACAGCAGGGTAAACTCGCCCGTGAGTGTTCTCTCCACCCGCAATTGCTGCTCTGTCACCTCGCAGGTCCTCAGCTCCTGCCCTTTAGCGAACAGGATCAGGGCAGTGCGTGGTGGGTCATAGAACAACTAAATCAGTAACTAATGCTGATCGTAACAGATGGAAAAAAAAAAAAGAATCAGGTATTTTGAAGTTGTGCAGGGAACAGGTCACACGCAAGCTCCCAGAGACAAAGTGTGTTTTGCAAACAGTACTCACAGACGTGGGATTTCCTACAGGAAAGGAAGGCGTTGTTCTCCTGCATAACGCTTTCCAACAGGGACATACCTCCTCGCATACCCCACAGTTAGAGAGTTTAACTGCCTTCTCTGCTTCCGCGTGCTCCTAGCTTTATGATAGAGGAACTATTTAAGGTAAGATTATACGCCGTAACTCCAAATAAGTAATAAATTAGATGTGTATTGTAATAACACCCAGTTTTTAGTATCAGGAAAAAATTAGGCAGGATTGATAAATTTCAAAGATATCAGGTCCTCCTGTGGGACAAAGATGCGTCTATTTAATGGAAAATTAAAATATTTTACATTTTTATGTACAGATACACACTGCAAAGTTGGGCAGTTAGTTAATTGTACCAAACTCACAGTATTTACAAGTCTATATCGGGAGAGCAACCAAATTCTCTACAGACATCCTTCTTCTACCCCCTTTTTTTAATTTCTCCTATGTTAACAGAAAACTAAATATCAAAACACCAGCACAATGCAGTGCTAATTCCCTAAGACAAAACCGCCACAAGGTTTACTGTGGGGATGGCAACAGTAAGACACAGTTTTATTTTCAGTTCTCTCATTAAATATAAAGCAGGTAAGGTTTGCTTTCACTTCAGATTTTGCATTAGGGTGGATGTTGCAAGGCCAAAAAAATATTTTAAAATGCTGATGTCAGACAAACCCAAATCTATTTAAGACCCATTTCCCACATCTAAACAGTTACTGTAAGGCTTTCCCATACTCAGCTACTGTATCATTACCCACAAAGCCCACATCTGCACAGAACAAAAAATTGTATTTCACTTGCTCAGTTACTATCAAACATTTGAATACAGTAAATTAAAAACATGTAGTAGATCTCAAATAATATCACCACAAATTAATTGACTTCTGAAACCCCCTTTGGTTTTGGCTTTAAGCACCAAATTCTATCTGCTTTTTTTGCATTTCATACTTCATGTACTACTAAAAATGTTCAGAAGTTGCTAGTATAGAGCCTCACTTCAAAGAAACGGTAATCGTTTGAAAATGGAAATATAATTTATTTCATTGTGAAATTTTTATTTCCAGAATTTACTCACAAAAGCATATTTAGGCCCTGGATTACACCCAAACTGATAATTAATTATGTTTTAAACTTTACTTCCATTATAATTCCTAATATTCCTCATTTTACTTGTTCTTTTTTAGTCCTCTACGTGTGACTGCACACGACCGACTGGAGAGCAAAAGGGCAGCAATGTCAGAAACAAGGAGAGAGAGAGAGAGAGACTATTCAATGGACATATGTTAAGAGATGAAAGTAATCACAGAGTTGGCATCAGATTTGTTTTCCAAAATTCAGAATCAGAAGATTAATCTTAAAATAAAAAGCCTATCTTTGAGGTGCTTACTGAACCATAATGCCATAATACCGTTCATTCTGGGATCAGGAGAAAATCTTCAACATATTTCTGAATGTAAATCAATAAAATAAGCAATTAAGTACATTAGTATCTCACTGTCAAAGAAACAGCAAAGTCTGCCTTTTCAAAGGTGTATCAGCCTGAATAACACCAGGAAAATGTAGACAGATTTGCATGTCTCCTTCAAAACATTTTTTCTTCCCTGATGGTTGCTATGCAAATAGAAGCAACCTTTTATTGAGAGTACAGATTGTCCTTTTAGATGAACAACTGTCTTCAGCACATTTCCTTCACTCCGTAGCATTCATTTACTGAATCTTTCCCACAGAAAAGTATGTTCAACGAAAGCTCAATTTACAGTTCAGAGTGGTTTTGTGTTTTTTTTTTTTCTTTTTTTCCCCAGAGCTGAATGATAACATAGAGTAGGAGACAAAGCAGACAATCTGCAGTATGTTGCCAATATATGAACAAACCAAAATATTTGTTTTACTTAAAAATATGTGAGAATTTAAAATTCTTCCAATGACTCAGAAAGACTGATAATCACAGAAGCTGACAGACATAATCTCGAGGACTGGAGGACCTGCTACCACTTTTGAAGATGTTAGGAATTTCTACATGCTCACCTGTCGATAGAGAACAGACTGATACACAGAGTAAATTAAGACCTACAGACTTGGCGCTGAGCAAATAAATTCTGCAGTGAAGCTGTGCTGACTGGCAAGCTTTCCTAGTGGCAACCAGATAATACTGTGCTTTGAAGGAGTATTGTTTCAGCAAAGCTTGTATCTGTCCCAAACTGTCCGTCTCCCCTCTCTGCCTACCCTCATCCTGTTTAAAAGGATTTTGTTTGCTGCTATGCCTCGAACGGGACTTTGGCTGGAATGGCTGCATTGCAATTGTCGTTTGGGATTTTGTCCCACACTCTAGCAGACTGCTTACAGGTAGAGTAACGTTTAAGTGTGGACTGTACCTATGGTGAAAATGACCTCTGAGCAGCTTCCATTTACCTTAAGAAGGGCTATGAAGCTGAAGTCTTTGGCATTACTATGGCTAAATGTAAGAACAGAGTAGTAAAAGGAAGTTCACGAGTGCAACTTCAATCATACTGAAGTCAATGGCAGGATTCCTAACAACTTCAGATTGGTCAAGATTTAGCCACATACCTTCAAATCATACAAACCAGACAAAATCTTATACTGCCGTCTGAATCTTCAACACATGTGCGTGACAAACACAACCTCCTAGAAGATCACAGAATCCTAGAATCGTTTAGGTTGGAAAAGACCTTTAAGATTATCAAGTCCAACCGTAAACCTGACACTGCCAAGCCCACCACTACACCACGTCCCTAAGCACCTCAGCCAAACAGCTTTTAAATACCTCCAGGGATGGGGACTCCACCACTGCCCTGGGCAGCCTCTTCCAGTGCTGGACAACCCTTTCCATGAAGTAAAATTTCCCAATATCCAGTCTAAACCTCCCCTGGAGCAACTGGAGGCCATTTCCTCTCATCCTATGGCTTGTTACCTGGGAGAAGAGACCGACCCCACCTCTCTCCAGCCTCCTTTCAGGGCGTTGTAGAGAGCGAGGAGGTCTCCCCTCAGCCTCCTTTTCTCCAGGCTGAACAACCCCAGGTCCCTCAGCCGCTCCCCATCAGCCTTGTGCTCCAGACCCTTCCCCAGCTCCGTTGCCCTTCTCTGGACACGCTCCAGCCCCTCCATGTCTCTCTTGGAGTGAGGGGCCCAACACTGAACACAGCATTCGAGGTGCGGCCTCGCCAGTGCCCAGTACAGGGGCACGATCACTGCCCTGCTCCTGCTGGCCACACGACTTCTGATACAAGCCAGGATGCCACTGGCTTTCTTGGCCACCTGGGCACGCTGCTGGCTCACATTCAGGCTGCTGTTGACCAACACCCCGAGGTCCCTCTCTGCCTGGCAGCTTTCCAGCCACTCTTCCCCAGCCTGTAGCGTTGCATGGGGTTGTTGTGGCCCAAGTGCAGGACCCAGCACTGAGCCTTGTTGAACCTCACACAATTGGCCTCGGCCCATCAACCCAGCAATCGATCAGGCACAGACAGCTTTGCTATCTTCACTAAACATTTTAGTTTATGGTGGTTATGATTAGTTCTCTACAGAAAGCAATTCCTACCCCTCTCTTTCACCCAGCTAGTTTCTCATTTATATTTGGTAGGTTTTGTCTCAGCCTGTTCCTCTGACTCACTCCACAGCGTGGCCGAGAGCGAGTCACACGGCAGAGTGCTCCCGACATCAGAAAGGACGTTTCGCAAGCCTGGAAGTGAATCGGGAAAGCTGATAATGTCACAAGTACTGTAAACTATATAAATAAATAAAATCTTTCAGAGTTACTCTGTAGCTTGATTAGCATGCCTTGTAGAGGATCTCTTGCAATCCTACACCTTAAAATGTCAAATATTTAAAAAAACCTTCATGAATCTGTCTAGGGCTAGAAACCCATATTATGGATTACTGAATTCTGAAAAGCAGAATGTGAATAAACACACTGGTACATAACTGCAAGCTGCATCACCAAATATACCGCAATCATTTCCCAACAAGTATAGTTCACTTGTGTTTATAATAATTCAGTGTGCTGGCAAGCACTCTCTGATAGAGTTTCTAAAAATAATGAAGTGTTAGTAATACAGCAACTACAGCAGCCTCCACTTTCAGATCTTCGGAGAGAGAGCGCAAGACTGTGTGTGCGTAAGCTGAAGGAAATTCTGCTCAACTTTTCAACAATAAAGGTTCATTCCCCTTTCACGGAATTTGAAGCAAAGAAATGTCCTGTGGTAACATGATTCTGTGAATATAAAATCATGCTTGAAGCAGATTTTAAATAACTAAACGGTTAGCATATTTGTAATTTAAAGTCTTTACAACACTAAGTACTAAAAGATAAATGTATTATTGCAAAAATGTACAAAACTTAAATGAGAGGAGTTTTTCACTATCCAGGATGATATGTGCAAAATGTAATGGATATAATTCTTAGCTTTGACAACAGTGCTTTACATTTTCTTTAGCAACATGAAAATATTTTAAATAATTGTGATTTAACATAATCCCTCAAATAATATTGCCATTCCCACATCTTGATATGCTGTGGTTTTGATTTACAGGATGTAGAGTAGAAATACATTTTAAAAGCAGAAAAACTTTTTTTTTTTTAATTACATAAACTGTTTTAAACACTCACTTGAGGTAAAACTTAGGCTATAACTTTCTCAAGAAGGATTATCATCAGCCTCTATTGTCTTGTTTGAAAGGATTTTCAATGTTTGATGAATACCTTCCTTTTTAATTTTAAAGTAGCTTGCTTCCGATAATAAAAACATTTAAAATACCATACTTCAGAGTTTTATGCTTGTGTGTGTGTCCCACATTCTGCTGAATACTAAAATTAATGCTGAATAAGTACGCTCCTGTTGCCTTATTTATTATAAACAGTGATTATATATTATTCTTTGCCATTAAAAAAACCCCAAGTCTTTACGTAGTAGGATTAAGAATGTAAGACTTCAACAAGTAACTGAAAAGAAGGCCAGTCAGGTCATAGAAATTTATAGCTGAATCTCTCCTTTACTGAAGATTAAAATCCCATCTTATAACACACTTTATAGTCTCTTATTCTTTTCTAGAATACATAAAACACAGCCTGGAACTGCTAGTCACCCAGGAGGTTATTCTTTTCAACCTAGGATGAGAGAGAAGATGCAGCTTTCTACCAAAGCGACTGAAAATCTCTGAATTGACACCACAGTATAGAGTGCAGTATGTATTTTATTTGCACAACTCATCCAATCAGAAGCAAATTTTTCTTCTGGCTTTTACTCCAACACCCTGTACCCCCCTCGCCCCATGGCTTGAGGAGTCCACACACGACAGACTCAGAAACCGGAATGGTATTTTGGTAATGATAATGCCTGAGCCTTTAACTCTAGAATTAGCTCTTCCCACATATATAAGACACAGCCCAGCATTTTACTAGGTTTATAATATCAGAGGATTGAAAGAGAGAGAAGATGAGTTTTTTCCTTTTTATTTATTCATTCTTTTTGGAGACAGAAACCTGCATGGTCACACTGCTGATTTTATTAATGTATTTTTCTGTACATAATTGCTGACTTTTGGAAGCTACCAGTGTCACCCTGTTAGATTAAAAAACAGATAAAAGCACCAGATTTTAGATGAATGTATGCAGTAATACATTTTACAATGAGATTTAATCTGGAAACTAAGTAAACGGGATAGATTTGGATTTAGAACAGCTTTTTGAACTAGAACAGTCATAAAATATGCACATTCCTAAATTCTTCATTACTTGACAGCTTTTCTCAAATAGGAAAACACCTAAATAGTACAAAAAGCAATCAAGACTCTGTATCTGGTTTATTATCTGTAAGTTTCTGTGGCTAGATCTATACCAGAGCTGCTCTGGCTGGCACCTTCACTGTTAAGACTGTGTCAGCATTTCCATTATAAATTGAGGGCCTTAAAAACTCAGCTTTAAAGAGATCACTGTGTACTGAAACTCAGCATACAATTTTTCCATGCAGGAGCAAATAGTTTATTACTGCTATTAAAAAATCTGATGTTATTTGCAGCTCTTCTGCTCGAAGTTTTGTTCTGGTTTCTTTATAGAGAAATACCAAAAGACACAGCTTTCAAGGAGAAAAACACCTAACAATGAAGTCTAATAAAATCCAGAATTGTTTCCTAGGGAACTTTGAGAATGCGTAGGGATAGGGTAAAGGTAGAACTGCCAATTCTTGACTCTCTGAAGACTTGACTAAAAATTACGTATGGATTTCTTGATTCTGCAAGCTAATTCACACTACTTGCAATGTGCTATTTGTCCTCCACTCGCGTGGAAAAAAAAAAAGAAAGAAAAAACTCCCAAATCAGTCTGCTCCTTGGTACTTTCCTTCTTGTAAAACTAGCTTCTGGTCTGCACATGTTTGAACACGACAGACTGCCCCTTCCAGGACAGGAAGATCTTTTAAGAAGAGATGCGCAAGCTGATGGAAGGGCTCATTAAGAAGGGGGCCAGGTGATTTTGGGCAGGGGCACACATGAAGGAAAGGCCCGAAGTGAGCTGTAGCCTATGGCAGATCCCTGAACAGAAAAGAATGAGAAGAACGGTAATCTCTAGGCACAGTCTACCGTGGCCAGGGAGATACCTTTCTTTCAGTGCAACCTAGATGGAGGTTTGTTGAGGAGAGAGGAGGGAAGGAGAAGTGATTTTGTCCTTGACAGAAAACCTAAAAAGACTTGAGGGATGGAATTCATCACCTCTACCTGCAGATGTCAACGAAGTCCTTATCTGCAGAGAACAGAGGCTTTCCAGATAGTCATCTGCACTCCTTGTATAGCAAGTGGAGAGACAGGAAATTCATAGCACTATTCATTTGAGCTATTTTAAACATCTAGCTAAGGGTGACATGAATTATGTTCTAGAAATGCCTATTAGAGTCCAGACAGCAATCCCTGAAGTAGGTCTCCAAACTTAGGCATGTGCAATATAAAAGATCAAATCGTTGTGTAGCATCAGCCCTGTGCAGCACTGGCAGAGCAGCAGCCTTTTAAAGGTGCAGAACACTTGCCCCACCGTTTGTCTACTAATGGCCGTGTGCGGGCGAGCTGTACTGACTCAGCTGTCCTTAAAGAGACTCTGGGAAGAAATACTTGCTTCTGATAGAGCTTTTGTCCATTTCAGAAGACCTCTAAATTTTCAAGAATATGCTCCTGGTATAACAAAGGCTAGCAAATAAACTGTTAACAATTTGACTTCCTTTGTTTTGCACCATTTAGAATGCTGTACCGCACTCAGTAATTGCTTCTGAAATGGAAGATGCAGAAACAGTTCAGCATGGCTCGGCCATAAGCATCACACACCAAACACCAGAAGTGTGAATGCCGCCAATTTTAACTCTCTGCACAGGTAATTGCCGCTACGCCTGCATGGACAGATGAACAGACAGACAGAAGGAAAGTCTCTAATGCCAAGTGTGTTTTCACTCTGCACGTTAGATCTTCATGGAGCGACTGCTGGTTCTAGTATACTTCATCATCCACACGAAAACAGGATAGGCAGATAAACAGTTATATGTCAGTTCCTTAGGAACAAGATTTGTCCCATTTTTGGCTATTTATTCTTTGACATTCTCGGACATTTAGGTTTGGTTCAGAAATTGTAAGAGAAGCAATTAAACCTCTTTTCCAATTCAAAAGCACCACCATTCCCCATACCAACTCAAGTCCTAAGAAAGTATCAGCATGGGTGCTAAAGATGACAAATGATGTTAAATTAAGTGCTGAATACTGTGTCAAGGACAGGCTGGTGAATGACCACAGGAGTGGGCAAGAAGAGCAATGCTAAAAGAGAAAATTAATATCTCTCTCTGTAGACTGCATTAACTAACCTGAAACAAATAAACTCTTTCAATGGTTCTTTGAAGGGGGGGGGGGGGGGGGGAGAATCCCTTCTCATTTTGTTTCATCTTTAAAGATTTCCATCAGTTTTTCTTGTGCTGATCAACAATATATAAACCATTTGGTGCCTCAGTACCATCTCAGGGAAGAGACTTTCAGACTTTGCCATAGTTTACACTGAAACACTGAAGGATTTTTTTTTTTTTTCCAATCAAATGGATTGGTTTATGTACAAAAGTAAAAAAACAGAAAATTCAATCCAGAATTGTATTTCACACTAACCAAAATATGTCTCTTACTTTGCAAATCACACTGGTAAAAATACAGAACAATGTTATTCCTCCACTGCCCTTTTTAATTCTCATACAGTGGTACGTGCCTTATAAATTAAGGCTTAGCACAGGGCAAGTACAGACAATTGCTACTTGTTCATTAGAGCTAGGTCAGGTCACAGGATGGAATTGCTAGTCAAGAAACTCTTCTTTTCCAACCCACTGGATCCAAGACAGACTAGAAATCTGAAACAAGTGGATAAGGAAAATAAATACCATGGTAGAAATATGGCCTGAAGACGTGGCCAATGCAAGCTCCTCTACAAATCCACCATCTTCAAAGGATTACAAACAATGATATTTCACTTTCTTTTGCTTCCTGCAGTGAAGGCTTAGCTAGCTGACAGGGTATACTTCCCGTCAGATGTTTCTTCCTTGAATATCACTGTGCACAGAAAACTACATCCATTAAGACAACAGTGATCCACAATGCTGGGGCAATGATATATAGAAATATAAAGATGGCATAGTAGCACTAAAGCAGACACTTGTTATTGAAAACTGTATAATTTGGGAGACTGCCTACAGAATAAATATTCAAGCTAAAAAAAGCACAATGTTGGTCATCCCTTAAGTAGGCTTTATTTTTTATTTAAATGTATTACATTTTTTCCAATGTGTAAAATTGAATAAAAATGTATTTCCCTCATTTGACACACACCCCTCAGCCACAAAAAAAGCTATTCCAAGACTTCTATATCATAGTCTATGAATGTCTTGGAGCATGGTGTGTCAAGAGGTTTTGACCAAAACCAGGATAATAGTAAACACCAATCTATAAGGCAAGTTGTAATTGGCATTTTTTCCCTTTTATTTGATAATATATCCCTTTTCTGACAAATTGCTGTCAATATATACAGCTGATAGGTCAGCTATATATACTTTTCTGCATGGAGAATTTGTATGCATTTCTGAACACAAGTTCCTATATATCTGATATTAGTTCACAGTCCAACTAAAGTAGAAATATTGTAGTAGGGTTTCACTGTGTAAGGAAGGTCTACAGAAGTACTGAATTCTTTAGATATACATTTCTAATCCTAGGTAGAGCAGAAATGTGCATCTTTTATGCACACAATTTAACATTAGATACTATTTTAGTAACACCGTTGAACCCCAGAAAATCTTCATCAGCAGTTCCTCTAAACCAACCGGCAGTCTCACTGACCCGCTTTCTCTTAGGTCAAACCCACAAATAAATAATCCCCAATATGATTAAACACATTCGACTCATAGCTCTCCTAGCGGGATATAAAAGAGGATGGTTCAAGGTTTTAAACCTGCCTAGTAGTACCAATTTTCTGAGTGGACTGCTACCTATTCTTTGCAAAGTTCTGCCCTCATAGAAACCTATTCCAAATCAGAGGAGGTCACTAGGGTAAGAAGGGGTTACCAGGGGTTACCACTTTTTACGCTGAAGAGGTATCACTGAAACTAAGAACATCAAGTGGCACGGAAGAACTAAGAGGAGCATTCATCCCCTCTAGAAAAAATACACTGTCAAAACACATTGTACTATATGTCGTAATATAATAATGCATTAAAATACATTATTATATTATTCTGAATAAGAGTTAAGATTTTTCCTCATCTGCATTGCAGTCAGTAATTAGCAACTGACAATTACATAATTTTGTAGAAGGATTCTAGCAAACAATTCTGCCTTTCCTGTACACAGCTTTATTAACAGTAGTTGGCTCTGCTCTAGGTGATAAAAATTATTCCTGATCAAACAAAGCTCACCCCTGACACATCTGAAGTCCACTGCCTCAGTGACAGGCAGAGGTCTCCCATGACAGCATTGCCATTAAAACAATGGAACTGGTATCCCTTTCCCCAGCAAAATTCGGCGTATCAACAGAAGCCTGAAGTTTTGAATGACCTCTGACAAAGGGCAGAGTGAGGCAGGGAAGTGGATGTTTCAGCCTTTGGGAGAGGCAGCAGCAGAGGAGCAGCAGTTCTAGTTCCTTAATTCCGTTGAGTTCCACACTCTTCAGATGAACTTTTTAACCACTTCCCATAGAGTCCATACGAAAGCCATCACATGCATGGCACGTGTTCACCCAACCCCTCTTCCACTTTCACATAAAGTAAATTTTGGCAAAGACGGTGTCTCAGCTAGAGGTTAGGCAATCAATCGCTGGTTTGCCACACGGCACCAGCCTGAACGAGGCACACGTCTTGGGTGCCCACATTCAAGTCTTCCGGGCCCCGTGCAACACAGAATTTTGGCCCTTTGTGATTGCTGAACTGCGTTTGTCCTAGCTTGCTCTTTTTGGTTTACATGCCCCAATCCCAGCTGATATCTTAGGAGCATAAGTAGATTCTCTGTACTTTCACAACAGTATTTATTCTGAAATTATTTCTAAGAAAGGAGAATAAAAGCCGAGTTGTGAGAAGTACAGACTTGCAGAGTCAAGAGTTGCCATTTCTGTTTGTTAACTAAATATAATTCAATACTACTACTACATTTTGTTAGGGCACTTTGTATTTTTATCACAACAAAGATGCCTTTGTCAGGTCTCTGAAACAGTTGTCCAAGACATGAGATTTTTGAAGTGTTTCCCACAAATACAGCTATGCACTCACAGACCCCAAATTATAAACAATGTGAGTATTTGTCATATGCCACAGTATATATACACACTTAGCAGTAGCCTATTGCATTACATATAAAATACCATAGTCGTCACAAGAATTTGTAACAAGGCTTCCAAATAAAATTTTTCACAATTGGACATAAGCTCATACTTTACTTAATATTTTATAATGACTTGTAATGAAATACATCCTGCTTGCCCCAAAAGGCTTCTGTCTAAAACAGAAGATATTTGAAAGGTCATAAACACTTGGTAGCAGTAGGACTGCAGACGCCCGCTTGAATGTTTTCACTCAAGATAAATAAGGCTGTAGCAGCTGCTGCTCACAGCCCCAGGCCCATGCCCTATATCAATCAAATACACACAAACTTGTTTAACTGGAAGAGTCTAGAATTTTTTTTTTTTTTTTTAGCTAACAACTATAAAACATGGCAACTTTTCCCCTCAGCTTAACAGAACAAATATTTCCAGGCACACCCTTACTCAGCATCATAGGTCCTCCAAACAAGCTTCTGTGGCATAGATTAAAAATGACACCCTACTAAAGAATGTTTTATATGCAGACAAAATAAAGCAAAACTTCCACCAAAATGCCTTCATCCCCCACACTTCCTATGGCACCTTGCCTAGCCAACCACCTCTGCCCACAATATTTCTGGGCTTACTACAAATATGAGAAAACACCACAAAAAAGTTTTACGTTTCAATTAATTCTCCATTTTTGAAACTTTTTGCACTAAAGAATGCAAGTACCATTTGGACTGAGTGCCTCTCTGACTGCCATGCTTCACGGCTGACTAAATTGATTTCACATGGCAACTAAAACTAAGAGCACATAGGAACAAATTTCATAATTCTCCTCTGGAAACACTGAAGTATGTCTTCGCTATGTGAATCACTACTACAGCGAAGATCAAAGAAGTGACTCCGGGGGGTAGATCCTTCAGGAAAATGAGAACTGCTGCAGAGATGCTGGGGCACATCTCTGCAAGCTGCACAGATCTGCAAGCCTCTGATATGCTATAGCTACTTATATAATTGGTTATGGTGGTTCTCCATGAACAGCTATTATTGGAAAGGAACAAGGGATAATAAATAGGAAAGGGAAAATCAGACATACTTTTTTTTCCCATTTCATTTTTAGTATGAGATTTAGATTCATTTTAGTATGAGAACACTTAACATACTGTACTGCATACATGAAAGTCAAATGAAGAAGAAAAATCAGTGAAGTTTCTGCATTCCAAATTTTCCTGCTGAAATGTTCTCAGGCTGGCAGGAAAGCTACTATGCACTACTTAACAAAACTGCTAGCTTATAGAGACTGAAATGAAACCTGCACCGGCAAGGGATTTTTTTATTATTATTATTTAACTTTTTTAAAATAAAAGCTTAGGGATACTTTGTGATTTTCTACTCACAATGTCCACTGAAGAGCTAAAAAGAAGGTTATACTGGAATAACTTGGAGACTATTAGCTTTTTCATAGGAAAGCTGCAGAGTCATCATACGGCCTTGCTGCAGTGAGCAGCTGTCTTTCTGTGCTACATTTCACTGAACGAAAGCGCAGGAGAACGAGAGCACACAAGCAACCAAGACCCAAATCTCTCTTAGTGAATCTGTTTTCACAGCTGGAGACAGAGTGCTTACTATTCTATATACAGCATCACTGAGCTTAGGAACTCAAGTGGGCAGTGTTAAATTGCACAGTAAAGCAATTTAAGCAAATGACTAATCTAAACCCTGAAGTTTCATTCCTCCTTTGGTCTTTTAAAAAGTGGCTTAGGACCATAAAACATCAATCCTCTCCCATTATAACAAAGAAAAACGAGAAGATGAGTTTTGTCATCTTAATGCAGAATCAAGACAAATACAAACAAGACAGTTTATTAGGTTGTGCCAAGCTACTTGTACAGTTGTTTGATCAGGACTTGTGGCACACACAAAAAAAGGACATGTTTTTAATTTCCAGAAGGCAAAAAACCAAACCAAACAACACTGTAAGATTTTTTTTTTTCTAACTCTTGGTACCTTATCTGCTAAGTCAGTATCTTGATTGGAATTATCGTAAGATTTCTGTAGTCTTAGCCACTACTGCATTATAATACACATTTTGAAATGGCGTAGAAGTACACACAGTATACATGATACTTAGAAGGTGTCAAAGTATTTGTTTTTAAAAACAGAGTGCATGAAGAATTCTTCATGCAGCATCGTCTCAGCCAACTAAATTAACACGAACACTTAATTTGCCATTTGAATGTTCTGATTTTTAAAAATCTTTCCAGCTGACGTAACACTGAATTAAGAAACATGTGTGACATTAGGATCTCAAAATATTACACTGGATGTAATCATAACTGAGAGCAAAGTTACGCTAGATTAGAAATAGAGATGATCCGTGGCTTGCTCCAGAGAAATGCAGAACATTCTAGCACTAACAACAGAAGTGCTTCTGTTGCCTCAAGTCTAGAAGCCTTTGTATGGCAATTCTGTATTTTACTAGCATAGCACACTCAGCGTCATACTTACTGCGGTGCTGGCTGTTGTAGGACCAGGGGTGCCACGACCCTCTTTACCAACAGCCTGATTTTGTTCTTCAGGACCGCGGGTGACAAGAATTCTGAAGTGCTGCTGCCTCGTGTTTTGATCTGGTCTGATTTTAAACAAGCATCCCTGCCCTTGAGGAATCCGCTCTACTGAATTGCTTCTAGATATTTCTGACCCATTCCTGCCGTTTCCATGCAGTTCTGAATTCAATCCATCATCTGTGGGGCTAATTTCTTCTGTTGGCGGCTGGACAGGGTAGGAAGTACTCCTTTCTAGCCGTATCCGAGGATACCTGACCAATCGGTCCCCTTTTGTTCCAGTAAAACCAAAGTTATATTCGCCTCCTGCACCTGTACCACTTGTCTGCGGCTGCTGTAACTGGAGAACAAAGAACTTTTTCCCTGAATTCACTGACATATCTGGCACATGTTGCAAAGACCAGCGCCGGGGTTCAGGGGTGGGAGCATTATTTTGAGCCTCAGTACCAAAGGGTAGTAGAGTAACCTGAGGCACGTCTGCACTTGAAGCCCGATGCTGAATCCTCACACCACTTATGTTTAAGCCTGAAGCTGCTTCATTTGCCTCATCTTCTTGGGTAGCTGATGAAGCATCCTCACTCTGGTTATTAGAAGGAATAGTACAATATATTCTACGATTACAGCAAATAGTTCCATTAATCTGTTGCCCTAACTCTTCCGTCAGCCTGGGCGGAGAATTTTCAGGAGTCACCTCTGGACTGCTTGGAGAATAATGGTTTTCAACAGGGGATGCATAATGCTCCCTAAAGTCTGAGAATTTACAAGGAAGTGTCCCCTCAGGAGATTCCAGGGTTGCGCACTCGTCCGCGCAGCCGTTCGCAGCTTTGCGCTGAAGAGAGATCTGCATTGACGAGCTTCTTGTTGGACGCACATCAATACTGTTCAGCAGCTGGGGAATAAACATGGATGTACTCCTTTTTAAGGAGCCCACTTCTTGCAAATCGCCGCCACCACCATAATCTGCTCCGTGTCGGGAGAAAGCGTGAGGACTGTTTCTTCTTGGCAAAGTGTGGAATGCCATGAAAAAGTCATCTTCTCTCTCCCGGTCGAGGATCTCTGATTCGGGGGCTGTGTTGCTTCGCCCAGAGCCAAAATGAAACCGCAGCCGATGGGCCATGGTTTTACAGAGAGAAGAAAAGGAGAGGGAGAACAGCAACAATTCAGGCACTGCCAGAAGTTAAAAACCAAAGACATAAACTCCAAGAAAAAGTGTCCCATCTGCCAAACTGTTAGCACTGCAGCCCTGATAGCGACAGATAGCAGAAATAGCCCAAGTGGCAAGCAGCATTCCAGGCATGATTGGGTAAGAGCAATCAGCGCTCCTACACACTGTGACATAGGGTAGGATGGTGGGAGTCACGTGGCCTGGTTCCCCCTCTCCAATGTAAGCTAGTGGGGGTTTTGTTTTTTCTTTTTTTTTTTAATGCCAGCAAGAGCCTGAAACAGCACCTTCACAGCTGCTCCTTTTCCATCAGAGAGGAGCAGCCCCAGCGGGAGAGCTCCCACAGCTGACTAAGGCAGCGAACACACTCGGCACTGCTATAAATCTAAACCACATCATATTCACAAGGCACATTTGTATAAAGCACACGCACCAAATTTAACTACAACAAAACCACTTCGATTTAGCGTTAAAAGTTTAAGTCAACTCCACATGCAAATGAGAAAAATTATTTCAAGCTTAACATTTTGGTGTGTGTTACAGCATTAGGCTATCATGGCAGAACATGAATAAATATAGCACGGTTATGCTTTCAATTTTAACTGTGCTCATAACGTGATTAAGCAACAAACTTCTTGCCTTTAAAAAGCCACAACTTTTACATTGTCCCTACGAACGCAACATAACCTACGCTACCCTGCGCAGTCCCTTTTAATAATTAAAAATTACAACAAAGCAATCATACATATGGCAAAGATTTCTCACACAATAAAAACAGCAGAAATGTGCAAGATGGCAGGAGACAAAGTTTCTTTTTCAGTTTTACCAGGCAGTAAAGGCGAGTGAAAACCGGAGACGGCTGTTGCATGTCGGTTTGTACCGATTTGTCTTAAACACCGTACAGAAACTCTGCCCATTGCTGGCCAGCCTCCAGTGAGAAAGTTAGCAATATTACCACGAGTGTGATTGCCAGCATGGAATACAGTTACGCACTCTGAGAGCCAAAAGACCTCAGAAGAAGAACAGACAGACAGGACACACCAAAACGTAAAACAAACACCCTAAATCAGCTCTGTTACCACGCAGAAGCTCAGTGATCTGAGGATACTCACATTTGAAGTGTGCTCACAATAGCACTTGTTAGCACGTACTAGAAAAGAAACTCTGTTTAGCAAGAACTGTAGCCTCCTTTCAATACATGGACATTTGTTCCTTAGGACAACTTGAAAGCCTAAGTTTTATCAACAGCTCTGAAAACTTGTAGGTGGAGGGTCAATACTCTATCTAGATATTTAAACCTGTTTGCAAGCAGCTTGTTTTCAAAAGACAGAAAATGACCAATCACGAGAGAAATGGAAGCTTAAAACGATGTAACTGCCAACAGACAGCACAATCCCTTATTGTTTTAAGTGGACTATGAGCCAACAAGATGAAAAACATGAATTGCTTCTACACAGCAACAGTACTGTAGATTGCCTTGTGGAAGCACAGGTGTTGGTATTATTGTATCTTATTTTTCAGATAAAACATATTATCCAAGGCCACAGTCTCTCTTTGCACCACAGATGAAGCTTGCATCATATACTCTCTATTTTGACTGGGGGATAGAAAGGAAAGGGTGTAGTGCAAAGACAGAAAGTGCTTTGATAATTTGGGAACACGAAGAAGAAACAAAGTTCCTGCGATAAAAACCATGCAAGTACTGACAGTAAGTATTTCAGAGTAAAGCCAAAATAATCAGTTCAATGCCTCCATTCTGTAAACATAACCCGATGGAAATCTGCTACTCTAAAAACCCCAATGTACTTACTTTGTCAATAGATCAGAACACCTTCTGAAAGGAAAACAATGGCTCCTAAACCACAGGTTGCTGCCTTTGCAAGGAGGTTACGAGCCCAAGGGCAGACTGTCTACAGAAGTAGGATCACAGGAAGAACAAACAGAAAACGGTTCAACAATAAAGTAGTACCGCAACTGCCAGCGTACGGCCAGTACTGCACACAGAAACTTAAAAATCTTAAGCAATATCTCTGAAATGAGCGTACCAAAGCTGTCATTTCTCAGCTGTCACTGTGTATAGAATTTTTTCCGGAACCACCGCCCCGTCACTGTCCACACGGACATCCCCCTCCACGTCACTGCCCTCTGCGGGCCAGAGCGAAGCCTCTTCCACGAGTTCAGCCTTGTCCTCTGCGCCAACACCAATGTATTCCAATCATCCCCAAGAGACGTGCAAGCCACACAGTAGTGTCAGCACAGTCCTGAGCCCGGGCTTACATGCTCTGCCTCGCAGTTACGGTTACAGGATTTCTGCTTCAGCGTTGTTTGCATCAGCTGGCGATGGAAGAGGACCTTAAAGCTGGGAAGAACTGACCAATGATCTCCTTTAAGTTCAAAAGGTATAGGACAGTTTTAATGGTGCAAGTGGTCATTATCATCATTATATGTCAATAACTACGCTTACAGTCAGCCCACTCTAAATACACACTGTCACAGATTTACCGATTTACTTCCTCCTAAAGGAGGATATAATCATTTGGCTGTAAGTCCTTTTTTTCCCCAGAAGATTACAGCTAGTATGTTTTCCTTTGCTCTACATTTAATAGGAAGACAGAGGAAAAGATATATTTTTTGAAGACAGATGTTTCCATACTGGGTTTTTTTTTAATAAAAAGATCTTGACAACACTGATCCTAATCTTCACACAGCAAACAAGTTTAGCAGAGCCTGTGCTGCACCCAACCAAGAAAAGGTAATGCCTGATCTCATAAACAAAGAGATGGTGTAACAATTTTCAGAAGACAAAAAACCCAAACTGTCGTTTGCCCAGTACGCCACTGCACTGGCATATTTACCCTAATATGTTCAGAACGACAGCGTCACTTACTCCACATATGGCTATGTGAAAACCTTCTCTACTTTATCATAACAAAGCAAGCAGCAATAAGATGTTGGAAGACTCCTCTAGAAGAGCTACTGCATCAGACAAATCAAGTTCAAGACTAAACACACTAACAATATGCTGGGCGTTATGAAGCAGAGAACTGAAAAACATAACAGAGAGCATTGTTTTGCCGTTACCTTAAACCTTCATACACCCACATCTTGAGCACAAGGTGCAGCTCTGCTAACCACATCCCAAAAAAGGATGCAGAAGTATTAAAAGGTACAGGAAAGAGACACTAAAATGGTCAGAGGATGAAGCAGCTGCTTTGTCAGTGACTAAAAAGGTTGGGACTTCATCAGTTTGCACCGGAAAAGCCTAAGGAAGAATATGATGAGGTTTTCAGAATACTGGGTTAAGGAGGACCATTTTGGTCTGACCCAGCAGGGTACTACTTTTGTGTTTAATGCTCTATTAGTCCCAAAAGCAGATGTTTTTTATGATTCTAGCTGCATTTCTTAGCACACTTACTTAAACAACAGATAAAAGTACACCTTTAAGATGTGCTATATTTTCATCAGCTGTGTTACATGGAGCCTTGTGATTAGTAAAACCCAATCAAGACAAGCACTCACCAATCTGTTTTCATCGAAGACTTCAAAAAGGAGACGATGATTGGTTGGGTTTACCTATGAGAAAATTCAAATAATGTCACTTTAAGTTCATTACCTTGATGATAACAATATATGGGTGCTAGTTCATACAGTGATTAAACCAAGGCAAAAACAACAGGACTAACAGGTTTTATGTAAATCTTTAGTTTTACTTAAACTGGAGCACTAGAACACTTTGTTTCTAAACCCTACTGCAACTAGAAATAGCCTAGCAGTTAACATGAAAAGCTCTCATTTACTGTGCTCAGTGCAAGACAGCTACTGTTTTTCTCTTACTGCAGAAAGCTCCGAAGAGAAAAGGCATGGCTGCTGCGTACCGCCAAGCTGCACGCAGCCATACGGCCAAGAGGAATTTGGAGAGGACAACCCTGGGCAAACCACGGCTGCTTCTCTCTCATGTCACCCCCAGTACGTGCGGCACCCAGGAAGGACTGATGTGGGGGCTTCAGCTGCCTTGAGCACACCAGCAAAGCTAACTTGGTCTCAGGAAAGATGGCCTGGCCAAAGCAACAAGCTCTGTGTTGAGGGAACAAGTCCCAGGCTGGATAGACTATCAGGGCTCCCAGATTTTTTTTCTTAGTCTGCAAAGCTCAACTAAAAAGTAGGGAGCAAGAGTTTTACTGTATTTCTTTCAGAATTTCACAATCCTCTATATTTTGGACTGACTATCGCTCACCATTTCTAGCCCATTTATCATACGTGCCTGTGGAAAACCCAACAGAAGACTCTCCAACACTTGGAAACAGCAAATATACCTCCAGAAAATTATTTACATTGAAGTAAATTTAAGCAGAAAGAATGCCAATATCTAAAAGGAAAAAAAACAACCAAACAAAGAACTCTGGCAGGAAGACAAAACAGCCACTATTAAACAAGAAAAAAGTTCTATAGTATTTGATCCACTTGATACATTTTTTCAGAAAAAATTTGTAAGCCAGGTTACTATGACCAACTTGTTTAATTAAGAAAATTTAGAAACTATATTCTGCAGTGGACTGATAGTTCTTTGGGGGCAGTGATGGACTTCCCAGTTTTGAGAAGATCAGAGAATTGTGACACACAAAAAAGGGTAATGTATTACTTTATATATTCACATTATTGTTTAGGATTTTCAAGATATTTTAACAGAGCTTTATCTGTAGTTTAAGCAACACAAATTGTGGCAGTTTTCTGTATTCTCTGTTCCAGGGAAAAGTAAATTATTAAAAAGCTACCTTGAATAATATCAGTTAAAATTAGAAGCACAAATATACATAACAAGCTTGCTTAATCCTGAGTAAATACATTTCACTTTAAAACACATGAATTTCCTTTAAAACACATGAGTTCCTTACTGTCTGTCTTACAACTCAGCATGTTTATGAGACAAGTACTCATAAAGATGGCTTACGGAGGGTGAGGTCACCCGTTTCTGAATCACGTATGCAGTTGGGATAAAATTTAGGAGAGCTTGAAATGTCTTCAGATAGATAAACAGTTGAAAACTTCCTTTCCCTTCCCTTCCCTGTGCAATGGTCATGATGGTAATCTCTAATTTGTTCTCTGTGCTGAAGCAAAGGCATTTGAACACTTCTCACCATAAAACACTCTCTTACTAGGGTAATGACTTTCTAGTAAAATTACAGTATTAAAATTCCTCTGCATTTTTACAGGCAGGTAGCTGAAGTTATCCCATGGTAGAGCCACCTCTGTAACGAGAGGTGTGCAAGCATCAGAAACCACTGTGATGACAACAGAAAACCTTAGGCCCAGCCATAATTCAGCGTCAAGACAGTTCCTATGGACTCTGTGTAACTTAAAAAAGTGTAAGCCCATATTTTCCCCTCTGAGTACATTACAAAAATCAAAATATTTCACTAGATAAAGATGATTTTAGATAGGTATTACCCAGTTGCAAAACCTAGAAAAGCTATTTGGTACGTGTTTAAAAATAAAAATACCACTTAAACCTCAAAAACCTGTGTATTAACAATTACATTGGTGGGAATGATCTATCTAAAAGATCCTATTAGCAAGACAGTCAATTGCGAAGACTCTATAAATGACGTTTGATACGATACCCGTTTTTAACAGCCTACGATGACATCTTTTCTTAAGCAGCTGTTTAAGATTAAATTTTAAAAACCACTGAAATTCTACCTCACCTTCTTTTGTGAAAGCTACAGCTGCACTAAAATTAAGTCATTCTTTGGAAAAATATTTTCAGCAACTAAATAACAAAGTTGTGATCGCCCTTATTTGTATTATGTTGGTTTTGATAATCACTATTTTAACCCCTCCTTTACCACTGTCAAATACTTAAAATTGTTTTTTCTGATAAAAATCACTCAGTTTTAGCTATAACTTGGTTGTCATTTTAAGCAAGATCTAGAAAGATTAAAGTGAAACTACAAAAAAAACCCCAACATATTTTGACCTTTTTGGCAAGTAACATAAAGGCCAAGAAAAATTACTTTTTCTATCTTCCTTCTCTACATTTGTATTTCATTATTTTTTGCCACAACTTAAATTTCATACAGCTCTTGGAAATAACTCTGTTTATTTGCCACTGCATTAACATTTTAACCACAGCAAACATGCTCTGCTAGAAGACATTTTCAAGTAAAAAGAATTTTTTGTCATATATATTAACTCAAAACTTACTCTAAATAAAATCTCAAATTGTGAAACAGTCCATTCCTAATTAACCTTATGCCAATTTCTGCTGATCATTCCATCACTACAGAAACAGAAGAGCAATTACATCTGGACAAGCTTTTTTTTATGTAAACATATAAACAACAAATAAAAAATAAGCTTCTTCCCAACTGTATAAAATGCAATGTGATTAATTGTACATGTTATAATAATGATTGCAAGTAGAGGGAAACTTACTCTGAAATAAAATTCTTCATTCCATTTTGGATTCAGTGTCTGTAAAAGAAATAAAAATATTTACATACTAAAATTTCTTTAGGTTTGCCATTTTGCAATCATCAAAATGTGCATGCAAGTGACAATTTTCTAGGGAAAAAAAGGAGAAAAAAGCATGTCATTAAAAAATTGGAAGAAAAAAAAAAATTGCCATCAAATTATTTAGAAATTCTCTACTGAGTAAACCAAACGTGGGAGGATATTTGAGTCAGATGGTCCTAAAAGAGATGTTAAGTATAAGTAGGATTCTATGAGTAAAAGGCAAATCACTGAGAACCTATAGAAATAAAATCAGAAGACGTTTCATTCTCAAGATTCACTTAAACCCAGATGAAAAAAAAAGTGGTTTTTAAACACAAGGACAACTTTAGGGCTACAAAAATAAGGACAGTTTTATACTGTAAATTAAACAGAAAAAGAAAATAAGAACAAAAGGAAAGGGTATTTCCTTTGAATAGGTATGATACTCTCCCTAATCTCTGCCAAGCCTATGGAGGATTATAATTTTGTTTTAATAACCTGAATAAAATGTCCAGAATAAATGTCCAGAATAAAATGTCCAAAATATGCATATAGATTGCAATCTGAAGGGAGCTCAAGCATGAAATAACAAATTGATAAAAGAGACATCAGAACTACAAACATTAGTATTTTGGGCAATTCAAATTTGGAGAAGTTTAAAAACAAGTATAATATGTCCAATGGTTTTGTTTTCAGGCCAAATCATTCCCTCATTCTCTCACATAGCAGAGATTTACCAGAAGAGCTGACAGTAAAAATTGGCTCTATACCCAGCAATATTTTGTTATGGCAGAGAAGGAGAATCTTGGCTGTTTATCTGAACTCCTCGATATAGATACAATATATTTACCACGTCCATGACACAGTGGCTGACTACACTGCATTTCCCTACAAAATGGAAATACAGGAGTCGAATTGTAGCTCAACGTGCACTCATATGATAATGTCATGCTGACAACTGTACATCCTCCTTTCCCCTTTACATTGGGGCTGAATCTCAACCCAATGTATATATAACTAATTATCAATGAAATCAAATACTGAAGTTTGAAAACCTTCTTCTAGAAAATTTAGGGGAAAAAAGGAGGAGAAAAGGAAATACTAGTATAAAAAAGATCAAACTCTAAACCTATATGAACAGCTATGCAGGTGGTTAACAGTTGTACCCAGAAAAGTTTTACCTGTTTATCCTAAACAATCTTATGACAGAGCAGGAAAATATTTCATGAAAGAAAGGACCATTGTAAACAGTAGATGAAAAGAATAAAACGAGTGTAGGTGAAGGGTAGGGATAGGGGTTGGGGGCAGAGAGAAACTTTCAGCTTTTTCACCTTAAGGAGCACAAATGTATTCAGCAAAAAAAAAAAATTAAGTAATAAGAAAAAAATGTGACTTTTAAAATACTTGTATTCATCAAATGCGGCTGTTATGCGCAAGAGAGGTTCCATGTAATTTAACAAATGAAGCATGGTCTCGTACTAATTTGAGGACACTACTGTCTATCAATAATGCATTAATTTTGAATGCTGCTTACCCACAAATACAAACTTGAGGAACTATTTGATGTATTAGGCAGCACAAATTTTGGTAAAAGCCCGGGTAACTGGCAGAAATTTCTTCCACCTTTACAAGTCAAATAATTAGTAGGTCAAGTCAGAAAGTACAAACACTGGAATCCTTGCAAAGGAGAAAAACTGTTGTAAAGAAAGGCTCCAGAAATAAATGCATGAATAACTTCATAAAGGACATTAGCAGGGAAACAACAACAAAGAGACTCATCAGCAAAAAGAGCTACGTCCTAAAAAGGGCAAGTATTGTACAGATAAAAACTGCCAAGAGTCAAGCTGAGTTAGATCCGCCACAGGATATTAGAACAAACACAAAGAAGGTTTTTCAACCATATAAATAAAACAAGAACACGGAAAGAAATGACGCTGCTAAGCAATGAAGCTCAATGGGGAGAATAAGCATATTTAGGTATGGGAAATTATGTTTAGCATTACATATGGGAAAGGCAGAATAGCTAAGAGGGATCGGTACGAAGACAGAAGTTGTCATGACTGACGTAGAAGTGAAGTCTTCAGTGCACAGCGCAGTCAAATTGAGGAAACTGGATAACCTTCATCCAGACTTTTAAAAGAATTGACACATGAAACTGCAAGGCTAGTAGCTGGAATTTAAAAAAAAGATACTAAGCATCTTACAAGATCGTAGGATGGCAAACAGCAAATACAGCTTTTTCTACTGCAGAAAGAAGAACAGAGAATTTCTAGCAGGCCACTCAAAACACAGCTCCAAAAGAGAACACAAGGCATTAATCAAATTTTACAGCTGGAATAATTACATGTGTGGAGGGAGGTAAATCAAAACAAAAAGCCTCAGAAATTCAACACAGCTAGCTCATACCAGATGAATCCGAAATTTTTCCGATATTTTTTTTAGAGTAAGGAAACAATGTACATTTAATCCCTTTGGCTGTAAGCAAGCACTTCATAAGGCTCCAGCTCTACAGCTGGATATGTATCAGACAACTGCACAGGTAATGTAAAAGGAGAATAAAAAGGGGAAACTGCAGTCCCTTCTGCCTTCTTGAAGGCACTTCCTGCAAGACAGTGCACACAGAAAGTTACCCGTTACACTGAGAAAGGCAAAAATGAGTAGAAAAATAAAAAACTAGTGCAGGGTTAGACGCTGTCATATTAAAGGAAAAGTTACAGAGCTGAAGGAGATAATTGGCAGTGTCTTTCAGAATCACTCCCGAGATTGACTTTGCTCAATATTTTTTTGTTAATGATTTGAACTCAAAATCAAGATATACTAATGATGTTTGCTATTTATGAAATAAACAGAGATTGCAAATTGCATAGGAAGAACACTGCTTTGAAGGCAGAAGTCTTGAGATAAAATTTAACAATTCAAAGCAGAAATGACTAACTAGAACTTTCCAATAGATGAGTTAATATTACTATTATGGAAATGACAGAGAAAGTCCAGGCTTTAAGTGACAGTTACAAGAAACAGTGAAAAAAGGCAGATGCAATCCCAGGAACAGATCATAGAATCGTAGAATCGTTTAGGTTGGAAAAGACCTTTCAGATCATCAAGTCCAACCGTAAACCAAACACTGCCAAGTCCACCACTGAAGATGATGATCATCATCTCATCCTCAGTCCTCTGTCTACAGTTGGGTGCTTGTGCAACTGTCGTCCTTGTCCTCTTCCTTCCTAGGGCAGCACTAAAGCCATGAGTTTCTCTCTTCCTTGATACAATCAATACAACACTTCTGCTTCTTTACTACTTTTTTTTTAATTTATGGTGGTCTTCTCAGAAGCTTTCTTATTCTCCTTTCACATGGATCCAAAGCTGGAAAGTATTGCTTCAGATCAGCAGTAATGTTACAACCTTATTTCCAATCCAATGCTCTCATTTCAACCTCTCCTAACGTTTTGCACTACAGCCATTACATTTCAAATGTGGAGGAGCCAAATATGCCATGTCTTTAGTAATCATGCCTTTATACCAGCAACATCCTTTCAAATAAGGACAATGCTATTCTAATAAGATTCAAAAATTAATCTAAAAAATTAATTAATTAAAAAAATAAATCAGAAATTGAATAAAACTCTGGATGTGATCACCATCATTTCCTAAGAAGCAAGGGGAAAAAATAAAGTCCTATATCCATACCACACTTCCTATCTCCCTTCCCCCCAGTTCACGGGTTCGCTACAAAGGATTTCTCTCGAAAGCCAAAGGATCGTTGTACCTTCATGACCTGCCTCACAGCCTCTCGGCTGTCGTAATTGTCTTGAGTTTTAGTCACAACGTTACAGAACAGTTCAGGATTCCAGGGGTCCCTTCCAACATCTAGACCGTCTAGACTCATACCACCTCACATTGAAATTCTTCCATTACATTGAAGTGAAAGGTGAAAGACGAAAATCTCCCTCCCATCCTCAGGCATCTGCAGAAGCCACCATATTATTTTAAGACAATAAACAAGCATTACAAGAACTGGACTTGCCTAGACAGTTATTTTTCAGTAAGCCATTATTTTTCAGGACTCTTGAAGCATACATTTTGCAAGCAAGCCCATGAAAGCGAATGTCCTTTACAGACTGTTCGTAGGGTGCAACTGTTCAAATGTCTCCGACTTCCGCTGCGCTCTCTCCAGATGAAATGAGTTGCCCATTTAGTAGCTGGTAAAGTCTGAGCCCATATTGCTATTGATCCAAAGTTACTACAGTGGTCCAAATTATTTTTTAAATAAGAAAATAAACCTTCACCTACACTCATTTTATTCTTTTCATCTACCCTTTACAATGTAAGAAAGATTTATCAGTACACAGACACAGGTGTACTGATTTAATAGTTTCTCATGAATGTTGCCATTTCATAATAAGACAACCAAAATCAATCTCACACTTCAGCAAGAACACGTTAGTTGAAATTATACCAGAACTATAATAGCCAGGTATTTTATAGTAGCCTGGAAATGACCTATCGAGCCTACGCATTTTCCATTCATATGATTTCAAGGGCAGGATGTGATTCCATGCAACTACGTCCCAGGAAATGGCATGTCAAGCAGCACACTCTCTACAAAACCAAGATACGCGTATCGTAAGAAAACCTCCCACATACTTGTATGGAATTGGCGATAAATCTTGAACCTATTTAAGGAAACAAAAAATGCCACAGTCCATGTTGTTACTATAGCAACAAGCTGAATACTCCTTTTTGGAAAAGTTAACATTTTTCTCACAAATTTTAATGTCTAAAAACTTTACATAAAACTAAGCTAGATGGGCTATAAAGAACGTATTTAGGAGGAGTCAGTGAATGTAAAAATGCTATTATGAAACAGATACCAATGGTTAACCAGGAAATCTGGCAAAAATTACTTTTACTTTCCAACGTCAAACATGCCCTGGGTCCTGTGAAAAGTTCTGCTTCAATCTTCTATGCTTCCAAGATTTCACATTGGTTTTCTCATGACACCTAATGTTCTGATTTTAGAACAGCATCATTCTATTTTGTGTTTTCAAGAACCCAAATTTCCTCACTGTTCTGTTTTGCAATAACAATTTCAGTTGAATCATTGTTGATTCGGAATATCTTCATAAAAATGACAACTCATTGGTTTTCCTTTACTTTTCATACAGGTTATGACTTTTTTCCCTCTCTGCCATCACTACCACTAAATTAAAAAAAAAAATTAAAATTCTTAGGGACCTGATGATGACAAATATCCCTGGTGGAATTTTTGTGTGTGTGGACTGAAATTAAGAAACCAAATAAAATTAAATTATGGATTCTAATTAAAAATGAAAACATTTTCAGTGCATTTCCAGGCTTTTCTTACAGCATATCTTCTGTCATTCGGCTATTAGAAATTCCCATATTAGGAAAATATTTTGAAAATTGAAATTTTGAAAGGGAACATTAAAGAATGATCATTTTTGCTAAAAGGCAAATAAATGATAATTAAAACAGAGTTTCTTCATTCTTTATTTCAGCTATGTCTTTCATTAATATATGACTTTGATTAAAGAAACAGTGAATGATGTAATGAGATTCGATAAGCCAAAGTTTAGAGAATAATATGCAACATACTAGGATTTTTTTCTCTTCTGTTTTTCTGTCAACAGATCATGCACACTGAAGATGCATACACTTGTTTTCTTATTTTGGTTTGAAAAAAATACATTATTCAGTTGCTATACATGTGTGCAACAATTTAAATAAGTGTTGTATTCTCTTACAGAATTGTGTTCCAGTACTCTTAATATGTCCAAAACAATAGAATAAAAAAGAGTATATACATACCTTTTTAATAGTTTTTGTCTGCACAAGAGCAAGTTCTCTGTTCTCATCTGCTACATACAAGGAAAGTTTCACATACGGGTCACTGCAAAAGATGATGTCATATTTAATGGGAATGTAATTTTACAGCCAAATATAATTTCAGTACAAAAACGTCATTTAAATGAATAACAATAGCAGCTCTAAACACTTCTAGTGAAAGTGTTTTCAGTGAAACCTAGTACCTGTAACAAGCTACTGAAAGTGTTTGAATACCTGCAATTAAATACTGACCGTAGCATTAAAGATAATTTAACTTGCAGCTTTGTCCCATTTCTATGGACAAAAGCCACTTGCTTGCATACACTTCTGCTCAGGAGCATGCATGTGGCAGTCCATTTACAACAAGAGTCAAGAAAAAAGTTGAGCCGTGGGTTTTAGAAGAGACTCATTGGAACTAACTACTTGAGGTTGACAGGAAAGGGAACAGAAATTATCTTGAAGAAGTGGTTCCAATTTTATTGAACCATAAAACCGAGCTGCATGGTGTCAGCAGTGATACCAGCATGGCCCTTCTGTCCATCTGATACCCCTGCCCAGATCCTGAGCTCTCCTACCCACACCATGGGTCTCCTCCTCACCAGCTGGTCCACTGTGGTGCTCGCTGCAAACAGATGCTTGTATACTCGTCTCAGGCAACCCACACTTGTAGGTCCCCCCCCAAATGCTGTCACGGACCCTCTCCTCATCTGACACCCTTGCCTGGACCCAGGGCCTCCTACTCCCTGGCTAGTCCAGCTTGGGGTACGCTAGTGAATGCCACACGTACTCTCCCACGCACACGAGGTCCAGAGGAGATACAGACACTCACTCTGTCCCCAACAGCCGGCACCCAGACTGTGACCAGCAGCCCTGCTCCAGCCACTGGCACTGAGCCCCTCACCTGCATCCTGGATATTCTTAATGAAGAAGATGCTCCTGCCCTCTGCATACCCTTCCATACTGAATACATAACCTTCCATACTGAAGAGCACACTGAACCTGCTCCAGTTTTTCAGGCCCCTCTCATTACCAGGTCACTGAAGATCAAACACTATCATAAAGGTTTGCACAAATGCTTCAACCTCCCTTCAGATCCAATTTCCAAGGTCAATGAAGCAGAGTGAACATTGAATTTGCAGCTATGTGGCATTATAACTGTTACCTTGAGCTCTACAGAGTAGTAAGCAGAACCACCACTAGAGCTATTTTCCGTTAGAGTTTATCTGCACTTAGGGAAAGTCTTGCCCACCGTGCCAGAACCAGCCAGCATAGACAAATCTGGCCCCAGATCTCCCCCCCCAACCCCTCTTCCTCTTTTCAGAAGGAGAAGGAAGTAGAGATATTCCAGAGACTATACAGCGCTCTATGTCAGACACCTTTCAGATATAAAACGTGCCACTACAAGAGGTCACTGCTTTCACCCCAACTCCAGCTGCTTATCACTATTGCTGTGCTGCAGGTTTCTACCCTCCAAATCTGTGCTTTAATTCCTTTCAGCAGGGAGACAGTAGCTGTCAGTGAGGGGTGATGTGGAGGAAGGCTCTGTGACAGCAGTATGGGACGACAGTCCGCTAGATCCTTCCCAGTACCAGTAGAAGAATACTACATCTGTCAGGAGCTCTAAACGTTAAAGGACTCCACAAGATCTGAGGAAGGGAATCTTGCATGCTACAGCAACCTTAAGCATGCTAGTGTAGTTTCCACAGTACTCGCAAATAATACATTCAAATATAACCTTTCTTTTGCAGAATAAACTAGCATGGCCACAAAAATGATCTGAGAGCTGGAATACCTCTCCTGTGAGGACAGGCTGAGAGAGTTGGGGTTGTTCAGCCTGGAGAAGAGATGGCTCCAGGAAGACCTTCTTGCAGCCTTTCAGTATACAAAGGGGGCTTTCAAGCCAGCTGGAGAGAGACTTTTTACCAGGGCCTGTAGTGACAGGACAAGGGGCAACAACGGTTTTAAATCAAAAGAGGGTAGGTTTAGGCTGGACATAAGGAAGAAATGTTTTATGATGAGGGTGGTGAGACACAGGCACAGGTTGCCCAGAGCAGTTGTGGATGCCCCATCCCTGGAAGTGTTCAAGGCCAGGCTGGACGGGGCCCTGAGGAACCCAGTCTAGTGAAAGATGTCCCTGCCCATGGCAGGGGGGCTGGACTAGATGACCTTTAAAGGTCCCTTCCAGACTAAACCATTCTACAATTCTATGATTCTATGTTGAAAGGACCCAGCTGGGAGAAAAACACCCTGCAGAAACAGAATACCTTCATACAGGTATAATGTCAGAAAGCAGAACTGGAACAAGTGCCTCTGCTTGAAGAGAGGAAATGGGTGGAAGAGTAAAACCCAGACACTCAACCACTCCGATGCTTCCCTTTCAAGACTGCAGCACAGTCAACTGGATGCCAGTCTGGGGTTTCTTGAAGGAAGGATAAACAACAGACATTCAGATTACCAATCATTTCATTCAGAGATTCAGACACTCTCAAATATGTTTCTCAGATGCTTTTTAAATTTAAAAAACAATTTTGTGACAGTGTTGCTACAGAATAAGCAGCAGTTGAGTGTCATTATATTAGATGCTTAATTTACTTGGAAAATAAAATAGCACAGTAAGGTGAAAATAAAGTAAGAATAAACAAGACATCATGTTGGATTGTTTATTGTATCACTAGATGCACACAAATGCATCTACTTAAATGGCAATTAAATTCAGCATTAAGCACCAAGGTTTAAAAGAAAACAAAGCATCACTGTGATTAAAAAGAAATGCTGATACTACTTTGAATTGCTTAATGTACTGTGCTGCCTAATATTTACTGGCAAAATAGCCTATTACAAGAAGCAGTAAAAAAACAGATATTCATTGAAGCTTGCAGTTTGCAGTGTGGGGGCAGAATCAAACAGAGCCTTTCTGACATAAGCCAATGTGAAGAAAGAAGTTTGTATGGAAGAAGAAGGATTAAAAGGCAAAACTAAGGACCTTATAGGGCTGTGAAATGGAAGTCTTAACCCCAACACTGCAGAACATTAATAAACTAAGACTGACTGCTAACATTTGAACCCACAGAAGCACTTAGGCATGTTTGTGGGTCTCACATTAAAGCTTTTCTGCAGGTCTGGCCCTTAGTCTTAATTCAATGCTTAGACACTTAAGTCCACATCTAAGAATGTAGTTTTGCCTTCAGTTTTAGCTGGTCTAAGTCTGTTGCTGACGTTAGCCTATCCTCTCCTTCACCTTTGGCCACATAGTCCTGCATCACAGCTAGTCAATCACATCGAACAGGAGATGCGACTGAAAAAACCACTACAGAAATAACAGCAGTAATAATTACAAAGTAAGAGTTTTCAGATATAAAAGTTCCCAGAAGATAGGGAGGAAAAGAAACGCACAGCTGGGATAAGGGGAGGGGTAGGACCTCACTTTCAAAGGAAGCATGGACTCAGCTTAGCTTAAGCCAATTATAAAACCTCACTCAGTTACTTCTGGAATCGGAGCCTAGAGAGTATTATTTTGATAGCAATTTTACTGCACAGGACATTGACAGTCACATGTAAAACTGAAACAAAAAGACCATATGGGTATAGGTGGACCTACATCTACACATAATGCTACTAGCTATGCATACTTGAAAAATGCGGAGGTTCTTAAAGAAAAGATTCTCTAATGCTAAATAGGTGGGAATAACACCCTCCCAGTTTTGAGTTATCAATCCATACTTGGGCAATGCTGTTTTCACGAACCGTGAGAAATACTAGCATTTCTTAATCCTAAAATATCCTGGATGAATCTTCTATCTACAGAAAATGAAGAACTTTGAAGGTGGCAGCAGATTTTTTTTTAAGATATATTTTTAAAAAACCCCCAAGAAATAATTAAGTTTGTTACAAATTTCAGTAATAAAATTTTGCCTTTCCTGAACAGACTACTGACATCTCTTCCCACTCTAAAAGTGGGACAGACTGAGTCAGACTAAACTGTACCAGCAAAGTTCTCGCTCCTGAATGTGAGGCGGGAATTCATCCGAACGATTAGATATCTGAGACTGTTTACTCACATGCATTCATTTACTTAAAATGAACACGTAGCTGGACAGATACTATAAACCAACATAAGTCGACACTGCGCTGAATAGAGCTGTCTCATACCTCCCTCTACCCTGGCCACTTGTTCTGGCCTTTGTGCTGCCCCTTCTTCAACAGCAGAACACCTATGCCTGGCACAGGAGCAGATCAGAGGAAGGATTCGGGTTAAACGCAACAGGCAGTGGGGAACGAAGAGGTCACTTTCCAGCCCAGTCAGTACCCTGGCTCGCTTCAGCGTGCAAATGTGCTACCATTTGCTCTTCTGGGAAAGAGAGGATACACAGCAGAGGCAGGAAGGAGCATCAAGGGAGAGGGCAGAAATTTTTATTTCTTTATTTTTAAGTCATGATGTCATCTTAATGTTTTCTAAAGTCTACCATCTGACTTAATCTTTCAACAAATTAAACATTGCAAATGAATAGAAAACAGCACTTGTTAAGGACATCTTTAAGCCACGTGAAATGCACTGCCAGTTTGGTTTTTTGTTTTTGTTTTTAGCTTTTTGAATAGCAATGAGCATTTAAAAAGAAAAAAGAAAACTGTTAAATAGAACATAAGGAAACAAGTAAAGAGGAAAAGGAAGAAGACCTGAGATTTACCACTACAGTTTCTTATCCAGAAGCTGTGACGGATGTGATTTGATGACAGCTTATAGAAAAAGTTGTTTAAGACATGTTATCTGCTTTGCATACTGCTAAATTCAGCATTTCATTCACAACTCTGGAAGCTGCAGCTGCCTAAACAAATCTGACAGTTGGTTGGTTTTTTTCTGTGCTTTGAACTCATGATCTGCCCTAAAGAGCTGTAAAACTTCATGTGAAAGGTCTAGGAACTGAAGGATCAGAAAGCCAAACTCATTTAGCAACAGTGGCAGAGACAGCATCTCATTCAGAGATTGTAGCTTCCAGGACAACATTTCCTAAAAGAATTTAGTTATCTGGAGAATAATCACCACACACACAACTTCTGTTCACGCCATCAGAAAATAGAAGGACATGAGTATCAGATACCACAGAACAGAACACTGAATTTGTAACAGTTTGCTTCTTCACTTGGAATTAGCTGTAAATAATAAATATTGTTGAAGTCTATTAGGTTGCTTCTCTCACCGCATCGTTTTAACTAACCCAGCAAAAGTTTACAGGAAATCATCTAATTTTTCTTCATTAGGATGCAGTATCATGGCAATCACACTGAGTTATGGCAAGAGCTAAAATCAGACATACCCAGACTCATGATTTTGTAAGTATCTTCTGTGTCCACATAAAACACAGACTGAAACTTATTTTCAAGCACCATACACACTAGTTCTTTGTTTAAGACATTACAGAAGCCAAATGCTCAAGGAAGCATTTCAGTCAATCCTCTTGAGCTACATCTTTGTTCACAGAAAGCTGTGTTTTCACATTAGTCAATTCAAAAGAAGGTCTTAGTGACAACAAGACAGTTTGTTATAGCTTACAGGTTTCAGTCAATTCCACTGGGGACAGGGTTCCATCACATCTAATTTCAGTGAAGATAATGTCTGAATTAAATTGAAATATAGCAAGAGAAATCATTTCTAAATCAGCAGATCTTAAAAAAACTTTAAAAATGGGATGACTCAGGTGTCTTTCTGCTGCAGTATCTAGCCCTCCAGAGTTCAGGAAGACTTGCTAGTTTCAGCACAGTGCTGAACTGAGTAATTTCCAAACATTTGAACAGGGCTGTGACTCAGCTAATACACCCACCGAAAAAGAAAATGCCAAGAAGAAGAAAGCAGATGCTCCAAGGTGCCTGCAAAAACCGGCTCTGCCCAGCAGGGCCGATGCTGAATTCACCGGATCCAGAGCTGGCACTTCAGCCAGGTGCCCGTGTCCTCCGATCTCCATAGCATCGCAGCACCTGTGCTACTCAGGCAACAGGGAAACTCAGACATTGCCGGACTTCCTTCCCCACAGTGCCAGATAATAGAAGTAATCTCCAGAGAGCAAGCCTCTCCATTATTTCTCATTATTATCCTGGACAAACTTGGTAAATGGCATCAAGGTAATGTAAATATTTACTGCAACTTTTCTCTAACCAGGTCTCTTTTCCAAATACTGCTAAAATTACATGTTACATTTCCACAAGGATTTTGCTTCCCTCCCATAAAGCACCTGATTGATTCTTACAAGAAGACTGCCAAACAAAACTTCCAAAAACTACAAAATTGTGCTTGAACAACAACACACCTCATAGCCAGAATATGTCAATGTTAAAGAGCATACTCTTTCTGACAAGATGGAGCCATTAAAGAACTGCCGCTGCAGAGGCATTAATGGACAATAAATAAGTAATCACTTCTTTTATGCTAGGAACATACTCTGACACTTTGAACTTAAGACTTCATAAGCTCAAAGACCTTTTCATGAGAAGTGTTGTTAAAGAAAAGGCCAAGTTTACAATAATTAAGGTTGGGGTTTGTTTGTTTGGTTTTTACAGTTTCTTTGTGATATTCCTCTTATACCCTGGTGCCATGCCATCTTTAAACTTCTATTGTTGATCATGAGTGAAGGCTCATCCTCTTGAACTCTAGCATTACCTGCAAAACTTCAGCAATTCAAAACTTGTTTCTGGGCAGAGACACAGGAGACCAAGGATAGTGAAACATCTCCATAATGAAAACACAAGTGAGACTAGGAGCCTTCTACCAAACTAAGTTCACTGCACGTTCAAAGGCCCGTAACTGGAAACGCCGTGCCCCTATTTTAGAAAGGTAACTGCCATTGAAATCCAAGCAAAACGCTCAACTGCTCTAGTCATGAAAACACAGTAATACGGATCCCTCACTAGAACACCTGCTCTCAGATGTTGATTTAGCTAAAAACCACAAAACTCAACCAAACACAAACCAAAAGCAACCAAACACAAACCACCATGTCTAACCAGACCAGTTCTTTCTAGTCTCCCAGAAAGAACAACAGAAGCCCAAGAAATGAAGGCAAAAGATTCAGAATGACCCCGAAATATATACAGTCAGCCTGCCTGTGCTTCTCGTAGAGAGATTGTACAGTGGAAACCATCTACCCAATCCTAATCTCAGGCGTTTTACCTAAAGGGCATATTAAAGGCAACGAGCAATGGCTCTCCCTATCTGGAAAGTGCCTGTTACCAGGCTATTCACCAATCAGAACTGATCTGCCAAGCAAAATTCAGTATATGTTACCATACTCTGTCCCTCACATGGTTTTACCGCAGGACTCTTAACACCTATATACAATTGATCAGGTTTACAGAAGGACTTGTAACTGACCTGTAGCAGCTGTAACCTTCCTATCCACTAGACGCTACAAGGAGCACTGGCACGCTGCCCACCAGTGAGAGCACAGCTGAGCCAGGGAAGGACTAGATGCAGGTCCAGTCAATACGAAGAGCCGCGAAGGCACAACCATGACGTGTGACAGCACACATCGCATAGAAGGAAGTGGGCACGTGATTCACTAAAGAGATTTTAGTGGGTAGAAAATACTGTTAGTAATCTCAGGGAAGGTGGAAAGGGGAAGAATGGTAGATGCACCTGATACCCTAGAGCACCATAAAAGAATATGCTTATTATTGAAACCTTGTTTACCGAAAACTGAAAATGAATATACAGATTCAACCAAACCAAATTCAAACCAAAACCCAAGAGGGTATACACCTCTTTTTCCCCCCCCAACGAAGAAGTCTGCTTTGCTTTACCATTTCAGCTTATCCATTCAATTCTGCATGGCAGATATCATGGATATACCTGGATGGTGCATCTATTTGAGACATGAACATCCATGAACACTCCTCTCTATTCCCCTCCCTCCCCAAATTATGGGATCCTCCAAACCCATGATCACGGAACAAAGTGGCACTCGGGGTACTATTCAACCAAATCCTGGTAATGCTGGGGAGGAAGATGACTATGAGCTAGATTAAATAATAACCAGTGGATTATGAAAAGACTTCTGAATAAAAGAGAAGTCAACTTGAAAACAAGTGTAATGGAAGCACAATATTTTTTACTTTGTAAACAGTGCAGACAGAAAAAAGCAGCAGCCAAACCCTGGTTTGACACTGCCAGAAGCTGCCCCACTGGCATCACCACCTCTGGCTGGGCAGGGCATCCTCCCCGTGGGACACCACGGGTGCCAGACAGGAGACTGACCGTCCCAGCTCTGTGCGTGTGTGCGCACACGCCTTAGCAGATCGTAGGGGATGGCCTGGGTGCACGTGAAGCTACAGAAGCTAGATCTCCAACGAGAGGTGGTTTAGATCCCCAAATTCACATGCTCCAAAGGGCCAAGGGCTGCTTCTAATCCACGCTGCCAGCGACAGGGGCTGCATGGGTGCATGAGAGAGACTGAGCAAGAGATTAGAATTTTGGGGGACTGCATGTGGACAGTTAAGGTGATCGTTCACACTTTGTAAGTATCTAGTATCACTGCAACCTGCTGTGACCACGCAGATGACCCTGCTTTGAGAACAAGGTTGGACTAGAGAGCTCCTAAGGTCCCTTCCAGACTGAATTTTCGGACGGCCCTATGATTATACTCAAGTAAAAACATGAGCACTCATCGATCCCAGAGTCAGTTTTTAAAAGCACACATCCAAACAACTTCATACGTGGTCCCCACCATCACTACCACCATTGTTTAAAGATCTCTGTACCCAGTGCATTCCAACAGAATTTGAAATTAACAACTTTCTTGTTCCAAATGTAAAGTTCCAAATCACATTGTACACAGCTCATTAATTTAGATTATGTTCTATACAGAATAGTTAAAACACCTAAGAAAATAAATATCTGTAAGTGTAAGTGTGGTCAAGGAATTGGCTAAGTTTCTTTAAAAATTAATAAATCAGACAAAAACATATCATTGAATAGTCTGAGTAATCCTACTGCAACTTATTCCTTAATCCAGCACATTGACTTTTTTTTTCTTTTTCTTTCCCCACCCTTCTTCCAGTTGTGATGCCACTCCTCAGTTTCCAAAGACTTTTGATGACATTTGGCTCCTCTGCACTGTATGTTTCAGCAAGCCAACCATGCAACATTGTGATCATTCTTCAACAAATTTCTCAAGTAACATGACAGAGTTTCCAACAGTCATAATTAGGCAATTCTTTACATTGCAGTTACATAAACTCTCAGTGACTAGAATATATCTGACTAATATTAAACTTCTTCTGTTTGGAAGTCTATAAATAAAACACACAGTGAAGCTTTTAAGAAACTTGTTACTTAGAATCAGGCTCAGATTGCAACAACTAAATAAACCATCTAATTTTTAAGTCCCAGTAATTCAGCAGCTCCAGACGAAATACACAGGTTTGTACGTCCACGGAAAGAAAAGCCTTACTTATCTGAAACAACTGCAGAATTAGAGCTCTGTTAGCAGAGCAAGGACATTAAGGCAGCCTTATAGGATTCAACATTAACCTTCCCAAAAGGGTTGCAGAAAATGAGAGAAGACTATCAAAAGTAACTTGTATTATAATCTGCCTTTTCATCCTGACTCACCCAATTCCGTTTTTAAAAATTAACTTCAGGTGAAAAATGCACAGTAATTTAAACATGTAGCAAACAATACTTTTCTACTCTTGTGGGAAAAATACTCAACAATGTACCCTCTTAAGTTTCTAAATAATTCTACATTTGTTGTATAACAAAATCATTACTAGCATGCACTTACTGTGTTCAGTTAAAATGGGAAAGGATGAAAGTATTCATTCCACTACCTTTACCTGTTCCACATGTTTTGATGCGTAAAAATCTTAAATCTAGTCCTCGCCAATAACTTATAATTTGAAAGTCTCTTCCTGGCATTCGAATATGTTCAACCAGAAAAAGTCAGAACTGACTCAAATTCTTAATGAACGTTCAAGTAAGCCTTCCTTTTAAGAAAACAAATGCACACACTAAAAAAAACCCCACAAAACACCCACCACGAGCTTTTGTTGCATAATGAATCCTTAGTACAATAAAACCCCAGATTTTCTAAGATAATCTTTTCTAAGATTATCTATATTTACGAAGCAGGTGCTTCTGCTCCTCATTAAGGAAACAACGACCAGAATTAGCAGAGCATTCACCACACAGCAGTGCACACCATCACACCACGTGCACTCAGTGCACGCTGGCACTCCAGGACAGACCTTGCGCTCCCACCACGGTCGGGTACATTGTGTGAGTACACAGGCGCAGTCACCCAGCTGCTTTGGGAGCCCACATGCACCACAGCCCCCAACTCCAGGCTTGGGCTGTTGAGATCTTCTGCAGGGAATTAAGGTAGGGTGACTGAAACACATAACTCCTCCAAAAGCATGGCTTGCTCCTGCAGCAGTGCTGGCTGAGCTGCTCCCACCTCAGCTCCCAAACAGTTGAAGTTTACTTCTTAAGGTGAACCAGCAGTTTGGTTCACCCAATACACCTGGTTGCAAAACACAGCAGTACAGCCGGTGCACCGCAAGCTGTTCAGCTGTCACCAACACGGGAACAACTGCTGCAAGGCAGATAGGACAAAGAGCTGAGGCTAGCAACCCCTTCAACCAAATCAGCACAAACTGCATGCCAACAGCCTCAGAGAAAGCCTGTCTCACCTCCTTGCTGCAGCCAACACGTCAACTGCCAGAGCTTCCAGTGCCCCAACACTACAACCACAGCTTCTGGATCAGCTCCTCTCTCCATTACAGCTGACACTTAACCCACGGCCACCTTACACCGTTACAGCTGACACTTAACCCACAGCCACCTTACAGCACCCAATGCCTAACAAAAACAGGGATATGGAAAAAACCCACACTGACCATATCAGTAATAGCCCAGTTACGAGGGTGCCGAGACAGGATTCTGTAACTCACACTTCAAGTCTGCGTTACCTCAGAGTTCTTGCATGACTGCTGGTAAACCTCTTCTCTCTGTGCCTCTCAGTGTTGGCAGCACTTGGTCAAAGACACGCATGCAACTAGACGGAATTCAACAGGGTGTCAAGCAAAACCAAACCAACTGTTACTACGAGTAAAATGCACAGCCTCTTGTTTCTAATCTCTACAGCTGCCAAGTATACTAGACATCATGCAGTACCAATAGGTTTCCTCAAATACCATCAATACATACAGCTACACCAGGTCTTAATAAGTTAAAATAATGTGTACCTAACATTGAGATATAGGTTAATACCTGCAGAACGATGCTGGTCTCTCAACTTCTGATTACTAAGAAATCTCATCCCGTACATGTCTGTCATCTGCTCTGTTAAGTAACACAACAGAAGTTCCTGAGATCAATGCATCTACTAGGAATAACTAAGCAAGCTACAAAGTAAAAGACGACAGACTAGCTGAGGCTTCTTGGAGAGAAGACATAGTAAAAGCACTGAGCAAACTGCTGAAGAAATAAAAGAATGGTAAAAGAATGAAAGACGCTGATCCCCAATTAAGACTATAAGTACAGTAGCAAAACAAAATATATAAAAGGTATCCCAGAGGACACTAAACGTCAGAGTAGTAGAAGAAGCACTGAAGGAACTTTACAATGGCTAATTGCACCCTGAAGTCCCATTTAAAAGCAAGTATTCTAGATGAACGTAGCAAGGTAAAACTGGTACTGACGTGGAAGATTTCTTAGACAACAACATGAAGATCAGTAAAATTGAAGAAAATTTGCAGAAGAATAAAATATAGCATATGATCTGTTCAGAAATCACTGGAAAAATTAACAGCAAATTGGAATGAAACACACACGAAGGCAAGGGGAAATACCAGATTCCTGTCTAACGGCAGTATTTATAGAAGTGTTAAAGAAAGGAAATCCTGATGGTCCAGATCACAGAAGACACAGTAATAAATGAGACACCTGCGGAGAGTACTCAGAAAAAACAACAAACCAGCTAGGTTAGAGGGAACTTTTGAGCACAGAAAGCAGACTCAGATCAGTTTGAAGTTGTGCTTGACAGATATTTTTACCCCAAAATTGATGGATTAAAAGGAGGGGAGGCAGGGGATTGAAATGAAGTATTTTTTTCTTGACTTTTATAAGGCAGACAGGTTAATTCTTGAAGAAAGCATTATAAAACCCCCCATATGGCACTCCTGGTAACCACGATTACAAGTGATATATGAATACTTCCATTGTGCTCTAAAAATAAGTTGAAAATAAAGCAACTCAATCCACAGTTCCTTGTGAGCGTCAGTCTCCGACTTGAATCACTGCTGATTTGCATCAGGTTTTAAAACTGAATGCTAGATATGACGCTAGATATGACGCTAGATGAGCAGAATTAATCCCTTTAGTTCATGTAGATGACATCCTATATCTGATGTATGTTTGAACTAACAGTTTTGCAATTTGCTTGGAAAACTCACTGTGGAGGTAGCTTTGAGAAAAAGTACTGGTTTTGTCTTGGGAAGAGGGTAAAAGATTAAATTAAGACATGTAGCAAAATAATAAAGTAGAAAATACCAGTAGGAAACTTAATATGTATGAATTCTTACACCAGTACCAGTGTTAAAATGCAATCTTAATGAAACCTGCAACATGACAAATTGACAAAATCATGGACTTCTAGAAAGCTGTTAATGTAGTTAATATCCAAGTGAAAATTTACACAGGTGTTCCAGTAGAATTACTGTTATACCAGAAAGTGGCTATAGAAAATGAAATGTAAGTCTGGAGCCTGGGGACAGTACAGACAGCAGTTCTTTATAGCCAGCCCTGTACCCGATTTTATACTGGCCAGCTTTCAAAGAGAAGGATTACACCACCAGGGACACCAACAGAGAGAGGTGACAGATTGACAGAGAAAGCCACACAATGCAAGCAAGGTCACTGTGACCAAGGGCCTGTCCACCGAAGAGATGACCCAACTGTAGCAGTAGGACATAATAAACCTACATTTAGGGGAACAAAGAGTAATTTTATAATACCCTCTTCATCTGTGGAGGTATTTCTTGATGAAAGAGAAGCTATTTTTGTAATGAAGATTTAGTGGGGAGGGAGGTGAGGTATGTAAAAGTTTCTTTTACCCACTACAGGGCTGCTTCTTTCCAGACAGTTCTGCAGAAATTACACCAAAAAAAATCCAACCTCAGGTGCATTCGTAACAAAATGCACCAACATAATAAAATGGGGGGAAAAACCCCCTCCAGGTGCAGTGAAGGAGATAGGCACGGCTATGCTCACAGTCTGAAAGGTTACAGTTTTCAATGCTTTAAATTTCTTATACTTGACAAGGTCATCAGACACTATTATCAGAAGTCAGGGGATATATTCAGTGTGTATCATTAGGCATTCAAAGGACTAAGCAGGGTTTTAAAGTCAGGTTTTTGTAAAGAGAAATGAGCCCAGTCATTATCATACTAGTGACTGGAGATGAATGGGAGTTCATGTCTTGAACACCTATCTATGATATTCCTTTTAAAAATTGATATAGTTATTCCTATGATATAGTTATTCCTAACAATAAAGATTGTTTTTAATCATTTTGGGATTTTGTAATCTCATCTATCCTGACATGATCTGCCTAAATCTAAAGAGAATGTCAATGCCTGCTCAGATTCGCAGAACTTTAAAGCTGATAACTGTTCTTTGGAGAATAAACTGGAATCCTAAGAAAATTATGTTAATAAGAAGAGTTATGTTCACCATAATCACAAATTAGTGCAAAGAGAGTCTGGCAGAGCAACAGCCGTTAAAAAAAATCTGAGGTCTTAAGAAATCCTTTTCCTGACCTCCTGAAATCCCTCAGACATTCAGAATTATCCATTTGCCATGGTTTTGCCAACTCTCAGTATCTGGTATTTTCTTAAAGTTCAAGCAATGGTAGATATACAATGATCATCTTTCATTTGAACCTCAGCTTGAAAAGGCAAGCTTCCAGTTCTTCTTGTGGAGGACAGCAGAAAGCACTAATGACTTCAAAACTCTGAAAATTTGAAAAAAAACCAAGACAAACCAAACCCCACCAAACAGATCAGCATCCTTTAAAAACTATGTTATTTCAGAGTACTGTGAAACTGGGGGCCATGAATAGTTTCCTATTTGTTCACCTGAGTCTGGAATTGCATTTGCTATATATTCTTGAAACAGCATTGAAAGCAAGTCTCAAAACATCTTTTGCCAGTGACCCAATGTATTATTTATTTATTTTAAGCCACAAAAGAAGGGGGTGGAGAGCACAGGCGTATGTGAAAGAACAATGAAACTACTAAAGCCCTACACTTCTCTATTTTTATTTTAAAAGCTGAAACCGCCTCCCCAAGTATAAAAATTTAGCATCACTTGTTACACAAGCGTGTGCATGCCAAGCTTGTCACATGAAGGCAAACTTCAGATTTCAAAATAGCCTTATTGTTTCAAAGGAAACTAGCCTTGCACGAGATGATAATTTTGCTTCTGTAAGAAATGCAGGCACACTCCCTTTGTGTTATCCCTTTCCCACCTCTGTTCCACATACATAAAGTACCTCATCAACAACTCTGCCTAGAGGAATACTAACACCCTCAAACATGAAGGCAGAGAAGGCTTTTTCTTGAAGTGACATCCAAATCCAATTCTCTCCATGCTCTTGAGGGGACCTCTGTCTGGCTATTGGTCAATTTTCATCCAACACCTTTTCCCACTCACTCACCCCATCAAACCTACCTGCACTCTCTTTAGTGTCCAGTGATGGGGGGAGATAACAAAATCCTTCTTGAGCCCCTTAAGGCACATGCCTCCCTCCATTCCTGAATAATATTAAGTTGAATGTTTTAATGTTCCCCAAAATGACTAACTTCAGATTTATGTCACGTACGTTTGTAGACCTCAGGTCATCTTCTTCGCATGGAACTGGGAACACTGAGGACTTTGGGTTTCTCTAGTTTGGAGAAAAGAAGGCTGAGGGGCAACCTCATTGCTCTCTGCAGCTTCCTGAGGAGGGGATGTGGAGAGGGAGGGGCTGAGCTCTTCTCCCTGGCATCCAGGGACAGGACACGTGGGAATGGTTCAAAGCTGTGCCAGGGGAGGTTTAGACTGGATGTTAGGAGGCATTTCTTTACAGAAAGGGTGGTCAAACACTGGAACAGGCTTCCTGGAGAGGTGGTCCATGCCCTGTGCCTGTCAGTGTTTAAGAGGTATTTGGACAATGCCCTTAATAATATGCTTTAATTTGTGGTCACCCTGAAGTGGTCAGGCAGTTGGACTAATGATCATTGCAGGTCCCTTCCAACTGAAATATTCTATTCTATTCCATAGCTGTGACTCCTTCATGTCCAGTTCTAACAATCTATATGCAGAAGACCAATCTGTTTCTGCTGTTTAGTTTCAAACTCTGAGACTTGTCAAAAGACTCATTCACATCACTTTGCAGAAAGAAGGAAGCAAGCATCATCCCACC
The DNA here is from genome assembly GCF_034638445.1 of Ciconia boyciana. Classification (NCBI taxonomy): domain Eukaryota; kingdom Metazoa; phylum Chordata; class Aves; order Ciconiiformes; family Ciconiidae; genus Ciconia; species Ciconia boyciana. Next base: position 25,748,462 of record NC_132937.1, read on the forward strand.
TGCCTGCAGCCCTAAGCCAGCCTCTCTCAGCTGTTGCAGAGAGCAGTCACTGCAACCCTGGCTTTCACAAGTCACGCTTAACCATAAGTGAGGCAGACACCAGGAATTCCAGTATTTTAACTCAACGTTTATGAAATTTTAAGGAAGAAGAATAAGCAGAATGCGTTTGAAATTGCTACTGTCTTACACTATTGCACTGAAATCCGAGGAAGCTCTGCATAGTTTGCCAGTGCTTATCCCCTCCTTAACTGGAACAGAAGCACACCAGCCTGCCACTTTCCAGGCATGACAGATTAAATACAAGAGAAGTAAAATGTACAGGTACAGGGAAAGGGACACCAGCACAATTAAACCTGCCAGAACCCATCTGGCAGATTTACTTTTTTTTAATAACATATTTATGTTACCTCAGTCTCAAAGCAGGTAATATTTATTCTCACCAGGATATTGTAAAGATTAGAAAATGCCAGCCCTAGCACTAATTCATTATGGTGCACAAAAAAATCCTCCCAGTTACTCAAGACAAAGCAAACTCCAGGCTTCATTTCATGCTGAGATTTGTGCCTTACAAGCAGCATCTCCCAAACTGTAAGACGTGCCTGCTGGGGAGGCAAAGAGCCAAGCTAGGACGTGGCTGAAGGCCGCTGCATGTTTCTCCAGACCTGCTCTTTTAAACTGGCACAGGGGTATTATCTTAAACAGCTTTCTCGAGAAAGTGCTCAATATTTCAAAACCTTTACCATATAAAACTTCTCAGTGCAAACAACCATGCACATCATATGGTACAAGCACCTAGAGATACACCTATGCTACAGTTCCAGAAGTAGATGTCTAAAGGTATCTGAATTAGCTCTACCCACGGCAGCTTAGCACTTTGTAGGAACTAATTTACTCCAACAGGACAGTCAGGTAAATTTGCAGACTCTGGTCTATACATACTATTCTAGATGCACTTTTACAGACTATATGCCTTCAAAAACATAATTTACAAATTCAGATCAGTAAAATACATCATCTTCAAAAATATTCATCTCAACGAGTCTCCATAAAATTATGGGAGCCCCATGAACAGCAATTAACACCAGGGCTGAAACAGATTATACCTGGCAAGAGGAAGTTCCTCAAACTTGAAAATTATTTACAGAATCATTTAAACATAGACACAACTCTGTGTGTGCATGCACTTAGGAGAGCTTAAAAAGTGATCAATAATTTTTTAAAAATCCCAGTTTTACTTGCTGTTTTTTAGATTCAAAGAGATGATGGAAAGAAAGCCCAAAATACGCATCATGAAATAAGGTTAGAATACTAATGAGATACTTCTAACAAAGTTTTATGAAAAGTAGTAAAAACAATGTTATAAGGCAGAATCTCTCTTAGAGTCAATAACCATTTTTCGTGGTGAATTTCCTCATTCCTGCCGCTGTAAGAAGGGAGAAGTACAATGAAAATATACAGAAATTAACTACAAGGAATGCTTCAGAGCATATCGTCTGCATTTGCTCACTGGTTTTTATTTTAGCGTGAGCCTTCTGGGGTTCATCTTCCTGTCTGTACCATACAAAATCCATTATGAGCTTTTCTAAAAGAGAAATAAGATTTTGCTCTCACTTTCATACAAGTCTCATGTACTGTGACTAAAGCAAAGCACGAGTGACTAACCGCACTAGAATAAAGGAACATCTGCTTTCAAGAACAGAAAACCTTACCTTATCCTTCACTGAAAAGCCCAACTTGCAATCCATTGTGTCTAAGCATCCTAAAATCTCACCTCTCCATACTAAATCCCAGAGCCATTTTACAGGCCTCACATTTTTGTCCTAGTTTATTTTCCAAAGAAAGGCTCGTACCTCATCTGGCACTACAAGAAATTTAGCAAGGCTTTATTCAAAGAGCTGCTAGAGATAATGACTCACATCATAGACAGCTGCAAAGAAGTGCCTGTGGGTGAAAAAGGGAGTTAAAAATTATATATCAAACTCCACCTACAGTGCCTCCACCTTCCTAGGTTGTTCCTTTAAAATGCTGCATTCTAATAAAGAGTAAAAAGACTAGATTCCTTTTGCATTTTTCCTGTACTGAAAAACTCCCAGAGCATAAAGAAAAAGCTCGGTTTTCTAAACGTGTGTCAAAAAAAAAAAAGTATCTTTTGATCTTATAAAAAAGATGGAAGTGTAAACACATGTATTTTTTCATTTTTCTTGAGGCCATTTTTTGTGATTGTAAGGCAAAAGGTAAATGAATGCTCTAACTGAGAATCTGCATGCATCAGTCCCTAGGTCTGAATTCTTCCTATGCTGTTTCACACTCCCAAAATACCTTAACAAGTTCTAAAATCCATCAGGAAATAAAAAAAAAAAATTTCAATGACACCTGAAAAGCTCAACACAGGAACTCCAGGCAGCATCCCTACCAATGAATACCACACACACTGGTTGCGTTCAGAAACAGGCTTATCCAGCTTGACACACAGGGACAAGAGAGGCCACAATTTCAGAGACACTTTAAACCACCTAATTGAGCACTGCTGCTAGAAGCTGGCTCACCCACCACTTGCTTCTGTCTCTGTACTCTCCCCTCGTCTGTCAACAAACACGTACCTCACACAACAGAGATGAAACGGACAGGGAAATGAACTTGGGTTAAACTTGGGATAAGCCTTCCTTCCTTCAGTCTAGGCTGTCATAAACCCAGACTAGGTCCTTCATCCACTTCACCACAAAGCCTCATAAATGCTTGTTCTGGTTGGTGGAAGAGTTAGTGGGAGGTGGAATGAGCAGCTAAGGCAGAGGAAGATGGGACTTGTCCCTGCCACGCGATGTGCAGGTCTGGTGAGGCTCTCAGACAGAACTGCTTTGGTCTCTCCCTGCTGCCCTGAGGAGTCCCACTGCTGCCACCCCCTTTTGTGTCAGATGGGACAAGGTGAACCATTTCACAGGACCAAACTGAAGATGACTGTTAGCTATTTTTGCCAGTTTTCTTCTCAGCAAAGGTAAGAGTGGTATGAGCAAGACTCTAGCAGTACTGATTTAGCAGGTGTAAATTGTCATCTCATCCTCAGGAAGCTTGGCTCACCACTGAGGCTGTTAGCCCATTCACCAGCCATAAGTCACACGAGGCCCTTGTGTCCTCAGCTGCTGCAGGCGGATGCATGAATCTGGACACGGGAGCAGAATGATACTTGGCGAAAGTAAAAGGCAGAAAGCAAAGGAAACATGTAATTAGTCTGTGGAATTCACTGTGGTTAGGGAATTAGCCAGGTTCAAAAGGGACCAAGTTGGTCATGTGCATAATAAGAGTAGTCAGCTAATTACCTCAAAACCTTTGGAATCCTCTTACCTGAAGTCTGATGTTAATCTTTAGTTACTGAGGTAAAACTGAAATGTATGAGAAGCACGTTATTTTCTTGATAATACAGGTTGAATTAGCTGGTAGAGATCACTGTGAAGGCCAGACTTCCAACAACCTCAGATAAAAAAAATCCTGAATTCAGACTTAAAAGGAAATTTAACTCAGGACAGTCTGCTAAGTATGAGGTTTCAGTGCAAAGTAAGGAGGTGGCTATCTTTTACCTAAATATATTCAGTGATCCTTATTCTGCAACATGCACTAGGAAAGAAAATAATACCCTCACAGGCAGGGAGGAAGGCTATTCTTCTAGCTGTTTCACCCCCTTCCCATAGGAAATCTTTACCAGGAGCAAACAGGTTTCATGGTGACTCCTCCTCTTTTTCAGCACCATTCAAACCCACTCCACAGTCTGGGAAACAATATCACAGGTTAAAGAGCACTAAGAAACAAGAAAGAAGAAAACATAACACGGAAAATCACTTATTCCAGGGATGCTACTTCTACCAGTCCAATTTCAGTGCAGCACATAGCTGCTATGGGCAAGCCTCACATCTTTCAGAGAGAACGTCTTCTGTTTTGTGCAGATGGAAACAACATGAAGCTTGCTACTGAAGAAAGCCATTATGCCAATGCCCCAAAGCACACTGTCTGTTAGTGGGAATGGGAAACAGTAACCAGACCAGAAAAGTAAAAGCGGTATGGATTGCCCCATAGCCTATAATGTCTTAATGTCTCAAAGTGCAAAGTGTTGTCACGTGGTTACTACTAGATGGACACATTTGCCAGCTTCCTTCCAGATGTGTTCCTACAGATGCTTTTAGGATCTGTACTCACAAGGCCCAGAGATTTACAGGCAGCTGAGATACCATGATCCCCACTGCTAGAACAGACCTAAGGGACAAGCAACATGCTGTGCTTGAGCTCACGTCCTGAGTAGTGCTTTCCAGGACGGCTGAGATGGCTATGAACATCTACCTTTAAAAGCGACAGAAACTGATGAGTTCTACCAACTTCCAAAAAGAGAGAGGTCTGATCGTCTCTCTCACATAAACATCTACTTTTGCAAAACCGCAACTCTTATGGATGATAAAGTCACACGAAACAGGTAAATGAAGACCTCCTCACCCAATATAATTTATCATTAGAAATTTACATGGCAGACCCCAAATAACTCTAACTTCCACTGGGACAGCTTAGAACACTCAAGTCTTTGTCTCTCTGAAACCACATACATCATGCCGAGTGCAACAGCAAATACCCTGCAAAAGAAGCAACTTTATTTCACATTGTGTTATCCTCAGTGCTAACAAAATAAACTGAAGAAGTGTCAGTTGAGGAAAGCAAACACATCACTAAGGCCAGTGATGGTACCCCTATTTCCAATAACTAAAGAATGGATCTTCAGCTATTTCAGAAAAAAACCTACATACTGATTGTCTCAGAATTCCATACAAATTTCTAACCAGAAATGTGTATTTTAGCAGTACCAACTTGAGAGAGTGACGTCTCGTCATAACCAGCCACAGAAAGTTTGTATAGAATCAAGTCAAGCGCAAAATGTAGGCAAAATAAAGGAACTAAAACATCATTCAGTAGCTTCCACCCTCACCTCAGCATCTTCAGCTCTTTGGGGCTGTGTCAGGTATATCAGAACAGCTACTCGCGCCTGTTCTTTGTCACCTGCATCATGCCATCACTATGGCAAGTCCTCCTGTTGCCTCATTTATGGGGACACTCCCAGTACCGAACAGCCAGCCTTAACAAACACCAGTGAACGTACACAACAGCAATGAACAGCGCTCTCGCAGATCCTCTGTCCTCAGACTGATCCATTACTCTCCCCTGCAACCCTCTCCCAGCTGATGCACCAAAGATATTTTCAGTTAAGAAAATAAAACAAAAAAAAAGGCAATTCTTTTCCTTCCACAGCATGGTCCTCTGTGTAGGATAGTCTCGATGGAAAGATAAACAGATCTGAAACTGTTCATCAGACTGGGCAAACCATTCCTCAGTGTTAAACAAAACACAGTATTATTCTACAGGAGCATGGTGCAACCTGAATCATTAGCATGTGAAATAAGACAAAACATTCAAGACAATCAGTGGAGACAAATTACTAGTAAGTTAGGGATGATCAAGCGTAGCGTGCTGAATACTAGGACAAATGACAGAAGAATACAGCAAAGAATATAGAATTAATTATTTACACTGTACAACACATGACAACATCTTTTAAATCTTGACTTTCAACAGCCACAGAGGACATAGATGGAGACATAAACTAAAAATTCACAAAATAAATTACTGACATTTCCATTATGTTTAAATTTTAACGAAAGCAGCAGAAAGAAAAGTTTCTTGCCCTGTATCCCAAGTACAGAAGATAGCAAGTTCTGTGCAAAAGCACTACTCTTAAGAGAGTTGAACCACTGACCTCTACAACAGGAGGGGAAGTTGGCAACAAGGGTTGGATTTAATGAATTGAATTCCCCGGCGATTACTGTGTCAACAATTGAATGGAAAATGCAAGTTATGCAAACACCTCATAGAAGGCAACTGGCCTCTATTGTTTCCAATGAGTAGCAGTCACCGACGTCCTACAGGTTTGGCAATGACCTGCTGCCACATCCTTCGCTGGTGCTGGCCAACCCCATTCACATCAGCCCATAAACCTCTAAATGGCATGTGCACTATTAAAGGCCACAAACCTTTAAAGTCATTAATAGGTAGAAGGCCAAAACTCTTAACAGGAACATGATTCAATCAGCCTTTCCCCCCCCTCCCCAGCTGATAGGTAACTGTCTATCTCCATTGTTTCTCCTTGAAATATTTGATTTCATTATTTTCTTTCCCAGGTGACAGTTGAAAAGGTTGTGATCTCCAGGGTCAGCGTGCTCTCTTAGCCACTACCCTTGGCAAGCCAGTCCTTAACTAATGCTATTGAAGGATGTGGCAACACAGCTATGCAAAATTTGCCACTCACCAGAAAAGGAGATGCATACTGTGTGCTTATTGCCCAGGAACAAAATTTCATTTATTACTCCTAAGAAATGCTACATGACTTTTCACCCAACTGTATGAGGTAAGCCTGAACTTCTATCTGTCTGAGCAGCCCCCTCCTAAGGGCTTTCTCCCAGAAATGCAGGAGACATACTTTTGAACAGAATTTATCCCTGATCTGAAGCAAGATATTTCTTTTTTATCTCCTGGTGCAGATATGGCTACAGCTTCAAGACAGCATGCATTTGCTATCTTTGCTAAGATAGTTTCTGAATCTGCAGTTTAATTAAATTGCCTTTCTACATCTAGAGTGGTCAGGAACCGTAAGTTGCCAAAAGTTCCCAGAAACCAACATTTGTGAGTGCCACAGGAAGTCTACTTAATTAAAAAGGAATTACTACTAAACAAGTGAGAGTATAAGACTGAATACCACGCCAGTGACAATAAGTATAATCCAGCCCAGCAACATCTCGATTAGGATTGTCCTTTTCGGAGACTCACACCTCGCTTTCTACAGTCTCCCTCCAGCCTCAGCAGACAGCAGCTGACTCCAATCCTCTACACGAAGCCGCGTTTCCAGCACGGTGCAAGGCCTAAACTGAACAGAGTACAGGCTCCGATGGCATCTGGCACCCGGTAACTGACACTATCAATATAAATGAGAAATTCCTCATGCAAACGAGCGACTGATTCAGCCCCCAGCTGCCCTTGCCTTGCACCCAACAGCCACGCTGGCCAGGAGCTCTGCCAGGCGGGACGCCCCAGACCACTGCTGCTCCTACCACATCCACGTGCAACCGCGTCTGGCAAACCAGAGCTCCTGAGACCTTCTGTTTTAACCACAGCTCTTTGCCTTTTATTATAAAAACAAACCAAAACCGATATTAAACATGTTATTACGTTCACAAAGCAGTTAAAAGGGACAAACTACCTGTGCAACCTTTGTGCGCAAGCACTGTGAATCTGCAGATACACGGTCACACACGCTTTTGCCTCCCACAGCTGCACCTTTGCATGCAAAGTGTGCCCACATTTTTTACTTCAGCCCATTTAGCCTTGTTCTGAAGACTGAATGATTAATTTCCTCATAGACTTTTCTCAGGCTCCGATTTCCAGGGTATTGGACTATTTCACAAGCATTAATCCTGCCTCCCCAACACCTATAGAAACCGAGGACCGGCACTCTTCCACATTTTACAATTAGCTATCCAAGACACTGAAAAGAAAAAGAAAACAAAACCTCATACAGTAATTTTCTGTGCCGCTTCTCCGACCTGGATGTTTGCAGGGCTGTTTCTCTCACTTTCTCCCTCTCTCCCCTGCCTGTCCGGTGTTTTTGCCCTTTCTCAAACACGCTCTTCCAGAGGTGCCCCCAGCATCGCTGACAGGCTCAGCCCTGCCCTGCGCTGAGGCGGCGGCAGAACAGGCCAGAACCGGCCGGAGCCGGCCCTGTCCGGCAGGGGGCAGCCCCGCGCTCCCCTCAGAGGTCCCCACAGCGCCGCTGCCAGCACCTGGACATGGGCACCCAGCATGACGACACACTTAAAAGCCAGTTTTTGAAGAGTACTTAGTATTCCACAGCATTTTATGGCTATAAAAAAGAAGGCGGACCGCTTTCTGCTGGGTTAGTGAACTAAACTGGCTCAGCACATGGCCCAACAAGAACTCAGTGCAGGAACTGGCACGGGCCGGCACGTCTGGGGCTCGCGGTGAGCGGAGGGAGAGCGGGCAGAGACTTCGGGCGTTTCCGAGACGGAGAGCTGCAGGGTGGAGGCACGTTTTCACTTCTCACCACCATGTTGCTCAGAACCAGCAGATCACAGGAGACTGCAGCAGGCCCTTCAGGTTCACCTCCTGAAGACAGCACTTACAGACACAAGGCCATAGACATGAAAATCTGTTTCCTCTCCATCTGACAACAGGATTTTAGCTACCAAATATTCACCCTTACTGCAATCACATCCAAAAACCACATATAAAATTTACAGGGTTAAGTGAACTCGTGCCATTAGAGGAGCCACTAAGACCATGCTTTAGGATGTTCAGAAAAGCCATGGCTTTCATCAAATGGCTTCATCCAGCAGAGACTGAAGAGATCCCACCCACAGCCTGTCCCAGTCCGTTACAATCACGTCCCGGCTGGGGACAGCTACCCCTCAACACCTCCCCACCTGCCCCGCTTACGGGTCCTCTCCTGTCCCTGCTCCCGAGCCCGCTCCTGTCCAAACGAGCAGCCTGAGCTCCCCTGACAGGAGCGGGCAGGCCTCAGCGAAGCAAGCCCTCCGACTGCGACGGGTCGGGAGGCAGTCGCGCACAGGCAGTTTGGCTGGCAGGTCTGCAGGAGCAATAACCTTCACCGGGGGGAGCAGAAGTAATGCCAGGAAAGGTAAACCTCTTCAGCTGGTATCACACTAACGGTACTCAAAATACCCATTCCCCACAGCTGCGTTAGGAAGGCAGTTATAGGATGAACTAAGTGAAATCTTGACATGCACGAGGCACCTTTAGTAACAGAAATATCACCTTTAGTAACAGAAACACACTTAACAGCAACATTTTGTATGCCAGAACAGGAGGAAAAAACAAATCAAGCCAAGAAAATTCTTCCTTATTTTAGAGATGATAGGAAATTTGCCATGAGTCATCAGCTAAGATTAAGTTCTTAGTTACAAAGATGGTTATTTGTCATAAGAATGTGTTTATTAAGATGGATTTAAGAAAAGCGTGTGCGTACAGGGGTTAGTGGTTGCCTGTCAAAGCTCTGCAGCTACATCTGTAAAAGAGAAGGCAGATGCTTTCAAATAAGGCAAAGGGAGGCTGCAGACATGAATTACCAAAGCGAACAGCTTCAAGAACACTAATCAAAAACCACTGCGAGCGGGAGTGCAGTTTTGTTCCTGTGTGCTATTACTCATTGTTGCAATGAGGTTTTGATGAGATTCACCATCACGCTTTCCATCTTATCAAACTGCTCCTTCTGGCAAAGCAGGTACCAGGGAAGACAGTGAAGTGCAGGGCTAAGGTGAGTGATTTCCCCACAAGACAGTTGCACATCAGTCTACAGTGTCCCACTCAGTAAATATTTACGTGTCTTCTCAGACATACAAGTAACTGCTAAAATTAAGAAGTGATCTTTTAAAATTGTTAGTTTTCCAACTCTGGTCACATAGGTCAACATTATCTCTCAAATAGAGGACTCCTGAATAAGCCCCATTCTTAATTTTATTTCCACTCTCTGTAGATATTTATAAAATTTGTATAAATTTATAAAACATTCACATGCAACACAGCATGTTAAAAGTCACACAGTCTGCTGTGTTAATAATGGGCATTGGGTAGAGAAATAAGTGACTGGGCAGCATTTTGACTGCATGCAAACTACAAGGCAGAAAAAGGAGAACGAAGCCCTGTCACATTAAGCCAGCTGTAACACAATCAAACTTACAGTCACTATAGAAATACCGCTGACTGCTCTATCTGCTCAATGAACTCATGAAGAAAAGGACCTGGGGGTCCTCGTGGACACCAAGCTGGCCATGAGCCAGCGACATCCCCTTGCCACAAAGAAGGTTAATGGTACCCTGGGCTGCACTAGGCAGAGCGTTGCCAGCAGGTCGAGGGAGGTGATCCTTCTTCTCTGCTCAGCACTGGGGAGGCCACGTCTAGAGTACTGTGGCCAGCGCTGGGCTCCTCAGTACATGAGAAACATGGGCATGCTGGAGGGAGTCCAACAAAGGGCCGCAAAGATGATAAAGGGACTGTCTCGTACAAGGACAGAGAGAGATCTGGGACTGTTCAGCTGGAGAAGAGAAGGCTCAGGGGACCTTATCCATGTGTTTAAATACCTGATAAGAAGGGACGAAGATGAGGGAGCTGGACTCTTCTCAATGTTGCCCTGAGACAGGACAAGACACAATGGGCACAAACTGAAACACGTGAAATTCCATCTGAACAAAAGAAATCTCTTCTTCACTGTGAGGGCGATCAAACATTGCAACAGGCTGCCCAGGGGCTGTGGATTCTCAGGCTGTGTCGATACTCAAACCCAAACTGTACACAGCCCTGCGCAACCTGTTCTGGCTGATGCTGCTGGAGCAGGGGTTGGACTAGAGACAGCCAGAAACTCCTCCAACCTCAGCTGTTCTGCGATTCTCTAATAAATTCTCTGAACAGAAAGGTTTAGCGGCCTCTCATGTCAGAGAACTCAATTTTGCACCTCAGAGTTGAGAAACATTGCACGGCACTGTTAGAAACAAATGCTCAGAGAAATGCACCCGTTTTCAGGGACCCTATTCAATGATGGAGCCATTAACTGTAGGATTACCCTGTACTATCAAACTAGAATCAGCTCCTGAAAACTGACCTTGGTCTTGGGTTTCTATATCAAAACACAAGTTAGGGGAAACAAACTTCTAAATGAAATCTACAACTTTCCAAAGTATAAGAAAATTCTTGAAATCCAGATATGCTGGAGAAGTTATGCATTAAATCTGTGCTGACTTCTATGGTAAAGTACACAAGTACAGATAAAAGATATTAAATGTTACCAGAATAACATTTTTATCTTCTGACAGTATGTAAACAATAGTGCAACACTTTAATACCATCACAGGCTTAAAAATTTGTTATGTTTAATTGCATTATATTATTTATTGCTCTATTTCTGCATCAATTTATTCAATTCATTTTCAACTAAAATAGAGTATACTAGTTCTAGAGCAGCACTTCCATATATCTACTTCAAAGCTCTTTACAAAGGAGCCCAAAATTGCAATCTTCTTCATACTGTTTGGAAGAGTAAGGAACAGAAAAGGAGAGCCAAGCCTTGGTCACCCAGCCACGGTCTTTTACTTTTGCTACACAGCTGAAAATTTAGCACTACGTTTCCCGATATTATTGAAATATCTAAGTTACTTTCTATTCGTAAAACAGTTCAAGGACATTATTTTATTTACTACTCAGAACAAGAACACCATCATCTTGGTTTTCTGTAGCCCAGAAAACAGTAATCCAATAGAACTGCCGCTTTGGAGAAACATAATCAACATCAAACCCAGGGTAGCTTTCCTTTAGGTAGGGTAAGGAAAAAAGGAAACTGAGTGGATTTGTCTCATAATTTTGCCACACCCCCTCCTAGGTATGACTGTTATACCCAGTCACAAGGGCTACGCACAGGCACACACTTGCACGCTCTTTGCGGTTCTAATAAGCCTACTTAAAAAAGGAACCAAAAGTTACGTCTGCCACCCTGTCCCTAACTCACCTGACGATGATTCCGTAGTGAAGCCCTAAGAATACAGAAAGACTGGACTGTTTCTTGGCAGCGTGTCCAAAATACAGCTTTGGGCTGAGAGTGCACATCACTTTCCTCCCCCCAGCAGTGCAACAGTATTTATGGAGTAATAATACTTGATTGCCGGGATGGGGACACACACACAACTGAACAGGCTTTAAAGCAAGATGAAGTGGCAGCTGCGCAGTCACACAGGCCACAACTGTGCAGGCTCACCGACATTATGAAACAGAGCATGATTACTTGGGCTAATGGAAGTCTGGGTCCAGAAACTCATTCAGAACAGCACTTTGTGGATCCAGCAGCAAGTCCGGTCCTATCAGGCCCCTGGGGCAGTTAACCTGTTCCCCTGCAGGGCTCTTGTCCTTGCGAAAGAGGGCAGCCACGTCCACCTCCAGTACGCCTGCCGACCTGCGTACTGGCACCTCAACACCCCCAATCCCCCTCCATGCAAAGAGAGCAAGTTAAGGGCTGGCTTGTGCACCCCAACACCACAGGTGTCTTCCGAGACAGAAACAGAGAAATTAGTAGTTACAGCATCCTGGTTAAATTTGCATTAATAAATTCAATTGAGAGGGCCAATTCACCATTTATTACCTCCTAAAACATGGACAGAGGTAGCTGGGTGGATGCTTCTCCTTCTCCCGGGTAGCATTGACAGGAATGAAACAATAAATTGCATGCCACTATATTCAAGCTCCTTGAGATATTATTTTAAAAATTATTTCAAAAATGGAGCTCACAAGTTAGGACAGGCTGAGATGTATTTATATCCTGCCTTTTATGCCCACAAAGAGTAACTGGGATACATGAAACTTCCTGGATAAACTCATCTTGACGGAAAGCTCTGCAAACATTAAACCTGCATCAGGATTTCCATCGGGGGAAGCGAGGAGGAAAATAACTCAGTTCTTTAGATCACTGACAATGGCAAATGCATGTAGAATCTGTTGTCTTTTAATGCACATCAGAAGCACTTACAGCAACAGAAACTACATTGGCCAGCAGCAAAACTGAAAAGGAAAAGGGGGGGGGGAGGGCTGAACACTACCACCAAAAACTAACCACCAAGTTATACCTGCTCCAGTTACTCACAGAGAAGTCAGGGAAAAAAACGCTAGTGCTAAAGCAGTTATTTTTGGAAGTGTCTGCATTCCTCTCTACTTTCTTCTCTCCACGTTTGCCTACACTGCAATGGCTCATGCCGCCCATAGCTTTCTGCAGATCTCCACCTCAGCAGCTCCCATACCTTTACTGCAGTCACAGCCTCCAGCCAGAGCATTACCCCAGGGGCTGGCTGCCCCCCAGTCCCGCTCTCCTGGCTCCAGAGCTGGGGAGAAGGCATTCACCCCCCCGTCACAGGCAGGGTGCTTCGAGCCCACCGTAGAGCAGGCACGGGACAGGAACGGCTGCCTCACCCAGGGGCACCCACATGCATGGGGACACGCTGACAAGGCATCGCAGGCTGTCTTGAATTGACCATTTGAGGAAAACACCTCAAGAGACACTGGCTCCCATTAACCCGGATCAGCTCACCTTTTCACCCACAGCTACCACTACACCAGTCACTGCACACAGCTGATGGAGAGGGTCCCCGGCATCAGGCAGCTGTGGTCCTCCCGTCCTTCCTATTGCAGACAGGCGACGCGCCACATCCATGAGCTACCAAGCAGCTTTAATCACATGCTCATTTGCAGCCAAACCATCTCCCTGAACCGACGCGCAGTCCTGCTTGCCGTTCCACGAGCAAGCAGATCCACACCATCAGGGCATGGCAAGCAGGAAACAGGGCCACAGCAGCTGCTACTTAAGTCAGCTTAAACTGCCACAAGTTTGCACCTAACGGTGCAAGAGCCCGCCCTCTGGAAGGTGGCAGAAATCACTGTTTCATTGCATCAACATGTGCTGCTCATCAGCAATTACTGTTTTGAACTCATTATCGCTGGTACTGACCACACAGGCACACCTGGCTGCTCCCATTCAATGGCAACACTGAACTGCTGCACCAAGGCCCAGGTTTTATGAGAAATGCTTCTAGCAACCTCATTAGTTTTGACATGGTTATGTAGTGTCGGAATCTCCTCACATCTTACATCAATAAAAAATAACTGTTGTGCTACCAAGACATGCAAAACGTTCTTCCAAGTTTTCTCAGGGCAAAAAGCATTGTTTGCAGCACTTGCATTCCCTATTTCACTGGTCTTACCTTCCATAAAACTTGGAGCATATTCTTATCCATAAATGATGGTTTTATTTATGTGCTTATTTCTACCAGCTAGGTGAAGATTTGGACAACTGCAAGAGGGGCAAGTAAGCAGCTGGGACAAAAGGTAAAGCTGCAGGAAAAGAGTACTGTCTGGGGCCGCACGAGGCCCCTCACACCACCGTCCCCACCATTTGGGTTTGCTGCTGCCCCCGCTGTCCCCTCCTGGGGACGTCCATGCCAGCGCTGCCTGTGCTGGCAGGCACTGGCATGCCTCAAACAACCGCCCTGGGCTCCCTCACACCTGCCACAGTCTGCCCATGGCTCCCAGCACTTGGGTTAGTCCCCGACAACTCCTGACAGGTTACCACACCTTATTGTCACTCAAGGAGACACTCGAACCTCAGAACTGTTTTTGTTTTTCACTTGCATAAATTGTTGGTTCAATTGTAATTTCTGTAAAAGCAAAAAAATCGCTGTGGTGTCTTTAAATGTGCAAAACCCCATGTACTGGAGAACTACAGAACAGAAAGATGGTCCATGACCCAAGCACGAGATGAGATACAACAGAAACAGATGGGTGAATATAAGGAAACAACAAACAGCACCAGACAGCGTGATGGGATATACATTAGCACCAGTCCCTTTGGCTATTAGCTAGGAATTTGCAAGCTTCACCACCGAAACAGAGTTTTATGATGACCAACACAGCTGAAGTACACTAAGCAAACCTTGTTTAAAAATTTAACGGATTATTGAGAGCGCCAGACCTCACGAAGCAATCACTGACAGTAGCTAACAACCTCAGACGACTGAGAGCAGTAGTTTCAAAGAAAGTAGGGTGACATGGTCAAAGCAGCAAGTTAGGGAAATGGGTCCCTCTGCAACAAACAAATCAATGTATACCAACCCAAGCAAGAAAAGCAGGATGTGGAAGTAACTGAGATGTGGGATGGTGAGAGGCAAGGAGTGCTCCAACTTACTAATTTATACTGAAGAAATCTGCAGACTTCACAGCCTGGACATGCAGTTACAAGCGATGCAGCCATGCAACACAGGCAGCGATACTGCTGCGAACAGAGAAACATGAGGCAGCACAGGGAGTGATCTCTCCCCTCAAGTCCAAGGGAGAGATCAAAAGTTTTCACTAAGTTTGAGCTGAAGGTTGAAACTTAGGGGAAAGGGAAACTTATGAGTATGGGAAAAGGGAAAGGTCCAGGAAACGGACATGCCCAGAAACAGACGCTTGTGTTTCACCAGCTGGCAGGAATATACTGAATTAATAGCTCTATACACAAAAAATAAGCTATTCAGCAGCAATTCCACTTCCTAATCATGACCCTAGTCTTGTGGCCTGCTCACTGCCTTCCTATGGAACTTCATGCAGCTCTCTGTTTCTTAGGGCCTCCTTCATACCTCAGGGAAGTGGAGAGAAAACTACCTTGGAAAAGGACAGGATGGGAAATAAAACACCACAGAGCCCTCAGCTGGTCGTTCATGCTTCAGAGTGAAAAGCCCAGAAAGGTCAGTTAGCTGGATCAAGGAGAGCAGCATGGAAGGAGGGAATCCCCAACCACCCCGCTGTCCAAAAGGTCTAATCATACCTCCATATGAGCAGCGTTACCATCCCGTTTGGTGTCAAGAGCTGTGGATCCTTCGCATTCACACGGCATTTCACCTTACTAGTTCTGTTCACGATGTTCTGAATCGTGCAGGGAGAGGTACCGAGCACCTTAAGGATGCACGTGCTGTTATCAATAACGTGTGACTTCACTAAGCTGCAGTGTTTAATAGAAAGTCTTAAGCAAAACTTTAGAAGTTGATGATTGAGCAGCAACTTTATTCTGCAACGTAAGATGCAAGGTTTTCCCTCACAAGATGCTTTAGTATTTTCCTCTTTTAAGGCAATAATTTCTGCCTTCCTTTTACTCAGCCCCACAGAGCAGCATACGATTGAGACAAGTGGTTTTCTTAAAAACGAAATGCCTGCCCTCATATAGTTTCTTTAATAAAAATTGCTTTTACTACTTCTTCAAAAAACATGAAAATTTTCCTTTTTGAAAGGAAAAAGAAGTATCGAATTGCAATGGATTATTCCGAATTTACAGGAGTGAGGCTTCACTGGCACTTCAGCGAAAGGCTGACACAGCGGTCAAACACGTTCAACTCATGTGGGAGATCTGCAGAGGTTTAAGAGAAAGACACCGCAACTTAACATAAGCACTCATTCTCATTAACGCTTAAGCACTAGTGCTTGAGAATCAGTGCATAAGCACTAATTCTCATTAAACAAAGACTGAAAACAGAATAAGAGCCGTCTGAAATCTAAAGTCCGGGCATCCTTAAATACATATGCACAATCCCAGGCCTGAAAATTTAGGACAGAAAGAAATACTTCACACGCAAAAGAAAAACTCCACAAAAGAAAGCTCTCCAAGTCTGACACACAGCTGTGCTAGCATCGTCCTTGCAAACGATGGGTAAGCCAGCTGGACTTTTGTAATAACATATGACCTATGGTGGTTGTATGCTTTCCTAACTACGAGATGAAAACACAGCTAGAGGCTCACACTGTTGAGCAGAGTAGCAATGTTTATATTCGTTTATCAGAGGAGAAACAATACGATTACGCTGGGACTGTTGATTAGTCCAAATGAAGTAGAAATAAATATACAACACATCCTGGGAAATTGTCAGGCATGGACAATCTTTCAACTATAAGATACAAGACATTACTAAGTTTAGGAGGAAAAATTAAAATATATAAAAAGTAGAAGCTGCTGATCATTTCAATCCATTCTGCTTAATGATTTAATGTGATCAGTAGAACAGGAAGAAAAGCCAGAAGTTCTGCCTCAAATATTTAAGACCAAAAGGTTTTCCTGAGCAGATTTTGTCCACATGGCCCTTTTTCTTTTAAGGATATCAGATTCAGGTGAACTAATAGCTCATAGCAGCTAGCAGGCAGGTGGGAAAAACTGGGCGGCTGAATACAGGCACTTCGGTTTTCAAACAATGAGAAACATTTTAAATGTGTGTATCTGTACACAGAAACTTTTCTACTGAGCAATTAGCTGACGAAAATTATTTTTCACTATGCCATTATAAACTTCAGGAAGTATTACGGAGTCTTCTTACTCATCAGCCAGACCTCATACTCGAATAAGCAGTATTTCTCCATTTGATATACTGATATCTAATATACATACTGATATACATACCCAGTGCATCCTGAAGAACATAATAGGTATAAATGGATAAAACCCTGCTGATAAACACGAAAGCCTGATTTCCTCGAGTTCCATCGAAGTGCCAGCTCGTGGTAACAGCTGAGGAAATTCTCTGGTGCCCTCTGCTGCCAGCACCCCCAGTGAGCTGGCACGGCACCCGAGCCACCACACACCCACCCTGTGGGAAGCCTCCCTCCAGAAAACTAGAGCTGCTGCGCCGAGGTAGTGAAGGGACTGGCACACCTTATGCCCACGCTTGGCAGCCTCCTACTCCTTCACGCCACTCGCCTGTAGGAGGCAAAATCAACATTATGGTTTCATAAATAAAAATATCTTATCCAGCTTATTTCTCCTGAGCAGGCTCTAATCTCTTCTGATAACATCACTCCCTACGACCCACTAGTCACACATTTCAGACAAGTCTTTGTTTAGCTGTCCCTTCAAATGCTTTCTTGAAGTAGAGCCCAAAACATTTCCTGTGACCATAGTCCAAGATTACGCGCCTGGAGCTCCTGGCTCGCTCTGCATCGCCCACTTCTCCTCTGACCTGCTCGTGGGCGCTGTCCCCTTCTGTCACGCCAGGGAGATCAGGGTGTAAACCCAGCCACCCCACGAACAGCTGCAGGTAAAGTGACAGAGCCAGGACAAACTACGGTGCAGGGATGAAAAGAGCCGCAGGAGCAGACAGACAGGGACTTGGGCTTCCCGTTACTCGCAAAAACACAGACTGCAGCGTCTTCACCTTTCTTCACCACCACCACTGGCGATGTCTTGAGGAAAACTGCTCAACAACAGTGAAGGGTCTGCCCCAGGACTACCTGATACCACAATTATTTGAGCATATATCTTGCAAATCTCTCAGGAGATGCTTAACAAGACAAGAAATTACAAGGGGACTTACCGAACAGTAGGAGCGAGAAGGAAGGAGAGAGCTCCAGCTCTTGCCCTCACTGAGGTTTTATACTGCATATACTGAGGATGTACTACCACCGACAACTACTACTTTCAGAAAACAACCACCTCTGCCTACGTTTGGTCCATTTCTCCTCCTTTCTGGGCAGGCAGGCAAGCACACCTGCTTTAGACATAACACTGAATGAGTTCATTTCGACATTTACCCAAGGCTGCTCTGACCGCCTTGTAGTTCTTATTTAAGCAGACTAATTTAACAGGTAAAGCACAAGCTGCGTGTGCTAGCTGAAGTTAGGTAGTGCAGATGCTACCTTGTCAAAGATACCGCTTTCTTCAGGACATCCTCACCATCCAGTGTTTTACTGTCAGCCTCCGAACTTTTCCACTCCTTTGCCTTCCAAAGCACAGCTTGGTTTAGATTTAATGAAGCTCTCAATTGGCTTCTTTCCCTTTCCCCTACTCTGTAAATAACATGTTCATTTCTACTATACTAGAAAAACTTCCATTTTTCCACTGCAAATCGAGCTGTCATTTAGAATATATTGCCAGCAAACTTCCCCCCTCCAATGCAACAGTGTAACTAACAGCCATGTGTTGAATCGTTCACCATTTTAAAAAAAGACAGTGGTGACAGAAACTCATCGTGGTTTCATCCCAATGCCTACGAGAGCACTCATTCAAGTTCACAAAAATAAAAAGTCTTATTTGATTCTTATTTTTGTTAAAGTACCATATCACATCAAGATTTTCTAGTGAAATTCAACTTGGACTGCCCGGTGCTCCGTCGAAACATAGCAAGTGCATGGAAAATGAGAACATTACGTAGTTACGGTGTGCTCAAAGCAGAGGTAGGGAGCAAGCGTACTGCTCTCTGGGTAAGACTAAACACTTCTACTGATCAACGGCATGGCAGAGAACTCAAAAAGTGGAAGGTTTGTCTTGCTATGAATATTCCATTTCTCAAAGCCTTAAACCAGCAGAAAAGTGCTTTATAGTTTTTTCTTCCCCCAACTAGAAAAAGGGAGAAGAAACACCGTATGAACTCTATCCTACCTGAGCAACTGCCATCCAGCCCAGTGGCTTTGTTGAATTCGGTCGTCTGCGAGGTTTGCAGCACAGAACTCTCTGGCTTTGCTCCACCTCCAGGAGCTCCCCGGGACGGGATATATGCAGTATTTTCACTCTGGCATATATGCCATTTTGCACTACTGAAGCATTTCTCCAAAAACTACTTCTATGGATCTAGCTAATGTAACATTTTACTGGGTAAGATTTTTGACTAATGGCTGTCGTCAAAATCCATTTTGTTAGGCCCACCACAAAAAATAATTTAAGAGTTTGAGTTTTATCTGGTTTTACGTACAGTAAATAATTTTAAAGGAAAGAGAAGTCCTGGATAAAACCCCTTCCCTGCTGGGCTGCGTGTTAAGGAACGGCAGAGGGAGCGATCCTGCTCCTGCAGACAGCGCTGGTGAGGCACTGCAGAGGCAGCTTGTTATGAGTCAGGTTGTTTTACAAAATTGTTTGGTTAATTTTTGAGACACTCGCTTCAATTAATCTGTCTGTGCTTGACAAGGAGATACCAGTACAAGAAGGAGAACAGGCTGTTTTTAGAACCCAGTTCCAAGGTAGCACACTCGCAGGGGGGTGGTTCCAGGGGTACAGCTGTCACCAGAATTTTTCCATTAGTAAAACAGGATATACCATAACTCGCATTAGACTAGAAACAGTGATAGTGGACTTAAAAGAATAGCTAAAAGGTAAACATTTGCTGTCTTTGTCATCTACAAGGCATATTCACAGTTGCACATGCTCTCCTTCCGTTGCCAATCCACAGTAACAGAATACATACGAATTAAAGAATTCAGCCGCGCTTCAAGTAGCCTTGTTCTCAACAGGGGTACACAGTATGATTTAAAATACCACCAGAAGCCTGGAGCCTGCACAACCTAGCACTAGCACCACGACCGCTGAATCACCGACCTTGGACGCAGGAAGTCAGGGCAGAAGAGAGACTTGCCTCTTGGCTGCAGGCTTTTCAGGAAAAGGTAAAAGCGGTAAACCCAGAGGCAACCCATAATAAGCTACCATGTCATTAGAAGCATAGCTTCCTGTTAATGAAAAACATCCGTAATTTTAACTGAGAAGCACTTTACCTTTTCCAACTTCCAGACAGCCCCAA
Source organism: Ciconia boyciana (assembly GCF_034638445.1). Classification (NCBI taxonomy): domain Eukaryota; kingdom Metazoa; phylum Chordata; class Aves; order Ciconiiformes; family Ciconiidae; genus Ciconia; species Ciconia boyciana. The sequence continues at coordinate 25,768,633 of NC_132937.1, forward strand.
TTTCCGCTTCACAATTTTGAAGGCAAAAGCAGCAACTGAGAAATTCCATCAGATACCTCCATTTACAGTATATACACAATCCTTCCTTTCTTTCCACAACGGTTAGTTTAAGTAAGAACATCCACACCATAGTGTCTTATTTCACATGACCAGTAACAAACAGAAGACATTTTCTTCTCGTTTATACATGTGCATTCACCTTTATTACCTATGAGTGCACTTGTGTGTATATGCAGAAACTGTATTTATAGGAATTGTGTCACCACTGTGCCAAATAACCCAACAGCCAACCCAGTGCTACCTTCAGAAGTGCTCTATTTACTTATTTATATTATTTTTAAAAGGGGAAAAAAACCAATCAAAGACCCAAGTCTACACTGGACGTACCTTCAGGGAAAGATATAAACCTGTCCGCTGAAGCAGACCATGCTTAGCAAACAGACCAAGTCACTAGGGAAGCACTTCTACTGAGATTTCAGTAATACGGAAAGATATTCGGGAGAGGAAATTTCATTTTATATTCCAAGGTTCTCTAGGCAGTAGCTGCATTTGCGTGCAGTGACTTGCACAGTGCAGCCCCAGTCATGATGATATTCATAGCATCATTCCTAATATGTGAGTAAAAACAAAATAGTACTAAATAATAATTGTTCAGTATGTTGCATAACTAAGATTAATTACATTATAATTTGCACTAATTACATACAAGAATACAAATACTAGCTGAATTCATGAAGACATTACATTTAAGAAGTTGAGAGGGAATCAAAAGGAAATAAATGTAAAATAATGATGTATATAATACAGTATATGTCAGGTGGTAAATATACGTGCCAATGCACTAGACAGCACCAAGACTGTGATGAGTCCTTCAGAGTTAAGCATGCAAAGCCAATACTAAATTCACAGAATTCCAGTTCGCAGTATCTATTAGTCATCAGTATATATCAACGGCTTGTAATTTTACAGGGCAAAACATAAAACGAGTTATAAAAAAACACTTATATCTACCCCGACTAGCCGCTTAACATCCACCTCAACTAAAACTACGCAGATGAAATTCATCACGTTTAACCAGCACCTCGGGTTGCTCACAGTTACTATTTCATTCTGCATTCTAGTATACTTTGTGTCACTGTAATCATAACTCTATACATTTCGGAACTCTTCTGTATCATTAGTTACTATCGAAATGATTTCATAAGCCAAAAAGAACTTCAAAAAAGCAAAATCAAAAGCGTTGAGTCTTTATTGTTACAGTCTTCAGAAGAAAAATACTAGTTTCTCTAGTGCTCTACACCGCTAAGAGACTTTCCTTGGATTTAATCAGGCAAGAAACAGCTTTCAGACTCTGCAAGCCTACAGGCTGTGTTTCATAATGGTAAAGTTGATTAAAAACATAAGGAAAACCCACTGAGATGCAAAACACAAGGTATGACTTGTAGTTAATCTTTCACAGTTACATGGTAACTTACTCCTCTGCCCCAGCATTAAGCCCTGCATGACTCTACCACAAAGAGGCACGCCAGCTACTGGGGCCGTAACTTTGCAATTCTAACATGTTTTCAAACTACTTTAGCTTAACTCATTCTAAAGTGTGTAACTACCTAAAATATTTAGCAGTCACTTGACCTTCTTTCTCCCAAAAAGGACATTACAGAGATCAGGAATTTGTCCTCAACACTTGATTGAATTTCTGAAAAGAGACAAAAAACCGCACTTATTTGTCCACAATCCAGAAGCGCCGGTTAGGAACGACATGCAGAAATGCTAATGTTTCATAGCGTGCGGGATACCACCAGTGCGTTAAAATCCTCAGACCGTGCTGTTGTGCCTTTGGGTGCTGCCGGCTTCTTTGCTCATTTGCTCAACACACAACACAACCCCATAAGTCAGCCCTGTCCAAACCCTGCCTTTTGGGGCAGGCAGTCTGCAAATAAGAACAGGAACGAGGGAAGCAGGAAGATTTAAGAGGAGACCAGCTGCTGCGAGAGACACCTTCTGTCACAGGTTTGGAGAGGATGTTCAGGAGGGAAAGCACAGAATTCAGCTGTTCCTCCTTCCCTCGGCCGCGCTACTCATCCCCCGGGGGTGTTCTGCACCTACCAAGAAGGTCCTCAGCACGGCCCACTTGGTATTCTCACCCTCTGCCACGTCTGCTGACAACGGTCTCGGTTACCACGCACCGCCTAGCAGCCAGCACCCCCTGCGTTTGCAGATTCAGATTATTTATTTTCACATCAGATATTAGCCTGTGGCTGTGTGCTAAAAGTGACACCGTAACAAAAATCAACTTGAGAGAGATTTGTGACCTCATGGAAATTATTTATGGGAGAGGGAAACAACGGAGTGTCAGACTCTACATCCACACGAAGAGACGAAAATACGCATAGACAGGATTAGCTTTTGCTATTTTTTAGGGATCCTGAACAGACACCGCACAGTAAAAAACTATGTGTAGAGTTCTAACGCCCGTAAATTTCCCTTATCCTCTTGCTTAGGTCAAACATTACATGTTTCTCCTCCATCGCCCCACATGAGAATTTAATCACCTACCCCATACTGATCCTCAACAGAGCTGTTAACAGGATAGTTATTACAGAACGCACTCTCAACAGCTGTGTTGGAATGATACTACCTGTAGCAACTTAAATCATACTTAAGATTCAAGCAGCATGAAATGTTAGTATCTCAGCAAGGTAGGCAAGGCCCCTAAAACAAACAGAAAAATTAAATTGGAGATTTAGCTAAAAAAGAAAACTTTCCGAAAGCTTGCCAACGCAGCAATACAAGCATTTCACTAAGTTTATAATATATGATGCTGTTAGTCTCAACTTTTTCTAAAGAACTGTTTAAAACAAAGTTAAAAACATAAGTTGGGAATATGTTTTTAACTCTCTGGTTTTATGGAAATCCTACTGATTTGAGACCAATTTACTTAAATATTTAAGGGCCACATCAATAGAACTCAGTTCAAATTTAACTTAGTTTTAACTTTATGCATTTTGAAAGATAAAAGGTATTTTTACAATTTATCGATTCCTAAGCAAATTTTAGGAGTTCTTTTGAACACGGCATCTTAAATATTTACAAAAGTTCTATGAGAAGTATGGCTGAAGGAGATACTACAATGCCAGAGATTCAGCTGTAAAGTTTCCAATGTATCCTTTAACGAATCAAATGAACACTAAAAAGATTCCCCCGCTCCTCTCAGATTACTTCTGTGAATTTGCCACAGCACTTCAATATCTTAAAGTTCCTCTTAATGAGCAGATTCAACATTCCGACCACCAGCTTTGCTTTTTTCAAAAGAAGTGGTAAAATTTAAAGCTCTGGGAATAATGCAGAAACAAAATCCAGCCAGTTAGATACATCAAGTAAACCAAAGAGCTGTAATCTTATGAAAAGGCCAAATTAAATGAGATCTAGAAAAAGCAAAGTTAGCATGTAAGTATGGCAATTCCAGGCTTAGTGTTTGCAATAGAAATCTTGTTTTCTCTGTGCCTTAGTCCCATCTCTTCTCTACAATTTGCTCCTCCTCTCTTTTATTTTGGTACTGCAGCATCTCAACGCCAACAGCAGGAGTCCGTGAGGTAGATGCTAAGGTTGTGAGCAAGCAGTAGTACTCCTATAGTGCGACCCAGCGACACTATTAACAGTACTACCTTGGGTCTCCTCAGCAAGCACTACGTGTCCGACTACATCTACACATGAGCCGCTTCTTTTGTCGCTTACGGTCAGCATCAAAAGCTGTTCTTCAAAATAGCAAATTTGGGGAAAGAAAATAAAAAAGCTTTGTCTTACCATATACTGCACACAGCTACCAAAGGAACGTTTGTTGCAAATTTCACCAAAAAAAATTAAAGTTGATTAAACTTTTAATTGCTGCTTTCATGTAGTTTCAAGCTAGATACACAAGCTAATGAAGAATTTGTAAGCACCATTAAAGAAATACAGGAAAATCCACAGGGAGGCTCATTTATACATTAAGAAATTAGTCATTTCAATAACAGCTAAATCGGATACCACTAATTTCAAACTGATAAAAAACTCCTAAGTAGATTGGAGCATTTGCAGTAAAGAATTTCCTCATACTTAGGCTTGAGATAGCAAGAACATCAAACCTGAATTAACCTTTGGAAAAAAATTACTGTTTTCCATTCGTTTTGGCTTCAGAACCAGCTTCTCCCCCATTTACTACCTGATTTGATTCTTCAAGTCATTGCACAGCAAGCCTAGACTTGGAGAAAAGCTATTCCTACACCTGTGACTAATTCTTTCAAAACAAAAAACTTGAGAACATCCAAAGTGACTCTATCTGAATCTTTCCATTAGACCGTTTAAAATCAGCTTTCTTGCTTGACAATTGTTATTTTGGCCAAAGACCAGTGCAAACTATGGTCTGTTCGCCCTGGCTTTTGATACGCAGATGAACAGGGAAGCGATCATACGAAGACTGCCTTAGGCACTCCAAAAACTTCTCTTTTCCCTCTCAAGTCCCCAGTTTAAAACTCAAGGTGGTTCAAGGCTCAACTGGAATTAAAACCTAGACTTGCCATAGCCTAAAACAAAAGCACTAAGTCAGCACAGTTCACTGAACTCTCTTCTACATTAGTACTTACTGCTAGCCTTCTCGTGGCATAGGCCAAAGAGAAGAAAATGCTTTTATTGCCTTTCTCTCTAAAAGGTGGACTCAATGATCCTTATGGGTCCCTTCCAACTTGAGATATTCCACGATTGTAAGGTACCATCCTTAGGAACTGCAACAGTGGCACCGGGATACGTCCAAGACCAAGAAAATTCATAGTCTGGCTACCGAGTCAGACCTCGACACCTGGCATCTGAGAGACTGGTACTGAAAGCCAGCAGGGAAAGTAGAGCTTCCTCGAAACAAGACAGAGGGTCCTGCTGGCTTTTGGTCTTTCCTGCATTATGTGGGGCATATGGGGAGATAGCTGGGAGTCATTTTAAGTATTGCCAAACACTGCCAAAGTTGGAGCTGCTCCTCACACGCGCAGAGCTAAGGCAGACAGGGAACTCGGGAACAGCTTCCTGTGGTGGGAGAGGGCACGAACACCCACTGCTGTGATTAACGGCTTTCTTGCCAACACACAGCCCCTAATTTGCATTGGTTGTAATCAAGTCATAGGATCTCTCATCACATTTATGAACAATCAATTATAAAGTGTCCTTGCTCTGCTAAGTTTATTCTGTTTAAACACATAAAATAGTCAAGGCAGAACACCTACCTGGCTCCGAAGATGTCTTTTTTCGCTAGATCAATGCCAGAAACCACCTTTACCCTGAGGATACGAGACTCCTCCTGTTAATAAAAAAGAGAACAGGTTTAATGTTTATTCAGTAATTCATTTTGAAGACCAACAGTTCACAAGAGGTTAAGCTGTGAATGAACTCTCAGCCTTTAGATAGCAGAAGCCTTTCCTAAGTAGGATTTTGAAAAGAAAAACCTCTTGGAAGGAGGCATACGCTTTATCTGCTAAAGAATAACCCGAACCCAAACATGAAGAGCATCCAACTCCAGTCAGAGCTGTTAAGAGTTAAATAAAAGCAGAATAAGAGTAGATAACAGTAATAACACCATAGTAATAATAATGTCACAATAATAGTAATAAAAGTAGAAGACAATTTGCCGAGCAGGGCCATTTCAAATGCTAAATGATCCATACTGCACAGAAATTCAATCATTCATTCTAAAGCTGTCTCTTCAAACACATGGGAAAATATTCATAACATTTTTGTCCAATAATGCTAATACCTCTTGGTCAGAGAGCTGTCTGTGGTTTAAAAAAAGGGTGTAAGATTGAAAATAAATCCTTAAAATTACGTTGTTTAAACCTGTCTCACCGCCTTGGTATATATATACAGAGCTCAAAAACAACTTTCAATGACACATGGCAATTTCTGAAGATGCATATTACTAGGACATCAACCTGATGCTCAGTTTATCACTTCATTACGTTGAGCTCCTGAGGAACATTGGTATTAATGGTATTTTTTACTTTATTTTTTTTCACCCTGTTTGACCAGCTGATTTTTGCTACACAGAGAGGCCACCAAAATGAAATCTGGAAAGGATCCTACAGAAACAGGTTCTGCAGTCACCCCTATCAGTTATACCTTCTTCTCCTCTGATAAGCCTGCCAGAACTGCAAGATACAAGATTCAATTACGGTAATTTGAGACTCATTCCCTGAAGCTTGTTCAGAAAACAATAATATTTTCCCACAGGTTTATCCTGGCACAACCATACTACACCTACTCTATTTGCTTTAGATAGCTAAAAGCCAGACAGATTTGTCAGCTGTATCTGAGATTTTTGAGATTATTAGGAAGGTCAGAAACACCCCACAAGCAAACCCGTACCTGTCCACCCTAATCCCATTCCTCTGGAAGGAGTCCGATCACTTCAGAGAAAGAAAAACAAGTGTCTCATTGAACCTGTTTGCAGGGCGAGTTTCATCCTGACACACATCCTGCCGTAGTAACTGTGCTGCATTAAAACAGAAGCTGGAGGATTTCAATCCTTTCTGAAAGTTTGTTTGTTGGTATTCTTTCCAGCAGCACTTAACGCTGTCCAAAGTAGTTTCTAATTAAGAAAACAGGATTCCTCCCTAAAAGAGCCTAAAGCTTACCAGAGAGGTGAACAGAACAGTATGTGAAAAAGAACAATTCAATGGTGTTACATTAGTGGGTATTGAATTTTTTTTTTCATATGTTAACTTTTTTCAATCCATTAATGTCAATACAACACGCCTGGTCACCTAGAGCGGTTTTAATAGACAAAAGGCAACAAACTTGCCAATTGTGATCAAGAAAATTCCTTCATTAAGAGAAGACAGCATAGAAAAGAAAAAAGTCGGAAATGGAGACTATTCTGACCTTACTGAAGGAGAACCGGAGGACAAGAAGTTGTAATACTAAGTAGAGAGGGACGGAAAGAGGGATTTCAGACAGTTGCTATATTATCAGCGCTACTCAGATTTCCTCCCACAAAGTCCAACATCAACTGTGCTAGAGTGGCACCTTATTTCTGCACTAAAATCCTCTCTGCGTATTAACAGAATTAAAAAAAAAAATAAATCACAGAGCAGGAAGTCCAACCACTGGAAGATCCCTCATTCGGGTTCTGCAAGACACAAAAGATGATGCTCCAGACTACCTAAATAGAGATTCTCAAAAACATACTTGAAGTTTCACTTCATACTTTAAGTACACCAGAAGACAGACCCTGTTCCCTCCCTGCACACAGGCGCTCAGCCTCTGCCAAGTACTCCATTTTACCAAGCAGAAACAGTGCTTTTGCAAACGTTTGTTCAAATTTTCATATGCATGAAATATATGTGATATTTTACAAAATAATTAAAACACCTCAATTAGTAACAAGGCCTCACCTATTACCCTCAGAAGTTTTCCCTCAGTCAGTAAGATACTTACTTTGATAACACCTATCGTATACAAGGAGCAAGGTGAATTTTGGATGATGCAAAATTCTTCTGCAGAACATGACCCTTAAGATATAGTACTCCGAACCATAGGAGTAGCTGTTCAGACAGCTTGTCTGTGACGTAATTCTTTTGCAGCGCACTGAACTTTTCTTACCTGTATCATTTTGTCTAAAAGCATTCACAAAAGCAGCATAACAACACAGGTGCATTCATGTGCACACATGCATAAAAAGCATAATAAAAGAATATTCCAGCTCGCGTGACTACGCAAAACCTCCAATGACACAGACGAAGCGTTCCCAAACTAAGGTTGCTCAAGGAACACCACAGGTAGCAGTGGAACCAGAGCAGCTCCCAGCTTCTCAGGCTGCGCGTGGGCTGACACCTCAAATTGGTATTCCTCGTCTCCACTGCCTTAGCTGGGAATGCTGCTGGGGGGAACAGCAAGACTGAAGGGCAGAAAAAAAATAAGTTTTTCATATTTTTATGCTTGCTCCTTGTGTCCCAGTTTCTTCATTTCTCTCCATGTATGCTGTGTCTAGGTAAAGCAAGGAGTTAAATTTTCACAGCAATAGAGAGGTAATCTCACCTCATTGTCCACCAAAAAAATCAGATAAAGGCTTGCTTGGCTAGGCACAGCGAGTGACTTTAAACACAGAGCATCAATTACCTGGCACAGGTTTCCACCCACCCTTCTCTGAAAAGACTGGACAAGAAAAGAAAATTAGGATTTCAGTTTGTTTTTCTTGTAAACCCAGCGCACAATGACAGAGAGTAGCCAAGACAAGCTCACTAAACGTGGAAATATTCTGAGTGAGAAGACCCAGGATCCAAACCCCAAATAAAGTGATCCCTTTGCAGCTTTGAGCCTGAGCTAATCTTTAGCTAAGCAGCACTTAACACTTGTTGAGATTAAGAACATGTTTACACATACATTTCTTTCAGTGGAAAGTGCCAGCTTAAATGGCTCTCCCCTCCAGTTTATTCCATTCCCACGTTGTTTTTTCTGAACCTAGGTCAACCACTTGAGCCAGTCGAGCCCACAACCGGCATGCCAACAAAACTGAAGATAAGGGAGGAAGAAATGGACAGCCAGAGATGAAGGGTAGATGGAGGGAGCTACTTAAAAGCCAGTACTGCTATGCAAAGATACAGATAAAAGATAAGAGGATGAGAAGAAACTGCCTCAAGTTGCGCCAGGGGAGGTTTAGACTAGATGTTAGGAAAAATGTCTTCACCAAAAGGGTTGTCAAGCCCTGTAACAGGCTGCCCAGGGAAGCGGCGGAGTCACCATCCCTGGGGGTATTTAAAAGACGTGTAGATGTGGTGCTTAGGGACTTGGTTTAATGGTGGACTTGGCAGTGCTGGGTTAACGGTTGACTTCATGGTCTTAAAGGTCTTTTCCAACCTAAATAATTCTGTGATTCTGTGATATATGTGGCACCAAGACCAGAAATTCGAGGCTTCAGTCTACAACACTCAATAATATTCAGCTGAGCTTAGAAAATGCTGACTTGCCTTTTATTTTTAGTCCAAATACCTAGATTTCCAGGATGGGGAAGTCCTTATGTACAAGCATGGAGAATGTCTTCACTGAGTTCTGTGTCATCTGGACACACCCTCCGGATTAAATAATAATAAAAAAAGCCAAAGGCTTAACCATCACTCCAGAATTAGCTAACTAGAAAACAAGACCGCTTGCCAGTAAAGCTAACACCTCTTGTAAGCCTTGGGCTCATTGCTCATGCCTTGGGCATTGCTCATGCCCTGCACAGTGGGACTGATGCCTCTGAAAGTGTAAAACCTGAGTCAGTAACCCAGCACAGCCAAGTCCAGTGCCACCTACAAGTACCTGCGTGTATGCTCACCAGCACCCAATCTGATACATCCTGCAAAGACCGAGCTGACTGTATTTAGTAGGCAGGAAAACCCCAGACACAAGTAGAGAATGGGATGAGGAAACAAATTTGGAGGATTAAGGAGAAGTGATATGTTGTGGAGCTATGGTTCTTGGTGGGATCCTGTGCACTGGAGACAGGGTGTGCAGTGAGGTTGAAGGTTACGGCTGGAGGGACATACGGCTGGAGTTCCAGGTTGCAAAATGTGTAAAGGAACAAGACCACGCAGAGCAGGTTAACAAGGCTGATCAGAAGAGAGACATTCACAAGCACAGCTCTGCGGAGACTTGGATCAGGGAACTAGACATACAAACCACAGAAGCAAAGCTCCCTAGGGAGGCATCCCCACACGCTTTTACACGCGCTCAGTGCACTGACCGGAGTCTGACCGAACCGGCCACCAGAAGTGGGAAACGAGGGCCTGCTTCAACACCACCACAGCTGAACCACAATGCATACTCTTCCTCAAGCATCAGAGACAAAGTGGAAAGGGATGCTGGAGAGGTCCCTGACCAGAGCAAGATTACTTTTTTCATTGGACTTAAAGGTACTTGCTTAATTAGCCCGTGCATATCTTACAACTGAAACATGCCACATGACAATACTGAGTTCTTTACAGACAAATAGCTTTAGGTACCACATGAATTGACATGCCGCTGAGCAGAAAGGCAACCTTAAACTGTCTAGACAACAACCTGATAGACACCAATCCAGTAGAGCACAATTTATTGGCAGTTAAATATCTTGACTGAAAGACTTTCATGAGGAATCAATCATGTAACGCATTCTCACAGAGCAGTTTTCCCAACACAAATGAACTTCCATTTTCTGGCAACTCGATCTAACATCCCTCTGAGTCAGTAAAAAGGGAGAAGAGGCAATCACTCACCACCTACCAAGGTGGTCAGGCTCAAGGACACAATCTTGGGATACTCCCTCCCTCCCCGCGCACCCAGAGGCCAGCCCCTACCCGCAGTCGCTCAACACCCCGCCCCATCCTGCCCCTAGCAGCCAAGCCTTCCTCCTTGCACCACCACAGCGATCAGGAGGCAGGAACATGCAAGAGGGGTAAAGGGAAGACAAGGCTAGGAAAGCCGAGACCACCTGACAGAAACACTGTCCTTACCGGAGGAGCTCAGCTACTTAAGAAGCCACTTGCTGCTCGAGTTGCCGTTCCCAGCGCACTCTAAGGAAGAGGCAGCAGTCCACAAGAGCACTCTAGAAACAGTTCATGATCCGCAGACCCTACCGGACCACTCTACCCTACCCAAAATGAGTTAATACTTGGTGTTTCAAGGTCACTTTATTCAACTCTGCATGTTGTCACAGCTTCGCTCCATGTCAACAGGAACCAACCACTACACTGGTTGCATGGTCATACCATTTCCAACAGCATCTGCACTAAAACACAAAAGGGAATATGGGAATATTTGAAATCAACAAGATCCGTTTTCCTCTCCCCACTTCCCCAATAGCATGGATGGGAGCTTTTGACCTGGATTCCTTCCTCTTCATTTTATATTTAGTAATCACAGAGAACTGGTGCTTAGATGATTTAAATGCTATGCTGCTATTAACCACTGTCAGTATCAACTTACCTGCTGCATCCATCTTTAAATCACTTTTCGTAATCTTGCTAAGTGGGTATATAAAAGGCACTCTTCTGCTTCTCCTCAGAGTTGAAAATACATATCAAAGAGAAATACTCGTCCGGTGGCAAGATTAAACTGTATCCACCTTCTGTGCAGTTCCTGCACTGTCTGAAACAACTAGCATTAGCCACTGACAAATGGCAAACCAGCCGAGATGGACATCTAACCCTGCAATTTTTGTATTCCACTGAATTCCGTTCGTTTTGAAAAGCATATATCCTAAGCTTCTTTTTGAAATGCACTGTTTGAAAAAGAAGTGAAGCTCACCCCACAGAGGACTTTTTCTATCATTTTAAAACCTTGCCTGTAGCGTACTAAGCCTGGAAGGGGCTCCTTAACATGCCAGGTGCTGCCACTCCCTCGTCAGCTCCAGCGCTGCAGCTGAGCTACCAGCGGCTCCTGCTTCCAGAGGACAGGTTTGCTCCTCCGCACCACTGACACAAGCTCCGGCAGGGCCTGAGACCCGACACTGAAACCGCATTCCTCCTTCGATCGGTTTTTTCCAACTACAATGCAGAACACGTCTCGGAATTTAAAGCTATGTTGTTCAGAGTACTTTGACTAAAAACTTTTGCAACGCTGCTGCTAGAAATCCGAAGCTGTGCACACGTGTCACGATGGCGGTTGTTGGCTGGCTGCTAGCAGTTAAGCAGTAAAATGCTAACATTTATGAAACCTCGCTTGTCAAAGTTATTTACGCCTATTTCTGTCCTCGCCCCACTACCCTCAGCCTACCTCGCCGCTGCAGCAGGGGTGCCATAAAATGCTTGGTTACGCATTAATGTCGAGTTCCACCGCTAGCCACATTCGTACTTACTTCTGCTTTGTCCAATGATTAACATGAAGTTTATGTATTCTTGCCTCACTGAAAAATGTCAGAGGTTAAATAGTTTTCTTCTCTGCTGAAGGATAACCTTTACACAGATCGTGTTTTCTAATCTGTAATTCACATTGCCATTTTTGAAAACGTAGCTGATTTAGGTGGAACCAAGCTAGGAAACTGAAAGCCAATCATGCAGCAAAACCCGACAATGAACAGATCCCAATTCACCTCAGAAAACAGGTAAGAGAATACAGACGTGTCTACAGATTTAGGAGACCTTTGTATGTATATTTGTGTGCATGATTCACATTTTTTAATTCATTTTTAAATGAACAACGCACTTCCTCCAGGTGCTCTGAAAAGCAATTTCTAACACCTATTCAAGCATTCACATAAAGAAAATTCATTAAAAACTCCTCCTGCCCTGGGATTAATAAAATAACCTGGAGCTGGGAAGTTTAGGGAAAAGTTACGGAAACAACAGGGGAAGAACGTGGGCAAAACGCAGCGCCCTGAGCTGTGTGCTTCTTCCCACCGGTGAGGACGTCACGCCGCCCCTCAGCATTGCCCCTCCAAAGAATAACCCAGGAGAGGTAGCTTAGTCCACACCAGCTAAAGCAAAACAGACGCGCTACAAAAACCAACCTGAACAAGTTTTGGAATACACATCCATATGTTCTAAATACACCTAAGAAGAAATCCACAGCAACCCACAGTCCGGTGTAAGAAGGAAAGCTGTAGACATCAACTTCCTATAGGACAGAAAATCCCATGATACATTCAGAGTACGCATTAAGAGAACGACACTGAAATAACAATCGATAGGGGTATAAAATTAGAAGCTTGGCTTTTTTAAACAAGCAGACAAGTGTGAAAGGCACAACGTTTGGATCAATGCAAACCAATATTTGAACAGATGCCATGCAGACTGGAGAAGATTAAACATTTAACATGTTCTTCCACAACTACCTTATAAAAGGTATATAAAACCATCCGTAAGTCAAATCCCTCACGATGGCCAACTTTCCTTCCATACTTTCCGAGTCGCACAAAACCCCAGCCAGCCTTCGTCGCATCTGCCTTGGGGACGCCAGCACCAGGCAGTCGCCCGAGTAGCTGGAGCACACCCAGACGTCGTGCCGTGGTCTTCAGGCAGGCACCGAAAGCCCAACTTACCCAGCGCTGCCCGGCTGCTTCGGTGCAAGACGCCCAGGTCGACAGCAGGCCGGTGTCCCCGGGAGCGCGCCGCGAGGCACTGCCGCGGCTCAGAGCGGCCCTGGCAGCCTCAGCCGGCCAACGCGGAAGTTTCGCTGACGGAGGCAATAAATGTCCCTCACCAAGGCAACGAGGGGAAAGGACAGCAATCTAGGATTTCACCTGAAGAAAGCTTAACGTGAACCGCGGCGGGGGAGTGTTGGTTTGGTTTTGGTTCGTTTTTTTTCTTTTCTCTGTGTAGAGACATTTCTGATTTCAAACCGAGATAGGCGTCAGCGAGGTAAATTTCCACTGACTGGAAAGAGAGAAACCAGATCACACTGGAAAGTTACCTGCACGCAGAGACTCTGTGAATCCGGTTTCCTCCACTGAGCACCTCATCTCTATTTTTATTATACCTGAAAGTTTGCAAAACATAAAGAAGTAGAAAAGACAACAGATCTTTAACTCAATGTTTTGGTTGCAAAACACATCAGAATGGAAAAGACAACAGATCTTTAACCCAATGTTTTAACTGTTGGAACTTTTGTTACCCTGAATGAAAAAACCACACACGAAGCCCCTGGTGTGCTGGGCATAATAAAAACATACAGTCACCCAAACTGCTCTTTAATTCTCGCCGTTGTTGTGAAAAATCAACTAGGATTTGCAGTTTCAAAACAAAATAGAGTATTTGTCATCTACTTAAAAAAAGAGCAAAAGTGTTTTCTACAGCAAGCCTAACAACGTTAGGCTACTCCGAAGTCTTTTAGGAATTGAAAACGTGGAAGACCAGTGATACCGCAGAAGAGTCACGCTGATTCTTACTTCAGTTTGTTGGTGGATTAAACCAACCCACGTTAGGGCTGAGTGAAAAAACCCCGTACTCTAGGAAGCCACTCCACATCAACACCTCACTGGGAATACTACCAAGTCAGATCATCCTCTGTTCTGACGTACAGCCACCTACTAACATCAAACTACGCGAGGGCAATCCAAGGGGGAGAACCGAAGCGGGATGCCCTATCCGACGGCCGGCCGCCATCACCCCCGGGGCGAAGCCAGCCGCCTGCACACCGAGCAAGCGGAGGAACGCCCGCGCTGCTGCCGCCGCGCAGCCACACAGCCGCTCGGGAAGCTAGAGCCAGCGCCTCGCGCGAGCTGCTCCTGCCTCGGCAGCGGCGAGGTGAGACCAAGTGCTCATCCCTCCCCTGCCACTGCCCAGCCCCTCCGATCTCCCCTCGAGAACACCCTCGGCCCTGCCAGAAGGCAGCCGCAGGCTCCTGCCCAGCAAACTCCAGCGACCCAACACCACGGCCCCAGAAACGCTCCACTTCCCAATTAAAATCTCTGCGTGCATTTAAAGGAAAAACAACAAAACAACACAAAAGCAACCGCAGTTTGGAGGAAAGGCCATGAGCCAAGCAAGTCAGTCGATGTATTTAATAGTGCTACCGTCATTTTCTCCCACAGCACGGGCAGCTGGAGCAGGAAGAGGCTGGTTTTCTTTCTGGAGACGCAGGGAGAAGAGAGGCATCCAAAGCGAACAGCTCAACCTCTGGGGACATCGCAGCAATTTTCTGAAGGCCATAGCAACAGTACGTGATAAGTCTCAGTATAATTCTTGTGATACCTTAATAATCTCGAAATTTGTCAGTAGCAATTTTGCAAACAGTCTTTGATAAAATCTCAGTTCTGCAACGAAAACAAAAACAGGCATCAAGGGCATGAACCACATCTCCACCCTCCTCTGCAAAGTTCAGCACAGGAAAACAAACTTAGAGTAGAGGTCACCAGGTTACAACCACCTACTCATCTGGCTCAAGCATGGAAATTAAAATCTCATTTCAGGTAGCTTCACCACGAGCAACCTGGGAACCCAGCTCAGATCTTCCTCCTTTCAAGCACTGATCGCATTCCACCTTATGAAGTCTGAGACTAAAACAAATTGTGCCTTTTCTTCCCTGCAGAATTCTCAACCCTCGCTGCAGGATGCAACATCTTTAAAAAAAAGATGCACGTCTCCAGGCAGTCACCCCGGCCCGGAGACAGCACGTCTCCAGGCCCAGGCGACGACTTCCCGCACAGCACGGCAGCAAAACCCAAGACGAGCCCAAGTTCTGAGGAAACCAGAACTCTGCTGCTGAGCAAACCTGAATTCTCGTCTTCCGCGACGATGGCCTGAGTTGAGGGGGACCAGCTCTTTTTGGCACTAGAACGAGTATGTCTCCGTCAGCTCCCTGCGCTGGAGCCGGAGGCGGCGGAGCAGCTTCGGGAGCACGCTCTTTCTGCAGGTGAGTCGGAAGGGCTGGCAGAAAAGATGAGGGGTTTAAGTTCACAGGATGGTCGTATGAAGCCAAGCTCCTCAAGGGTAGCCACAGGCCATGCCAGGCTACGCTTACAAGGCTCCGATTATCCCACAAGGCTACAAAATGTACTGAATTATGTTTTACTGAATATCCTTACTAAGGCACACCAGAACCATCGCATCAACAGATTAAGCAAACACGAGTAAACAATAAAAGAACTGCAGAGATTGGAGAACTGTGGGAATCTTAATCTCATGCACAGGAAACTATTGAATGTTTTACACTAACGACTCAAGTCCTACTTCTAGGACTTGGGACCTCTAGGAAGAGGGACAATACTCATGTTTTCCTTGGCTAGACTGACACAGCTTGGGGGGAAAAACAGCAGGCAAAATTTCAGAAAGGCACGAGTTTGTCTTAGAGAGACAGTACGACGACGCTGCTCTTGCACATGGACAAAACAGCACACAAAACTGAAGCGAGCAAGCCAAAAGCACACACATCAGGAGCAGCATATGGAGACCAAAGGTTCGCGCGTATCAGCGACAGGGTTAGGAACCAGGACTCAAAACTCCCAGTCCAATGTTGAAAGCACACTATTAAGAAACAGGCTCAAATCACAGTACTGACCTCGTGAAAATCTGCTTACAAGGTATTTTTACTGCATATT
This sequence comes from Ciconia boyciana, assembly GCF_034638445.1. Classification (NCBI taxonomy): domain Eukaryota; kingdom Metazoa; phylum Chordata; class Aves; order Ciconiiformes; family Ciconiidae; genus Ciconia; species Ciconia boyciana. The sequence continues at coordinate 25,784,645 of NC_132937.1, forward strand.
TAAAAAAAAAAAAAGTGTTCCGGGTGAATTGCAATCTGTTTTTATAAAAGTCAGTTAAACTCCATGCAGTTATATACTTGAGCAATTTTAGCAAGTTGAACCAGGTCACCTGTGGTCTTTAGAAATACCTAAGAGAATGTAAAAGAACTTTAAATTAACGGACTTGCTGTACTGCGCAAGACTTTATTCTCCTTATTTAACATTTAGACCTATTTATATCACCCACTAAAGGAATTAATCTAACCCACACCCTGTTTTCTGCACAACCTAATTCACCGAACTCTCCAGCAGTCTCATGCAGGCTGTGCACAGATGTCTTCTGCATCCAGCTGTGCCAGTAAAGAAAAAAGCTCTTATCCAACAGCTTTCTTCCCGGTTTTTAACACTGCCAGAGGTTACCGTCTCCCCCCGCAGCTGACAGAAGAGACCATGACACTCAAAGTAAGCCAGGTTCGTTTCATTAGACTCACTCCCTTGGGCGGCTTCAAGCCCACGAGCGCTCAGAGCAGTGGCTGGGGAGGAGACACGGCCTCTGCCAAAGGGGCTGCGACTACTCTCTGGTTTCCCCTCGCACGCTCCCGTTCTGGGCTCTGACTCGGTGGCTACTTGGATTTCCATCTTCTTGGCTCTTCCATCGAAATACACAGGCACTGGTCTAAATACCTACTCCTGTCATTCATGCTACACGGACTACCCTGAGAAGCTTGCAATAGCAACAAGTTTGCCATAAAAAGCACAATGATCACTCATATCTGCCTAATTTAGCATTATTTTGTGGCAATCATCTCAAAGGAAAGAAAAAAACAGCGTAGCATAAGAAAGGAGGGTATGTTTGCTGAATCACCTGTATACATCATAAATTTATGGTATGGGAAATTCTCTTTCTGAAGAAAACCTCAATCTGCTTTTCTCTCGACAAGCCAAGAGAAGTATTTAATCTTTGGTGGTAGCAAAGAAACAGGAAAAGTATTTGTTACACGTTGCTATTAAAAATACAGACAAAGCTTTGACTAGGAGTTACTGGTGCGTTTGCAGAAGTCTGTGACCTGAAAGTGACTCTCCTATATGGACTTAGTTTTAAAAGGGAAAAAAAAAAAACCAACCCACACCCAACCCTGATCTTGCACCAGAGATCAGCACCAAGATCATCTGCATCCAAACTGAAAACTTACTGCAAGTTTAAACAGAAATTCATAAAGGAAAATCTGACAGGAACGTCTTTTCCTTCCCTTAGGGGACACAAACTCAGCTGGTTCACTACAAGCTCAACCTTTTATTTAAACAAATATCTAACTTTTGGGCATGCAAAAACAGCCCTTGAAGTACAAACTACTGTAAAATAAAGGAATGCTGTTTTTACATGTAGGATGATTACGTTACACTGGCCCTGACACTTGTAAAAGCTTTGCCAACCAGAGAGTGAAACAAGGCCAGCTGGTTTAATTTCAGATATCGTTATCCTCGGGTCAATGTCCGGACAGATCTATTACTTTCCAGTGCACAGAAGAGAGTAGTACTTCAAAACTTATTAGTCAAAAGAGAAACACAAAAAATCCAATTCTCCAGTGAATGCCTAACAATTTTGCCCAATAATGAAGAATGGTCTAAATTCCCAATTAAGAGCCTGAAGTAAGAAGTCACAGACTCCATCTCAAAGTTTCCTACAAACAGCAAATTAGGCTGGGGCACAAAGGGGAAGGCAGTGTTTTCAAATTTAAATACAGTAATATTACAAATGCAAGCTAGACGTGACTTGGAAACAGATAAAAACAGAATTCCCAGAAAAACAGCTTCAAAACAATTGTGGTTAGGAATCAGGCAGGTAGGAAAACATTAAGCTCAGGTACTATTTGTAGGCAATGGCATGTGCAAGGCTCCAAGGAGATATATGCTGGCTGCTGGACAAAGGGCAACTTATATTTGCATGCAGTCGAAAGCTGTTCTGAAAAAGGACAGCTCTTGCTACTGCTAGGAATGCTTACCTGGTTAGCTGTAGCTGGGATTTGTTATGCCTTGTGGTTTGCAAAAGCTTTCAGCATCACCCAGAACGGCACCAGCTCCAAAGTACTTCCTAGTAACTCTATTACCAATTGTTTAAACTGAATTTCAATATTCACAATATCATCACATCACTACTACTGCTACTGTTCCGAGAATCAAACCACACTGAAGTTCACCAGATTGGTGAACGTGGCAAGATTTATTTATTGCAAACCACCCAGGGAAAACCATGCAGTAGGAATAAGGTCTGTTCAAGCCTTCGCAAATATCGCTGCGTTTATGTCCAGAAAAAAAAATAATCTTAGCATGATTCTTTTGTAATTAGCTATTATACGTTGGAACAACTGTCTTGGGATGTACCACAACAGAAACTCCTGGTGCATCTCAGGACTATTTTAAGTAAGGCCAGCTAGAGCGAGTGTTACGAACCCTCTACTCAGGGCAGAGCCAGGGGTGCCCCGAGCAGCACTGCATGACCACAAGCCATCAGGTCCCAAGATTAACTAGAGCAAGCGTGATTTCAATACTGTTCTTTCACTTCCTATTTCCAGGTTAGGGCAGGCACACATCCATCCACCAACCGCCCGACGGCGGGTGGCACGTCTTTACGTTACAGTGCCCGTGCCTGTACCTGCAGACCAAGCGGCACCACAAAACGTGCCCGAGGAGCAGCCTGCCGTCTGCCCCGTTCCCCTGCGGGAGCAGTCCCTGGCCCACCTTTGGCTCGGGCAGCTAGCACGCTCCCAATGTCTGAGCACAGTTCGGGAAGCAGCACGGACGGGGACCATGACCAACACGGTCTGCGTGTGGCCAGCGTCCTTGGACAGCGGGGACTTGAACAGCATGCACACAGACCCTTCTGTGCCCATGGGGCCAGTGTAACGGCACGGTCTTGAATTGACTAGCATACACGCGGGCGGCGACTGCTACTTGCAATCATGGATGTACACAACAATAATCAGCTGTAAGAGGGGGGAGTTTCCTATGCATATAGGAATAAATCAATATATACAAAAATCCAAGGAATTACACACACTTCTATGTTTACGCATGGGTACCTTGTTTTCCACAACCAGCATTTTAATTATTTTTGGTATTTGACCAGACTTAAGACACATGCACTTTGTCTGCAAGACAAACATGACAACAGTTCGGTTCCCAGAAACGGGAATGTTATTTTACCATTCAAAAGAAGATCCTTAATGTGCTTATGAAATGTGTTACAATTTTGTTAGAGACTTAGAGGTGGGGTTGGTTTGGTTTGTAGGGTTTTGGGTTTGGTTTGGTGGTGGTGGCTTGTTTTTGGTTTTTTACATTCACTGGGTCTGAAGATTATGATCCTGTATTTCAACAGCTGATAAGAAAAGGCTTATATATAGTTTTCCACAGTGGAACAGCAGTATGAAAAGAGGATCTCTAAAAGATGCTCTTCCCTCACAGAGGAAATAAATCCACTTTCTGATGATCACTTGTTCCTTTTCTGGGAAAGGAGGAAGACGCTCAGCAGAATAAAACTAGAACTCACCTACATTTCTGTAAAGGCATTACAACCTTGCTACAACCAACACACACGCACCCCCAAATTCAGCAGCAGTATTAGTTTGATTAACGGTATTCTGAAATACTCGCAGGGGCAGGAGAGCTTTGACCAGAACGTGAGCTGTACCTACAGCTCAAGAGCCAGCCATGCCTGCTGAAGTAGACCAAAACATTACTGGAAGCACACCAAGCAGAGCTGCTGTATTTCTGCAGCACTCAGCAAACAGAGACCTCGTGGGACAAGGCCCCGGTTTTCTCCTTCGCGCTGCCCAACAGCGCAGCGTGCGAGTTTGCCAGCGGTGACCGAGCGCACACGGGGAGGGGAGCAGGCACCTCTGTCTGCTGGGTGCTGAGCAGACCGGCACCCGCGTCCTCATTTCAGCTGCTCATCCTGACCAGCAATTAACACCGCCGACCTAACGGAGGAGCCCTGTCCTCAGCTGTGACACCACGCAGGCTTGGGCACTCGCATCACGCACGGGCTCGTGCCGAGCAACCTTTGGACGCAGCAGTTAAACGTGGCAGGCAGATGTGTCGTGGCCTATCGGCTGGCGAGAAGTGTGCGTTTCCTGGCAGGAGGGGATTAAATGCCTTCCTTTAGACCACGGTATGAGGGCAGTTCCTCAGAAACTCATTTGCGAGTAATAACCAGTGCTGGAGATCCACACATTTCATGAAAAGTGGGACTAAAGCTCAGATTAATGTACTTCAAACATCTTCCTTAAGAGCCTCTGCCATGGTCAACAGTCAATTTTAGAAGTTCTTAAGAATGGACTATTCAACAGCTAAGCAGAAAAAGCCAACAAATGTCAGAAGAAAGCGATGCCCTTTTAACTCAGGTTATGCTCATTATCAACCTGTATTTTATTCCTGCCATTTCACACGCTTCAAAATGCAACTTTAAAGCTTCTATCATTTCATATGACAGCTTGAAAATAAGTCTTAGATATCAACTTTCCCAACGCTGCACAAGCGACGGGCTGTTAAGTGCCCACCGCGAGCGAGGACCCAGCCGGTTTGCTGCACACCAGCCAAGCGGCGGGTAAGTCATCAGGATTCCCTCCCCGCTCACCAGCCGCCGAGGAGATACTTCCATTCCGTAACAGAGGCGAGTTTCATACACATATTTTGATAGACTAAACGGCAAAGATATTTATGTTTCAGAGAAGCAACTGCTTCCTATGCACATAGGATATTCTAGACATCATTTGTTTAAAGCAAGTTTTATGAAAATTCCTTTATCTTTTTTCTTTAAACTCTGAGGATTTGACAGCTGTGATTAAAAAAAAAGTCAGTGTTGATTATCATGCCACAAATTAATATTCACACTTCCTTAGTGAAAAGCCTAGGAAGTGGCTGTAGATAACTTAAAAAACCTGTTATCTACAGTTTTATACATAGAAAATGTACATTCACAAGTATGGTGCTGGTCATCAGCTTAGATTTTTTTCTCTTTTTTTTTTTTTTTAAAGACATGTAGATCTTAAATACCTACTAAACTTTTCACCATTTTTGAAAGGCTGATTATGCACACAAAACGTACAAAAGAAGATCCCATATCAAAGGGGGGAGGCTTAGTTGTATTCGTTCCAGCAGCCCAATTAGTCGCCAACTGATCACACAAGCATGCTTATGTAACCACAATCTATATTCTTGTTAGATAGTTACTGATTTTAGACCATAATCAGTCAGCTTTATTGCGGCTGCACTGGTTAATGACAGAACACGCATTCACATTCAATAAAAACGTAATCCAACAATAAACTGTAATCACAGGCTTATTCCTAACCCCGACAATGTCGGCGAACTACGCCGCAGCACACACCCACGTGCCAAACTGCACCGCTGGCTGCTTCACCTGGAGAACGACCTGGGGAGCAGGCCAAGCACAGGACGAGGAATTTCTTAAATAGGCCTTCTGGGAAAAACCTTGACAGCAGGAAAACGACACTAACTGACAAGAAAATGCCAGCGAGACTCTTAAAACCTCAAATAGCTCTAAAAGGAGAGCATCTTACCGCAGCACTTCAGCCTCAGACAACATTGTATCAGGCACATTTTCAGAACGTGAATAGGTATTAGTCACTTTTAGGATCTGTTGCTCTGCAGACCTGATGCTGCTTTAGCAGAGGGCAAGGCGCACTTTATCTTGGTTCACTGGAATGCCTAAATTAAAACCCTTGTTTTCAAAAGATTTTGTAGAGACGCACAAGCAAAATACCTCTGAGACAATACATGAGCTTGACTGATTCCACGCACGCTTTGCATCAAGAGGAGGGAAAAAGCTCTTGAAAACTGAGCAAAATTTGGAAAAGAGCAAAGCGTAAAGAAATTTCCAGGTTTTTTTAAAAATAGTTTGATTTTTCTCTTCTGTTCAAACCAGAGATCAAGTAAGGTTGTAATGTCAATAGTTACGCCTTCCAATCATGAAGTATTAATGCTGGATTATTACATTTACTGTAATTCATCCCAATGCATTCAGCAGTGGTAGCTTTAAGCATACTAAGAGAACAGTACCATAGATGATTACTGCTTAACTAACAATACGGTAAATTGTTAGGTATAATGTGACATATTCCTATGCATCCTGGTTTGAGCTGTGGAGGAAAAATAAGCAAAGATGTTAAAAAGCAATATGCAGTGCTAAAAAATCCACAACACATCTGAAAGCATTTTTAGAAAGATTAGCAAACACTGCTGGCACTAAACCTTATCCTACAATTTCAGTGCTCAGTGTATTAATTTACTACAAAAAGACCTTGTTTGAAACTTGGTTCATAGTAAGCCTGATAAACTGTAAAAGTAAAAAGGATTAAATATAGGCTGTAATCCCAGAATTTGATCGGGAGCTGGATTCATGCATTTTGGAGACCTTTACCACTTTCTTCAGTGTTTGATGACTGGAGTATATCAGATATTCTCCAGATTTACCTGGCTAAATGAAAACATTATACTAAATCAGGCAAATGCAAAACATCTGTATTTTCATATATACACACACACACACGTGTGTGTGTATTGCCTGAAAGAAAAATTACTTTAAATACTGTGTATTTTACCAAAATAGAAAGGAAATAATTCGGGTTTTAGGGTGGAGAGAGAAGAAAGTCTGCAGGAGCCCCGTGATTAACATCATCAAATAAAACATTAATAAAATAAAATACTACAAGAACTGTAACAAGAATAAGAAATTTGCAAAGAAGAGGTCTGTTTTGCAGGGAGATTGGAAGGCACCCAGCGATCGCATGCCACCTCCACCGCAAACGGGAACTGCACACGCTGTATGAGATCCAGAGCATCAGCTGCAGCAGAAGAAAAGTCAGAGCAACCAGAACATCTGTCTAGAAAACAGCCTGGAAATGCCTTGCATGGGCAATGCAAACTCCTCAAGACTGGTAACGAAGACACTCAACGTCTGTATAAAGCAGGGCATACCAGGGTCTTGGGCACCTTCCTTTGGTGAAGGACGCAGCCCTTCTCCAGCGCAGCCCTTCCACGTGCCCGGCCAGCGACTGTCGGTCCCAGTCTTTCAAATACAGGTCTGCAACACGCTGCACAGCGCGACGACACGCGGCAGAGATAAGCCTTTGCCAGAGGGAAGAGCTGGTTACATTACAATTACCTTGGGATATCAGAAACCACATGTCATCGATCTTAATGGCCCACTGAATGTTTGATGTGAGCCAGTGCTTTTGTTACTGTTTTAGAAAGACTGGGGAAAAAACATATATTTACTCCTGTCAGAGGCTGCCCTGATGGGCCAAGGGTGCCGGAGGTAAAAGCCACAGGAGAGGCCGAGGGAGGTGGCTTGTTCAGCCTGGAGAAGAGAAGGCAACGGGGCTGCAACTGCTGCTCACCCGACAGCCCTCCACAGGGACAACCCAGCCCGCCTCTTCGCAGAGCCGGCAGCAAAAGGCCAGGTAGTGACCATCACAACTTGAAACAAGGGGAATCCCAGCTAAATAAAAGGACACATTTTCCACATCACTGGGTGGTTAAGGACTGGGACAGGGCCCCGCGGCTGCGGAGCCCTCCCCACTGGAGACAGGCGACGCTGGACTGGAGACAACCCCACGCAACCGGTGCCCAGCTAAGAGCTGGGCCCGGACCATGCAGTCTCCAGGCATTCCTTGGCAGCGCTGGTGTAGGGCTCGGTCCCCTCCATCAACTGAATCTGGCAGCAACTCCTGCAGAGGGTCTGTGGCACAGCCCGCAGCGTTTGAGACCAGGAGCTGTTGTAACAGATTGCTTCAAGATTGTATGCAGCAGCATTAACTCCTGACTCCTACTAAGTACACGCATGCAGAGAGGAGGGTGGACCGGGACAGACGTGTCTGCTCTCTGCAAGGCCTGTTGAAGAGCCCGGAGCTGCTGCACGGTGACACTGCAAGCTGCAGAGCCCCGCAGCTAAGTTTGATCCCTGGCCAGCATCTGTCCCCACGAAAGGGAAGTGCCCGACAGGTTCCGGACCGCAGTGTTACAACCCCAGCTCTATCCCCTGTGCAGCCAGGTTACTTCCCTGCCTCAGCTCCCCGGCGATGCAGCGAGATGCCGGAGAGGTGCACGGCTCATCGGTCTGCCGGGACCGGGGGGCAAGACAGCAGACGGTGTGAAACACAGAGAGACAGAGCTAGAGGCCAAAGACAGACCCCAGACCTTCAGAGCACTGCAAGCCTGATGTCTGAAGGGAATTCAGCCTGTATTGTTCACCTATTCATTAGCTGTTACTTTTTTTAACTACTGTAATAGCTGAACTGCAGAAGACTTCAGCTCAGAGCAGAAATCAGGAATGTCAGTTTTCAGAGAAAGACTCCATTTTCTGACACAATTTGTTTTCTTGCATGAATCACCCTATTATCCAACCAGAAATGAAATTAGATCTTCCAGATCTCAACAGAAGTTAATAATTAATGTTACTGTACGAGTTTCCAGTCTTCCCTGGTGAAGAAACTCTTTCAAACACATTAACATTTCAATGAGTGCTGCTGTCAGTCAAGCCAGCAGTTCACTCCTTTGGTCTCTCTTCTCTGTCTTGATCAAGTTTCTTTTGTAAGAAAAATATCAAGTTCTATCCTCCAGCAATACCTCTTTTCCCTTCTGGGGGAGGAATCATTCCATTCACAGTCTCTGCCCAGATTAGGGGAGGAAAAAACAGCCACTCAAACCAGTGCCTGAGCCAAGCCAACGGAGAAGGGATCCACTCTCACCATCAACACCTAGTGCTCAGGCTTTGGCATCCTGGTTGTATTCTTGCCGTTTCCAACATACTTGCACTTTATGTTCCACCTCTTCCTTTCCGACTGGCTTTGAAAACACAGCAACCCTTTGACAAAGATTTGACTCTTTTTGTTCGCAAAGAGTAGTTATCATTTAAATGTACACTCTAGGGCTAGCAAGCTCTTACAGTTGAAAACCACCGTGTGTCATAAAAGAATGAGAGAACTGTGCAGTTTCTAATTCAGGCTTAGATCGATTAGACTTGGGAAGTTTAGCAGTGAGCAAACACGGACCCTCCTGGCTGGAAGAACAGCAAATCCCACAATGGAAGCTGATGGTTTCCTTCTCCAGCGAGCCCGCTGACTTATGAGGATATGTTATGAACAGCCAAAGATGCAGACAAAAGTTGAGGTACTGTGAAAAATAGCTGTAGTTAAAAAAATGTATTAACAAGAACATGACCAGTGCAGGAGACTAAATTTAAAGTAATTTACCTACACAAATTATTTCCTATGCATACATGCATTTAAGATGCTTTTCAGGAGGAAAAAAAGCAGTTACTATCTTTCTTTTAATTAAAGGACATAACGATCACTGCTCAAAAATGCCAAGGGTGCACCTGAGTTAACATACACAGTCGCAATAATCGATTACAGCAAGTTCATCACTAGCTAATCAATGGGACTGGGTAAAAAATACATTCCTTCCGCTTGGAGGAAAAATACTTGGTAGTTAACAAATGGTTTACAGTGGGTTTTTAAAATTAAGTTAGCCAACTGCAGAGCTGCGTCAGCATGCATTTGCCCATACGATCTTTAGCGCGGGTTAGCAGCATTTAGATCCACGTCTTACTTTCAGTGGGCAGAGCGGTGAGCAACGTGCTCAGTCCGGAGGCAGCCAGGACGCACTGGCAGCTGTATCTGTACCACAGAAATGCTGTTAATGCCCGAGGCATTTTTTTTCCCTTTAATGACATATGCTCATCTTTTTCATACTGTGGAAGAAGAGACCCATATTAAAACAAGGGAAAAAAATACAGTGATACCGAGAACTTTTTTGTTTGTTTTACATAAATAAATCCTGTACACATATTGAGGGTGGAAGGCTTGGGATTTTTTGGTTTTGGGGGTTTGGTGTGTTGTTTGTTTTGGTTTTGATTGGGGGGGGAGTGGTGGTGTTTGTTTTTTGTTTGTTTGTTTTAATTGTATTAATTGCTCATAGGGAACTCCTTCAGAATTTGTGAAATCCTATAAATAAATGGATTGTTGCTGGACAAAGCTCAGAGGTTAGCTCAGTCACTTGTTCCCAAAATGGTACTTGACACTGACTAGACTAAGAAACACTTATTAAAATATTCAACACTCGTTATCCAAAACAAAGGATGGACTTTGTGTTCTGCCAGGCATTCTGGATGCAAAATGTGGCTCAATGCACCGAACAAAAGCCACATTCAGAATCAATGTATGGCAGAAGATCTGCAGTAAGGTCAGTCATTCATCATCTCGGAGAAGGACCTCTCGCAGAGAAGCGCAGATGTGTGTTCTTGGAAGAAACGGAAAAAAAGGGAGCAGAGGGCACAGCAATTCCAAATTCCTTAGCCAAGTTACAAGGCAGCTGAACAGCTTCTACCTCATCTTCTGTGGTGGTAGCAATGCCATACGGGGTCGGTAACGTGCAGGTAGAAGCAATAATTTCTTCACCGCAACTGGTTGCAGTCTGAAAATTACACAACCGATACAAAGTTTTCAAGATCCAGAGTTTCATGTTAGTTTCCTTAGCTGTATCTAACTCAGCAGCCTGTGATTACAAATATAAGACATTTTCATACCTATTAACATCTTAGCTCATCATTTTAGACATAAGAGTTTTAGATTAATCTTGAGCCTAGTCCTGAAGCACAAGACACCTCGCCCTAGAGCAGCAGAAGCTCCCCAGTGGAGCAGCACGGGGGCTGGAACAGAGCTGTGTGCGAAGGGTGTGCCTCTGCCACCACCAGGTCTTCTACTTCCAGAGAGCTCAGTCAAGAGCATCGAGAATCAAGGATGGGCTTTTTTTCCAAGACAACAGATGAATCACGGTGAAGGAAGTACAGCGGCAAAAAGCTCTCGGGATAACACAAATTAACAGAAGAAGTCTGAAGAACAAAGTCAGTTTCCTCCAGGCAGGTTTAAATGAAGTTATGTCCCCTTTCAGAAATAACAAAGACCATCTACAGAAAGTCCAGTTTTGCTTCTAAACTATTACTGTGGCTGCCCAAAGCGAAGGGAGAAAGCCAGCTAGGAGCTGCTGCAGACACCAAAATCCAACTGTGCGCAGAACTGCCTCCTTTAACAGGCTACCACTTTTGTGTACGTTAGGAGTTTCAAAACAATATATAGCCTTGGACTTTTTATGTAATGTTATTTGGCCTATACACAATTTCATATTGCAGTTGCTTATATTGAATATAGCAAAATCTGCCCAGAAGCTGTTATCTAACAGCTCCAGAAAATGCAACTGCTGGTAAAGAACTTAGGACACTAAGAAAAGTGCTAAATCGGTCAGCAAAAAGTCAAGTGAAGTTGACAGGCACCAGCAGTGCTGTGAGGCAAACAAAATAAAACCATCCCTCCTTTATCTCTTCTCTCCCCCCACCACACTTGTTCAAACCTAACTAAAAGCAGTTTTAAGTTGTTGCCCGGAGGAGCCCCAAAACCTAGGAAATGTACATTACCCACACAAACACACTGCCATGGCCCTAGATCAGAACCAAAGCCATCAATAAGTAAGGGCATGCAGCTGTAGCCTGTTCAGAGATGCCATCACGAAGGACTAGGAAGAAAAAAATTCTTTAAAATGATGCTCAGGCAGTGCTAGCGCGCAGTACCAGGCAAGCCATTTTGTTTGTTAAGACTTTAGACAGACTGTGTTAAATCAACAAGCACAAAATAAGAACGAGGGTAGCTGTGCTGAGATTTATTTGGCAAGCAGAAACTTTGGTGCAAAAAGGAAAAAAACCAAACTTCCCAGAATTGCTATACAATCCAGGTAACTTCCCATTCCCAGCTGAATACCACCCAGACAACGAAAACGGCCTCCAAAGCAATAGCATTCTCACAGGTTCAAACAGAGGATTTAGCGGGGAGAACCAGTCCAGCAGACACAAGCTGCACTACCAAGTCGAAGGCTGTTTACAAAGTCTTCTGGGCACACCTCGCCTCGCCTCTCCTCCCAAGTTCCGCAGGGAACGTTAGTGAGTGCCGAGTACTCAAAAACACATTCTCTCTGCGTGCAAGATCTCCAATAAACAACATATACAACTCACAAGCAATTGCCAAGGAAGCTCAGTTAAGGAAAGTATCTGAACATTTTGTCCAACTTTTGGCTTTTTCATAAAACCCCCACAAAGCATCATGAAGAAATGTAGCTGAGGTGGTGTTTTGCAGGCAACATTTCAAAAGACAAATTAACTTTGAACACTGAGAATAAGAAAAGACACAGCATTTTACCCTGTGTTCAATCACAAGAGTCCCACAGATGAATTTGCTAAAGCAATATAGAGGGACCGGTGAAGACACATCTTCCAAAATGAAAGCGACTTAAGCACAATGTACTCTTCCCAAGAGATCAAACAGACTTTCAGACCCCTAAGCTAACCTACACAGATATCAATTTACAAAGCAAAAAGGAAGCTTTAACACATCAAAAACAGAAGAAAACTCACAGTGACTCTGAGTGACCAAACGGTATTATATTGGATTAAGCCTAACTGCAATTAGGCCAAGAGCGCCTGTCCCCTCCACCACCACGAACTCTCGGTACCTTCCTTGCATCTGACCCACCACTCATACAGACACAGAGCAAGTCTGGCCAGCAGGTCGATTTGACAGAAAAATAACCCAAGAAGAGAGATTCATCTTCTGCCGGTTCAATTCACTGACCTGACTGGGTTTGCTGCTCTTGGTCACTACATCTTATGGAAGGGAAGGGGCTCAAGTCAGATTAATCAATTCAATGTGACCCTACGCTGCGTAACTTTATCCTTCTGCTTCTGGGTGGGAAGCTGCAGTATACACATTCTTACTGTACACAGAAGGGGAAGAAAATGGTTTGAAAGGTTTGCTGAATACAAAATGTTTTGTGAATAGGTGAGCTTCGCTTGCTCAAAAATCTGCCACCCTCAATCCCATGTTGCATCAGGGAATGAGGAGAAAGGAGGAGGTCACAGCTACCGCAGAGCCATCTTCACTGGTGGTGGTTCGCAGGTCATTGCCGTAATTCCTAACCCCAGGAATCAGCCTGGCGTCCAGGACTACCTAATATCTACGGAATCTGGGCTCACTTTCCAACGCCGGCTGCAGAGATAACGGGAACAGTCCCAGCCCCAGGCAGGGAAAAGGCAGTAGCTTGTGCGGCACAGATCATAGCCCCTTTCATCAGGGGAGGCTTCGCTACCAGGGGAAATCTGAAAATCACTGGCCTAGAGAGACAGACTGCCAAATCACAGCTCTATGAAGCAGGCATCATTCAGAGGTATTTATTCTCTATTCCTAAGCATTTTCACAGCAAGGAGGGGGAAAAAAAAAGCCATGCAAAACCTCAATACCTAGTCAAACTGGTGAACTCGGAGTGATGCTGTAGGGAATGACAGGATGAGCAGGCTGGAGAAAACAGCGCTAGAGGAAAAGTACAAGTTCCTCCCATGTAACGAGTAACCGCCAAGGGATGGGAAGATGACTAAAACAGAAAAGAGTCACAGCACAATAGGTAGGTTGCCGAAGATCCAAGGCAGTAATGAGAGCAAGAAATTAACATTAAACACTAAGCCTTCGACCTTTTGCAACAACTTTGTCTTGTTTCATTTTGATCATTCAGAGGAAAAAGCACGGCAGCTTGTTAGCTCAGTAATTTTCCAACTCGACCGTACTCCATCCCAGCAGCAGCACGGCCAGAAGAACTACCACTAAATTGTAAGTCAGCTGAAATAAATGGAAGAATCTCACAAGTAGTCTTTCTCAAGTCATTGCCTGAATGCAAAAGGGTAATTTTTATTTAATATTCTTTAAGAGTGCTGGCCAACCCAGCAGACTGTTTTACTGGCATGCAAAGCCTACTAAATTTGCTACTATTTTCTGATGGGATTATCTAAATATTTCTGCATCCATCAGCAGTAAAGTACTATCTCCTCACAACATTTTTAGCTCTCAAATAGTGATATGGCCATGCTATTCCTTCCTCATCCAGCCTTCCCTAAAACCTACAAGTGAGGTCAGAAAATTAGATAGTAGTAAAAAATACGAGTAAATCAATATACCACCTGTCCTGTGCTCTCATACGCCTCCTGCCTTTAATGCACCTTTCAGGTATTTAAAGCATTTATGGAATATTGGGGGGAGAGGAATCTCTCTGTGAAACAGCTTTTCTAAGGTGATCACACAGTGCAGATCATTCTCTGCTTCCACTTACCAATAACCACGTCTTTCCATTTGACCGGAAGACTCTTGTTCAAAAATAAAAATCTCTTTAGTGTCAGTAAAATGGCAAGTACATTTCAGTCTAAGCTACCTCAGACTAGGGACTTACACAACATTAATGGCCAGTTTATCAGTGGAGAAGGGCTTAAAGCTCTTCTGAAAAGTGCAATGAATACCACCTTTATCTAAGACAACATAAAGAGCACAGGTTGCAACCAGAGACCAGACATGAAATCCAAAGGTCAAGACCTGCACCCATCCTCATGCACCAGTCCTTAACAGCAAAGGCCAGATAAGGTTCCTCCTCAAGCCTTTGTTTGTAACTGGGTATTTAACACCGACACCAGTGACGTGGAGCAGAAGAGTACAACCGTCTGGTTTCACCAGTAGGAGAAATGAGATCATGATATCCAGGCAGGAAGACAGACAGAAAGTGTCTCAAAATGAAAAAAAAGCTGTTGCTAGGCAAACACATGACTTGCGCAAATGCCAGAGCAAGAAAAATTCGGGAAGTCCAGATAAGAGCTGTGGATGGCTTTTTCCACGCAGGGGTCCTGGATTTTCCGAGATACAACACTTACAGGGAACATAAAAAACATGCACGACGAGTTCCTGCTAACGGGTTCTTCTCCACACGATCTGTCCTCGCCAAAGGCAGCCCCGGCTGCTGCCGCAGAAGGACACTCTGGCCAGGTAGGGAGCTCCCCGTGAGCCCTGCCCTCCACCGCAGCCCCGGCCTGCCCACAGGGACAGGGCGAGGGAGAGGGTCCCAGCCCTCAGGGGACAGCACGTCCCCACGGCGGTTCCAGCCCGCCCCCAGTTCCCCAACAACCCCGGGAGATAAGCTAGCAGAAGGTGCCCTGGAAAGCAAAGCCAGCCCCGGGACACACGCTGAAGACCGTCTGACCTCCTGACGGGAGCTACCTTGGGTCAGGCATCCAGCAGCGCCGGCGTGGCGCCGGGCGGCAGTGGTGTGACAGCCCCAACGTCCACCAGCCCCAGCACGCGATTCCAGGCTGGTGGACGTCAGCTGCAACGCTGCCTCACCTCTCCGATAAACATCAGGATGCCGAGCGTTAAACACACCGAAACCAGCTGGTGCTAAAATTCAGGTTTCCACAGCAACGCTAGCAATGACACACAGTGCTTCTATAGTGCATTCCTGCATTATCAAACACTATCGGCATGTGTATTCCACCTTGCAGAGTTACACCGGTTTGAGGACCTTAATTTCATTTTCCAAATGCTGCAGTCCTGGCATGTGAAGCACAGAGCCTAAGTTGCTGAAAAACCACAGGCGGTCACGGTGCTTAACAACGTCCCTTACCAGTTACAGGCTGCAACAGTCACTTCACCACGCACCTTCGAACCCCCTCTCACTGGGGTTTGCTGCACAGGTTAATGGCTTTGCTTCTTGTGCAAGTTTCAGGAATTTGAAACAAAAACTCCATCCCTTGTAGGGCACAGACGAGTGAGGGCACGCAGCGCACGGCAGCCGAGCCAGCTCGCTGGTAGCTGTGCGGCGCAGAACACGCTCGCACCAGTTACGGTTACCTGTGCTGAATTACATCCAATTGTCTCTCACTGGAGTGAAATGAAGAAAAACAAATGCAGTTACAAGTAGTCCAGAACTGAACTGACCGGGCTTAAAATAAAATCAGACTCCATGACAGTAGCACAACAGATTAAAGGTAAATTTTCATAGTGTCAGCAGGATGAGAGAACAACACAAGCTTTTGCTAAATCAATTCAAGCAAGTGTCAGAGGCATTTAATAACTATATAAATCAAAACACAGTGACTGAAGTGCTTTAAAATACGCACCAGTTCCAACCCAAATTTTGGACAATATTCTAAGGAAAAAAGTGACACAGGTAGGCACATGATATCAGAAGATCTTCACATGACTTGAAAACACATTAGCTGCAACTTTACCATCTTAGCTCAGAGGACTGTGAGGCTGCTCGTTAACGGTTATGAAGGACCGGTGGCTTTGACAGCTTCCAAAAGGGGCTCTCCCAGGATTTGCACTAAAAGCACGCACACGGTGACAAAGGACCTCATAGGTAATCCACACCCAGCTTGTAACCACTTCGCAGTAGTCTGTTTTACCACATTTGACTTTTAAACTACAATAGAAACTCGTAAGACAAAACCAAAACCTGACTGTGCAGCTTCACTTCGCATGACCCCTGGTATAACTGCAGGATGTCCCTGGAAAACACAGCTCCGACCTCGTTCCCCAGCCGGATCTAGCAAGCCCAGCACCTGCAGGACAAGGCGGTCTGCTGGACGGTCCTCGCTGCACACACCTCTCCCCCTTCCCGGGGTTCAAGAAAAGGACAGCCAGGCCTTAAACTGAATTAGGTACAAATGAAATCACATCCTCAAATCAGGGGAGAAAAATGCAAGAGCTTCTTTATCATGCTAATCAGACCACAGAATGAGAAGGTACCTTCTGGATAAAAGAGGCAACAGGACAGCACCATCAGGAAAATCCATTCTGTTAAAAAAAAAAAAAAACCACACAAAAAACTGGGAAAGAACCATATGTAGCGTTACCTTAAAAAAAGAGAAAGATCCATTTAAGTTAACTTGTTTTGAAACACTACTGGCCCACACGTTTATGTCTGGTTTTCAAACCTTTAGCCCAGCCTTACTGGTGGCCAGGTTATACCCATGTCTGGATCTGCCCAGCTCTCCAGTGGCTGTGGCACTAGCGAGCATCCACGCAGCACTACCCGGAGTCCCAACAGGCCACCGGTGCTCCCCCGGCTCGCTTGTGCGGGTACGCAGCCCACCAGACGAGGAAGCCCAACAAATCGAAAAAAAGCCTCCACTGATTCCTCGAGCAAATGGTCACTGGGCAAAGGAGGTGCCTTTTTAAACTTGGCTTTGGCAACTATTACTGTCAGAAAAGCACTCAGACAAATAATCAATTGGTTAGTCAGCCCAAAGCTGCCTCCTAATCAATAGGATAAACTGCGGCACACAACACGAATGTAGAATACAGTAAATGCTGAAAAGGGAAAAAACCATGCTCTGAGAAACTATACATCTGTTACAGTACTACAGCAGCTCTGGAGATTTCAGTGTCACAGTAATTTGGATTGGAAGGGACATCGCTAGTCAAAGCTCCTGCTCCCACGGGGTCAACGCTGACTTCAGACCCGCTGGCCTGGGGCTCCATCCAGCGGGGTCTTCAAAAGCGACTCCTCAACCTCTCTGCCCCAGTGCTGAACGGTACTACAGACTGAGGAACAGATGCACAAAGAGATACATGGCAGGTAAAACATTCTGGGCTTACTAAAGGTAGCACTGCACAAAGCCAACAGAGCATATTTCCTTGAGGAGTTGAAAAAAAAATTGCTGCACAAAGTGTATGTTGTACCTCTTACTCATCAAGGCTTCAGTGAAGTGACAACGATGCTGCACAGCGAAGACTACTGTTAGTTAAACAGCCGGTTATGGGCACAGCCAGAAAGAATCTTGTGAGGAAGGAGAAGCACCCGTGGTACTCTAAGGCTGCTGATACCCTAGGAATATCTACTTTTTAATGAGAATGCTCTTGGACTTGTCTCCTACAAGCCTCTTATCAACCATTATCGGTTAGAAGAGGATTAGTACCAGAACTGTGGGCGAGAAGTAGCACAAGATCTGGCCAAGGAGATGACAATACAGCAGAAGAAAGCCCTCCTGCTGGGTAAGACCATGAGGTTCAGAGGCAGGAAGGCACTACCAATGGAGAAGGCAGGAAACAAGACTCATCCGACTTACTGTGCTATCTAATAAGCGTCTGCTCAAACAGCGAGTACCGGTGAGTCAGCGTGAAGGACAGGGTCAGGACACAGGTGTGTCACAGTCTTGTTGAGACCAGCCTACCCTCTAAGGGAAAAAACCTCAAAGCTCCTTCCCACAAGAAACGGAAATGAGAAGTGCCTCCTCAGGCCAAGGCTGCGGGAGCAGGCATTATTCACCCAAAATCCTGTCTGAACTGGCACGTGAATTTTTAGCATTGTGTTTCTTATTTCCTACCTGACCTCCAAGAGTTGACTTTTTTCTATAGACACTGGAAACAAAGAATAAAATATTAAGTGACAAGACTTGACCAGACGGAACAGAAACAAAATCAACAGAGAGCAAGGATGAAAATAAAGGTCTTTCTCCCACCCATCCAACCACACACCTCCACCCCTAATCCGAGACAACCGCAGGACTGCATGACTGCATCGCAGGCCAATTTAACTAACAGCAGAAAGCTAACCTGTCCTAAACTGTGATTTATTTTTAATCCTTTTTGGCTAAACTGCACCAATTTACCTTGACAGCGGAAGACTGCCAGCACAAACAGCAGGGAGGGGTCACAGCTGGAGCTAAGGAAGGGTAAGGGGAAAGCAAAGCCATCCATCCTCCCCACTTAAGCTGCAACGAGATGTTAATTTAGCTCCTCTGATGTACAAAAAATAAATCACAACTTAAGAGCAACCATTTTCGTCATAGTTGGTGAATGTCTCCTAACCATAAGGAAAATGCTACTATTCAGGCAGTAACTTGATAAGATTCAAGAAGTTTCCACAAGTTTAGATAAGTAACTGTACCTCCACAATGCCTAGACTGTTTGTGCTGGGTTTAAATAGATTTGTAGCCATTAAAAATGGTAAAATTCCCTACTCAGTACAATGCAATGTATAGTCCTGATGTACTACTTAAAAATACAATACGTAGCCTTTGGCATTCCAAAAAGAAAAATGATAAATAATTGGAAAACTGCCCCAAATGTTCTAGATACTTAGTACATGGAGTGTTTCAAAGTTCACCAAATGCCACTGCAGGCACCAATAAAGCTATGCCTGAGGATATGCAACGTAAGCAGTGTAGCGGCTCCCCACCACGGCACACACCTCCTCAGCTGCCCGCTCCCTGTCCTCCTGAATCAGCTTCCTCAGCCAGGGCAGGGAAGTTCACCCTCTCCTCAAGTGTCTATCTACCAAGTGTTAACTTTAACACTAAGACTGCATTTTAAACAAGAGAGGGAAAAAAAAGCATGTACAAACAGAGCCAGGGAGGAGAGCCCAGTAATACTGAGACTTTAAACAATGACAACATTACCACAGCTCTAGAATGAAATTGCATATACGCCATTTATGTAGTCCATACAATCTACAGCTATCATTTAGTTCACTAAAGCAAGACTTGTCCAAAACAGAGTATTTTCAAATTCTTTTGGCTCAATACTTATAACCAATGGCTAAGCCAATATTTTATAATGCATATAGCATCATCTTACTGAGAACAGAGGTTAAGCAAGTACATCGCTGCTTGCTCCTTCAAAAGCAGCCATTCTGGTGCCTTGTTAGTAAGGCTAAATCAGCCCGAGCAGAAAGCACAGCCGCATGGTTCTGTCCAGACACCATGTGTCCCTCTCACCACTCCCGTCACCACAAACGCCACCACAGGCAAGCTCAAGAAACTTTTATTTTCTCCGCTTGTTTGCTAGGGAGTTTGTCCATTTAACATTTCCAGGAGGCTACAGATGAGCTGTCTGTAGACAAAGTCACCACTGGATTCTAGCCAAAGCTTTGAATTCATCGGATCAAAACAGCCAACTTGATAGCTCACGGCCACCAAACAGTCCTGCTCTCCCTTCTTCACACACACCCTCCACCACTCCTGCCACATACCTCGGACTCTCATCACCTCTCTGGCAGCTACTGCAATTCAACAGCCCAGCAACGAGATGGGCAGCTGTCTGCAAATTACCAATTTGTACTGGTTCACGGAAGGTCCCGAGACGCACAAGAGAAAGCAGGGCCTCCCTTTCAGCAGTGCAAATCCCCTAGATTCGGATCAGCTGCTCAGGAAGCCATCCCCTAGTACCAGCAGCCTCGACTCCCGCCGCTCAACAGAGGTGGAGCACATGCTCTGCCGTAACGCTCAGCCACCGGTCCCACGCAGCGACTCCCAGGTGGCAGCGAGATAAAAGTAGCCCAAGGTCCACACCACAGCCAGCCGTGCCTGCCCCAGCCTCCCCAGCAGCAGGAAACCAGGGCAAGGAGGGAGCCACAGCATACAGCCCAGCGCGTTACACCGTACCCATAAATCCAGATTTCAGTTCATTTCAAAAAATTGGGCTAAAGGACCTCTTACAGGAGCAGCCAATTTGGCTTCGTTTCCAGATGCCTGTGCTGTCTCCATCACTGATGGCCTCAGCCTGGCCTCCTCCTCCCCACCGCAAAACCCGACACTTCTCTTCCACACCAGAACCTGCGGAGACTTGATCTTCCTCCACTTGGCGCACAGCTAGCACGCTGGGACCACCTGGTCGCCTCCCCTCCACCAGTTCCTCGCCACAATGGGGAATTAGCTTTTCTAACACCTTCAGACTTTGCCATTTGACAGTTGTGTGAGGACTGAAAAGGTTTACAAATAATTTTGATTTTAGTAGCATATCCAAGCGACGCTCCACGATTTAGTAGACACACAATGTCAGACGTGATCAGAGACGATCTCTGTGACCCTACAAGGCCACACATCGAAACCTCTGCAAGAGGTGCAATACACACCTCAAAGCTTTGAGGCTTTCTGACCAGTTGGGCAATGACAGCAGCTTTCCAGCGATCCCCACGTAAAACTGACAAACAGATCCAGCTCTGCTTCATGGACAACTGGGTGGCAGCACCCGGGGAAGCCGTTCGTTCACCTCGCTCCAGAGCAGACCTAGTTCAGCCCGCAAGTCCCACCGCAACGCTGCTCACATCTGGTAGCTACTCCAGAACAGCCTGCAACTTTTGTGGCCTTAGGGGCAGAAGTTGGTATTACAGAGCCACGCAATCTATTGGCCCTTTCCAATTTAAGTTCTAGAGATCTGTATTACCTAGGGAAGTATGCATGTAAATATGAAAAACCAGAAGGACACAAAAAGACATCCTTTAACTCATAGGTGTAGACATACCAGCCAAAGGTACAACTGGGCCAGCAAATGGCTTCTTATCCTGACTGAAAGCAAACACTAAAGAGAATAAGATATAGGCAAAGACCTGGCAACATCAAAATGGTATTACCTCCTAGCTTCCAAGGACTTAAGGCTCAAGGACCTTTCAGAGACGGAACCTGTATCTCTGAATTCAAAACCAAGAAAGTGAGGCAATCTGTTTGCAATAGAAAGTCACTCTTTCATTTTCATTTAGGTTTTTTTTTTACTATTCTTTCTTTTTGGACACAGCAGAATCAGGATCTGATGACTGCAAGACCATGGATTCCATGACACGCTGGCCAGAATACCTTACCACTAGCTGGCCATAAGGAGGGGTAGCGCAAACTTATAAAATCAGCCACTATTTTTTTTTTTTTTTAAATAAATGGGCATTTATTAAGTTGGTTCAAACAAACAGACAAAAAAGTGAGTGAAATGTCTCTGCTTTCATTTAGCAGAAGAAATGAAGCAAGATTTCATACAGACCCACCAACAGCTAGGAAGGAAAGAAGTCAGGCTGGTGTTCAGCAGGAAAAAAAAAAAATACTGAGAACGTGAAACAACATCACTATTGTAATTTCTCAATGATTAAAAAGTTGAATAATTTCGTTGACTTATTTCAAAAGTTGGTGACAGTTTACGGAAGTTACTCCACAGCATGAAGGAGACCCGATATTCTGTCTCTCATTAGAGAAACTGGACAAATAGATAGAGGAGGAGGACAGCAAGCAGAGGCACAAAACCAAAAAAATTCCTTTGGCTCTCCTCCCTTCACCTTATCCCAAAAAGCTTCTTCCTTGCTGTTAGTTTATCTTCCAGATCACTTCATTCTTGGAAGATAAAATGCTTCTTCATCCTCTGAAGACCTCAAGCACAACCACAGCCCGCCCCTTAGGCATGGGGGAACAGAAGAGCAAAGCACCGTTTGAGCTGCAGTGACCACCTTGCGTGCACAGGGACACCAACCAAGGCTTACGGAGCAGCATGCTCAAGAGCTCACGTCCAGTCTCACCGGGAAGAGGCCAGAAGCAGAGTTCTTCCCCACCACACCAGTTACCAGATAGACAGTCGATGAGGAAGTCATCCCAGGACGCCTTCTACCGAGAGTTATTCATCACTCCCATCTCTCCAAAATCCTGCCATGAACGCAGGGTGATCATCTACATAAAGATGCTTAAAAAGAGTAAGACTTTGAGCTGCTTTCAATTAAAAACAAACACAGAAAAGCACAGATTATATGAACATACTTCCATCCTCAAGCCAGGCTTACTCAAAACTAGGAACTGCCAAAGGAGAGAGGACGGCATGACTGTGCACTGTTCTGAGCAATTCTGCTCTTCTCCAGCAGATAAACTACATTAAAAAAAGAAAACCTGTCTTGAGTTGGCGTGACACCAATAAGACAACACTAATCCATGCAGTTAGGCACAAAAATAAGGTACTACAGCTTAATTGCAAAGCACAACTCATTCATGGAGTTACTCCTCATATCCTGCCGGTGTTCTCAGAATTGTAGATATTTCTTTTGATTACAGGCAAGGTTCCTAATTCCTAGAAATCAGGGTACTGACAAGTATCTACATCCTGCCGGTGCACAGGAATTACGGTTAAAAGGATGGAGGGAGGAAAAAACGAACAATTACAAATATACACATTGAGTTTGTTGCCCAGTCAAGGCATCATCTGGAAGACAGACATTTCATAACACATTTCAAGAATCAAGTTTTTGGATTTGTTTTGTTGGGGCTTTGGGTTGTTTGGGGGGGGGAGGGGGGAGGTGCGGTTTAAACTATTTTAACTGCAGTTAGCTTCCAGACCTGTGCAATTTAACCACATCTCTTATTTTAAAATTAATTACTAGTTAATTGCCGCTTCTTTGCGGAAGACAATCCCTTTCCTAAGGTTTTGGTTTTCTTCCTTCTTTATGGGAGGGGAGAGGAAAAGACGGAGGGAGCAGGGGAAGGGAGCACTCCAGCATTAGGAACTCGGCAGTTTAAGAACCCCGTGCTCAAAAAAGTTGGCATGACAGCAGGTTAAGCACTTTTGAAAGCTACGGTTCTAGTAGTCCTGGCTGAAGGTAAAACCCCGGGCAGGTTTTAACAGTGAAATGGCAGCAGCTCGAGTCCCAAGCTGAGCTGCGCACGCCAGCAGTAAAACCACATTCCTTTCCCCCGGTGCGCAAGGCGAAGTCACCCAACCTGCCACTGCATTCTTACCCAGCTTACTGAAAATAACAGGGTGTTTACAAGATTACACTTCATTTCTTTCTAAAAGGGGACAGAGCTGCCTAGCAGCATTTCTTTTACTGCTACAGTAAAACTCTCATATTCAACACAATTAAAACAAACATCTAAGAAGTAGGAGCGAAAGCAAAAGATGAAGAAATTTATGGAAGTCAGTGAGATTTTCTCTGTTCACTGACACCAAAATTTACAAAACTATAACTAAATCAAGCTACTTCTGCACATTGATATTGCATCTACGACTTTTTATTGACTGAAGCTGTTAGATAATCCATCCCTCACTGCTATTAAAAGGCCTAGAGGTTTCCAGCTCGCTCAGAAAAGTCCCAGTTTATATGCCACAGAGTTTAATTAAGCAAGAGGTCTTGGCCCCACATAATCCTCTGGACTAAGAGGTTGTCAATTTAGCCTGATTCAGCTGAAATCAGTGAGCTGCCAAACAGGCTGCATCTACACCAGATCTTGCGACACCAGCACACAGCTGCTTCACGTAGCCCCCGCCGCAGACGCCTCGTTTCAGCTCCATGCAGCATTACCCACAATACGACATGAACGAAGACAACAGCACCGAGTCCCACAACCTCTGATGTGGCCTCTGGATCTTACAGCACCTGTGGAGACAGTCCATCTTGCATAATGAGCTGTATTTGGTTTAGAAAGGATAAATGTTATAACCCCCTGAACCTCTCATTGTCCGAAGACGCAACTCCAACCTAGAAGCTGCAGTGGGGCACTCTTTCCTCCCATAACATCCTAAGATATTAATTTTATTCCCTTCTGAAAGGCAAGCTCATTTGGCACTCATATCGTGCCTGGTCATATTTTCAAAACAAAACAAAAAAAACCCTATTAGAGATTAATTAAACGTAACTCAGAGCGAAAGCGGTGCCCCTGAGATCGAGGAGACTGCTGTGGCAGCAGAAAGGTTGTGCTCCGCAGGCGTGGGGCTCACAGTCCATGTTTACTCCCTGGGACAATGGTACCTGTGCAGAAACAGATGATAACCTTGCGTTCACATTTACCATTACACAGTGCCCTCCAACGGCCAGCCCATAACACGGGTCTGGAAAGCACGAAGCCCAGCGAGCTGCTGATCGTCCCTTCCCCAAGAACAGCGTTTGGGCAGCAATGGAAGCAGCGGCCGAACTACCCGCAGCACCCTCCCTCGCAAGGTGTAAGATAACCCACTCCCTTTGCAAGAGAGCAGGGGCGGAGGAGAGACAGAGCTATCTCCGACGGGACGTATGTATAAAACCAAAACCTCTTCACCCCCTCAGACCCACGCTTTAATACAAACCACCTTAAATGTCTTTACATTAATTTTACATTAAAACTAGAATTTACTTAGTGTTAGTACCAGTGGCCAAAAATATGCTGGTAACTCACTAAAAGCAGGTTTAAAATGCAAGCTTTTATAAAAATCTATTGACCTACTGAGAACCACAGCCTATTCATTTTGTTATTATGCCACAACAAGTAGATATGCAAGCCCTTTCATTTATGAAATGCTTCCTTATCTGGACTTTTTAATCATCATTTAAAGTTTTACGTGGTATCCCTGGGAAGCCAATGCACTTAGAATCTATAAAACGAATTCAGATTTTTTTTTTCCACTTAAAAAGTTATTTAAATAAGTTACTATTCTGAATTGCTTATTACCAAGACCCTGTGTCACTGCTGTGGCCAAGGGAGGCCCCTGCTCACACTCCGATGAGAGAGTTAGGCTTTCATATAGCCAGAGGACTCGGAGCAGAAACAACAGACCTCTCTTTCTAAAGAGCCTGTTCACAGCGCTGTTCACGAAAGCTGTACCTTCTCAGGAACTCAAGGTGGTTTTCTACATAAAAGCCTCCAGCTTCACGTAAGCTGCGGGCTGAGCTGGAGCTAGCGGAGCCGGAGGATGCACCCAGAAGCAGGCTGGCCCTGCACGCCGCTCCGCCCGTTTTCCACCTTACCACTGGGATTTGGCAGCGCTCGACAAGGAACCACGACTGCCTACGAGTTGCTTCTCCGGCACGTCACCCACAGCGATGCCCCGTGCCCTTTGAAAGGTGGTCATCCATCCAGCGCTCTTCCCGTCCTCCCTCCGGGCCTCCCGAGCTGCTCCCAGAGCCGAGGTGGGAACCAGCACAACGAGGGGACAGAGCGTAAGAGCCCTCCCAGACGCCAGGGTGGCAGCGGCCCGGGGGGGACAGCCTGGGCTGAGAAACCTCTGGCCGTGCAACTGCGGCGCAGAAGCGGGGCGAGCAGCTAGAGACAGTTTTACCATTGAGGCAACGTATCGGGAAACACCTTAAATCTAATTACAACCACCTAGAACACAGACTTCCCCCAACAACTCACCATCGTGCTTATTTCAAAAACTTATGGTTTGCTTAAAATGCAAAGTACGGAAGTCCAACACTCAACTCCACTGTGTCACTGCTTTGTCATTGAGTCAAGTGGGGGAGGAAAAATTGAAGCCTTTTTTCTCGGTAATAAATCGAGTTAATCGGTAAGCAGCGCGGTAATAAGGTGTTCCTTCAGTAAGGTATTCCCTCGCAGCCCCATCTCATGGACGGCACCAATACATAGGCAGACGAACTTCATGGCGTGACATTCAAGCACAGGGAAAGAGACACCTCAAGGGGGACCATTCCAGAGCAACAAATCCATCAGGAACACGTAAACACAAGACCCAAAAGCCAGCTTCCCGCGTGCCTCCCTTTGAAACAGCCTGCCCAAAAAGAGACGGTTTATCCACGGTACTGCAGCCACGTGCCTTGTCGCCTCACGGCCCAAGCTGTACTTCACCATGACATCAGTGTGGCAAATCTTATTTTTGTTCTTTACCCTGATGCCAGATAAAGCACAGGTAAGCCTACGCTTTACAGGAATTCATCCCATCCACAGGTACCATTTCCATCATACCTGAAAACGGTTTTTGCTTGTATCTACCAAAAGCGTGTCCCACTGAAGCAGAGTGCCGCTGAGGCTCCTGAGGCCTTGAAATCCTTCAGGGGTCATTCCTCACACACCACGCTCTGCCCAGGACGGTACACAGGAATGAAGACGAGAAAAAAAGGTTAAGCTGCAGTGACTATATCCCGAACTATTTATTTTAAGGCATATGCAATTATACCTCATGCATCAAGATATTTTCATGAACATAAGCTCCCTTCTGACACTTTCTAATGCGTGGCAAAATGTCATCTCAGTAGGAAGCTTGTAATTTCAGTTTGTTCCATCACAAGGCATGGAAGTTGAACAGAACTTGAAAAGAGAAGAATGCTGGAATTGGAGAAAGCAGTTTCACGCATGAACCTCTTTTTTGCCTGTATTTTCAAATATAAAAAGATACTCCTTCTTCAAGGATCTTTTTCTGAAGACACGTTATTTATTCAACCAAATGAGACACAAGGAGCTGCAAGATTTTCTTCCACCCAAGCACATGGAGAAAGTGGAAGGGAATGCTTGTGGAAACGGCCGTTTTGTTTCGGCCACGTTCCATTCCATGACTCTGAAGAAACCCAAACTGAAATGAATGAGAGGTGTACTTCTCTAAGGGACATATTATTTCCTTTCTTGTTGGGGGGGGTGGGAATAAAGATGACTAAAAAGTAAATTAAGTTTATGAGATCACTCCATTAATTCCTGAAAATCAACGGCCCTGAGGCGTTCAGCGGTTCAGGAACTCCCTAAACAAACGAAGCCTGGAAGCTGGGGGAAATCGCTTGCGTCACTTGGGACGGAGCTTCCAGTTTCGCTCCCTTTCTCTCCACTCCCGAGACCCGTCACCGTTAACAACGGGAGCGTTTAACAGTCAGCCGTCTCGCCATCCGGGCGTGCACGATGGATACACAGCTGCGGCTGGGAGGAGGAGCGCTCTACATAGGAACACCAGCATTTTCAGCTACTAAGGGTGTAAGTTTTTAAATATACTTGTATTTAAAGATTGCATGAGAGCACCTAAGCTTCCAGTAGCCTATGCCAATATTATCTTGCAGAATTGCAGACTGGCTGAGGTTGGCAGGGACCTCTGGAGGTCGTCTGGCCCACCTCCCCGCTCGAGCTGGGGCCGGTTGCCCAGGACCACATCCAGATGGCTTCTGAGTAGCTCCAAGGAGGGAGACTCCAGCACCTCCCCGGGCAACCTGTGCCTGTGCTAAAGTCACCCTCACGCTGAAAAATTCGTACAAAGTTAATTTGATTTACAGCTGATTTTAAGGAATAGATTAATCTAAAATTTTTTATAGCTCATATTTACAAAGAGGCAGATTTACGAAAACAACATTTGAAGAAAAACGTTGCCTGACAGTGGCTAAATGCAAGGGTTGGCTTGTCATCTGTGACTCAGTAAATCCCTAAACTACCAAGTGTCTTAACGCCTATCAGAGTATTTGAACAAAATAAGAACAGATGTTCATATTGAAGGTATCCACTGAGAATTATAGCTATTTACAGAGATTAATGTAGGCACAAACTCTGCAAACACTTAAGCATATGCTTAATTTAAGACATGAAGTAGGCCTCCTGACACGTACGTCTACTGTGCAAGTAAAAGTTAAGCCTATGCTTAATTATTTGTAAGAGATATTGCTATTTTTATGGGAAGCCATTAAGGAAGTCTAGCTTACATTTAAATAAGTCCCTTTTCCAATCAGCAAATGTGCTAGGACAGGTAGTTCTACATGAGACCCACTTAAAACCCTACATGAAACAGTATACAACAGAACTGCAAACTGTATGTCAAACTGAGGTAGGAACAAAGAAAAATTAATAGCCTAAATATGTCCGCATACATGATTCGGCCTCTCAAGACTAGCAAGGAGATTTTGCTTTTCAAAACAAAGAGACAAGTCAAGTCCGAACCAATGCTAATGGGAAGTCATTATCCACAAAAGCCAGCGTGCAATGAAACTGTAAACATACCTGCCTTTCTCAACCACTCTTTAGATTCACCTTTAATGAAGCTCACTTATAGCCGCCTTCCCCAGGGAGATTCTCCTCCTTCAGTGCTTTCCTTTGCCCACACATTTACCACAGACTCGACAACGGTTTAGGCTGTTGGCATATTAAAACTACAGCCCACCGGGCTGCGTAATACCGCCCACGTTCTCCTCCGTGCTCTTCCTCACCCTGTCCCTTTTCCCTCCTTCTTCCACCCTATTTCCATTTGCGGTCTCCTGTCGTATTTTTCCATGATCCCTGTTCTGTGAAGTGTCCAGCACCGTCACGATCTACAGCAACACAGAGAACAAAGAACCGGTCCACCGCTCCTCACAGGCAGCGTGGCTGCAGTCATCACTGCATCTGTGACATGGGACCGTCGTGGGTCATCGCAGAGAGACCGAAGGCTTGCTTTTCCAAGCAGTTCTTTTTCAAACAGCTTGGTTTTACCTCAGGAGGCGAGCGACAGACGCCTCTTCTTACCTGGACCGCCATGCCCACCCTTTGGCAGGCCAGGTCCCTCGGAGCAGCAGGGGACGTGAGCACCGTTACAGCAGCTGCCCTTGCTCTCGTGAGACCCCTTCCACCTCAGAGCCAAGGTGGAGAGCGGGGCGCCGAGCAGCACAGCCAAGAGCTGCGCTCCTCCGTCCAAGGCATTTCTCTGTGTACACGTTTCTCTTTAACATTCTGTGCAAGTACCAGCATACGTCGAGGAAGGAGGCAGGGACAAAAGATATCGGCGAGTACACAACAAAAAAAGCAGCAGCCAGACTCCCCTATTATGTTCTCAGCCACCTATCCGGGACACAGCAGGACGGCGCAGGGGCTGGCCTTTCCCTCACAGATCACACTCCCCAATATACTCAAAACCACGGAAGCATGTAACCGCCACCAATCAAGTGTTCTGGGGTGCCCGCGTTGGGACAGCAAGCCCCGCTGGCCTAGCTGTTCCTTCGGCCCAGACAGGCCCTCCAGCGCTCCGGGAGCAGGCAGGACCACCGCAGATCGCTCGGCAGCGGGCCCGGGTCCCCTGAAGGGTCGGCGACACAGAGGCGTTCCTGCACACGGGAGCCGGCCGGAGCGAGCCGCTCGGGGGACTCCTGCAGCCTCGGCTGCTGCCAGCTAGGCTTGTGAGCTCGACATGAAGGCTTATGAAAACAACCCAGGGAGGAAAGGATTCTCCTCCGATTTTGTGCTTGCTACCTCAAGCGCCCAAGGCTCTTGCAACGCGCTCTCTTCTCCCCTACCTGCACACACACATGCAACATTTTAAATCAGACTGTGCTCATAGCCTCATAAATCAACAAAAGCAGAACTAACCACCCCCCTTTATAAAAACACCCACTCCAGCCAAAGAACCTCCTTTCCAATTGGAATTAAAGGGTACAATCATCTAGGTTTGGTGCCATACAAATACAACAGGTAGTAAAACTGTCTGGCAGCTTCTACAGTCAGAAGATTGTTTTTATGCCGGTTTCTTCTACACCACAAACACAATGACAGAGAGCCCTTCGTGTTTAGTGCCATAAAAGCGGATGTAACATTGTCATAATTATTATTACTCACTCCTGTAACAATACAACCTGGGCAAGCAATATGCCTGATGCTAACTTGCTACACTGAAATCACTGAACAGTAGCAGCGCTTGCCCCTTTCCTGATGCTTTCTTACAGTGCCTGCTAAGAAAAAGGAGTACCCCACCGAGGCAATGAAATAAAGAGAGCATTAACTGCAGCTCCTACCAGTCACGTAAGAGAAAATGGACTGCTCTGCTTATGCATATTGAATT
This sequence comes from Ciconia boyciana, assembly GCF_034638445.1. Classification (NCBI taxonomy): domain Eukaryota; kingdom Metazoa; phylum Chordata; class Aves; order Ciconiiformes; family Ciconiidae; genus Ciconia; species Ciconia boyciana. Next base: position 25,814,788 of record NC_132937.1, read on the forward strand.
TGTTAGCACTGCATACGGTTCTGCAGACGGCATCAGTTGACAAAGCCTGAACGCGGTGATTAGTTATCACGAGTCCTACCTAGTTTACCACCTGCGTTAGGCACCAGGCTGCCTTTGACACCGGCTCCCCGGCACCACACGGGGCGGGGGACCGGCGGGCTCGGCCGCGCAGCTCCTTCGCCTCAAAGCCGAGCTACCGCTCCCCCAGCCCCCGGCTTCTCCCGGGGACCCCGGCAGAGCCCGCTCCCCGCGCCGGGCGGCGAGGCCGCGGCTGCCGCCCACCTACGCCATCGCCAGCCCCGGCTCTTTGTTCGCCGCCAGCCCCCGTCCGAGCCGCGCGCCGGGGCGAGAGGCGGCGGGGGGATCCGGCCACGGCCCGGGACACGCTCCGCGGCGGGGACGGCGCACCGGCCGCCGGGACCCCTCGGGAGCCCGCTCCCGGGCCCCGCGGCAAAGCGTCCCGGTCCGCCCAGGGGGCTCCAGCCGCCCCCCGCAGCGGAGGCGCCGCCCATCCCCGGCCCCCTGCGGGCGGCGGCCGCGGGGCCCCGGGACGGCGCAGGGCGGGCGGACGCACCTGCCGGGGCCGCGGCTGCCGGCGCTCACCGGCACCGGGCGCCCCGCGGACCCGCCGCCACGTCTCCCCGCCCCCGGTCGCCGCCAGCAGCGCTGCCGGGCGGGGGCGCGGAGCCCCGCGGGAGCGGGGCGGGCCCGCCGGGCGCCTTCCCGGACCGACCCTCGACCTTCGCCCGGCCGGCGGGGCTGCCCGCCGGCACCGGCTGCTCGCAGCCCCCCCCCCCCCCACCCCTCCGCCGACGCGGCTAATGGCGATGGGGCGGCCGGGCGAGGGGCGCCTGTCACCCCGCGGCGGGCGGGGCTCCCCGCACCCCGCCGCACTCGGGCACGGGCGCGCACACGTGCGCGGGCAGCGCGGGCACGGGCACACGGGCACGCTACCGCCCCCGGCCCGGCCCCAGGGTGGCCGCGGCCCAGACCCCCCGCGGGGACTCCGAGCCGCCCCCCCGCCCCGACCCACCTCGTCCTCGGAGAGCCCGTAGACCGGCTCCACCGCCGCGGTCGCCATGGAGCCGCTGCGCGGGGCGTCCCGCTCGACGCCGCTCCCGCCCGGCCGCGCCCGGGGGCTTCACGGGGGCGCCGCCGGCCCGGCCCAGGTGAGCCGCCCGCCGCCGCCTCCTCCTGCTGCCGCCGCTGCTCCTCGCCCGCGGGCGGCGGAAGGCGGCCGCCGGGAGCCGAGCGCCGGCGGGAAGGGGCCGGGGGCGGTGCTGCCCGGGACCGCCGCTCGGGGGCGGCGCTGGGGCCCGCCCGCGCTGCCGCCGGCAGCTGAGGCGCACCGCGGCCGCAGGAACGCGCCCTCCCCGCGGCGGGGAGCCCCGGCGGCGGCGGCGGCGGCCCGGTGGGGCGGGGAGAGGGCTGGGCAGGCCCAATGGCGGAGGCGGCTGGCGGAGGCGGCTGCCGGGGGCGGGCGGCCCCGCCGGGCCGGGCTGATTCGCTGCCGCCCTCCCCCCGCCCCGCCGGCCGCCGCGCGGGAGGGGGAGGAAGGGCGAGGAGCGGCACAAAGCGCGGGGGGCGGCGCGCCCCGCCCCGGGGCTGCGGGCGACGGGCGGCGCTTTGCTCCCCTCCGCTCCGCTCCGCTCCTCACCTCATCTCCCTCCCCTCCCCCGCGCCGGCCGCCGCGGCGGGAGCGGGCGCGCGGAGCGGGCGCCCCCCGGCGGGCGGGAGCGGCGCCGCCGGGCCTGTGGGGCGGGGCCGCGGCCGGAGCGCGGGCGGCGCTGCGGGGGGCGGCGGCGGGCGGCGGGAGCGCCGTGCCCCGGGCGCTCGGGCGCGGAGGAGGCGGGCGGTGCGAGGCCCCGACTCGGCCGCCGAGCTGCAGCTGCGCGGGGTGGGGCCCCCGAGGAGCTCCGCACCTCGGCCCCGCGGGGAGCGGCGCGGAGGAGGCTGAGGTGCCGTTACTCGGCCTCGGCTGGCGGCGGGCGTCACCGGAGTTCGCGCGTCTTCCGCCGCCGCTGCTCAGCTCCCCGCGCCCGGGCGCAGCGGGGAGCCCGAGGGGCCGGGCTGGGTCTCTCGCAGCGGTGCGGGCCCGGTGCGGGTCGGCGGGCGCGGTGGGGAGGAGACAGCTCCCCCGGGGTCCCGCTCCATCCCGGCCCGTTACCGGGGGGCGGGCGTCTCGTGTCCGCTTGTGCCACTGCTTGGAAACGAGTCCTCCCGCTGGCGAGGGGGCAAGGACGGCGCGGGGGTTCTGTCACCGGAGGGGGTTCTGTCACCCGCCCCAACAGCCCAAGCGAGAGCCGCCCGGGAGGGGCCGTTTTCCCGCTTCCCAGGCCCCTCACCGCTGGGCAGCCCCGCGCGGGCCTGTCCGCGCTCCGCCTCGGGCGCTGTAACCGGGACACAACCGCCCGGGAACGGCTCGGGGGCCGGGAAGGTGCTCGGAAGAGGAAGGCGTCGATGGAAACCAGCGCTTCTGCGGTTTTCGCCGCTCGCCGTCACCCTGCGGGGACCCGCGGCCGTGCGCAGGGCACGGCGGGCGCTGCGCTGGGCCCCGCGGCGGCACCCGGGGCCCCCCCGGGTCACCGCGCTGTCGCCGCGCTCCCCGGGGCCGAGCCGGCGGGGCCGGGCGCTGCCTTCCCGCGGCGCGAGTGGGGACAGCGCCGCGGTGGGGGCTGGTGCCAGGCTGCGCGGGCAGCGCTCGCAGGCTTGGGGATTTTGGCGAGAAATGCCAGCCAGCACGGGGGCAGCAGGAGAAGAGCAAAAGCTGCCCGCAGATCTCTCGAGCGGTGGCTGCTACTCCCCGTAGCTCCTTCATCGCTTAGCGTCGTGCTTTTTAAGGAAGCCAAATATTCTGGGCGTTTGGAGCGAGGTTACTTCTGGGCAAAATCAAGACACGCTTCAGCTCTGAATGACTTCCTTATTTGAGTTCTGCTCCCTCCTTAATTGGCTCCCGTCCCCTCCCCAGCCCTGCCCCGCCCTACGCTAATCTCTCATTTATCGCCTGCTATCTTTTGGCGATGCGATAGTACTTAAGTAGAGGCTAATGAGCTATAATTTACATGAAAGCTGTTCTCAAACGCATTTATGCTTTTACAGGGCAACAACTGATTTCTGCTATGTTTACCTTGAAGTACGCAACGCACCGATAAAGCCACGTAGAGCCAATGACACGGGAAAAATCTTCTGTCGCCACACCACAAAACAAGGCTGCCCTTGACGCTTCAGCAAGAGGGACGCAACAGCCCGCGCTGCCTGCAGCTTCGCCAGCCTGGAGCAGCGCTGAACTCGGCGGCTTGGTGCGCGGCCTGGCTCAGGAAGGCAAAGGGAAACCAACCGCGGTTTACGGGGATCGGGCTCTACATCGGGCTCCGAGCTGTGGCAGCACAGAAACTCGGCTCGGCTCCTGTTACCCGTCTGTCCTGTTCAGCAGACTCTAGCGAAGCACTGGGGACGTCCAGTATGAGGAATATGGCAAATGACTGGGGGACAGTAGCCCCTGAAACTGGCCGATCGCAAACAGAAAATGATCACGATGGCCCGGTAACTATTTTCCCCTTACCGTGTTTTTACAGCAAAGGGTACGTTGGCCACTAACAAAAAGCCATCACTAGAGGAGCTTTCAACCAACTGCTTGGCAGACGCACACACCTCTGAATGTTCAGATATCATCTTACACCTGTTTTCTGCTCCACAGGGCCGAGGGGAAAGGGAAATAGGAGATCCCTTTTTCTGGAGGGATTCCACGAGCAGTCCGTAAGCCAGAAAGTTTTTTTCCAGCCTTTATGAAAGCTCTTCCTGGGAAAGGAAGGATTTGACCTCTGCCCAGACAACAGTGCACAAGAGCTAAAATTGCCGTGTTAAAGTACAGCTTATGAAGGCATTAGCCTTTGTACTCGCATGAACGTCTCCTGGTCGTAAACTACACATGATGTAGTTAATAACTGGCACATCTAGGCAGGGTCTTCCCCAGCACCAGGCTCTGAACCTGCTTGTTTCCCCCTCCTCGGCGGATCTGTCAAGGCATCCCCTTGAGTGGTCCAGTCCAAAGGAGCACCAGGCTCATTCGGCGGTTCTCATGTCAAGATAAATTCGGGTTTAATACTCTTTCTCCTGAGCTCAGCAGATCATTCTCAAATCTGCTTTTTTCCCATGCTTTTCAGTCGCCTACTTTGATTCCTTAGCAGAAGCAGCTACACCACCTCTCACCCCCTGGATGTCACGGAAAGCCAGGATTCTCCCATCCTTCCCTCCCCAAGGGTCTTTCTCTGCAGTTACCTCTGTCTTGCTTTAACTCTTCCTTAAGCTCGCAGCGGGAGCACAAGTCACCTCGGGCTTTCTCAAGAGGCCGCTTCGTCAATAGCCTTCTGTGCCAGTTTGCCGTTACACAAGCCCTGCCTCATCACTGGGGACCCGACCACAAGGCAGAGGGAAACTGAGTCCGGATCATCTGAAGGGCTAGCTCTGGGAAATTCAGGTGATACTTGGATATCTCAAACTGTTTTAAAATATTTTTTTCTGTAGGCAGTTTCATCAGCTCATCTCCCTTCTTTGTGTGCCTGTATCTTCAGGGGTCAGCAGCTGAGCCCGTCAGCTGAGACTGGAAACTGCTGGGAGCCTGGCAGGGGCTATCAGGAATGTTTCTATTTCTGAAGTACAGAATGACAAGGAAATAGGTGACTGTAATTCAGCAACAGTAATGGGACTGTAGTCCAAACGCTGTAAAGCTGGTGATACACGGAAATGTCTGAGTCTGGATCCTTTCTGCAACGCATGACCACAGAGGGTGAGCTCTAGACGCGTGTGCGCTGCCAGGCCGTCTCTGGGCCTCTGAAACCACAGCGAAGGTTCTCACTTCCACGTTAGAGCATTTACGCTGTGGGCTTTGTAAAATCAGATGGCACTCGTGTCAACAGGGTCTCCCCAGGGGACAGCTATGTATGTACAGAAGCTGAATGAAAGGGTCTCTGATGACAGAGCAGAGAATTAGTACTCTCTGCCACTAAGACAGCAACCTTACTGGATTGTAAAGCTTTAGTATTAAATCCGTGATGGAGATTACTTGTTCACGAGGAAATATTACATGCATAATTCCTCTTCAGAATTGTATTTAGAATAGACGGCCCCAGAGAGGGGTAATTCATTTGAGAATGCTGACCTCAAAAATGTCTAGGTGCGACTCAGGTGATTTATAACTGGCCTCTTTATATAACAAAGGCCCATTCATTATTTAAAATTCTCTGAGAAAAAATAGATTAAATATCTATTATGGATGGCAATTCTCAGTTAAAAACTAAGCTTCATACAACTGTGTAAGGGGACGCAGCACTCCCTGGCAGGTATGTACTGGAAGGTGTGACGGGAGGAGTTACTGTACTGGCACAGGCACCTTGCCTCGGGCGGCAATGTGAGGCTGCTGATTCTTCTGAACCTTCGGCAGTGGCCCCAGCCAGATGTGCAGCGCTGCGCCAAACAGGCGAGGGGGTTCCTTTCCGAGCCCAGCTGGTGAGTAGCTTACGGCCTGGGGCTGACGGGCGATATCCCTCGTAATTCCCTTAACCTCATCAGCGTAACAGCAGATGCTACTCCTATTCATAGAGATGCCTAATCCTTTTCTAAATCTCTCAAACCACTTCCTCAGCAATATCCTCCAGCAGCAATGTACCCTGGGCTGACTATACAGATGAATAAAAAAATTGCAGCCCTTTAATGTATGCATGTGCTTGCCGCCCATTCTTTTGCTCATACTAAATAGCTGAATAATGCCAATACATACTTTTCTGTGGAAAAAAGGGAAATACTTTATCTGCTTTCCTGCATGGACTCACAGTCCATTGGCTTTTAACTCTCTCATACGGCAAATAAAAGTCATAAAAATACCTGAACCCGTGCCCATTTTTAGCCTCCAGTCAGTCCTCTTTGAAGGAGATTTGCTCAGGAAATTGTTATAGTTAATGTCTCTTTTTTCCCCTTGGTGTTACAGTGTAAATGCTCAAACATCCTCCAAGTACAACAGGGATTTTTTTCTGCTTCTCAATGCCAAGTGATAGACCGTATTTCACAAAAAAAGGTCTTTTAGTGGGAAGGATCAGACGTATCAGCTCCTGGACTAGCTTGAATTGGCAGGGTACTGCCTTGCAATCCAGCAGTCCACTGTTGGATGATGGACAGGGTCTGCTGAGCAGAAAGGAAACGTAAATAGCATTTTATGTTTTTATCGGGTACCAATGTATATCATGGGAAAATTAAGGTAACAATAAGCTGGCAAACAAGAAAACTTCCCGCTTTGGGTTCAGTATATCCTTAAAGCCCTACTCACGGAGCTCACTCTATCCCAATGTACTAGACCTCTTCCAAACCTCAAGCAGATCTTTTAAATCTCTTCCTCAGAAGGTGTGTGAAAGATTAAGAGGAAGGAGATCAGACATGAAGTGCTCATTTACCGAGGAACACACTCACTCCCTGTCTCTATCAATGACTTTTTTCTGTATGCCCTGAACATAAATTTTGTAATATGCTTTTCTTTTTTTCTGCATCGCACCATCAACATTCGTTTATATCAGACGTATATTTTTGTTTCATTTTTAGCTCGGATTGAAATATAACACTGTACTCTTAACTTTTGTACTAATATTGGTCTTATCCCTTCCTAGGTAATGTTTCTATTTTTCCTTCAATGAATCGATGATACTTGATATCATGGTCTATGAGCTATGAACTCCTCCGGTGTGAGAAAGCTTATAGCCCCATTGCGCTTGAAGTGAGTTCTTTCCAATTACAATTATTATAATAATTACAATTAAAATAAACTCTTTTTTTAGCTTTTAGGTTTTTTATTAATGAGAAAACGTTTATGGAAGGTTTATGACATATTCTGCGATTTTCAAATAGTTGTATCAGATTTAATGAAGTAAGCAGATTTTACTTTTCAATCACTTCAGCTCCACGTTTTACTGCTGCTCGTTTCTAAAGTTCCATTTTTATGGACACAAGGACCAAATTCATCTGACCCAGTCACTCTGGGATCCTTTGATCCCCAACAGAGAGAATCAGGAGCTTTTGAAATGCAATTCATCTCATCATCCTGAAGCAAACATCTGAAAGAAGTCAGATGAATGTTACCATGAAAGTGCCTCTCCCTCTGTTGACTGTAAGAAAGCCCAAGGCAATGCGCTCCAGCAAAGGCACCCACGTCGCAGGCGTCCAGCTGCAGGTGGGAATGGGATCGTCCCTCGCAGGCAGCCTAGATTCACCTGACCCAATTTTCATAATTCTTAAAAACCAAATGCAATAGTTTAAGAACGCATTTCCCTTCACCGTCTTGAAATTTGAGTATGGAGTAGGGAGTATTTTAACTCAACTTCTCAACAAGCAGACGAGCAGCCCTGGTACCTGAACAACAGCTCAGGCAGAGAAAAGCAGAGGCAGAGTGTAAACCCCTTCACTACTGCCAGTGCCTGCCGGAGAACGTTCGTCTCTTGTCATTTAGATTGTGGCACATTAGCAGGCACCAAGGAAATGCACTTGACAGAAAACCTTTCCCTCAGAACTAAGCGGTTGCCAGAGCTGCTTGGCCACGGTTCAGCCAAACGCTTACCTGCTTTGCTAAGCTGAAATGGATTTACGCGTGTGCTTAAGATGAAGCACTTGCTGTATTTCTTTGCTACGTCAGGGCCCCCAAGATTAACTCCTATATTTTTTTACATTAACTTGGAAATATTTCACAAACTATTCTGTATCACTTGCATGTTAAAAGAAGTTAAAACAACACATCTCCTATTAGTAATCCAATCAGGTTCACTATAACGAACAACATAAAAAGAACTAAAAAGATGTTTCAAGCTCTGCCAGTTGTCTTGTGCTGCCAGTATACCTAGAAAACGTCTGTTAGCACCTGAGCAAATCCTTAACGTCAACATCAGGGTCATAGGGAAAATAACTCCTTAAATTTCCAAATTTCAGGAGGCTACTTTGCTGTAAGAGCTCGTCCTGAAGCCATTCTCAGCAGAAGTAATCCAAGTGTGAGTGCAGAGCTCATTTCCTCTGGCTCGCACTTCCAGAGTACGTGTGACACTGTGCTGGCAAGTTACAAACACTGCAGCATGCTGCTTAAACCAGAGCAGGGGAATAACAGCCACAACAGCAAAGCTTGTCTCCGTGCGTTCCTTGGCTGCCCTGCTCCTCGTGCTGGCTGTCACACAGCAGCTCCTCTCCGGACAGAGCCACTGCTCCCAGCCCAGCCGTGACCTCACCCGTGTGATACCACCTTCCCCGGCCTCAGCCCATCCTTCACTTTTTAGCATTTTCATAAGAACACAGGGAAGGAAACCCAAGCATTATGGCTTGGATTGGCAGGCGATGGGTGTCTGTACAGCCCACGCTGGGCTCTCCAGCTGACGTACTGAAGCGAGTCCAGCTGAGGCTGCTGAGGTGATACGGGGCGGGGGCACACAGGGAGGCTGAGGTGATATGGGGCTGGGGAGATAGGGGGCTGAGGTGATACGGGGCTGGGGCACACAGGGGGCTGAGATGATATGGGGCTGGGGCACACGGCGGGGCTGAGATGATATGGGGCTGGGGCACACGGCGGGGCTGAGATGATATGGGGCTGGGGAGATAGGGGGCTGAGGTGATACGGGGCGGGGGCACACAGGGAGGCTGAGGTGATATGGGGCTGGGGCACACAGCGGGGCTGAGGTGATACGGGGCTGGGGCACACAGGGGGCTGAGATGATATGGGGCTGGGGCACACGGCGGGGCTGAGATGATATGGGGCTGGGGCACACGGCGAGGCTGAGAGCCGCGTGTGCTCAGCCTGGAGAGGGCAGGGCTCAGGGGACATCTTACCGCTCGCTACAACTACCTAACACGTGGGCGCAGAGAAGATGCAGCAGACTTCTCAAAGGTCCACAGGGACAGGATGAGAGGTGACGGGGCAAGTTGGAACATGGGAAATTCTGGGTTTGTATGGAAAAAAGTTTTCACCGTGCGGGTGGGTAATCTGGAAGAGGTTGCCCAGACAGGTTGGGGTCCGTCCTCAGAGATATCCCAGACTGGACTGGATGAGGCCCCGGGCAACCTGACACGAGTGCTGCACTCGTGGTCTGCAGCCTCCCGTCCCACCTGCGCGGTTCTGAGTCTGTCACGGAGGAGCTCCCTGGCGTTGTATGGTACCCGTGCATGTCGGCACAATAAAGTACATTAAGTAATGCCTCCTTGCCAAGTCACGCAACAGAACCTAAGTTCGTGCTACTTTCAGGAGAGAGGCAGGAGAAAATTGGCGGTGGGGGGAAAGAAAAAGAGAAACATTAGCCAAGGGAGCTGTATTATATTCATACAAATCCTACAGGAGTCCTCTTTGGGGCCCTCAACAAGCTTGTTGGGACAGATCTTTAGTGACTGCTTCATAATTTTCCTAGAAATACCATGCATACTTGATACAAAAATGTTAACTAAACATTGCTGTGTAATTAACAAGAAAACTTCAGTAATTACGAATAAAACAAAAGCCTAGTGAACAGGCTGAAACACTGCAAAAGCTTTGCTATTTCCACTATTTGCAGCCCTTATACACTGCAAAAGCTTAGCTATTTCCATTATTTGTAGCCGTTATTTGTTTTCCTGCTGGACTTAACTGTACCAGCCGTTACTCAAATACTGGGAGATGCTACTTAGAAGGTCCCTATAACATGCCAATATATAGACTTTACACTGTAAATCCCTAGTACTTTTAATCATCCGCTGGCAGTAGACACAAAGAAAATCTAAATAAAGCATGATCTTCACAAATACAGATGGTTTGGGTTTTATAGAATTGGCTTGAACAGATTAATAGAGCCACAACCTAAGCAGAAAATGCTCTTTAGGAAATCAGATGAGCGTAAACTGCTGCCAGAGGCCGTCCAAAACGATGTGCTATTCTATTTACTGGGAGTTGTAAATTCACAGCAACAGTTTCTAAACAACTGCGTGAAATGCGAAACGATAGCGCAGAAGTCCCCAGCAAGAGTCAGCGAGCGTGCCTGTGCACGGACCCCCGGCCACGGCTGTAAACCCCGGAGCTGCGCTGACTGCCCGGAGGCGCGGGGCTTTGCAAGTCTCCAGTTGCTTCTCCTGCAGCAAACAGTCACTGCTTGTCTCCAGCAAAGGTCTTTCGCCTTTGTCGGAGACATCTGGCTGTTGTGGGACTGCGGACATCAGGAACCGGCACGGAGCACCAAAGCTTTTCTTCCCAGTCAGATGCTTCTCAGTGCCTTGTGGGGAGAGCACGCAGCCAGGACGGACAACGGCTCCCGCTGACGGGAGACCGGAGCAGCGGCGAGGCAGGGCTGGCAGCCCCGGCTGCGGCTCAGGGCTCCCAGGCCCGGCCGAGGCTCGGGACTGGCAGCCCTGGCCAAGCCTTTGTTTTTCCTCCCAACACGAGTGTGCGGTTTGGCAGCCGAGCAGAGGCCGGAGCCGGCCGCCGGCCGTGGAGGACTCTTCCCGCCCCGCCTGTCCCGGCCGCACTGCACCACGCTGGCCACCAGCCCTCGGAGGCCATGGCGGGCCCAGAGCCAGCAGGAAAGCGTTCCCCCTCCGCAGGGCCAAGGGACGCGCGTCTGCCCGGCCCGCGGCCCCACCTCGTGCTCCGCTCCCGCTCTCCGCACAGCCACCGAAACAGCCCCGTGCAGAGTGCCGAGGCGACAGTGCCATGGCCAATATGAAAGGCACCTCGTTAATTACACCAGCAATCAGGCTATTTTTAAACAAGCGTCGTGACGATTGAGCTATTGAGCGACGACTGTGGAACCGATTGACTCCCCAGCCTCGTTAGATGCGAAATGCAAATAGTCTGGCGTGAAAATAGGGCATACTGCATTCTCTCTCTCTTGCGGCTTTAATGTCTTTAGATGCTGTGTACGCCAACAGTAGTTAAAAATCATGCAGACAAGACTACACTTCATTTGATGGGGTACTAGCTGCATGTTGATTTTTGTAATTCCTTTGTTTTTTAAGTTATTATTGCACCTCCGTGCAATAGAGGATTTTAAAAATGTGCTATTCACAATGTATCGCTAGTTCCACTGAGCTTAACAAATCATAAAAGTAATAATGGAAAGTTACAGATTTTATCCCACTGTCTTTTCAGGCCTTAGTTTAAAATAGAATTTCATTATTTCCACATTATTTATATCTACATCATACTGAGCCGAAAGAAGGCTGTTTACAGACACACTTCAATGCAGTGCAATATTTAACGTTGCTACTGAACAATCTTTTGCTCAAAAAAAAAGGCTTTTCTCACTGTAAAGCTTGTCAACGGTGATAAGTTTTCTCTTTTTTTCTGGAAAAATTTCATAAGAAATTTTAATATTTTATCAGGTTTATGTTTGAATGACAACATTGCATCTATATTTTCAGTATATGTCTTTCTTAAAGTGTTATTAAAATGTCTAGCGGCTGAATATGATTCTGAACACAGAAAACTGGTTCTGAACATAAAAGATTAACTGTTTAAAAACATGCCAGTATTTTGGAATGTATTATTGAAAATGTCATAGAAAACTCATCAAAGCTATAAACCAAGCTGAATCAAACTCCCACAAAACATAAATAGCTTTTAATATTTTATTACTAAGTTATTTTCTCAATTCTGTTCTTTTCTGGTTTCATTACTTTATGAGGATGAAACAGTAATCCCCTGGCCTATATCAAGGTTCCTTCTAAGAAGGGTTGTGGTACAGTGTGGTAAAAACACCCAGGGAAACACCTCAAAAGACAGAAACCTTCCTGTCGTTGGGGTTGGACCGAGTGTCCTCTAATTCCGGTAACATTGTGTGTCAACCAGTAAAAATCCCACACTAAAATGTCCTTTAGCTGTATGTCATCAGCAGATAACGCTGAAGTATGAAATAGCTTTAGACAATATAAGCTGAGGCTTCAGAGTGGCCACTTTTTAAGTCAATCCATTTCATTAGTATGATCCACTGAAGGCAAAGGGCGGATTAATCTTACCTTTGTGCTGGGCTTTACCGTCTCTAAAGTCAGTGGAATTTTTCTAACTGTCTCCAATGGTAGAAATGCCTGACCTGACTTTTGGCTGGGTTAATTGTTATTCCGTTTCCAGTAACAATATAATACTTCAGGCATGAGCAAATGCTTGCCCCTCCTTTAACAGGATTTTACTGTGTTGTAACTTCCCTGTGGTTTTGAACATTTTGGATGCGTGTCAAACAGGCACAGGCAGAAAGTGCTGATACATTATACCTAAAGATCTGCTTTCATAACTTCCTACCTAATGTCAGCGGTGATGCAAAATAATCAAAACAATTTCCAAAGTAAGACAAGTCATTTTCTTCCTTGTCTCAAGATCCAGCACAATGTCAATGCGTGCCAGTGGCAACAAAGGAGATGCAGCGGAAGCACGTAGCTGGGGATGCCGTACGGAAAGAAAGAAGGACCGACATTTTCAGGCGCACCAAGCCATTAGATCACCTTAGCTGCACCTGCACTGCTAAATCACGCATAGACCTGGTGTTGGGCTAATGCACTTGAGGATCCCTCCGGCTCAGGCCTGCGTTTTTCCTCTTAATAGGAGAAGAGAACTGTCATGTAATCAGTAGCTTATTCAGGGGTGACAAGAAGATGGATTAAACACAGATTTAAGGAAAACAAAGCAGAAAGCATTCAGATTTAGAGGAAAAAAGGGTTGTCCTGAGAAACTACCAGGAGAAAATCAGTATAAGCATGACAATTATTTTTGTCAGGCATTTCTTTACAAAATTGTTCTGCTTCTGCATTAATATTTATGCCACTGTGGCATATTGAGACTGCTACGAAAATTATATCATTTAAAAATAAATATTAAATAAAATCTACAATAAGTCACCTAAGATCAAACATTTTATCTTTTTTTCCTTCACTTTTAGCTCATTTCAACAAAGTCTTCATTTTTCAAGTTGTCTCTTCTCTTGTTAATGAACTACTTTTTTCAATGGCCAAAGAAACGTCGTCAAATTCATGTCAATCTACTTTGCTTATCGGGAATGTAGGATTATTCAGGAAAAGTGAGTTGATCTGCTTGATTTTCATCAATCAAAGGGGGCTTTTTTGTTTTGTTTTTAAGAACGATTTTTAGGTACATCTAAATGCCCCTAGTTAGGACCTGAACTTACAAACACTGAAGTCCATGAAGACAATTTTGTATTTAGGATCAATCTACCATGTATAGTCCTTTCCTCTTACAGCAAGGAATATAATATATAATCTAATTTTGGTTACTGTGCTAACAGTTCTGTGCATTTATTTCTAAAGGAGTGGGTTGAAAATGCATGTCTCCAATATTTCCTGAAACAGTATTTCTCAGAAGCAGCAGGTTTTTTACCTTCATGACAAATTTCAAAATTCTCTATTTCTTTGTAAATTTGAGCCAATAAGCAAAATTAACATTAAAGAAGTTGAGAGAAGGTCTGTGTTTCTATCAGCAATTCATCGTTTACGGGAAAGGAAAAAAAAACTATTTTGGGGATATTTTAAAAAGAGTCTTAATAGAGTTGTATGACCTGATCTGTGAGGTGTGGTATCACAAAGGCTTTGGAAAGTGGCTGCTAATTATTCTTAAAAGTCTTTCCGGTAGTCAGTGGCCTGTTTTTTGGACAATACAGGAAATCCTTACAGTTTACTGTCTTTCATGGTATGTCAGTTTTCCAGTCAGTGGGGTAACTTGATAGGTTGGGTGAATGGAGGATACACGTCCCCAGGGAGCAGCGTCATGCTGGCAGAAGGCCCCAAGCTGATGGGAGACAGAGTATTGCTGTCACGGTGCAGAGGCTTTCCTTCTTTCTTGGTAATTAAGCTGAGAATGTCTTACCTTGCTTACTTTATGAGAAATGCAAATATAATGAGATTTGTTATGCAAACTGTTTCTTTCACTTGGATTTCATGTTCTGTTTGTGTTTAATAAATCTTGCTTTTGTTCAGATGACTGTGGCACTGATAATCCCAGGCAGACATCCCTGGGGAGGAAAAAAAAAAGGAAAAAAAAAAAAGAAACCTGAAACCTCTATGGAAAAGAGATTAAAAGTAAAGTTTCTCAAATTTACACGTCCTGTCAGGCTCACCCAGCAATGTATGAGTCTAATCTCCACGTGACGCTCACCAGGGTAGGTAGGTGGTAGGTGAGGGAGAGCATCCAACAGACCAAGAGATGAGATCTGATGAGAGACTTAGACACAGAAACTTTTAACAGATTCCCTGAGAAATACAGTTGCTTCAAGTGAGTCATACACGACACTCACTGTAGCACTGCCTGATTCAGGACTATAGCCTCTAATCTCCGTGGCATCTACAGAGCAATGCCGTCTCTCCTGTTACACCACCCAGGGCAGTGCCACACCACATGCCACCAGTCAGGGCTACTGCCCCTTCAGCATCCTACCCCCAGCCTCACTGTCCTTACTAATGCTCTATGTACTGTTCACCCCTTGCGGGGAGAAAAAACCCAGACCCGTAAGACTGGTCTAATTCATGTTCAGGCTTGCCTACTTTGGTATCTTGTCTCTGCCAGTGGCCAGTAGCAATCAACAAGGCAAGCATGCACTGACACTTCTACTTCTACTGCGTAACCTGCCAGCTTCCAGTCGCTCGCAGCTCAAAGGCTTCCTGAACCAGAGTCTGTATCTTTGTATTTTGTAGACTTTGATATGTTTTTCTTCTCTGAACTGGTCAAAATCCTTTTTGAACCTATGTAGATTTTTGCCATTATCCTGGAATAACAAATTCCAACATACTGTGTGAAAAATTACCTCCTTCTGTTTGCTTCTCTATAATTTTAACTATTTAATTTTGTTTCTCCTGTTCTTATATTATGGTTAATAGGGAATATTTATCAGCTGTTCAGCTTCTCCAGACATTTATGCTTTTACTGGCTCATAACTCCCTTTCAGTTCCTTCCTAGGCTGTAGACCTGTAGCACACCCAGTCCCTCCAAGTACACAAGCTTTTCTTAATCTTTGTTCATCTCTGTGGCCATGTCACACCTTTTGTTAAGTCTGTTATATCTTTTCTAGGCTTTAGTCTCCAGGATTTTGGGAGCTGAAGACTGGATGTAATCATGGTGAGGGCGCAAAGGGATTTATACTGTAGCATTGCAGTGTATTCTGTTCAGCTTGCTATTTCCTTCCTGGTTATTCTGAACCAGTCTGCTTGGGAGGGGCTGAGCTGGTTTTGTTTGACAACTACAGGGTATTTAGCTGGTTCCACAAACCTACCTACAGCAATGTTAAGAACCTGAATAAGTAGGGCAGAACATATCACTGAACTTTTGTATTGGGGTTGGCTCTCTGTGTTACTTTGCATTTATCTATATTAAATGTCATCTTGCTGTATTACTGCCCACTCATTCGGTAGCGTGAAATTATTGTGCAGCTCTTCTCAGCTGGCTTTTTTTTAATTATCTCTAATAATTTAATAATCACCAGTAAAACTTTTCACTTCATGATGTTTAACAAATTATTTACAAGCATACCTATACTAGGTTGCAGCACAGATCCCTAAGAAAGTCTGCTTGTCATCTTTCTGCATTGCAAAAACCGATCATGCTGGCTCTTATTCTATAATCAATTATTGGCCCGTGGAAGGAGCTTCCTTTTTCACCTATGAGCATCTCGAAAGTCTTCATAAAACCCAACTCTGTCAGGCAGATCGCTCCTGTCCATGTGCTCGGTAACTTTTTCAAAATGATGCAACAGACGCGTGAAGGCAACTTCCCACTCCAAACGCCGTTGACTCTTTCCTGTTCTTTCATAGTTGCCCATGTGTTTACTGCTGTTACCATTTCTGCCAATTTGTCTGCAAAGTTGGACCTGTTGGAGAGTGGTTCCCAGGTTCCCCCCTGGAGCCCTCTCAAAACTGCTGAAGCTGTTGTCACCCACCACTCCTCTCCATAAACAGCGATTTGTTACCGCACTCAGCGCTTCGGCAAATCCTTACTTCCGTCCCTACAGCCGCTGAACTCGTAGCAGTTTGCCGCTGCCTGCTCGAATGGCTTTGCTCCAGAGCCTCTTCTGCAGATACCCGCCACTGGGAGACCTTTCCCGCGGCGCTCTCCCTGTGGAGGAGGGTGCCGATGTGAGCACCTCTTTGAGCTCTCCGCTAGTGACCACTGAGGCGAAGATTTCAGCCAGCTTTATGCCAGGACCTTATCGTGGAGCACTCCTTTTACGTGTCGGCCATCAAGTGATGCTGCAAGGTTTCTTGCTTGCTGATGTGTTTGAGAAACAGGTATGCGCTTTTACACCACACAGTCTTGTCTTGATTGTCTTATTACGATTTTATATTTAACTTAACAAATCTATGTTTTTCTCTCCTCAGTTGGGCACAATCTAAAATTTGGGAGATACAACCTTTTCCTTAAGGAATTTTGTTGTTTATCCAGGCTTCTTTGCTCTTTTCAAAGGTTCTTTGAAATCAGAAATATACCCTTACATTCTAAACAGTGTTTTAAAATAACATCCACCCTGCCTGCATGTAGTCTGCCCTTCTGACTCTTCTTTTTAATTACCTTTTCTACCAGCTTTCTTAGTTTTGTGTAGTTCTTCAATCGGAAAGTCCTACCATGGATCTCTTTCTGCATTTAGAAAGGTATTCAGTCTGAGCAGGTTGTCAGTAGGTCACTGTGTGACCTTTAGGGTGACCCTTAAAAAAATCCATTTCAGCATTTTTGGTTCTAAGCAGTGCTGGCTTGGGTCTTGACTTAAAAATAAGAAGAGGCTCCTCTTCTCCAGTCTGTCCACACACAGCTGATGGAAGGATTCGTGTTTTCGATCCTGGAACATTTTTATTTCTCTGTAAAGTATCATGTATTATTTTTAGGTTAAGTATAAGATATAAGAAGGACAATGTCATCAATTGTGTACTCAAGTACCATGCTGAATGCATTATAAGACTGAAAAAAGATCAGAAGATGTTGTTTGATGCTGCTGCCCTTCTAGTAGTCAGCCTGCAGCTCAGTTATCTCCCTTTTTGAATTTCCACATGAAAGGCTTTTCTACTCCTAAAGCAGACAGCTAGTTTCTACATTTTTAGCTGCAGAGGATCCATAGCCTGATTTAGAAAATAGGTGAAAAATGCAACTCACCAGATAAGCCCCCCGCTCTTCCAGTACCCGCTGCAGGCAGGAAGGTGCATCTATCCCCCACGCAGGGAAGGACTTGAGAACAGAGGACATGCTAATGCCTGTCCGTATGCATCATTTCTGCCCAGCTACTCCGGCAGGTGCACAGCGCTGGCCGAAACCTTTAAAAGAGAATACGCAGGATTTCTGTGAATGATTGCCACACACCTGCTAACAATCCAGCTTCAAGTTTCATAGTAACAGCAGGCTTTTTCTTATCAATTTCCTTTTATTTTTCATCTGAGTGCAGCGCGCAGGCAGGTGACCCATTCATTATGATCAACCACTGAGAAATGGCAAGCCTGCTTTTGCCAATTTAAATAGTCAAGTCACAAGTGATGGCAAACATTATGCTCAGTATGGATCTAGATAAAGTCCTGGGGTAAGCACATGGTTAAAGACTAAAAATACACCATGCTCAAGCCAGTATTTATTTAAAAACTCTGCTGGTCTCCTGCATTTTATGGCAAATGTGTAACTTGTATATTGGGAGACAGTTATTCAGCTGCTGTGATAAATCTTGCCCAAAAGTCATTATTTGCCATTGTCATGGCTTAATAGGCTGTGCCTCAAGGCTATGATTTTGTGCAACCATGTTGTGTTGTCCCTTGTGTTATTAATAGATTTTGTAGGCCACCTGCCTTTTTAATCCCCCCGTCCTCTTTTTTTTATTTTTTGCTATAGCACAACCTCTTTTATCCCCTCCCAGCCCATTACAGGTTGGCTATTTGGGAATAAGAGCACTGACAAACATGATCCTGTGTCAACAGGCCTGCAGCTTTCTATAAAAGGGACTTTTGGCTGAAGATTTGGTACTTACAGCACTAGGAAGGCTGCTCTACTAAATATGTCTTTTCTTAGCACATATGTCCTATTAAAGCTGGTGTACCACCTTGAGAACTGGCATAATGCCACTCTAACACATGGGCATGGTGGTACACTCTGTATAAGCTTGAAATATGTTTGCCGAGGGTAGGATTCCAAGCCCAGGATACTGCAATGATATTTTTGGCTGGCATACCCACAGTGAAAATCCCGAGCCAATGTTTTCAATGTTCACTAACCTCCAGCACTCAATTTTAGAAATCTCATGTCTGATTAACAGAGATAGTAAGACTTCAGCAATTCCAGCTCACCTCAGTGCCCCTAAGCAATATCTCTGGCGATGCAGAAAAGCTGAGCAGTAGCTTCCTTTCCCCCCACTATGCTGGAGCTGGTCTGCAACACTTGGGGCAATATACACAAGCTATCTGCAGTGAAAGTTGCCCTTCACTGTTGAGAATTCAACAACAAACAACGTTCATACAGCCGAACGCAACCAGCTCTGGGCTCTGGCCAGCTGGAAGGAGGAAGGAAGGAAGAGAGGGGTCAGCTCAAGTTCTGGAGCCCTGCCCATGGGAAGAGGGACGGGTGAGTTTAGGTCTCATGGAAGCTTCCAGATTATTGTCTATATTGCTCATTCTCTGCAGGATTATCAATGAGGAAATTTGCACTATTTGAACTTGACCAGTGGTAAAAGGTTGCATTGTAGGTTATTTCATTTATGAGAAGAAGTCAAGGTAGGCTAATTTGCTTATTTTCAGAAATGCATAGTCTTGTACTGTTGGGCACCAGGTACAGCTTCCCTGTCCACAGGTCTCCTTCAGCAAGCACCATCTGAAATCTCTCTCTTCAGAACTTTCTCGAAGGAGACATTACTGTGTTCAAGCTGGAAAGCTCTGGGAAGGAGCATAACCCCTGGAGGTATTTAAAAGACGTGTAGATGTGGTGCTTAGGGACATGGTGTAGTGGTGGACTTGGCAGAGCTAGGTTAACAGTTGGACGTGATGGTCTTAAAGGTCTTTTCCAACCTAAACGATTCTATGATTCTATGATTCTAACCTATCTCAATCGCCTCTCTTCTGTCATTCCTGCCCCAAAGAGTAATCAGCAAAACCACCCCACCCATCCCATTTGAATACCAAATCAGGCATGCATATCACTTGTTTTAGGGTGGAGACCTCTCCCTGTATTTTGGGTTTCATAACATCAGTGTTTGCGTTGCAGATGATGATTATTTCTCCTGCTGTGTCTGTAGGGTGCTGAATGGCTTCTCCCATTCTAAGTGCAAAGTGGCAGCACAGTAGCTTTGGACAGGTTTAGCCAAGTTATGACAAGTCCTCCTACTCCTGGGAGATTTTAGAAGCAGGAGGACAGCTTTTTCTCTAGGCTATTTCATTCTTTGGCTTCTAGGCTTTGGTAACTAGATTGCACAGCAAGTCTACTCGGGTTTTTTGCTCCCACCACCACCCAGATCAAGGGATGAGGCCAATGTGTGCTGCAGCAACCTTTCATCCCACAGGCTTGGGTATCCTTCCTAATGCAGGTCCTGAGCACGAACAAGAGTGTTGGGCTTGGGTCTTGTCTTGACAGGGAGCTGGGAGACACGCTGTGGTGCACACCCGGGTCCCTCAGGCTTGTCTAAGCAGTAAGGGTGCCTGTGCTAGAGGGGTTTTCCTGCAATACACCAGGCCTGGGACAAACACACAACTAGAGCAGAAGAGTAACAGCTCCACCAAAGTAAACAGGGCAATGGTAGTTTGTACCAGTTGCTAATTTGGCCCATGGTGTCACTACTTTGGATATGTACACTCACAGTGAGTTTGTCGTAGAATAGTACGTGTCCATGTGAATATCAGAGGGTCACACACCTATTGCAATTACTTTTTTTTGGTACGCTGTTCTGCATTAGTTTTTGAAATCACAGAAGCTGCTGTAGGAAGAATCATTATCCTCAGCATATAATATATGCTAGTATCTTCCACCTTACTTCCCCTACTTTTCAGTTTCCAGCAATGATTATGGTATTAACTGGTCAGGGACTCTTCAAAACAGCAGAGAGGTGTGATAACAGTCCCACTAAAAATTCAGATCGGAGATAACAGGAATTACAAACAGCAAAAAGGGAGTGAAGAAGAATGGGAGTTTAGTGCATGCCGACGCACATGGCATTGCTTGTTATTTAACTAAAAGGTAAGCTGGATGCAAGTGAGAGAACAGGAACAGATTATCCTAAGAGTCAGTAACTTTCGTTTCTTACCTTTTGAATTATTAAGAAATACATTGCCTTTAGTAACCTTTTCCCTGATATGGCTTCCAGCTATGTTTTTGTGTGCAAACTGCACTTGGTTTGAACTCTCTGGGGTACTTTGGACTGGCCTTGGCTACAGCAGCAGAGAGAGGGTGGTGATGCACTGTTGCACCGGGGGCTCACAGATCATACCTCTCAACTGCTCCGTATTAAGCGGGCCTGCTTTTGGTTTAGTGCATATTTGCCTCCATCCCACACAGATCTTCTGGCATCTTATTTTCACTACTCTAAATCACTCATGTGATAAACACAAAGCTAAGGTGTCAGGCAACGTTATTTACATCAATCCTACACCCTTTGCTGTTTTGCCTTCTTCCTGAAGTCCTTTATCTTGTCTCCATCAGTAATGATTATTGCATACATTTCAAAAAGGCCCATTACGCTGAGGTGAAAAGATGTCACACAGTAGTGGGAGACACCCAGCACACCCCTGCTCCTCACCATCGCACCCAGGCTATATTCTTCTTGAAGGAGACCAGACGTACAGCGCTGAGCCAAGGCTCCTAGACTCTTCCAGGCATTACATACCTAAGTATCTGGTTTGTCTTTCTGACTTCCTTCATTTTGTTAAAATAAACTAGCATTAAGAGCAAATCACAAAGGAGAGGGAGGCTTAAAAATTCCACCAACATGAAAGCTAAATACAATCACTCACGTACTGTTACATGAGATCCTATTAACATAACTCAGGAGATTTATATATATTTTAGTATCTGATATTTTTTTCTTGACCAAAATCAATTCAACTGGCTTTTACAACCTATTTACAACCACTGAAATTCTTGATTTTAAGAGCTTTTTTAGCAGAACTGCCCCTTACTACCAGGTAGTTAGGTTTATTGCTAACACCAAATGAAGAGATGTTGTAAGGGCTCCCTGCATGCAGACACTTAAAGAATAAGGGTGCTTACGATAGGAGTGGCCTGTAGCAGCATGCCAGCTCATTTATACAAAGTGGCACAAAGCGGCGTTCGGTAATTACAGAGCACGTGCATGCGTATTCAACGCTCCACATGTTAATAAAGGGCATCTAAAAATACTCTGCCAAGAAAGTGACATGATATGCATTGCAACGATGAAGGCAGAGAGGAGCTGCAATCAACTGCTGCGAACGGTGACAGAAGGGAAGTCCTGATCAACAGCCATGAGGCAAACAGCCTCGTGGTGAAACAGGGACCGGCTAAAAGGGTTTGTATCTATCACTGCCTGAAGGGCAAAGCAATTCTCATTTGCTAATACTAGTGACTGCATTGTTCACTCACGTGGTGCTAGGTTTTGTTCTCACTCATACTGAGTTCTACTATTTCTATGAAAAGTCCAGGTTAGGCCAACGTAAATATTCAGGGAGTCATGTATACCTTGATTTATCTGATAGGATTTTCTACAAGTCTTGTGTACTCTCATCTGATTTTTCTTCTTATGTTGTAGCTGTTCTAGATCCAGTAATTAGAAATACTACAGCCATTTCCATCCACTCTTTTGATGAACTGTTTATGATTGCCTTTGACCAAGCTGAAATTTTGCACACACACACTCCATTTTAAGACCATTACATTAACCCATTAGAAGTGCCGTTTCCCACTTTGTTAGTGCAGGCAGTCTACTAAGAAATGTAGACTATATAGCTACTTCTTCTGTGAGAAATATAGGGATTGATGGGGAAAATCATTAAAGTTGAAGCTAGGAAAGGCTAATTTGATAATCCAACCCTCCTCCTAGTGTATGTCCATTTGTATTAATAATGAGATACCTTATGAGGGCTATCCCTACTTTTTTAATGTCATCTTTATAAAGCAGAATTCGTTTGCTTACCTCAAATTCAGAAGACCTCAGGAATTTGCATCTAGTAGAATTCAAGGCAGGTCAGTCAAAACGGACCTTTTCCACAACCTTCTATATTCTCACGGCATAGTCACAGCCCCTCCTGATCATGCCTGAAGTTTCAGGAGGAGCAGCAGTGATCGCCAAAATATGACCTTTCAGACCCTTTAAAATGTGACAAACATGCAATTAATAACATTGAAACTACTTCAAGGGTGTATGTCAAGAAACTTCAGCCCCACCATCTTTTTTCCTGTCATAAAGAGAGAGGTTTGATCTCCCTCTCTCAAGCGTAGCAATGACCTTTACCATTTCTGTGCCTTCATTTTGTGTATGTAAATTAAGACAATACTAACAGAGGCTCTGGAGCATTTCCAAGGCATGTGGAGGTCTTCAGGTGAAAAGCCTGAGACAGAAATGCAAAACGTTATTAGCATTTCTAATGCTACAGTTTCTAATGTTTGGTTTTCTACGTCATGGAGAAACCAGCCTTTTCTCTGTCTTCTATCTCAGCCATCTAAGACCAACTGACACACCTCTTACAGTAGTTCTTGGATTTGTACGTTTAGCTGCTGCCTGTAGAGAAGTCAATGACCTGAGAAAGCCTGAGGACTTCATTCAGATTACACATTGGTGTAAACAGGAACGAATTTTACTGAAGTCCAAGAAAACGGTAAAAGGATTACTTTTTTTAAACAAAGGACTCATCGAGTTGTTTCTTCCCCCAAAGCTGGTATCTGCCCTGCCTCCCAGTGGTGCTAAGGCTCGGAGCAGCCCAGGAAATCTCCTGGAAGCCAACACGCTTCACCTCACTTCCAGCAAAAGCAGCAACAACACTGGCAAACTCATGTTGGCCAGGTGTGCTCTGCTGGAAACACCTTGTTCCTAAACACAGTTTCAAGGATATTAATACAGGGCTATGAAGATTTGGAAAAGAATGACCTTTTGTGGTTTCCTCCGGGTAATGTTCCCAAATAAAATCTTTCAGAAAATAGCTGTTGTTGAATAAAACATGCTACATTAAGAGAAGCACAATTATTCTTATGTTGGGGGTTGGTTTTTTTAGTGAAGCCAAAGGGTTTAGTCATCTCCTAGCTATAGCAAAGCAAAGTTTTGTAAGGAGCAAGTCACCTGCCTTCTCTATTGTCTGGCTGCAGAAAGCTAGCCTGGAGACCCTGGAAGATCCTCGGGCACAGAAAATAACAGCATCACTCTGAAAGGGACGGAAGATTAGGCTCCAGCCCCACGGAGTGATTGTTAGGATATGGCATAAATCCCATCAGCTCAAGCAGAGGCATTTAGATATTAGTGTTTAATGAGCTGTTTGGTTCCATTTAGTTTCGTATTGCTTTTAAGAATTTCTGTGCATTCATCCAAAGAAAATTGTAATAGCACAACTTATTAAATTAACTTCTCAAAGAATCTTAAAATATGGGAATACTGTAGCAATGAATACTGCAGCAATAATATTTTAGAGTGTAAAAGAAACTTGTAAGTATTTCAATAGAATTTTCATTAGTGTGCTTGCAGTATGAAAATTAATCAGTCATCTGTATGTTAGTTGAATTATCTTCATAAACAGTTCATTTGCAGACTCAGGAAACTGGGATGCATACCGTGAAATCAATGATGTGTAAAATAGATCTGAAATATTTTCCATCTGTTTTCTCACAATGTTTGTCTAACTTAAACTCAAGCTGCAAATGCATTTGTGTATTATCAATAATACTAGCCATAAATGCAGTCTGTATGTCTGCCTGTTAATGAGATTACAGCAAAAATATGTATGAATGAATGTGGAGCTGGGCCAGCACACAGTACTACGTATGTGCTGCAGTGGGAGGTATGTGTTGTGGTTAACCCCGGTGGGCAGCGCAGCCCCCCCAGCCGCTCGCTCACTCCCCCCCAGCGGGATGGGGGAGAATCGGGCGGGTAAAAGTGCAAAACTGGTGGGCTGAGATAAAGGCACTTTGACGTGTAAAGCACAAGCTGCAAAGCAACGCAAAAGGAGGAATTCCTTCTCTCCTTCCCATCGCAGGCAGGCGTTCAGCCACCCCCAGGACAGCAGGGCTCCATCACGCCTCACGGTGACTGGGAAGACAAACGCCATCACTCCAAACGTCCCCTTCCTCCTTCTTCCCCAGCTTTTATTGCTGGGATGCCGTACGGTCTGGGATATCCCTTGGTCAGTGGGGTCAGCTGGCCCGGCTGTGTCCCCTCCCAGCCCCTTGTGCCCCCCCAGCTGCTCGCTGGCGGGGCAGGGTGAGGAGCAGAGCAGACCTTGACGCTGTGCAGGCACTGCTCAGCAATCGCTACAACACCCCTGTGTTATCAACACTGCTCTGGGCACAAAGCTACTATGGAAGAATATCTCTCTCCAGAGACTGGAGATGAAGACAATTTGTGAGAAGCAGTGTCTCTCTTCAAAACACAGATTCAGGACCTTCTAATAATTTATTAAAAATACCATTTTTTTTTAGTATCCTTTATAAAGACCTGCCACAAAGACATTTGATTCCATATTTAAACTAATGGTATGCATGTTGCTATAAGATTACACACCCTTTTTAACATTAGATACATTCGGAGTTTAATTATGGAACACATTTTAAAAATCCAAATGATTTGTTATTTTATTCAGCTTTTCCACATTTTTCTATAAGGTACAACCAGTTTTGATACATTGCTTATTTGGATGTATCTATCTGCCTGAAAAATGTTTTACTTTAGCTTCATCTTTCACAAGTATCGTATCCTGACTCCAGTATGATACTTTTGCTCAGTAATTGAATTCCAAGGTTTGTAGGCTGGTTTCTCAATAAAGAAGAAACGTGAGATACAGACATGGGGTATACTCTGAATGGACATTTATGTACCATAAGCAGAAGGCTATTGCACCAATTCCTTGTTGCAAGAGAGGAATTGTACTTTAGGAGCCTTAATTGGAGATGGACCTCACTGATTACTCACCAGCTCCTTTTCCAAGAGCTACCATCTCTAAACAACCTCACATAACAGAGGTTTTCTCAACCCCAAGCATTTTGTGCACATGAAAAATAAGCACTTTAGGAGTATGTATCACAGCGATATCTGGTGATAGCTGTCATAACAGTCACTATTACCTACACAGATCTGTAAGTATATCCATAAGGCTGACAAAAGCCATCTAGAAGTCTTGCTACTTAGGATTAACATTACAAGAGAGTTCTGGTGTGGGATAAGGGATAACAGTTAAGAAAATCCATATACCAAAATACTCATGGAAGCACTCAGTGTAACTCTTTCAAGGAGCTCAGAAAGGCACTGCACCCTTGGTTGTAAGGTCCACATTGGACCCTTGGCCAAGCATCCTACCAGCTAGACACTCCAAGCACCAGAGATGAGGGAAGGAGAAGAGGGAACAAACAAAACAGAGAAGAGGAAAATGAGATGAAGGGATTCATTAGAGGAGAACTGGGAGGAGTGTAGTGAGCAAAAGGGTGAGTAGGAGGAAAATAAATCTGAGATGTAGGCGGGTGAGAGGTACATAAAGCCATGCAGATGATACCAGATTACAGAGTCGTGAGTCAAATGCTGAAGCATGAAACAAGTCTACAAAGGGTATCCCAGATTCTTCTAATTCACACAAAAACTTCTGCAAATAACCCTCTCTGCCAGAGAGATGTTATGCAAAATCAATATTCACCTTTGTGGGTTAAGTTTAAAGGGTGAGTCACATAGCTGACGCATGTATGTCAGTCTGAGTGGCTACGTAGGTTCAAAATGTGTGCAAAATACAATAAAGAAAAAGAGTGGGATTGAATATTGTGCAAAGCATAAAAACTGAAATTATTTTGAAAAGTCTCACCCTGAAAAAGGAGTAATTTGCATGGGTCATACTTAAGTGCCAGATAGGTCCAGTTTCTCAGGATCTTGCCACTGTCCCACAGGTCTAACACCTCACTGAAATCAACTCTCCAGAATATAGAATTAGTTTCCTCCAGACTTGTTTTTCCTCCTCAGTAGTCTGGTATTTGTGTACCTTGGAGCAGGGATGTCTTTCTCCTAAACATGCCTGCAAAATAGGGAATAATAGAAATGATCTTTCTTTTAAAACGAAGGCCACGTGTACAGACACAGCGCGGGACGGGCAGGCAGGGCCATGGGCGTGGGGCAGGCCAAGACCGGGCTGGGATGTCAGCCCACTGAAAAACAAGCTCTTCACAACAAACGGAGCAAATTTAGGCTCTGAAGAGGAATCAGTTCAATCCACCCAACCTCTCAATTACACTCAAGGACATTTCTTTCTTCATCAACCATACAGGGAGTTAAGACATCTAACCTGCCAAACAAAAAACAGCCAAAAACACATTATGTGAAACCTGTGATGTTTTCTCTTGATTTAAAACCTTATCTACACTTACTATTTATTTCTGTAAGTTTACACTCCTTTACAGCATCTCCTAAACTTCTTGGCCTCATGGACAATAGTCAACTCAATTTTCTGCCTAGACTGCCAAATATTCATATCTGTAATTACGCTTTTTATGTTTCATGTTTATGTGGGCTATTTGCCTGTAACTAACCACGGACTCACAGACCACCACTGCTCTGCAAACCAGAGCATTTCAAAATGCAATCCTGTACTAAGTACAGTGTGGGACTAGTCCAGCATTCCTAAGCTGCTCATCCTCTATGCCGCTAAGAAAATCACTGAAGTTTTAGAGGAATACAGATTTTGGTAGAAAGAAATTTGACTTCCTTTGTTAGGTGCTTTAGTGGGTATTTCACTTCTCATTTCAGAATATTGCGTCCGTACAAATTAAAGTAATTCAGGATTTAATTCCATATTTATATTTTCCCAATATCCTTCTTCAGAGTTGCAGAGCCATGGAGGAATCATTAATAACTAAGCACTTTCCTGGACTGAAAGACTTTTGAAATTGGAATCAATTTTCCTAACCTGTAAGCCTCTTGTGTTGGCCACTCGATCCTTGACCTGACAATGTGTAACATCAAAGCAGTAGCTTTTTGCTGGCAGCAGAAGCGGCAGCATCTGTTGCAGCAGCATTAGCCATATCAATTGAGACTGTACGCCTTCCAACTAACTTCTGCTCGGTCCTCATTCACTGGAAATGGAGTCCCTGCTGACTCTGGACTGCGTGTATGCAGCAGGGGAAATATTTTATCCATCCTGCAAAGACAAGAGTGGAAATGCTGCAAATTTGTGCCAGTATCTTCTGGCAAGTATTCCTTCCGTGTTACTGGAGCACATTCATTATTTTACCTGAAAATAAGACTGAGATTATAATCAAGCCTACTAAAATAATAAGCTATATAAGTTTAAAGAAATACAGTAGCTGCAAGGGTGTAATGAGAGAAGGTCGAGTGTTTGGCAGTCACAAAACCTGCGGCAGCACAAGCAGTGCTGTCCGCAGCAGCGCTGGGGAAACGCAGCGTCCGAAAGCTGCAGCTGGAATGAGAGGCAGGGCGATGCTGCCGGCCCAACACTAGCAAGGACTGGGGAGGGGCTGGGGAGGGTAGGAGCAGAGCTAAAGCACAGGTCTGTGCCTGAGCAAGCACAAGAATGGGCTGCAAAGCCCAGCACCTTTGATGTGGCTCCCAGGAAAGAGAGCAGAGGTGGCAGAAGCACAGCTCACAAGGGGCGATTTCAAACAGGCCGCTTGGCTAAACCAAATCACCTCCATTGCACCTTGCCAAGAAGCTGTTGCAAAGACTAATCCCTCTCCTCGTCCTTCTCTTCGTAAACATTTGGGAATGGCTTTGAGACAAGTCGGGACTTTCTGCCCAATGGGTTCTTGGCAGAGCAGCGAGGTATTCTGTCCAAGGACGGCGCCGTCCAGCTCTCCACTTCCAAACACAGAACAGCAACTGGGGCTCCCTCTACGAGCGTTTTCTACTAGTTCAGAAACAAACCAAACCAAAACTACAAGGTATCTTTCAAGGGATAAAACATTTCCAGTCATTTCTACGTATTCATGCTGCTCTAGGTATTGATACTGCTAGCTTGGGACATAACATTTCCAGTGGAAAACAGGGGGAGATGTTTCTGCAGCTCAGAACTACGCTGAAAGCCTTGCAGGATTTTATGTAAATATTTTCAGACTGGATTTGAATGGCCTTTTCTTCTCCACAGATCCAAATAATCTCCTCCACAGGATAGTGAGGTATAGTAACGGATGATCATAAAAGGAAGCGCTCCCCCCAATTCTTCGGAATTTGCAGAGCCAGTGTATTTCAGCAGAAACGTAAGGTCTGCTTTTCAGACCGCAGCTTTACCTCCGCACAACCCAAGCTGGTCTCCCTAGGAAATGTCCATACATACAGAGGACACTCAGATGTGCATGGGAGGGAAGACAAGTGCGCAGAGAGGTGAGTCGATATGTAAAGATATTACGTTCAGCACACCAAACATCTGTGCAGGACAGTGGAACACTAACTGAGGATCCACTGATGAACAAGGTCTTGATCAGTACGTGGAATTATCACCTATTTGAGTTTAGTGATATAAGCGGGAAGCTTAATTATGAAATTGTAAGCTGTGGAGAATGATAAACAAGCTTAGCCCAGCTTTTATTGCTTTGCTAGGAGGAGCCGAACTTTAGCTCACTTCTGCAGCCACTTGGGATCCACAGACGTCCCAGCCAGGGCGCTGGTAAGACGTAATGCAAAATATGTATGAACTGATTCAGTGCCTGCGTTCAGAGTATCGGTGTCTGTTCTGAACTCCACCACAGCTAACATCTGAGATAAAGCCTTTATTTCCTTTCACCACCAAGGGCACAGGAAAAAGCAAAAGGTGAGCACAGCTGGGACAACAAACTTAGCAGTTCTTGTGAAATAAGACAAAGTATTAGAAGCACTGTATCCTGTATTCCTATTCTTGAGTACTGTTAGCACTCTCTGTGGTACAAATGTTAATGCACTAGAACCATAAACCCAGGAGAACTAAGAGTAAAACTCCTCTGGTATTTTCAAAGATGAAACATTGCATGCTGTAGGAGAGACAGGGTGTCAGCTCTGTTTGAAAAGGAGTTCATGACTCGGGATGTTGATCTTTCCGGATAAAATTCAGTCCTGACTGGCTAAACATCAAATGGAGACTGTTCTCCTGTCATTTCTATATTCATCTCCATCTGGTCTGCTTGGAAGAAGAGCCAGAAGAATGCAGTGAGTGATACCTCTTCTTTCCAGAAGACCCTCCAGGTAGCAGATAATGCCAACGGCAGGACATGCTCTTCAGGGAGGGGATCACGTATCTCGTTGACTCAGCCCTCAGAAGAGCAAACTCCTTCTCTGACACTGAAAGATCTGTAGATAAATCTTCATCAGCAAGGGAGACCTACAAATCCATTACAAATACTAAGTCTTAAGCTACCAAAGGTTCAGCAGGTTTGCACTTCTGTACCAGAGAAACATTTTTTGCTTGTCTATTTTTAAAATTCTGAACAGAGTCTTTTCTGCTGACGCTTACGGAGATGGTAGCATCTGGCAGAGGGAAGCTGGGGACAGGACATCTCAATCCACTGAAGTCAGGCTCTTCAGAGCTTCTCTGCTGAGACAATAATCTGCAGTAATTTTGAGAGCAGGTTGGTTGCCATTTACATGCTGCTGAAATAATAGAAAATAGTAAGATATATGTGAAATGTTTATGCCATTATTTCCTCACTGTTTATTTCCAGTGACTTGCAGCTCCAAGGTTTTCCAGTGGCATGCAGGGTCACCAGCTGGGCAGCATTGCTATGGAAGTGGGGCCTTAACCCAGAATTCTAGTTTCTGGGAAAGAAACACACAACCTGGGAGGACTCTGTTAGGCAAAACACTATCTGCAGGCAACGTGAATCAGCCAGCGTCACACAGAACCTAAACTTTTTGTTTATCTGAGGATACAGGTTGAACACTACAGGGAACCTGATTCTCAACCTACCCAAGCAAGAGTCAGGAATAATTCTCCAGAGATGTGATAAATTATTCTAGAATTAAGTCTTATAATGTGACATTTGTGTAAGCCTTTGCAGTTAATTTTCTTGCTGAGTGGGAGGAGGATTAGTAGAGAGAGAAAAAAGACATTAGTTAAGGTATTGAGTCTTCTGTGTTGTCAGAAACTGAAGTATGTGTAACTCTGTAGATGGCTATACATCTTTACATAGTCAACACAGATTTCTGCGTGGTTCTGCCTGATTTTTAATCTATCAGCCATAGCTTTATTGTATACCTATGATTTTCTGTCTCATAAAGCTGATCAGTCCTATGAACTGTTTTCTTCATTATCTTAAATAAAAATACTGGGTTTTTTTAATTAAAAGATTAAAACAACTGTGATTTTACCCACCCATTACAAGCACCTCAGCAAAAGCTCTCCAGCTACAAAGCAAACAAACTGCCCCCCTCTGCCCTCCCATTTTCCAGAAACCCTCATCCTTCTTTAAAATTGTAAATGAATAAAGACTATGGAATAAAATTAAGCTTTCTTGACATCATCTTCCGCCAAGCAATGGTAAGGTAGGTTTCTCCCCCCAGGAACACCACACATTTCACCAGTGCAGAGATACCATTCATCTCAGACCTGCCTGGAAAACCCAGACGAGCCAGCTGGCCCTAGCAACGCGGTGTGCTTCCCGCTCTTTACAGGGAATCTGTGCAAAACAGGACAAAAGGCCTTGCCCTCAGCCAGGCGAGCGGAGCCGCGGCAGATGGCCGAGCAGCCGCGAGGGCGCAGGTGCCACGGCGGCAGCGGGCCATGGTGGAACATGCTCCGTCCCGCCCGCCCGCCTGCAGATCTGCGCCTGGTGAAAACAAACGCCTGCAGCTGGTGTTCCCGCCACCCCCTCTGCATTCCCCCACCCTCCCAATATCCTTCCTTAGCCCTTGTCCTACCTCTGATCTTTGTCTGCATTCCCCAAACACACAGACCCCCTTTGTCCCCAGACCGCTGGTCCAGGAGGAAGAACTAACTGCCTTCTCCGCTTCTCTCCCTTCTGTTTTTTCTTTTCCACTTGAGTCATCCCCGCATTTCTCTTTCCCACCAGATTTCCGCAGCTCTACTTCCACTTCTCTCTCTTCTAGGCTCCCTATCTCTTTAAGCTATTTTCCTCAATCATATTTTTATGCTTTGATGGACATATCTTTACGGTTTGAAAGCCACAGTATACTCAAGATAGACCTAAACATGTTACTTCTAAATACCATCCCCCAGCAAGCAGCCCAGATGATGGGCTGTATACCAGAGACGGTCTGGTTTAGCTAAGCAGCAGCAATAGCTGAAATAATTAAAATAAATCTGCCTTTGAAGCAAGCTAAGTCAATAGATGCTAACTCACCAAATCTAATAATTACATGCTTCCTCCTGTGAAACCTGGAATAAAAGGGTCTATTTCCAAGACACTGTATTTAAGCAAATCAACAAAGAGAAAAAGAGAATGCATGTTTATGTGGGTAAACACATATAATATAAACATATTATTGAATATTTCTTGGTCCAAATAGCAGCACTTTTGTGCTAGGCAGTGCTAGGTTAAGAGTTGGACTTGATGATCTTAAAGGTCTTTTCCAACCTAAATGATTCTATGATACTATGACTTTTAGAGAAGCTGCAAAAATTTAATGCAGATGTGTCTACATTAAAACTGCTGACATTTTTATAGAACGCCACACATAAAGCATAAATTACGTTTACCAGCTATCCAGTGCTTAGGCATTTCTACTTTGCTTACTTCAGGAGTTTAATCAAACGAATGCTATCAACCCCTAACATCATAAATCAGCCATTTTAAGAAGTAATGGGGGCTTAAAGTAGTATGAGTGAATGAATTTCTAGTTAGCTCGTGCTTCTTTGCATATTAATTTTAAGTCTTGAATTTACTCCAAATGCCTATCAAAAAAAAAATCAAAGGGGGATACATTTTTACTGTGTAGATGGCTGATAGTAATGAATTCTCATTTATTACAGCACCAAGTATGTGGTTCTCTCTGCTTTGCAGTTCAAGAGCACCCTGAAAAATTCCAGTGTTCAGCGAGAACATACAAATGAGCCAGCTGTAGAAGATGCCACGCTGCAGCACTGTGTACAAAGGCTCCAACAACACCTCCAACCCAGATGAAAATGATGACAAGCCCAGACGTTACAGCCCAAGTTCTTCTAGTTCTAAAAGGATGGGCTAGGAGTTAGAACGGTGAGTAGAGCACCCCAAGGTCCCAACTATTGTTAGTGCAGCTGGTTGGCAGGTACAACCTCTCCCTCCTCTCATTATGTTTTAAACCAGTCTTTCCCCCAGTTCAGGGAACTTATCATGAGCTCTGCTGTCTCATTTCTTTTATGGAATACTTTCCCCTTAGTCTCAGGCTTCAAGTCCTGTCTATAGGGAACACAGCATTTTAACTTCCATAAAGCACCTTTCTGTAGAGATGTAGTACGCCGAAAGAGGCAAAAGACAAAATAATTTATTTTCACTGTGTATGAAGTTTAGTCAATCACGTCAGTACATCCTATCTTGTTATATTTTAGCAAAGACTGAAGAGATTTTTTGACTACAGTTAAATGGATGCAAACTTGCCATTACTACTTGAAATCCTTCATCTGCACACGTGCTCCGCTGGCTAATTGCTAAACATCACAAAACCCCCAGTGGGAAAGTGCCCACTGCCCTGCTGACTCTCCTTGTATGTACCCGTGCTCAAGTTATGCACAAAACGCAGTACCTGCAAAAAATGATACGCAGCGTGCAAAGGAACCACAGAAGCTATAAGACAGGAAAAGAAGAAGGATGCCGTGACAAGTTTTTTAGAAAGAGTATATGTGGCCACTTTATTGTAATGCCTCTAAAATATATATAGCCACGGCTGTTGATATTAAGCCCACTCATGAAAATGTTACATAAAATGACTCTTGAGATGTTGCTAAAAGCAGTAACTTCCCTTAAAAACAAACAAACTGACTCACTTTCACATGGCATGTCTCTGGTAAAAGAGAGGGATGCTGCTACGTGACAGATAAATACTGTGAATCCTAGAGACAACTGCAGAGCCAGTCCCAGAGCTGAACTGTGCGGGTACAACTGCAGCGCCTGATGCTGCCCTGCGGTAGCACAAAGACCGGCTGGTCACGAGTACAGCAGTGGTTCCTTACCTGTTGCCCAGGGCCTACATGTCCAGGGAGCCCTTGCTAGAAATCTCTGTGAAGATACGATTTATCACACAGTGCTGGATATCCTCCTTACAAACTACTCTTGAAATAGGAAAAAAAAAAAAAATCCACATAAACTATTATTATGTTTCCGTTTTAAAATTGTGGCAGCTTGTACAGACATGCCAGACCGCGTGGCAAGAGAGCAATTGTAGGGTACGAGTCCATGACATAATAATCCATTAAGAGCATCTGGATGCACAGCCTGCAGCCACCATCATTTGCCTGCGGTATTCTTCTACTTTCTTCTTTATGATGGTATTCAATGCCTGCCAAGAGTATGCAATAGCATTTAAGTCAGTGAAATTACTTTACTAGAATGTACCTGTTGGAATTGCTTTAAGGATTAGTTAATGTTTGTACAATACTTTGAATTTGTAAGTAATATTATTGCTTTAATACCTTTCTTTCTCCTGGGGGATTCCATTGTTACAGTGAATTTTCATAGAATTATTGCTAAAATTGCCTGGCAGACTAGATTCTCCCATCTTTCTAGCAGGTCAGCAAGTCAGGAGTGCACTGATAACTGATGTATACTATCTGGGATAACAGTCCTAAGTAAACCCTGCACAAAGGTCTCTATGAATAATGTTACAGTAATTTCTGATCATAGAAGTGCCTCCAACAGTAGCTGCAGGGA
This sequence comes from Ciconia boyciana, assembly GCF_034638445.1. Taxonomy (NCBI): domain Eukaryota; kingdom Metazoa; phylum Chordata; class Aves; order Ciconiiformes; family Ciconiidae; genus Ciconia; species Ciconia boyciana. The sequence continues at coordinate 25,848,713 of NC_132937.1, forward strand.
AGCACAGGATGGATTCCCTTTGTAAACCACATAAAATAATAGCAGGTTTTTGCTGCCGCTTCAGTCAAGCCAACATACATTACCTTCTCTCAGAAAGTATGAAAGCAGCAAATTACCCCAAATGTGCACAGTTTTGTGCATCCAACAATGCAGGTCACAAAGTCAACAATATACAAAGCAATTGCTCAGAGATGAACAATGAAATACATTACGCAAGAATAATGCTCCCTTCAGGAAAGATGCATCAAAATCACAAAAGACAGCCTGCTATACAGATTGCAGAAAACAAAAGTGACAGTCAGAAAATACCAAATTTTGATTTGTGGAAACACAGGCTCACAGGGAGACAAAAATAGAAAAAACCCTTCTACAGTAAAAAACCCAGAAAAAGGCAGACTTCCTAAGTGTACTCTGATGGTAAAATTTCCATTTTCAAAAGGGTCCAGAGACCAGTTCTGTAAGAAAATCTAAGGCCTAAGGTAAAACTTGAAGTCTGTAACACAAGACTACAGTCTTCACATCTTTTTCTTTTTTCAGCCAGCTAAACAAACAGCGGCAGTCACACAAGGCTGGGGCCACGCAGACTGCGCGTGTGCAATGGTCCTTACGCTGCTTTACGCAGATGGGGAGTGCTGGCGAATCTGTAACCAAAACTCAATTTCCCACTGAAATACCAAACGGGAACCTGAGTAGGAATGAAATGTCTAAACACTTGCATGGCTCCAGGACTAAATCAATTCAGCTCTTTTGGGAAAAAAAAAAAAAGAGAAAGAAAAAGAAAAAGAAATTACCTTCCATTAAAACTGTGTTAGATACTGAATTATGAACCTGCGTGACAAAAAACTACAAAGGTCCAAACTGGGTCCCATCAAGGTGCAGGAGTAACAAATGTCTACCTCTCTCCGGAGCGCTTTAGTGGTGGCTGGTGCATGGAGAAGCCCCGACTTTGTTTCTCTTTCTCCTTGCACAATCCTCTCGCCTGGCATGCTGTCACAGAGTCAAATCCTAACGGTGGTCACTGGCAATTTCTCCGGTTCAGAAAGGAAATATGATGAAAACAGGCACATAAGTCAGGTCACTCACTTTTCAGTTCCTTGGTCTTATCCAAGAGTCCTTCATTTCCAAATATTTCTGTGAGAGCGTGAGTATATTCTACTATTCTGAATTTATCATTGAAACAAACATCATTTGTAATTTCACAGACTTCAGTAACTCACAAAGCACTGCAACACCCGAACATATGTCTGAAAGTTATCCAACCCGTGCAGGATTTCCATTCCCTTCTGCTTCCTGAACTAATCTTAAGTGACAGTAAATATATCGAATGCTTTAAAAGCATTATTTTAAAACTTCACAGTCAAGATCCTCAAAAGTGTGCAACAAAGGTAGCCGTCTTAAGTTTTAGATATTTTGCTCAAGCCTGTACTTAGTGAGACTGAATCCCCAGGCGGTTCAGTACCTGTCTCCTAAAAAGTCTGGCTTCTTCTAAGTGTCTTTAAGGTGAATAAAAACCTTCAAGGCAAATAACAACTATTTTCCAAAGCTACTTAACACGACAATAGGATCGTATTGCAAATCTAGTTCCAGAGGACCAAGTTTTGACACATCATCTCTCAGTCGTTCCACTCATTCAAGAAAAACCTATTTTATTCTGCATAAATCCACGCTGCTGCTAAAATGGGTGCCTGCACCTTCCCTCTTCTTGTCTCTGCTCATTCCTACCAGTTCTTCACGATGGGGCCACCCTCCAGGCAGCCCTGTGATAGGCCGTATTAGGCAACTGATCCAGCTGCAGATGAAGCTTTTTTCCTGGGGCGGAGAGATCAAATTCATTTTCAGCCTGGTCACGTTGCAGATCCAGCTCATCGCACAAATGCACAAACGCTCCTGCCAGTATGAAGGAAATGGCAGGAACTAGCAGACGCTGGCGGGAAAGACAGCGTGCCCTCCGGTATGAGGAAGCTGCGGATTTGCGGTCCACTGAAGTGACCGTGTACCTTGCCTTTGGAGCAAAATGTGCTCCGTGACAAACGGCAGCAGCCTCCGAATCAAGAAGTATGTCAGTGCTTGGATGTCGCCAGACAGAGCTAAGGGCAGGGATTTCAGCGGTGTGGCTCTCCATCTGTCGGCCTGAGGAAGGAATAACACTGGTCCTCACGCTCACGAAAAGGGAAGATGGCACGCTACGCCTTCCAGGGCTGACATCCCACCATTTGGTGTAAAATGCTTGACTTGGATAGATGAATACGTAGTTATAATATGCTGAGTCTTTTCTTTTTTCTTTTTTTTGCTAAAAACCCCCTTCATTTTAGGAAAAGTATTAGTACATAAAATGCACAGAAACAAGTGGTTTTGAATGATACATTTCTTTGTGTAAAAATCACCTACTGACTTATTCTTCGTATTTGTGATTTACAAAAATAAATCTCAAATATTTTGTATAGTTTTTGGAGATGAGATTAAACATTATTTGCTTTAAAAGCCAACAATATCATCGTAGATTTAGAAAACAGATGGAGTCAAGGGTTCCTTCTGTATCTGTTAGAAACATTAAGCCCTGATTTTACAACTAGATCACTTTGGGAAAAAAGTTGCTCTCCTCATGTGAAATGTCACTAGCTTGCTTGACTGCGTTTTTTTTACAGAAACAGGAACTTCTATAAAATCCATGTGTATACTTGATGGACCATAGTCAGAAAAGGGAATGTGTAGGAAACAAAATTATTTGAATAGTTGGAATTGGAAATTAACTTTATTCTCTGCAGTGGATACAGTTATAAATTGAGCCCACTGTTATTTTAAGCGCCCTTGCAAAGCTGCTATACTATAGTTTATACCACAGTCTCTTACCACTGAGTCTTCACATATGTTACCAACGCTCACATATGTTACGAGTACAAGCTGGAATCGCGATGGGTGACCTTCCACTGGCACCACCAGCGGAACCACACAAATGCTCAGGTAAGAAGTTAAGGCATTCACAGGTACAGTAAGGCAAAACGGAGGAGCCAGCGGGGTCTCACACAGCTCCATCAACAGTGCTCACCAGGAAAAAAACCCTTGGATTTGGGTATCTCCTAACCTATTACAGCACGTAACACAGATGAGTAACGTGTGAACTCCACGCCGCGGAGGACTCCGCCCTGCGCAGCATTCCAGCTGTGAAGCGGTTCACAGCCGCACTACAACATCTGCACAAAGGGAACAGAGATCTGCACATCATCTGATTGACACCTTGAGGCATCCAGTTCCTGCAGGCAGAGTGGGAAAACGCGTTCTGGTATCATTATCAAGTATCCCACAAGTATTTCAATTAATAAATACACTGAATCCCTTCAATTAATACATTAAAATTAATAAATTGATAATAAAATTGATTTCAAACAACAAATAAGCAACAGCTACCAGTCTATTAATGGAGGATGATCCTTCTATTTCTGTAGAATGCAGGGGTCAACATCTCTAAGACACATCTCTACAACTAAGCCATGAAAATTGCATTAGGATTTCTTTATGTGTATAAGCACGATATAAGAGAACATCCCTTAAAACAGGGCATAATGAGGCGCGCTCTAAGTGCAGTTTAGCAGGCACTTCATCTTCGTGGAATTCCCTGCTGAGCTGCACTAACCCCAACACCACTAATTAACAATCAGATTGGAAAGGATACCTCATTTAAAGCAGAGCTATATCTAGCAAGTGCAAAACATCAGGCAGGAAAATGTATCTACGCAGAGATGACCTTCATGAAGAAACCTGTATTACAAACACACATCACCCGTGAGCAAGCACAGGTTAGGGTACCTGCTTCTGTATTTTGCTAGATTACCAAGTCCCTGCATTATAAGTTACTGTGGAAAAGTCTCTTTGCTCATCCAGTTAATGACACTTGCATTTTTACAGTACCAAGCTTTGAAAAAAACCCACAAAAAAACACCTTGCAAAACTTGAGACTATTCTGTTATTAGAAGAATTTTTAAGGTTGTGGCACAAAATGAAACCACCCCTTTTCTTGATTTTAATGACTAATATTCCATCTGAAATCACATTACTATGTGAAGAGACATGAAGGCATGGATATTCTTATACCCTGAGAATTAGCTCTAGAGTTCTGTGTACTATTGATTTTTTGGTTCCTTCACTTTTAAATATTGACTTTAGGATATTGAATCTTCCAAAGCTGAAGCAGTAAAAGATCTGGACTCAGCCTCTTTGACACTGAAACAGGGCTTTAACCTAGGAAGACCTCTAATCAATTTTGTCTGAAAGCTTTTAATTTAAATGGTGAAAAAAAAAGAGGAAAAAAATCATAAATATTACAAATGTCTCACTTCCAGCTTTAGCTCCAAGTAAGAAATGGTTAAACACTGCCTATCTTCCGCTTCTAATTAACTGATGCAACCTGCAGTGAGAAGGAGGAGAAAAATAGTTATATAAAAAAGCATATAGTATAATGAGACAGACTACTTTGGGGCTCTCAAACCTGTCTTCAGATCTGAAAGAGAACCAGCAAACACCAAACTAAGTACAGGTTGGGGAACACTCACTCTTGGTCTAATTTATGATTTACATAGTTCAGTTAAGCCCCGTAAATTGTCCCCAAGCTGCACTTAGCCTGCAGTCGTCTGTTTCTGTTTCCGAACTGAGGAAGGGCTTATGTACCCCAGAAGCTGACTGTTCTTCAGATACAAAAGTTGCTATTAAAATAAGATATTACCTCTCTGTACAAGCCTTCTTTTTCCTTATAGCCTTAACTATGAGAGCCATAGAGTTATCATTATTACGGGATGGATACAATTATATTTTTTATGTTTATGACTGCATCACTTCGGAGGGTCTGGTGCTCACTCGTGGCGTTGCAAAGTGTGCCTAGTGATTCAGCTTGAATCTCTGCCATGCTGGGTGTAAGCCATTTGGAAAATATAATCTGAGAGTAGAAACTTCTTAGTCAAGTTATCAGAGCAGGTCTGAGTAAAAAAACCCAAACAAAGAGATCTAAAACCACACATTTTGCATGTCATTGTTGCATACAGGAAAACTTCCACAGAGCTTTTATGAAGAATGGTCACAGCAAATAAAACCTGCTACTTTTGAAAAAATACCACAGCCAAATCTTCATCTAAGTCAGAAATACTTTAAGTCAAGATATTTAAAATCAGTTTAAATTAACCTTTATGAACATGGAAAAAAAATCCCACCTGTCCAAAGCTACCTGTGAAATTACAACAAAAAGTTGTATAATTTTAGTAATTATAGAAATCCTGTAACTACACATTTTCAAAACAGGCAGACCAGTGCATCTTTCACACATTTTAATCAACATAGCACACACACAATCTACTTCAGCATACAGTGTTGTCACAATTTATTTTCTGTCTTTACAAACTATACAAGTTCTAGTGTCCACATTTTCCTCAAAGTAATAATTTTCAAAATTACCGTCTAAATTACTTTTGCTTGGAGATTAGCTAAAAGATACAGAAAAGTTGTTTTTTCCCATTTGGGTTATTTGGTAGAGAAACCAATGGAAAGATGAAGAGGGAGAAGATGGTTTTTATAGCACAGCCTGTCAATCAGAGAGGCTGCAAACTGGAAGCTCAAAAGGTGTCGAGGCACACTGCCAGAGGCACCACAGCCGGGTGTGGATCCCTCCCGCTCGGGACGTCTGCAAGGCTTGGGGACTTCGTCTTTCCTGGAACGCTGCAAGAAAGGGTCCTACCAGCCTACGGCTTCTGCATGAAGAAATCTGGCTCCAAAGATGAAGTCTGGCACAGAAATAATTGGTCATTTCACAGACTTATAGTTGGTCTTTGTTTAATAAACGAGTAAACTGAGAACATGCGAGGATGACACAACTTTGTCATGTGTTTAACACCCTGACGGTAATGCCGTTCTCGGCCCCCCAGAAGAGCTTTCCTAGTTGAATGGCAGGTTTCAAAAATTGAGTTATATATAAAACATGAAAGAAAAGAAAAGCCACATCATTTCCTCTTTTCTGCATGTTAGGAAATGATTCAAATAAGAATGTGAATAAATATGTGTTACAGAACTGCTTAAATATATAATTGCCAATATGCATAACCCTTGATAAACAGGAACAACTATTACTGTTAGGTACAAATCAAGTGCCCATCAATATTTTTGAACAATTAGTTATCAGCAGGAGTGAACCCTGCTTTGACTGTGCTCACTTATTTAAATCAAGATCTGCTCATTGCTTTAAAAAAACCCCAACATTAAAATTGACAACCAGGGGTTGCTATTGTAATACTATATAGTTATTTTATACAGCTTATTCTGAAAAGGACTGGACTGATGATCAAAATAAAAGATAGCTTTTGGTTTTGAGAGACTAGACCAATAGTCAGAAAGTTTTGGGTGCGATTTCAAGTTTAGCCACAAACAGCTAGTATGATTTGAAGAAAAAGAAATTCAGTGTTTGTGTCTTTTTTTTTTTATCCCCCTACGCAAAACGTGGCTATAATTCCCACTTCTCAAAAAATACATTACTGTCTGAAGTTCTAAAACATTCTGGTGATGAGGAGCACAACAAAACCAAACAAGCTCAGGTCATGCACCTTTCTATTCACCTTGGGGGTTGTACGGAAATCTGTAGGAGATTGGTGGGAAAAATAATAGCCTGCCTAGCAGATTCCAAACATGACCATAGCTGTGCTTGTTTTCAGTTTGCTTATCTCTAAGTGATTATGTTTATTACAAACAAGCTTGCTTTCCATCCACCAGGAATGAACAGATGCCAGGGTTAACTTCTTCAGACGACAGTAGCTCCTTTTGCAAAGCTTTGTGCAGCAGGGCGAAGGACATGCGGGTTTGGTACGGAGGGTTACATCCTTTTGCAGGATGCCCACCCGTCCCCTGCGCTCCCTTTCCTAAAAAATCCATGGAGAGCAGAGCAGGAAGCAGGAGTACAGCGGGGCCAGGGACACGCCAGTGTGCCGAATACGCATCAACTCGGGGACACAGCGGCTTGTGTTTCCACTGGACTGGCAGCAAGGAGAGGCCAGGCAAGAACCACTTCTGCTCAAGTCCTCCTAACTTCCCAGGAAATCTCAGATCTGACGTGGTGAGTCCCAAACACTGACAAAACGGGACAAACAGGAGTAGAGGGAGGGAAAGAGAGAAGGAGCAACGGTGCAGAAACAAGTGTATTTTTGACTAGAGCATGCTCTTTTGGGGCAAGGGGGCCTGAGTGAAAGATGAGATTGAGGAATAAGGGAAAGGAAGGAAGTATATAGGAGAAAAATCCAGAAACAGAATTGGAGCTATTTGCTGGGACTGACCAAAATCGGTGTCTGTGAGCAGCAGCAGCAGAAGTTCCTTCATCATGCCCACAATTTACAGAATGGCTGCTGCATTTCCCTTGAGCGCGGACCAGGACTTTGTTAAGTGTAAAAAGTAATATTTGGACTGTGCCATTAATCACTGTTATAGCAATTAATCACTGTTAAGGGGCCTTTTTATCTCTAATAATCTTCTTCCTGAAAGGGCATCATGCAAACCTAGCTGTGCATACAGCTATCTAATGAAAACTGGTGTAGAAACCAAACATTCAGCCCTGGACATGAATTAACTTTCTGGACAGAAATGGAATTATCCAAGGCATAAGTAAACCTCTGTTTCTTTGATAAGCCAAAACGTTACTGATTTTTAATTAACTTTGGTTTTATTCCTGTGTGAGGAATTTGAGGCAGGTACTAAGAGAGGAAGGTGCTGAAAGACACAGCTTTGGAATCCAGCCTCACATTTTAGGTCTAGGGAAAAAAAGTCTATTTGAAAAAGACTTTTTCTGGCACAGGAAAATTGAGTATTGTTGCTACTGAAAAATAAACCAAGCAATCTCTTACATATCTGTCAGTCCAAAACAAAGATCACTTTTATTATACAGCAGCATCCATGAGTGGGTAGATTCTATTTCTGCAACAGCTACTCATAAATGAATAGCTAAACAGTGTTAACCTCAGCCAGGTTCTCCCATGTATATAATGATCAAACACGCTTTTATTAGCTAAGCCTGCAGCAAGGGATCAAAAGATATGATGGTTTCATGGTGTATTGATTAAAAAACTGCAAGATACCAAGCTTTTCCTTTTTTTTTTTCCCCCTGCTTGTATACCTGTTCAATAATAAGACTAGTGTTATGCCAAACTAAGAACGTATGTTAAGGTAGAAAGCACATTTCTCTTTTCAAGAACAGAAGAAATTCTGCTGTGGTCTTTCTCACTCATTTTTGTAATATGACTTGAGTAACAAAGGTGCAACAGATCAGATGCTGGTATCGCTACAGCCGCATGGAAGCTACTTCCTGGACACAGTCACCTGAACCTCACCATGTTTAAACACGGATAACATCCTCTTCAGGAGCGGGTCTGCATGAGAGGGAGAAAACGGGATGCCTTCCAGGGAATTACGTTTCCTCCTTACCCATTGAAAGACAAGGGGATTTTTGCATTACTAAAATATTCTGATGTATGAAGAAGCTTTTCATTCCACTTAGGTTTGATCAATATGGAAAGTTTCAGCCCATGAGGCAGGTGGTTTAAAAATGGATGACAATGCTGGAAATTCTTGCAAGCGCTAGCTGCAGCTTTAACACTACCTTCTGTGGGTGAGAAGTGGAGCTGGAATACAGCAGCTGGCTCTTGAGGAGAAATTAACCCAAACCATGCAAACTGACAACATAGCAAAGACCCCAAAGCTGTACTTGGTGTGCATCTAAACCACTATTGCTGCCCAAATGTCACTTCTTTCCAATTTTGAGCACCTTCCCAAACTGCTTTACTCCACCACTGTACCACTCTCTGCTCCATGCAATGCAAACATTTGAGTTCACAGATATCTGAACAACCTGGACGAGGGAACCAGCCCTGGTGAAATTTTACCCAGCAAAAAACCAGAAGTGATTGTTTCAGCCTCATTAATCCCCTTGATGCAGTTCACTGTGACAGGACGAGACTTTTGCCGCTGACGAGCAAGGTGCTGTAAGGAGATGGTACTGTGTAACTGGGATGTGAGAGCAGAGACAGCTACTTTGTGCAGCAGCAGCCTCAGCCTGCATACACACCCGAACCTCCCCGGTCATCACATCAGCAGGACAAAATGACAATCTGGCCACGGCGCCTGGGGATACGACTCAGTTCTCTGCCTAGGAGCTCTCTCAGTGTCTGTAGGTACTGCAGAACACATCGACAGTGGTAACACAAAGCATAAAACAGAGATACACCATAACAAGAACAGAGCAAAACACCACAAACAGGTATTATAATACCATAACAAGCAGCTTTTATCCTGCCTTTAGTGAGATACAGCACTGTGGATGCTGGTAGATTAGTCTCAATTTGGATTAGCGTACACAGCTTCAAAAACGGAGCTGCCAGGGTAGGTGTAGCAAAACAAAACCAGGAACAGAATGGAGTCAAGTGATTTTCAGTAAAGTTTTGGAGGTTTCACTTATACAAATAAGGTCAAATAAAAAATAAATAAAGTTTCATTTAAAAGAAAATAAAGGAGCTGGGCTGGTTTACAAAGAAAATATGATAGAAGCACATGTTTAACTTACAGTGGCCAGCTACTGAGCAAAAAATTGAAAGCGTTATTGCAGAAAGAGCATATTAAACACTAGAGCATTTGGCTTATGTTACATTCCCATCATCCCTTTAAGACATAGCTAAAATTTTCCATTTTTTTTATTTAATCAGATGCGTAAACATATCTGCATTTCACTTGCCATGAACTGTATTATTTGTGAATAAAAGTGCATGCAAAAATTTCATAATAATTTTAAAATATTTCTTTATTGTTCAGGAACATTTAGTGACCATTTTGCTCTCAGCTGGGCTATATAATAAAATTTTAAATTATAATGGCACTCCAGGAAACAGATTTCTATAAAACAATAAAAAGAGTCTAGACAATTCTTCCTGTTACACAGACTGATGCAGGCTACCATCAGCAGCTTCACAAACAGCCCTTCCTAACACCACCATTCCTCATACCTGCTCCAAACGTTAATTTCTTGGCTCATATCAGCACTATTTCAAAATTGCCCTTGAGCCTTGGTATGCCCAGGACATTTGTGGGGTGGGGGTTAATTAACTCTTAGGTTATGCCCTAGAAACCTTGTCTCCCCACACACAAAGGAACACAGGGGATCAGGGACGGGGGGACCCAAATGACCCAGCCAGAGAAACAGAGCCTCTGCTGCAGCCCCACCAGCCCTGAGGTCCGGGGGTGACACCCATCACAGCGGGTCACCATAGCCATACAGACTGATGGGGCTATGCCTAGGGGGCACAGGACACATTACAGGATGCAGGGCTGGGGATAGCACGGGCTGGGATGGTGCACATCGGGAAGGAACCACAGGTGGAGAAGGGAGGGATCCGGGTGGTCAGGGGAAGAACTGCCTGATAGGCGCAGTCTGTCCTGAATTCTCATTAGACTCCATTTCTAAACACTTTCCTGGGTGAGGGACTCTCTATTCTGCATGCACCAGTGTACATGGAGGTCGAAGCGCCAACAGGATGAGGCCGTTGGTACTGTTTGTTCCAGGACACCTCCTGCAACCAGGACGGTTGCCAGGGCTGCCAGATGAATGCAGATGCAGGGCAGGTGTGTGTCTGTGTGTCCGTGTGTGTGCACCAGCAAAACAATAGCGAGAAGGCCTTTGAGACAGGGTGACCCGACCAACAAACCCAGGATACAAACAAACTAGCAAAACCTCTCAGTCTCCAGATTTCAAGTCAGGGGAACTAGCAGCCAAGTACAGCAGCATCCAGGATCACATACCAAGGCTTATGAAAACTCACTGAATTAAAACTTACAGTCGGAGCTTGTCACATTCCTTTGACGAGTTGCCAGTAAGCTCCCGAGATGTTTACATGTATTTTGCTGGAGCCTGAAAGAAGAAAAATACAATGAAGAGGATAGCAAATAGATACAGCATGTAGCAGAATTGCACTATTGTTGACCCTAAACATAACCGCTTTATTCATTACTTAATTAATAAGCAAAACTATTGGTCTCAAGTGTTAACAGTATCACGATTGAGCATCCTCCAACTCTCCAATCCTTCCTGAAAAGGACTTGGGAACCAGGAGACCGTTTTGACCTTTTACAAAGGCCAAAAGGTTAAAGCCCTGTACCTCTTACAAAGTTTTCTCTGTAACGCTGCACAGTCCCACTAATTAAGACAGGATAAAGTAATCCTGTCACTTAAAACAACACCAGGAGGGAGATCTCACCTATCGCAAGAGCCATGCCTCCTTGGCGCCCGGCATCCGTTCCCCCCGGCCGCAGCCTGGGTGGGGAGCAGGGACCTCCCGAGCACCCCGGGGGGCCCAGTGCCCTGGGACGCGCTGAACACTGTCCTTGTGCCAGACAGGCCACTTCTCCTGCACACGGCAGGGTGACGAGCCGACGGCGGTAGCCATCGCCCCAGCCCCCATTGGTATGGTGTTACTTTTCTGTCAGTCGTCACAGGACCAGTGGGTGACAGAGCCGGGGCCGAGCTCCCTCAGCACAGGCCTGAAGTGATGCAGAACTGAGCGCTGCTTGACCAGCGCATGGCCTTTGTCGACGGGGACGGGGGCCTGGAGCTGCGTCCTCTTCCTCCCACAACGGTTCAGGAGCCACTGCTCCCCAACCTTCAGGGTGACGTGGCCTAAAACACTGCGCGAGTCGCCCCGCACCACAAGTGCCACGTTACCTGAGAGAAATGCGCTGCTGTTGAAGCGCTCGCCGCATCTCTGGGTGACAGAACCACCACGGACACCACATAATGGCAGTGCGGACACAGGCAGAGGGGCAGAGCCGGGGTGGCCTCGCTACAGGGCGTATCGTGAAAAAGGGGCGAGCTGAAGTCTCTTCGTCTAGGGTAGTGACTCCTGTTCGTTCTTTATTACCGCTAACATTTTCCCCTCAGCACTCAGCTTTCTGCCCTTCAGGCCCGGGAGCCCATCCTGCTCCTTTCTGAGCCCCTGTGTGTGAACCGGTGCCTTTCCCGCCGTTCCTCGACGCCGGAAAGGCGGGGGGCGACTCTCCGCAAACGAGAAGGGGGTTTTGCAGGGCCTCGGCGGGAGCAGAGCTCACGGCCCGGCCCGACTCCGCTCCCCGTGGACGGCGGCCCCGCGGCCGGCGCATTCGCGCCCCTCACCTGCCGGGGCGGGGGCATCACGCGTGCTGCTCGGCCGGGCGGGGAGAGGCGGGGGCGGCACCGCCCCGCCGCGTAACCGGAGCGCGGCCCCGGCGCAGGAGGGTCCCACCGCCGCCTCCCCTCTCGTGAGCCGGGAGCGGCCGGGCCGTGCCGTACCGGGGCCAGGCACAGAGACAAGTCCAGGGCCGGCGCGGCCCCTCCCCTCCTCCTGTGCGGCGGGGCCGGCCCTGCGAAGTGGGGGAACCCGTTTGTCCGGTCTGACGGCGGTTCCCGCGGGGAGGCCGGGCGGGAGCGGGGCCGTCGGAGGCATGAGAGGGCCCTGAGCGAGCGAGCGGCGCCGGGACCCGCGCCCACAGGTGCTGCTGGCGGGCGGGCTGGGGCCGCGCCGCTGCCGGGAGCGGGGCGCTGCCTCCGCCGGCTGCGCCCGCCGAGGGGCGGCGGCGGCTCCGCCGGGCGGCGCGGGGGGGGCCGCGGACGGCTCCTGCCGCAACCGAGGCGTTTCGGTAGCAGGGCAGCGGGGCGGGTCCCCAGCCGCACCCGCGGGGCAGCCCCGGCTCCTATCGCTTCCGCGGGGGTTTGCGGCCGCGCCGGTAGCAAAGTCCGGCGGGGCGCGCTGCCGTGCCGGGGAGCGCTGGCGGCGCCGGGAGAGCCCCTGGAGCGGCTGCGCGGGCTGGGGCGCCCAGCGGGGCGTCGCCCAGCAGGTACGTCAGCCCCGCCGGGCAGCCCGGCCGCCCCCAGAAGCGCTCGGTGGCGGGCCGGGGCCGGGGGCTCCAGGGCAGAGCCCTGCCACAAACCGCCCCCGCCGCCTCCTCCCGCCCCGGTGCCAGAGGAGAGGTCAGAGCTGACACCAGGGCAGACCTGAAACGATTTTCTTTCTCAAAATGTCATCTCCTTAGTCTGAAGCCGGATGGGTTTTTGTTGGGAGATTGCAAAGCTGAAAGGCCTCGATCTGCTGGTTGGGCTCGGGGTGTGAAGGCGGCGACGGCTCTGCCTCACGCTGCAGACGCTGTCTGCTCGGGCGGGGCTGGGCCCCAGGGAGCTGTTTTTCCATTGGACTGGGGAGGTCCAGTAGCGCAATGAATATTTAAACAATTAAATATTCATTCAGAGAAGAGCGGCTTTCTCAGGGGACTGTGAGGCGGCTGGTGCTGAAGCAGTTGGTGCGAGGGCCCTTTTGCCAGGTGAGGCCTTTGCTAGTGCCTTGCCTGTCTGGCAGCATGGGGCTGGTGTGGTGGGGCCGGGGGAGCGGGGCTGTGGCGGCTACCGGCCTGGCTGCCCCGCGGCTACCGGCCTGGCTGTGGCAGGTACCGGCCTGGCTGCCCCGCGGCTACCGGCCTGGCTGTGGCAGGTACCGGCCTGGCTGCCCCGCGGCTACCGGCCTGGCTGTGGCAGGTACCGGCCTGGCTGCCCCGCGGCTACCGGCCTGGCTGTGGCAGGTACCGGCCTGGCTGCCCCGCGGCTACCGGCCTGGCTGTGGCAGGTACCGGCCTGGCTGCCCCGCGGCTACCGGCCTGGCTGTGGCAGGTACCGGCCTGGCTGCCCCGCGGCTACCGGCCTGGCTGTGGCAGGTACCGGCCTGGCTGCCCCACGGGTACCGGCCTGGCTGTGGCAGGTACCAGCCTGGCTGCCCCGCGGCTACCGGCCTGGCTGTGGCAGGTACCGGCCTGGCTGCCCCACGGGTACCGGCCTGGCTGCCAGCACCTCCCGCACAGGCAAGGGCCTCTTCTCACCTCTGTGCCTGACGGACAGCACATTCCAGCAGTATCAATCTAAACCCTCACAGTGATTTGAGTCTCTCTCTCTTCCACCCACAAAGGTGTGCGTCAGTTGATCATCACATTTACCACAGAGTGTCCCTAGTCTGAAACTTTGGGTTGAGGAAAGAGTAAGTATTTGCTGGGAGGTAAGGCACAGGGGAACAAATGGAGCTTTGCTTTCTCCCTGAGCTCTGGCAGGTACCGCTGTTTTACTGACTTGCTTTTGTGGCCTTGGGCTAGTTGCTCTGCTTCTGGCTTTTTTCCTTCTCCCCCCCCCATCTATAAATGAGGAAAATAGCTTTCATGGTTGTGGGGTGATTACTCATTAGTGAATGTTTATACAGCCTTTAGAGCAGTAATAAGTGTCCATGTTAAGGAACTGTCATAATTCTGCAGCAGAAAATACTGGAAAAGTTACTTGTGAGGTCAGTCACTCACTTGGGAGATGAAAAGCATTTTTTCACCCCCCAAAAAATCAGTATCTCAGTCCATGTTTCCTACTGCTCTGTGTCTATAGCTTAAATAGCATCCCTTCTCTTAGAATCTGAATGGAACTGTGTTAAATGGAGCAGCTAATGAAGCATTTCACCACTGGCTTGAATGTCAGCAGAAACGTTTTGAAACTGAAGAACGCATACTGTACAGGGAGCTTCTGGCAATAAATAGTTTCTGGTAATGAGTAACAGTGCGGTCTCTTTTATCTTGCGTGTGTGGTGGGGGGTCTGGATGTAAATGGCTGAAGAGTGCCCTGGGCGAGTCAGTGGGACTTACAGCTAACCTGGTTCTTGTACAGTCCCTACTTCTGTAACCGCTGCTAGAGCCCTTGGGTTTAAGTCTCTGCATAAGTGTCTTTACTGGCTCAGATTTGCTCACAATTTTCTGTTTGATTCTGTGGGGGGTTTTTTTGTTTTTTGGGGGTTTTTTTGTCTTCAAAGTCTAGTTCAGGTGTCAAGTGGTATTTGGTCATTTTGTGGTTTTCCTTGTCAGCTTCTGCATTGCTGTTACTGACATTCACGTTAGAGCGTGGTTGCTTTTGTATCTGTCCCAGACCTGTATTTGTCTCTTTGTTAACTTGTAGGTATCATAAAGATTATTTTCAGTAACTTCTAAACTGTTCTCTTCATTTAATTCTCCCTTGTGAGACAGCCTGTGAATGTTCTAGTCCCTTGCTTTGCAGTTTGTGATGGTGAATTCAAAAAGCCACTTGCTCGCTTTGCATTGAAGCCCTCTATTTAAATTAGCTAGAACTTATTTTCCATGCTCTTTTGTTGCCGTGGCTTTTATTTTGATGGCATAGGTAATCATATTGGGCCTTAGTGTAACGTGATACCTGCATTTAAATATGGGGAGGGGTTTGATTTTCTTTTAATTATGAGGGGGCTTGATGTTCTTCCTTGGCTGTTTCCTTTATCTGGCCTCTGTTAAATGAGATGCTTTGTGTAGACATAATTGAATGCAGGATATTGGCCAGGAGCTTCTGAAACCTAACCGTAGCTCTGTCTGTGACTTACTGTATGGCCTTGGGCAAATCACTTAACCTCTCTGTGTTTCTGTAGTTGTCAAGGGTGAAGAACATGGTTCTCATTATATCCCTAGGAGACTGACAGTGCGTGAGCTCTCAACCCTGCTTTGAAGATGCTGTGCTCTGTGACAGAGCACTGCTGCTGCACCTTTGCTTTTTGGCAAGCTTACAAAATTATTCTGTGACGTGTAGTGGTGTGTTTAGTGCTGTGTGTTTTTTTTTTCTTCACGTGTTCTTATATAAATTAGAAATGTATTTTTAATTTGGCAGTAGAGATGGACAGTTTCAGCAAGTTCATGGATGCTTTTGTTTACAAAATGGTGTACAGTTATGCATAGGGAGATGTAAAGCAAAAGCAATAACTAAAAAGAGAAAGGGGGGGAGAGAATAAGCAGTGTAGAGAAAACAGGAAACAAATCAAGGAAAGAACCAGGTCATTTGTCAAAGTGACTTCCTGCCTGAGAGGATGAAGCGGAGGTAGCATGAAAGGGTTTGGAGAACTAAACAGAAATCTCTCTTTTCGTTAAGAAAGCTTTGCAAGGCAAGTTAGTTTCACTATTTGCCTTAAAGTAATTTTCTTTTGTTATTGCATGCACATAGTCTCATGAGGTGGAAGTCAGCCAAGAAACCATTTTCTAACATTGTTTTGTTACAGATGGAGCCTAATTTAAAGTCCGATACAGGGGATGCTTTCTGAGCGGCCGGTGGTCTCTGTGCACTGACAGAACAAGCGCTTCAAGCTGCACCTGTAATGCAGTCTCTTGGTTCAGTCACAAACTGCATTGGATAAAGGTCAGTTTAGGAAAATATCTGTAGTGTCAATTTTAGATGCTGACAGAAAAGGTGTATTACTATGTAATCTCTCAACCTTGTTAGCAGGAAGCAACCTGTATTTTTTACAGTTAAAAATACCTGCTGGTTTTCATGGGGAAGGGTAATGTGTAGGAAAATAACTCTATTTAAAGTTCCAAAAATCTTCCATGCCAAACAATACAGTTTATGTGTGCACAAAAATAATTATTTTTTCCTTTATTAAAACAAAGATATGCTGATCTATAACATGAACCTTGAGAGACAACATAACGATCTCTGTAAAAGGCTGGTTGAAACCCCTTCAGAGTACACGCAAACCTACAGCTTGAACAAAGGTTACCAACTTTATTATCTACTGCAAAGATAACTTGTCTTGATTTGGACTTTACATGATGGAAAGTCTGCATATCTGTTAATGAAAAATCCTAGTGCAGATAGTGGGTAAAATTATTATTTTGTTTCTGCAAGTGGCCCGTCTTCAACCATCCTTGCTTAGCCTCAGGCAACTTGGACTGTAGGCTATGGGTCTCTCTTTGTTATTATTATTTGCTGTTAAATTGTTGGTGACTAGTTAATCTCGTCCTTCTGTAGAGTCCTGTTGGCTCATAGCGATCAATTCACTTATATTGGAGTGTCCTTCATATTCATTTTCATACACAGCAGTCTTAAAATTTTCATAGGTAGCTATCTTGGTGAGTACACAGCGGCCACTAGTTTAATTCTAGTGCTTCCTATATGAGGAAGGTGTGTTGTTTTGTTTTTTAAATGAGGTGCTTTTCTCCAGTTGGTGCGATCATGCCAAACTGAGGTGGGGAAGCATTAGGAGCGAAGGCATTTGGAAGCTGGTGTCCCCCGTGTTTTCGTTTTCTTCTGCTGATGCTGTGGGTTTTTTTTTCTTTCTTCTGTTTTTCCCAAATTTGGTCTTGGACATCTGTTAACAGTACAAAACAGTACTCCCTCTTTCCGGTGACCTCTCTGCAGGGGGTTTCAGGGTTTTGGTCCCTCGGCTTGTTTGGCTGGGTCTTCAATGTGTTCATTGGAAAAACCATCACTTCCCTTCAACCAAGTTTGGAAAGAACAGCTTTTAGAGAAAGTAAGATTTCACGAAGCTTGGTGGTACCAAAGTATTACAATTTTACACTGGTGTTTACCTCCTGATGGTGCAGGTAATTAGGAGGTCATTCTGGCATCCAAGGAGGGGCTGGAGTTGATTCCTTGTAAAAGAAAGATCTGTGGACATTACAAGGTTGGCTGTGCTTGATGCCAATAAAAAAAAATATCTCTTGGAGCGGGAAGTAGTCCAGTTCGGTAAGTCCTTGATCCTCACAGTTGAAAAGGTATAGCTGAAACACCTTTTTGGAAACACTTTTTTAAATGAGCGGTTGCCCTTGGTACATCGTACAAGGCAGGGGGTGTGTGTTCCCGATTGCAGTATAAGCTGAAAGAGATGCTGTAGCTGTCCCAGTACTGTGCCAAGGCATTTCTTTATGGCAGAATAGCCCCATTCTAGTACACACGCTTTGCCAAAGCAGTTTGTTTATATAGTGGGAAATAACAGTGCAAGTTTGCTTATGTCTTTATTTCTCCAGCATCCTTATTCTGCACAATTATGGCACTTCTCTTTTCCCACTTGAAACATGGGTGAGTTGATAAACATAGTTGAGTGAGGCACTGTGGGCTTACGGCGCGTTAGCATGTAGCTGTGTACATGCAACTCTCCATCAGTTGTCTGTACTGTGGTACTCCCAGACTTTTATCCTGGCGCTAAAATTTCAGAATTGGTGGTAAGGGGAGATAAGGAGAAATCAATTATTCACTGGAGTTTAACCATCTCCAGGTGTTCTTCCTCTGGGGGATATTAATGCTGATGTTACTGCTCATTCTCTGTTAGTGTATAGATTGTGTAAGATGTGTTACTTCTAATCAATAGATACAAGATGTTAACTTTATGATGCTAATGTTTGGGGAAAGTGAAATGAACCTCTGCTATTCAGACTAAATTCTAAGTAGCTTCTGCACAATTTGCAGTCACAAATTGCTTGAAACGATCGTTTTTATAAATGTTTTCTGTGAGATGAGGTACCATTATGAATCAAACATCATATGTGAATCATACATGCATATGCGTAGAAAGCTTGGGGCTGGGTAAACGACAGAAATAGATGATACAACCAAGCTGACTCATATGAGACCTGTTGCTTACAAAACAGGTTCCCCAAGGATTTCTCATGTTGCAGTGATAGCCTGAGTCTCCGAAAGTGCTGTTTGAATCTTTTGTGGTTCTGTTATTTGGTGAAGATCTTAGACTCGTCAGGTATGACGTGTGTTCTGGTGTCCTGGGATTTGGAGGTGCATTACTTCACCACAAGCATTTTATCTGCAGCCATATTTTAATCACTTGAATTTTAACCTTTTTGGTGGGAATTCTGAGTCATCTCATGTTAGGCATGTGTTGGCAGTTTCAAGGTGGGAACTTTCTCCAAGGTCACGGTGCAATGAAGAAGGTGTGTAGGGTCAGGAGTTTGTTTCCTTACTACCTCGGTTTTGATTAGCTTACGCTCTCAAGTGTGGTTTGAGCACACTTATTTCAGAAAAGCATGCCTGACCCAGAATGTCTTTGCTGTAGGTAGAATTGTTGAGCTGTGGGAGCTCTGACAGACAAGCAAACCTCTGCTTATTTCCTCAGCTCTGATGTATTTCTGTTGGAGCGGTTTGGCTGTAAGCTGCCCCGTTTGCAATGCATGGTGTAAGTGTTCAGCAGTTCTGTTTTCCTGAAGCAGCACTGGGAATTGGGGTGTGCCTCTACGTCAGCTGCCAGGAACCTAATTGTCCGCGACATCTGGGCAGAGTCTGCTTGTCAGTTGTACCAAGCACCAAGCTGTGCCATTTCCGATAGTCATTGGGAGCACTTAGGATGACACTAAAGGGCACACACCATATATGATATGTTCTGAATGATAAGCTATGTTTTTTTGCCTAATGCAAAGTATACTTGGTTGGCCTAGAGGAATTGAGGCTTCAGCTTCGGGATTCGGTTTGCCCCACTTCTAACGTACTACTTGATGGAGACTGCCTCAGATGAACAAGAGCATGCCTCCAGTCACAGCTGACTTAAAATAGTTATCTAAACTCTTGAGGTTGCCTTTCTCCAAGGCATGTCAAGATCTGGGCTTTACCACGGTCATGGCATACTGTAAGGATGCATACAAAAGTCAGTGTGTTTCTGAACAGATGACTGATAGAAATTGTTCCCCTTGAAGATGTAATTTTGGGGGTGTTCAATTATTTTAAAGTAGCCATTCAATGAAGTAAATATAACTGTTACGTATTAAGTAGCTATATAAATTGATAAGCTTAAAGCATGTAATTTGCATGGTAATCTAACCAAAGCTTAGTAGTGTTTGGAATGAAGGTTATTTCCTTGGCCCATTTGTGCTGATTCATGCTATCTTTAGTAACTACTTTTTTTCTTAAAACGTCATAAAGATTAGCTAGAAGGTTTGAGTTGTTCAGAAGATACTTCTGTCTGCCTGTCCAAGCACTTGTTACCAGTAAAATTTAATATCTGTTTTGAGTAACATGTGATCTATCTCTTATATTTTGGAAGCAAATCTAGTTTTATTATTTGCCTGTTTCCTTGTAGAAGCTCTTGTTACAGGTAGATTAGTTGATTAATACATTTTTAATGCAGGATGATACTCTATTAAAGCATTTGGCTAGGATTGCTGAAGTGAGAATAGAAATGCAATATCCTGCCATCGAAGGACTTTGGTTCTGACTGCTGCTTTGTGAGGATTAAACAGTGAGCAAGAACTGTAGAAGCATTAACTGAACCCATGTTACCAATCCGATGATTATCAGGCTGGGAGATGGACTGCTGTGCAGTGTCCCAAGGTAATGGTTCTTTTGGAGATCCTGTAATGCTCACCTACAACTATTATCTCATTTGTTGTTTGTACTAGACAGTGGAAAGTTAGGTGGCAACTACTTTTTTGGCTGTAGGAGTTTCACTTTACATATAAAACAAATAGTATTTTGTTTTCTCCCTGAATATTTACAGAACCCTCTGAGAATTTGTGTGGTGAGGAGTTGGGCTCCTGGTGTGGTTTACTACCCCTTCCTCTGTGTTTCATGGTATAAAAACATCTTGCATTTAAGCAACTGCATTGGATGTTCATCCCATAACTCATGGGAATCCTCTTTCTTTTCTTATGCCCTAAAAATAGCGATAGCTAATAATAGCCATCTGAATTGCTGCCACCAGGTGGAAAAAAAAAAATCTTTGCATGGTGAACCATCCATATACTCTGAAATGTGCTGCTCATTGCCTCTGTTCTGTTTTAAGACGATTTTTTTTCCTTCTGTTTGAAGCCCACTGCTGTCTTTTTAGATCAAGAATCCTAGCCTTAAGACAAAAGGCACGCACCTCTGTATACCTCCTGCTTTGCTGTGCAAAGCAGACCTTCCTTTTTCTGAAGCAGCCTCTGTTCCTCAGAGTTCTGCTGAATTTGCTGGTTTTGTTAGTAGTGTGAAGAGGTGGGGATTACCCCAGTCATGTGTTGGTGTACCCTACCTAGCCGTTTCAGAGTCTGTTTGCCACAGTCAGGTTTACAAAATGGTCATCTGGATTAAAGACTTTGCTTTATATCTGCATTGTCAGAAAGGATGGATAAATTGATCCTTAGGAAGTGGCTGTTTTGTTTTGCTTGCCCAGGACTTGATATTGGTGACTAGGTTATTTTAAAAGACACCAAACTGCAACCTTACCCAAGAGTGGATCACGAGCTGTCTTGTCGATAACAAGCTTCAATTCTCAAACATTCAGAGCTGTTCTTTAAACATGTGCCCATGGATGAAAAATCATTCTTAAACCTATCAGGGTCTAAGCTGGGTATTGACTTGAGTCTCTCAAATACAGGTGTCTGCTTTGATAGAGCCATCAAAGTACTCTGTGGGCTCTGATTTCTTTTTTGGTCATTTGGATTGCAGTCCTGCAAGTGTCCGTTCAGTTGCTGTATTTACCTAACAGGCTGTCTTTGTTTCATGCTCCCTTTTTAGCTTAAAATCTCAGTTATTGGCAAGATGAGCAATGTGTTACGGCTGAAGATGGCAGAATAATTCTATCTCTTAGGGGAAAATGTAATTGGAGTAATTGTGCATCTGCTAGAAAGTCCTTGGGGGGAAACCCGCACCCCAGGGATTAATGTTAGACATGGTATTCTAGCTGCAGGTTTGGAAGTGCATATTCAGTCCTGTGAGTTTTGTTTTTCAATGTTTCTTTCTCCAGTAACACATAGTAAAGAAATAAATCTAATAAGTATAGGAGAGCTTTTAAAAACATGCAAGTTAGTGGACGTGGAAATTTTACCTGGGTGGAGAAATTTAATTTTTTTTTTTTCCTGTTACTCTATTGCAACACTATTCCTCCTGACAAGGAAAACAAGTATCACTTCACTAGTTCATTGCTGGAGCTCCAAGCAGAGTACTGGCTTTAAAAGGTTTGATGGAGTTTCCCAAGTGAGACTAAAATACATTCTCATTTTATTGAACAGGACATTGGTGTTACCATTCTTTATAACTCTGGTTTTGCTGTTTTATTGGAGAAGACCATTTCCCTATTGGTTTGGCAAAATGCATTTCCTTTTTTCACAACAAGGTGAAGCCTGACAGCTTTATATTTGGATTACGTTGTTAAGGGCTTGGCAGATGCTCACGGCTCAATGAATGCTGGGTTGGCGCAGCTATGGAAGTTTCAGTGTTTGCCTTCTGTCTGCCGAGGCAGCAATTAGTCAGCTGCTGTTTAGATTTCCTCTTGGGATCCTCTCGACAGGTGCCCAAGAAAGACTTCGTTCAGGGGTGTACTGAGGCAGGAAGCTTGTTTGCATTTACCTGTTTTTTGCTTTGTTCTTGCTTAAAATATTGATGTTGTTGCATTCTAAAAACAGTCCGTGGCAAGGTTTGAGAAATTGTTGTACTAGGCACTGCACGAATGTGCGAGAGTGTTGTGCAGAACAACGTGCTAAGGAGACAACGGCAGGTTGTAAGCTGTGCATGTGTCGTGAAAGGACCGATGACTGACAGGTATGTAATTGTTAGGCTGCTTGTGCTTCACATCACAGGTTTTTATATCCACAATAAATAAAAATAACAAATTTAGTAGCATTTTAATTATTTTACTATACCTATGCCTTGTTCTAGATGGATCTGTAACTTTGTTTTAGGGCCACTTTGAGTGACTATCTGATTTGCGGCATTAAAGTTACGCTCCTTGTGACCCCAAGTTCTTGCAACAGTGTCATATGCAGTGGCTCTCCAGAGGAGAATTTAGAGTAAGATTTTGTTGTTGTTGTTGTTTACAGCTTTCAAACCAATGCAGTAAATGCCTTTTTTACAAGGTTTAAGTTGTTCCCAGCTAGCTGGTACTTGCCCTGAGGCATGAGCAGGCACAAAACCTGAGTGACCAAAGCACTGTGGAATTTCCACCTGAGATTTCTGCCCTTTTAGTAAATAAACTCAGGCAGGTATAGTTAAACTTGTGTTTAATACTATTTTCCTCTCCTTTACCTCCCCATACATCAACCCTGCTGTTGGATCAGCTTAATTTTCTAAGATAAGGAGACTCTTAGCCTGGTTTATGCCTGCTGTGCCAGAACTGGGAGCTAACCATTGCTTCCTGCTGGTCTGGGAAGCGCAGCCGCCCCGGTCAGTGCCTGCCTGGGCTCAGAGCCGACTCCAGCCTCGCCGAGGGAGATGGTCTTTGTTGCCGCACTGGCCGTCTCGCTGCAAGTGAGGTTACAGCAGCTGCAGTTCAAGTTGTCAGTGCTCTGCACGCCTGCTGTCAGAGGCTGGCTGATACTGATGGATGGTTGCAGAGTTAGTGGCTACTGAGCTGTTGGGGAAACCTCTTGATTTCCTCTAATGCTTTCTCTAGACTGCAGTTTTGTTTAATGTAAGGGTTTCTGCTTTTGTGACGTATCTGAAATGGAGTGAAAACCCCTCTCTTCAAGTCAGGAACTAGAAAATAAGGACCATACAACCAAGAGCCACCTGCTTTAAGTGTTCTTTGAGTATTTTATCAAGCACCATGTAACAACTGTGGTGTTCCATCTTGGGCCCTCCAAGAACTGTTCCCATAGGCACCAAAAGCTCTCTTTGTAAATTTTGGCAGCATTAGAAGTTAATTCAGAAGTTAGGAAAGTTACTTTTGTGTAACACTGCTGGTGGGATGGTGTTTGCTGCCCTCAAAAATGCATAGCTCGATCCCTGGGCAGCAGGATCCTTCAGGGTTTAAACGTGTAGTTTGCATTACATGTAGTCAAGTAGATCTCGTTTTATGAAATGCTCATCCTGTGTCTGAGAGGAACTGCGCAGCTTTTCTTGTGTTGGAATTTTGTTTTGCTAATTATTTTTCTTTCCCACTGCACATGTTCAAACATTACTAATTATTGGTTGAATCTAAGCTTGATGTGAGAGATGAGGCCTTCAGAGAAATTTCTAAAGCCTCTTTATTTGTAGCTGTTTTTATTTGTCCATTCAATGCAAGATCTGTAAAAGCAGTGTTCATTTTGGGTTATATTATTGTGAAATGGGAAAAACAGGTGAGATCTTGTTTGAAACAGTTTTAACCCCAGCTCCTTCAAACCAAACCCTTTTTTTGCCTTACTTGAAAGACCGTTTTGTAAGTGATTGTTATTTCAGCTCAAGTCTGGATATAAGCAGTGCACACAAACATAAGAAATTGTCTGTCTCTCTTCTGAGAGTAAATTATTTTAAGAATGGACCATTGCTTTTATTTTATTTCAACATTGTTTATAAATAGCTTGTTTCTCCTGCATGGCATAGCCTTTCTAGCCTTTTTTTTTTTTTTTTGTAAATTGTGGTGCCTTTTTTCTCCTCAGAATAGTGACCGCTGCAAAAAACAGTAGCAGCTGCCTCTCTTCTTGCCATGTTTAATTCTCCTTTGGTTTCCGTTGTGTCCATCCTGCATCCAGGTCACGGTGGATGTGCACTCTCCTCTCTTTCCGTCCCCTGCTGGCTCAGTATTAGTTGGCATCTCTGCTGCTCCGTGCTGTCGGTTCCTCCCGTCTCCTCTTTCACATCGTGATCGCTCTCCACCTTCCTCTGAACTTCTGACATTGCTTTGACGTCCCAGCTAGCCCTTTTCATGCAGACTAGGTGTCAAGAAACTTAACTCAACCAGTTTGTCACCCTGTCACTGGAGGACTCCTTCTCCCTCAGCCCCATAACACTTCTCTGCTCTCTTCCGATTGCGGGTGCCTTTCTGCAGTCTCCTAGCCAGCACCGGGCCCTTCTGCTGCCACACACTTGCCGACAGCTCCGCCTGTGTTCCCCATCAGTGGGACCGCCGTCCCCTTGGCTGCTGCTAGTCCCCGAGGGCAGGGTACGTACAGAGCAGGCAGGCAGTGATGCTTCTCAGGAGACTCTGCCAGCCCCCGGGGATGTTAGCGATGAGGTCTTCGGGTGCAGAGATGGTGCCCTCTGCATTTTGTGGTATCAGGGTTAGTAAATGCTGCCTGGAATCACTGACGCGTGTGCGATTTCATTGCCTTCTTGCAGAAGTGATAATGGTTCTGCCTGCAGCACAGAGCAGCTCAGCGGACAGAGTTGTGCTGCCTGCAGGGTAACAGTTAATGAGATCTCCTCTATTAGCAGGGCTTTCCAGTTGGCAGTTTCGTTCTTTGAGGAGGTGAAGTGAATACAATTAATTTGGACTTCCCCCCCCAACAAACCATTGCACTGGCGTTCCCAGCTAGCATCACAGGCTGCTTCTGTTTGCATTTTAGGTATTTCCATTTAGCTATGCATCTATAATAGAAAACAAATGCAGTATTTTTTTGACATCTCATCTAACCCTTTGCATGATTAATTAGTTCATTAATCATTAATCAGTTAATCAGTAAAAATTAATAGACTAAAGGCTGAATCTCTGTGTGCCAGGGGTATGAGCTTATTTTGTTTGCTTAGAGTGAGAGCAATTCAAAGATCTGGTGGTATTTTTTGTTTTAAAGACTGTGCATGTAAGGATCTTTGACTCTTCCCCTCCAGCAGTCCCGATGTAAGGTATTAGCAGGGCGGAATCCTTGACTACTGCGGGGTTTCTTGCAGTCATGTATATTTTATATAAATTTAAAAGAGGAATTGAGCGTTATGTCCTGCTCTAAAAGGACTTTGCCTAACATTCAAACAATTTGGGATTGAAAACATAAAGAATTTCTTCTGCCTGAACAGACATTCAGTGCAAAGAAAATCTTAAGTGTCTGGAAACCCCAAAGCAGGCACATGGTTAAAGAGTCTTTAACCCTGGCTTGCTTGCAAAGTGAAGGCATTGTTGGCTAAGGGCAGGATTGTCTATATCCCTGTTTGGATAGGAAAAAAAATTGGAAAAAGTCAGTGTTTTTGTTGGCTGTAAGTATTGCTCAGCAAGTCAGAGTTTGCAGAATTGTTAAGAGGCAAGACTAATACCCGATTCAGCAGCATCTGCCTGGCTTGCTGACGGAGTGAAATCTCAATGTCACCTGGGGGCCCCGAGCCCTGACGTGGGTTGGGCAACCACCCGCCTGCAGCCACTGCAGTGCATCTGCGCCGTGGCGAGGCACCGTGGTCAGTGAAGGCTGTATAGCCAGCTGCTCATTGACCACCGCACGCGAGAAACTGCGTGGATTGCATCACGGACCGCTTCCTGTAGTGATGTCTGTGCAAGTTGTCCTGGCCCCGTGTATTAAGTTGTTAATGAGTAGGTTGCTCTGGAGATAAATTTTTGGTTCAGGTTTCTGGTTAATACTTTTCGTCCTTTCTATATCAGGTGAAATATGAGATTTTATGGGGATGGGGTGGTAGTTGAAAAAGAACAAAAGGGGTAAAAAGACAAAAAATAAACCAAAATATCACAGTGAGGTATTCAGGTGCCTGAGTTTGAGCTTGAATCTCCTGCGTCTTGAGGTAAATTCCATAACTCCAAGGCTATTTAGGAAAACAAATGATCTTTTCACAAAAGTTTCAGGTTCCACAAGTGGGTTAATGACTAGCTGTCATATTCCTGGCTAATTGCATCAATGAGCAGCCTCTCACAGCTTGAGTGGGTCTTGGGAGAAGTTGTATTGATTCATACCAAATCAAACTGTGCATTCATGTGATACCTGGTGGTTTTGGTTTATTTTGTAAACTGGCAGTCTTTAAACATTAGCCTGTGTGCTGGGCAAGCCCTGCAGTGCTGCGGCTCATGAGTGTTACATGCTTTGGGCTCCCAGCCAACAGTCCTGTCATTTGAGTAGCATATTAAGTGCTCATGTAATATTTATATCTCTCTTATAAGAGATATTAAGGATGGGAGGCAATTCAGCTTTGCAAAAATAGAAACTAACATGGATGTCAACAGGGTTTGGTGTCAGCGCCAATGATTGCTGGTTTTGTTAGCAACAGCATATGGGGTATAGGGTGGCACTGGCCTTCCTTCACAAAACCAGGCTCTTTTTGCAAGATGGGTCAACAGATGGGTACTTGGTAGCTAGTCGCTGTGCATGTTATGTTACTTGGCTTCAGCAATCCTTTAACTTGGTTTTATTTTGAAGTTGCCAGGGAGCAGCAAGAGCAGGGCTGCTCCCCATGGGAAGGCAAGTAGACAGGGATCCTGGGGCTCATGAGGCAAGCAGGACAGATCCTGAGACGGTGGCCAGGTCCAACCGGAGTCCAGGCCATAAGGCAATGCCACGGTGATGAGGCAGGTCCATGGTCAAGCCGGGAAATTGATGTGTAGTTCAGGGTTAGGATCAGGCCCAGTGATGGCTGGAGAGGTCCACAGTGTCAAGGCAGAGCTGAAGGGGGCATGGACATGGCCACCACTCAGCTGGAGACCGGCCCTCCTCCGATGCAGCTCAGACAGGGCCTGCGGGCTGAGCCAAAATGTGGCCCCTGGTCCCATGGGTGTGGGAGGGCTGGGGCAAGGCTGGTCAGGGCCAGAGAGGCTTTCTGGTGCCCTCGGGGCCCTGGCAGAAATGGCTGAGGTGATGGAGCCCCCTCCTCTCCTCACGGTTTTTAATTTTCTTACGGTTGTTGTGGTGCCTACCACAGTCAGGAGAGAACCTGTTCGGAAGTGTTGATCTGCAGAAACAAGTGCAATTTAAGCTTCAGTACAATGAATTTGGGTATTGCACAGCTAGAAATGAACAGGACGCGCTGGTTAGAAATGAACAGGATGCGCTTGTCAGAATGGCCTGAACCCTTGCACCAGATCAGTTACTAAAATGCCACGACACCCAGCCAGGCGACTAACTGGCCTGAGGTATGCAGTATACTTCAGGCAGAGGTATGTGCCCACACATCACAGCTTCAACTGACTAGTCTTGTGTGTTGAACCACAGATTAGTTATAAACTTCCTTGGGTATTTGGACACCAAGATGTGGGATCATGCAATGAAAAATGCTGACATTCAGCTTGTGGGGAGGGGCGAGGAAGCGAGGACTGGTTTGGATGAGACTGCGCAGACCAGGATAGAGGACCAGCTGCGTGACCCAAACCCTCGATGGCGTGACTCGTGCTGGCCCGGTGCCTGGCCCCACCGTGGCCAAGCAGGGCTGTGGCTCCACAGGGGACGGTGTAATGGCAGCTGGGAGTCAGGTGTTTGTGGGCTCCCTAATTCCTACATCCCACTCAAGGTGTGCTGCGTCACGAGCGCACGGCATTCCTTAGTCTGTCACGTGAGCATGTGTAATTACATATAGCAGAACAGTAATTAAGGACTTGCTGTGAAAATAACTGCCTCATCACTTTGGTCTGTGCTTGAAAACTCAGCCCGTGCTCTACGCTGTTCCAGGGAAACTGTTTTTAAACGTGGTTTTTGGTGACCAGCATCAACAGAGTAAAATTATGGAGGCATGGTTGCCAGCACTTGCTACGTTAACTCCTTTCCCTAACTTTTATAAAATGCTCACAGGGCGCTAGCAGCATGATCCCAGAAAGGGATTCAGAGACCACCTTTGATGAGGATTCCCAGCCTAACGATGAGGTGATGCCATACAGTGACGATGAAACAGAGGATGAGTTGGACAGTCAGCAGCCTGTGGTTGAACCAGGGCAAAACCAAATCAACAGAGACACCGAGGAGAGCCGAGAGCCGTTGAAAAAAGGTAACGTTATGACAGAAACTTGATTTGGGTAGCAAATGATCCTGAATACAGAGGCTGAGCCGTGCATGGATCCATTTGATTTTTGTGCTTATTCGTTAGGTAGGATTTGGAATGGCTTATCTGAATCTGTGGAGGACTAATTGATGGCAATTCAGTTTAACAAATGTCAGAATGAAAATCAGCTTCATTCCAATCTGCAACCAGAGTTCTGTGCCACTGCTTGTTGCATAAAGCTAATGATCTGCACGGTGACCTCGTCTTAATTAAGGCGGGCCCTAGATGCACATACCCTGTGGTCTGAGAACTGCTCAAAGAGAGCTTCAGATCTTCCCCATCATCGGGAAACTTGAACCAGCATAAGCCAATTTGCTGTGTTTAGTCAGTTGGTTTGTGTGTATTTCTGCTTTCTAAGTCTTGCGCAGGTGAGATTTCGGCTTCAATGCTAATTTTGTAGCCTCATTATTTTCTTTATTTGCAGTAGTTTCAGAATCACAGAAAGGTAAGGTGAGTAGGAGTTCAAAGAAACGCATCAAGTGCAGTCTGTGTGCTGCCGCCAGCGTAGGAACGTGAATGGGAGGAACCTCTCTGGCATGTTTTAGTCATACCTGTTCTTAACCTCTGTCCAAGGAAAGTCTGTACTCCCCTAAAATACCTTTTCTTTTTTTTTTCCCCAGTGTTGCAATGCGAGTACTTGTTATTTAACCACCGCCTGTTTAATATATATAGATTTCTTCCTGTACGTGTGGCAATAGGGAACAGTTGATCACCTCTCATTGTATAACCACTTATTATGTGTTTTCCTTTTATAACCACCTATTATGTGTTTAGTTTTGGGGTTTTTTTACGATGACTGAGGTAACATAGTCTATAGAATAAACACAGTTTTCTTAGCCTCTCATTATCCGTCATATTTTCTTGAGTTCTCATCATGACTGTTGCTCTCTCCCCCTGCTCCCCCCTCTTATTTTATCCAGATATTTCATTTCATAGACATAGTGTGCCAGCAACCACAGGTTTGCTTTGTGGCCTAGTATAAGCACAAGAAAAAGAAAAAAGAGAGAAACAAAACTAAAACAGGACCTCCTACACCTTCAGTTTCTTTTCTAAAGTGTACCATGCCTTTTCCTTTAACATGGTGAACTGGAGAGAATCTGAAAGCAGGGAGATGAGTTTTGATTCTGCCCTCCAAAGGGCTCGTAGCTCCTGCTAGTTCAGTGTAACCACAAGTCTCTGCTGTCTATACAGTTAATGTTCCCCAAATTATTATCCAAAATATGGACTAGAGCTATGGATATGGCAGAGTTCCTTTGAACTCCAAAGTAGGGCAAAAGCTTTAAGGAAGTAAGAGATGTTACCGTGCAGGCTTGGTAGGCCAGTACCTAATCATAGAGCTTGTAAGCAGTTGACGAACTTTGTCAGATTTTTTTTTTTCCTCTTTAGACCCTTTGGGGTTTTTTGTTTGTTTAAATCCTCTTTGCCTGCTTTTTCTGATTAATAGATAATTTTCTGGCATAAGTTGCAGAATTTGTAGAATCTGCTGACTGGTTCAGTAGCTAATTATATTCAGATAGTGCTTCAAAAACGTCATCCTTTTTGCTACTTATTTTTTCCCGTCAACAAAGATGGTTTTCCCTTTATGTTCCTTTAAAGATGATGAATTACTGATGCAGCTTCCCAAATATTAGGTATTAATATCACTTTCAAGCAGTTTAAAGTAATTTTGGGGAGCTTGTTTCCTGCAGGTTTTATTTAAGACCTAATTTCCCAGTTTTCCACCTGGGGTGCTAAGGCTTTATCAACACTGCAATGTTTTTGTGAACATGGTGAAGAAATGTTCTTGTAGACATGTTTACAATTTTCTTCAGTCCTGTCATTAGTAACTTTCTAAATTCATGCACTTCAGTAATGCTTACCTTCTTTTAAACCAAAACCTGGTCCTCCAGTGATTATTTTTTTTTTTTTGTAAATTTTATGTAAGGCAGCTAAAACCCTGTGACTGGCAGGACTTCTCTGTAAGCCCTGACCAGGATGCACAATGTATCTTCACCATGTGCCATATGTTTTTCATTTATGCAGTCTTAAATACAAGTACTACAGCAAGATAAATATTTCTCTACTATCTTCCCAGCTTGCAACCAATATGCTGGAAATGGAAGTTGTGTAGTCACAGTAAAGATCCTGGATACGCCAAATGAGAACTTGCTTTATGTGTTGGATGGAAAAAAAAAAAAAGGCTTTGTGTCTGGATTTGAGTCTTTAAGTCTGAGTCAGCTTTATCAGACATGACTATCTTACAGTGGCCCTTAGAGCAGCCCAGGAGCACCTTCATACGTGCTTCCCTGCGGGTCCCTGGCAGCGTGTGCCAGTTCCCACCCCACGCCTCTGCCTCCAGGAGTTTCACCCCATCCATGCTCTGCAGTGCTGGATGCACTTAGGTCACGAGAATCCCATGAAACCAAGAAGAGCACCCATTAAGGACAATTGCTGCACGTTGGAGAAAAGGGGGAGATACTTGGCTGATGAGTCACGAAAGCTGGATTTCAGAATACTGTCTGCCTCATCCTTCCCAGGCAGGCAGAGCGCTCCTGTGAGTCGGCTTAGAAACTTGCTGAATGAGTTCAGCGGGGAGTTTCTTTGATGTGGGCAGGGCCTGAATTTCTGGGTGTGGGTAGCAGGATTAGTAGGGCTATCTGTGATGCAGGCTTGAGGACAGGAAAGGGATCCCAAGGATCTTGGAGGGAAAGAGGTAGCCCGTGAAAGAGGGGGCATGGAAAATAACTTGACAGCAGGAGGCATTCTGGCAGTAAATAGTGGCCAGCCAAAAGCTATGTACATCCTAGATGAACCCCATTTAACGGTAGACTTCATAGGACTTAGGTTAACAATAGAGAGCTTAAGGTGGAGATGAATGGTTTGTTAGCAAGTCCTCTAGAAACTTTTTCCTTAGGGAGGCTGTATGTCAGGTCAGGTTTTAGATGCTAAATACTGAAGGTGACAGAAGGAGGCAAGATTCCTCAGCTGCTTTGTAAGCAATTTTATAAGCTTATGGTCCAAAACTTCAGAAGGCTGTTGCAGACATCGCTTGTTTAGTTTTGTTAAATTTTACCGCAAACTGCAATTCATATTCTTGAGTTTTCAAGCAATCAAACAAAATTGATGGCTGAAGAAATAAAATGAGAACTTCAGATTTCTTTTTTTAAGGTCGTAAATGAAAACCTTTGCACAATATTATGGTTATATGAAATAATTGTTTTGAAAAGTTGAGTGGACCTCTTCATTTCTAGAAAGACTGTTTTGGGTGCTTAGTGCTTCACAGGTGTAACAAAAGCAAACCAAAAGAGGGGAAAGAAGGGAATTTAGCATGAATAAATGTTACTCTGGTATGTTTTCAGTTTCTCACAAAACTTCCAAATTATTAATCAACACTTCTTCCTACCTCAGGTTATATTTTAATTGTTAATAATGACAAATAGCCTGAAAACTTCTTGAAAACCTTTTTTTAGACTATGTACTAAAAAGCAGGTACCAGTCTTGTTTCCGTTGAAAGTACCTTTAAAAGATGGCATTTGAGAGAAAACTGAAACTGGTAGATTTGTTCCCTCATGTTTATAACCATCAGGTGTTGACCCATTTTACCTTGTGTCTTCCAGACTGCAGCTGGCAAGTTAAAGCAAATGATCAATGCTTCTACGAACAGCCCCAGTTTAAGAGAACAATATTTCTGTGCTTCAAAAAAAGCATATATGCAGTAAGTTTTCTTTATCTCAATTACATGCTAATAGTACTTGTCAGGGTGAATACTTTCTTAATCTCAGTAAGATCTTTCCAACCACTGCTGATTAGTGTAAAGCCACAATTAACACTTCCTTAGGATTTCCAACAAAGGTGGGGAAGTATAACTGGTTTTGGGTTTGTGAATGGAAAATCAAGGTATCAAGAGACTTGTTTAAGATGAGATAGAGAATTAGAAGCCAGGTGTCCTCAGTCCAAACTCCAAACAGAGTTTTATCTGCTCAACTACGGCTGTTGCAAATGTCCATGTAGGTTTCATCTTTCATATAAGAAGTCTCAGTGTAGTATTAAGCAATATCCTGATTAAGCTAGACTGGGACAGGCTTAAAAATAGATGTTTGGGAATGTCTAGTAATTTAAACAGTGTCATTCTAAATCCACCTAATTAATATAACAGCGACATTTTTATCTTGTTTATCAAGACAAAAGGTTGAACTTTTTTTTCCTGTTCCTAATGTTTTAACTTTTCAAAGTAATAAAGCTATGGTGCTTGTATGTGGTGCTGGTTCCAAGTGACAGAGGCTTGGACCGCAGGGTTACATGTGGACTGTCCGGCTTTATCTGTGATGCATTAGCTCGTGTGGTTCCCTTGTACCTGCTGAGGTACCTGTCTTGCAGACTTGAGGCACTTTGGATTATCTCATGCATGAGTATGAACCTTTAATAGCAAACTGCTACAACTGGAGCTATTCAAATGGAAATCCTTCATGCTTGGACTAGGTAGGGACTGGCACTCATGAGAGTTAACCTTTGCTGGATCTGACGTTATCCCTCCTGAATAAGTCTAATTAACAGCTCTTTGTATCTGGATTCATTTTTTGTAGTTCGATGCCTGAGACCAATTACATCCCTAATAGTGATACCAAGTATTTAGCAGATAATGTCGAAAGGCATTACAGAGAAGATTGCCTAGGAGGAGGAGAGCACTGAGGTTTCCTCCCCTTCTCTGTGCTCGTCCAGCAGTGCCACGTGCGCTGTGTCATTTACCTGGGGAGAGGCTGTAACCTTTCCACACTGTGACTGTACAGTGCCCTGTAGGTCCTCGGTGTAGCTAAAGCTTCAGTCTGAGATGCTTTTTGGGGTGTGTTAATGTCAGTGAAACAGACCTTTTTTGCCTTCTTTCGTTAAGACGGCAATGCACGTTAAACTGTTGAGGAAAGGTGCAACTCTAACAATAGGAAAGATTTCACAAGCAAAATGTTTTACTTAAAAATATGCATTGTACATTTGTAATGTAAGAAGAATCTGCGGTTGTGAGTGACATTTGGTTTTCTTCAACAGGGAAATGCAATTAAGACATACAAGTACAACCCTATCACTTTTTTACCACTGAATCTGTTTGAACAGTTTAAAAGAGCAGCCAACTTCTATTTCCTTGTTCTTCTCATTTTGCAGGTAAGACAGACAGGGAGAATACTAACTGTGAAGTGAATTTGAGGTGCTAATCTACCGAGCTGAATAATACTTATGGCACAATTCAGTGCTATCCTATCAGGAATTGCAGGGTACCTTGTAAGGGACTGTATCTGAACTGCTACGGAAACTAAGCCCATCTTAACAGAAATCTGGAACAACCTACCCTAGCTTTGTATTACCTAGGATGGGCTAGTTGCAGAGTTCATTAATTTCATGGGGAAAAGGTGTTTCTTTTGGCTCTTACTCTGTAAAACATGATGGCCTTAAGTTCCACTCATGAATCAGAAGTGCCAACAGAAAATATGAGCCACGCCAATTGTTAAAGAGAAGCTGACGCTGAGGTAGGGCAGCACGGTCAAACTCTTCCCCCAAGAGTTTTGTTCATCTTCACAACCTGACTTAAAATTCTCTCTGTGTTGGTTTTCTTTCTTACGTTATAGTCAGGTTACTATTAAATGTCTCTGAATTGAGCTGGATTGATAATCCTGTATTGAACTGATTTTATTTGTCTTTTGTAGTCGATTCCCCAAATAACTACCCTGTCATGGTATACAACACTGGTGCCTTTGCTCTTGGTGCTGGGAATAACTGCAGTCAAAGACCTAGTGGATGACATTGTAAGAAACATGTTTTGTTAATATGAAAAGCAAAAGAAAACCGGGTAGTTAATTTCTTTAATTGTGATACACAATAGGGAGTACATTCTCTACTCCTGGTTTTCAGGCTCGTCACAGGATGGACAACGAGGTTAATAATAGGACATGCGAAGTCATCAGGGATGGAAGGTTTGTACTGTTTGCTTCTTAACTTTGTAAGTAATGTTTGTTGCCTTGTTACTAAATTTCATCACAGATCTTAAACCATAGATGATAGGGAAAGTTCAACTTTTTGTTTTCTACCATCTGTGTGAAAACCTAATTGAAAATGGAAGAGAATTGCCCAAAGGAGTAAGTTAAACTTAATTCTGTGGCATTAAATCTGTGCTAAGAGCAACTTCTTTGGAGAGAAGGACAGAAATTCATATATAGGTGAAGAGGGAAGAGAAGAGGTAGGCTGACTTCTAAGTTATAAACCCCCAACTAAATTGCAGCTTCCAGAAAGAAAAAACACACCTTACCAAGATGTAATGTTGTTGTACTAAGGAAAGTTCAATATTTCAGGATTTATAGAGTGCATAGTGTTCTAGATAAATAGTAATAATTATTAAACTATCTTGATATTAGGTTCAAAAACACAAAATGGAAAGATATTAAAGTTGGTGATATCATTCGTCTGAAGAAAAATACTTTCGTTCCTGTAAGTGCTTTAAATATATTTATGTTTCTACAGAGTTCTGTACGAATCTTGACTTGGATTTATTTGATGCTTGCTTATTTGTTTTTCTAGGCTGATATTTTGCTGCTATCCAGCTCAGAACCAAACAGCCTCTGCTATGTAGAGACAGCTGAACTAGATGGGTAAGGCTCTATTTAAGGATTTCTTGGATTTAATTTTGGCTTACTGGTAAAAGAGCAAGAAGTGTGTATTTCAGCATCTACTTGTCACTTGTTAAGCCACACCTGGAAAACTCTGTCGAGTTTTTGATTCCCACAATTCAAGGATCATTAAAAATTGGTGAGGGTCCACTGGAGTGCCACAAAGATGTCTGAAGTGTTGGAGAACATGACATATGAAGAAAGGGTGAAGGACTTGAATTTATTCAGCCTGGAGAAGAGAAGGGTGATTTAATCAGTCTTCCAGTATCTCCAAGATAGTTACAGAGAAGATAACTCTCTTCACAAGGATGCACGTTGACAGGACAAGAAGCAATGGATACAAGTAGCTCCAGAGGAAATTCTGTCTGCGTTCAAGAATAATTGTTCTCACGGTGGATAATTTTTACCACTGGAATAGGTTGCCCAGCGAAGGGGTGGAATTTCTCTCACTGGAAACAGTCAAGCCTTGGCTTGACAGGGCCCTGGATAACCTCATCTAAGGTCCTGCTTCCAACGGGAGGTTGGACTGTTGATGACCAGAGGTCTCTTCCAATCTGGACTTTGCTGTGATTTTAAACTTTTCTTATTACCTGTCAGTGGGAAAACAAAAATACATATTTTTCTGTAGAAGTTTTTCATAGAAACTGCTTACATAGCATAAATCTTACTGTCTCTGTCACGTTGCTTTGTAAATGTTGTTTTAGTTCATATTGTCAGAAGAGCTAGTGCTGAATTCCTTTAGAAAAGTCTGTAAGGATACAGACTTCACCTAATGAGGTGAAATGTTAGTTTTTCTGAATGAGCAGTGCACTCCTCACTCAGCCTTTAGTTATCTTAAAAATGGTAACTTACAACATCATGCAAAACAAGGATCTGTTTGTGCTGTGAAAGGTTTGTTCTCTATTGGAGCTTTTAACAGTATCAGTTATTAAATATTGCTTTCAAATAACCATTACTTCAAACTTAATTATTGCATTAGTAAAACAATGATTCTGAGAAGCTTCACTCATGTACAGTGAGCAGAGGTAAAGGAGTGAGGCTTCATTTGAGGAGAAAAGCAGCCAGTGTAAGAACTAGTCACAAGGTTCATGAATGCTTCATATCCATGCAAATGTGTGGCTTTGCCATTGCTTCAAAGTAGGAGGTTGGTACCTATGGCATATTGATTTGCTTAATTTAATTTTGTTCAAACTTCTTTCCTATATCCATGTTTTTAATAAAATGACCTTTTTATCCTTCCTTCTTAGTGAGACAAACTTAAAATTCAAAATGGCACTCGAGGTAACACACAGATATCTTCAAGAAGAAAGTGCGATGGCAGACTTTAATGGTTTGTACAGTTATATTCTAACAACTATTCCAATGTTGCTCAAACAGTTCACAGTACAACTAAATAAATCATGGGGGGGGGGGTGGAAGCGTTGCCAACGGTGCTTGTGATTCTGGAGTGAGTGGCTTCCTGGCTGTTGTCACAAGGCAGTGCAAGCAAGTTGCACAAAGGAAACTGTGCTGCTGAGCAAAATACAGTCTGTCTGAAGATGAGACCTCTGCCATGAATGAGCTACGGCACACTGAGTAGAGATGATGGGGCCCTCTGAGTGTTTGCCTGCCTGTTTTCTTTGGAAAAAAGTATGTTTGCTGTTGGAATTGGATCTGGAAGATATCTTCTATTGTCCTTTTAATATTTATCATTATGATCTAGCCGCTTTCTGTGCGTGTTGTGGAATCTTGAAGGGCAGGAATCCCTTCTTACTGAGATCTGACACAGTTTTATCTCAAACTGAATTTTTTAGCAATCCTAAAATTGCAAATGCTTTTAAAAAAAAAAAAGACAAAAGACTTACAAAAGAGTGACATGGAGAATTAAGCAAGTAGGGACTGTTCCTGGTTTCCTCCATGAGAACTGAGGAACATGAAGTGAAAAGAGCAACTGACAAATTCAAAAGAAACAGAAGGGAGACGCTTTTTCACACAATACGTAGTTAAGGTAAAATTTACAGTTTGCCAAAGGATCTTGTGGATGTAAAAATTTGTGCTTTCAAAGAATGTCTCTTGAGCAAATTTATATGGAAGGAGAGCCTGCCCACAAAGACATTGGCTCTGGTTCAGGAGATCTGTCGGCTGCAACTTGCTCTGAGACTGTGAAAGCATTTGTGGCCTGCACCTGTAACTGTACTCTTCCTTGCACATCCACCAGTCTTGACGAGAGACAGGGTTCAGGGGTAGAGACAGCCGTGTTTTGGCCTGAACCTGCCATTCTGTGCTCCTCTGTAGCAATCAGCAGTTAGGCTGACATTTATGTTTGTTTATTTGTTTATTTCTGAAACAAGTTTTGATAACAACAAGTGCAACATGAACCAAAATTTTAGGATGAGCTCAGTTTTGGGGAGGGAAATGCAAATATATAGCATCAAGTGCCAGTCATAAAGTAGGCAGTGTGAGTAGGGCAAGTACTAAGAGCCAAAGTAAAATGTCACTTTTTCAGCTGTAATATTCAGGTATCTGCGCAGTGTAGCAATGCACAGTGGCAGTCTGTATCTGCAGCAATGTATTGCATGAAGGTTGTCTTCCCCTTGTGGGATCATTGCTAGTAAGTCTTCAATGGCAGAATGAACTGAATGCTACGTTCATGCTAGAGCATACGATCCAGAGACACACGCTGTTGTAGGCAGGCATTCACTAAAACTTGAGAAATATTAAAAGAAAAGGTGAACAAAAAGTGCCCTGTTTGGCAGTAAAAGCTGTGTGTACTGGTCTTGGTGCAGAAGTGAATTCTTTCTGCTATTTCAATCTAGAAAGCAAAATACCAGCCTAAGATACCATATTTAAAATATCAGCAATACAGCACTGAATATTTGTACACCTTTAAATTCAAAGAAATTGGTTATTCAGAACACTCGTTTTCTCAAAAAAACAACCTCATGAAGTAAAACTACTTCTATGGTGGGTACAAATCAATGCATTTTTATTTAACTGTTGTATATTAAACGTCTTCTCCAAATTTTTTAGGTCTAATTGAATGTGAAGAACCTAATAACCGACTGGATAAGTTTGCAGGAACGTTATTCTGGAGAAACATGAGTTATTCACTGGATGCTGATAAGATTTTATTACGCGGATGTAAAATCAGGAATACAGACTTCTGCCATGGAGTGGTCATATTTGCAGGTATTTATAAATTGAACATGTGTAATATTTACCGCCTAAAAGCATGCCCTGTAGAGTGAAATGCCATCTTTATCTTACAAACATTGACTGTATTTTATGTCCCAGTTTTGTAAAATAGTAATACTAGCACTTGTTTGTGTATTGTATCTTTCCTTTTTTTTCCCTTTATTTTTAGGTGCTGATACAAAAATAATGAAAAATAGTGGAAAGACAAGATTTAAAAGGACAAAAATTGACTCCCTTATGAATTACATGGTTTATACTGTAAGCCTTTTTGTTGAAAATTTAGATGCTTGAGTTTATTTTAAAGTGAATAGAGTGAATGCAAATTTAGGAAACTTTTTTTTTTATTTTGGTGTAATAAGTTTGTTTCCACTTTGTTTGGACCTGATGAGTTGGGATGAAGTAGGAGGGAACCTAAAAAGGTGCCTCGCTGTTGGTGCAATCTGTGACCCTAAACTGCAGGTGTAGGGCAGCCTATGTGCTGCAGAAAAATGCTTCAGACCCAGTGTTGCAGGTGATTCTGTTTGTCTACACTAAACTGTTGGACAGAGACCTGAGGACCCTGGTCCAGAGGGCCGTTCAGCCCGAAATGTTCAACACCCGTGGTTTTTGTCCTTGGTCAGCACCCATGGGCTGTGTGTATGAGGAATACCTGGTGTCCTACAACCCGCACTCTACTGAGTGTGATTCCCTGGGATGGGGAAAGAGGAGAGAGGAGCTGGCCTGTTGGCAAGCAGAGGCACTTAACTCAGCACAGCTGCGGTTCTGCCCCTGCTCCGAGCAGGTTCATGTACCCTATTCGCTGCCTCCTTAATTAAATGTGAAAACACAAAAATGATGCTTGGGGAACAGCCTAAAATGACAACCCAGGTTATTTGAAGAGACCGTTTTGTGGGAAAGGTTTGCTCCCCTTCTTCTTACTTACAAATACATGTAATATTCTACTTTGAACATGGAGATTTGGGATTTAAGTTGAGGAAATGTTTCTGAAATGTCACAGGCCTCTCTGTACACTGTAGATTTTTGTCGTCCTCATCCTGCTGTCGGCTGGCCTTGCCATTGGACACACTTACTGGGAGCAGCAGATTGGCAACTTGTCTTGGTACCTCTACGATGCACAAGACCTCAGTCCTCCGTATCGTGGCTTTCTTAACTTTTGGGGATATATCATTGTTCTGAACACCATGGTTCCCATCTCCCTCTATGTGAGGTGGGTAAATACCTTGGCCTTTAATGGCGGAACTGGTGATAAGGTTGAATTACTGAACTTACGGATTAGTGGTGAATGGACTTAATTTCCCGTTGGTGGTAACAAATGCAGCTTCATGTTGGAGGGGAAAGCATACTAATTCTCTGTCTTACTGAAAAGACATTGGATACATCATGCTCTTCACTGAGATTTTACAAGAAACTGATCTGTATTGCTTTCATATAAAATCATCACTCAAGGATCTTTGACTCAGAATTTAAAGATATCAAGCTTTTCTTACAGTATTAAGCATATCTGCTTTATACTTTGACTAAGGAAAAAATTCTCCCAAGCAATTGGAGACTGCTAGTATTTAACTTCTCAGTCTAGTTCTGCAGTCACAGTGCATGAAGGAAACTACTTGAGAAAAAAAAAAAAAAAAGAAGGAAAAATCATATTTTCCAGATTTACTCTCGAAAGAGAGGCCTTACTGCTCCATGAAGTATGAATAATTTTGCCTTTGACAAACCTGTCTGTAACATGTTTGAAGTCGTCCAGCCTCCTACCTGCTCTTCTCAAATTGGACTTAAAATGCTATTCCCAAGTGGGATTTCTGTTTGTTACGGGAGCAGCACCATCGACACTTTTGGCTTGATAAGGCCGTAGAGGCTTTTCCCCAGTTACTGCGGTGTTGTTGAAGCGGAGCTGTGTGGTCCAACATCAGTTTGAGTGGCCTGTATAGGGGTGATGGTGCTCTGTAATGTGCTGGTAAATGTAATGGTTTTGTCTTAAGCTCCTGGGCTATATAAGCAATTTGAGTCCTGGAAAACAGTGAGAGTCATCTGGATCTGATAATATGTCATTATTTTGAAATGTGAGATGCAGCTCAGAGTGAGAAAATTCATTTTATTTCATTTAGCGTTGAAGTGATCCGTTTGGGCCAAAGCTATTTTATAAACTGGGACCTGCAAATGTATTACCCTGAGAAGGACACGGCTGCAAAGGCCAGAACCACCACGCTGAACGAGCAGCTGGGGCAGATCCACTACATCTTCTCTGATAAGACGGGAACGCTTACACAAAACATCATGACATTTAAAAAATGTTGCATAAACGGCCAAAGATACGGTAAGTCTGTGCCACACTGCCGCGCCCTGTAGTGAAAACCATGGCTAGCCCAGGAGCTCCGACTTGTGACAGGAGCACGGAGGGAAAACCCTGCAAGTCCCGGTATAGCACAGCTGGCAGCCTCTGACCAGTCTATACAAATGAGTAGGAATTTTACTGCTTGTTTGAAATCAGGTGCATACAAGATACAAGTCGTCTTAGTTTCAACTGAACTTCCACGATTTAGCCCTGGGATTGAGTAAAGCTCCAGTAAAATTGAATTGCTGGGGTTTTCTCACTGTTTTTCCCTCTAAAAAGGGTAAACTGATGGACCTGAGTGGAAACTTCCCAGTCGAAAGGCCAGAAATGAGTAATTTAGAGAATGCTTTACTTTTGGTAGAAACACTTCAGGGACAAAATTAATCTAGAAACAAATAAGAAAATTTAATAAGAACAGCAGTTTTTATTTTCAGTGTTAGTTACTTCCATTTCTAATCTTGTCGATTTCAGTATTAGGGTACGCAGCATATGTGCTCCAAAACTATTGTTTGGTTGGTTCAAATAACGAAGAACACAGTGTGCTAACGCCATGTGCTTTTTAAGCATCCTACCTCTGAAGAGAGATGAGGAATTTCTGACAGTGAAAGCTGTGTTAAGCCAATGTAGATGTTTTATGACAATTCCACCGCATGCTTTTTTTCCTTACATTTGCTTTGGTGTCATTAGTATACAAAGGTACTGCGGCTGTGAAAGAACTTGCATTTTTTAAATCTGAGCTATTCTAGTGCAGTAGATATTCTGTGTATTTCTTACGTTGTGAATGAGTTGTAAAAACTTTGTTATTCTGTCCTGTGCCTTCTAACTGATGGTGCTTGCATTGCAGGAGACTGCCGGGATAGAGCAGGGAAGCTTCAGAGCCACCCAGAGGTAGGTTGGTCTGATCTGGCGCTGAAGTCCCTATGGTCCGTAGAACAGGGAGCGTTCCCTTGCCAAAGTATGAAGAGATGCAGGCAGGCACAAAGCAATTGCACGTGAGAGCTCAAACTCTCTCTTCTTCTGTTTTCTAAGCAGCAAGTGGATTTCAGCTGGAACATGTACGCAGATGAAAAGTTCTTGTTTTATGACCACTATCTGATAGGGCAAATAAAATCTGGAAAGGAGCCAGAAATTCAAAAGTTCTTTTTTCTGCTTGCTATTTGTCACACAGTCATGGTTGACACTTCTGATGGTGAGTATGTTTGGTTTTGGGTTTTTTTTTTGTGTAAGGGGAAACAATAATTCAAGTCCAGTTGCACAAGGGAGAGGTCCAAAACTAATGCCAATCCCGTAAGTGAGAAGGGGTGCTAGGCTGCTCTTTTAATTAAACAAAAGCAAGAGCTGGTGCTATCCCTGCGCTGAACTTATCTGACCCTTTATGGAAGGAGGATTGTCTTTATGACAGTTACAGTTGTGGCAAATGCGCATCTTTAACAGCAGCAGATTTAGAAAGGTAGGGGAACAGTTTAGGGTCTTGTGTTTTCATGTTATAGTCTTCTCTCTGTTCAAATACATCTTTAAAATCTCAAAAGCATAAACCTCAAATAAAATTATAATGACACTAGCATAGTCTCTGGTTCCACGTACATATGCAAAAGTACACACACATTTGGACACTTGTTTTCAGTGTGGAAAAAAGAAGTGTTTTCAGCATGAGGGTTTCGTGCTCTTACTCCTTGAAGCACAGCCCCTTGATGTATACAAATCATGTATGTCTGTCCTAAGAGTATTGGCAGCAAATAACCAAAATGAATAACAAAAACGTGACAGAAACTAAATTTAGAGGTGAACAGCTATTGAAGAATTCATGAATGTGAAAAATAAGGTTAGAAGATTCAGTTAAAACATTGAAGAGTAATACTGCTTTACTCCTATCTTTGCGAGATCTTTGTGAACCCAGCAGTCTCCTGTCCTTTCTTGCTTTTCTTACTAATGTTTTTGGGATGTTTCCACTACATTGTATTGGTGTCTGTGGCCAAGGATTTGTCTTTTGGAGCTTCCCTTGAAAATGCTTAAATGAATGTATTGAGAAATTAAGGTATTTAAGTTATATTTGTTTTGAGACAGAGAAGTTACAGTTCTTGCTTCTATACCTGGAGGGAAGAGGGTTCAGTGACTTATCCTGTTTGGAAAGTACACGTAATAAAAAGGAGGGGGTCCCTAGTCCCTCTCCTCTGTGTGCACTGCTATCGGGTGCTGCAGCAGTGTATTAGACGTCACTTCAGAAAAGGAAAGGATGTGGCGTTGCGTGTCCAGCTCTCAAGTACTCTAAAGAATGGGTGTGAATTTTTTGGCTGTGGTGTCCAAGTGCCCCTGTAATGCTCAGGTATATCCTGGCTTTCTCTTCTTTTCACTGTTTCAATGATACAGGTCAGCTCAATTACCAAGCAGCTTCCCCAGATGAAGGGGCCCTGGTAACGGCGGCCAGAAACTTTGGCTATGTTTTTCTTTCACGAACACAAAATACCATCACTATAAGTGAAATGGGGATTGTAAGAACTTACGATGTCCTTGCTATCTTGGATTTCAACAGCGATAGAAAACGGATGTCTGTCATTGGTAAGCTGATTACAACCAACCTTTATAGAAAAGGTCACTTGTATTTCATAGGTGAAGTAGTATGTGCAAGGGGGGTTGAAGGCAAGAATTACGGCTGTGTAACACATAGTCCTATGATAGATTTTAATCCACATAGCTCTGTATAGCAAAAGAGAGGCTTTGTAATGAGGTGCAAATGTGTCCACTAGACAGTCCTGGTGTTCAGACGTGGCCTCTGCTGAAGACAATCTTAGGTCTCTTTAGCAGAAGCTTGCAGAAATGCTGCAAAGATGATTTATTCCCCTTTTTCCCCAGAGAACAAACAAGTTGTATGTTCCTCTAGCTATTGGAACACTAGGTATGCAGGCTGAGGTATAAATAGCTCTTTAGTTTTCATTTCAACTATCTTTGAAGAAGTCAGTCTTGAATCAGTTAGAGATGTGTTGTTTTTAAGGCTATAACTATGGTGCA
This sequence comes from Ciconia boyciana, assembly GCF_034638445.1. Lineage (NCBI taxonomy): Eukaryota > Metazoa > Chordata > Aves > Ciconiiformes > Ciconiidae > Ciconia > Ciconia boyciana. The sequence continues at coordinate 25,892,316 of NC_132937.1, forward strand.
TCGTATCTCTAGTGTACGTGTCTGCCCAGCTCTTATGGGCAAGTGAGGTGTTAATACTCTATGAACCCTTATCAAAAACATAATCCTTGGGAGTTTATCCTCTCCTGTCATGAAAGAGACGAGGAAATGCACTTGTCAACAAAGTTACTTAATTGAACAATATTAGCTATGATGAAGAAGAAACATGATCTTGCAGGTTTGGTACTTAACAGCAATAGACTGAAAAATCTAATCTGAAACTATTCCGTTATTTAAATGTACTCTAACATTTTGTCCAACCTCTCATATTTTACTCCACAGTAAGAGAACCAGGTGGAAATATCAGGCTATATTGTAAAGGGGCTGATACAGTAATTTATGAACGGTTGCACCCAAGGAATCTAAAGAGAGAAGCTACAGAAGAAGCACTAGATGTACGTTTGTATTTTATATGCTGTTTTTAAATTAAAAATTGTTTATTTCTGACTATAATCTAATTTTATTAATTTCCTTTTCCTAAGCTATTAAATGCAGACCTGTAACTGGTTCTGCAAGTCATCCCAAACCTGAGAAATAATCAAAGCAATAGAAGTTTTCATGCATGTTCTTAAAAATGCATTAATTGTCTTTTAATGAGAAGTGAACTTAAATTTTGTTTACATGCTTTTTTTTCATGATTATCAGTATTCCAGGTCACTGCACTCTGTTCTGTTTGTCACCTCTTCAGTCTTTCAGTTCAGACTGCCCTGTCAGCTATAATTTCTTCTTTGGCGTTTCTGAAATACCCAGGACTAACTGCACAATCAGATTTGTTTTATCAGACTTACCAAATGCTTATGATCTTAACTCTCGTGTTTGGTTTGCAAATGAAGAGTTTTGTTTTGTGGATATGTTTTTTTAATTATTTTTTCAGATTTTTGCAAATGAAACTCTTAGGACACTCTGCCTGTGCTATAGAGACATTAGCCATGATGAATTTGAAGCATGGAATAAAAAGTTTGTGGAGGCCAGTGTAGCTACAACTAATCGTGATGAAGCTCTGGACAAAGTATATGAGGAAATAGAAAAAAACTTGATTGTAAGTCAAGCTTTAAATTTTTAGCGTACTTTTATTCTTATATAAGAAGAAACAGATATTTTTGAAAATAAATTATCCTTGTTTATTAGGACATTTTGATTTAGATCTTTTCAGTATTTTACTGGCTTTAGAGCCACACCAAATTTTAGAGTTTAACAGAATGAAGGGAAATGTATTTTAGTACATTTATTTCAGTGTGGTCATTTCTATATGCAAGAGTGTGTCTTTACTGAATTCTTAGCTTGAGCTGTACCTTGGCTTGAAGACATATCTAGAATAGTTTAATTCTCTACTGAAAATAAATCCATTTTCTATACATGTTTATCCTACTAAATACTTGTATTTCACATATCTTCCAGCTGCTTGGTGCGACAGCTATTGAAGACAAACTACAGGATGGAGTTCCAGAAACTATTTCCAGACTTTCAAAAGCAGACATTAAAATCTGGGTGCTTACTGGTGACAAAAAAGGTGGGTTTACTTACAGCCAAAGAGCTAGTAAAAACAGGATAAGGGCTAGAAGATAAACTGGGACAAATGCAGACTAGAAATAAGGCATATCTTTCTAGAAAAGTTTAGTATGAAAGTCCATTTAAATCAAAACTGGAGGAATTTCTACAACGTGCAGAATTTCATCCCAGCTGTTCCCAGTCTGGAGTTGCTGCATGGGCTTCTGTGTAACTTCTGTTACACAGATTAGCCTAGATGCCCGATTTTGTGACTGTCTTCTATAGGGAAATACCCAGCTACTGCTTTTCCCAATGCAAAGCAAATGCGGGACAACTTGCTTTTAACATCAGGCTTGCTTGTCTCCGAGGGCAGGTACCACAACTTGCCTTTTTACAGTGAAAATTTACTTTTCAAAGAATCACAAGTGCTGCTGACAGAGACTGATTTGCTTTTCTTTTGGTAGTTGCTAGTCTTCAGTCCAGCAACACATTTTGTTAAGTCAGTTCAAAAACTGGTATTAAATTTGTAAGTAAGAATGGCTGTACTGCAGCCTAGATGGAGGTGCCGCCAGACCAGCATCTCTCTGATGCTGGCAACAGCCTTGGTTCAAGGAATCCAGGGTAAGGACAGGGCAAGATAGCGTGGCATACCCTGTGGTTGATTCTTGCAATGCCTTTGGTGTAATGGCGCTCTGACATGGAGAGAGCATCTCCACCATCAAGTTAAATAGGCCCTGCTAGATCTTTCTTCTATGAATTGGCTGATAGACTTTTCCAGGTCACTAACAGTTCTTGCATTCAAAACATCTTGTGACAACACATTCCACCACAGTAATGTACATTTCATAGGAAATGTTGCATAGGAAATAAAATTCCCTGTTGTTGACTTTAAATCCATTGCCCACGGTACCTTCATTGCCACACAGTTGTTGTACGACAAATAATTAACAAGCATTCCCCCAGATTGTCTGTGCTATGTATGGTTTTTTTCCTGTTCATCCACCCTGTGGTAATGAAAAGAAACTTCTCATACTAAAACATAACTTCAAAAATTACTTAAAAGGACTTCAGGTACTTCTGGCTGCTCTCAACATTTACTCATGACAGAACTTTAAGTAAGTACTTTCCTCTCTTTTATTGTAGAAACTGCTGAAAATATTGGATTTTCTTGTGAACTCTTAACAGATGAAACAAAAATCTGCTATGGAGAAGATATCAGGCAAGTGAAAAGCACAAAGGATTTCTTTTGTGGGAATCAGAAATGTTCCATTTTTAAAATTAATCCAGCAGTGACATTGGTTTATCCCACAGTGACCCTTCAATGACTGAACAGTATTTCTTGGCAGTTGTTCAGCTGTACATTGTCTGTTTCTCTGCTTTTTATGGAATTGTAATTTTACAAGGCAGCCTCTTAATTGTGGGTAGAGGTGGTGATATCCTATTTGCAGGAGGTTATACATTTAGGTCAACAACTGTTGACATTAAATTTGTCCTGTAGTTCAGACAAGTCTGGAGCCCACCTGGAGCAGGCTAAGCAGGTCTCTCCCTAGTCCAAATCTTGAGTAGTTGCCAGGTTTTGCTCTTGCTACCTGTCCCTGAACTCCAGCATTACCCCAGCTGGTCTTTCACCCTATCCCATGCTCCTGTACGCAGTACAGACCTACGTTATAAAAACACAATGGATCACAAGGTATTCAGCACTTAGTTATAAAGAATTTGTCAAAATGGTTAGACGCAAGGAAAAACAACATGGGGCTGGGAGAACTAGGGCCTTGCAACAATGTCACAACTATTTTTGACTCGTTTTTCCAAATTTTTCCTTATTTGCAAAACAGCAAGGATATCAAAACAGTGTGAGCCTCTTTTCGCTGTTGCTCTAGCACTGCTTAGAACATCACCTAATATATGGCAAAAAAAGTCCTTGCAGCATGTATTGCTTTTCTTTCTTGCAGATTTTCAGTTTGGAACTGATCTAGCTTAAACTTTATCCTTGATTTTTCTGTAATAGTGTCCACCTCTCTTTCCAGTGCTCTTCTTCAAACTAGGTTGGAAAACCAGAGGAACAGAGCTGGATTAAGTACACATTCCTCTCTAAGAATGAATGAGCCCTTCTTCCAGGGTAGTAGAGATCGTGCTTTAATAATCACTGGTTCCTGGTTGGTACGTAGAAAAGATACTCTCCTCTGTATTTGAGATTTTGGGGGTACCACCAAGTCACAGTGTCCTTCACTGAGGACTGTTCATTTGTCTGCTTTGCTAAGCCAATCAATGAAAATTCTTTGGCCATTGTGCCACCAGTTGAACACATCTGCTTGATATTTATGTTCAGAAACATTTTTGGTTTCGAAGGTTGAAAACGGTGCTCAGTAAAACAAGGAGTGTCTTGGGCCTTTCAAATCACCCTGGTAGCTGCCATCAAAGTAAAGCCAAGCCCCTGCAAAAGCATAGTCTGATTTTCTGCATGTTTATTCTTCATGGGGATTCTGGTCTAATGGGGAAAAAAATGAGAGAGAGAGACTGCCAGCGCTACAGAATGCGTGGCTTCGGTATAGGCACAGAAATCATGCTTGAAATGAGAGATGGGCGTGAAAGGGTAGAAACAAAAGACGAGTTTCCTGCTCAGTCCTGCAATATAGTGCTCTCACAGGAGCTTAGAAAGCAGAAAAGAGCTTTTAGCAGAGAGGTAACTAGCAGTAATTCAGTAACTATTACCTGCCCTGTTGGCAGGCTGCTCTTACAGACACCTGTAAAGGAGAAAGTCCAGTGAACAGCTAAGGACCATCTGCCACCTTTCAGCGTTCCAGCCCTAAACCTTTATTTTGTATAAAGAAATGTACCTCTGTGTATAAGGCATAGGAAGCAGGCTGGGGATGCCTAAAGTAATCTAGCAGGAGCATCAGATAAAACTGTAGGTCTCTCTTACCCCCTGCTCCAGCTGAACTGCCCCAGAGCTAACCCGGATATTTACAGGACACTTCCACAGGTGTTGGGCATGGTCGTGCTTCCGTTAGGAGATGGGGAAATAGGAGAGAGGGAAGTTTAAATACCAGAATGTTTTCAAAAGTGAATTAGTTCCCATCAGAAGAAATATTCCTTTGAACTCTGCAAGAAGCGCTGTGACACTAAACACAAGCATTTAACTTTTGTTAACCCCACCAAGTCCATTCTTTTCATTGTTTCCGTAGCTCTTTGTTCACTCCTCTGCACGACCATTTCATTAAAATGCTATAAATGGCTGATGGGAGCATAATGAAGTTGCGTGTTGTATAGGCAGTACTTGGAGTGCGATTTGAAATAGTGTAGATGGAAACATAAAATATTTTTGTTACACAGAATGAAATCCTGCTAGAGAAGAAAAAGAAGAAAAAGAAACTTAAACTGAAATTCCCCAGAACAGCAGAAGAAGAAAAAAAGCAAATTGAGAAGAAAAGAAGGGCTGAAGCTTACAAAGAACAGCAGCAGAAGAACTTTGTTGATTTGGCCTGCGAATGCAGGGCTGTGATCTGCTGTCGAGTGACTCCAAAGCAGAAAGCCATGGTGGTCGAGCTTGTGAAGAAATACAAGAAAGCTATTACTCTGGCTATTGGGGACGGTGCCAATGATGTGAACATGATTAAAAGTAAGGCAGCTGTAAAACTTCTCTCAGTAGCAAAGATCTCTTCTGGGCCTTCTTCTGCAGTCTCTTCACTATTACTCTTTGTTCAGAAGACTCTACCATCTATTTCATTACCCACGTTAACATCACTTGGGTTTTGTTAGCTTCTGTGCCTGTGCTTTCCCTTTTTGCGGAAGCCCTTTATGAAATGGTTAGTGGTTTTTGCTGATGTATTTTAGCTTTTTCTGTAGACATTCCCTGAGAAGGGACTTGAATTACATCTGTTATCACGTTGTGGGTTACAAAAGTGTAATATAAAGAAAAAAGCAATAGCTTAGCTGCCCCTTGCTTGGAGACATTAGCCGTGCTGTATTGCAACTGGCACTCTTTGAACCGCTTCCTGAGAAATCCCACTGAGAAAGAAATTTCTGGGATATGGTTTATGTTAGGAGTGTATTTGTGAACTGCCTGGCCAGTTTGTTCAGGGGTTTGCTTGCTTTGTCTCATCACTTAGTTCTCCCTTGGTCAAACCTCCCAGCGTCCATTCTGATGGAACAAGCACTGAAAGAGAATCCAAGCAACGGTGGAGACATGAGCAGTAAATAGCAGGCCAAGGAAGGGCTTATGCACTGTTGTGTTAGTCTTTAATGTGGCCTTTGTGCTGTATACAGAAATAAAATGAGGCAGGAGAACCTGAAGCAGGGAATAGGAACTGGTAGAAGATTTGCCCTTGGTCGTGTTGTTCCTCTCCCTTTGTTCAACGAAACGTGTGGTATTTGTTTCATTAACTTAGCTGCCCACATTGGAGTTGGAATCAGTGGCCAAGAAGGGATGCAAGCCGTCATGTCAAGTGACTACTCTTTTGGGCAATTCCGCTACCTCCAAAGACTGCTGCTGGTCCACGGACGATGGTCGTACATCAGGATGTGCAAGTTTCTAAGATATTTTTTCTACAAAAACTTTGCTTTTACACTAGTCCACATCTGGTTTTCATTCTTTAATGGCTTTTCTGCCCAGGTAAGAAGGCATGCTCATGTGTAATATTAACAAGCAGATCTTCCTTTTTGTCAGTGCAGAATAGCAAAGGCTTAACCTGGGAAGTGAGTGGAACCTGACGTTATCATCAACAATTTCTGCAGGAGAATAGGTGATAACTATTAAGCTAGTTAGTTACAAGCTAAGCAGTTGGTTATGATTTTGGAACACTGAAGTCAGTATCGTGATTGTGCAGGGAGGAGGGGAGGAAGAGATTGTTATATGGTGGTTTGGGAAACCTTTCCCAACCCTGCTACTTAAGAGATTCCTAAGTGAAGTGAGACGGTGCGTGTATCTATCAGAAGGAAACCAAACTTGAATTTTTTTTATCTTGAACTGCTGGCTAGAATGGCTCGAAATATGCTTCTTGTAACTGGCAGCGTTTGAAGTTCACATAGTGTTGAAAGGTGGTGTTGAAAGGACTTTAAGAGTTGACATGCATCTCCATGGGCATAACCAAAAGATAGGCAGATGTCCTTGCATGGCCCAGCACCCAGGGTCAGGGCCGTAGTCACAGACAAGCAGCCCTGCCTGAGGTTAATGCTGTTTGCTGTGATGGAAACTGTGGATGCCTGGGACAGAGCAAAAAAAGAACATAAAAAGAAACCAGGGTTCCCAGACTTGTATGTGAGATGCCAAGTGCTCATCATGGTCACAAGTGCAGCTATACACCAGACAGACACTAGCGTGAGGTGTTCGGTTTTGATAGTGTTCCAGGTCAGGTAACCCTGATGGTTTGTAAGGAGTGGGGCAGCTTAATACAGGCTAAAAATAGTTTCAACAGAGCTTTGAGCTAAGGTGCTGCTTGCCTTTTGGGTAGACACTGAGACAGGTAATGTAATGCTATAGGAGAGCACATGTGAATTTTCTCAGGAACTGGAAAGAAAAGGTGTGATCAAAAAGAAATCCTTAACTACTGAAATTCCTCCTCTTCTTGCAGACAGCATATGAAGACTGGTTCATCACGCTGTACAATGTATTGTATTCGAGTCTCCCGGTTCTGCTAGTTGGCTTGCTTGACCAGGTATTCTCCGTGGTGTTAACAACAGATGAATCCAAAGGCATCTAACATCAAGTCTTTAATTACACTGAAACTGCTTGCTTTGTTTTATATACAAGGCATGTTGGGGGTTTTGTTTGGTCTTTTGATTTTTAAAAATGTATTCCTCTTCCCCGTGTGTGAGGTAACAAGAGACAATAAGCAGAGAGTTACTGAAATAGCCAAAGTTAATCGGGTCAGAGGTCTTCAGTGCTAATAACGTTTGCTAAAAATATTTCTAAGTGCTTGCTATTCCACACAGCACAGCAAAAGGCGGCTTTGTTAACGAAAAAGATATTCCTTGCTTACCCTTCTGAGCTGAAGATGTAGGGACTGCACAATTTAAAATGACTGTATTTCAGAGAAAGTCTTGGTGTGTAGCATTTGTTTCAAGTCAGTGGGACAAGTGCTTTTGGCCTTCTCCACGTGTTTTTCCATACAAGGCTTACCTGCTGATTAGGCAAATCAGTGTTTCTGCTTTCTTTTGTGAGAAAAGCTAAGAAATAAATTCAGTACCAAATTAAGCTCTCACTTGAGTATTTGTTAGAGACTTAAAGTCAGGACATGCAGTGATAGCCCCCATCTTCTGCTTATTCACCGTGTAGGGAAAGGACTCCAACACAACACGTAGCTGTAAAGAGCTGTGCAACTGTGGACGTTCTTGTCTTTGCAAATAATGGGCTAAAAACTTAGAAGCCTGGAAACGGGATATGTGATAGCTTTGTGAGAGATGTCCTCCCGACTTGGTTCTTCCTAGTTGCATGCATTACTCTGTGCAAACTCCTGCTGCCCACACTGCTATTTGAAAAGGAGAAGAAATCTGCCATTTCCTTTGGGACATTGTATAGTTGAGCTTCTTACTCGTCAGTGCTCACACTGAGAACAAGAAATTGCAGCAACTTTTTTTTTTCTTTTCCCCCTTTATTAAGGATGTGAGCGACAAACTGAGTCTTCGGTTCCCTACACTATATGTTTTGGGACAGAAAGATTTACTTTTTAACTACAAGAAATTCTTTTTAAGTTTGCTTCATGGAGTTATAACTTCATTGATAATCTTCTTCATACCATATGGAGCTTACCTTAAAACTATGGGACAAGATGGAGAAGCACCTTCAGATTATCAGTCATTTGCTGTGACAGCAGCATCTTCTCTTATATTTGTCGTCAACTTTCAGGCAAGTAAGCTTAGTTTCCTGATCCTGGTTGCTCTGAAAACACTTTCTGGTCATGTTTCTAAATTTGTCTACTAAAAACGTAACGATATGCAAAAAGCTTCCCCTTTTTGTCTCCTCTCTTCTCTGTCGATGCTCTCTCTCTGACTGACGTGTCACTGGATGAGAGATGACTTGACCAAAACACTGTCAGTCTTCAGAGTAGTTGACATTATTTTGAATATTAAACTCATGTGGAGCTTTTCTTCGCTTTCAGATTGGCTTGGATACGTCTTACTGGACTTTTGTTAATGCTTTTTCAGTATTTGGCAGTATTGCACTTTACTTTGGTATCACATTTGACTTCCACAGTGCTGGAATCCACGTTCTCTTTCCTTCTGGCTTTCACTTCACAGGTCAGTCCTTGTGTTTTGTGTTTCTTGTTCCTGTCTCACACAGCTTTGTAACTTGAGCAGAACTATGGCCAAAATGGCATGGCATGAACCTGATGGCTGTGAAAGGAAATTATGTTAAATGCTAATTCACTTCCAAGGAAGGGTTTTGTTTATGTTTGGGGCCAGGTTGCTTTATTGGAATATTTCTTTTCTTTCAATGAAAATGAACTGGAACTTGACGTTGCCCAGCCGTAGGAGTCTGCAAATGAAAACTAAGTTAAAATTGGTGGGGTAGCTTAAAGTAAAGGGAATGTGATGAGCTGACAGGGTATGTGTTTGCCAAGTTGCTCTAACTGATCAGTGGAAGGTAAAAGCCCAAGGTAAGACAGAGCCAAATGCTGTTTGCAGCTCCTTGGGATTTTGCTGGAAGTCTGGGGAGGTCTAAGTAGCAGCCATTAGGAAATCTTTTTCTGAGGAAAACGGTGCTTCCTAATTTTCCTAGTGATGCATCTTTCTTATGTTGCCTTGGATCTAAATATCCCCCCGCAAAATAACATCCCCTCTCAATTTTATGTTCTCATTTTTAAGCTGAACCCAATGGAAAAAAGGTAGTTGCCTCTAATATAATGTTTTTCTTTGACCTTTAGTAATGTTTTACACTTCTTTTATAGCTTCCTTCTACCTGAGTACTTTATGAAGTATATTTCTTATGAAGAATATTTCAGAAGTTTATAAAGATGTGACTGCTACTTAGTTTGATGGGAAGTTCTATGAGACTGGGTGTTTGGCTACTAAATATCGCTTGCTTTCTAGACCACGTACATACCAATGATACCGGGAGGGGTTTTTTTTGTTTTGCATGTTCTAAAGCAGGACAAAAGCCATGCATCTCAGCCTAGTGTTTGTCTTGCAGCCTCCCATAACTCTTAAAAGGGCTTTGACATGTATATGGATACGTTGTAATAGAAGTGCTTTATAAAATTCTTTCCTGTTATGCTCTTTTCATAGTAGAGTCTCTGAATAAAAGCTTGATGATGTGATACACAACAGAATACCTGAATGTTAGGTCCTCAGGAAAGAAGCTGTGGCTTTTAGTATCTTACTTGTGTTTTATAACAGTTCACTTGATCATGCCATAAACTAATTTTTGCTCTTTTTATTCCTAGGAACTGCTCCAAATGCTCTGAGACAACCGTACCTTTGGCTGACCATGATTTTATCAATTGCTCTTTGCTTACTTCCTGTAGTGGCATGGCGTTTCTTATCAATGACAATTTGGCCTTTGGAAAGTGATAGAGTGAGTAAAGTCTTAGGTTATTTTGGTTGATTTGGCTCCAGGAGTCAGTATCGGTGCTAATGTTAGAGAGAAATAAGTGAGTGTGCCCTAGGGAGAACCACACGAGACTGGAGCTCAGGTCCCGTGGCCAGGGAGGGTGGCAGCAGGGCTTTCCAAAGGCCAGACCGAGCCTTCCTTCTCGCTGGGTGACAACTGGCGCTATGACGTTTTGCCATCCAAAGCAGAGTGTCACTTTGTGTTCTTATTCCCCAGTATCTCCCTAGAGCGCTTCTGTGTGATGCAGAGGTACGTGTACGAGCGCAGCACACGGTTCAGTCTGGGCTAATTCATCGTTTGTCTTGGCTGAGCACTTGACTTTGTAAAACCACAGAAACCTACTTTGAGGCTACTGATGGCCTGACTTTTGTTTTTATTTGGGCTGTGCTGGAGTTCCATTATTATCTGTCAGAATATAGTGAGCAGTTTTTGCTTGCTTCTGTTCTGCCTTGAGCTGGCAAATAGCATACGGGTATGAAAATGGTTAAAATTGCGGTAGTGTTGTTTAAAAAGGTATTAAAGAAGTGTCAGCATGAGAATACAGGAACAGCTTTCAATTATGTATCTTCAATCCACTTCAGTGAAAGACATTTAAAGATCAATGAAGATAATGAAGTTCAGAATAATACAGTAAGTCTTCCTGAAATGGTGAGGTGCTACTGCATATATTCTCGATTCTAACAAAATCAAATTTAACAAAGAGAACCCTCCTTTTAAGCAGTTTAAGGATGTAAAAAAGTATCAGGTTATTTCCCCAGACAGTAAATGCAGACAAGCTGTTTTCCCTTGTAATCCACAAGCTAATCTGTCTTTGCATGCATGCAGATTCAGAAGAACCGTAAGAAATACATGGCAGAAGAACAACAGTGGAAGCGAAGGCAGAGTGCTTTTCGCCGAGGGACATCTGGCCGTCGTTCTGCTTATGCTTTCTCCCATCAGCGGGGATATGCTGATCTTATTGCTTCTGGACGCAGCATACGGAAAAAACGGGCTCCTCTAGATGCAGTCCTAGGCAGCAGCGTGACAGAAGTCAGAGATGCTCGTGAAACAAGCTGATTTACTGCATTTGGGGGAGAAGCTTTTTATCCCAATAATTGCACAAAACATTTTTTTAAACAAACTCAGGATATTTTTTAAACTAAATGGCATAAGGATATGAAGATTTGTATGTTTTATCAGAGAACTTTCTGGTTTTGGACTACTGGAAGCATAGAAAAGCCAAGAGTTTTCTACGGAGCTACTAATCCTTGTGCAATTGATTTCTGTTTAATGTGAAAGTGAAGGATCTGTGTGCTAGGGTATGAAAACCCAGCAATGTAATTTTTTTTTTTTGTGATGCCTGGAATTGCAGACTTTTTTCACATTTTAATAATATGTTGGTATAAAACTGCAGCTACATTTCATATTTTGTCTTTGAAAGCAAACTGCTAAGTAGCAGTCACCTCGTGTGCGCCACTTCATTGAATTGCACAGTCATAATGGCAAATCAGATGATCAGTCTTTTGAGAGGGCCCTAGATATTCTCAGCTGGGCTCGTACAGCTGAGATTAAGATTTATCTGGTGATAAACCTCAGTCAGTGTCAGATTTTATTAGGAATTCTGACATTTATAGGTGTGGTTTCTGTTCCTTTCTCTTTCTTCAACAGTTGACTACAGCTTGCTGCACTAAATCGAGAGAGATCGTTCTGTGCATCTTGTTAGTAGGAGTGATACGCCATTATTCCTGTTATAGCCAGTTCCTTGATTTCCCCTGGAGTAAAGAGATCCGAGTCAATAGTTAACAGAGGTTTTTTCTCACTTGCTGTTTCTCTGCCTGTCTCTCTTTCCAACTCTAGAATATGTTTGTGTCTACTTATACAGTATATTTATGAACAGATATATCTCATCTCTGGAAAGCTACCCTTTGAGCTGGCAAAAGTTTGCTCATTTCAGTTTTAGATACAGCAGTCAATGATGGGTAACTGGAAAACAGTCACTGGTAGATGGAACGTATTTCACGGGCTAGGGAGTCAATTCTTACAATGTACAAAGTGTTTTTATGAGAGTCTCTTTACATTTGCACTTACTTTTACTCTTCAAGTTGAGATGTATGAATGTTTCACTTTTATCTACTTCCAGCTCCCAGACTAAGGGTGATTGCTGAAACGGTTTTACGGTAAAAATCATGATATACAGCTCTTGTTTAATGGAATGTACATTTCAAAAATTTAATGCAAATAAATATCCTAAAGTTTACAGCTTTTCTTCTAGTAAGTATATGGGTAAGAATAGAAGTGTGAGAGGAGTTTAAGTAGAAAACAGAGATAACTAGTCTCTCATGCAGAGATGATGTTGGTCTTTAAAAAAAGAAAAAACCCAAACCCCACCATGTGTTGGACTCTAAAACCGGGTGTAATAAAATACTAAGTATGTAAATTGAGGTGGGTATATTCCTTTTATAAGACTTACTAAAGCCAAACATCTGTCATAGGTAATGATTGTTTGGCTTTGACTGCTCACGAAAAGCAAAGCTGCCCTAGCGAAGGTTTGTTTGTTTGAAGGGGGACCAAGAAGTCGAGAAAAAGTAGATGAGAAGGGAGCTTGGAAGCTAGCAGGTGGGGGAATGTTCCTGCTGTTATTACCAAAGTAGGCAATAGCAGACTTTGCTCTCTTGTGTTGGAGATTGTGTTATCAACGTAGTTTTACTGCTTGGACAAAAAGATAGGGTATCCGATGCCGAACCACGAACACCAACTCCATTTTGAACCATGCCTTCCCAAGTCTCAAACTAGGAAGCTTTTAAGTTTCTAGGTAAAAACTGGTATTCCTCAAAACGACTTTTCTTATCCTCTCTCTCGAGTCAGCTGTCCAAGGTAGTGACGAGTTCTCGTACGACTCGCTGTGCGCTGGCCCTCGCGCCGCCTTCCTCGGGGCTGCGGGAGGAAGGCCTGTTCCGTACCGCCCGCCCGAGGCGCCTGCAGCCCGCAGGAAGGGGGCGGGGGGCGCCGACGGAGCCCGGGCCGCTTGGGGAGCCGCTGCCTTCCCGAGGCGCTGGCCGCCTCCCGCCTGCTCCCCCGGTGTGGGGGGACCCCGTGCCGCGAGCGGCCGGCAGCCCGCGGCCGCGTCCAAGCTGACCGCAGGTGCGCGTCATGGCAGACGGACTGCGAGGTGAAGCGCGCTGCCGAGCCGGAACCTCGGCACCGGTGAAAATCGGCGTCTGAAAGCGCCGGCCTCCCGCACCTCCCCCTGCCCGGGCCGGACGTCACCCGAGGGCGCGCAGGCGGCAGGGACGACGGTGGCGGTGCAGGGGAGAGCGCGGCCCGCGCCGTGCCAGCGGACGGAATGCCCTCCGCCATCCCCTCAGCGGCGGGGCGGGGCGGGGCGGGGCGGGGGCCGCCTGCCCCCTCGCGCTGCCTCCGCGCCCGCATTGCGCAATCGCCGCGCCCTGTGACGCGCCGGCGCCCTCCGTCACGCCCGCGCGCGGGGGCGGGGGCCCTTCACGCCTTCGGACCCCGCCTGCGGGCCGGGCGGGGCCGGGCGGGGCCGGGCGGCTGATGCAAGGCGGCGGCGGGTTGGCTGAGGGCGGCGGAAGCGCGGTGGCGCCGCTTCCGGCGGCGGGCTGCGGCGGTGCCGGCTGCGGCCATGGCGGGAGAGGTGCTGGGGAGGACGGCGGCGCTCGTCCTGGGTGAGGCCCGGCGGCGGGCGGCCTCTGCGGCGCCTGGCCTCGGCCGTGCCCCGGCGGGGCAGCGCCTGCCGGTGCGGTTCGGTTGGGCCGGGCCCGGCCCGCGCCCCGCGCCCCGCCCCGCAGGCAGAAGATGGCGGCAGCGGCGGGCGGCTGCCGGTCCCCGTCCCCGTCCCTGTCGCTCTGGCTGGCGGCCGGAGGGGAGTGTGCTCGTCCCGGGGGCTCCGGCCTGAGGGTGGGAGCCCTGGGAGCGGCCGGAGGGCCGGGAGAGGGCTCGGCTCGGCTCGGCGCAGCGGAGGGGCGGCTGGAGCGGGAGCGCTGGCGGGGGCAGGGCTCTGCGGTGGCCGCACCCGGGCTTCACCCGCTCCCGCCCCTGGAAGCTGAACCGAAACGCGCCCGCGGGAGCGAAGGGGTTCGCGTTTTAGCAGGCAGGCAGCGGGCCGGGGGTACCCGGGCGGGGGGCGCTTGGAGGGCTCCGGAGCACAGGGCTCGTGTGCCCGGGCGCGGGCTTCTGTCCCGGCGCTGGCCCAAGGAGGACGCGTGTTCTGTGCCGCTGCCTTGTGATTCATTCCCTGGCTACGAGCGAGCCAAGCGCCGACCTGAACTCCGACTTCTCTCAACTCCCTGGCTCCCTGCCTGCCTAGAAAAAGTTATTTCTGTAAAAGGCCGCTTCCTTTTTGGCTCCTGACGCGCAGCCGGCGACTGACAGGAGTTCAGTGCCTTGGGAGTCCTTAAGACCTTAGCATAACACAGTGACTGCATGGATTGATTTTTAGAATGGAAAATATTAAGTAATTCTTACCCTGTCTGACCAACTGGTTGCTTTTGACGGTTCATCACTGCTGGTAACCCTGGAGATGTTATATCCTTGTGTGTGTCCAGTTTCTTCCTGACCGTTTCCGTAGCTGATGGGGGGGTGTTTTGAGTAACTGCCTGTATTTGTGATGTATTTCAGAAGAGCTGTATGTTTCTGAACGAGAGGGCAATGATTCCACTGGCGATGGGACGCAAAAGAAACCATTCAAGACTGTTTTAAAGGTAACTGGAAAACACCTGCTGTTTGGTTTGAAGAGTGTGAACTGCGCTTTAGGTCAAGCGATTGGCCTCGTATTTCTAAATGTAAATTTTATACCGGCTTTTGCAACTCTGACCAGACGGGTCAGAAGAAGGATGTCTGCTCAGTCTCTTCAAGGATGACTTTAGTTCACTTGAAGCGCTGTTGATTCTGGTTTTTTCTCCCCCTTTTAGGCTTTGATGACAGCAGGAAAGGAACCGTTTCCTACTATTTATGTGGATTCACAAAAAGAAAACGAGGTGCTGTGGCTTTAGAGCTTCCTAGTAGAAGTTCTTTTAATGCCCCTTTGTGTAAAGGGACACAAATGTAATCTTTTATCTTCTGCTCTCTCCTTGGGTTGATTTAGAGATGGGCCATTATTTCAAAGTCACAGATGAAAAATGTCAAAAAACTGTGGCACAGGGAACAAATGAAGAATGAAGCGAAGGAGAAGAAGGAGGTAGGTTGCAGACGATACCAAGTTGGAGGAAGCGTACCACCTTTCTTTTCCAAAAACATTAAACAGCTTTGTTGTCATTCCCACCCCTCCGAAAAAGCTTCCGTTTGTTCTTCATCTGTGTCGTTGTTTTACACATGCGTTATTTACAACTTGCCTTTGTTTAGATTAGGACAAGCCCATGGCTGAAACTCATGAAGTTTGAGTAATCGCAATCTACTGCCTTTAGACTTTCTGGAAAAAATGTGAAATGCATCTGTGCATTGTTTCTCATCCTGGTCTTGAATTAGGGCAGGTTCAGGCCTCAGCAGGGCAACATCAAGGCTTTTTACGATATCTATGTCTGTAAGTGTACATTATAGTCGCCAGTAATTGTAGAGTGGGAATCTTACAAAGCCTGGTTACAGCTGTTTAATACATTTTCTTTTTTAAACCAGGCAGAAGATCTCTTAAGGAGAGAGAAGAACCTGGAGGAAGCTAAGAAGGTTATTGTCAAGAATGACCCTAGTCTTCCAGAGCCAAAATGTGTGAGTAAGATCCAGCGCGCTTGATATGTGGCCTGTGTTATAGCGTCTTGTCTGCACAAAGATTGAGTCTGTCTCTGCTTTGTGGCTCCGGCAGCTGTTGAAGGCCACTGGCTTTTTGCTGTCCATAAATGTAACTTTGTTTTTCCGCTTATCTGTGTCCTGTAGTGTGTGGATTTTGGTCTCTCTCATACACTTGATGGGTATCTGAACTTTCGTAGTTCGCGTATCAGACTTCTCTGTGTCTGTGTTTGTCTACCAGTAGAGATCATATTTCTGTTTGAAAAAGTTCATTAGTTTTGCTTAGTTTCATTATTATAGTGGTGGAGAGTGAAGAAACAGTTCTGGTTAGAGGATGTAATTTAAGTTATTGAGACGTGCTCTTATTTGGCTTTATGTAGAGTCCTGCTGGATTTGGTGATTTGGTGCAGTCCTTGGTTTAGCGAGCAGGTACTATGTATGCTGCTGTGACAGGTTTTTGTATACACCCTGTGTAGAAGGGGTTTCTATGTACACGTGTGGAAGATGGTTTTGATTGAAGCCCTGCACTCTCGTGGCCGCTCTTTGGGAAAGGGGCGGCCAGGCCCAGCTGTGCTGAAATCGCAGTCTCTCCCACACTGGTGCACTGTAGCAGTCCTTAACTGCCTGAGGCGTGATCCATTTTGAAGGTGCCTGCTGGGTTAATTGTTGTGACTGTGGCGGTGTCAGTACCCCAGCTACGTGTCTAGATGTACCGATGTCAGATCCAGGTCCTCTGCTTCTTTGACTGCTAGCTGAACTCATCTATTGAATGGCTTTAGAAGTGAATCCAGAGTGCCAGAAAACGGCATCCTTTCCAAGCCTTTTGGTGATTTAATGCACCTTGGATTTCCCGTGGTACCCAAGTACTCTAGGCTTAAGGTGTGAGCTGTTGCATGTTCTCACTTCTTTTGGTCAAATGCAAAGTGAGCTTCTTTAAGAGCTTTTACAGTCCTTAGTTTCTACACGGCAAAGCAAGCCTGCTAAATAGAAAGGACTCAATGTGAAGTCTGGAAATGCTGTCCGAATGTGCTGCCTGTCCTGGCTAAAATACTCTTTCCTTACTAAACAGCTGTTTGGTATCGACAGCTGTGCTTATACCCTGGGTGGAACTTCGCTTCAGGTGCTGCTGGGAGGAGCCATCTTGGGGAGGGAGGTGTCATATACGCTTGTATTCTAAGTAATCATGTGGAAAACGCCATCTAAATGGTGAATAATTTCTCTGTTTGATTGCTTTTATTCCCTGCTTCACAGGTAAAGATTGGTGCTCTGGAGGCTTACAGAGGCCAGAGAGTGAAGATTTTTGGCTGGATTCACAGGTTACGGAGGCAAGGTAAACCACAAGCATTTAGAAGTTATTGAACCCGTGCAGAGAGATGGAACAAATTTAGTAGCCTTCAAAATTGGGACACTTGCAATGAATCGGACAGCGCCTATTCTTAAATTTTTAAACCATCAGCTAGATGTTCTCTTTGGTTTATCACAGTGGTCACTACAACACTGAAAATTCTGCATGAGGTATGAGCATATAGACGTTTCTTAGTTGAAGTCTTGTGGGATTTTCAATTTGGAGGCCAGTCCTGCACAGAATTTCTTCAAAAGACTTGTTTTGTGTTTTAAACTAATCCTGCAAACTGAGGCGGTAGCTAGCATGTGCTCATAGAGAAATCAGCAAATTGGAATTTTAAAGTTATATAAAGTAGCATAACTTCTTTTAAAATAAGTTTAGCAAGTAATACTTGCTGTCAAAATGACTGGTATTCTGGTTAGCAAGGTGGCGTCGGTTAGGGCATGGAAGCACACGGCAGAGGTGGTTCTGACTCCACAGGTATTCGTGCAAATTATCACTGAGGGATTTCACTAAGTGGTTGTGGATCTGGATATCATGAGCAGTTTCTAGCAAATTATTTTTGTAATTAGATGCTTTTGTGGAGAGGTGGGTGACCAGGGGGACATTGCTTTATCCGTGTTAGGTGTACCTTGGGCCTGTGCAGTCAGCGTTTCTGCAAGCAGACTTGTAGTCCCTCAGGACCAGAGGGATGTTTGAAGTCATGGCGTGGCGGTGCAATCCCAGCCCTCTTGAGGCTGGAGCAGGCTTTGCTCTTCATGTCTCTTGAAACTTATTTTAACTTGTTATATAAAATACAGCTCTGTGACAGGCTTCTGTAACTGTGCTAATGCTTCAGTGCTTACCCGGGGCATCTTTGTTTTTTAAAACGGAAGAATGTGATCACAGTCCTTCTGTAACAATCTGCACCTCAGTGATTGATATGTCTTGGGAGTGGGTCTGTTCAAATGGATCGGTGAATAAAGCTGAGGCTCACTGGTTCTTTTTCTTTCCTTTTTAACTAGGAAAAAATTTGATGTTCATTGTTTTGCGAGATGGCACAGGTTTTCTTCAGTGCGTCCTTTCAGATGAACTGGTAAGTTGTGATGATTTAATTCTGTTCTGTCATTAAATAAGTGAAGTGTTCATACCTCATCCATCTTTCTTTTATATAGACGATTAGAAGTTGTCCTAAACCTACTGATTAAGTTGTATTATTGTTAAATTGTATCTCCTACCACTAGAATTTTTTTGTCAATATGAGAACTCTTTAGAAGTGACTAGGAGTTAATCTTGTCTGTGACTCCAATAGATGTTGCAGGAAAACTAAAACTAAAAAAATTGCCTTAACTATGCCTCTGTCTCTTTTTCTTTCTGTAGTGTCAGTGTTACAACGGGCTAATTCTCTCTACGGAGAGCAGCGTTGCAGTGTATGGTATGCTGAACCTTGTTCCTGAAGGCAAGCAGGTACGGGAGTTAGTGTGCTTGGGTTCTCTTGCTCTTTAACAGTTTATCATTTTCCTGATGGAAAGAGAAGCAGAGGTGGATATAACTACCAGATAATTTCGGTGGGAATTTGGTTTAGAGAAAAGAGCAAACCTCCCATAGCTGCTGCTGTCACCCACAGTTCAGTGTGTGACAGGTGAACTATGTGACTGTTCTGCTTTTGCCTGAAGCAATTTTCCACTGATATGTGCCATAGGTATTTCCTAGAATATAACAGTGGGAAATTACGTTAAATAAACAACATAGCTTTATTTTCCCTAACGAGGTTTACTCAGTTTTTATTTTGTGGGGCTAAGAATTTGGGATTAGCTCTCTTCTTTTACTGAGATGGGTTTGTAGGCTCTTCGTGTTGTATTTGTCCTCCAACACTTGGTGGGTGTATGAACAAGTTTACTACAACTTGTTTTGTAAACCTTTGTTCATAATGGTGGCCTCAGACTAAGGAGTGGGCAGGTGTGATTTTAGGTCTCAAAATATGATGCTGCTTATGCCTTGTGCCTTTGTCATTCCAGCCTAGATCTACAAACTGTTACTGTTTGGAAAATTGTTTGAATCTGGAGTTAGGGCTAAAGCCACGTTAAGCAGCTATGCGTGAAGGATGGCCATAAAAAGGATTCAAACTGAAGGCAGGAGAGAAGCTTTTAGGAACCATTAACTGTGACAGCAACTCAATGCACTCATCAGGACGCACAGGCCTATATCAGGATATTAATTGAAAATTATTGTAAGACTTCTGTCTTGGTTATTAAGAGGTGACTGAGAGACAGAAGTAAGTTGTGTCCGTGTTGCAAAACTTAACTTGTGGTGCAGAAACTGCAAGCAAGCTCAGGCCACATTTGTTCTATTAAATATTAAGTCGTCCTTTTAAGACATGAGCTCTTGATAGCTGCTCATAGTAACGTTTTTTTTTTTTTTCCTGAAGGAGAAAGCAAAGCAGTAATGTTGAGATTTAGAGGACAGATGTATGTTTAATGTTGCTAGTCTGTAAGCTTACCTCTTCCTTTAGATATATATTCAAAGTTGTCATCCACTCTTGCAGTGAGAGTTGTTCTTTTGTGTGGATTGACAATCTATATTCTCCTGTCTGGTCTCTTGAGTAAGTGTACTAGCTCTAGTAAGATAACGGGGAGAAGAAACATGTCAGGGGCTGGGGGGGGGGGAATCACACTGTGGAGTGTTATATTGCTTCAAACAATGTTTCCAAGACGTGTTAGACAATATTTGAACAAAGTAGTCCCTCTCTGTGGCTGCCTGTAGTGTGTAAAATAAGGTCAAAGTGTTAACCTTTTGTGGTCCTTTGTAGATAATTCAATTTTCTTGTAAGCCACATAAGGTTGGCCATTACTGGCATGTTTTGCAAATGAAATTTAGATCGGCTTAATTGTTCTAGTTGTCCCTGCCACTCGGGTCCTGTCCCCAAGAGATCGACCTAATGTTAGAGAGCCAAGCTCAGTTAAATGTCAATGCACTCCCTGTTGTGTTTGCCGATCAGAAGTTAGCAAGATTTCCTTTCTTCCTTCGTAACTTACACTACTGGGACTTCTAAAAAGAAAGAACTTTATGCAGTTTGGTAATCATAAGTAGCTCATATGTTACTGCTCCTCATGTTTTGGACATTGAAAACGCTTCCATGTTTTCATGTCTCATCACAATGATACGATGCTTCTAGTGAACAAAACCACCAGCTTTGTAAAAATCTGTTGATTAGACTTTGAAAATGTGCATTTGTACCCTGAAAATACTGTGAATGAAAAAAATACCATTTAAGGGGACAGGAGCCTACTGTGACCCACACGGGGGAGCTGGTGAGACCAGAAAAGAGACGTCTGTGCTGTAGCCCGGGCAGCCGGACAGGGCTGAGCCCTGGCGCGGGGACCTGGGCTTGCCATATGGCAGCAAAGGGACAGGGGATATGAGCCAGCACGAAACTTGCTATTTTCACATTGTGGTGAGGCGCTACCTAGTGCAGAAAGATTGCTCAGGTGTCTCTGACAGACAAACTCAAAAGTACCCACAGTGAGATAGTTCTGCCTCTGTCATGATCTAAGCAACTTTGTTCAACTTTTTCAAAGTTTGCCATCCGGTAGGAGAATGTGGCTCAAATAGGACAAAGAACAAAACGCCTTGAATGTCGTACTGCAGTCTTGGGTCTGTGTTTTCTTCTAATAGATGGGAGGTCTCTTCACTCTGTGTGTGTGTGTAGTGTTCTTAAGGCATACGGGAAGGTTCTTTGCGCCAGTGTGTTGTGTTGTAGCACCATACAAACTATTGTGAAGAAAATTAACTCTATCCCAGCCAAAACTAGTACGCAGCGTAAGTTACCACAGAATGGTTTTGGTTGGGAGGAACCTCTGAAGGTTTTCTGGTCCACTCTCTTCTTAAAGAAGATCTAATGTGAGGTCAGGCTGCCAAGGGTCTTGTCCAAATGTGTTTCTGAATGTCTCCAGGGATGGAGACTGCACTCTGGCTTGGTCTGTGCTTGAGCATTTCACCACCCTATGAAGAATTTTTTTCTTTATAGCCAATTGAATTCTCCCTTGCTGCAACTTGAGATATTTGTCCTTTTACTGGACACATTCAAGAGAGTCTGGCTCCATCTTCTCTATAACTACCCATTAAATAGTTGAAGGTAGTAAGTAGTTTCCCCCTGCTTAGCTTTCTGTTCTTCCAGCTGAATAAACACAGCTGTCTGTGATATATTATACTTAAACTGAATGTATCTGGAAGCTTCTAATTGTCTGCCTGTAGCAGTCGATCCCATTCATGTTGAGTCTGAGAGACTCACGGTGGGTTACAAATGGCGTTTCCAAGCGTGGTATGACTGAGTTACAAAGCAGTCCCTTTGAAAATACTGCAATTAGGATTGTAGCATCTTTTGTTTAAACTGGATTAACATCTCTGTCATGATGCCAGATGGTGACATCCAAGGGGCAAAAAGTGGACTTGTGAAACTTTTGTCTCTCTTCAAATTGATAGGCTCCAGGAGGCCACGAGCTGAACTGTGATTACTGGGAGCTTATTGGCCTGGCCCCAGCAGGAGGGGCTGACAATCTGCTCAATGAGGATTCGGAGGTTGATGTGCAACTTAACAACCGGCATATGATGATTCGAGGCGAGAATATGTCCAAAATCTTCAAGGTGCGCTCCATGGTAGTACAGGCCTTCAGGGATCATTTCTTTGCCAATGGATATTATGAAGTAAGTATATTTTCCTTTGTCAGCAAATGACTGCTTTAATGTCCTGACTTCAAGGCTATCTTTTTCCTGGAAAAACTGTGTAGACTTTCTAATTGACCTGGAAGGGGCAAAAGAAAAGCTGTCAATTAGGAAATCATTATCTGATCACTTTCATCGACATAGATCTCAAAGGTGTGTAGACAAGTGTTACAGGGTGACTCACAAACGGCCTGCGTACCTCTCTTTAGGGTGCTGAAGGATATCAGACTGAAGTACTTGTATGCATGCATACAAGCTTTGCAGATGGTGTTCTGGAAGAGTGTGCCTTACATCACTGCTCTTCTGTGTTGTCATCGTTGTCCTTAATTCTTCACTCGAGTAATGACAGCCTTGTTCTTTAACAGGTCACACCACCAACTTTAGTCCAGACACAGGTGGAAGGAGGCTCAACCCTGTTCAAACTGGATTATTTTGGTGAAGAGGCGTACCTAACACAATCGTCCCAGCTCTACCTGGAGACCTGCATTCCAGCATTAGGAGATGTTTTCTGTGTTGCTCAGTCATACAGAGCTGAGCAATCCAGGACCCGCAGACACTTGGCAGAGTATGGAGAGAGTATACGTCTTTGTTATTTATGTATAAGTGAATTTATAAAGCAGGGGAGTAGCAGGCAGTTGGGTGACATAATGTACAGTGAGCAGACAGCATAATACTGATGTGGAAGGACTGATCAAAAGTGTATTTGGGCGTAATACCTTGTCTTGGTGAATGTCCAGCTGGTCACAATACGTTGACATTTAGTGAAGGAAGATCTGGGTGAAACAGCTGATACATTTTTAGGAAGCTTTGTCTTTTTAGAAAATACAGTTCATACTGTTGTCTTCCTTTTTTTTTTTTTGTGGCTTTATTTCCTTTACAGTGTAGAAGTGGGATAAATGAAAACAGGGACAAAAGTGTGTGTTCTTGTGTTGTGTTTTTTCTTCTCATGAGATTTTTTTTGTCATAGCTAAAGATCTGTGGCTCGTGTGTGGTTTTGTAATGGCATGACTTTGTGTTTCAGATACACTCACATTGAAGCTGAATGTCCTTTTATAAGTTTTGAGGATTTACTGGACCGTCTGGAGAGCTTGGTTTGTGATGTAGTGGACAGAGTCTTGAAGTCATCTGCATCAAGCTCACTGTATGACCTAAACCCGGTAGGCAGCAATGTGGAACAGTCACCAATAGCCAAGAAAATACAGCCTTTAGCCTTTCCTGATCAGCGTGTTCATCTGGGGAAGGCAGGGCATGGCAGTGAGCTCTGCTTGCTTCCTATTATTAATAATAAGAAAAAGAATATTAAGTAACGTCAAAAGGATGAAAATGCTGCAAGGCTGGTAATGACTCTTCCAGAAGCAGGGGACTGTGGGGAAAAAAGTTCCCTGCTAGCAAGTTCCAGGAGCCAACAATGTGCTGGGATTTATTGCAATGTGTACTGTACCAGTGGAATAAAAACCTCTATCCCAGAGCTCGTAATATTGATCGGCCGGTACTTGCAGATTGAGCACAAGGGAGCAATGAAACAACTGGTGTTTTACTTCCTACCCTGCAACGTGGAGCTCTGTAAAGCTATTTTCATTTGTTAGAGACCTTTTGTCTTCTGTTGCCTTTGCAAAGAAGATGGCTTTAAGAGACTGCTAACTTTATCTCCATCCCTAGCTTTTCTCTTGGAGCGCATACAAACTTAGTCATGCCTGTTATTTTGACCTGTTTTCCTGATAAACACCAGGAGGTTCAGTTTTAAACTTGGGCTGAGACAGGGGGCAGGAGGTAGGAAGTAGCAGGAGCACGACCCACCTCACAGAGGCGGGTTCTGAAGCTGTTCTGTGCACAGGGAAGCAAAAATGTTCTTTTGTGGCCTTGGGCATGGAACCTCTGCTAATGGCTCAGCCTGAAACACTTACATGTGCAGTGAATTAATACAGAAAAGGAAACAGCTTTGAAAATACCTCCTCTCTTCTCTCTCTTGCCATCTTTTTCGGTATCTGGTCTGGGAGCTTTACTGGGCTTGGAAGATGGTTGTGTTTAGTTCTAGCTTTTCAGTACTGAGCTTGATTTTTTTTTTTTTAAGTAATAATTTCTTGATGTATGAGCTGGAAAGAGTAATGTGTATGCTTCAAGTCTGGAAGTGGACTTGCTGATCAACTAGAATAGTATTCTTTTTTAAAAATGGTACTCTCACATCTGTCTTTGTCTACTTCTATTTACAGGGCTTCAAGCCCCCTAAACGTCCTTTCCGTCGAATGAACTATACTGAAGCCATTGAGTGGTTAAAGGAACACGATGTGAAGAAGGAAGATGGCACTTATTATGAGTTTGGGGAAGTAAGTCTTTCTGAGGCTCTTTAGGAATTAAAACCAAACAAAATCCCACGGCCGTGCACCAAGGGTGTATAAGGCCCTTGAAGAACAGTGTGTTTGGAGTATAATGCTATGGGCTTACTGTTGCTGCGTGAATCTGTTACGTTTTGTTTGGAATTATATCCATATGGAGTGAAGTTCTAGTCCCATTTAAGTTAAAGGGAGTTTTGCTATAAAATTCAGTGAGGCCTGGATTTTCGTCTGAACTGTGCTGGGAGGTGTAGTGATGTCGTATCAGGGAGTGCAAGTGTGGGTTGGGTTTCACATACTGTCTTTGAACATTGGAATCAAAATCTGTTGTCATCTGTCCATCTCTTCCCTGTCTCGCTCTTCTCCAACATGTGAGACAAAATTACGTGAAGGAGCTCAAGAGGACTTGGTCGTGTAGCCATAGTCATCAAAGGATTTAAGAGAAGGGAGATTTTTAGGAGGAGATCATATAATTGTTTAACTTCAGAGTCTACACAGCATATTCTGAGGGAACCTTGGCAGCTCAAAATCAGATGGGTTGGGTTTTTTGCTCTTACCGTTTTTCCCATCTGTATCAAAGATGGTAGAGATGAAGGGAGGGAGAGGCCTTCAAACTGCACCGAACTTAAGGTGCCAGAGGGAAATAAGGCTTCTCACCTCCTCTCCCCCATGGCAGGCTGACATTTGCTTTGTGAGCTGCCCTTGCACAAGGCCTGTGTTCCTTGCACTTCCCTTGCTGCGCATGCTATAGCTGGCTGCTTTCTGCCCCCCTCCCACAGCAGTCAGTGCTGTAGCAGTGTGCAGTTGGATTAAAACAAGTAACAGGTGTGGCTGGTTTTTCCTATTAAATAAAAAATCTAATTGTCTGCCTGTAACTCAGAATCTAAGAAAAGTGTGATACTGTTGGCTGAATAAAAGTTCAAATTAAACCTTTTAGGGATAGACAGAGTTTTTTGACTAAACAAAGAGTGTTAATTTAACAAGCCACGATCACATCATCACTGATGTTCCCTCTCTGTCAGTGTAACTGTGGTGTCATCCTTCACTTCTCCCCAGTTTTTAGACAATAAACTGCTGAATTGATAAAAATGAAACTTCTGGTAGGTGTTGCACGGTTCCTCAAGTTTCAGTCAGAAAACTTCAGTTGAGGTTTTTAAAAAATAGCCCATATGCACAACAAGGAAAAACTTAAACTTCTTAGTTTTAAGGTTTGTGGAAAACGGTATTGGGGAGGAAGGAGATTAGGTAAGCTCTTCAGTGTTTACTGGATGTTTGGAAAGTCTACATTTCAGGTTAGGTTTTCCTCAGTTTTCTGTCTGAAACATTAGGAAGACTTGGATTTTAATTGAACAGATCCCCCCCCCATCCCAACATATATGTTTTTATATCTAAATATAGTTTCTTCTAAGATAAGTTTGTTTTAAAAGTTTAGGTACATTAGGACAAATGTGTGGATATGTGTGGTCTGAAGCTGTTTTTGTTTCATGCCCGATACATGTGGAACTCAAGGTGTTGGAGTGGTTTTGGTTTTAAATTATTAATAAAGCCTTCTCTAACCTTAGGATATTCCTGAAGCTCCTGAGAGACTGATGACAGACACCATTAATGAGCCAATCTTGTTGTGCCGATTTCCTGCAGAGATAAAGTCTTTCTATATGCAGCGCTGCCATGATGATTCCCGGCTTACTGAATCTGTAAGTTGGTATTTTACCGAGTGTTGCGGGCTTCTAACTAGAGTAGGGAACGTCAGCATGAGTGAGTGTAAAATGAATAAGTACTCCAGGAAAACCTTGGAGAATTCTTACCAGGCTTTGTTTTGGGTGTCTCTCGGCATGGCTTGTTGATCCTATAGAAATAAACGAAGCAAGTCTGAAGTGCTGATAGTGTCAGTAGATCATAGTGAGCATGCTCTTCACTGACCCCAGGTAGGTGCTAGTCTGGTGACAATACTTCTGTGACTTCTCGGAGACTGTATTGTTTAAACGCTGGCTGTCTGGCAGCCAGGAAGAGTGGTGGCTGCCAGGAATGCTGCTGGGTTTGTAGTTTTGTGGTGGCTTGTGTTTGTTTTTTACAGTTTGGCGTGGCCAAGCGTATTGGAGATGAAGTTAGAGCACCTAGTCAGTTAGTTCATTCCATCTATAAATTGGGTCTGGAAGGAATTGCCTTCCTTCCTGTCATGGAGAATTAAAATTACATGGTAAAATGTGTTATGGAAATACAGTTTTAAGTTTGGGCTATTTTTCCTCCCCTTCCTGCAGGCAGTTTAATTGTAATGGTTTGATCTCATGTTGTGTGTTGCAGGTTGATGTGCTGATGCCTAACGTTGGTGAAATTGTTGGAGGCTCTATGCGTATCTGGGACAGTG
The DNA here is from genome assembly GCF_034638445.1 of Ciconia boyciana. Classification (NCBI taxonomy): domain Eukaryota; kingdom Metazoa; phylum Chordata; class Aves; order Ciconiiformes; family Ciconiidae; genus Ciconia; species Ciconia boyciana. The sequence continues at coordinate 25,918,829 of NC_132937.1, forward strand.
AGGAGCTACTCGAAGGCTATAAGAGAGAGGGCATCGATCCCACGCCGTACTACTGGTATACGGACCAGGTTTGTAAAACAGATTAGATGTGCTGCTTGTCAGATATGATAGTTGATTTTTTTTTTTAAAACTGCTCTTAAAATGATGCAGTCTAAATTGGAAACATATTTTTCGTGGCCCAAAGTAGATAGTCATTTAACCATTGGCAAAATGCAATGGGTAACAGCTTCCATTCTGTTAAAATTGCTGCTGCTTGCTGCAGTTGCATGCTGCCCTTACCAGATCACCTTCATTAGACTGGTCTGTGCAGGTGTATTCCCCTCGTAATGTCTTCTGCAGTGTTTGTGGAGGTCTTGTTGTTGGGTTGGTCTGTAAAGACTCGAATGGCTAAGCTCTAGCTAGTGTAAGGGGAGGAGAAAAGGAGGCGGTTGAAAAAGAATCGTTAAGACTTTCTTTTTTCACCTTCCTTTTTCCTCTTCTAGTCCTTACACTGCTCCAGGAAACTCAGGACAACTAAGCACAAATATCTTGCCTGAAAAGAGCGTAGTCCACTTTCCTCATCATTCAGAAAATAATCCTGGAAGGGTTTGGTTGTTTTTTTTTCTGGTGGTATTATGGCAATTATAATATAAATAACAAGAAGATGTTTAATATCTACTCTCTGGTTTTAATTTCACAGAGAAAATATGGTACATGCCCTCATGGTGGATATGGTTTGGGATTAGAACGGTTCCTAACCTGGATTCTGAATAGACACCATATCCGAGATGTCTGTCTCTATCCACGCTTTGTCCAGCGCTGCAAACCTTAGCCATCCTTGTGATAAACTCCTAGAAAACGGAGCAACTGCTGCTTGGAAAAGAACGATACACTCTGCTATACTACAACCTGTCTGAGAACAAGACTTATTGCAACCTGTTGCTAATAGAAATACTAATTTTAGGGTGTGAAAAGGAAAATGCTACTGATTAACTGGAAGAAGCCTTAGGAAAAATTGTTAGGTGCATTTATGCTCTCAAGTCAACGTGAAACAAAGATCATGATAAGCTGTCATTTAAAAAACAAAATACACTTCTGCTTTTAATTTCTCTGACTTAAAAGGAAATATGCTGGCCATTCGGGTTTCTTGGAGGTTTTTTTGGTTTTGTTTTTTAAATTTGCTTTAATTTTAACCTGTTTTCTCTTGTGGTTTCTTGTTGGAGAAATCAGGAGTTCAAGCTCTCTAAATTCCCAAATACCGACCTCTGAGAATGGTATGAAGAGACATCATCTAAAGAGCTCAACAAAGTATAAAATGGGAATAATTATATTAAGTGCTGCGCTTTTTTAGCTCCTACTGTTTTTAATGGAAGTTCTGTTTGAGTTTATTCAGTAGCAAGGTATGTAGTATTGAGCACAAAATTCCACTGCAAGAGACATGGGTTGTTTTTTGGGGTGGTTGTTTTTTCCCAGATTATTTATTGGTTCGAAATGATGAGGCTGATGGTGAGGTACGCTTTGCTACTTTTTCCTGATACCTGTGGATGAAGCGCTATAGTGGGTCCATGCGCACCCAGCCTGTGCTGAATTACAGTAGGAGGGGACACGTTGTCAGAGCACTCGCGGGCACTGGGATGTTTCTGGTGCCTTCCAAATTAAGGTTCTGCCATCTGTTCCAAACCAGGAATGACCGATTGAAGACCCAAAGGAACTGGTAACTTTGAAATACAATTGGATTTCAGCATTGTGTGCTGACTGAGTTGCTGTCCTCTCTAGATGAGTTGTAGTTCAAGCAGGGCTTTCCCATGTCATGCTAAAGTATGTTTTAATAGTAGAGCAGTTCCATGTTTCCTAGCTGGCTCCGTGTTCTCTTGTGCTACTGCATCTGAGCAGATTCTGTGATAATCAAGTTATCAAATAGGATTAATTAAATATTTAATGTGTTGAGCCATCTGTATGCTTTTTAATCATAAATAAAGAAATCCCTTTTACTAGAGAGAAAAAAAATGGGTAGGTGCATCATTTGCTACCTGCAGTGAGGCTTGATCTGGATTTGCCATTCGTAGAATTGTTGAGCTGTGCAATACCCATATTTTTGTCATAAGTGACTGGTTTTCTTCATCTTGCATGCTACTTACATAAACTGGTCTAAATCAGCAACCAATAAATTATGGCAACATGAGTTGGTGTGCAAGACAGTAGTTATTGACCTGTAATGTCTGTTCCTGTCCTTTCACTTTGTCTTTATAGCTTACTTGCTTAATATAGCCTCTCCTGGCATAGGCAATATCTGTGTGGGCAAAAGCACAGGAAGAGAATTTTCAAGTGTGGTAAACACATATTCCAAAAAATGGAACTAGCTTTTTTTCTTTTTAAACTAAATCCCCATTAACTAACTTAAAGGCATGAATTTTTATATTTTGGATAGACCACCTCAGCTACCCAGTTGGAACATCCTAGAGAGAAAAAATGAGAAATGTGGTGCTGAGGAATTGGTTGCCAAGGCAGCTGCTCCCGGGGGAGCAGGCCCTGACTTCTGGCGCTTGTAGCTGTGGCTGCCCGAAGTGAGGCCAGGTTTGTAAGCAGAGTTAACATCTGCTTCGCCAACTGATACAGTTGGAAGAAGTGAGGTTATTTCCAGAGCTCTTAAAACGTCTGGATTTAATGTCTCGGGGTTTGTTGGGGACCGCTGTGGCATTGCTGTGTGACCTGACGGGTGCCCCTTTGAAGCAGGGGAGGCGAGTGGAGGCTGCATGAGGATGAGTGAAAGATGCTCTGAGAAATGAGCATTGCTAGGATGGTTTTCTTTCTTATCCAGCTCTCTTTGAATTCACCCTTTTCACCTATTTTCCCAGTCCTTTTGTAGGCTCAATAGAAGAAAATCTTGTACAGCAACATGCCTCAGCTCACTCTCACATTTGCCCTACTCCGTTTTTGATGGGTTGTCCTTTGTCTGAACATAGAACTTAAAAGATTCTTTTAAATACCTGCAAAAGTACAGTCAGCTGTGAATTTCCTGCAGTTTGGGGTATGGTTGCGTGTGTGTTAAGTACATAAACTAGAGGAAGAGGAGAAAAATTAACAAGCTTGACTGCAACAAAATGCTAGCAATTTCTTACTTCTGAACTTACATACTTGACAGCTTCTTAACAGTGAGCTGCAGGAAAAATCACCCCAGTCCGGAAGCTGAACATGCTACCAAGTAGTAATCCTGCCCCTTGGGGTTTTGTTTTTGTGGGATTTTTTGTTGTTAGTGGGTTTTTTGGGGGGGGGAGCGGAGCTCAAGAGGCTTCTGTAATTCAGAATATTGAGGCATTTATGAGCATAGAAAGACTTTATAAAAAAAATTTTCTTCAAGTGCCTGAAGTGATGGGAAGGGAGGAGAAAGATTGGGAAAAGATACTACTAGAAAAAATCACTTGTTGGCAATCAGTTCTCTGTCCTTAAAACTGGCAGGGCTGAGCTGCTTTGTAAAGGTTAAAAGCCTCCGCATCAGGGGAGCTACTAGAGGAAGGTCTGAGGACTTAAGAGGTGCTCGTGGAAGAGGCAGATCAGATAACGAGCTTAAAAGGTGACTGGGATGAAAGATGCTGTCAGTCGAACGGAGACTGCTGTGCAGTTCCATCATCCGCCCGTGGAGCAGAGGTGGTGCTGGGCAAACCACCTGCGCGGGAAAGATCCCTGAATTAAGCAAAAGCCTGTGCAAATCCACCAGTGGAGTAATAAGGAGAAATTCCTTAGGCAGGCACGGAAACCTAGCCGACAGGAATGTGGTAATGTCAAAATGCTGCTTCAAAACAAACCTTCGCTATGTTAAATGGGATTGGTGTAGTTCCTGATTTATCATCGAGGCTCAATTCAGGTCTTTGATCATTAAGAAAAAAAAAATTACTTCTAGAGACTGAAAAATGATAAATGTAGCTTGGTTTTATTTCTATGTCCATCAGTTGTGGTTTTGTATGGTGTAATTTCTTTTTTTTACAGTGTTCTTACAAAATCTGCTGAGTTTGATTATGTCTCCAGTGATTTAAAACTGATGATGATCCTGGGTGTTTCTGGCAGCTGTCCAGAAAGCCAGGTTCCAAGCTCTCTGTCAGTAAAGCTTTTTGATTGTATATTCTTAATTCTGGGCTGGTTTAATCACGTTTACTGCTTCACGTGTTCTTTGGGCTAGCAGTGTTCCTGGGTCCTTCCCATCCAAGTTCGATGTTAATAATTATGAAGTCCTCCTTAATAATACGAGTACTTTGTATATGTGGGCAGTACTGGTCAGATGCCGGGGAAGCGAAGCAGCTTGTTGGTCTCACCAGCTGTTAGGACGCCAGGGACTAGAGGGAGCAGCAGTTTCCTCCGGGCTCCATCACAAATTCCTGCGCAGCTTACATCCCTTGCAGATCGCAATTGTTAATAACAGCTCTCAGAAAGGCACCGCAGCTGCTTGGAATACAAGAATACTTGGTTTATTTCTATTAGAAAGGCTAAACAGATCTGCAAAAGAGGAGAAAATGTGCAATCAGAACTTGGCTTTCTCCTCATCCTCACTTTCATTTTCCCTCAAGGTATCTCCGCACAGTCGGATTGGTAATTGGCAAACTGGACTGCCAGCGCTGGCTCCAAGTAACTTGGCAGCTTTTTGAGATTACCATCGTGTAGCCGTGTTCAGATTACATCTCCTTACGTGCATTGTTTTATATTTATCTGTGTTGAAACTCATCTGGCCACCCTTTGTAAGGACCTTTTGAAGTTCTTTGCCCGTGGTGTGGCACTAACTATCCCAGGGAGCCCAGCATCCTTCACAAACATGGCGTTTCTCCTCTTTGCTCACTTCCCCACTGGGCAGCCATGACCAAAACGGCCACCGCTCACCAGAGGGGCGAGGAGAAGTGTGGTGCTGCCGGGCCTTGGGTGGCGAGAGCTGGGTCTGCCTTTGGACGGCAGATCTCTGGAGAACCTGCCCACGGGGCAATGAACCAGGCAATTCCCCGCTACCCTGCCCAGGCAGCCGAGCTGCCAAAACCCCCGTCGTTGTGGGATGAGCTGCCAGCCGCCTGTCCCCCAGCTCCACAAGAAGTAGAAGTTTATGGACAGCTCAGGATTTTATCAAGCATGGGGACTTTTGCTAGCGTAAGGTTTTGCTTTCAGGTAAAGGTGTTGTCCCAGCACTAGGAGTCAGGTGGGGGCCTGCCACCCCCTCTGCAGTAAGCAGGGCAGTAAGCAGGGCAGCCGTGTGAGGGGCAGAAGAGAGGTGCCTCCGCCCCGCAAGGTGTGCCCAGCCTGAGGAGAGGTGGTATGTGCCAAGCCTGGAAGCGTTGGGACGGGCTTTGAGGAAGCCCCTCGCTGCAGGAGTTGCAGGCGTGAGGGTGGGTGCATCACACCCCCGGGCCCTTCCCGGCTTCCATAAGCTGTCCATGGAGTGACCGAAACCGCTGCTGAGATGTGGGATGCAAATCAAAGGTTTGTGTGCGGGATAACTGTTCTGGTATTTGTTCCTTCGTGTTTCTACCAGGAATGGAGGTTACCAGGCAAGCTCTGCACTCCTGCTCCGGTGGGTCTGATGAGCCAGGAGCCCTGACGCAGAAGTCAGGCCCTGCCCTGCTGCAGGGCTGTCCCACTGCAGTCCGTCCTGTGCACTGCTCTTAGTTCTTGTTCCACCTGAGCTGGAGCTCTTCCTGGCTGTCCTGCTCCTCAGGCACAGGACCTGCAGTGCTGCTGTCTAAATTTATGATGTGGAAAAGAGAGGCAAGGACTATGGCGTTAGGGCCAGCAGTGAGAGCACCAGAGCGCACGGAGCAAGTCAGCAGCAGGGCCAGCAGTACCTCCCTGTCCGCCCCCTCCTGCCCACCAAAGAGCCGCCTTTGATTCCTAGTGTGCACAAACTGCGCCAGGCTGTGACCGAGAAGCACAACTTGCGCCGTAACGGTTTGCAGAGGTGCTGCTGGTCATAAATCCAGGTCTGCGGATATCTGCCTCCAGCCGAGAAACGCTGTTCCTCCCAGCATGCGAAGGAAATCTCCTCATAAATGATGCACGCTGTAAACACAGTGCGTGTCCCTGTGCGCGAGGTGCAGCCCTATTGCAAAGTTTTCCCACTGTGCCATGGCAGATGCAGAATTTGAGCTTTGAAAAGCCTATTCTTTCCATCTCTTAGAGAAGATTTCAGTCTGCAGAGCAAAAATGTGTCCATCACAGTAAATAATGATTTAGGGGTTTTTTTCCCTGTGCACTGGGCCAAGACCCACACGTGTTCACTTGGGAGCAGAGGCAGAGTGCCGGCGCGTGACCCTATCTGTGCCAGGCCGGCTCCTGGCGCAGCCCCTCGGCCCCGATCACCACGCAGGAGTCACCACAGCCTCCGGCTGGGAGGGACTGTGCTTCCCCTGCGCTGGTTTTGTCACTGTAATTTTATCAGCTTTTTCAAAGCGAGTACCATGTTCTGGGGAACAATTTTCCTGTGGTCATTGTCAAGGTCTACCCGTGCAGCAGGAAGCGATGCCGGGTGCTGGTGCAGCCAGTGCCGAGCGCTCAGGACTGGTTCAAGTGCTGAGGACCGGTTCCCAGCTGGCACGGCCCCACGGGGCGTCCTGCCCTGGCGTCAGCCAGACGCACCGACCGCCCTCACGCGTGTCTTCCAGTAAAACCTCAGGTGAAAACATCCCCCCAGTCACGCACAGAGATAAACTCTGGGCGGCTGTGGTACCTGTGCAGGGTGTCTGGGTGCTGATGCAGGCTTACAGAGTGGGATTGCTGCGCTCAAACCGCACGTCCATGTCCTGTGCTACCGACAAGGGCCCTTTTCAGAGGGGGTAACCTCCAGCCCCAAAGCTTCGGGACTGGCCACAGAGAGGGGACTAACCTGGGCGACAGGGCATGGGAATGTCTCTTGGAGGAGCGGAGAATTACCAGAGGCAAAATAAGGCGTTGGATGGTGGAAGAGGCAGGCTGGGGTCGCACCAGGCTCTTCACGACGCAGGGAAGGAGGGACGAGGACTTTTGTAGGCGAGGATCCTGGCTTAACTGCAAAGGCTGGCCGAGATCTGAGGTGGTGGATGAGCTTCTCTGCTGAGAAAGACCCCAAAAGGTTTGAAATCTTTTTTTAAAAGGGTCTGCAGCTTCTTTAGAGCCTAACTGTGCCAACCTAAGAGATGCCCAAGTATGTGTTCTATTTAGCATGTGTGTTTGCAAAGAAAACCTTCCAAATGTAGCCCCGGCATAACACGAGGGATGCCAGAATCAGTTCAGCTTCAAGAAATTAGATCTTGGGGTCTTCTGTTTGGACCATAGGGTGCTCGATCTCTCATTTCTGAGCCCTCGGTCCTGAGGTAACGCTCGGACGGGGACCGTGGAGGGGGACCACAGCCGGGGCAGGACATCCCGACGGCCTCCCGGGCCCACCCCGCCGCCTCTCCCGCCGCACCCCCGGCGCCGCCCCCGCTGCCTGTACGGTCAGCCGCAGCGGGGGCGGTGCCGGGGGTGCGGCGGCGGCGTGGGGCGGCGGAGGGGCCGTCTGAGGGAATGCAGGCGGCCGCCGCCAAGATGGCCGCCGCCGGTGCCGGTGCCGCCGCTGCCGGGCGAGTGGCGCGTCATCGTGAGTCTGCGGGCGCCGTCCGCAGCCGGCGGGGCGGGGGGCTGAGGGCTGCGGGGGGCGCTGAGGGCTGCCGGCCTCGCCGCGGGGGTTGCGAGGGCGGGAGGGCAGCGGGACCGCCGGGACGGCGTTACACAACGCCCGCGAGGCGCCTTTGCGTAACGCTGCCGGCAGAGCCGGGGCCTCCGATCCCCGGGCTGGAGCGGGGCCGGCCGGCCGGCACCGGGCGGCGGAGGCCGGGCGCGGTGGGGCCCCGGCGGCGCTGAGGGGCTGCTGCCGCCCCGGGGGTCGCCTCGCCGCGCTGTGGTAACTGCGCTGCAGGGACCTTCAGGAAAGTCCTTCAGGCTTTAATTCTGGGAGCGCGTGGGTAGTGCCGGCCGGCTCATGGGGATTTGTCCTCCGCATGAACGGAGGGCTGCGGGGCTTGGGGCTCTTCCGTCTGAGAGAAGTTTGTCGTTTGCTGCTGTCGGGCTCGGTTTTTCATTGGTTTGGTTTTTTGGCCGTCCCCCCCCCCCTCCCCGCAGGAGTTTAATTTTAAATGAGGCACTTTCCTTTTTAGAAAGTGTTTGTGTAAAAATCGTCCTTTTCTGACAGTTCACAGGTTGCGTTTTCAAAATAGGGGCAGATGCGCTGAGGAGGTGTGAATAACACATACAGCTTAAGTCAATTCCACAGCTCTCCTCATGCTACAAATGCGTGTTATATATGCCGCCGACATATACGTACGTATTGCAGGTTTTACAACACGCGGTCGGTTTTGTGTGCTCCTTCAGCAGGAGCGCTTTTCCTTACTCTCTGTAAATATAACGCATTGCCCAGTTACTGCCGTAATGGCAGAGCAACTTCCCATGCCTCCCGAGAGGCACCGGTGTGCTCACCCCGAGACCAGTGGAAGTGCGGGCACACACCCGGGACCAGTTTTGCTGGGCCTTGGCTCCAGAGGCTAATATAATAATGCCATTTCTAAAACTTATAAAAGAACACTTACCAATGTTCCTTCAAGCTGGAATCATCATTGTCGCACATCCTGTGCGTTCTGTGTCATGTACTTTATGGTGCAGATAGAAATGTGCCCAAACCTCACCTTAAGTAAAACAAATACTTTCCAGTATTTATTTACGGCGCAGAAGAATCAATACAGCCATTGAATCTTCTCTTTTTAATGTTTTATATAATTAATATATAGTGTCAGCGCTTCAAAAAGTAATAACCTAAGAACTGGAAGAAGAATATAAATATTTGAAGAGAGTCTTTTGGGCATCAGCGATGCTTGAATTGAAGTTCTTTAGTTTGCAGCCTTTTATATCACTGCAGGCACAGGCATCTACAGCTACGCATGAGTAAGTAATCCCGAGTAAGGAGCTGGATTTGCAAGATGCTTTTCACTGTCATTGATTTCAGCAGGTTTTGAGGGCGTTCAGCATCTGTTCAGGATGTTATTAGGGACCTGTGAACCGTAAGATGATGTTCTTCTCAGCGGGTGGATCAGGCCGCTGAGGAGGTCTTTGCTATTGGGGCTCAATTGCTGCTGGAACTCCTGCAGTCTGACCAGGGAAATGTCTCACCAAATGATTGCTGGAGAGCTGGGGATGCAGAATTTAACAATGTTTTTTCATCTTGGGCGATTCACACTATTGTTGCAATAAAAAATATCATGTAGTGACTATGAACTCCTGAGGAAAACAAAGTGTGCTTTTGAAAAAGCAGGCTGTAACCAGCATGTGGGAAGACTTTACTTCTAAAGTATCCTCGTTTTTGGCTGATGCTGAAATCCAGGAATAATAGAAGTCACCTAGCTGGGTAGTGAGAAAGAAGGCTGCCCATGTCCCTGGGTAAATGGATTCTGAAATTGCTGCTCAGTGTACCTGACACAGGGTCAGACTAAGGAGCTGTGTGCTTATGGCTCGCAGGCGCTGACCTACGTTGCTGCAGTTTGCTGGGGACCCTGGATTAACAAATGTGTAACCTACATTGTAGAAGTGGTGTAGAAATCCTTTGCTTGTCTGTAGAGTTAGCCCAGGTATGTCCATACCATGAGGAGTGACATAGCTTGACATGCTTACTTCCTTAGTGTGTCAGCCCTGCGTAGTTTCTCTTGTGTTGTCACCAGTTATTTTGGACTTATGATTGGAGCTTAAAGATTAGTGGGGCTTTTGTTTGGTTTTAGGTTACTACCTGGTATCTGAAAAGCTGTTAGTATACAGAGTGTTTAAAGAAAGGCAGAAGCTTGCAATTTCATGACTCTCTTTGATTCCAGGACCTGGAGCTTAGGGGAGAAAATGCCAAGCAGCGCAATACTGCCAAGCGTGTTTATGTAGCTGTTGAGGGATTAGTGCCTATCTGGTGAAGAGGCCACTCAGCCCGGTGCAAGGTTATCAATGTGCTGTTATCTTTGTTCCAGTTGTAAAAAGCAGCAGTCAGCTGAGGGTCCCGGTACGATGGAGAGGTCAGGCAACTGCAGCTGCAGTGACAGAAAGCACAAAACCTCAAATTCAGCCAGAAGCACGGTAAGTTTGCAGTGGGTCTGGGTGGGTGTGACCTGCTGTCGTTGCCCTCTGTCTCTCTCTGATATGGTATGCTGCTTTACTTGCATAGCAAAGCTGGTTATGTAGTAAAACGTGGCAGTCACAGGGCTTGATCTGTTTTTTTTGTGCACGTGTAATTGCTTTTATCTGGCTGGCTGCATTCACCGAGGCTCTTGTTTTCACGATTCTGTGGGGCAAGGATTGCCTGCCTTGTTCTCTGCAGAATGCAGTGAGGCAGTGGCCTGCAGTAAGGCCTGAGGCAGTGCAGAAGCAATAGAAGAACAAACAGTAGGGTATTATTATTATTTGAGGTTCCGGTTCCTTCTTCCTGGGTTTTATTCAGCGTCCTCCTGATAGACACTCCAGGAGGAGGGGAATGGAAACTGAGGTCCTGACCCATCAGGGCAGGCCTATGCTCCTCTTGGTGACGCTTTGTAAGACTTTGGCTTTAACAAGAGGAGGGCAAAGCTCCCTGTGCAACCTTGGCTCCGTCCACTCAGGAGGCGAGAGATCCTGGTCGCTGGGCTCCCTTGGGCAGGGGAAACGATTCGATGGGGAAAATCCACCTCTTGGGTGAGAGCTGTGATTGGCAGCCATTTGTGTAAAAGCCAATACCGCCATCTGCTCCGCTCTGCTGTGCTGGGAGGGACATTATCCTTAGAACAGTGTGCCGCACCTGGATAGAAAACCCATTGTGGGAAAAAGAAAAACAACAACCCAAACAAAACGAGCCCTGCACTTATTTTATGTGTAGAATGGCTCTTTGCTGCTTTCACTGCTTCGGGAGATGAGATGTGTCTCCAAAGTAATGAAGACAAAGTCCTGTGTGGGTAGCTCATCCGTTTTCTGTGGAAGCTGCTGCTTGGTTTGGTTGGAATCTACAGCTGGCGTTCAGCTGAGGTAGTTCCTTTTTTATAACCTGTTTTATAACCGCCCTTACAGCCTTCAGCTGCGAGATAATTTTCTCAGTATATTTCCAGTTAAACTATGTGTTGTAAAGTGATTACTTTTTTAGAAAAAGTAAAGATCATGTAAATGCTTGTTCTCTGGCTATTCACGCTTGTAGTTCCTATTTTTATGTAAGCAGGATGAGCTTCTAAATAGGATGCTGCTTTTGCAAAAGACAAATGCAGAAGGATAAACTGGTGGTTTTGTAATAATAATAAAAAAAAGGCAGTAGGTCACTAGGATTTGAAATATCTCTTGCTTCCACAGGAAACCTAAAACAGGAATCTTGATGTTAAACATGGGAGGTCCAGAACAGCTGGATGATGTGCATGATTTCTTGCTTCGTCTCTTCCTGGACAGAGATCTAATGACGCTTCCAGCTCAAAAGTGAGAAACACTGTGAACTCTTGTGTTACAGTTAGTGTTGGGTGTTGCCGTCTTAGCTGTAGGCTTGAACATTTAACTTCTGCGTATATCAGCATTTCTTAAGCCTGTTTCATCCTGGGACCAGTCAGTGCAAGAAAGGGTGTTACAATTCTCTGGAAATCGGCGTGCTAAAATGGCTCTCTTCTAATTGCAAATTGTGGTTTCCTGTCACCTAGTAAGTTGGGAAGGGTGGTGGAATATGACATTAAACAAGCCGTGCAATGCTGGTTTGCTATAATTTGGGGAGATTGCCACAGAAAACCCACTGCAGCAGAGAGATTTGGGGAAAGGGGTGGTGATTGGGTTATGGTATTAATACATGTACTTTTTGAATGCTTTAGTAAATTAGCACCATTCATTGCCAAACGCCGCACACCAAAAATCCAGGAGCAGTACAGCAGGATTGGAGGTGGATCACCAATCAAGAAGTGGACGGCGGTGCAGGGAGAAGGCATGGTGAAACTGCTGGACAGCATGTCTCCTCGCACCGGTACTTCTTTACTCTACTGTGCTTGTTAAAAGTTTCTTTTGCTTCATGTGTTGAAAGTATATGCTTGTAAAGCAGCTTTTGCTTCTCCATTTTTATTGTGAGCGTGAACAGTGTTCTCAGTCCTGCTAGGAGATCATGACAAAGATATTGCAGAAGTTCTTACTCGTTAAAAACTAGGCACAAGCAAAAGCATGGGGTTCCCACACATGCAAATGTGTTTTTGTGCTGTGGTCGCTTCTGTGGCTGCATTAGAGAATGGCTTTGATTTTGGAGAGTACTGTTGGTACACATTCAACCTGCAGTAACACAGTGTAGCACCAAAAGCCAACAAGCAAACATTTACTCATCTTCTCAGGCTGGATCCAGCATGTGCTGTGGTCCAGCTGGCACCTCTGTCTGTGCCCAAGGTAACCAGCTTAAAAGCTGCCCTGGGTAAGTCCACCCTTAGATGGTTTTGGCATGTTTCGTCTTGCATAGCTTCAACCGTCAGGACATTGGGCATCTGGCCTAAACTGGTGGCCTCTGCTCCCTCTTCCGTGGAGAGAGGTAGGGCTTGGAGAGAAAGTGATGCAGTTCATCCAGAGGTCATTATCAAAGATGGGGGGGTCACCCTCTAAAGGTACACTTATCTCTCTCCTCTGATTATGGGAAGAAATCTAGATGACTATGATAGACAAAGTGTCTTATTTTCAGATGGCTAAAGCTAGGTGACAGGAGTCTCTGCTGGTGTGTACGACTGCAAGGTGTCATACCTTGCCCTGTAAGCCCTGCTTGAGCTTGAAGAAGTCTACACTGAAGACAAGTGGTTGAGCCTTAGATGATAAGAAAGGGGAATGTATTTCACGTGAACAAATAAGGCAGGCGTGGGAGAAGGGTGTTCAGTGTGGCGTTCTCACTAGCATAAATGAGGTGGAGATTTGTGACCAGCGGCAGTATAATCTCATGTAATTCTCTTATCTTTTATGAAGAGGTAGAGTGGGAAAATGTCGCTCCTCTTAGGCTGCACATTTGCCTGTCGACCTAGGGTTTCCTGGTTGTTCATGTTCTGCACACTGGTGCTATTGAGGTTGACAGGGGGTGGGATCTCCTGCTGTAAAATGCACGGCCACCCTCCCATGGCTGCTCCTCGTGGCTAACTGCAGGACGGTGTCATTCGGCTGCTGCACACTTGCAGCAGCCAGCAGTTAGGGCTCAGAGGACGGTGCAGTGTTCCCTGCTCCTCCGGCTTCCTCCCCTGTGCCCTCCCCTGTTCAGGGCCAGCTCGGTCAGGATGCTGTGCAGGGACTGTGATATAGAACAGCTCCGAGGCCAGAACTTAACGCTATAAAGCCTTTTGTATTTGCCTTTGTTGTGCCAGCCTGAGCCTAAAGAATAGGTGACTGCATGGGAGGGCGTTGGGAGTCTGACTGTTCTCCAAAGCTGCAGGTGTCTTTCGTTCTCTGAAATGTCCCTCTGCAATTATTGCTTGGATGTATTCAGAGCTTTTGAAACTTTGTCTGCGTCTGTAACTATTAATAATGGATAAAAGGACTAACACCAATTGGGCCTGATTTCAGGGCTGACGAGGAGGTCGGTTGGAAGAAAAGGCAAGGTTTCGTAGCTGAACATTGCAGGACTTGGTTGAGTGATAGCAGTGAGCCCCACCCGAGGACATGAGCAGGAGATAAGGCCTAACGGTTTGCCTTGGGTGGAAGTAGATACTGTCTTTGCCAGTTCTTCCTTGATGATAAGAAAACTTGAAAGGTGAATACAACCTCCCTCTGGATCTCTCTGAACCTTGCTCCCCCACAGCAAGGAGTTGTGACTTGTATGGATTGCCCTGCGCTAAGCTACCTGGTGTGGCACTAGTGTGATGGGAAGCGGGTGCAGAACCTTCTGTGAATGTCCTTGTACTACGGGCTTCGGCTAACACGTTTTACCATGCGATTGCAGTGGGCTAGGTGTGCAAACACAGGCAACTGTGGTCGTTCACATAATGGTAATTTGCTGTGATTCAGCCATGTTCAACCTCTCTCCTAAAACCTCCAACCAAATTGATACATGAGCCATTTTTCACCCAGGTTAAATGCATTCATGGTGGAATTTGCACCAGTTTAGCTAAACTGCTTTCAAACTGGTTGTTAGCTGAATTTGACTTCAGCTTGTATTGTTGCTCAGTTAGCAGCTATGACAAACTAGAAGTCTGTTTCTCCTCTGGCGCTTGCTGAAGGTGATAGATCATTTGCTTACAGTACCTTTTATGCTGCAGTTTCTTGCTACGTGACATTAAAACCATGGCATTAATAAATGTGATCAGTGGCAGCACTAGAAATTAAACTTCCACATTCTCGTAGCAGCTCAAGGGTGATGGCCATCTTCTGTGTCTTGCCTCTCATGGGACAGACAGAAAAAGACAGCGACTCACCACTGCTTTGACAGAAGCCAGGAGAAACAGTAATGTGATGGTTGGTCTGTCTGAAATGACCTGTCTGGGGGTCACTTTTGTTCCGATAAGGTAATTCTCTGCATTATGCTGCTTGTTCTTGAAGCAGCAGACTACCTTTGTGAGTAGAAGGAATTACTGAGATTACTAAGCTGCCCACTGAACTCCCCACCAATGTGTTAGCTACAGATAATACTTCTCATCCTGCCACTCCAATAGGAGCGCTAAACATTTTTAATAGGAAAACTGCTAGAGTAAGAGAAGGCAAAGAGGAGAGCCCTGTATTCCCTTCAGCTCAGCAGCTGTACAGTGCGTGGTGCTGCAAGCTGCGTTCTCCCTTCAGTGACTTTTGCTGATGTGGTGCTGGTGTGTCAGGGAATCCCCCTCCGTGTTTGACAGTACGCGTTCTTTGATTCCTGGCTATTTTGTAATTCTTTGTGGCACCTGCTTCAGACTTGGGTAGAAAAGGGCTAGAGGTAGAAGATTGGTAAAAGGCTCTGGAAGGTGAAAAGAAACACTCTTGGAAGGCTAGAACCACATTTATTTCATTTGCTCAGTGTGTAACCTGTCACTGATACCGTCGTTTGAGTGATGTTCGATCCTTTTTTCCATAGAGGCTGCTACTCTAGCTTAATTCCAGCTGTGGTCCCTGCAAGTACAGTCAAGGCCTGAAGCCGAACCGCACCGGCTGTGGCATCCAAGGCAGCAGTGTTTTTAGCAGCAGTAGCCCCTGAAGGGTCAGGCTTGCAACAGGTTCTGAAGATAAAGCTTAGAAAATTTATCTGCTTTTCTCAGCATATCACTCCTGCTTGCTTTTGTTTGGTGACCACTTTTTGTGAAGTCACGCCCGCCTCTGTGCAGTTCTTACACCTGATAAGTTGTTTAGAGACCTCTTTTTTTTTACCTAACAGTAGCTGCAGTTTTAAAAATTGAACGTGATAACTGTTGCTAACAAGTGAATTTAGTGCTAACCATTTCCTTAAGCATTTTGAGTAACGTTGCAGCGATACCGAGTACTGTGTTGCTTCAGAACAGCTTGAAACAGTTGGATGTGCTTCCAGACTGAGCCACGCATTGTGGAATATGGTGTGCTCACAGGTAGCGCTTTGGGAGCACTGAGCCCTGTTAATGAGTAACTCGCAAGTTGTGGTGGTGAGACTTCAAACACAGGGCAAAGAAGAAATCCTTCGCATACTCATTTTACCTTGACCTGGACTTTTGGGGTGTAGAGTTTATAGTTGCTGTGCGTTTGCAGTTGGTGAAGAGCTCATGTTAGACAGTATCAATAACCACCTGTGAAATTCCCTCCTGCGTAAATTAATCTGCTGATTTACTGACTTGTAGTATACATGAAGAAGAGTTCTTCCTTCTGAATGAGTGGGCTTGGGTAGGCTCAGTAGTCTGTAAGGATAAACATGGTGACAGGAAAATCCATTTCCATTGGGGTTTGTTCTTTTAGTGCTGGCATCAAATAGGCTGATGTCTTGCAATGGTAATTATATTTTAAGAAGGCACGTCTTGATTTTGTTAATTGTTTTCAATTATAACAGTTCTTAGTATTTCTTACAAGCTGTATTTTAGCTGAGATTCCCTTGTCAGCAGAATGAAAGCTCACAGGATGAGGGGGCCACGTTGTTTCTTCAGATTGGCAGCTCTTTGTGGACGGAGATGTCCCTCTGTTTCCAGTAGTTCTGACTCTAACTGTAACAACAAAATTAATATGTATACAGACATGAAGATCTCTCCTTTGCTGCCTGTGATCCAGGACAAAACATATTACTGTGAGAGTATTGCAAGAAGTTTCTAAGTTGGCCGTGTGTTTTCCCAGTATGTCCTTTTCCAGGTTAAACTCCTACTGTCTTTGCTCTGGTTAGTCAGACTTTTGTTTTTAATGCCATTTAAAAATGTTTATGAGGTTACTGGCTCCTGGGGCTCCTGAACTTGGGTCGTTATTTGCTACTGTTCCCAGCTGGGAGCTCTCTTGCCTCCTGCAGAGAGCTGGGGCTGACTGAACCTGCCTTCTGAATCCCGTATAAATGTATGGAGTGGAGACCAAGCATGGGACATCTGCTTCCTTCAGAAGCCTGTTAAATGTGATTTCAGAGCTAGTGACCCGGAAGCCCTGAAAAAGAAACTTTGCTTTTGTTCTCCTAAGAACCTCTGTCCTCTACTTAAAAAAACCCAACCAACCAAACAAACAAAACCAAAACACAAACCACAAAATAAAACAAGAAACCTGTCCTCCCTCCCTCCCCCTAACCAAACCATACTCCCCAAACCTTGAAGCCAATGCCCAAAAGATTAGAAATGAAAAAAACCTAAAACGTTGTCCTTGAAGAGAATAATATTGCCTCCGAAATAAAGTGTTTAAAGGCATGAAGATTTCTATGAAAAACACCCAGAAACCAGAATGCAAGAACATGTGTCCCTTATTCAGCACCACCGATCTCCCGTCCCAAACAACAGTCCTGGTCCTTGGGGGTTTATGTGCAAACGGAGCAGACTTACCAGGGTGGGGGAGGGCATCTTCTCTCGCGAGGATGGTGAGCAGAGCAGTTGCATCAAATGATGGTTCTACCTTGTCTTGTTTTTAGCTTTGTTTTTTAATGTGGTTAACTGGAGGCAAGGAAGTGGAAAGAAGTGAAATAGAATTACATCTGCATAAAGTGATGAAGGAAAAGATAGAGTAGGTGAGGGAAATGCAGGGGAGCCAGGTCTTTGCTGAAGCTGAAATAGGAGTTAGAGGGCAAGGAAGGGAGGGCATGTGGAGCAAACGGTCGGTACCTGGGAGTTCTGCCTGAACGCCCCTGCAGTGCTGGGACTGAGGGCCTGATCCAGCAAAGGCATATGAACCCTTCACGCACTGAAGGCATCCTGTTTTGGTGACTTCTCTATTGGCACCTGGAGCGTGAGAGGGGTAAAATTATCTGATTTTCTTGAAATGCCTTATAGGCAGCTGATGTCTATAAGGTGTGGGGCCTTTTCCTGTTTGAAGCTGATCCCTGTAGAGCAGAATATCTCAGTGCTGGCACACAAAATTGCAGCCAATTATATTTGAACGTTCAGGTAAATAAAATTTCCTGGAATGTGCAAACTGTTTAAGCAATGCATTTCCTTTTGCATGGCAGAATGAAGAAAGCCTTGTCTTTCCTAAGGTTTTGGCATTTTAATTACATTGGTGTGTTTAAAACATCTGACTTCTAATTTCAGTAGGCGAGGTGAGCTGTGCTGTTAGGAAGCCCATAGCACGTCTGTAACCGTGGTCTGTGTTAGGGCATAGTAGGGTTCATTTAGTGTCTCGTTGTGACACTTTTTTACCAATACATCCTTTAAATCAGAACTTGCCCAGTAAAACGTCAGAGCTCTGTACAGTCTGGAGACCATGCTTCTGCTAAACTAAGTAAAAGCAGAAGAGTGATGCTTCCTGCAGAAGGAAACAATAGTATAAATCACTTTTAAATTCTAATAACAGCAAAGTGAGTTACCAGGAAAGTACTTGGCCAAAGAAAGATGTGTTTATATGACAGTGGTTTAGAAAAGTAGACAGAAAATTATCAACAAGTTTATTTCAGCAGTTTCAGTCTGTCTGATTCTGTACTTTGTACTTATTAATGACGTGTTATTGAGCGTTCTTGGTTTTTTTTCTGCAATTTCTTTTCCTGTGCTTTGACTGGCAGCGCCTCACAAATACTACATTGGCTTCCGGTACGTCCATCCTCTGACAGAAGAAGCAATTGAAGAGATGGAGAAGGATGGCATTGAAAGGGCTATCGCTTTCACCCAGTACCCACAGTACAGTTGTTCTACCACAGGTGAGCGTCTGTGCAGGAGCAGAGCACGGACAGAGGCGAATGTAGGCACACGTCTGTGGGCCTCGAGGGAGGTGCGGAGTGTCAGTGCAAGCTGTCCTGTCTTCCTCTAAGTGCCCCTTCCTCTTGGCTTCATCGCCAGCTCGAGGTGCTCTGGATGTACTGTAGTTCCGAATTTTAGACAGAAACTTCTTAACTCAGGATAGTGTTATGTTACCACTGTTATTGTGAGATAACATAAACTGAAGGCTCAGGAACACGACTAAGCTTTCTTCATGGAAACTAGAGCAATAATTGTTCTTCAGTTAAAGACTGGTTTAGCAAATTGTTCTTGGCTGATACGTTGTATGAACTTTGATATAATTGGTACACTGTATGAACTTCGATATAATTGTTTCCATTTGAGGTGCCCTGTTCTGATTTATGGTTGCATTTTAAATATCTAGCATTTTAAAATACTGCAATACCTTGCTACAAAACTGTTTTCATCTAACAAGTTGCTAATGCCTTGGCTGAACTTAGGTTCTTAATTCTCTGCATTTCAGGAAGCAGTTTAAATGCCATTTATCGCTACTATAATAAAAAAGGGGAGAAGCCGAAGATGAAGTGGAGTGTAATTGACCGATGGCCCACACATCCCCTTCTTATTCAGGTAGGGGTTTGTATGAGAGCCTTTGAAATTAGCAGTCGGAACGAGGTGTGTGAACTGAGCAGGTCTGATCTGTTATCAAATTGGCATTCCCTGGGGTTTTCTTAGATTGGCTGATGTAGGAGAAACTTGGTATCTTTGCATTGCCAGCTGACTTTAAAACCACAAAGAACTAAGTAAGTACAGGTGGTTATGGAGTTTCCTTTTTAGAAATATTTGCTACCAGTAAAAACACAGTATAATGTTAAGTGACAGAAACATTCTGAGGAAGCACTTCCCTTAGATCAAGTCTTAGCTTCTAACAAAGCTTACAAGATTTTTAGATATAGAATGTACTAAAAGAAGATGAACCTATTTGCTGATTTAGGCTGTGTTTATATGCTCTATTTTAAAAAAAAAACCACCTTGAGAACAATAAAAGGAACGCTTCACTTTGAGGGTGTGTTTTAGTTACGGTAATGAAATGTGTCTTGTCTACTATGTATGAAATTACAGGAGAAGGATGGGTATTTCCTGCCAGATGTTTTGGCATGATAATGTGTGAAAGGGACCACCATGCACATCTTGTTTTAAAAGCACAGTCATGTTATCATAGCAGTGGTGGCTGGAAGGGACCTCTAGAGGTCATTAGTCCAAACTCCTGCTCGGAGCAGGTCTACAGTGGACACACATACCAGTCATGTCGGTTTGTCAGATTCTCATCCGGCAGCAAAGAGGTAATTCTAGGCACAGCACTGGCTGTGGCAGGAGCAATTAAGGGAAACCTTCTTGCTCCTTCCTTTTCAGAGAAAATGGCATTTTTATCTTTGTTGGGGAGCTTCTCCTCTAGTTGGGGCTTTGCAATTTTTGTGGTGTGCTGAACAGATGATAAAAGTGACTGAAGGAAGGCACGGTGGAGCTCACCAATGTGCATTTCCTTAAGCCCAGGGAGGCTGTAATTGAAAGGGCCAACTTGGCCCCTGATTATAAAGTTGAAATGGAAATTAAATTTTTTTAAGATTTCTGATCTGTTTTTCACTGTAAAATGTCTAAGAGAGAAGACCATGCAGACAGTTACTTCGTGCTCCTGCAGCACCATATGCCAGCAGTGAAGGCAGCTGCTTTTCTCTCTGTACGGTCCCTCAGCCTAGCCGTGTGTATGCAGCGTTACGGCGGTGAGAGTCAAGGGTCAGAGGTGTTTCCCTGCTTTTTTGTGTAGTACTAAGAACATTTCAGGTGTCGATGGACAGAGGTTGTCCATCTCTCCCATGTTCTGTCCCAAGCTGAGTTCAAGGTGAAGGTCTCCGAATACAGTGATCTCAAACTTGCCTTGACGGTCCGTTAGGGGACACCTTTCGCAGAGCAGGCGCTTCTCCCATGCCATGTGCCCGTGCTCTAATTCAGTCTGAGTGTAATGGGGCTGCTAAGAGAGGATGGTTGTGCTCTGCCCATTCACCATTTCTCTCTCCCCCTGCCCTCGCAGCTGCACGCGTGTGCCCTCTGCGGCCAGGGAACCGCTCTTTGGAGGCGGCAGAGGAGAGTTGGGTTGAATTGGTTATGTTCTTTCAGTTTGTTACCATCACCTTAAAATCATTGGGATGACCAAAAGTTCACGGGGGCCTTTGGTGTGTTGGGACTGGGCACTGTGTGATACTGCGTGCTGTCTCTCGCTGTTGCCCCGCACATACTGAAGGGGAATTCTGAAGTTCTTAAGGCAACCTGGCACATTGAAGTTGCCTGTCTCGGGTCATTTGAGGTCACAATAATGCCTCTTCTCAGTGTTTCTGATTCAGGTCTTTGCTTTTTTTTTTTCTGAACAGTGCTTCACCGATCACATACAGAAGGAACTGAACCTGTTCCCACCTGACAAAAGGAAAGATGTCGTCATCCTCTTCTCAGCTCACTCGCTGCCCATGTCTGTGAGTTATGTCAGGTCGTTTCTGTCATTGTTAGATCCCAGTCACACTGGCTGGGCTGAATGGAAGGGTGTGCGGCTCGCACACCCGCGGGGTAGGGCCACAGTTGTGGAAGTGCCAGGCAAATATAAAAGAGAAATACGAAGGTGAGTTAGTGAGTTGCAGCTGGAAGCCTGATGCAGAGCTGGAGGCGAGGCACATGAGCTGTGATTACTCTCCTGCACGCTTACTCAGATCTGTGCTGTTGGCCACTGGTGAAGATGGGGCGCTGGGTTAGGTCAGACTCGGTATGGCTGCTTTCACAGCCTCACGAACTTGCCAGCTCAAACTGGGGTAGTAATGGAGGGGCAAATTTGGTTATTTTCTCACCTCTGGAAAGCAGTAATCATACTTTCCCTGAAGGAATGCAAGTAAAATCTTTGCAAGGTTGTAATAAATGACTTAATCCTCTGTCAGCAACCAGCGACTGCAGTGAAATGGCTCTCGGATCATTTTTCAGAAATGCAGTGCTATTACCAAAATGTAACCGTATCTGTATACAACGACAGAAGAATTTATCTTTTATCATGCAAAGGAGGAGTAGATGTTCTGGTAAAGCAGCTTCATCATAGGTTTCACTGGGCAAGAACGCAGTTTTTCTTCCCAGTTTCGGATGAGGCAGGCACTTGATAGAGCTCATCCTGGGCGCAGCCACGTCATGCGCAGTGTGCTCGCCTTTCCCAGTCTTTAGGTGGTCTTTGCCCAAATGTGTTCACTGGAAGAAAAAGGTGTGGTGTTCTTGTGTTGAAGGTAGTGAACCGTGGTGATCCGTATCCTCAAGAAGTGGGAGCTACCGTCCAGAGAGTCATGGAGAAGCTGAACTACTCCAACCCTTACAGGCTTGTGTGGCAGTCCAAGGTATGTGCTCAGGGAAGCTGTAACGCCACCGGCCACTGTAAAGCTCTTCAGGTGATGGAAGAGCTTAAGGACGTCATAACCTCAGCACCTCTTTCCCATTTTCAGCAAGTGTTTCTGCTAGAACAGAATCCCCATATTTTACTCAAATTCAGTCTTTCCAGATACTCTACCCACAGTTTCTCGCCTTTTTTGTATATTGCATAATTTTAAAGTAGATTTTTGCTGTCCGTTAGAAAACCTATGATCTCATAACAGCTAGTTTGGCATTTGGCATTTGCCAGAAGGAAGAATCGAGCACTCACTGGATTTTTAAGGTGTTGCTTTCTGAGGATCTCTGAGCAATCTTTCTGAAGTCATCACTGTGATATAGGCATTCTTGATGATAATGTGAGCCTGATCCAAACAGGCTTTGTTATTTTTGATGAATACTGCTTGCATTACTTTGTACTTATTATTACTACTGCAAATAGCAAGGAACATTAAGTTTTACCAGAATTATGTAGTACAAGTAACCTTATGTCTCGAGGGCATCACACCTATCGTGCCATTGTTGTCTTGTTCTTAAAGTTGCATATTATGGTACATCAGCACTGAATACTTCATGGATGGTAAAGGGGTAAGGAGAGTTTGCTACAGAATGGTGACTTCTTTCAAAGGCAGGTAAACCCTGTGCAGTGGTGGTCAGACTTTTATTGAACTGAAAAGTACAATTGTTGTACTTTTGTACAATTGTTGTACAACTTTAAAGTTGTACTTTAAAGTACAACTTTAAATAAAGTTTCATTTATTTTAATGAGAGTCTCATTTAGGTCAGCCCAGGTTCTGTTTCTTTGGGATTTAAATGATGGGACAGTATGCCTTCATAAAAAATTTAATGGAGAAAGTGAGAGGTACTATCAAAAGCGGGGAAATATGAGTAACTGACTCCATCTTAAACATAATCTGGTCTGTGTTGTCCTGCTTAAGAAAACGTGAGTGTTCTTTGTAAGAATGATTTAATGAGGTTTTTTTTCTTTATTTCCCTCCCCCTTTTCTTACAGGTTGGACCAATGCCTTGGCTTGGTCCACAGACCGATGAGGCCATTAAAGGACTGTGCCAAAGAGGAAAGAAGAACATGTTGTTGGTCCCAATAGCGTTTACAAGTGACCACATTGAAACACTTTATGAACTGGATATTGAGTATGCCCAAGTTTTAGCGAATGAGGTGAATGTTTTATAGTTTTTATAACTGTTTGGATAGTGGTGCTCTGAAATTACTGTTCCTGTTTTGAAATTTGCTTTGTAGTTGCTTCTTGCAACATCATTTGGGGCAAATCTTGTTTTTCTGTAAATTGAAAATTAATCTGAACTGGCTTAACTCAAATTAATTCTTAGCAACACAAAACAGGTGGGAATTTGTCTTTCTAGATTTAACTCTTTAAGCCACTACTATCCTTACTAAAAAAGAATCATTGGTTTTTGGCCGCAAAGTGAAATTTTGCATCGTAGTTATTTTTGCTGTATTGAATAATTCTGTCATTTTGGGGCAACATCTGAATGAAGGAGAAAGGAAGATTTTGAAGGCTAACTAGTGAAGGATCTAGCAGACTTAACTGTTTTTCTCCTTATTTTTGATTCAGTGTGGAGTTGAAAATATCAGAAGAGCAGAGTCTCTTAATGGGAATCCACTGTTCTCCAAGGTATCTTCTTTGTTGCAATAGTTGTAAAAGTTTGCAGTTGTGTGTTTCCTACTAGATTATGGATGTCTTCTTGTAGTTTTATCGTATTTTGAGTTTAAGAGCAAAAATGGAAATCCCTGTACTTAATCTGTATTAAAAGTGGTTTTTTTACCACAGTTTGTGGGTTTAAAAAAAAAGAGTTCTGAAGTTTGGTTTGACAAAATCCAATTTTTATTCATTTGTAGTAATCTTTTAATGAAATATTTCTCTTAAGATATTATGCCAATGCAGTTTCAAAGCAGGATTTCCCCCTGAAGTAAAGGAGGGTAGTGCTTAAAAAGTGTAGTCTGATGGATACACAATTTGGCAATCTCGGGAGTCAGTGTGACGCATGTTAAAGCATTTTTTTTAATTTTAAGCAGATAGGTTTACTCACTTCTGATTTTTAATTAACTCTTTCAGGCTCTGGCAGACTTGGTCTGTTCGCATATCCAGTCGAATGAAATCTGCTCTAGGCAGTTAACCCTCTGCTGTCCGCTCTGTGTAAATCCCGTCTGCAGGGAGACAAAAGCCTTCTTCACGGATCAACAGCTGTGATGGGCGGTCTAGGAGAGCACCGCCGGATTATACAGGAAAATCGCCCTGGTGAAGCCGCGCGAAGGAAAGAAACCGCTTGACCAAACTCTCCGCTGTTACATGCTTACAGGCTGGTAGTCTGTGATGTTAGCATCATGTAACAGTGGGGAGAACTTGACTTAATTTTGTTTTATTTTTTCTTATGTTTTCTTTGTTTGAGAAGAGTTTGTAGGAAGTAGGGAAATAAGGGCGTTTATCCTGCGAGATGCGAAAAGATCTTGTTTCATCTGGTTCTGATTGGACATGAGCCCAATTATGAACGTGAGCCCATAAGTATGCACTGAAAAACTTAAAAAACTTTTCTACAAATTAGCTTCTATTTCCTAGGCAGGGATTTATTGGTATGCAGTTTTGTCATGAGTGCATTAATTTCAGCTTTCCAGGTCAAGCATACAATTATTTGTTTTGTTTATGCTTAAGGTACAGTATAACCGGCATAGTCACTGATTATCTCTTCTGAGAGAGATTTTTCAGATGGGTTTGAAGATCAAGTGACTTCTAATGCTTTTTAAATAACGTGTATATTTTTTTAGAACATAAAGATAAGGCTTTGCTTTGTTTTGTTTTTTTTTCTCCTGCCAGACACTTCCAGTGAAAGCTTAGCTGGGGTAGTAGAGCGCACAAGACTTGTTTACATTTTCTAGAAAAAACGCTCTCATTATCTGCAGGAAGGGCTCTGCATTCGAAGAGCATAAAATGAAAGAAAGAAGCCTGCTTGGGTGATGCTGAAGAACATGCTGAATTGAAACAAACTGTATGTTTCAAAGCTAGCAGCAGCATGTATGGAAACATGTTGGTTTATCTTCTAAGCAAAATGGCTTTTAAAAATTATTATTAAAAAGGGCTTTCTCTCTTTGGTTAAGTAAATTTAGGAAGTCAGGCTTGCTCTCCAGAAGGTTTATAGATCTGCTCTGTGCTTTCTGCTGTGCCACAGTGCTGTGGTTTTTGTGGGATACCTATGGAGTTCCATAGGTACGATTGATCTAGCTTAATTGATGATGTTATTTAAAACTGAGGTGATAAGTCAGGAGTAATTTATGTTGCAGATACCTGAGAGCAGGCAGCCCCGCAGGCTGCCATGTGCTTATGCATACCTTTGTCAAAAGCCGAATTTTGCTTTTACATTTTTGGCACTGATCGTGGGCCGGGAGTATGCACTCGTCACCCAGCTAAACTTCTTGCTTGTTTTGGCAGGTGTTTGGCCTGCTGGACATGAGGCCTGCTGAATCCACTCCTAAGTAGTGGTCGTTTTGTAGAGTGAAAAACCTTTTTAGGGCAGTATTCCCTCACCATCAGCACCGGGACCGGTGTCCAGGTTAGCCTTGGGATAGGAGGGGGCTTTTCTGGAGGGCTGGTCACCACACAGCACGCCCGAGCTTGGCACTTGCAGTAGTTCAGGGCAGAAGTACCGCAGCACCTCAGTCAGTGGTCCTCTCGCACAGGGACCTCTCCTCCTGGGTGGGACAAAGGAGGAGCAAAGCTGTGACGGTGTTCCGTGGGACCGAGCCATAGGTGTAGTAGTCTAGCTGTCAGCTTCGTGGGTATAAATGTTTACTTTATGTAATTAGCACTGAAATGCCAGTACTTTGGCAATGCAGGTTGTTTTCTGTAAATTGATGATTCAGCTGATGCTGATGTCTGAGAAGCAGATGCCATGCTGCTCGGACAGTTTTATTTGCTTATGTAATTGTGAGGCATGAACAGTTTGAACCTCTGATCTTTCAAGGATAGGGTTGTTTACAAAGGAAATAGGCCTCTGTTGGTATAACAGGGGTTTATCTTGTTCTATTTTACGTTGAAAGAATTAAACATGGGATGCTAAAGAAATGAGTGGATGCTGTGTCGATCAGCCAGCGGGCCAAGTACTGCCACGGAGCGATGTAGATCCTACTGCACAGCCTCACTAGGGCCTGTGGCCCAACACGTCTTGAGAGTTGATTGACGTGTCTCCACTGCCATACTGCAGCTTCCGAGTGTGATTATGGTGAGACAGACTTAAATTCCTTCAGTGCCAGAACCTCCTACATTACTGCTGTCCCTCATTCCTTCAGCAGAAAGAAGTCTTCCTTGACCCTTCATGCCTGTGCCTGTTTCAGTGGCAGGGAGCCAGAAGCCAGGGCTTCTGGTCTCCCTTTCTGGCTCCATTCTTGGTCTCTGCTCGCTGCCTTGGCAGGAAAAAGGAACGCAAAGCTGATTCCTGCCCTTGCTCAGGGGGAGTAGGTAGGGTTATCACATGTGTGTGGAAGGGTGAAATTTTCATGGCAAAGGGAAAAATTTCCATGAAATTCCATGGAAAAATTCACATGGAAAAGTGAATCACTGTCAAAAGAATAAAAGTGTCTGCAATATGTCTGGGAAGGGAACACTGGCCTTATGTCTCATTGGATAAAGAGCTTTCTCCTTTCCCATTTCTCTGCTTGACACTTATGGGGCAGTGGAAAACAATCTGTTTTGTAAAATCTTCCTACTTGTACCTCTTTCCTTCCAGCTGAAGGGTGTATTGACCTTCAAATCCAGGTTGTGACCAGCACACTTGGAAGCGTCGCTGAAGCTGGCGAGTGAAGGTTAACTTCATATGAACATTGCGATACTATAAATATAGATTGGCTTTTGATTTCCATACTGGAGAGAGTACTGAAAATATTAGCCGGCACTAATTATGAGGCATTACGTTTGTCCCCAGTAATAAAAGGTATTTAAAATTCACTTTTTAGTATGCTAACCACAAGTGAGATAATTACTAAGCCTATTGCTGCTATTAGACCATAATGTAGAAATCACTTAATTTTCTAGCTTTTAGCAGATGGATCTCGTCTCAGAGTTGGTGGGGTTCTTCATTTTGCTGAACAGATCACGTAATATCACTCTGTCCTGCTGTTTAACACACATTATTTTGTCTTAGCGCAGCATCAAAAGCCTGTTGAAAAACTACCTGAGCAAGTTAGCTAGCAGCTCTGCTTAATATTTTTAATAGAAATCAAGACAACAGTGAGACTAATAACAGTGGGAATTCTGCTGCCATTGAAATCTCCTAATCCTGGGTTTTCTGTTTGGGAGCATTTCTGACTATGTTCGCTAACAGTGGAATTCATTTGACCTTACTTTAGATGCTTCCGATCTACATGTCGACATCTGAGCTGGTCTCCTAGGTACTCTTTATGGTCAAAAGATTGTTTTACTATGCGTTTCTGAGAAATTACTCCTCTCTCAAAGCAGATGTCCACAACGGGTTGGATGAGTTTCACTCCGTTGCTGCCTCTGACCACGAAGGGAGCGTGGTGCACTGACTGAGAGATAGTTAGCTACGTTGCATATCGCTAACGTGAGGAGAGATGAATCCCATCCATTTATGTGCCTTCTTCTTCAGCACTCTGCCAGTGATGCGTAGCCGCTGCATTTGGGAGATTGCAGTCTTAATCCTACAGTTAGGCATTCAGTTTGCCCCTCTGGCAGATTTTAAACATTTGGTGCTACTAACTCAGGACCCAGTCTCGTCAGATCCTGATCACTTTCTGCTCCGGTTGAATTGATTCGAGCATATGGAAGTGGCAGCATCTGGGAGACTCTAGTCCTCGGACAAGAATCTAGTTCGATTTTTTTTCTGCACTCCTTTTGCAGTACTTTATTTCGTTCACAGGTGTTTATCATTTACATATGCCCTGGCAAAAAGCAACCAGTTGGACGTGAGCTTGAGTGATGTGTTGAGGCAGCGTTGTATCCCAAGATTTTGTTGGTAGGAGCCGAGTCCTCAGGCTGGGCTTGAGCAGTGGGGGGCTTCGGGGACGGTGCGGTGTCGCCGTCCCCTTGCCCAGGCTGCTCAGTCTTACTCCTAACGCTGGCGGTGTCGTTTGCAGTGCAGGCTGGCAAACGGGAATGAGAGCTGGGGAGTGAAATCCTCACGCCAGCACTCCCAGCGCTGTGGAGCTCTGGCCTGAGGATATTGGCTGCAAAAGAGAGGAGTTCAGAAATGGAGCCCTTGGTGTCCTGAGGAAAGAAGTGGGAAGTAAAGGTGTTTGCAAATGGAACGTTTTGAAGCATTTGCTCATGATTAGGCTGTTCTCCTGATTTAACCCTCTGCAATTTTGCTTTTTTCTTTTTTTGTTTAGTTGAAGTTTTTCTCTTCTGGAGTTTATAAAATCTCCCTTATTACTGGCTGCATTTTAGAAAATGTGATAGCTTCCAAAAGTGGTGCTGTAATATTAAAAGGTGTGTGGATAGTGTCTGTGAGCTAACCCGCTCCCCTTGGAGAAGAGGATGTTACAGTTGCGTTCAGTGGGGCCGGGATTTTCCTAGGAATACCTGAAAGCTCACTTTATTTTCCCTTTCTACCACACCCAGAGAGTTGGACATCAATATGAAGCGTAAGATGCAGGAGAGAGAGAGAAGTTCCTTTTATTTTTTAATGCCAGATGTGTTCAAATACTTGCTTTTAGCCCAACATACGTGTTTCAGATTGAACAAGGACTTCCATTTAATGTAACACAAAAAATTTGTATAATCTTACTGTGTATCATTTGCCATAAAGATGGAATTTCAATTAAATTTTTCGGAAGAAATAACTGAGCTGTGCGTCTTGAGTAAGAGCCTGTTATGATGGTATTTGGTGTCCTCTCTGTTCCTTTCCTTTTCTCTGCACCAGAAAGCAAAAGCACTTGGGCGCGGACTGGGCAGCATTTTGATTTGGATCAGGAGTGAACGGTGAAGCAGTGATTCCCCCCCGACAGGGAGCTGATTCACTTTGTGCACAAGAGGTTCAGACTCTGGATGCCTCTGGAAAGAAGCGCTCCAGACGTGCACCAAACGCTCCCGCTGTGCCCGGGTCTCAGCCAAATCCTATCTGAACGCTCGGTCCAAGGAGCCAGACTAACGTTACCTGGCGTAGGGCCTCAGCGCCCGCTGAGGTACACCGGTCTGGTCCTGATGTGCCAGATTACTTGCCGAAGTAGCCAAGCCGTGGTGGGTCAGTCCCTTAGGTTTTCAGGGGATGTAACAGCACTTCAGCCCTCGGGGCTCGCAGTCCTTCAGGCTCAAGTCGGCACGCGCGAGGGCAGAGTTCAGTAACGAAGCTCTGTGAGCAGCAGCCTTTATCTGGGTATTTATGTGTGTGTTTGAAAATGGATGTCCCCAGTAGTCCAAGCTGCTTATTCTGCTCACGCAGACGTGTCTGTATACATAACCTTTCAGCAGTCAGTACGTTGGACGTGGTCATTTCACACTGCCCTCACCCCCGTGACTTCCCACCCGGGGTAAGAAACTCCAGTATCAGTTAAACTGGTCCCTTGGTGGAGGTGACGATTGCACAGCGAGGCTTTCGCACAGGAACCCGCCCACCTCTGGCTCAGAGAGCAGTGCCTGCCTTTATAGTTTTCTGTATAAGGGGTCACATTCAGCCCGAGCCTTTGTTTTGAAGGCGCAGTCTGTTCCCGTGTAGATGAGCACGTTCAGGCTGGGGTGAGTTACACCTCACCCTGCCTCTTCGGCTCCGCTTGCCACGATCTCGCTAAGTGTCCGGGGCAATGCCAAGTGATGCTTCAGGATGTGGAAGGGATATAAAACACACGGATGCGCGTGGTGCGGTTTCCTCGTGCCGAGGTCCGGCTACCCGCTTGGAGCAGGTGTGGAACCGTCAGCCTGCTTTCCGTGAAAACGCGGGGTTTGCGTGCTTGCTGTGAAAACGGGCTCAAGACGATGGTGAATAAAAGATTTGCGCTGGTTTTCAATCCCACCTGTGATTGTTAATTTATTCAGTTAACAGTCTCTAGGCAGCTTATTTCTTATGTTAAAAATTAAGTGCTTGATTGATTATTTTCCAGAACAGTGATGAGAGTTGTTGCATACTTAAGCTGATCCATTAGCGAGCTCTCGTTACTAGATTGTGATGGGGGAGAGAGCTGGATGGATGGAAGCTGGGAAGAATGAAGGAGAGCGGTGATTTTACTTCCTTTCTTTCCCCTGGTGTTTCAGCCAGTAGCTTTGCCATTTTGCCTTGGAATGGAGATGTTGGCTGAGTAAGCATGGCGGAACTTAAGCAATGTCACATTTATCTGAACCTAAAAGAATAACATTGTGGACGCATTGGCTCGCTCTCCCTTTAGAAAGTTATGGTAGGGTAAAGAATTGCCAAGCATCGGTTAGTCTGTGGCCATCGCCCGCCTGCTAGCTTTTACCCTCTCAGTTCCCAAATGCGGTAGCGGAGAGAGACGCTCCTCTGTATTCAGCAGGGGTGACAGTCCCTCCGCTGCTCTTGCGGCAGAGAAGCTGGTTTGGCAACTTCTCGCCTTGTGGTTAATCAGCGTGTTCCTGGTTTCTGCTGAGATTTGTATGGGGAATCCTGACCTCGGGGGAAGCCGCTCGCCCCTCTGCGGCTGCGGGTGGGCTGCAGGCACCTCGGTGCCCCGCTGGGAGCTGCGGCGAGGGGTCCGCGGGATGGCACTGAGCGACGGGTGGTGCTGCAGGCGGAGGCAGCTCAGGCTCGCAGCGGCTGCACGGGGCTGCGCGAGGCGTATTTTCCCTAAACTCATCGTGGGAAGTTACGGGATTGTCTTGGCAACAAGGTCGCTTTGTGTTGGGTAGATGGGGTAAAGCCATGAATATCCGTCCAGGTTGCAGGAGGATGGATATTCGTGTCCTGTTAACAGCAGGTGAGCTGAGCTCCCTGCTACCTACAGCAACCCCTTAGAAACAAAAACCAGCGTACCCACTGCAAGGGCATTGTCGGAGTCCAAGGAAGCGGCCCGTATATTTGCCAGTAACTGCAGAGGTAACACGTCCACCTGCTCTCCTGCTTTGCTGCTTTCCTCGTGGAGGACGGGCAGACCCTGAAACTGTGGCCGACAACCAGGTCCTCGCACCTTTACGCTCGGCACAGGCTGGTCGAAAGCTTAAACTGATTTGTACCTCCTGGCTGGGTCAAACCACCATCGGGACCATCCGAGCACGTATGGGCTGCGCTGCGTCTTTCATCTCTGAAAAGTACTCATCTTTTAGCGACATGACCTGTGGTGTGCTGGGCAGGTGATCTATTTATAATTCATAGCTTTCAAGCTCTCACGGGCAAGTTCTGCTCTTGCGCGTGGAGCACAGGGATTTGTAAATTCGGACCAGGTCTAAAATCTGCCTTTTGTTTTCCTGCTAAGTAAGTAAGTGCCGTCAGTAAGTGCCAGGAAAAGGTTATTTAATTTGCATCCGTTGGCCTGGCTGAACGGCATCCTTTACGTGACTGCCCGGAGATGGATCGGCTGGAGGTGGATCGTCTCCGAGACGCGCGGCCTTTTATCCCCCCGGGCTCGGAGGCTGCAGCGGGAGCGGCTGCCCGCTGACATCTGAACCCCAAAGGCCAAGAGATCACGAGGCCATAACGTGGGGAGAAAGCGCTGAAGGTGTCGCTGCCGTTGTCCGCGGAGGAGGGGAGCGCGCCTGTGATCACATCGCTCACGGGGCAGGAGAAAGGGCCAGAGGTCACGGGGGTGGGACAGGGACGCCCCGCTGCATTTCGTAGTGCACGGCAGGGCTGACGCCTGGCAGCGAAGGGTGTTTCTCGCCGGCCCCAAGGACGGCTGCGAGGGCTCATCCCTCCCAGGGCCAGGGCCACCGCGCAGGATGCGGAGTTCCAAGTCAAACCTCTGTCTCGTTACCTCGATGTCAAGATACATTATCCACAAAGTACTAAAGAGCAACCTTCCCTCCTGCTGATTTATGGCGAGGTTTCCAGGGTCTCTCAGAAATGCATGGGAAGACACATTTACACTCCCTAGTGGCGAGGAAAACCTGACACAGCGGCGGGGAGCAGAAATACTCCGGTGGAGCCGAAAGCATAACTGCTGCACGTATGCTGCAGCGCCTGGAAAAATCCATGACAAATGGAAACCTCTCCCCAAACAGTGCTCCCAGGCCGGGATGCTGGGGCACCTAACGCAGTGCCAGAAAGGCTTTGAAAGACCTCGAACCGCAGAGCAGAGGGATGCAGCTGAGAGGAGAGGGGTGGATGAAACCTCGTCCCCCGAGCAGCCGCGGCTGGGGCCAGGCTGCTGGGGGTGCTGCAGCCGGCTGGGGACCGCAGGCGTCGCCGACTCGCACCACAAGCGTGGAAACGCACCTCCGGCAAAGGGGAGCCTGCCCGAGACGGCGTAATGGCAGAGCTTCCTGTGAGCGCAGGACTCTGCTCAAGGCGTTCAGAATTTATGTTGGTGTTTGAGATAATATGCTGCTGTTAATTTTGGCTCGGGTAAATAATTTGAAGTCAATATACCTCCTTGAATAATTATGTCAGCATAACTTCGATCAGAAGACAGCCTGTTACGTTAAACTGCAGCACTCTGCTTCCATTAACAGAGCT
Source organism: Ciconia boyciana (assembly GCF_034638445.1). Classification (NCBI taxonomy): domain Eukaryota; kingdom Metazoa; phylum Chordata; class Aves; order Ciconiiformes; family Ciconiidae; genus Ciconia; species Ciconia boyciana. Next base: position 25,951,081 of record NC_132937.1, read on the forward strand.
AGAGATAAACTGAAGATATTAAGTGAGATTTTGGGATCATTAAGCCTATGCATATGGTTTAGACTAACGGTATCTTACGTTACCCTGCCAAACCATGTAGTGCTTCCCAGCAGCGCGGCAGTGCCTCGCTGCATCGGTCTGAACCGCAACTGCTACGATGGGCATAAAGCACTCAAATGCAGAAAAATATGGCAAACCCCATGTTTCTGTGAAGTCACTGGAAGGGCTCTGATGCTGGGTAAGGTGGGCTCTGAATATGCAGTGGGGACAGATGGGACTTGCACGTGCAGTAAATAATGTCCTGATGTCCCCTGCAAATGCGTTTGCTGATTGCGGCTACCAGGAATTTAAGACCGGGGTTGACGCCTGCTGAATCAGGGGTCTCCCTATGCCAGAGGGCTGCGGCCAGCCCCTGGGGCGAGGAGGAGCACGGTTCCAGCCGATGGCAAAGGGCTGCTGCGAGTGTTGCGCTCTTTCCTTCCCTTGGCTTTACGGTCAGGGTGGGGTCAGGATTGCAGTGAGTAAACCACAAGCTCTGTAGGTTCGAGCATCGTTTAGAGTCAGCGTATTTGTGTGCTCTCCGTCTGACATGGATGCTCATATGGACAAAACCCGCTACTTTCACAAAATGGAAAAACAGGAGGACACGTCGCCAGGATTTTGCTGTCTGTCTGCTCTGGCAAACTCTCTTGACTTTATCACAATCCATGTTATGTCCAGGTCCCCTCAAAAGATGCCCGAGGCAGCTGTGCATGGGAGCGCGTTTTCCACATTCCACATTCCCCGTTTGGCACGGAGGCAGGCAGTGTGTTGTGCAAAGGCCCTGCTCCGGGCCAGTTCCTTCCCAGTGCTCCCAGCACGGATGCCTCCCTGCCTGGTAACCGGCGGAAGCTGAAAAGCTCGCCTGCAGAACATCGAGGTCTGTCAGTGGATTATTGGAAATTGAGGGGGATCTCGGCGTGAGCCGGCTTAGCGGTATGGAGATCTTCTCTGACGGATGAAGTCAGCATTAATCCACTGGGTCTCACCCAGGAGATGCTTTGCTGACAGCACGGTGCGAGCACCGGCCCTGCCCAGAGACCAAACGGGGACCCAGCAGTGGGAACCAGGAGCAGAGAGCAGGAAGGTGGTGTGAGTCGTAACCTCTGGAAGGATCGTCGACGCTTAAGAGAAATCCGTGATGCCAACTGACGTGACAGCAATGCCGCAGTCAGCTCAGTTCAGCTCCAGGACGTACAATATGCTGTGGAGGTGAGAAGACCAAGCAGATTTGGGGCTGAGGGATGGAGAAAAGACTGCTGTACGCAGAGCTGAATGAGAGGTGTCCCTGAGGAGGCTTTGGGAGCTTACACAGGGGTGGCGGGCACCAGAATGGCGTTAGCAGCCATTGCAAACCACCCCAAGTCCAACCGAACAGCCGAGCCGGCACGGCAGGATTTGTGATTCATAGTTAAGTTGCTACGGCCGTCTGTTCTCACGGAGAGGGCTGTCGGTCCTTTGCTCGGCAGAACAGAGACCTGGAATAATTTACTGCTCATCGGGGACCCAGTAGCCCAAAACAGCTTGAAAGGGGGATTGCAGCTTCTCAGCCAGGGAAGTGCGAAAAGGCCGTGCTCCTTCAAAGGGCGCGCGGGAGAGCTGCAGCTTCTGCCCAGCGCCCCGGCACAGAGCCCAAACGGCCCAGTGCTACAGGGAGAGGAACAAGAGGAAGGACCCTGGAGAAAGGAGTTTCTCCTTGAATTCTGCACTGAGGAAACAGCCAGCTACCGTGGGATGACTTGGCGGTTTGGACGCTGGGTTTGGTGTAAGCTGATGATTGTGCGTGAGATGCTAGAGGGTGCAAGGAGTACCTTAATGGCTGCTGGCACTTTAAATCTTTTTAGAATGTCGGCATATGTGAGAAGGTGTCTGGGGACAAACTTAAGCTTCGCCTGGCTGCGCGTGTGCAAGGCAAGTCAGAGAGCGTGCGCCCACAGTTCGTCCTCCTAAAAGGGCCAGGAAGCAAAGCCTTACGGGGCGACCCGTGCTGCGTGAAGCAGCCCCGTTCCCTTCAGCGCGGCTGCCCAGCGGTCCTGGGAGGGCCAGCCCTCCCGTGCGGCCCAAGGGCCTGCAGCGCATCCGGCCCCTTCCCTTGCTGCCGGTGCCAGCGGCCTGGGCCACCCCGGGGGCCGGGGCGGATGCGCTGCCGGGGGGTGGTTTTCCTCCCGGGATGATGAGGAGGGAGCTATAATGCAGAATCCAGAGCCTTCGGTCGTTCTTTTCCTGTCATTTTTAAGGATGATCCATAACGTGTGAACATCACCCGCAATCAGGGCCTAATTACGTTTCTCAAGTGAGCGCGCTGCATTTTCAAGGAAGCCTTAAACGAGCACTTAAGCTGTAATGCTCCTGAGTGCAGCGCTGCGGGATCCGGGGTGGCTCCGCATCCTGCGGGCTGCGCCGGGCTCCTCGCAGCCAACTCCCACAAGCGCTTTTATCGCAGAGTTATTGGGCCATTATGGTCTACGATTGTCTTTTACTGCCTTTGATTTCTTCTGTTGCCAGGCGTGAGGAAAGTGATGTGTAACATGATCCAAAGTGTTCTTGTTTGTTTTAATCTACTGTTTTAATATATTATGGCTTCCTGCCATTACGCCTTTCTCAGATGGACCCTGGAGTCACTCGCAGAGGTTTTATATGTGCAGAAGCTGAAAGGCATTCTTCCAGTGGGTGCATCTGATGGCAGGCAGAGCTAATCTTGTCTTGTTCTCCTCTGTGTGTGTGCGTGCCTGTGTGTTGACACCGGTTGTTTCCACCTGCGCATCCACAGTCCCGCTGTGGTGTCCCACCGCGTTGCCTATCACAAGGGTTTTTCTCCTCCTGATTCTTTTGCTTAAGCACCTCCGTGCCACGTGCTGAAAAAAAAAATTCCAGTGGTATTGCACAATCTGCTGTTTTTCCCTGAAAGAAAGCCTTATAATGGCACTTTGTACCAGGCTGCAGCTTTCCCTGCATGCTGGCTTCCAGGCTTTTCCCCTAGGCTTCCCTACGAGGCTTCAAACCGGGGCTGAGCGTTTGGACCGCAGAAGATGGCAATGCTGTAAGTCAAAGCCCCCGTTGCCAGCGCTTCATCTGCAGTCAGGAGGGGCCCGTGCCATGATCACCGCGGGTCTGACACAGCGATCGTTACTGTCAAGTCCAGCCTGACAGATGCACTGCCGTCCCCGGCGCTGCTGTGTGCCGGCCTGCCCGAGGAGGAGGAGGAGGAGGAGGAGAGCGTGGCACCCGCTCCTTCGGGCCGGGCTGTGCTGCCGGGGGCAGCTGGGGGTGAACATTTTGGGGAGCCCCCCAGGCTCCCCACCACGCACCGTGGAGCCCAGCCAGGGAGCAGGGGCACCCGCTGGCCTGGCCTGGCCTCCCTGGCGTGCCCCTGCGTCCCCGCAATGCAAATAGGTTTTTTTGGTGTGTTTTTTTTAACATTGGTTACAAAACTGAGGTTTTTTAAGGTGTTTTAACCTGGAATGATTGTGTGAGCCCTGGCAGGATGAAGAAGGAGCAGGTCGAGGGGAATTCACAGGAATGAGCTGCTCCAACAGGGACAGGGAAGTTGATCCCCTCACCACAGGGTGCGAAGTCTGGCGTCGACCCGAGTGCAGGTGTCACAACCTGGCACTGGGAAAAGCCACAAAAGGAGAGCGCGGCAATTCTTGTTGTGGGAGGTTTCCAGCTGCTGCCAGCCAGTGGAGGGGATCGGGAGAGAGAGGTGGGGGGGGAATGGGAGAGGTGCAGTCAGGAGATGGAAGTGGCTCTGCTCCGGGGACACCACTCCAACCGTCGCAGCTCCTGCCCTCCCTGCCCTTGGGTTGTCAGGAAGAGTTGGAAGAGGGCGTGCAAAGAAACACCACAGCTGTTTAATGCCATTTTGCGTTCATACTGGTGTGTTTTGCAGGCCCAAACGTGACTCAAATGTAAGCCGATAAACTGAGGTGGGTGAAGAGGAGTCTCACGTAGGCGCCATGGGTGCCCCACCGCAGCTGCCGTGTGTGGGCAGGAGCTTTTGCCGGGACTATGGGAGGATCCAGAGCATCGAATCCTCCTCGGGTTCCTCGGCCAAGCACGGCTGCTTCTCCATCCCCTGGAAGTGCACGTTGCCGTGTGCGCAGGGGGCCTGGCCGCGGCTGCTGGTGGGCTGCGCTGAGGATGCTCCGGCCAGTCTGGCAGGTGCTGGGCTGGATCGGCCCCCGTTTGGGGGGGTGGGGGGGTAATGCCCAGCGTTCTCAGCACCACTCGCTGCTGCGGCACAGCCTGGCGCCCACCAAGGCCAGCGGCTTCAGTGCCAGTGCAGCTGGGCACCGGCGGAGCTGAAGGTGTCCCCTTGCCTGGGGGATTTTCTGCAGTTTAAGGAGATGCTGAACAGCGTGCCGTACCGATACAGCACTGCAGCCCAGCTGAAATCCTGCCACACGCTCAGGTCATCCTTCAGCTTTTTGTCAGCTTAATGAAATGGTGCCGTTTCCTTCTTCCAGATGTGCCCACTGCTAAGTGCCTGGAAAATGCATTCCCAGGGGAATGATCCCGCAAGTGAAATGGAAATGACCTACCGTGGGCTGCATTAGTCTTAGTGCCATCGCTTTTATCTTTTTGCTGTTGAAGTGTTTTTACCCTTTCAGTGGTCAGCCACCCTCCCGGCCCTTCCCCGGGACCGGCCGCCATCCTGGTGGCACTCGCTCCCGCAGTCCTCACCGCCGCCTTCTCCCGGAGGAGACCCCTCCGCCCGGGCGGTTTGCTGCCCACGGCAGGAGCCCGGAGCTCTGCACGGGGAGGGGGCTCGGCAAAACGCGCCTAACCCAGCTTGTTCCTTCTTGCGCTCACCACAGAGCCTGAGCACCGGGATCTGGTTTGGGTCAAAGCCAAATCTGAGCGGGTGGGCTCCCTTCCGCGGGTGTGTGGGGACGACGGGTTTAGGGTGAGGCTGCATTGTCACTGCCGTTGCCCCTGTAGGTGGACCAGCCGGCCGTAGCTGTGAGGGCAGCGTGGGGCAGGGCGCTCAAAGAGATGCTCAGCCCCGTGGTTGGTGGGTGTGCGAGCTGCCGGCAGCACGGGGCCTGGGGGGGCTCGGTTCCCTCCCCTTCCCCGGGAGTCCCCGCTGCACCCCATGCCAGAGGGTGAAGGTGGAAAGGAGACTTGAATGGCAGCGTTCTGGGCTCTTTGACACAAAATGCTGAAGAGGCAGGTCTGCTTTTATTTGCACCGGTAGCCACTCAGCAAAGTTAAATGAAGCAGCGTAAATGTAATTAATGGCAGAATCTGGCTCAGTGTCAAGAGAGAGAGATGAAGAGAATGAGCATGAAAATGAGTTCTTCTGTGATTTCATTAACCCCAAGGTTAAAAATCGGTGTTAAGGTTAGATTCAAGATAATAAAACCCACGGTGCCTTTTTACCGGCGACGGTGCTGCAGCCGCCCAGCTGCCCTGTGTGCGGCACACGGTGCTCGCCCGGGGACGGGGCACGGCGGCTGCCGGGGGGCTGCAGAGTCCCTCCCGCCCGCCCCTGCCCTCCCGGGGCTACGCCTGGGTGCCCCGAGGTGGCGACCGGTAGCCCCTGCCAGTGGCTTCGGGGTGGGCAGAAAGGAACGGCATCTGGAGTGACTCTTCCAACGCTGCCAAAAGGTTGCGGAAGGGAAGGGCCATTTTTATGGGATTCTTTTTTTTAAGAGATAAACATAGGAAAGTGGTTTTCCTTGTTCATTGAGTTTTGCATTTGATCTGCTTACGATGAGATTACTCAAGGAGAAAAAAAAAAAAAGTCTTTCCCATAGCTGGAGTAAAACGAATGAATGAATGCAAACCTGGCCCTGAAATTTCAGCTTGAGGAACCTCCTGCTTCCTCTGGTAGTGCTGCTGCAGGGAATGAAGGTGTGATAATTCGCTTAATTTTATGGTAAATTAAGATGCAATGCATCATGTAATTCCATGATTTACATGGAAGGTGACTTTTTCTTTTACAAACATCTTCACTGCTGTAATGTAGACAGTGAGTTACCACCGACTGAACCAATCTTTGGAATTTTCTTGGGAAAACCAGAGGCTGCTGGAAAAGGAAAAGGATAAAGAAGCTGAGGTTGATGACCTCTGTCTCTGCTGGTGCCTCCTTCAGCTGGTTTGCCCTGGGTGGCAGCGCGGGCCCCTCTGGGAGCAGTGCCAGTGACTATTGCTGAAGGATGGGTGGTTCCTCAGACGAGTTACCCTCTGTGAACAGGACCTGATGCGTCCCGGCCAGGCTGAGGCAGGATTTTGCGCACAAGTAATTAAGCTCTGCTTATAAATGCAGTTGCTCCTGCCTGTCCCACCTGCGAGAGCCAAACCCGACGCCCTCCCCCAAAGCAGTGCGGAGATTAAAACTCCTGGGGAGAACAGTGGGAGCATGTGGGTCCCGCACCCAGGTACCGGCACAGCAGAGGAAAGATGGGCCATGTTCCCATCGCTTCCCCTCCAAGCGCTGCCAGCGCTGTCACCCCCTGCCCCAGGGGGCCAAGACCCTTTTGGTGGCAAGAAGGATGCTCAGCAGGCGCAGCGCTCATCCCGTTTTCTTCTCTTGCTCTCAGCCTCTAGAGCAAAGCCGTATCATCACCCTCTGCTCAGGAGCTATGGCGTTACCAGATGCGAATGCAGCGCTCTGTTTCATTTTCAGTCAGCCTGCATAATTATAGCATTTGTCTTTACAAAAGACCTTGAATACTCCCATGCCAGAGCCCGAAGTCCCTGTCGTGCAAAGATCCCTGAGCGGGGGCGCTGAAGTCAATGCGTATGCATCGTACCACGCATGATAAGCAGGAGGAGTAAAGGTTAATGCACTGGCAAGTCTGTGCAAGAGGAGACCCGGGAGAGAAGGTTTGTAAAACGCTCTGCTTGAGAAATCCTCTGCGGGATAACGAAGTTCCTTCTCTCCATGCTCTGGTTTGTCCCTAATCCATTATAACCATAGAATCATAGAGTGGTTTGGGTTGGAAGGGACCTTAAAGATCACCTTGTCCAGCCCCCTGCCGTGGGCAGGGACACCTTCCACCAGACCAGTTTGCTCAAAGCCCCGTCCAACCCGGCCTTAAATCTCCCCTCTTTCAGTTTACAGCTGTTACCCCTTCTCCTATCACTACGTGCCCTTGTAGGAAGTCCCTCTCCGGCTTTCCTGTAGGCCCCTCCAGGTGCTGGGAGGCTGCTGTACGGTCTCCGGCACTCGCTGCCTGAGCTGTGTTCACAGGAGAATGTGTCAGATCTTTTTTCAAGTACATTTTGCTCGTACTTGGCCAGATCCTGCATGCAACGCTAGCGTTTTCGGGACGCAGTCCTACGTCAGTCTGACTGTGCTCGGCTCTGCTTTACCCTGCTGTACCCCTGGCAGCGGCAGCAGCCGGCGCCTGTGCTGGGGCCCGAGCAGCACAGCTCCGCTCCGCTCCGCCCCGTGGTGCAGGATCAGGCTGCCGTGAGCAGCTGGACACCGGGAAGGCACCTGGAAAAAAAACAGGAACTTTTCATCGCACAAGGAAGCAAAAGCGTTGTTTTCCTCCTTTATTGAACTTTGGCAAATAATATGTGTGTGTGGGTTTTACATCAATAGCTATAAATAAAAATTTGAAAGCAATGTAATACTTGTCATTAAGATAAAGGACATCTATTGGCACAAATCATTGAGTAAAAACCCTTTAATGATAAAATAACATTCACTCTTTAGCTACTTTATTTGTCTGAAAAACTCAGCTTACACTCAGTTCAACGTATCACCTTCCACAAAGTTAAAAAATGACATAAAATGACATAATAAAATATACCTTAAATTTCATAATACAAGTACCTTGGCAAATTTTAGCAAGCTGGACCATCTACTGTTGGCCACAGTAGTGAACATTGTCATCGTCTCACATACCCCTTGTTGCCTTTGGACTGAAAAATGCAGGTGAACTCAGCGTGTAGGTATTACAACAACTGCGTGTCGTCTGAGCAGTGTCTGGGATCTGCTAGCATGAGTTGAGTCTGCCGAAACAAATACCGAGTCTGCTTATTGCGGAAGAACATATAAAGCTTTCTGGAAGATTAAACACTATTACAATCATTGACTGTCTTACAAAAAAACCTATTTTAAATTCTTGTATCCGTTACTGTCTTTGGCAGATAAATAAGAAAAAAAAAGAAACAGACTATATTACAACGCTTTCATTATCACAAGCTACTGCATAAGGCCAAATGAAAATATGTTTCTTTGCACTAAAGAAAGCACATCTCTAATATCTCCTTAATGACAGACAATATAAACACTCTACCGACGTTACTTCAGATGCCTTGTTAGAAGACTGCGACTTTCATACTCCTACTCCCCAGGTGGCACTTTCTACGCAGAGTAAAGTGTACTTAGTAGTTGATTTGGCTTTATGTCCAGTATGATCAGTGAGTCAGGGTTACGTTAAGAGTCTGAAGCTCGACCCGGATATCAAAGACAATCGATTTGCCAGTCCGCTAGCGGTACTGCAAAACTGGGGCTCTTGAGCGTGGAACCGGTTTGGGACACGAGGGACAAATCAAAGGGGGTATGAAACATTTTAAGAAATCGGAACCCAGAGCAGAGGGGGGGAGTGACGGGGCTGCCGGAGCCGGTGCTTGTGCTCCCGCCCGGTAGGAGTGCGGCAGCGGGGCGACCGGCTGGGCCGCGCAGGCAGGAGCGACGCGAGGGGTCTGGCTGCGCTGCCCGGACTGACGCCCCGCGACGGGCTTGTCCGTAAGTCGTCTGTGTCCTGCCGAGCGCCTGCCTCGCCGCAACACGCGGGATGATCGGCCTGGGCAGGAGCCACAGACGGGGCAAGGGATGCGGCCGAGGCTCCCGAGCACGCCCGCCGTGAGCAGTGCCCGGTGCCGTGCCCGCGGGTCTGCCATAAAGCCAAAGTAACTCCTGTTCCTGGGAAAAAACGCACAGTTGGCTCCCTTCTGAGCAAGACGTGTATTTTCAAGTGACGGACTTACGAATCGAATCGTCCGGGAACAAGCTGCTAGTTGGCCAAACTTTTCCTCTAATAAAAATTTAATTTAACTGGAATTCAATTTGAGTGTGTGCTTAAAACACAGATAGATGAGAACTGATCTAAGTATCAGTTCTTATCGGTACTGAATCGTATGAGGCAAAACTGTGCATGTTTTCACAGCTTAAATGTCTACACAACTGCGCCACAACTGCTAACAGACAACAGGCTCCATGCATAAATAAATACCATCGAACCAAAAGACCTATTTTCAAACTTGAAAAAGAAGTTGCCATTAAGAACCACGATGCATCACACTGCTAAGGTTTTGCCTCATGCATAAAAATGGTAGCGCTGATTGGCAGTTGCTAATTATAATACTACACCGTCACACAGAACAATTAGCTGTTCAGACCAAGTAGCACAAATGTAGAAAATAATCTTTTTTTTTCAACAGAGCAAATTAACACAGATTGTTTCTTCAGCAAAATATGAAACTGTAAACTTTGGGCTCATTCTGCAACTTTTCCCCAATCCATAATAAACAAAAAAACCCAACAGGAAGAAAGACTGACGTACATTTTTAAGCGCACCTTTTCCGTCTATTACAAAAGCACAACCTAAAACGTATAAAGCTTTTTCTTTTTTAAATCACAGTTACCAAAAAGAAACAGTGAATAATTTATTACATACGCTATAATAACATTACTCTAAACAACTATTCTCTATGAGGTATATCTGAGAAAATTCGGTAAGGGATTGCACGGTCTGCGTTGCCAACATGCCCAGTTTTATATTAAAGCTTTGGAACCATGAAGAAATAGAGAAGGAGAGGGAGAAGGAGAAGGAGAAGGAGAAGGAGAAGGAGAAGGAGAAGGAGAAGGAGAAGGAGAAGGAGAAGGAGAAGGAGAAGAAGGAGGAGGAGAGGGAGAGGGAGTAGGAGAGGGAGAGGGAGAGGGAGAGAGGGAGAGGGAGAGGGAGAGAGGGAGAGAAGAAGGAGAAGGAGAAGGAGAAGGAGAAGGAGAAGGAGAAGGAGAAGGAGAAGGAGAAGGAGGAGAAGGAGAAGGAGAGGGAGATGGAGAGGGAGAGGAAGAGGGAGAGAGGGAGAGGGAGAGAAGAAGGAGAAGAAGGAGGAGAAGGAGAAGAAGGAGAAGGAGAAGGAGAAGGAGAAGGAGAAGGAGAAGGAGAAGGAGAAGGAGAAGGAGAAGGAGAAGGAGAAGGAGAAGGGGAACGGGAAGGAGAAGGGGAAGGAGAAGGAGAAGGAGAAGGAGAAGGAGAAGGAGAAGGAGAAGGAGAAGGAGAAGGAGAAGGAGAAGGAGAGGGAGAGGGAGAAGGAGAGGGAGAGGGAGATGGAGAGGGAGAGGAAGAGGGAGAGGGAGAGAAGAAGGAGAAGAAGGAGAAGGAGAAGAAGGAGGAGAAGGAGAAGGAGAAGGGGAAGAGCCTTTGGTATTATTAGGAGTTTTGTTTTTGCAGGGCTGCATTGCAAAGCACCACAGTACAAAAAGCCCACCAGGTACGATTCGGCGGCCCAGTTGAAGCTGAGGTATTCACAGGAAGAATAAAAAAAAGCACAGAGAGGTCTAGACTGGCAAAATCGTTGCTTTGGTTCAAGCAAGGCACTCGTCCCGTGGTAATGTCACACTTTGCAAGTGAAGCATGAGTCTGGTAAGAAACGCGATTGCTGCAGAGGACGCTGCCAGCTCTGGGGATTTTCTGTGTCCAGCCTGCCACCCGTCCGTGCTGCGCAGGGGGTGGCGAGGGGCACGTCGGGAAGGTTTCACCTACCACAAGGACAGAGCAGCTCCTCCACGCCCAGAAGGCATCCTGAGAATTATTATAGGTTTTTATTGAAGGAATATATATATATAGATATAAAAAGCACACTTGTCAAGTCCCTATCTTTTCCAATACAGACTTAAACCCAAAAAGAAATACAAAATAAAAGGCAACATTTAATTAAAGCGGAGCGTTTGTGTTGAGCTGTTGGTAACCTGTCTGTGTGAACCCAAAGGCCCTGCTCAGGCAGATTCCTTAGGGAAAGGCTCAAGCCCCTGCAGTAGACGGCGGCGCCGGCTTACAGCCCCCGTCCCACCCTGCGATGCGGTCTGTCGGGCTCTGCGCTGACGCGGGGTGTCACCAGGGCAGGAGATGCTGGGGTGAGTGTCACCTGCCTTAACTGCCATCAGTCTTTCTCTTTTCAATCTACCTACCAGCCAGTGCCCACCTTCTTCTTGTTCTCACTGCGGAACAGGCTCTGCTAATGGCAGGATTAGGGGGCTCTGAAAGAAAAGCTGACCTTGTGTCTGACCGGCCCCCGGGAAGCTGCGGAGGCACAGAGTCGTGGGGAGAGCAGGCCGTGCCCAGGAGCGGATCCAGCTCATCGGAGCATTTGGTTCGGTCGTATAAACAGGATAAAACAGGCTAAAAGAAAGAAGTGCTAAAGGGCACCGCTAATTCCCCAAAGACAACAACCAACTTTTAAGTAATCACTTAGGAACATGATACTAATGGAGCTTAATGTAGCTTTGTTTCATTGCTAACTTGAGAAAAATAATTAATTGATTTTCATACGAAAACTGTAATTGCAAACGACAACAACAAAATGTAAGCAGGAGCGAGCAGCCTCTGCATCCGCCGTGCCCGCCGGGTCCATCAGAGACGCAGCGTGGGCCAGGCAGAACCGGGCTTCGCCCGAGCAAAGGGCTTGCTGCTTGCTGCCTAGATGGCCAAAATTCAGGAATCCCCCTCCCCTCAGAGCAGCTGTCAGCAGCGGGCTCTGCTAGCGTGGGGCCCACAGACCAGCCCGTTAGGTTATCTTCAGGCACGGCATTGCTTGAAAATCATAATCTCTAATGCTAATTGCTGCTGCCGAGGCAAATGACACCCCCAAACACTTCAGCAGGACTTCTGCAGGTGGCGGCACGCAGACCCCTTTCCCCAGGGAACCGGCTGACAGACAAAGCCCGCACTCATCGCCAGCTCAACACAACAGCTCCATCCACCGGAATTTGGCGTGGGGAAGGACGTGAAATGGTTCCACGTCTCCAAACATTTTTGGCTGGCAGGAAGGCGTACGGGAAACACAGAAAGTGTCGTCACCAGAACTGGCAGCTTCCACAAGCAGGATCTCTGTGGGTATCTGGGTTGCAGCTGTACATTACTGTAGGTAGGCGAGAACAGTTGAAACTATAAAAGAGCACAAGCAAAATGCAGACCGCACAGAGAAAGAAATCTTTGGTATCTTTGGTATCATCAACACGATTAAAATTACAAATGGAAAAAGTCAGTGAGGTAGCCTCTTTGGTTCTCACTAGAAATAGAAAGGTTTTTTCTTTTTTTCTTTTTTCCTTTTTTTTTTCTTTTTTCCTTTTTTTACACACACAGAAGTTCATTCTTGGAAGCAGCTAGTTTAAGGGTTTCTCTCTTTTTGCTTGGCATGTATTATTTTTCCCCCAGCTTAAGTTTTAAGAAGCCGCAAAGTTCAGGCAAAGTATCCCAGTGTCTTTTTTCCCTATTGTTTCTGAATGCACAGTTTGAGGTTGAATATTCATTGCTTGTCCTCAAAATTCGCTCTGTTGTTCTTACAGAAAATCAGCTGTAGTGCTTTGAAGGTAATTCTAAATAAAAAATAAAAACTATACAAGGGCATCCTCAGATGATGATGAATAAGTTAAATAAATAAGTTATATTATGAAGGCTTTATGTGCCATAATAAAGGTACGTCGCACTTTCTAATCAGATGGGAAGAGATTGACTTAAATAATTTAAACTTTGATATTTAAACAATTAAAATCAATTAAAAGAAGAAATTAAACCTAGACTCCTGTTTTATGTAACTTGTTATTTTCCTCCCGTCTGTAACAGAACCGGGCTGCTCTATGAAGCAATACTAACTTTTAAGCGTATTTACCAACACAGGCTTTGCATCTCTGATGCGCTACAACAGTAAAATGGATAAATAAGCAAGATTAATCCGAAATTAATTCATAAATCATTGAATTAAATAGTTACAAATAACTAACATTGGAGCCTGATCCCGCAGCCTGTATTCAGGCAAAACTCCCATTGAATTTTAAAGCTAAAATGAAACTCAATGTGATTTAGGCTGAACAGAGGTTTCGGGACCTAGTCTAAGACTAAATTAAATAAATCACTTTATTGATAGACAATATATTGGGTTAAAACCCACAAGTGTCTGGAAAAAAATAAAACCATTTTAAGCTTTGCCTTTTTAAAAAATTTAAACAATAAAAATTCCCCTTAATAAATAGAAAGGAGGCCAAGTATAAAGTTTCTGCGTGTCTTAAAAATACTTAGGTATTGTGACAAGCAAGAAAAACATTGGGTTTTGTCCAAAGCTAGCACACCCTTTGCAATACCATGTCGTTACCGTGTCTTGCTTTGGAAGAGGAGATCCCTATTCCCTTACGCAGGTCTGAGCGTAGTTTGCTGGTTTAGTCCTTCTCGTCTTTGGATTCAGCTTTAGGTAAGAGAGATCCAGAATAAAGCTATTCAACCGAAGTCATCAAGCACATTCTTTGTTCCTTCACGGATGATTAAACAATATCCAAGGTTTCTTGAAAGTTGAATTCATCTTGGATGTGCCCATGGTAGTAACTCCAAGTACACGGTACGGAAGATGCTGGGATACTATCTGTGCATACTAGTCTTTCGTATCAGAATAAATAAAAGGAACAAGTTACATTACACGTCTCTATAGGTTCATAAATATATGGTATATAAACATAACATATCTATTTGAGTTTTTTTTAGTATGGGCAGAATATAGCATATATTCTGCTCATACACGTACATACAAATATATCTACCCACAGTATACGCTATCGACACTCCTCTTCTGAGATAGCTGCTACATAAAAGCCTACAAGAGTTGACAGTGAAATGGAAGACGTAACACAGGGCCATGAAAGATGCAGGGATAAAAAATGCAGCAGTATTTTCAGATGTTCAGATGAAAATGATTGTTGTCAAATATGGAGGAAACACGGGTGTTGACATATTTGCAATCCCCAGCACAGAGAAGCCTCACGCGCTTTGCTAAACAAGTGACGCAGTGCGGGCAGTAACATCAGGCTCAGTACTACTCGGTCCACGTAATTATATCGTTCCCAGTGGGAGACTGCGGATCAACATTTGAAAGATCGAGGCAAGAACTTAAGCCATAATATTGCATAACAAGAACTTCCACAATTTGGAGAAAATTCATGATTTCACTGAATATACCTATTTTTATAATTCAGTAGTTGATCTGGACTTACTTCGTGATGGCTATTGGGATGAACCCTGAACAGAAATAAAAAGGCCAGGTCTTGGCTCACAGACTTCACGAGAAGCCCAGGGCAGGCTCCTCGCCGCCTGTAAGGACGGGGGTACGCGGGAGGCAACACCACCAGTCTGTGGATGTCGCTAATGTGAAGCGTCCCACACGCCCATCTCTGCGGCGGGACACCGACTGCCAAGCGCACGCCTTCGGGGACGCCTGGGACTCTCCTCGCCCGAGATGCACTCCTCTGCCTTCTGGCTGCAGTAAGGGAAGGGGAGGTAGGGGACGGCAGGCTGGGTTTCACTGGTGGTGCGTCATCTCCTGCAGTGGTTGCAAGGGCACTATGGAATGGAGCATGAGTAGAGCGACCGAAACCCAGCATCGCCTGACACTGCTGCAGATTGCGGGAGGACGCTTTCAGAACGAGACACTTCCCATGAGGGCAATGCCACGTTCAAAATGCACGTGGAGAGGCTGGTTTCAGTGGACCCTCTTGGATGGGAATGAAGGTGAAACTTCAACATGACCAAACCTCCTCAGCTGGGCCCTGCTCTACAGCGTGCTGACTCAGAACTTCTCGCTCAAATACCCGGAGGCATCGGTACGCATCAGCCCAGACCTGAACCATTTTTTGGTGGCTGTATTCCACATCTGACTACAAGACTTCTTTGGATCATTTTCAAATCATGCACGATCTGTCTGGAAATCTGTGTTGAAGGATGTTTTGATTCCTGGAGCTGGTATGTGCTGTCAGTTTAGCTGTGAGGATCCTGAATTTACCTTTCCTGTCCTGAGCCAACAAGGCTTTTTGATTTTCTTTCTTTTTTCAAGTGTAAGCATTGGAAAATGACTGCAGCAGTTTTGCAAAGTAGTTAAGAAGAAGCCCTCATTTAAAGGTAGAGATGGAGCAAAATGGTACTGCTGCGCTCCAGCTCTGAAGATAAATTTGGACCTAGGTCTGTATGTCATGATTTGGATCATCATGGCTTTGATCAACCAACATAACATGTCTAATATGTCAAAACGAACTACTGAACTGCCACATGAACTGCTGAAACCTCAGTTTCGGTTCAGATCGGGATCTGATCTCAGTCAGCCAGGCTGGGGCGGTGCTCAGCACTTACAATGACATAAATCGGTACACATATATTGCAAGTTTTATCCCTGGGGAAGAGAAAGAAGAGTGCAGGTTACTCAACCGATTTCACATACAGAAGGATGGCTGCTCAAAGCTCTAGACATACAGGAGACCAACTCTACCTGACAAAACAAGTCATACCCAACCAACGTGTTTTTCCTAGGTGGCTCTGGAGAGAGGAGACGTACCAGCGTAGTATCCCAACATCTTGCACTTGGAGTCCATGCAGCTCTTGGAGAGATCCCGTGTGGGGCAGAAACAGGAAAAACATAAATAAACCCACCCTTTTGGTTGCTCAAAGAAACAGAAGTGATTACCTGTACACAGATCAATGGCGCTATATGCATTTAGTCATGCAAGAGGAGACAATGAACTAAAACAAAAGTAGTGAGAATCCTCATCTTTGGTATTGTAGCTGTTGAGGTTTTGGTTGCTCTGTTCCTTGTTCTTTTGAAAAAACTGCATAGGCACAAATTAAAGACAATCTTCAACTTTAAGATGACTGAGTTGTCAAATGAAGCAGCAATCGTACTGGCTTTGCTTTGTTCTCGTTCTTGTCAACCCTTTCTTTGAGATCTGCTTCCTAAAATGTCCCAGATGTCTGTCAAAACACAGTGTGTTACTCGTTTGCTTCCTGACGTGCTTCCTTGTTTTTTTATTTTTATTTTATTTTTAAATGGAACAGTTTGTTGCAGAAGAAGTAGGTGCAGAAAACGTTTCTTTGGTTTCGATTAAGTAGTACATAAAAAAAGTCTCAAGTGTCTCTAAAGAACCACGACCGCGCTTGGCTTGCTGCCGGGGACTCGGCCGGCGCTCCAGGAGAGGCCGTTCACTGGTAAGTGCGCACATCGAGCGGCTGCGGCCGTTTCGGCGGCGGGGGTCGGGGCTGCGAGGCGTGGGCAGGGCCGCGGCATCGGTGCGGCTGCGAGTGCGGAGGCTGCGGTCGGGGCTCTGCTGACATCGGCTGCCAGCGCCGCCTGCCCGCTCCGCTGCACGGCAGCCGCCGGAGGTGGAGAGAGGGCTTGGAGTTTGTGAGGCTTCCCCGTCGCCAAACAACCACCCGCACCAGCGATGACGGAAGGAAAATGGCAAGTTATAAACATCTTTGGCTTGCAGTAATCCTGTCTCTTTGGTGTGCTGTGTTCCCGCCAGCTTGGGTAACTGGTGGATACAAGGAACTTAAGGATGCAGTAGACCTAGATGGCGTATTGAAGCTATATGCGGCACATCTAAAATGGTCAGTGGCATCTGAAGGGCTTGTTTCTGTTTTTTTCCTGCTTGAAAGTACCATAAAATACCCCCAAAATGAACAAAAATACATTGAAGGCTAAGTACGTTTCAGTAACAAGGACGTTGTCGAGGAGAAACTAGATTCCTGGTAACTAAAAAGGACGAATTAATGACCTAAAAAAATCTAGATCTTTCAGAACGTTGTGTTTGCTCCACGTACTGTAGCAGTTAAATTGACCTCCTGAGTGTGCATCTGCATTAGGTACAAACACAGAACTTGTGACAAACTGCAAACTGTGCTTGAGGCTCGTGTGGTCACAGAGGTGTTCCCTACCGACTTTGGAAGTGAGACTGCATCTCGAAACAATCGCTGCAGTGAGTCCAGGATCGTACCTATTTCTATAGCTACTGGCTTTGTGCTTGATACTTCGAGCTCAAGTGAACTGAATTTTTCTGATCCAAGATCAAGCTATACTCGCTGATTAAATTAAACAAACTAAAAAAAACCCCAAACAAAAACTTAAATTTGATCTTTTTTTTTCCCTAAAACACTTAAAAAAAACATGCCTGAGTTTTAAAAACAGGTTCTCGGATTCTTTAGCGTCTACGTGTCAGACTTTGTGCTCCGTTCTCGCGTGGCTGCGCCACGGCGGTGAGCTTTGGTGTAGGGCGGTGTGGCCAGCACCGGCGCCCTGCCGGCAAGCACTGGGCACGGGCAGGCTGCCCAGGCTCGCAGCGGCACCCCCGCCGGCCGGGGCTCTTTGGGGCTCAGGAGAAACTTGCCTCGTGAACGACTCCCCTACGTTTCAGACCTGCTTCGCCTGTCCTGAGCATAGTATTGTATAGAAAGAGGTTAATTTTTAACTTGCGCCTGCTAAGACTGACTAAAAGCCGTAAGAAGTGTCCTCTGTTACAGCTGGGCTGGGGTTCATTTCCAGGAGGATTGTGCTTTAAGTCACCAGTGAAGGACCTCGCTGCGAAGCCGCTCTCTCCGCCGTGCCGTGCCGTGCCGCGCCGCGCCGCGCCGGCCGCTCCCCATCACGCTTTGGTGCAGGTGCTGGGGGCCGAGGAGGAGCCCCCGGAGCTCAGGTCGTCCTGCCACTTCTCCAGGCTGCGCCGCCGGGCGTTCATGAAGAAGTTGCTGACGGTGGTGAGCTCCAGGCCCAGCTGCTGGGAGATGGTGATCTGCATTTCTTTGGAGGGGCGCTTGTTCTCCTTGAAGATGGCGAAAAGCGTTCTGCGCTGGAGGTCCGTGAAAACCAGGCGAGATTTCTTCTGGGAGTTGTTCCGCTCTTTGTTCGGCTCTTGCTCTTTGCGTTTGCAGGCTGGGGAAGGGGTGGGCAGAGACAGAGAGAAAGCGCGCGTCAGGACGCATGTGGCTGCCCGCAGACCCCGCTGGCCACTGTCACCCTCCTGCAGGCCCGCGGAGCCAGCAGTGCACAGCTGCCGGCTGAGCCAGCACCGCGCTGGCACGTGGGACCCGAGGGCTCGCGGAAGAATCCCAGGGGGGCTACGCTGCTGTTTGCGCTCACGTCCCAAAGACCCGCATTTTCAGAAATTATTCTGGACGGGCGTCTGACTGTTAGGCGTTCGGGCACTGCATTCCGAGGCAACCGGAGCGCTCCTCCCGACCACCCGCAGACAGAGCCCTCAAATTCACTTGCCATTTCTGGACAGTGCACAACTTGGAGATTTTCCACGCTTTTTATAAAGCCACCACCTGAGAAACGTGTAGCTCTTCTGTTACAGCAGCATTAGAACTAACAAATTAGCTTATCTGATGTCAGTCTAGGGATGAAAATGCAAAGCACATCCTTTTTTTCCCCTCAATAGCTAAGACAAAGATTAATTCTTTGCAGCAACTTCTCATGTGCCGTAGCATATAACAACTGCAGATTACTATTTTTTAACAAAACTGTGCAGGCCACTATTCCATCATGTAAACTGCCCCCCGGGTAACGTACAGGACAGAGGAAATACAACTGGAAATTGCTGTTCATGCATTTAGAATAAATCTATCCATATTTTGGGAGAGGTAGCCTTTTCTTTGGTCTGCCATTCCAAACACATACTTAAAACAATTACCGTGGGCAGAATGGTGAAGGCAGGAACCCCCCAAACCCGCTTTGTTGGTACAGGGGAAAGAACAGCTGAGCAAGCAGAAACTGCCCCCCGCCCCCTCCCCACGCTCCCTACACGATTTGCAGAACAAACCCACGCTCCGTCTGGGGCCGTGGTGTGTTTTCTGGGCATCAGCTGAAATCTGCAGCACGCCGGGCTGCCGTCCTGTCTGCCAGCAAATGCGCACAACTCCTGCCAGGCATTCCCCGGGGAACCGGTGCCGACCATCCTTCTGCACCCACGTCTCCCACTCACTCCCACCAGCGGCGGGGAGGGCTGGCACGGCGGCCCTGGCCGGCAGGAGGGATGCTCGCAGCGCCTGCGCCAATGGATCCTCTCCCAGAAGATGTCCGCAGGACGGAGAGGTGCTGGCCATACACAGAGGGATGGGTAAAACCCCACCGCAGGGGAGGACGCGTGGTCGAACTCCGCTCCCAGCTTCGCTCTGTCTGACCCAGGACAGGCTGCTCCGCTCCCCTCGTTCATCTTCTCCATCCCCAAAAGGAGGCCTGGTTCTACCTCCCCAACAGCCAAGTCTAACACTTCTACAGGAGTTTTATTACTTTAAACATCCCAACACAAACCCCGGTCAAAGCTCCCGTGGCAGCAACTTCCTGTGACCACCACTGGGGAAAAATCATGTTCGATAGCACAAACTGCCAGCGTCCAGCTGAACCTTCTGTTTGCTTGTTGTCTCCCGAAAGAGACCTCTGTGGCCACTTTTTAACCATTTACCAATTTATTTGTGGTTTCTATCCACTGCTGCAACAGCTGCTGTCTGAAAAAGCTGCCAAAACTTCAGACATCTGTTGTGAGAGAAACTCGTGACTTCTGCTGTGAGACCGTTTGCTTATGGCCTCGTGTAGAAATAACCAGACCACTTAGTGTGTCTCAAATTCTACAGCTCTCTGCAGGTTTGCACTTTCATGTGGTCTCTCACAGACTACAATGTTGAAAAGCTATGAAAAACCAGAAAGAAGTGAAATCGCATCTTTCTGAGATGCCGTGGCAGCAGTACCTGCTGTTCAGGCAACGTCCCTCATCAGCAATTAGCTCTCCGCACATCCCTAGGGCTCGTGGACATCCAGGCAGTCCCATGCAGCCTTCGCTCCAAAGTCATCCAGCAGCTGCCACCTGATGCACATGGTTTAAGGCCAACGAAAGCTTCTTCCCCTGCCTGTAGCATCTCTCACAACCCCTGCACAGCCACTGACTGCAGCGCGGCCGCGCTTGCCAGCAGCTCCATCCTCTTCGTCGCTGCTTCACAGCAGGTTCTTAAACCGCAATGACTGCATTTTCCATAAGCAAACTCGGAAGCATCGCTGAAACCAGGCATGGCATTACACGGCACGATACGCTCACCCCGCACGATGCTCTTCACAAGCTGGTCCAGAAATGAGGTAACGCTTCCCAACAGAATTCATCTACGAACGTGCAGCTTTGCTGAAACGCACTGGCTGATTTTTTTCCCCCAGTGTCTGCTGGCAGCGGTTACCAGAGCCTGTCTCTGTGGAGGTGACAACACTCGGGCTTCCACAGCCGCGGGTCAGGCACTGGCTCGCCTTGGTCCTTCTCCCCCTCCTCCCCTGGGGATTTTGCCCCAGCGTGACTCCCGGCGGTGTCACCCCCCAGGGCTCTGTGCCTCCTCCCTCCGCCCCACGCAGAGACTGCCGGGGCTCAGCCGCGGCAGCAGCCCACCACACACCGGGGCATGCCCCTCCAGCCACGGCACAGCAAGGCTGTGCAAGGGGAGGCCTCCGGGCATAAAGCCCACTGAGCTGTCTAGAAACCCGGGCCCTATATATTTGAGTTTATCTCAAATATATAGGGTTTACAGCATGCGTTTTGAAGCTCCCTCCAGGAGGACAAAATAGTCTAAAATACCCTGGATTGCAAATCTCTTTTAAAACAGGCAAATGTCTTTCATCTGAGAAGAAATCTCCCCTTCCTCCTCAGATCGTCCTTATCACCTTAAAGCCTGACCCTCTGCTTCCCTGGGCCGGAGGTTCGGCACGGCCAGCCTCCCTGCTCCCCAGCTCACTCCAGCGCGGGGAGCCGGCGGCGGCTGGGTGGGAAGGGCAGAAAGCCACAGGGCAGCTGCAGAGCCCTCGGGCAAGCCGGCAGTGCTCGGCGGGGCTCAGCAGCATCCCTCGCCCCGGGGCATCTCCCAGGGGCAAGGGCGAAGCCGAGCAGAAATGCCTGTCAGAGCTCAGGTCAGGCGGGACAGCAGCGCCTGACCATCGCTGTGCCAAGCGATGCTAATGGAGCCTAAAAAAATCAGTATTAATAGCTGATCTGTATTTATTAGCGCAGAGAGAACATCAAGTGCTGAAACCAATACCGCTGCCATAGCGTACCCGGATTTAAAAATAGCCTGATAAGGCTGTCTACACAGGGCAGCAAGATAAAAAAAAAATCCGTATGTTGACATGGTTAGGTAATGTGCTGGGACAAAACAAGTAGAGTGAATTGATAAGTGGGGGGGGGTTTAAGCAGCCCTATTAAATAATTCTGCAGGTCTAGAATATTAAATGCGAACCTGCTCCAAAAAGTAAAACTCAGACTGTGGAAACGTCTGTAATTAACCCGAACTCAGGACCATACCCATCGACCTGTGCCCGAGCGTGGCACCACGGGGAGCCTGGCTCAGCCGGGTGTGGAACGGACTACGCCGATCAGCTTAGTTTTGTGCACGGGACAGTATTTAACGGGATTTCTGCAGGAAACTGGAATATTTTGCTGGAGTGGCTGGTCCTGACCCCGCTCTTGCATCTGTTCTCAGCTGCCAAATTCCAGTGGCTGCAGCAGAGCTGCCTCTGGGAGGAAGGTCGGGGTCGGACCATTCGAAATACCCCAAGAGGGCCAAAATGTAAGAGGAGGATGCTCCGGAGAGTCGGGTCCAAACCCAGACTTACGGGTTATGGGTGAGCGTCCCCGGGAGCGATTCACAGCACGGCCGCCCCGGAGGCAGCGGCACCGGCACAGGGTTTCTGCTGGGGCCCGAGGGAGCGGGGCGGCAGCAAGGACGCTCCTGCGTGGCACGTCGGAGGCTGCAGGGTGAGCCCATTACTGCGTCCCGATGGCCGGCCTCAGGTCTCCAGAGGTGGTTAGCCCAAAGGCATCACGCGGGAAGAATTTGGGTTCCCTGACTGCATCTCTGACTGCATCTCTGCATCTACCTCTACCAGATAACACGCTCCACAGATAATGCTTTACTGCCTGTCTGAGATGAAAAAGCAGATTTTAGGCTGGATTTCTGCATTTGATGCTTTACTTCGCCTTTTGTCTGGAATCCATGGGGTGGTACCCCAGCACTGGGGATGTGACCAGCGCCTGCATCTTTGCTGCAGTTTCTAATAGGTTGCAGGACACTGGGAAGAGTCTAGTGTTTCCTAACATCACTAATTTATGTCCAGAGATACTCTGCATTTTACAGTTATTGGTATCTTATAATAAATAATGCAAAGGTATGTGCTTTTCAATGCATTCAGTAAATACTTTCCTTGAACTGTTAAGTTTGCTCTTGAAAAGGCACCGTAAAGGCAAATGTTGTTCCTTGACGTGCACTTATCAGAAGAGAAAAATGGAGTGAGCACTCTAATAAAATAAAGTTATTATCCAGGAAACCTGCCTACAGAAAGAGAAACGTTTTAATAGTAGAGGAAAGGGAAGCGGCCATCTTGATTCTAAGAACAATTTGATTTATTAACTGCAGTTAATACTGAACATATTCTACGGAAGAAAATGGACAACTGGCAAGAATTGAAAGCCATAACTGTGGAAAAAAAACCCGAAAACCTTCCCTTTTCTTCTACACTGGACTAAAGACGCTTTACATAGAAACAATACAGAAAGAGTTCAGAAATAGATACAGTACTGCCTCGCTTAATGTTGCCTGAAGTGGAAACCCACCGATTTAAAGGGCATTAAGAGCAGTGCAGAGACCTGACGCCGCACTGCGGGGCTGTGTCCCCAAGGAGAGACAGTCTGTCTTCAGTGAGCGTGGTTTTGTCCTGCAGCTAAAACTAAGGGAATGTTTAAAAAATGTTGCCTTAAAACAGAATTAGGTATTGCTTAGAAATGAACAAATAAAAAAAGCCCCCAGAGTAAGTGCGGAGAGGCGGGAGGCAAGTCAGGCGAGGCACCAGGAGGTGATGGCAATGAGCCCCAGAATCTCTGCAGTTCTCGGCGCTAATTAGGTTCCTCTGCACAAAGACAACAACTATTCAGATGTTCGACTTCAAACATGCAAGACGCTCCATTGATTTTTTATTAGCGTGTTTGCAAGCCTGAGGTTAAGCAGGTGCTGAAATATTTTGCTAGATCCCAGAGAGAGGGAGAGCAGGGGCAGGCAGGCAGGCAGTCGTCCCTCCTGGCTAACAGGTACAGCAGCTCCCAGAAAGTTTCACCCAGCCCCACCTTTCTGTGCGAGTGTTCGGCAGCTGGGAAATGTGCCACCCACGTCCCGGGCCCTGGTTGGCAGCCAGGGAATCAAAATCCAGCCATCGGTCCCGGCTGCCCTGCACGGCTGCAGCTCCGGGAACTGGGTGAAGCCCCACCGCTCCCAGCTCGTCCGCCTCTGTCTCTGCAGAGCCTTGCTAAGGGGCTGTCTCCCCGACTCCCCTGCACCTGTAAGCCAGCTCCCCTCATCAGTAAGGCTGGCACTCATTTCACCTAACACTGGCCAGGGAAAAGCAGGGCATCCCATGTCCCGGCTTCCCCTGCAGCCAGGGCGCAAGTGTCGGCTGCAGCCGGGATACCTCCCCGCCTGCGGGCAGGTGCCTCGCTGCGAGTGGGCGACAACGGGGAAGGACACGGCCTCCGCTCACGTCTGCCACGGACTCCATCGTGCCTTGGGACACCTCTCAAAAATTCGCTCTAAACTGCCTGCACTTAATAGCTTTCAATACAATTCACATGGAAAAAAGAATCACGCCACACAGCTTTGGAAGACATCGTGACCCCGCTGTAACCAGGAGCTGCAGTGACTGATGTGCACTGCACCGATTCCAGCATCTGCAACCCCATCTGCTTGAAAGGGATCTGCAGGAAAGTGGTGATTTTTCTGGATTTTATTTCCTCAAGCCCATCTGAGTTTTGGTTTCCTTGTGAACTTCACACACTTCTAATTAAAGCTCCTTTTTTTTTTTTTTGGTCACTGAGTATCATTAAATTGAATATTTCTATTAATAGTTCCTTTGTCTTATTTTCTGCAACAATAACTCTTAGCTTCCATTTTCTTCCTCAGAAGAGAGGAACCTAGCCAGCCCCTGCATTACAAATACCGATAAATCCTGAAAAATATCTAGAAACGTTTCAGTTGATAAGTATTGCCTTGTAACTTCTGCTTATAAAGACTCAAGCACTGGGAAATTTACTCTACCACTAAAGATGAATGCATGGCAACTACCAGCAGAAGGCAGTGGATTCACTAACGCCGCTGTGGGGGTCTCCCCTCCGCCCTTCTACGACGAGAACGCTTGTCCCCCGCAGCTGCGGTGGTCCCCAGTGCCCTGCCCGGCCCTGCCTACCCCCTGCCGGGCTGCGGCTCCCACCGTGCTCCAGCCCTAGCCCAGCTCACTTGGGAGAGCCCCGGCTGCCGGTGGATCCCTGCGGGGTGGGACCCACAGTCCGGGGCAAGTCCTGCACGGAGCTGGTAAAGCGTGATGAAATGCAAGGGCTCAGATCAGACGATCTGGCATTTTCTCACGACAGTTTTTTTCACTGAGAGATATCCACCGGGCTCCATTGTTCATGGCTGAAACGAAGTGTGGCTCAGAGCAATCAATCTGCAGTGCGTAACGCTGGCCTTAGGAAACCCAGAAGCAGC
The DNA here is from genome assembly GCF_034638445.1 of Ciconia boyciana. Taxonomy (NCBI): domain Eukaryota; kingdom Metazoa; phylum Chordata; class Aves; order Ciconiiformes; family Ciconiidae; genus Ciconia; species Ciconia boyciana. The sequence goes on from NC_132937.1 coordinate 25,975,668, forward strand.
GTTGCACATCCCTGTAGGCAGCGATAGCTCCTGTCAGCTGTTTATGCATGCACAGAAAGACCGGTCCTTTTTATAGAAAGTGCTTTTGCCATATGTAGGCCAAAATTGACCGATGGGGAGCTCACCACTGCGACTGGCAGCACAGTCAGCCACATCCCACCCTCCAAACCCTCCGGCACGGGGCAGGGATGCTCACTGGAGTGAGCTGGGGCCTCTCTCCTCCCTCGGCTCCTCTGCTTCCCCGCGCAGAGGCTGGTGCTCCGGGAGGGAGACAGCCGGGGGTCGAGGACATGAGGGTCACCAGCATCAGGAGGAGGAGGAGCAGGACAGGAAGGGGTCCCGGGGGCTGGGGTGGTGCCTGAGCAGCCCTCGGTGAAGAAGAGGAGCTGCTTGCAGAGCCGGATGGTCTGGAGGCGGCGGGCCTGTGAGTTGCCTCAGCGGGCGCTTCAGAAAGTAAGATTTGCAGAGCTCGGGTGGGTGAGTGTTCATGTGAACGCCGCGGGTGGCTAGCACATCCAGAGAAAGCCTGCGTCCCACACCTGAGAAAGAGGATGGGGACTGTGCCGCTGGCAGGGGATGGGGCAAACTCCGCTCATCTGTGTCAGAGCTGCTTGGAGCTATGCTTGTGGCAAGCATGCCAACACAGAAATAATGACTGCTCAAGCAAACGAAAAAGTGTTAATGTGAAATCTTCCCCTGGCTAACGGCACCATGGCCGGAGCTGCAGGGAGTCTGGGAAGCCACATCCCGGAGATGCAGGAGCTGGTCCGTAAGGGGACCCTGGGCAGTGATGCTTAGGGGCAGAGGAGCTTTGCCAACCAGGCTTTAATATCACAAACTGTAGAGACAGGCACAGAGGGACCTGCGGAGACTACAGACCCATCCCATTTCTCTTCTGAGAGCCTGACACCAGTTTCCTTCGGATACTGGAAACATTAAGGAAAGAGCTCATGTGGTTTCATGTCCTGTGAAGCACAAACACAGTGCAAGCCGGGCGCTCATACAAACAAAACCCCAACATAAATCTGACGTCAATCCATCTCCCCCCTCAGGTATCTCTACTTTTAAACCAATTAGGTGAGGGGGTTTTAACTAGAAATCCTGGAGGACTACTTAGCAGTCTGGGATTTCTCCGGGCCATACCTCATGGTCTGCTTTCACTGAAAATAGCCTCCCTTCGTCCTCACCTCCTCTAAATTTGGTTCCCTGCAGTTTCTCAAGTTAACTAACACCCTCCGAGTATCGCCGGTTTTATGATGTTTTTAGTCTATGACAAAAGTGACTTTGGAACTATGAAACAAATGGCAAATGTTAAGAAGGAGCCAAGTAGAGAACAATATTCCCTTAGTCCAGCAGTAAGTCATTTCTCTCTATCGTTCGTAAGGATAAGCCGTGAATATTGATCTCCCGTATGTGGTTTCATGCGGGTGTAGTACAAAGTCAACTAAACCCAGTTATCTGTCTGATGGAACTAAAAAATGTTCCTCAATTTGATTTCGGAGAGAACTCAATGTGAAGGAAATTTAATTATGCTAGTAATACTGAACACAATGAAATGACCATCAAAAGGTTTTCCAAAGGTTTAAAATGTTTTTCTTTCGCTATGATTCACTTAAAGCAACCTCTTGGATATCTGTGTTACTACAATCTCTTAAAAACTAGGCCTCAAAAATCAATTTGATTACCTCTCTGAATTAAGTATGCACAAATGAAAGCAGCTGAGATCAATACAAATTAGGTTAAGTACTCCACTGTGTACGAAATCATTATGTAACAAGAAACAATTTGAATGAAGATGCAAATAATCACATTGTCGGGGTGTGCAGCCAGCGCACCTTCGCCTCCTCATTTCCATCGGCTGCACACGCACAAAACCTTCCTGATTTTTGTAACCCCTATGAATGCCCTCTGATGGCATTTACCTAGAAAAACAGAATATGCCCACAAATGAGAAGCGTAGCACAAAGTGTTAATTCCGTTCTTCTCGAGAAGATCCGTTGTTATTGGAGAAGACCACTTTGCTCGCCCAAACCAACTCTCCTGTAACAGCAAGATGTTCCCCACACCACAATTCCTGTTTGCAGATACAGGGATTCCTACAACGCTCTGAGAAAGAAGTCCACAGCCTCGCTGTTTCCTGCCAGGAACGGGTTTTCTTGGTACTCAACCCGATTTTTCTCTCTCTTAATTCTGTCACGGAGGGAACGCCTTCCTCTGTCTAGGTCTTGCATCCTTCAGCTATTTGAGAAGGAAAGATGAATGGGTTTGGGCACTTTGTTCTTTTATATTTCTTTCTGGCACGTAGCAGGTCTCAAGCTATTTGTGTCAAACCTCTTGTAAATCTGCTGGGTGGCTGAAATTGGGCTGTAAATCCTGCGGGGCAGGGGCTGCTTCCTCCCGTGCAATGCTGCAACACCCATCTCAGTGCGGGATCTCTGACAAGGGCCTCTAACTACTATTGTAATATACTTCCATCATTAATACAGAATACTAAATAATAGATGGGATAAGGCCAATTTATTGCACTCTAGGGCGAGAATGAGTGGAGGCTTGGTGAGCATGCAGTACAGTTTCAATGTACCCCTTGTCGCTGAGTGGGTGCAAGCTCTAACCACGCACTGAAGCAGTTTCTGCAAGGCAGCCTCTTCTGTGGCCGAGGCAGGGAGCATCCCCTGACACCCAATATCCAGCCCTCTTTGCAAACAAGCTTTTCTGTGAGCCGCAAAAGGAACAGACCTGATTTCTGACAGATGTCTGTTTCAGAGTTGATCGTGAGCTCGTAAGGCCTCCTTTCCGATAGCTGGGGGATGCAGAAGCTCTCCCTCCTGCCAGAATCACCGTCCAGCGTGGTGCAAGCTCACGCCGTAGCCTTGTTGCAGGGCAGGCACTTACAGGATCTTCCTTCTCTCTACAGACTCCTGTTTTCACAACAAGGGGTACAACCGCCCACAGTTGCCTGTGAGACCTCTGGTCCTGGTGCAAGACACCCCTGGGGTACCCCGCAGGTACCAATGATGTTGTGCGGAGAGGAGCAGGGGGCTGCAGGGACAGGCAGACACACCCCCTGCATAATCGCATCAACCTCGTCGAGGTGCCCAAATACACTTGTGCTGGTTCAGAGTCCCAGCTGCTTTCAGAAGCACAAGCTGACAGAACCTGTAGAAGCAGTGGCATGTAAATGCCATCCCCCGAGTGTGATGAGCAGTGTCACGCCGTCTGCGGTGCTGATGTACCACTTCCCGGCACCACCAGCTCGTGCAGCAGCAAGACTGCTCAGGTACTCATCCAGTCACAGCAAAACGTTGGGTCCTTCAAACTGCACTCTGCGAGTCCTTCACTTCTAACGCCTGGGAGATTTATGTTTCCTCTTGTTCTGGAGATTCTCCCTTTTGAATCCCAAAATAGTTTCCAGCTGAATTATAACACTTTTCTGTAACGAGGATTTATATTCCCTTCGTCAGAGCACAGCGCTGAAACCAGACCTTCCCCACACCGAGTGCTCTGCCTGTTGTAGCAGCATCTGCAAGTGATGCGCCAGCACATCCCCTCAAGTACCAGAATACAGCTGTGACCTTCTCCCCGTGGAGAAAGGGAAGTGCTTCGGGCATCTTTTCCAAGAAAGGACTGGGAATTTAAAGTTGACGTAGGCGAGCAAGCGCTGAATAGGAGTCTGAAATCTTAGAGTGGATTAGAATTTGAAATATCTTGCCTTCTTGTTTTCTGCCGATTACATCTAGCAGCTTTCCCACAGCTGCGTCGCTTTGACACCCTCCCGTGCCGCAGTTCCCTCCTGGCACCTTACACCTACAAGTCAGAGTTGCGAGCTGAGTCCCACGGGCCGGGCTGCAAGGGAAAGTACGGATCTACTGGGCTCCTGCTGTGTGCCTCCAGAACCAGCTTGTTTTCAGAAATTCTGACTCATGGGAGAAAGCAGGAAATGATTATTTCCTTTTAATGGCTGTTATTGATAGGGTGCAATTATGAAGAACAGGAGAGGACAGGAGCAAAGCTCTGCCGACTTATCGGGGAAAACCAGACCCGTGTTGCTCTCCTGGCTCTCCTTGTGCTTCAGACGACTGCTGAACACAGAACGTAAGAGCAGGCCTGGGAGGAGTGATGTTCTTTGCCACAAAGTCAGGTTCCCATTTCCTTCTTCACAGCAGGCTTCAGCAGGAGAGGTAAGTGTCCTTCCTCCTCGAGCACCAACAAGGTAGCGTGTGGAGGTGCGGAGGGGATTGAGCTCCCTCCAGGCAGAGGGGCCGTGGGTCTCCCACCTCCGCAGCGAACATGCTGCCGTGCAGGCGGTGGATGGGAGATGGGATGGCTCTTCAGCAGGCTATGTGAGCGATAGCAGTGCATCAAGTAGTGCCCCTGTCACCCCAGTGGTATGAGCTAGCTGACGCCGAGCATGGCTCTGGCGTCGGGTCTGTGCGGCCGTGCCCCACAGGACACCTCTTCTGCAGTGCACGGTCAGGGCTGGATGTGAGAGGAGAGCCAAGACGCTGCACCCTGGCAGGATCCGGGCATGACGGAGGAGAAATTTGGCACTAAAGATGCCAGAAGGACACTGGAAAAGCTTTGGGAGCTTATACCTAATCTGTGTGAGCCTCTTCACGTCGGGAGCCTGCGATCAGGGCCGACACGGTGCCGTGGTGCCACTAGTCCTTACCAGCAACAGCTGGAGGAAAGACGCTTGTGCTGTGACACTGGCTGCCGAGGAAAGCAACGGTGTCCTCACCTGATATGGGAACGAGTGGGCGTGATAAGCACAGAGGAGAAGGAAAACGGAGAAGGCGGCGTGTGGGAAGCTCTCCAAGGAAGACTTCCTCATGCTCTTCCTTTATCCTCTTCAGCTGTGTGCTGCTTGCCAAAGCTTAATGCCTCAGCGCAGGCCCCCGTTCTCAAATGCCCATTATGACAAGCTGAGATCTGCTGGAAAATCACCACTACTCATAAATATGTTCCCTGCTTACTTAGAGATATTTTGGTCTCAGAGACAATTTGTGTTTTGGGAAACTGCCAGCCTCTATCGCTTGTCTAATAATTCCTTTGTGCAGCATTTTCCAGTGGCTTGAGTCCCCTTTTTTCACAATGGAGTAGTTGATTTTATAGCTCAAAAACCCCAAACAACCCCAAAACACTCCAATTTCTTCTTTGATTGCATTTCTATCTGCCATCAGTGAGTTGTCTGGTTGATCTTATCACTGAACCCATCTGAGATTAGTCTATTTTGTATGATTTCTGCGTCCAAAAATCCTCTATAAATCAGAGAGCCTTTTATGCAAAAGTCTGCAAGATTGATAGAGCTGGATACAAAATCTTTTACCTTGGAAAAAGAGATGTATTATCTGTCCCATTGGACATACTGCTTTCTCTGCATATTCATCTCCAAAGTATGATGGGGCTTTTTCTAGAGAAGACAGGAGACAAGATAGTAGTCTTAAATACAAACAGATTGCTATCAGAAGAAAGGGAGTCATTTTTTTGCTGTGTCTAGCGGGGATAAGATGAGAAGCAAAGGATTTGAAAGACAAAAAGGGAGATTAAGGCTACTCATTAAGGATTTTTTTGTACCTGTAAGCCCTGGAAGAGGTTGCCTAGGTAGCCTGAGAAATCCCCGTCACTGGAGATTCTTGAAGAAGGGGGCAGACTGTCAGGACAAGGGATGTCTCAAGTCCTGCTTTCCCTGTTAGATTAATTCTCCGTACACCTGCAGAGCCCCGTTTCCACTCTGAAGGCAGCCACAGGGGAGCTCCTCTGATGCGAGGAGTCTGCTACTTTTAGTGCTTGGAGACTCAGAATAGACGTGTTGGGTTACTGGCAAGAAGCTTGTAATCTCTGAGTAATGTCTAACTGGAAGGGATGAAAAAGCCACTTGCAACTGGTGGATGACAGGAACACCTAGGACAAGATTTTGTGACCAATACAAGGGAGGACTGCTAAGGGTGAGCAACTGGGTGCAGAAAAAAGAAGCGCAAAGTTTGAGTCAAAACGCCACTCTAAGGAGCGAGGGAAGAAACAGCATCAGTTACTGGAAAATAATCCTTTTGGCAAAAAAGTTCTCTCCTTGTGTGCTTCTCGCCACAAATAAATTCTGTCCGTTTTCAAATGCAGAGGAATATTTGAGTTTGGGATATTTCAGTTCAAATGCTGATGGCAAAAAGATACTAGGAAAAAATAAGATGCTGGGAAAAAAATCTAATAAGGAAATAGTGAAGAACAGATCAGAAAAGCTCAGAATGAGTAACACCTGTTGATAGACTAATTGTTTCTTTAAAGAAGTAGAGGGAAAAAAAAGATAGAAATGCATTTAATGACAAATGTGGTCAGATTTATCTTTATCAACCAATCCGGAAACCGACAAAAACTGGTTGCTTAAGAAAAATGGTATTCAAATTTCTGCAGGGCAGAAATGTCTTCAGAAATGATGTGGAGCAAAAAGATAGGGCAGGATATTATTTCAGAAAGTTGGTACATGAGAAATATAATTTATCACCCAGCACCACAATTTACCGCATGGATTGTTCAAACATAACCACTAATCTATATCTGAAGAGTACTAATATTTCAAGCCACTAAGCACCTTTCAAAGAATCTTTATGTACCTGTATGTTTAGTTCAATGCTAAGAAATAGTTTTATATATAGATAACGCACTTGATACAGATGTTATTATGCCTTAATTTTTAGCTGTACCTACGGACAACAAAATAGTCTCAAAATCCAGAGAAAGAAGCATTCGGTAGAGCACAAAGAGGCAGAGGGCGGAGGGACAACAGCAGTCCGCCTGCACACAACCCAGCCCTCGCACCCAGCGAGGGACGTAGACGTACAGGGGCTCTCCTGGGTGCCGGAGGGTTGGAGGGTGCAGTAGGGTCAGCTGCGCGAGCGCAGCCCTGGCCTTGGTGGGATGTCGAGCCACCGTCCCTCGCTCCTCTGTTATGGCCCCCCACGGCTTACCGGGCTCTGGGCCAGGGAGAGGCCGCAGCCACTGCCTGCCCCGGGGTGCCTCGCCCCCCTCCAGCTCCCCTCTCGCCTCCTTTGCCTGTCCCCTCCTAGCTCTCCTGCTCCCCTCCACACCCCGCTTGCCTCCGTCCCTCTCCTGTTCCACTCCATCCCCCCGCTCCCCTCCACCCCCCCGCTCCCCTCCACCTCCCCGCTCCCCTCCATCCCTCTCCTGTTGCACTCCACCCCCCGCTCCCCTCCACCCCCTCACTCCCTCCACCCCCGCTCCCCTCCACACCCTTCACTCCCCTCCACCTCCCCACTCCCCTCCACCCACCCGCTCCCCTCCACACCTTTCACTCCCCTCCACCCCCTCACTCCCTCCAACCCCGCTCCCCTCCACCCCCCGCTCCCCCACCCCTCTCCTGTTCCCCTCCACCTCCCCGCTCCCCCATCCCTCTCCTATTCCCCTTCACCCCCTCGCTCCCCTCCACCCCCTGCTCCCCCACCCCTCTCCTGTTCCCCTCCACCTCCCCGCTCCCCCACCCCTCTCCTATTCCCCTCCACCCCCCGCTCCCCTCCACCCCTCTCTCCTGTTCCCCTCCACCCCCGCTCCCCCACCCCTCCCTCTCCCGCTCCCCTCCGCTCCCCGCCGCTGTCCGTGGTGCTGACGGATCGCTCCCGCCGCCGCTCCCGCCCGCACCCGGGGTCCGCCCGCTGCTCCGGCGAGTGGGGTTCGACGGGCACCCCCGCCCGGGCATCGCTCCCCGCCCTTCCCGCCCGGGCCGCTGCCGCACCCCCCGGAGGGAGGCCGGAGCCGGCCCGCTGCCGGGCGCAGAGGAGCTCGCCGGGCCTCTCTGCGCGGCGAGACCCGCCCGGCACCCGCAGCAGGCAGAGGTCCGGGGCGAAAAGCAGGGCTTGTCCCTGCGCAGGCCGCGCACCCTGGCCGCGCTCCGGGGACCAGACGCCGCGGGGAGGGCGCCGAGGAGCGGAGCAGCCGCCCGCCACCCCCTGGCACCGGCGGAGCCACGACCAGGCCCGGCCGGGGCTTTCGCGCGGGGACCCGAGGTGGAGCCCCGAGCACAGCTCCCGCGAAACCGAATCCTCCGAGCCCGTGGATGGGCACGTCCCCGGCTGCCGGCTGCCCGGCGCGGGGATGCCGCAGGGCGCTGAGCGGCGGGGCTCGGCGGAGGGAGACCCGCGGGGAGAGGGGCAGGGACCGCGGGGAGAGGGGCAGGGACCGTGGGGAGAGAAAGACCCGCGGGGAGAGGGACAGGGACCCGCGAGGAGAGGGACAGGGACCCCCAGGAAGAGGGACAGGGACCCGCGGGGAGAGGGACAGGGACCCGCGGGGAGAGGGACAGGGACCCCCGGCAGCTGCCGCTGCCCTTCGGCCGAGGACGGGCACAAAAAGCCGGGCTGAGACAGCCGCCCCCGGAGCCGCGCTGCGACCAAGGGAAGGGATATCGATACGCGCCTCCCTGCGCAAATGAATCCTTGCGGGTGTCCTGGTACAGAAATGTTTAATCATCAATAACGTGATTCAGCAATCGGGAAACGTAAACAAGCGGTGCGAGCGTTGTGCCGGTCGGCACGGAGAACCAGAGCGGACGCCCGCGGGGTACGGGCCGGCCCGGCCGCGCCCGCCTCGCTCGCCAACCGCGGGCGAGCTGTCGCCGCCTCGCTCGCCAGCCGCGGCGGGCCGACACGGAGAAACGCTCCGCTCTGCCCCGGCAGCAGCTCGCCCCCCCGGAGCCCCAGGGCGAGCTGCCGCGGCTGCTCCGCGGGCCGGGGCCACCAGCACGGCAGCCACGCACCCCGAAACCCGCTTTCTGCCCCCGGGGGGCTTCGCCCGGCGTCTCAGGACCCGCCTGAGCCCGGTGGCTTGCAGGGGAACACGGCCCGGAGCGATCTGAATTGCCTTCCTCCTGTCTTCACCCAGCAGGGACCTGGCGGCAGTGCCCCGAGGTTCGGGGCTTTGCAGGCAACCGGGCACGGGGACGCGGCTCCGCGTTCGGTTCACCCGAACCGGGGCGAACCCTGCTCCCCGAGCTCACCGCGCAGACAGAGGCATCGCCTCACCCAGCGATCGTTAATGTTTTTCACCCCGGCAGAAATTTAGGGACTGCCCACGGGGCCGGAGCCAGTCACGGCCTCACCGAGACGTTCCCGTGGCCGGGGAGGGGGGTGCAGGGTCCTGCCCGCTGCCCCGCAGCCCCCGCTGTCCCGGCGGGAGGGAGCAGGAGGGGGGACGCCAGCCCGTTGTGGGGACGAGGTCCCGGGGGTGATGCCGCCGTCGAGGCAGAGCGAGAACCCGGGGAGCGGCGGGGTTCCTCGCGTGTCGTTTTGCTGTGCGGGAGGAGCGTGTGCCCGACGCCCAGGGCAGCGCCCCAGAAGCCCCGTCCCGGCTCCAGCTGCCCCGGGGAGGGGGAGCCCCACGGCCCCGGGAGGGACTCGCCGCTTCCCCCGGCGGCACCCGCACGGTGAGGCCAAACCGCTGTTTTACTCTCGGATCTCCAAAGCAGGCACCGACCTGCCTCTGCACACCGTGGGCTGCCCACGCCTCTGCCCGGGCTGCCCGCTCTGCCCGCTGCCAGCCCTCCCTGCCCGTCCCGCTCCGGCACAGGAGCCGGCTGAGCAGTCTTGTGAAGACTCCCAGGAAGAGGTAATAAGCACAGAGAGAATAAGAAAGAACAGAATAGCATAGAATAGGACAGAACAGAATAGGATAAAATAGAATAGGATAGAATATAATACGATAGGATAGGATAGGATAGGATAGGATAGGATAAAATAAAATAAAATAGGACAGAACAGAATAAAATAGGATAGAATAAAATAGGATAGAATAGAATAGGATAGGATAGAATAGGATAGGATAGAATATTATCATGTATCTCCTATAATAAGAAGAAATAATAAGCACACCCCACTGCTATGGCTCCCCCAGGGAGAGGGGGGATTTCCCTCAAAGGACAGCAGATTTTCATCCCGTTTGGGAAAACTTAGAGGAGCACGGTGTAAATTGCCCGGTTTTCAGAAATCTGAAATACTTTTGGCTTATTCCCCTCGCTCAGGGGGATTTAAGCAGGCGAGTAAAGGGGAAGAAGGAAGCACCGAGGCAATGAGGCTGCATATTCACACGTGGTAATAATAATAATAAAAAATAATCGATTTCCCAAAGGGGACGGCAATTTGCAAAGGTCTTTCCCGCTCCGGCTCCCACTCCACGGGGAACCCGTGCTCATTTGGCCACCGAGCTCTCTCCGAACTTTATTTCCGGATGCAAAGGCATCCCTGGGGTGAATTCAGGGGGAAGTGGTGAAGCAGAGATCCAGAATTATATATGCATATCACCGCCTGTAGGGCAGAAAATCAGAAATCGCATCTACGCACCCGCCGGGCGACATAGCTGTGTCGCCCGGCAGGTGTGTAGATGCGATTTCTGATTTTCTGCCCTAATATGTATGGCTCCGTGGGGAACCCCCCACCCGGGACCGGTGCTGGGAAGGAAAAGCACCAGCAGCATTACTGGAAATGAGCCGGCTCAGGTTCCAGATCAATGAAAACTGGGTCCACACGTTTATGCTCCTGTTGCCAGCATTAATGCTCTTTTAATCTTCTAAACATTATCTGCATCGATTTCCCTCTAGATAGGCGTTTGTTTGAGAAGGCGACATCACCGCGTGCTCCGGCAGAAAAAAAACCCCAAAGCCTTTCTGTTCCTCCGATGCTCCCGTCGCAGACAAACCTCGGGACCTTCCCTTGGTTGATAATACAGAAGAGCTGGACACCCAGGGGTGTGGGAAAGGACGGGAGGAGTTTGCAGTCGCCGTTAGAGCCGGGGAGGAGATCAGCATCCCTGCCCCGAGTCCTCCTTCCCCCGTCCCGGCCAAGCCGGGCTCTGAAACGGGCTGCAGGGCCGGGCAAGCCCCGCGGCACGACCACGGTGGCCCTGCAAAGTCTCCTTCACCTCGAGAATGCCCTAGCACCCCCCGAGAGGCTTTTGGAGGCCCCAGGCCGGCGGCTGTTTAACCCACAGCACCTCCGGTTGGGGGTCGGGCAGGGATTACGGCCATCCCTAACTCACGGCTCTTCGTCCCCCTGCTCTCCTGCATCCCCCCGCACGCAGGGACCCTCTGCGGCCTCCTCCCTGCCGGGGGGGGGAGAGCACCCCACCGCCTCCAAAGAGGCGAGGGAGAATGCGCGGCCCGGAGCCCTGCGCGCACTTGTTGGGGCAGAGGGAATCCCGGGGCAGAGGGGGAGAGCTCGGCGAGGTTGGGGTGCGGGGCTGCGGGCAGCCCCCGGCCGGCCCGACGAGCGGAGCTGCCGCAGGGCGCGGGGGGGGCCGGGGCTCGCCAAACCGCATTGTTCCCCCTGGCTCCGCCGGAGACAAAGGAGGGGCGAGCGCCCAGCGGGGCCTCCCGAGCCCCCCGTCCCCGCCCGCAAAGCCACGCGGAGCTCTGCCCCCGCTACTGTGCGGGCCGTGCGGAGCTTCCGCGGCACCAGCGCGGCAGGAACGACCCGGTACCACCGCGGGGAAGCGCCGCCGGGAGGGTCCAGACCCCCCGCTCAGGCACGCCTCGGTGTGCGCCAGCAGAGCGGGCTCCGGGGCGAGGGGCAGCCCCGGGGAGAGCCCGCTCGTACCTGCCTCTGCCCACCCGTACCGCGCCGGGATGAACCCGCCCGGGCTGGCATCGATCGAAACGAAAGAACGACGGACGCGTCGGAACAAGCGTCCCCGGGTTCCCCAGCTGCGCTCGCCGACATTTCGCTGCTGTCGCAGCGGAGAGCCGAGCCGGACACAGGCACCCACCGCCGCGCCTGCGGTCCGTGGGTCCGCCCGCGCCGCAGCCCGCCCATTTACCGGCTGGCCATATCCACCGGAGGAGCAATTTCCGCGGCGGGGAAGGCAGACGGCCGGCAGGCCGCGTTCCGCAGCGGGCGCCGGGTGGCCCTGCCCGACGTCCTGCCTTACCGCGGGACCGGGCAGAGAAGCGGGCGGCAGCCGACGCGCGGCCGCCGGCACCGCTCTGCCCTCGGGCAGCCGCGGCGGGGCCGGGCGGCTGCGCGGCCGCGGCGCTGGCACGGCCCCCCCCCCCCGCCCCGGCACGGCACGGGACGAGACGAGGCCCCCCCCCCCGGGCGCTGCCGGGGGTCGCTGCCGGCCGCCCCGCTGCCCCCCGCCGCCGCCGCGCCCGCAGAACAATGGCGGCTGCGGCGCCCCGCGACCGCGCCAGGGGGCGCCCGCGCGCGCTCCGCGGGACAATGCGGCCGGGCCGCCGGGGCCGCGCGGGGCTGCGCCCCCCGCCGCGCCGCTCCGCCCGCCCCGCCCCGCCCCGCCGCCCGGCAGCGGCCGGCGGCTCCCGGCGCGGCACGAGGGGCGCTCGCGGAGGGCGCGGAGCGGTGCGCAGGGCGCCCAGCGGCTCCCGGCCGGGGAGAGCCGGGCCGGCCGCGCCGCCCGGCAGCGCGGGGCGCGCCTCCGCCAGCCCGCAGCCCCGCCGAGCCCCGCGCCGGCTCCGGGCCGGGCCGCGCAGGTGCCGGCGCCGGCGCTGGGGGAGGCGGGGGACAGGCCGGCCCCGCGCCCTTGTCCCCGCGCCCGGCCGCTGAGAGCGGGCGAGGCGGAGCGCGGAAAGCGGAGGCCGCCGAGCCGGGCCGGCGCCGGCACCGGCACCGGCACCGGCATCCGCACCGGCACCCGCACCGGCGGGAAGCGGCCTGCGGAGCCGGCCGGGGCGGCGCTCGGCTCCCGGAGGGTCGCGCTCCGCTCCCCGCTCCCCGCCGGCCCGCCGCGGGGCGCCGGCCCGCACCCACCTGCCAGCCGCAGGGCCGACATCCTCTGGAACTCCGGCTCCTGCAGCCACTTCCACATCCTCCGGAAGGTCTCCCGGCCGGACTTGAGTTTACTCCAAGGCTTAGGGTTCCGCAGCAAGTCCGAGAGGGTCCCCTGAGAGCGGCACAGCACCCGCTGGGCGAAGATGGCCTGCGGGATGCTGTAGCGCTTCAGCTCCGCCGTGATCCTTTGTGCCACTTCTTTGGTGTTGATCTCCTCCAGCTGCCCCGAGCTGCTCACCTGCGAGCCGGAGGAGGAGGAGGGCGGCCGCTCCCGGCCGGCGGGCAGCGCGGGCCCGTGGGGCGGCGGGTGGCCCGGGTGCGCAGGGTGGTGCATGCCGTTCAGGTGGGGCATCATGGCGGGGGGCGTCCCCAGCCCCCGGGAGAGGTGCTGGTCCCCCCGCGCCAGCATGGCCGCGTGGGCGTCGAAGTTGGGGCTGAGCATCTTCTCGTGGCCGGGCGGCCCGTAGCCGTGGAGGCCCTGCTGGGCGTTGTGGAGGGGGCCCAGCCCGTTGCCCAGCGGCGAGAGGCTCTGCCCCATGCCGGGCATCTCCTTGTAGGGCCCGTAGAGGTTGTTGACGGCGGGCAGCCCGCGCTCGTCCCGCATGAGGGCGAAGCTGCCGCTGACGTTGCCCGAGAGGCGCTGGTGGTGGTGGTGGTGGTGGGCGTGCGGGTGGGCGTGCGGGTGGTGGAACTTGTCGGAGACGGTGGAGATGGGCGGCAGGGGCTGGAGTGGCGTCAGGGTGGTGTAGGTGCTGCTCATGCCCATGCCGGGCGGCGAGGACTCGCAGGGCATGCTCATGGCGTGGTGCAGCGGGATGGAGAGCTCGGGGCGGTACTCGGCGGCGCCGTCCAGCAGCGAGGCCATGCTGGACACCATGGCCGGCCGGGCGGCGGCGGGGGCCAGCTCCTGGTGCGGCGGCGGCGGCGGCGGCGGCGGCGGCGGCGGGGGCACCCGGAGCGGCCCGGCGCTGCGGCCGCCGTGGTGGGGGCTGGGGCTGCCCATCAGCTCCGGCTCATGGCCGGCCGCCCCGTGCAGGCTGCCCAGCGGCTCCATCGCCATCTCGGGGTTCATGGCGCAGGCACCCGGCTCCCTGGCGAGGCATCGACGGGCGCTGCGGCCGCTCCTCATTCACTCATGGGGGCGGCGGCCGCGCCGGGGCAGCGCGCCGCGGCCCGAGGCCGCCCGCTCCGCCGGCCCCGCGGGCAGCGGGCAGCGGCCGCTCAGCCGGGCCCGCGCCGGCCCCGCGCCATGTCCTCGCCTCGCCGCCGCCGCCGCCGTCTGCGGGCGGCGGGAGCTGTCCAGGGCGCGCTGCGCGCACAGCCTGGCCGCGCCCGCTGGGCCGGGCCTGCGCCACTGACTGACTGCTGCCCGCCCGCCCGACTGCCGGCCCGCCTGCCCGCCCGCCCGCCTGCCTGCCTGCCGCGGGGCGGGGCGGGGCGGGGCGGGGCGGGCCCGCCAATGGCGGCGCGGCGCCGGGCGGGGCGGGGCGGCGGGCCGGGAACCGCCGGGCCCTTAAAGACGCCGCGGCCCTTTGTAGCCGCGCGGGGGGCGTCTCGCCGCCGGGGTGCCGGGGCCGGGGTGGCCGGGGCTCCGCGGCCCTGGCAGCCCGGCGGCGGCGCGGCTCGGCTCGGCTCGGCGCGGCTCGGCTCGGCTCCTCCTGGGAGCCCCGGCCCCGCAGCCCCCGCCAGCCCCTCGCGTCCCCGCAGGTGCCTCAGGTCACGTCAGGCGCCTCAGCCGCCGCGGGCTCCTCGCGTCCCCTCAGGTGCCTCAGGTCTCCTCAGGCGCCTCAGCCCCACCCAGCCCCCGCAGCCCCCTCGGAGCCCCGCTCCCCGCAACGGGGCCGCGCCGAGTCCCGGCAGGCGGCAGTCCCGCTCGGCCCGCCGGTGCCGGTGCCGGTGCCGGTGCCGGTGCCGGTGCCGCCGCCCCGCCAGCCCCGCGCTCCCGGCTGCCCGCGGTGCGGATCGGCGGGCGGGCCGCGCAGATGTCGCCTTTGTGCGGAGGCGGCGATGGGGGCCGGGGAGCCGTGACCCATTTCTCCCGCTCGGCTGCCGGAGGGCGAGCAGGGGGCCCGGCCAGGCGGCCCCTCCGGCCGCCGCGCCCCCGGGGACACCGCCCCCGGAGCGGGGAGGGGGCCGGGGGCTGCCTCGCAGCGCGGCGGAGCGCGGGGCTCGGCCCCGGGCGGCAGCGGGTCCCGGCTCCCTCGGCAGCGGGGACGCCGCAGCCCGCGCCCTGGCTCGGCGCTTCCCCGGCGGAGCAGCGGGAGAGGCGCGGGCAGAGCCGCGGCGCGCAGCCCAGCCCCCGCGGCCGGCCCGGCTGGCGGGGCGGGGGGCGCCGCTCCCCGGGGAGCGCGCTGGGCACGGCCGGCCCGGGCTGCCGGCCCCCGCGCTCTTCTGCTCCGCTCTTCGCTTTTTTAAACCAAGGCGCAGCGCCGATCCGCGTTATTAATTGCGCTAAATATGGCAGAAAGTGCGGCTTAGTAAAAATGCGTCGTGAACGTACAGCGGTAAATGAACGGAGACGGTCACAGAAGCAGTCTGTGTCCCCGTCAGCCTGCCTTCACACAACTGCGTGCTGCCGTTCACCAGTGCGCGCACACGCACCCCGCCGCACACGCACACGCACACGCACACGTCTTCCCCCCTTCTGAGGCCAGTGGCTTCCCCAGGCCCGCTCTGAGCCCCTGCAGCTGGAAGCAGCGCACCTCCGCTCCGAGGAGGCCGAGCCGAGAGGCACAAACCGGCGTAATCACAGCGAGCGGGTTTGAACTCTTTTATGTTTGCCCTTGCCAAAACCATCTGGTGCGCGATCGCAGGGCCATCGATTCGGAGCTGTGAGCTGCGAGCCCCCGCGCAGATCCAGCGTGTTACTGGCAGCCAGCTTCGCTCTGACCTGCGCCTGCCCCACAGCTCCGAGGCCCCCGAGCGCCCTGTCCCCCAGGTACGCCGCTGCACGGGTGGGAGCCCATCGCCATCCTGCTCGGCCGGGCCCCGGAGGGAGGTGGGGAGCAGGGGCTGCGCTGGAAGGGGAGGCAGCGGTGGGAAACAGCCTGCGGGTTCCCCGAGGGGCCTCGAGCGCGGCCGAAGCCTCGGCAGACAGCGTGGTGTCGGCGCTGCGGGAACTGTGGGGAGAGGCAGGGAGGGATGGAGGCAGGCAGGCAGGCAGGCCACAGAGAGGCAGGTGGGCAGCCAAGGAGGCAGGCAGGCAGCCGTGCAGGCAGGCAGGCAGGTGAGCTGGTGGGCAGGCGGGCAGGGGGGCCCAATGGGAGCAGGGCCCGTGGCGACAGGAGCCCTTGGCACAGAGCTGGCAACTGGGGACCTGCCGCTCTGGCCCGGCCCCGTGCTGTCCGCACACTCCACTGCAGGGCACCCGTGTTGGGCCGTGCCGTGCCATCCCAGGCTGGGCCATGCTGGACTGTGCCGCACCTGCCAGGCTGTGCCGGAGTGTGCCATGCCGTGCCGTGCTGAGCCACGGTGTGCCTGACTGTCGGGCTGCACTGTGCCGTGCCATGCCAGGCCACGCAGCTGCTCCCAGCCGTGCAGTTCCCTTTGCTGTCTCTGCCCCCCTCCCTCCCCGCTTTAATCAGTAACGCAGAGACTTGCGTTTATGTCATCCTTATCTCGGGCCCCGATAACCATCTCTGCGTTTGTAAAGGTCCCACCCCCACTGTGTCTTTCCGGTAACAAAATGGGCAAAAATGAGGGGAAACGTCACCTTTTTGATAGTATCAGCCAGAGTTCAGCCTGGGTTGGACACTGGGGAGTAAAATCCTGAAAAGGGCCAAGAGGGAGAGGTGTGCAGGGGCGGAATGGCGGGGGGCTGTGGGGAGCCACGGGCAGGGTGGGCAGTGTGGGGTGGGCAGTGCTGTGGGCAGCGTGCCGAGCCAACCTGCCTGGGCCTGGGGTACAGGCAGGGATGGGTGCTGGGCTTCCCTCTGCTTTGGGACGTGCAGAAGTACTGTGGGGCTTGTGAAGAAATGCAGCTGGTGAGTGAGAATGGCTGAGTCCAGCCCAAAAATGGCTGGTTTTTATATTCTTCCGAGGTAAGACACCATTCATTATCAGCCCCTCGCCCAGGGTACCCGCAGTCTCTTTTCAGATGGGTTGTGTATGATAGCACCCAGTTTCCCTATAGATTTCCACTATGGATCCCAAAGGCTAATGATCCGTTGCTCTCCACACTGCCATCCCCGTGTGTCTCTGGAGCTCATGGTATTTCCAAGCTGCTTTTTGGCACTAAACAAGTGGGTATAAAATGAAGCTCCCCCACCCCAGCTACCACTGCTGTTAGCCTGTGGTGGAAAAGCAAAAAGGAAGGAAGAAGAAAAAGAGAGCCCTGGCGTGAGGTGCCTTTGTTCAGGGCAAGTTATGCGTGAAATCTTTTTGTGCTTCCTAAAGGAAGGCAAAAGTTGCAGTTGATTTGGGGAAAAGAGAGGCAAGTGCAGCCCTCCGGAGGCGGAGGTGGTGGTGGGCAGGCGGGAGGGGAGTGGGTGGGCAGACCCCGACGGGAGCCAGGAGCCACAGATGTGCTGGTGTCCTTTGCCTTTTCCTTTTTTTCCCTTTTCCTTTTTTTCCCTTTTCCTTTTTCTTCCCCTTCCCCTTCCCCTTCCCCTTCTCGTTCCCCTTCCCCTTCTCCTTCTCGTTCCCCTTCTCCTTCTCCTTCTCCTTCTCCTTCTCCTTCTCCTTCTCCTTCTCCTTCTCCTTCTCCTTCCCCTTCTCCTTCCTCTTCTCCTTCTCCTTCTCCTTCTCCTTCTCCTTCTCCTTCCCCTTCCCCTTCTCCTTCTTGTTCCCCTTGTCCTTCTCCTTCCCCTTCCCCTTCTCCTCCTTCTCCTTCCCCTTCCCCTTCTCCTCCTTCTCCTTCTCCTTCCCCTTCTCCTTCTCCTTCTCCTTCTCCTTCTCCTTCTCCTTCTCCTTCTCCTTCTCCTTCTCCTTCTCCTTCTCCTTCTCCTTCTCCTTCTCCTTCCCCTTCCCCTTCTCCTTCTTGTTCCCCTTGTCCTTCTCCTTCCCCTTCCCCTTCTCCTCCTTCTCCTTCCCCTTCTCCTCCTTCTCCTTCTCCTTCTCCTTCTCCTTCTCCTTCCCCTTCCCCTTCTCCTTCCCGTTCCCCTTCTCCTTCTGCTTCTCCTTCTCCTTCTCCTTCTCCTTCTCCTTCTCCTTCTCCTTCTCCTTCTCCTTCTGCTTCTCCTTCTCCTTCTCCTTCTCCTTCTCCTTCTCCTTCTCCTTCTCCTTCCCCTTCCCCTTCCCCTTCCCCTTCCCCTTTCCCAGAAGAGCTGAGGTTGGAAGGTACCTCTGGAGAGCAGGCACTCCAACCCCTGCTCAGACCGTGTCACGCAAGTGTGTGCCGGTGGCAGGACGTACCTTTTTAGATGCTCAGCTCCATCCCCTCCTGCCGTTCCTGGGAACTACCAGTGCTCCCTTACAGACTGGGAACTGTTACCTGGAAATTAAGATTAATCATACTTTGAATTTTAGCTCCGTAGGATCGCAAAGATCTTCTAACACGTTTCATAACTTAAATGAAATACAACTTTTTGTTGAACAAAAAATGAACTGCACTGGTTTACTTGATTGTGTATTGATCCCCTTTTCTTTCAAAAGCCAGCTGCATTCAGCTCTCTCAGTAGGCACCCAGCCCCTCTTGTTGTTAGTTGCGGCGGTACTTGGCTTTCGTGGGGTCTGTGCCGGTGGGCACGAGACTTGGAACTTCCATAACCCAGCAGGAACCCTGAGATTTGTGGATAATGTGGTGATTTATTACAATTGCAGGTGAATATATATTGCTCGATGCTGGCGACTGTCACTCCCAGCTTTCTGAGCCTAAGTCTCCCCCATCTTTAAGATGAGCTGCTTTGTTAAGCGTTTCGAGTCGAACGGGGCAGCTGCTCTGTGTGAGAACTGGTTGCTATTACTGTAATTACTAATCGCTGGGTGCATTTTGACTGCCTTTAGGTTACTTTATTTGCTTAAAGTGCTGCAGAGTTTTCTCTCCTAAAAAAAAAAAAAAAAAATCAAGGCTCCCATTCTGGTCAATTCCCACCGGCGACGTGGCTTACCCCCACTTCCCTTCAGGGGCTCATGGGGCTAGCAGCAGGCAGGAACGGCCAGTGCCGGCAGAGCGAGGGAAGCGGTGCTCGGGCAGCGGGGAGCAGAGCTGCCGTGCCAGCCGCGGGGCTGCGGGCTGGCCGGGGGCCTGCAGGTGGAAGGGGCATTTGCCAGCGCCTTCGGAGGGCTGGGCTGCGCCTGTCGTTTTGATCCATGATGCTCTCGTTAAGTTAACAGAGGAAGGACGAGAAATTGATTTTTTTTTTCCCTGACAAAATGATACTTTCAAAATTCAGGCGATAAGGCCTGACTTTGACCTTTTCTTTTTAAACCCACGCCCGATTATTGCGTTCCATGATTATGTTATATTACACGTGGTAGTGTCTAATTCTGGCGTCTTGCCAAATTGATGTCCAGATCTTCCTGGTAATCAACCCACAACCGTATAAATATCAGCACGCAGTGCAGTTGTAACCACCACGGCAGGTACGTCGTGGTGCGGCCCTGCTCGTGTGCCGCGTTGCCTGTGCTCTGCCTGCCGTCTCGCAGCCGGTGGGCAGCGTGGGTGCTGCCGGGGGGCTGCGGCTCGGTGGGGGCTGCGAAGCCCAGGGCTGCCGCCAGCCCGGCTGGAGACAGCGCGAGGGAGAGTGCTGCCCTTCTGCCCCGTGGGTGCCGCCTGCTTCGGCATCTGCCGCCGGGCTCCCCGCGGCCCCCGCGCCCATTGAACCTTTCCCCCTGTGCGATGGAGGGTGCGCGGGACTCCTTTGGCACCCACACGAAACAAACCCCTGCCGTCAGCCGTGTCGCTGGCAGCCGGCGCGGGCACGGCTGGCAGGTGCAGTGCCGGAGAGCTGCGGCGGCCGGTCGCTGCTTCCAGCCTAACGAGCTTTGGCCGCCCAGCGGGAAGCGGCGTTCCCTGCCTGCATGGCTGCCTTTGCCAGAGGCTTCCCCTCCGCTCTCGGGGGGAGGGAGGTTTCTTTGTTAGCTTTCCTCCTTCTCCCTGCCTGCAGCCAGGACTCCCCGTGCCGCTGCGGGTGCCCTCGCTTCCCCTGAAACAGGCAGCGGCGCGGTGCCCAGGGGCCGGCGGGATGGGACGGACCTGGGGGCTGACCTGGCCTGGCCACATTCGCCCCAGGCTTTCTTGCTCAGCATCCTTCTTTTTTTGGCTGTGGCTCCCCTGGGTATTTGAATTTTAATTCTTCTCCTCTTTTGTTCACCAAGAGTTCAATTCTGCAATTTGCTCCAGCACCCACACCCATCTCTGACGTGGGGAAGAGAGAAGGGCCTTGCCCTCCAGCGCTGCAAAACTGGCTGGCTGACCCAAACCGCCCGTAAAAGGGTGAGTCCAGGGATTCATCCCCTGCGCTCACAGCCCTGCACGCCCGCTCACGTTAGTGCAGGACGTGGCACAGGCACGGGTGAGCTTTCCCTTAAAATAGCTAGCACGAGCTGGCCGGGGACGGCACACATAATTTTCACCTGCTTTTGAACAAATACTGCAAGCGTTTTCTTGTGGTATGTTGAAATTGCTGTTGCAAGTCCATTCTTCTCTGCAGAGGGAAGAGGGGCCAGCTCCAGCCCTCCGTGACGTCTTCCCAGCGACGGCAGCGCAGCTGGACACGGGTCCAGAGGGGACTTAAACCTATATTGGCCCCAGGTGTATCTGCTGCCCAGGGACTGTTTTGCTCATGAGAAGCAGAACCAACCTTCCTTGTGATTTTTCTCCTCCCAGGCAGGATTCCAGTTATTTAGAAGTAAAAAGCCAGTCGGACAATATGGGATTTTTTTTCCCAGAGTTTTTTGGGGGGCAGGTTAGAGGGTAAAACAGGTCTGAGAAAGCTGTATCCAGATTTATCAGTGCAAATTGATAAACAGGAAAAATGGCTCAGGGGCTGCCTGGGGGAAGCAAGATCCCGGCCGGGCTGCTTGCCTCCGCTGCCAGCACCCTCCGGCCCCGGCACCGAGGGGCAGAGGCTCTGGGGAGCCTTCCTCAGGTTTATCAGTGGGAAGATGAAGGAAAGGATTTTTCCTCTCCCATCTCTACACCAGAAATTGGGTTATGGGGCAATAAATCCCAGCCTGAATGGTACCTGCAGGGCTGCTCTTGCTAGGGGTTCCCCGAGGAGCTGGCAGCCCCAGTGCCCCCTGTCCCGGGCGTCCTCGCCATGCAGAAACAGCAGCTCTTCCAGGGACGGGGAGCGCAGTCCCCGTGGCACGGTGTGGGAAACCAGGAGGTGCCGGGTGGAGGCAGGGGCCGGGGCAGCGGGTGGGTGGTTGCTTGCTCGGGGGTTTCTGCTCCACGCCTCCCACGGACGGCCCCGGCTCGGCACACCCCGGCCCCCGCTGCGAGAGGGGCAGCGGGGCCGTCCCGGCGTGGCTGATGGCACACTTGGCTGGCGAGGGCCATGGTTAAAGATTAAAACTGGATCCAGTTTGCAATATTTGTCTTGGGAGCAGGAGGGCCCTGACTTGTTTGGTTTGTGGGAAGTGTTGGGAAACGGTGACGCTGGTGGGGAAAGACCCGGCAGGGCTGGCCCCGGCGGGGTCGTGGGGTCCTGGCAGTCCCCGCGCGGCGACGGGGCGACGCGGTGGTGCTGGCGACGTGGGCAGGATGGGGACAGAACCCAAGGGAGGGGCCCACGTCGACGGCGGCACCTCACAGTTAGGACGTGGCTGCTCCCCTCCCACGCTTGGCACAGTGTCCTGCCTCTCCAGTGGAGACAGTGGCACCTGCCTCTCTCCCATGATCATTTCAAGGATAAATATGTTGGGTATATTAGATATGAGTGATGGGAAGCGTGCAAGTAGCATAGACAGATAATGCTTTTTCATTTATATGGCACTAAACGTTACCTACTAAAACATTTTTCAAAGATTAATAACTGGTTGCCCGAACTATGAGCCCTACTCTGGAAACATCCACACAGATGTACCGGGACAGTGAGCCCTCCAGTTTATATGGAAGTGTGGGGTTTAAATATATTTTGGTGGTGAGAGTGCCTGATGTGTGCAAGAGAGAGAACAATTATTCAGGAGCTGACGTGCATTTGTGCTGTGCCGGCCAGGCAAACCTCTCCAGAGCAATTTGCGCATCAGGACAAATCCAGAACAAGCTGTCCCAGACAGCGGTGCCCTGAGGTGGGTTGGAACGCCAGCCACATTCAGAGAGCAGAGATGCTCCGAGAAACAGGGCTTTGGCCAGCGCGGGCAGGACATCTCAGTCAGCCCCGTCCATGCGAGTGTTACCCCGACATTCCTCCTGCCTCGGCAGTCAGCCGTTGCATTTAAAATCGGGTTGAAGGGCTATAAAATGTGTCACTGCATTAACTGGGAGGGAACTAGATTATGTGACAGCTGATTTCTTGTTTTCATATATATGATTTCACACAGAGTTGATGGAAACCGCTTAGAATTTTTAGATATTCTGGTTAGCACCTAAATTGTCACTTTTTACATAATTTTGGGGTTTGGTATCCCCAAAATATCCCATAGCGACTATTGCTAGGCAATAAACGCTGACAGCGTAGGCGGATTTGGCAATTGTTTAGGCTTCAGTAGCGGTTAGAGGGAGAACCGGCGCAGCTCCCGCCTGGCCCGTGTTTCCCAAAGAGCCCCACTGCTGCCGGGGCTTTGGTAAGTCTTAAAGAGGGACGGGAGGGAGCCAGGACACTCCTGCACTGCTCTCCCAGGCACTGAAATAGGCAGTAAAGAGGAATTTGTAGGTACAGGGAGAATGTTCCCGTTGCTGGACATCCTCTTAATTTCATAAAGGCATAAAAGGATCCGATACCCACAAGCTGCCTGTAATAAAAGACTGGAGACCCAAAGCACAGTTTTAATGGTGGGGAAATAAACACTGTGAGAACTTATAAGGCAGCGGTTTCTGCAGCAGTACAAGTCTTTAAATCAGTCAGTTTAAAATCTTAAAGTCCTTAAATCAATCAGCACTGCCTTTCAGCCGCAGCACACGGGCATGGCACCCGAGCCCCTGCGCGACGTGCCTGGGGCAGCGCAATGCACCTCCGGGCAAGGGTCTGCTGCGGCCCCTGCCAGCCTGGCAGAGCCTGTCGCTGTGAGCTGCCAAAAACCCAGGCAAAGTTCCTCCGGGAGCCAGTAAGGACACCAAGCAGTGTTGGGGCAAGCAGCAAGTCCTCTCTTGGCCCGGGAACTGGCCACAAGGCAGAAATAGAGCAGGAAGGATCGATCGGCTCTGACACAGCAGGATGGCAGCTCCTTGATCTCCAGATCCACCTGCAAGGAGGCCAAGGGGGTCACGGCTCGGGCTGCAGTCAAATATCCATGAGTGCCCTGAAATACCCACTGACACAGGCGAAACCAGGAGCAGAGCGGCTGCTGACCCCTGGGGCTCGGGGCAGTCTCCAGCCCCGCCGGCGAGCCGGCTGCGCCCTCGGCCAGGTGCCCGCGCCGTCCCTGGCAGGGCTCCTCGGCACGTCCCGCCGCTGGCGCCGTCGGCTGCTCTCCGCCCTTCCACGGACATCCCCCCGCCTGAGAGCTCAGCGGGAGCTGCCGCCTGCGGCAGGGGTCGGTGAGAAGGCGTCAGGACAGATGTGCTGTCCTCAGGGCTGCTGTGCTACGGCGTCCGCTGGAACAGAAGGCAAACCTCGCAGGCGAAAGCGGGGCGATCTGTCCTTCTTACTTGTGTATTGAAGGTAATGGAAGTGGGTTATAAGATGTTCTTGGGAATGTAATTCACTTTAATGAACAAATACCCTGAGCCAAGCTGTGTACTGATTTACATGCTTTGTAACGCCACATATTTCACAGGAGTGCAGAGTTGGATCCATCACACTAAGCTTATTGCACTGCATAATGAAATATAGGGAGCCATAAACAAGGCCTTTGGCAACTCTTCTGATGAAGTTTTCCAGTAAAACCTTTTGTTTAAGGCCAGAGCCACAGAAAAGCTGACACGCTGATGTGCCGAACGCAGGCCCTGGAGTTCACAATTAGCCCCCATGAAAAGCAGAAGAGGAGAAGCTGCTCAGCTCGTCTGGCAGCGCGTCAAGGGCACAAGCCCACCCTGCCCGGGTGCAGGGAGAGGACAGGAGGGGTGCCGGGAGGGCACCTTAGTCACAAACTCTCCAGAAAACCTAGCACAAGCAAGCGGTGTGTAGTCGATGTAGCGATGGCTAAGGACAGGGGTAAAAGAATAGCACCAAAAAGAGTAGGAACACTATCAGAAAGCCCGAGGCACAAGGGAAAGCCAGCTAGCAAGGGAGTTGAAGAGCACCAGTAAAACTTTCTGTGAGTTGGTGGTGGTGAGAAGGCGACCGAGGGAGTTGTTCTGCTGCTCTACGGGGAGGGAAAGCTGCCGGTGGGGAGCGGAGGCTGTTATCGGTGCTGCACCGTCACCATGGGAGGGGGTATCGGGAAGGGTTCTGCGGGGTCTGTCCTTGCCAGCTACTCTCCGATATTTTCGTTATCAGCCGGCATGGCGGCGTAGAGTGTGCTTATTAAAGTGGTGGGCAGCACTCAGCTGGGAGGAGCTGCGAGCGCGCTGGAGGACGGGATGAGAGATAGGAACGATCCTGTGATGCGATATGGAGGAGCGCCAAGGTGCGCGGTCGGGAATAATTAACGTCACAGCCCGGGACGGCGGTCAGAGGAGAGGGCGGCTGGCCACAAGCCCAGTGTGGGCCAGCCGAGCGAGGTGGTCGGGAGCGGGTGGGAGCACAGATGCCCCAAGGCAGCGCCGCTGCTCCCCGGACCGGCTCCTTCCCGGCCGTGGGGCCAGCAGGGACGCGCAGGTTTTGCCTGCTTGCTTGGCTGGGACGGTGTTTGTCGCTCTTTGCGAACCAAGCCAATGTGTCTGCGGTGTGGGAACTCATTAAACGTTATCGTGGGCCATGGTCCTTCGCAGGCACTCACACCGTTGCTGTTTGTTTCATGCTGATTGCTGTCGCTCACCCAGCGCTGACCCATGCAAGTATTGCCGTGGGGAATTATTCCCGAGCGGGGATTTTTGGTGGGGCATTTTTGGTGTTATTTAACATGGCTTTCACTGGCATAAAATACGCCTGGAGCTTGCACAAGAGCCCTGGAAACAGGGTAACTAGAAGCCCGTATACCAGCCTGAAGTGGAAAATGCCAAGCAAGTCAGACTTTACTCTGTATTAATGCTCGTACCTGGCCGGAGGCGCGTGGGGCTGGACTCCCTGGGCAGCTCACCCCAAAGCGGGTGTCGGGAGCGGGGCACGTGAAGGGCACCCGGGTGCCTGTGCCTTCCCGCTGCGCTGGCAGACCCCAGGGGAGGGGTGCAGCTGCAGGCGGCTGCCCGGGGACCCCTAACCGCCGGCGAGTTTTAATTGCGCTGCGCGAGCCGGGGTTTCCTTCTCATCCGGGGTGCCTGAAGTCTCTCCGCAACGGGGATCTCCGTCCCCTATGGAAAATCCCACCCGCAGAGATGCCGAATTTGGGAACTTTTTTGAAAATGGGACTTTGCTCCCTTTTGACGTGTGCGGTATGGAGGATAATTATTGCAGCTGGATTATTGTCAAGCTGGTAAGTGTGCTTGAATCTGCGAATAGTCTCCGCATTTACCCACTCAGGAGGAACAAAAATCAGTTATAGTGGGAGAGAGCATTAGCTGTTTGGGCTCGTTAGCATGAAGGGTAATTTGCGCTCATCAGCGTGGTGCCGGAGGAGGCGGGGGGAACTCTGCCCGGCGGCCGGCGGCACGGGGGCCGGGGTAGCGGCAGCCGGTCTGCCTGCCACGATGCGGCTGTGGAGGTGCGGGGCTGAGGCCGAGGGGTGTCGGGCTGAGAACGGAGGGGTGCGGGGCTGAGACCAAGGGGAGCGAGCCCGGCCAGGCGGACGTTGGGCTGCGCCTCGGGCAGCACCGGGGCCCTCCGTGGAGATCCGTACGCCGGCACGGGGCTGAGCAAAGCACACGCCGTGTCGACCTCGGAGCAGCTGTCACCGGTGTCCTGAGAGGAACCAACAGCGGGGGCCTGGGGGAACCAAAGCCTTACCTCTCTCACGACTGACTCCTGTTAGTCCAGCACCGAAAATAAAACCTGGGCTGCACGAAGCCTTGCTCTTATTTTGCTAGGGCGGAGTATCCGTGGCATGCTTTTATACAATTTGAGCACATTTCCAGCCCCACAGCATATCCTTTAAAATATGGAAGGCTTTTTGGTTAAAATGACGATCTGGTGCTCAGCAGAGGGTGCCTACAGCGCGGGAACCCTCCCGGTGCAGGCCCGTCATTATTACTGACAGTAAGCAGTTCAGGAAATAAGAAGAAAGAAGCAGACACAGCTGAGTTTTACAGACTTTCAATGCACAATAAAACATTTTATTTAAAAACAATGCATTCAATATTGTGGTTTTGGCACATGAGTCAACGTTGCAGGCACATTCACACCAAAGAATCACATTGCCGAGAGATCCCAAATGAATCGTCGCGGTGTTCTCCACAAACGATGCTCACGACGAGGATGCGGTACTCCGTCACGAGAAGAGCCAGGGCCTCGCTCACCAGCGTGCCCGCGTGTTCACAGGCACGATGCGCCGTGCAGCCCCCGCTCGGGCCGCGGGGCTGGGGCCACAGCAGGTACGGAGCCCGTCAGGCTGCGGGCCCGATCCCGGTCCCGCCGGCGGCACAGAGGCTCTCTGCGGGAGCAAGGCTGAAGACCAGCTTTGCTTGCGACGTGCTTCACACCACGAGCAGCTTTGCTGTCCACCCGAGACTGTGCCCTGGCCCTTCATGAACATTAGCCGTTTAAAAATAAATAATGCTTTTAGTATGGCCGTTAAATAATGAATCCTTTATTACAATTATGGCATTTTTTTTTCTTTTTTTAAAATATTTATCTTTTTTATCGAAAACAACTCCATCAGGCATTGAACTGTATAGCCATTAGAATAAAGACACATTCATTTACAGAAAACCTGCTTTTTTCTAAACAATTTGTTTTTGCAGCCTCCGTTCACAGTTAGTTATATTTCACAAACGCTTGCTTTTTGGTATACTCCACAATTAAAACCGGTAGCCAAAATGACTTTGTTTTAATGCATCTTGCTACCATTCACTGAAAAGATGCAAGCAACAAAAATACAAACCCAAGATGTGTAAAAGAAGAGAAGGTAACGCACGTATTCCCACTCCTATGTACACCCCCTCTTCACGTCCCCCGGCCGCAGCACCCAGCCCCGCGCGGCGCCCGCCGAGCTCCCGCTGACGCCCCTGCTGCGGGTGCGGGTCCGCAGCACCCGTCCCCTTGGCCGAGGGGCTGGAGCAGGACGCGGCCACCGCTGGCCTCCGGCTGCCCGCAGCGCGTGGGACGCTGTCCTGGCAGCCCGGGGCCGAGCGGGGCCTGCGTCCCGCCAGACCCTGCCCTCGGAGCTAGTCCAGAGGACTGCTCTGGATTTTGTAAACGAAAATGTTTTGTACTCACAAATATTGATCACGTTGCATTATGCATACTTTCATTTGGCTGTATTCGCTTCTCTAGACGTTCAGTAATGATAGCGAGTGTTTTCTCTGAACCGTCAGGAATGCGTTTAGGTAGACAGAGGCGGGAAGATTTGGGGCCAAGCAGAAGGGAAGGGCGAGTGCAGCCGAGTGACGGCGAGTGCAGGTGCCGCTTACTGCCCCACTCCCTGCCCCAGGGGGCCGCATGTGCTCGAGGGGAGCAGCTTGCGCATTTAACGGAGAGGCATTTTCTGCCGGAGAGAGGCAGATCCAGAAAGCCTCTCCTCCTCAGCCGCTGCCTTCGCACCCTTCGGTCCTCGCCTCTCCATCGGACCCCAGCGCGAGCCATCGCCGCCCTGCCGAGGCGCAGCAGCCCCCCGCGAGCGGCCAAGCCCGGACCTCCCCCGAGGGCAGCTCTGAGCTGCGACGCCAGCCAGGGCCGAGGGCTCCTCCGGGCCCAGCGCTGCCTTCCTCCAGCTCAAAGGGAGACCGGCTTTTCTACAAAACCAGAATTGCGTGTGCCGTAGCCCGGCGCAGTGAGAAAAGGACGCCGAGCCCAGACCTGTCAGAGCAAACACGGCGGGGGGGGGGGGGGGCACCCCACTGTACCGCCCTGGGAGGCACAGTGCCCTAAGGCCAGGTCCTACCAGAAAACCAGCCTGAAAATGGGGCTTTGGGAAAGAGCCCGGTCGGCCGGTGAGGCATCAGGAGGGTCCGTCCCTGCCGGGGGGAGCAGAGCCCACCCCGGGCCGCTGCTGGTCCCACCAGTTGGCACAAGCTGCCCTTCCCCTCTGGTCTCTCTATGAAAGCAGAATTCAAAGAGCATCTAAGAAAACAGGCGAAAACAAAAGATGCACATTTTAAGATGGTTTTCCACATTGCAACAGCTCGGGCAAAAAATATTGATACTAAGAAGCAATTTACTTTGGGCTGTATTGCGCCATTGATTTTGGGGCAGAACTCCCCATTAAAATCAATGATTCTGAAATGTTCAATGTGGTTCTGAAAAATCGATGGGGAGTTTTGCTTAAAAATCAATGATATAATATGGCGCTCTGTCAATAATTTTTCTGTATTCCCATTTCCGAATATTTGCAGTCGTTTTCGTGCTTCTTTCTCTGCGCTCGGTGCCTCTTTGTGCCTCTGGAAAGTTCCAGCTGTGCTGCGAGGGCCGTCCCCGGGGACCGACGGGGGGGTCCCATCCCTCTCTGGGGGCGGGAGGGGGCTGCGGAGGGCTGGGGCTCCCCCAGAGACCCCCCCGTGGGGTCTGCTGCCTTCAGTCACAACGGGACCTCGCCGCAAGCGGGACGAACCTGAGAGACACGCCGTTTGCTTAAATTAAGCAAGCTCAAATTAGGGTGCCGTGCGTTAAAACACCTTTCCATCGCCATCCTCTCCACAACTGGGGGGCACGCGCAGGGCTGCGGCCCTGGTGCTCTGCGGGCTGGGGGTGAGCGGGGCGTCGCAGACCTCCCCAGCACAGCCGTGGGAAACAGGCTGGGGGTGCGAGTTGGGGGGAGAACAGAGATTCCAACTGTGGGCAATTTTCCCAGGTTTATTGTGATTAGAAAGGGAAATCAAATTAGAAAAAATAAATTGCAAAAAATTTACAAACTACCCTGGGGCAATTTAGGTTTTTGGTTTCAACTTCTAATTTTTTGTTTTATCTTCTCTTCCAGGTGCTCTAAAGCAGTAGTTTGAGCGGAGAGCAGATGTGCACTGCTCAGGAAAGACCGACCGAGCCCTCGCCATGCCAGAACCGGTGCCTTCTCCTCCTGCACGAGCTCTCGGGGAGAGGCAGGATGCTGCAGCTCCATCCGAACCAGCTCCACGCAAGCTTTGCCGCTCAGGTGCAGCAGCCACACAAGCCCTTGCAGCACCTTCAGCACAGGGAAACCCACTTCTGCCACCAGCCCTCTCTGGGGACGCTGGGGACAGGGCTGGGTGGCAGCCGGTGGCCCAGCCCATACGGCTTCCCAGCATCTCATGGCGCACCCGCGGCCAGTTTGACGCTGGAGACCTTCCCATCCCAGGTTCACCGTGCAGTTACACGGCGGGTTCACCTGTTTCCGCACTGGGCGTGCTAACATCCCGCGCCCTTGCCAGCGTCCGCGCCCCGCCAGCGGTCCCGCTGCCGTTAGGGGAGGAGGCGCGTGGAGCCGCCGGGCGAGCTGTGCCATGGCCCATCCCGCCCCAGGCTGGGCAGCCCCACTGCGCAAGGGGCCTCCTGGAGACACACGAGGTGCACGGACGGAAATACGTTTGTTTAGGCTAATGAATGTTTGCTTGTGACTACATCTAATTTAAAGTAGTTATGTCATGTAAATGCCGGGCAGCGGCCGAGCAGGATCTGCCAGTGCAACTTCCCATTGGGAGCCAGCAGCCGAAAATTGTATAGAGCACATTGGCCTCCCCTTTCATGCCGATATAATGATAATAGTTCACATTTCTTTAATTTGCTGATTAAACACGATTGCTCCCTACATTAAATTGATAAAATGCCTCTTAACTAAAATATCTGGCATTAACCACAAGGCAACAGGCATCACTTGGGGTTCGGGGTGACCCTTCTCCCCCGGTGGGCTCCCTGCCGAGCTGGCTCCTGGCCGCCGGGCACACCTTCGCCACGCACTCAGTGACCTGCAAAGCAATCCGCCCGCCTTAGCGAACGTGCAGCTGCTGGACCGCTCAACAGGACACGATACCGGAAACTATTAATTACTGTACTTCATTAACAACTAGCGCAGAACTCTGCCTTCCCTGTGCAATTTCTCTTCTTCTGTTTCTGGGCAAAACCAATCCCTGTGCTCCAGCACTTAGAGAAGGTTTCCCGCAGGGCTCGGTCGGTGCCGCCCGGCTGCTCCCGCCCCACGGCTCCCCGCCGCCTGCTCAGACACGCGGCCCAGGCGTCCGGGGGGTGTGACCCCGCAAACCTCGCCGGCAGGGCCCGCAGGGGTCGGGGGCACCCAGTCCTTCCCCCGGGGATGCAGGCAGCTGCGAGCGAGGGGACAGCCTGTCCTTGTGCTCTGCGGTGGTCTGCGCCCAGCACAGCCGAACTCCGCTCCCTGGCCCGGGCCCTCGCGCGCGACTACAACACGAATAATACGTGATAATATCAAGAACAACTCATATGGCACCATATGGCATAAGACACCACCATCACTGCACGACTATGTCTTCATAATAACAGTTGCGAGAGGCCGTACTCTGCCGTAGGGACGGTGACGAGCGCAGGACCGACGCGACAGCAGAGAGCCAGGGCCCCCGGGAGCGCTGAGCCCGGCTCGGCAGCCGGGGAGGGAAGCGCCGTGGCTCCCTGCAGGAGTGGGTCCGTGCACGCTGCGGCACGGGGGGGACCCAAGCCCCTCCACAGCGTGCCCCAGCCCTAAACAGCCTTTGAAAAAGCAAAACCCAGAAAATGTGGGATAATTAAAATGGGGAAGAGAGCCTCCAGCTCCTCCTCCCCGCAGGGCGCGGGGGAGAGGGGCGGCATGGCTTCGGGGGCCGGCAGAGCTGTGGTGCCGCGGCGGCGGGCACCGGGAGATGCTCTGGGCCGCTCAGATTTGGTGTTGTACTCGAGATCTCCTTCCTCACCTCCTACGTCTGCCTGGGGAGGCAAAGAGGCTGAGAAAAATTAAAATGTGCCGTTTTAAAGTATGATTTTAAATCGGATTTTGCATCTTCTTTCAGTGTATAGTCAGTTCTCAGCATCACAAAGAATAGTAGAAAAATGTTCAAATACTTGTAAGTATACTTGTTGTAATAAGAAACCCAGTTATTCTACAGGCTCCTTTATCCTGAGACAAAATGGGCAACATTTTCAAACCCTAAGTGACCCTAAGGTTTGTCCTCTCTACAAACAGCCTGGCTTTCGGCAGCACTGAGGAAGCCGTGGCTCCCTTTGGCTGCCCTGGATGAGCGCTGGGGACTGGAAAATGGGGCCACTAATTTCGTTGTCTGACCGTGGATTGAGAGATGTAAATGGGGAAATCTGGTAACTGCATTTCCTCTTCCTTGCACTCCTGCTGCGCTCGCTTCCCTTTGAAAACCATTTTGAAGGATCCCGGCGCCTGGCTGCCACTTGGTCCCTGCCCGGCCAGTCCCGCTTGCGGGGCACCCCTGGGCACCCCTGCCCCTCGGCAGGACCACCGCGGGCTGCGGCGGCAGGCAACCGGAGCCTCACTGACCGGGGGAGCCGGCCGGCCCGTCTGCCCCAGCGCCGTTAATTGGGCTAATGAAGGCCATTACGGCTCCCTACAGACCCTGCGTTGCTGGCGATACACCCCGTCGCCGCCGCGGGACGGACGGCACCTTGGGACATCCCGAAACACAGAGAGCGCCGACGCCTGCAGCTCCGCAAGGGGAAACGTCGCTTACCACCACGGCGGGTGCCACCCAGCAGAGCTCACCAGGATGGCCACCGCGCCCGGCTGGCTCCTTGCCCCGCGGCAGCGTGGGGCGCAGCCCGCGGTGGGGCCGCGCGCACGGCGGAGGGAACGGGCAGCGCCGGCAGGTCTGTGGGTGCAAAGGGACGGGCGGGAGCTCCCGTGCTCCCCGCTCGGGGGCATCATCCTCCCGAAGGCCCCTCGTCATGGGAGGGTGCGGAGAGCAGGCGCAGAGGAGGCGCGCCCGCGCTGGGGTTTGGGGCTCTTCTCACCCAACACATCTCCAGAGAAACCCAGTACTGTATGTCCTGGTGGTTTAACTTCAAAATTACAAGACCAAATAGTATCCCACGGATGGGAATGACCATGTTTCAGCCTGGCTAATTTGGACTAGGATTTGGCCCAAATTGAATTAAAACGCTGAAGTATTCTGAGAGCAATATAAATGCCTAGCTAAGGTACAAGCCATATTGTGACCTTCTTCTTCCCGTTATTCTTAAAAAAATGTAAAATTCAGTAAATATGAAAATATGCAAGCGGTGGAAATCAGGATCCACACTGAAGAACTTGCAAGTGACGATGAACTGGAATTCCGAGTGGCTTTCTCAATCGGCCACGGCAATATATGTATGCTTGAGCTATTGATAGCAACATATACAAGAGAAGCAAAACCTTTTAAAATTAGCTTTTCTAATTCTAATCGGGAAGGGAGAATAAAATTAAGAGATTTAGGGCATTTAGTGGAATGCTAAAATATGAAAATATCTTAAAACATACTTAGTAGCATATCTATAAATGCAAAATATTTCAACTTTGCTGCTGCATGAATAGCATCCACAGAATTTGATAAATGCTTCTGCACTGCTAAATATGCTTAAACCTTTCAATGAGCAGTGACAAGGGTGACTAAAAAGCATCTTTATATTATGGAAAATATTTTAGGGTGGGGTTTTTTTGTTTTTTGTTTTTTTTAGAATTGTATCTGAAGAATGTTTAATTCGGTTTTGGGCACTTTTTAGACAATCATTTGGCACTTTAAGATTTAGGTTCTTAGGCACAATGCGACAAGGTGAGTTTGGCCAGTCCTTCACCGTGCATCCTGTAGAGCAGCTGGAACTCTGCAGGCAGCTGGTGGGACTCCTGCCACTTGGTCGTGAACTTTGTTCCCTTCTTATCATAGTAGTGGTACGGGAGGTCCTCCCTCGTGTTGGGGTCGAACCCAAAGGGCCAGAATCCGTACAGGTGGATCTCTTCACATATGGCAGAAGCAAGGGTATACATGAGAATACCTGTGCTCAGCCGCTTGGGTGACAAGTGTTTGTTCTTCCAGTATCTGTGAAAAAAATGAAGGCGCGTTAGTTTGGGGCGCAAGTAATGCCACAGGTTTGCTGTAAGACAAAAGTAATGCCACTGCCTGGAGACCATCAGTGCTGCCAGCGGACAGCCTGGATAAGGCCAGGGTTGCTGGTCAGGTCAGTCTCTAACGACCAGGGGTGCAAAACAACCTTAGGAGTACTCTGACTGACAGTCCCCCGTGGTCCCCTTCTGAATGTTTTTGGTTTTTAACCAGGAGAGGTAGTGCCTGATCCAGAGAAGTGCGATTCACGGGCTCCTGCTCGCACGTGCATTTGCTAAAGAGGTGGCAACGTTATCCTCCTTTGATTTATTGAGTTTTCCTCGGACCACCCTGCAGCCGTCTGTCAGCATCGCTATTTGCTAGCCGAGAAGAGCAAGCTCTTCCCTAAGTGGTGCTTTGCTTAGGCAGCATCTTGCTCAGCTCCCCCGTACTCCTCCCGTCTCTGGAAGCACTGGCAGGAGCAGAGCCCAGTGATGGACCATTCCCCGGTGCGAACAAGCAACCCACCTCTGCTGTATGGTCTGTAAAGACCTATCTGACGTACTTACTGAAGCAATAACCAACCTGCATTTGCTCTAGAAGCAAGCAGCATCGGGTCCTGACTTGCTAGACAGTGCCTACCAGATCAGGCGTGAATAGAAAAATAAATACAGTTGTATTTGTACAGAGAGACGTATTTTGACAAGTTAAAAGCAAGGCAAAAATACACACCTGTTAACATGCTGCATTATATTTCCTGGCCAAGCCAACTGGACCTTTAGTTGCCCTCTATGCTCAACGAAGAAGTCAACCAGTGTTCTCGTGACTGTTGCTGACGTGTGGAAGAAAAAAGCGGGGATCCAAAGAATGGCCCCATCAAGCTTTTTCAAACTTAAAAAGAAGTTGTTGCGATCCTGAATGGTCAAAAGATTGTTGTAATACTTTTCCAGGATGCTGGGGTTGAAGGTTGTAAGATTGGTTTTCCTTCCAACATCTTTTTGGAAAGCCTCAGTTGGAGCAAAATTGCAACGGAAAACAAAATCAGATTTATCTATTTCTTGCCCGCACTGACTCCCGGTCAGGATCCCGCTATTTCCAACCACGGCGCAAATGTTGTAATGCTTGTTCAGGATCGGCGACACGTCGGGAAGCAGCGATCTGAAGTTATTGCTAATAGAGAAAACATACTTATGGCTGGAATAATCGTAATGCATCAGCTGTCCGATCCGAACACTACTCTTGGTCAAAGAAAAATTTTTTATTACATCGACATGCTGAAGGATTTCTTGCCTAAAAGAAAACAGAAAAAGAAAAGAAAACATGGAGTTATAGTTCCCCTCTTTCTGTGGTGGAGACATTTTCTTTCCAGCTAGACTTATATTTTTCTTTTTTTTTTCAATGTAGTAAAGCAGTTTCCTGAGCAATGTGGTGCAATGGCTTTTAAATTAATACAAATAGCTAGGAATTACGGAGCTGGCTCCTCACCTAGTGCTCCGCTTGGCTTTCCTGGGGGGTCCCGACTGACGCCAGCCAAGGAGGTGTCCGTGCCTCCTGGAACAGTGTCAGGATTACAATACTGGCTTCCCCGTGTAAGCGTGGGGCGTGCAGCTCGCAGCCCACCCCTCCCACGGTCACCTTGCTGAGGGGTGCTGCGCAACCCGGTTCTGCTTGTGCTGCGATACGGGCCTGGGGGGCCGTCCGCTGCTGGAGCTCTCTGCGCGCATTTCACTTGCGGTACTGGACCGCGGATCTTTGGCAATGATGGGTACCGTGCTTGCCATGAGGTACGTGAAGCGAAACCAAGCAGCCCAGGATATTCAGTTGAATTAACAGCAGCTGATTTTTAAATACATGTATTTTTTTGTGTTCTCATTAAGAGGCTTTGAATCACAAAAACAAGTGACTGTTGCTGTCTCCGTTTATGTAAACATAATTCCTTAATGTCTTATTTGGGCAAGCACGCCGGCATTTTTACAAGGGTTATTAGAGATACTTAAAAACCAAACAAAACCAACCCTGCTCTGGAATTTCCCTCTCAGGGCATAAAATTAGAAAACCAATACCACTTTATTTGCTCGTGTTTATGGAAAACAAACAACCTTTCTTCCAGCTCGCATCCTCCAATGTCTAAGCATTAATGGAGTCCCACTGGGTGCCCTAATTATGGGTTATGGCTAGCGGACAAGTGCGAAGGCAGATCCTGAGGCATTAGCTAAAATCACCAGAGGGGTGGCACAGAGACAGACTTAGGAAGGATGAGCTGGTGGTGCCAGCAATGAAGCAATGCTGAGGGGTGGCCACTGCCACACCAGCCTGGGAGGTCCCTGGGAAAGGACAGGGCAGGCAAAGTGGCATCTCCTCTCCGTGCCATGACCCACAGCTCCTCAGGGGCAGCGGGCAGCGTTTGTCGGCACTAGAAGGCCATTACTCGCCCCGCTGTGCTGGCCTGCGACCGGCAGTGACCGGAAGGGAGGAGAGAAGCCCAGGCCCTGCCCGCCAGCACCGAGGGGTGCAGCAGCCCCATCCGGACTCTGCCAGCTGCCTGGCCGCAGAGCCGAGGGGCCTGGGTTCCTGCTTGTCGGGGGGACACGTGAGCAGAGTCTCTAAACCAGCAGGCGTTTGTCAGGGCAGAATTGCAGTCCAAGGTGGTAATAGCCATCTCAAATGGCTAAAGGTTTTTCTTTTCTTTTATAGAATGTTTTTAATATATGTATCAGTAAATATATATATATAAATTGTATAAAGTATATATTTACTGATATATATCTCTCTCTCTCTCCAGTAAAGCCAATAAATAAAAGAGGCTGGCCAGACACCACCAAGTCCACATCACAGTGAGAAAACCGAAAGCACATTTTACGTCCCATTAAGTACGGAGCAGCTTTGAGGAAGCTGAAGGAACCGAGAAACCCTTTCCGTTGCCACGCCGCAGGAACGTCAGTGCAGCCTGCGAACAGCAGGCAGAAGGCGATGCACAAAGAGAGTGCCTCCGGTGGATTCGGGCTCGAAGGCCCCCATCCGAACCCCTCGCTCTGCCCGCCCCCTCAGCCGGAGCAGAGCTGGAAGGCAGAGCAGCACTGCACTTGCTCAGAACTGCCGTTAGCTGGGAAGTTTAGCTGGGCGTGCGTTGGCCTCCATGAACACGGCATTTCATGGCTGTTACAGTCTGATTTGTTTCAAGTTTTAAAACCCCAGCCATTTATCTTGAAGTAACGGCAATTTCACTTGCACACGGGGAAAGTGGGTCACGTTCTGTTTGGTAAAATAATGCGTGTTGCAGCCTGCTGTCCTGCTCTGAAATAATCAATTCTTCCAAGATAGCTGCAACCATCTGGGGAAATGCTCTGATTCAGCCTTTGTCTCTCGCCGCTGGCAAATTACTCGGAGTATTTAGCAGTCCCTGGCTGTATTTTCTTAAATCCTGGGGGGAAGGGGACAGCCTCAGAGGAGGGGACACGCGGGCGCAGCGCCCGGCCGCACGCTCACCTCTGATGTGCGAACGCGGTGCGGTTGAAGGCCCACTTGGAGGGCTTCTCCTGCAGCTCGTGGGTCAGGGAGTTCGTGATGGGGACGAACGAGGGGTCCAGGAACTTCAGCGCGAACTGGGACCTGGACACGAGCGCACAGACCACGCAGACACACACGCACAGACCACGCAGACACACACAGACCCGCAGCCCGTTACTGCCCGGGCCCGCCCCGCTCCCCGGCTCGGCCGGCATCAGCACCGCGGACAGCGCCGGCCGCGCCGCGCCGCTCCCCGCCGGGCCGGGCTCTACCGGGCCGTGCCGGGCCGTGCCGGGCTCTACTGGGCTGTGCCGGGCCGTACCGGGCTGTGCCGGGCCGTGCCGGGCCGGGGTCTGCCGGGCTGTACCGGCCTCTACCGGGCCGTAACGGGCCGGCCTCTACCAGGCTGTACCGGGCTCTACCGTGCCGGGCCGGGCCGAGCTGTACCGGGCCGGGCTGTACCGGGATGTACCGAGCCGTACCGGGCCGTGCCGGGCCGGGCAGGGTGGTGTCGGGCTGCTCCCCACCTTTCAGCACCCCGGGGCACTGCGGTTCCCACGCCCGGCCCGGCCCCCCCCGGTGCCGCCGTCCCAGGGGGCCTCTCCCGCTGCCCGCAGGCCCCGGGTCACCTCCGCCGGGCGCGGGGCACGGCCGGGGCGGGGGCAGGGTGCGGGGGAGCCGCATCCCCGCTGCGGGCGAGGGGCTGTGCCGAGCGCTCGGGCCGCGGCCGCGGGGCCTTCCCGGGCCCGCCCGCCGAGCCGGGGCTCTCCCCGGGAACAGCACGGGAGGCAGCGGGGCCGGCGGGGGTGGGAAGGGAAGGGAAGGGAAGGGAAGGGAAGGGAAGGGAAGGGAAGGGAAGGGAAGGGAAGGGAAGGGAAGGGAAGGGAAGGGAAGGGAAGGGAAGGGAAGGGAAGGGAAGGGAAGGGAAGGGAAGGGAAGGGAAGGGATGGGATGGGATGGGAAGGAAGGGAAGGAAGGGCGGCCCCCGTCCCGAGCCGTGCCGTGCCGTGCCGTGCCGTGCCCGGCCGGGCCGGCCATTCCGCGCCGCGCCCTCACCTGAATCCCGCGTGGAACATGTACATGCGGGGCCCCCCCGGGCCGGCGGCGCGGGGCGCGCCGAAGATGTTGTCCTTCTTGAGCGAGACGTAGCTGATGAGGGAGAGGATGAGCAGCGCGATGCTCAGCATCACCAGCCCCAGCACGCTGGCCACCCGCACCATCTTGCAGCTCCTCATGCCGGGAGGCGGCCCCGCGGCTGGGCGTGTGCGGGGGGGCTGCCGCGGGGCTACATGGGGGGCGGCGGGCGCGGGGGCGGCGGGCGCGGGGCGGCGGCGGGGACGGGGCCGGCGCCGCCGGCAGCCGGAGAGAAAATGGAGGGACCGGGCGGCGGCGCGATGAAATGGCAGCCGGGAGCGGCCGCCCCGCCGTCCCGGCCCCGGCAAGCCCGGCGGGCCCCCCCGCGGCCACGGCCCGCGCACCGGCAGCCCCGTGCACCCCGACAGCCCCGTGCACCCCGGGCAGCCCCGGTGCCCCCCGACAGCCCCGGTGCCCCCCGACAGCCCCCGTGCCGCCCCAGCAGCCCCGCTGCCCCCCGACAGCCCCAGGTTTCCTCCCCGGCAGCGCCGGGTACGCGACCTGGCACCCCAAGTGTGCCCACCCTGACACCCCGGGGTGCCCCTGACAACCCTGGGGTGCCCAGAGTGCCCTTCCCACCGCCTTGGGGTGCCCTGCAGTGACCCCCCAAAAGACCGGGGGTGGCCCGGCCCGGCAGCCACAGCGACCCCCTGACAGCCCCAGTGCCGCAGTGACCCCCGAGCCCCCGGGGTGCACGGCTGCGGGCCATGCCGCTGCCTTTGCTGGGGGACCGGTGTCCGGATGGGTGCACAGCGTCCCCCCGCTCCCCAGCACAGGGCCACGGGGCCGCGGGATTTCCCTGTGCCGCTATAGATCACCGTATGGCACGTACGGCGCTGCGGGAGTCTACGCCACAGCCTGCACCTGGGCGATGCAAAACCCGAAGCTGGCTCAGGAGACCCCTCGATCTTTAAAAGCCTGGTGTTTAGGGCACGCTACCACCTAACAGAACCCTACCGGTAATTAAGCTGCCCCATAAATCACACGGCAAATTTCACGTGAACTCCAAGGGAGCCTGCAATCTGAGGAATGTCTCTTATGAACATGACTTCTGCATGCTGCAATACTTTCAGTGTTTCTTCAAGCTACATTTTTTTTTCCTTATAAAGCTCGCCCCCATAGACAGCTCTGCCTCTGAGCCCTGAGTTCATAGAAGTGCCTTATAAATAATAAATACTGTCTTTGTAGCACCATCCTTGCTCTGGGCTGTATCCTACAAGCTCTCTCCATGCATGAAGCTCTTTGAAGAGGAGGAACATGAGGAGCTTGCAGGGTTGGGTTTTATGTCACAGCATGGTTCTTCAGGTGGGAGTTTGGCCTGAGTACGGCCCGGAGGTCTATATCCCATTCCTGTGGGATACTTGTGGCTTTGGTGGAGAGAGAGAAGGATGGAAAGGTGGGAAATAACACTGTTTTGATACAGGAGATGATAGGTTTTTTACCTGACTCTTTACATGGTTTCTGTTGTCGTCCCCCCAGTGCATGGTGTCCCCAGCTTCAACATGTCCACCCAGGCGTCCCAGGATATACCATCCGCAACTTTTTGCCTTTAGATATTTTGGAAATCAATTCTATAACAGTTAACATTGTCTTGCATAGTTTCTGACCGTGCATCCTGGGGCTGGGTATAAACCCCAGAGTAAGACTCTACAGCCCTCGTGTCATACACCTTTCCACTTTTCTGGCACTCTCAGGCAGCAGAACTCCCAGCCATTGGGTTTTGCACAAAACTCCCAACTGCCTCCATGAAAGTTCATGAGCAAGAGCAGAGCATTTATTGCCAACAGGCTGCTGGACAAGCGGGGCTTTCCCCCTTCTGCAGCCGGCCCTGCGATGTCCTGGAGCACACTAAATGTGTCGCCCGGCGGTGGGGCACAAGCTGTGAGCGGATCAGAGGCTTTTTAGCAGGAGTGGGTGAGCAGCCTGGGAAGGCTACGCCGTCCTGGTGGCCAGGCAAAGCCCCTGGCAGCAGGGGCAGATGGACCCTGTCAGGAGACGCTGCCTGGGCAGAGCTCTGATGCTCGGAGAGGGTTGTGTTGGCAATGGCAGGACGGCGGGAGGAGCAGCAGTGCTCCTGTGTCACCGCTGCTCGGACAGCTCAGCCAGAACAGCGTGGAGCTGGTGGAAGGAGGTCGATGGCACGCCAGCCCCGGGTTTGGACCCATTTTGCCCCCTGATCCTGCCCAACGTCTCTGTGCAAATGAGATCCGAG
Source organism: Ciconia boyciana (assembly GCF_034638445.1). Lineage (NCBI taxonomy): Eukaryota > Metazoa > Chordata > Aves > Ciconiiformes > Ciconiidae > Ciconia > Ciconia boyciana. The sequence goes on from NC_132937.1 coordinate 26,015,494, forward strand.
AGGACATTGGAAAGGTGCTTTGGCAAGAAATGCTTAAAAACCCCGCTGTGTGCCGCAGCCACGCTCCTTTTGACCCCGTTGTGAGCCCCAGCCCTGGCAGCGCCGTCCCCGGTGCCTGCGCAGGCCAACAAGTTGCAGTGGAAACAAAGGCAGTTCTTGCTTCAGATTCTTCAGAGATAGCAATATGTCAGGAGCCCCTGGAGAGGCTGAAAGTAAATGAATCAGTGCTAGAAAGTGAAGGATATCATCCGCACTGAATGGTGAAAAGGAGTCCTGAACAGTATCTTCATTGATTTTCCTGTAATTGACACAGAAGCTCGGCTCGCCGGAGGCTGTGGGCGAGAGGAGTGGGGAGGCCCAGGTACAGAGCTCCCTGCCCCGGATCCTGGGAACATTTCTCCTCAATTAGGCGGCTTATTTTTTGTGTGAAGCTGTGAAAGAGGCGGTGGGTTGGTAAGCCAGCATTTTCACTATTCACAGGGTGTTTTGCAAGCTGCATTGAAGACAAGGGGCAGAGAAGGATGTGTCCCGCGCCTTCACGTCACCAGCTGCTTCCCACCGCCCCTGCAGTAGCAGTGAAAGCCCCGGCGTGCAGGTTACGCTGAGTCCTTGGCTGGTGATAAATACCCGTCCTTAAGTGAGCATGTTTGCTAGAAAATACAACAGTGGCACACAGTAGGAAATTTGTAGGAATTACTGTTTAGATTAGATCTGAGGCTCTCCACGGAGGAATGTGCCTTCCATACGAAACCTCTCCGCCTGCAGCTGCGGTGCCTCAGGGTAGGTGACAGACCCTGCTCCCCAGGCGCTCGATGGGCACCCTGCCCCGCCGGCCGGCACCCGGGCAGGGCATTTCTGCAAGGAGATGTCACCGCTGGCCCAGAGCGACTCGCAGTAAGGGGCGAGTGCTCTTTCCGGTGGCTCTGGCGCGCTGCGCGTGCTTGGCCCCGACGAGGAGGTGCTGGATTTCCCTGCAGCCGATGCGTGCCTGGCAAGCGCTGGGTGGAGTATTCCTCCAGCCCTCTTCCAAGTCGTGAAAAAATCAGATCTGCTGCAGCAAAACACAGCCCGGCCACGACTTCCCTCCCTGCACCCGAAGGAGGAGAGAGGCCCTGGCAGCCGGCAGACATCCCACGGCCATCCCGGGCAGGCAGGGCCGGCACCGCAGGCTGCTTGTTGTAATGAGAAATGAGCCTGCGGTGGGTGCGGAGCAGGGGCTGGGAGAGGGAGCGGGTCTGGCTGTGACTGTGAGCAGCCTTAGCACCGCGTCCAGGGAAGCTGCCGGGGAGCGGTGGGTGCTGGGCAGGCGGGAGGACCGGCCCGGAGGTCCTCCTGGCATCAGCCACGAGCAGTGCTTGCCCGGTTGCCAGTAAGAAAACAACCTCCAGCAGATGCATCTGACGGGACTTTTACCGATGCTAGAAAAGAAACACGTTTGAAACAGGGACGAGGATTCGGCCGGCCGGAGCAGAGGAGAGACGGCGTTGCAGCGAGGAGAAGCGCAGCCACGCCACATGAAAGGAACCAGGAGCATCGATTCGCTTTCAAGCCCGACCGAGGAAACACCCATTGGGTCGGGCGGGTGCTTAGGAAAGGTTCCCGCTTTTTGACTTATTCATGGAAATGGGACATGCTCTTTTTAACTCTACAGGAAAGTCGTGCTTTGAAGATTTGCCCCCGCTGAAATCAACCTTTTCGGGGCTATCTTTGTGGTTTCCTTCCCTCCTTTGAAGCTGGTGTTTAGGGTCTCCAAGCACGAGGGGGTCTTGGTCTGACTGACTGCACCCAAAATAGTTTTAAACCCAGGTGCTTGTCAGCCTGCTGGTGTGTGAAGATCTATGAATTTATTACCAGAAGCATTCGCCCTCCTCAGCTGCGTCGAGCAGCCAAGGCTGCTGGTTCGCGGCATCTCCACTTGTACTGAAAACGCCTTCCCCGGGGACGGCGGCGAGGAGCGACCACCTGCGGCTCCCGTCACGCTGCTGGGCTAACGAACCACCCCACGTCCTGAAGCAGCTGCAGCAGCCAACAGCGGCCGGAGCCAGCTGCAAGCAGGGCGGCACGGGACGGCACCGTGGCGGGTGCTCGGGGCCTGCTCCTCACTCCGGCGGGGACACCCGGAGCCTGGGGCTGTGGTGGCAGGAGGACACAGCAGAGCTGCCTGACATGGGGTGGGCATCCCACAGGCTTTGCCACCTGTGCCTGGCAGGGACGTCGCACCAAGCGTGGGCCGTGACGGCAGCAGAGGATGCCTGCAAAAATTGCTGTTTAGCGGCCGTGCAGGCGGAGAGCTGGACCCAGATGGGACCCAGGCCAGACGCAGGCAGGACCCAGGCAAGACCCAGGCGGGACCCAGGCAAGACCCAGGCGGGACCCAGGCAGGACCCAGGCAAGACCCAGGCGGGACCCAGGCAAGACCCAGGCAGGACCCAGGCGGGACCCAGGCAAGACCCAGGCTGGACCCAGGCGGGACCCAGGCTGGACCCAGGTGGGACCTAGGCAGGACCCAGGCAAGACCCAGGCTGGACCCAGGCAGGACCCAGGCGGGACCCAGGCAAGACCCAGGCAGGACCCAGGCAGGACCCAGGCAAGACCCAGTCTGGACCCAGGCAAGATCCAGGCAAGACCCAGGCTGGACCCAGGCGGGACCGAGGCTGGACCCAGGTGGGACCTAGGCAGGACCCAGGCAAGACCCAGGCTGGACCCAGGCAGGACCCAGGCGGGACCCAGGCAAGACCCAGGCAGGACCCAGGCGGGACCCAGGCAAGACCCAGGCAGGACCCAGGCAAGACCCAGTCTGGACCCAGGCAAGATCCAGGCAAGACCCAGGCTGGACCCAGGCGGGACCGAGGCTGGACCCAGGTGGGACCTAGGCAGGACCCAGGCAAGACCCAGGCTGGACCCAGGCAGGACCCAGGCGGGACCCAGGCAGGACCCAGGCAAGACCCAGTCTGGACCCAGGCAAGATCCAGGCAAGACCCAGGCTGGACCCAGGCGGGACCGAGGCTGGACCCAGGTGGGACCCAGGCTGGACCCAGGCGGGACCCCGTCCGTCTCAGCACCAAGCCCCCGCGGTTTCCCTGAGTCACTCCCCGAAGGAAGGCCCCGAGGTTTCTGCTGATGCAGCGCCAGGGTAGCTAAATGCTTTGTTGAATGCCTGCCCGCGTGTGCCTAAGTGCTTTCAGCCTGGGTGGCTGCTGAATTGGGTTTCCTGGGACAATTATTTTGAACATAAGTACCCAAAGTCTGCTTGAGTCCTTTTCTAAGTGCTTAAGTTATTTTGTTTTAAAAATCTGGCACTGCATCCTTATACCTGCGGTCAGACCAGTCCCAGATATGTATTTATTTTAATTATATTTGCAAAAACGCTTGCTGGACATAAAGGGCACGCGTCTCTTTCTGACTTTAGGATTTTCTTTCAGCCTTTGAGCCCTCACTTTTCTGGCAGCCCCAGGAGCCTGCTGCCCGTTTCCCTGAGCCCCAGGCACGGGCTGGCCCACGCAGTGCTCGCATCCCACCGGGAACATGCGGGAATTCAGCCCCAAGCCTCAGCGGGAAACAACGTCAAAACCCAGGCATAATCCTGGTGTGCCAACGGGGAGGGAGCGGTGCGCGTGGTTACCTCCTCTGCTCGCTGCTGCTATAAAGGCAAGACAAGGGTTAGTTAAGCGGGGCTTCGCAAGCCCGGCAGGCGAGAGTTGGGCAGAAGCGACAGCCCCGCGACGGGGAGAGCTCGCAGGCACGCAGGGGGTGGGAACGGAAAGGCTGCAGGCGTTTGCACCGGCGTGGTGGGCTCTAGCTCTGCATCCCCACCTCCGGCTTTAAAACCAGGCACACCACGGGAGGTGGTGCGGGCAGCAGGCTGCCCCTGCCCAGCCCGCCGCTGCCCGAGACAGCCCAAGGGGGTTCCTGGGGACTCGGGGGGACACGGAGACAACTGCCCTAGGTCTGGGGAAGGCGCCAGCTCCCCGGTTATTATTCACGCTTCGCCTAGTTAAACCACCAGGAATTTACTGAAGGCTTCAGGATTTAAGCTAGTCATTTCTTTTAATAGTTTACTATGTTTTAAACCAGCTGGTTTGTGGCACTGCATTACAAGTGTCCCGTGCTAATTACCGCCCCTCCCTCCTGAAGCGAACCAGAAAGATCCCAGAGTGAAGATCGCGAGTGGTCCCACACCAGAGCCTCCTCTCTGGAGAGGAGCAAGAGGCAGAGAGCCCAGCCGTGCCCCAGGCCTGCTCCGCTGCTCGCTGCAGCGATGCACGGCAATGCAGGGATGTACAGCAATGCAGCGATGCACGGCACTGCGGGGATGCACGGCACTGCGGGGATGCACGGCACTGCGGGGATGCACATGGCGGTGCAGGGATGCACGGCACGGCAGGGATGCACGGCAAGGCAGGGATGCACGGTGGTGCAGCAATGCATGGCACTGCAGTGACACACGGCACCGCAGTGACACACGGCACCGCAGCGATGCGTAGCACTGCAGCGATGCAGGGCACTGCAGCGATGCACAGCGCTGCTGCTCGCCGGTGGACGGCAGCTCGCCGTGCTGCCGTGGACGCTGTCCTCTGCCCCCCGTGCAAACCCCTGTGGGCTGGCACATGGCCGTGGCCCTCGGGGACGTGTCTGACTGCGTCGGCCTGACCTCAGCAAGGACAAACAGCTCTACTATGGAAAATACTAATGAAAGGGCTAAAGCTGGAAGAGTGAGGGAGCGATTAGTGGTGTGCATACAGCTGAGCTTCCTGCAGATTACTTGTATTTAGGCCTAATCCTCCGCATTGGAAAAAATCCCAAATCTCTTCATTTTTTTAACGGAGTGATTATCATAGGCTCTGGAATGATTGTGTAAAAATTAATCCTGGGGGATGAGATCGGTTTTCGAGCTGCAGTGTGGTGCTGGCCAGACATATAAGAAGCTGGTAAACAAACCTTTCCCAGAGCGAGGGAATTAAGCTCCGGTCGGGCTCCCTTGGTTTCGATGCGCTGTGGGGGTTTATGCCGGGTGCACGAGCCGTGGTTTCACGGGGGGAGCCGGGGATGCCCTACAGCCCCAGGCCTCCGAAGGGCTTTCCGGGGCTTCCCCGGGGCTGTGATGAGGCGGGTGGGGGCTGCAGAGCGGGCAGGGGGCTTTGATGGGAAAGAGCTGCGGTGCCAGCGGGGACAGCGCGGGGACCCCAGTGCTCTTGTGCTGCGTGTGGTCTTGTGCTGCGACGGGACACAGGCGAGACAGGCTGATGACACCGGTGGCCCTCGTCCCCTCCCCGAGACCTTTGCCTTTTCTTGCGGGAAGCATCTCAGAAGGGGCTCTGGCCTTGTCGGCACTGTCAGAGGAGTCTCGGGCTGCCCGTGCGCCCCAGGCACCACCCGGCCACCGCGGGCACGGCCGCCCAGCCGGCCGCTCTCCAGGCGAGCTGTGCGGTCATCCTCAGGGCTCCGGTTCAAAAAGGTGCTTAAGCCCAGCATTAGGAGCACGCGCCGTCCTGCTGCCAAGCGTGATGGATCTGTAACTATTCTGAAGTGATCCATGAATATTGCATGTGGATCCACTTATTGGAGCCTCCGCTGCATGGATGCCTGGGTCTGCTTTAATAGGTGGCTGTCAGGAAATGCAAGCAAGGGAGGAATAGCTCGAGATAAGCCCTTTTGCTGCCAGCAGCGGAGGGCTATTAAGAGGCGGCGAGCAGCAGGGCAGGGGAAGGAGCGACCGGTGGGTTACCCGTTGTGCTGGGCCTGGGGGAGGATGCTGGCAGGCATGGGTGCTCTCGGCCGTTTCAAAACCTCCTTCCCCCCAGCTGTTTGATTCCTAGCCTTACAGCAAACGGCACACGGGTTTGGGAGGGCTGCCTGCGGGCAGAGCCCCGGGCAGGAGCGGGGGGCCGGGGACCACCAGCACGGTCCTGCCCGGAGCCGTGGCACAGCCTGGGTGGGGGCAAGGGGGGACGGAGGACGCCAGCGTGGCCCCACCGCGGCGCCCAGCCCCGGGCAGCAGGGAGCCGGTGGGTGCCTGGCACCAGGGGCCGAGCGTCCAGCAGCTCCGATGGGCAGGGAGGGAGAGGAAGGAGGAAGGAGAGGTGGCAGTGACCTCGGCCTCTCGCTGCAACCTTCTGCAATCATTGTTAGTCCCCAAAAGCAAAGCCACGAGATCTGGCACCTGCCGGCGCGATGGCAGAGCCGCTGCTGGTTTCCACAGAGGCAGGGTTTCATCTGAGCACCTCGGTTCCGCACGGTCCCCCCCTCGGTGGTCCAGGGCGGCTGGAGGGGAACGAGCAAGCGTTGAACTGCACATGGAAAAGCCTCTTCGGGTGGGGTTTTTGCAGTAATGCACTCCGTGGCATTTAGTCAGCAGTTGGAGATTATGCCTTGGTTTAATTTTACGCAGTAATCAACAAGAGAGGGAACATTTTATTTTTACATAGATGGCCACTATTCCTCTCCCATTTACACCGTGTGGCTCCATTGATTTCATTAGGATCTGCCAGGCAGAAATGAGAGTGGCACTTGGCCCCCTTAATTAAGACAACTGTTGCTAAAGGCGGAATGATGGAAAATAATTAACCCTGTAAAAAACACACGATGCTGAGAAGGAGAAATGCATAATTTAGGAATCAGGAGGCTGTTATGCAATATTAATTGCAGACAGCATGTCTGAACAGCACGACATACCGAGAGTCACGCTGCTCGTCACAAAGCTGCTGAAGAAGGCCAATTTTGCTCTTGACGTTAAAGGAAGAGCCCAAAAGACGCATCTCTAGAGTAAATGGCTGCCACGTTGGGGCGGGGGGTCCGGCTGCGCCTGGGGCGGAGCTGGGGGAGCAGGGGGTCTGCACGGCTCTGCCCACGGCTGTGCCCACGGCTGTGCCGGCCAGGAGAGCCCACCGCCCCACGGCACGGGGAGCTCGTGTCTCCCCTCCTAGAGCTCTGCCGGGCAGGGACAAATACGCTGCCTGCGCTGGCGGAGGCTCAACCAATTTCATTAATTAAAGTTCTAATTGTGCTAAGGGAGCTTTGACCTCCTAGGAGGACCCTTGCCCTTCTTCGCAAAGAAAATTGGATTATTCCTACTAGCGCTGATTGTCAGTGCCTTCTTTGCTGCTAAAATATTCTCTCTACTTCCTAATCAAATGACTTAAAAAGGCCAAACATGGAACTTTCAACAGCAATAACAAATACGCCTATTTATTTAAACAGGCACAAGAAATAGTAATTCAATAGGCAATTTCTAGAGAAGGCTATAAATGAATGCAAACAGAAGGTCCACTTGTCTCTGATGATGCTTTAAGGGTTGGATACTGGATTTAAAAGCTCCTTCAGTGCTTTCTTTTTCACACAAAAGCATTACTTAGGAACCAGAGAAATGCCTTAGAGATTGGGATTGTTCGTCACACCAGGGATGGGGATAACAGCGGTGAGTAGCTGGATAATTTCGGGAGGAGGACATTACCACGGTTGCACGGCAGACAGGACCAGGAGTGCAAACGCACTTGTGCATCGTATGGATCAGCAGCAAACGCGCGCGGGGGGGCCTGGGTGCCCTGGGGGGCTGCGGCCAAGGCAGGGCAGCAGCAGCGGGGCAGGGAGGGCTCCCGTCCCCTCTCCCGTGGTGCGGGTGCAGCGCCCGCATCCTGCCGGCTCCAGCAATGAACGCTTGTACCCACAGAGAAGGGCGCTGGGGCAGCATGGGGGCTATGGGGCAGCATGGGGACTATGGGGCAGCATGGGGGCTATGGGGCACCACGGGGCTGCGGGGTGGCACGGGAACCGCAGGGCCCCGTCGCTTGCTCTGCCGATCTTTTCACGCGGGATCACACGGGGGCTTCATGCGTCTCGTGCATCCCTAAGCTATAAAGGCAAATTATGTCACTGCCGTGCTGCTTCCTCGCTTGGCCTGGGCGTTATTTCACCGTAGATGAAACTTGTTTTGCACATTGGCTCCAGTGTTTTACACTCAAAGGCAGCTCCGTAATTGTGGGAGGGGAAGATACTGGTGAAAAATCAGTTAATGCTCCTTTCCTGTATCATTGTCATTAATGGCAAAACTGGCAAGAACCCTCTTCTTGTTTAATCGTTAATAGGTAAAAATTACGCATTCAGGAGGGATAGCCATTGCAAATGGAAGCAGAGCCGTGCTTGTCCTAGCAGCACTTGGTGGGGTCGGTGACGTGCGCCGTGGCCTGGGTGTCCCGGGACGTACCTGGCTTCCCTCAAAACTGCATTGACCCAGAGCTGGCACGCGGGGAAGGGCTGGGTGCGTGGAGGGAGCCTGGGCTGAGCCACCAGCCTGTCGGCCGATGAAGCAAACCCTGACTGAAGTGCTGCCTGGTGTGTCTCCATCCAGCTGACCTAGCTGCTGGTCTGTGGGACGCGTACACACTTGCAAAGTCCCGTATTCTAGTGAAAAGTCCTGTGATATTTGAAATCTTCTCTTGATTTCTGTGGTTAGATGGGAATCTCAGCTCCCATTTACCTCCTGCTTACAGAGAAAAGGCTGAGGATGTGGCTAACACAGGAGTGCAGATGTAGATAAACCAACAAGAAAATCCTCAGATTGACTTAAAATCTCACCGCTGTTAAGTCGGTGGGCTTCAGGGGCGGAATCAAGACCGTTGAGCAATTTAATCTGATGAAACTCTGTGCTCCTTCGCTGCCTTAGGCACTTCAGCCTAGAGAAAAATGTTGCCTTTTAGGTAAATCTCAACTTCTGAAGCTGGCCCCAACCTGGAGTTCCCCAGATTTATGGTTGGCTGGCATACCAGAACAAGACATCCTATTTTAGGGTGCTCCTTCAAGGTCATCGTCCTTCGTCCCCGTTGCAGTACCAGGCACAAGGTTGTTTGGACCCAGCGGCAGGTGCATGGCAAGGACCTATGCGATATACAGTTGTGTTAAAAGGATGTCAGCAATTACTCACGAGAATGAAATAACACGATTACGAAATTGCTTCCAAGAAAACATAACTCACCTCAGAGATCTCCTCTGCCAAGTCCTCCGGTCGCTGACAGCCCCGTCGTGCAGCAGGTTCGAGGAAGCCACGGTGCCCGTGCAGCGGCCGCGCTGGGGCCGTCAGGGCGGTGCACAGCGAGGGGCTTTTGAACTCGCCAGCACCGAAGGCTCTGCCCTGGTCTTTGATGAGGCCCCGGGCGTTTCCGTGGGCTCCTGGGCGGCTGCTGTGGTTGTTCCCCACGTTTTTGTTTACCTTCACGAATAACAGGCCAAACTTCAACCAGATGGAGATGTGTCTCTGCAATTAAAACGTTACCTATTATTATCCCCAACTTTTAACAAATTATTTATGGTAGTTTTATAGCACAGGTAAGTGCAAAGGTGAAATAAAGTAGACGCTTAGGGTTTTAGCGATGGTGAGTCACTGCAGGGCTCACGGTTGGGAGGACTTTGGAGCTGAGGCTGGCGCTGCCTCGGCTGCCGTCAGTCCCGAGGCAATGCCCGGCGCTGGCTTTTGCACGTGAGCCGTCACGTCCAGAACGCGGACGGGTTCCCGTGTACCCGGAGGACGCCGTCCCTCACCCGGTGCACGGTGACGGGCGCCGGCTCAGGTGTTGGTGAGCGGGGCCGATGCTCCCCGGGATGCTGGCGAGACCCGCGGCTCCTCCGGGGAGGGGACCCGGTGCCGTCCCGCCGGACGCGGGGTGCGCAACGCGGCGCCGGAGGGGGATGCGGTGACCGCAGGGCAGAGCTGGACGAGGGAGGGGTGGCTCTGTTTTCCCTTCCGTAAGCCGTGTCAGGGCCGCGCCAGCCCTTGCCAGACTGGAAGAGGCAAGGCTGTGCCGAGCACCAGGCCTTGCGCCGAGCCCCTCCCGGCAGCCCCCTCCCCAGGCAGAGCTCCGCGGTCCCCGGCGGGCGGCACACGCTTCCTCTGTCCTGCAGCCTCCTTTTCTTAAACACTAAATCAAGGAATTACTTCTTAAATGACTGTAATTTTATTTTCTAGTCCTAGCTAATGAGCTCTTTGTGTAATGAATCATAAATTACTTACAGCAAGATCCTTCTTTTACTTAGAATGGGTAAAAAATAGGTGGCGTCTCCAGCCTGCGCCCGCCGTGCCCACACGGTAGTGGATTTTTCCAGCTGAAGCTCAGATATGCGCAAGCCCTAATTTTGCAGATAAACAGCTTCTATTTCATTAAATGAGCTCTGCACAGAATGTTTGTCTTAGTTATTTCCAGAAAATTAATTCATAGAGTTTAATCTGCTTAGCATCTGATTAATGGGATTTTTAATCACCCATAATAATGATAATAAAAGGCTTAAAGTAATAACTGAGGAAAAGGTGTGTATTTGTCTTTGCTATTCCCATTGTCCTGACAGTCGTCAGTGCTGCGCAATAACTCATGATATTTGGCATTGTTTCTTTCGGATCTATTGATCAGATGAAAAAAACAGACCTTGTTTGAATCTGATTCATTTAACCATTTTTGTAAAATTACCTATTATCAGGAGAGGTAGCTTTGAAGCAAGCATTTCGGTCTCCTGGAGTCAAGATACATCTGTACCGTTCACTCCTGTGACACAAATACTGTTAAGCCCATGTCTCCAATAATTAAATGCCTGCTGCATGACACCTAAAATCATATTTGTTGTCAGATATGGCACAGGGTACAATAGTGATATATTATAGCATAAATTTAGTGGAAGAGTAACCACGCCACGGCAAAGACATTTGCCTCTAGAATGTTATGCTGGTGTGTATTTGACTTTTATTTTCTTAACCCTCTAGAAAGTGTATGTCATGCGGCGTGCCAGAGCACACGCTGCTGGCACTGTGAGCGGTCCCGCCTTGCAGCGAAGCTGTACGGAGCAGCTGAAATCAAAGGCAACGCACTGAAGATGGGGACAGGGCCCGTCCTTCTCCTTTAAGGGATTCAATACATTTGCTAAATCCTTTCCATGGCGTTGCGGAACGGCCAGGTCCCGGACAGTCACCACAGCGGCTGCCGCCGCGCCGGGAGGAGCTGGGGACAGCCCAGGGGCTCAGCTCTGCCTTCCACCGACCCCTTTCGCTGTTCTCCCGTGGGATGGCTCCGCTCCCGGCCCTGCAGCCGGGACCCTGCTGCGCCGCGCTGCCGACTGGCCCCCGTCCCTCTCGCCGGGCCGTACGGCGGGGCTGGGGTGGGATGAAGCTCTTCAAGCGCTAGTGCCCGTCAGGTTTTGTCCCCATGGCGCAGGCGGGAGTGACTGCGTGAGAAATGCGCTTATTTTCACATTCTGTTTATTTATTCACTTCCTTGTTTTTTAAAGGAAAAGATGGTTTTCACAGGATCAATCGTTTTCCTGTAGGTGCATGTAGGTATGGTGCGGGAATGTCACTGAAGTGCAGAAATAACGGAAAGACGGAAAAGGCAGAGCAGCTCTGGCCGTCGCCTGGGCTGCCGTCGATGGTGGCAATGCCGCGCAGCCCCGGGGCACGCGCAGCCGCGCGCTCGCAAGCTGCTGTCCTCGCTGGGACAGCCTGCACCTTCTCGAGTGGAGAAACTGTGGTTTTTTGTCTTGCAGGGACTTGAAGCTGCGTATTTTTGGCCCTGGCAGGGTGAGCGGGAGGTCAGGGTGCGAGCGCAGCCTGCTGCGCTTTCCGGGGGGGAATCAATACTCCCGACCAGCAGCACGCGCACGCGCCGAACCGGGAGGAACACGGAGAGGCGTGTGCTAAGAGCGGCAAAAGGCATCCTCTGCCTCTCACCGGGCTCCTTCCCTCTCCCCGTCTGAAATTGGAAAGAAATGGATCGATTTTTTACTCTTTTCGGGGTGAGGGGAAATTGCAGAATGAAGATGACTTGAAAGAATGAGATGGATGGGAGTAACTGGAGCTCATCCTCCACGGGGGAGAAAAATGCAGCACAAATGATGATGTTAGCTATCCATCCTTCAGTCAGGGGTTTTATATGGAGGTCCATCACGGAAGGACCCGAGCGCGGGACGAGTGGGGGCTCTGCTAATGCAGGTGCCTGTGCAACCTTAATAATCCATTGCCAGCAAATATTCACAAACGGTAAAAAATTTAGAACCTCCACGGTGTTGCCCGGGGAAGTGGGCTGACTGTTCCCGGTCCCCCGGCTCTCCCCTGAAGCGTCGGCGTCTGTGGCCAGGCTGTCACCCCGGCCGCGAGGGGACAGGGCCAGGGTTTTGTAAGGACTTGTTCTGGGGGGCAGTGCCACCGCGCAGACCAAGAGACCATTGCAACCCCACGCCAAATCACTCTCTTCCATTCAGCCCCGGGCTGGGGAGGGGAACGAACAGGGCCGCAGAAAGCGAGGGGAGGGCGCTGGCCATCCCTGCGACGTGCCCTGCCAGCCTTACCGCTTTGCCGGGAGCGGTTCCAATGGATATAACCAGTCACCCACAACCACCATTCTCCCTCCCCTGAGCGGTGGCCGGCACCGAGGGGGCTGCTGGGGCACCGGGGAGCCCCGGTGGGAGCGTGTTCCTGGGGGCGCGAGCTCCCCGGGGCCCCCGGGGCTGCCTCCCGTTGCTGCTTCTGCGGCGCCCGCCGGACGGAGGGACGAGCTCTCCCTTGCAGAGCGGTTATAAATTCCCAGCTTAGCGGGTTGCAAGCTGATTGCCTTTCCTCGCGGTGTCTCTTTGTAAATGAGGCTTCTCACCGATGACGGATAGAGCTGCTCCTCCGCAGCATAAATCCTCACCAGCCCAAAGTACCGCCACAACCTGTTTAACAGCCTCGCTTCCCAGCCAGCCCAGAGTTCAACTCCTCTGGATGACACAGCGCTCTGACGGCCGTTCCTCATCAATTAGCCCTGTCTGCACCGCCGGGCCTCCCCGCCGCAGCCTCCGCTTCGCGACTCGCCCTCGCTGGAGCGGGTGCTGGCCCCAGCTCCCGAGTAAACCTCCCGCCGAGGGCTACCCCTCTCTTCCCCTGGCCAGCCCTGCGCTAGGCACCGCCGAGGGACGGGGCTCCCTTCGGCCCCGCCGGCTGAAGCGCCTTTCCCCTCATCTGCCAGGTTTTGCAGGAGAGCTTCCTCCCCCTCCTCCTCTCCTCCCTCGCGGGTCGCTCCGCCACGTATCCCTGCTGCTGACCGCTGGAGAAGGCGGCACCGTGGTCACGGTCTCCCCGGCATGTCGGGGCTGAGCGGCCGGCCACCCGCCCCGCTGCCAGCACTGCGCCATCGCCGCCGAAGCCTCCCCGCTGCAATTAGTCCCGAGGGCCATCTACCCCAATTAGCGACCTCCCGCGCAGCACCAAACCCCTCCGTCACTGCTATTCACTTTCTCCAGGCCCTGCCTCCCCTGTGCTCCCTTGCCATGGGGCTGTGGGCAGGGGGACGCCCCAGCCCTGGGTCCCTGCCCAGCCCGGCCACCCCGGCAGACCCCAACCCTCTGGCTTCCTGCCTCGCCCCTGTATTTTGACAGTAATCCCTGTCCCCTACCGCCTCCTCCGCTCCTCCGTCCTCGCCAGCTCCTCCATTTTTAAAGCCTTCAGCAGCACCCCCGGCTTCGGGGGGCTCGGCGACTAATGACCGTCAGCCCTGCTCCTCCCCTTCGTAGCTTAAGCAGGACATTAAGCTCAGTATTTCTTCACGTTATAATTTACTGCCATAATTTATACAAGTTTCATCTTTTATTTATTGTTTGAGCATCTTTCCCCCAGAGGATTTCAGGGTAGTTTTAGTCTCAAGGCCCATTTTTGCAGGCTTTCAGAGAGCTTTCCCCATGTTACTGCCTTCATTTATCATCTTCGGTTCTTCTGTCGGTGCACACAGATTTTCCCTGGGGTTTCAAACCCGACTGCTGGAGGAGAAACCTCCAGCTTAGCACCAAGGTTGCCTCGTTCAGTGCAGGTGCAGCCTGTGCAGCGTGGTCTATACGCACACACTACCTATAGGCGCAGGTGCAGCCTGTGCAGCGTGGTCTATACGCACACACTACCTATAGGCGCAGGTGCAGCCTGTGCAGCGTGGTCTATACGCACACACTACCTATAGGCGCAGGTGCAGCCCGTGCAGCGTGGTCTATACGCACACACTACCTATAGGCACAGGTGCAGCCTGTGCAGCGTGGTCTATACGCACACACTACCTATAGGCGCAGGTGCAGCCTTGGGCGCGAGGCTCGGCGATGGGTCCGTGCTGCAAGTGGCCGACCCGGGCGCGGGCCCTGGGCGCCGCGGGGAAGGACCGCGCTTCGCCCGTGCGCCAACGGCCTCTCCTGCCCCGCGCTGTGCTCCTGCGGGACTGGGCTCGGGCGGGGCCTGCCGCGCGCTGGTGGCTTTACCTGCCAAATTGCTGTGATTTTTTTCCTGCTCTACGAGACGCATCAAGCCTGATAAGAGCAGTGTATAAAAGCCTCGTAATTGTTTTATAGCAGAAAAGCGAAGCAATTCCACTTTGTCTGTGCAAATCAAGCCCCTTCCCTCGGCCAGGGCCGCGGAGGAGCGGAGCCGGACCCCAGAAGGTGCGGGGCTGCGGGGGCTGCGGGGGCTCTCCCCGTGCGCCGCTCAATACGGCGCGCGTGTATTTACCCAGCAGGGTGAAAGTGCGCGTAAAATCGTGGGGCCACCTTGATCACGGCGGTCAAGAGCTGCTGGGGGAGCCCTGGCAGAGCTGCAGGAGGGTCTGCGTGCGCCGTGACCCCCGGCGCACGGCTGGGGAGGGCGGGCAGCGGGAGGGCGGGCAGCGGGAGCGCGGCCGCGGCGCAGGGGTGCTGCCGGTGCTGGGGCACCGGGGTGGACCTGCGACAGCGACGATGGGCAGTGCCAGGGAAGGGCATGGGGGCCCAATCCACAGGCGACGTAAATTGCTGTAGTTTACCTGAGGTCAATACAGCAATGCTGATTTACACTCGGGAGAGCGTTGCCAGTGACGCTAGATCAGAAGGCACCACGTAGCGTCCTCTTACCCCATAAACACAAAGCCCAGCCCAGCCCCGAGCCCCTTCTCACACGGACGCAGATCGGGTGCGATGCTGCCGAAGCGTGATTTGGAGGAAGCGGTTTTGCCAGTGATTCAGCAGGACCATGCCACACGCAAAGTTTGCAAAGGAAGACAAACATTTACGAAATCATTTCCACTTCCAAAGGCGAGCTGGCTATGAACCTGTTTGCGAGCGAGCCCGCGTTCCTGCCGAGGCAGGAGACACAGCCCGGTGCTCATTACTCTGCTCCCAGATGAACAGTAAGTCTCTGGAACAGTACTTACAGCCTGTAATAATATTACTGCTCGGTCTGCTACATGGTCCCTCAGTCATTTTTTCAATTAAAAAAGGACCAATGCTCTATTAACCTTTTGCCTGCTACTCCATTCTTCACACAGCCGCTGGCCTGAGATTGCAAGCCATGTATTAAAAAAGGCATATATTACTGTAAACCATCTCCAAGTTTTCTGTCATTAGAAAGATGAAGTATCATTTTTTCATTTAAAAATATGAGACAGTTTATCAAATTCACAACCTCTGAACTCGCGGTGAAATCCCTTTGTTACCTGTGAGGCAGGAGGTAGCTGGCGTGAAGCCTGCCTTGCAGCGCCGGCGCCTGCCCGGGGTGCCCGTGGGCGCTGGGGCTGGGCGCTGGGGCTTGCGCTCGAGGCCGGGGGCTAGCGATGCTTCTGACGGCCTTTCCCATGCGGCCAGACGTATTCTGCCCACAAAACCCTTTGGCAGGGAGCGTCGGCAGCTTGAGTAAATAATATCAATAGTACAAGTATTCTCAGCAAGCTGGTGTGTGGGTCCCGGGAAGGTTCGTGGTTAGGAACTGCTGTCCCTGGCCGTCTCACGGCAGCGGCAGCGTGCCCGGCCTGCCCCTTCCCAACAGCCCTTCCTCGCACCTCTGTGGCTGAACACCTTTACTTCACTTACGCTTCGACGAGGGTTTTACGGGGCAGAGTTTGGCATAAAGACCTAGGGGAGGGTGCTGCTGTCCCCGGGGCTGCGGCAGCGATGGCAGGACCCCGACGTCCCATCCCCACCGCCACGGGTGAGCACGGCCGAGCCCCCGCCCTTGCCAGGCCGGTTTTAATTTTGTTTCGAGGCTGATTTGTTGCTTTTATTCCTTTTCTCAAGGCACCGGCTACCGGCTGTAACTACAGAGACCCACTAGACAACTGCTCATATATAACGGTCCCAAATACAACCTCGCTGATATATCATCCCTCTGAACCAGCGCAGTGCATCCGCAGGGCAATCCTCCCTGCAGCACAGCACGCGGAGGGGAATGGCCGCCGGCCGCCCCGTAGGAGACGGCTCTCGTGCTGCGCTAGCCGGACCCTGCGAGCCGTCCTGCCGGGACGTCCCTGCCTGGGGACGGTGCTGCCGGCCCCGCAGCGGCCCTGCCGGGGTGGCGGGAGCTCACATCTTGCTGTCACAAAGTCCTAAAAAACATGGAGCTAATTGCTAGAGTTGATCACTAATTTTGCAGAAAACACAGAACCCGGTTGATGGTGCACAGATCACGCTGGAGTTTTTTGCTTGGTTATAAGCTTATAAGCGTTTTATACACTTGCCATGAGGTTATGTTTGGTTCTTTTATATTTTCCACAGCACCCACGGTAAAGCATACAAATGAACTGTAAAACTTTGGAGACCTTCCCCTCTGTTGACACAGGGAACGTGTAACGGTGTGAATTCCTGATCTGGGCTTTTTCTTGTTGCTGACGCTGTTACACCTGCGCTTTCATCCTGTGTTTTAGGGCTTCTCCTTCTCGCTGCCGTAAATTTGTGCTGGCCTCCTCCGTGCCGACGTGCGGCGTGAAGCCATAGACACGTTTTAAACAAGGTCCTTGGGCGGCGTGGGGCCGTGCCCCCAGCCAGCCCTGCCGCGGGGCTGTGGTTTGCCGGGAGCAGGCCGTACCCCTCCTCTCTCCCCTGCTTTCCAGGCAATTAACAGGCCTGGGCTGTGCACCGGGCCAGAGCCGGGGCTGAACGGTGAGCCGCGCCGGTGATCGGTGTGCGCCGAACGCCGCGGCGGTGGGCAACGGGTACACCTTTCAGGCAGAACCATCAGGGCAAGCCCCCTTTTAAATGAAAGGCACCACGAGACCTTTAGGGCCAACCCGTGTCAGACAAGGGCCTTGTTTATGGCCCCTCCCGAGACCCCCGAGGGCAGGGACGTGGCCCCGAGCACACGGGGCCGCAGCCAGGGCCCTCGGGGGTGCTCGGGGCCGCCCGGGGCCGCGCGCAGGCAGGACTGTCCCGGCGCCTGCAGCGGAACGGCACCGGACCCAGGATCCGTCCCGCGGGACGTCTCTGCCCGGGGCCAGCGCTGCCCGGGCGCCGCAGCAGCGAGGGCCGTGTCCCGGTGGCCCGGGCGTGTGTCCCCTCTTTCATCTCCAGTGACGAAGCGAGGACCAGGGCTGGCAGAGGAAGGATGTCATTTATCTCACGATAATCAATGAAACCTCTTGGGCTGCTCCTGCTCCCGCTCTGCCGCGCCGGCTGCCCCAGAGCCCCTCGGCATGGCAGCGGCTCTGACGGGGGTCTCCGCTTACCTCCGCATGGCCTCCCCCGCCCCGGCCAGCACGGCAAATAAACCAAAAGCTTTTGTGCAAGCCGACGTGCTCTGGCAGCGACCAGCTCCTTGTTACTGGAGTCTGCTCTTAAATAAGCGTGTACTAGCGAGACCCGGCCGCTCCGGTTCGATTTCAGGATCCACAAATAATGGTGTACGGCACACCGTTTGCTAGAAATTACCTGAAGCTCCGCTCTTCCGAGATCACTCTGCTGTGCAGAAGAGACCCCGCTGCAATCAATAGGTTTTCCATGGTCTCCGACTGTCAGCTGGCATTATTTTACTGATTTTATTTTGCTTACAGTCCCAGCTGCATCAATATAAGCATTCCAACTGTTTCTGGTTTAATTGTAGCAGCGGTGATCAGGGTGCTATTTTCTTTTTAAGCTCTAACCCTTTCCCTGGCAAGGTTACAGGTCCTTCATCTGGAGAGAAGGAGGCAGTGGAAGACAGAGAGGGAGAAATGCTCTCCCCGAGCTTTGTCCTCGTTTCTGGAAGCACCGGCCTCCTGCCGCCGCGGCTCCGCACAGCCCCGGGCCCCCACGTGCCTTGCCCAGCGTGATTCCTCACCGCTGTCAAGGACGCACGGGAATGAACGAGCCAAGTGCATTTGGAAAAGATGATGCCCACACAATACTGCTTCAAAATGGTCCAGCTATTATGTGGGCAATAAAGCACAGCTCCATCCCAGCGGTGGAGAGTGCGAAAGAACAGATAATTTGCAGCATAATCTCAATTTTGGGCAGTTCTTACATATGTCTGCTTCCCGAGGATGTATGAAATGACTCAGATTAAACGAGAGTCAAACCAGTCAATCTTCTGCGCCATAAATCAGGAGATAGCTCAATATGAATATTGCTATTGAGCTTTTATACTACAATGCCGTATTGAAGTTCATAGATTGTTCATTTACGAAAAGTCTTTGAATTTCACTTGTTAATCCTACGTCGTGCCCAATACTTTGTGCCTGTGTAGAAGGTCGGTGGGGAAGGGCATCCAGCCTGGCAGAAGACACCAAAGCTACCGCTCCCTCGGGTAGTTTGTCCCCATGGCTTTAATTTGGGCCCCTCTTTCCTCGCAGAGCGGGGCTCAGGTTAAAGATGTCTTGTTATTCCGTCGTTTTTTCCTGCAGAAGTTCCCATATTCTGTAATCAGGGCATCTTTCACTCTTCTTGACAAGCTCAACAGGTCAGGCTCTTTTAGCTGGTTTCTGCGCAGTGTATTTTTGGCTTGCAAGTAATTTTTATGGCTATTTTCTGTTCCCTCCCCAATTTCTCAACATCCTTTTGGGACATAAGTACCACAACAGGCTATAGCACTGCAATATCTGTCTGTAAGTGCCACATGCTGAGATAGGAGCAGCTCGCCTCCTTCTCACCCACCGTGTTCACATTTAGCCAGGGCTTCCATTAGCCCATTTTTCCACAGCAGCTTTTTGGGTATCATGTTCCATTATTTATTTGAGGATAAACACCTAAAAGCTAGATGTTTTCCAGAGCCGTTGCTCCCCGGAGTAGCCTCCTCCGCGGTACCCTCCTGTTCATGTCCTTTGCTCTAGACCACGTCGAGACGCGTTGGTCGGAGTGACGCTGCCGTAGCAGGAGAGCCATGCTTTTACAGGGCAGCGGCTGCTGGTGCCCCGGGCTGTGCCTGGCACCCCACACGCCTGCCGGAGCCCTCGCGGGCGCACATCATAAATGTTTGATGGCATGTAACGCTTATTTTCATCTTCAGGCCTTACTGTTTCCCTTCCAGCTCCTCGGCCCTCTCCCTGCTTTTCTTCTTGCCGGGCCGGGCGGTCTGGGTGCCGCTGGGTGGGCAGAGCCCGCTGCCCCTGCCCCACGGCTCACCGTCTCACCCGCGGGCTGGTTGCCCCTTTCCGTTTCTCGCCTTCTCTCTCACCATCGGTCGGCTGACAGTCAAGATCAATGTGCCTGAAGGAAATTTTATTTACTTTTTCTCCTGCGCAGGGAGACACTGTAGCCAATATCCCCGGCAATAAATTTAATTCAGGTGCTTGCAAGGACTAACAGTGCTCCTGAGAGGAACGGCTCACAGTGTGAGCGCTCAAAGGGCTTCTTTTAACTTTCTCCATTGGGCAGCGCCTTGCACCATGGCATTTTCCATCCCAGGGTGCTGGAACCCGGCGTGACACGGAGCGACGCAGCCAAGGAGCGTGCAGGAGCACGCAAACCCCTTAATAAAAGAAAGACCGCTTCCAGGAGTTGGCAGCGGTTCAGCCCTCTCTTGGCATCTGCCAGACCCCTCCGCCTCCCCTCAAAGCCAGCCCCGGCAATTCCTTCTTCCCTGCGCCCTGCGGCCCTGGCCTCATGGTCGGGTTTGGCTGGGGAGCGCAGCCCGGCTGGTGGCCGCGGTACCCAGGGATGCTCGGCTGTCCCCAGCCCGCAGCCCGGGCACTGCCCGGCCAGCTCGGGCTCCGTTTCCTCGTTTTAGTCCTATGCCCCATCTCCCTCGTCATCTCCTCTCTCTCTGAGAGCTTAGGTGGATTAGCAGGACCCTTCGTATTAGCCGTAAACCTCCTTGATCCCCAAATGACTCCTCTAATGGGATTGAACCCACGTTTTGCAGGCTGGCTGCGTACCTTTTGTCTTTAAGCCAGGCTGACCTACCTGCTGCCTGTGCCCGCGGGGCTGTCGGCGTGGCGCCCGGCTCTGCACGGGCTGTGGGGCCGTGGGCTGCCCCGCGCCGCAGCTCGCCCTTCTGCCCAGCCGCGTCCTCCAGCCGTGCCCCGCCGCGCCGATATCCCTCCTTGTACTTCTTCGCCCCTAGATTTATTATTCTACGGTGATTGTGTTGAATTGCATTTGAAATCAATTAGCACAGGTACTCAAAGATGAATGTTCATGCTCTGAAAAAAGGTGATGAAAACATACCATTTAAATAGAAATCAATTTCCCTTTCATGTATTTCTTCCTAGCTGCTGCTCAAAATTAATAGTTTTTAGATATTTGTGTGCGAAGAGGAGACTCTCCCCTCGTAAAGCACTTCCCTCTCCTCCTCCTGCCCCCTCGGGCTCACCGGGCGCAACCCACCGCCGCCGCCTTTTATACGGCACGCGGCAAACGCGGCTGTTTTGTTTGCCTGAGCAAGAACAGCCAGGTCAGGAGCAGCTGTAATTGCCTCCTCCCTCCTCATATTTTAGTGACATCATTAGCCATTTCTCCATGGGAAACTATTTAATTCTCGCAATAATAAACACAGGAACTGCAGCAAATGAACCCCAGGCAGCTATAGTACTTGCCATTACCCGGTGGGCTTGATCTTTATCGCAAACCTCGATGTACCAATTAGACTAACAATGAGCAGAGAGCCAAAAAGGAGAACAAGAGAGGGATTACGCAGCCGTCCCTCCGGATCTCGGATCTCGGGGGCAGCGCCGGCCTTCCCAGGCACGGCAGGCAAGAGCGGGGCTGCATTACCGAGCCTGTGGGAGCCTCCGCAGACCTCCACCGCACCCCTGGAAGTGAGCTGCGAAGGCCGGGGGCTGGGTTCCCACCTCGGGTCTAGCTCTGATGATAAGTGGTGCCGCTCAGGCCATTGCTGCGCCCAAAGCTTGTGACAAAAGCGAGGAAAAAACAAGAACCCCAAAGCACCTATTTCTTCAGGGCGCCTCTCTGCGTGTGACGACTGGGGGACAGCCCGCCGAGCCGACGGGGCCCCGTCTGTTCCTGGGAGGCTCGCTTTGCGGGGAGCAGGGGGACGGGTGCGCAGCAGTGGCAGCCCCGGAGCTTGCCCGAAGCCGGGCTGATCCCGTGGTGGGGTTGCGCCGGCTCCAGCGCCATCGCCCGCTCCTGCCTGCGCAGCCCGGGCTTGGGGTCTCCATGCCTGGAGAAAAGGAGGCTGAGGGGAGACCTCCTCGCTCTCTACAACGCCCTGAAAGGAGGCTGGAGAGAGGTGGGGGTCGGTCTCTTCTCCCAGGTCACAAGCCATAGGACGAGAGGAAATGGCCTCCAGTTGCGCCAGGGGAGGTTTAGACTGGATATTGGGAAATTTTACTTCACGGAAAGGGTTGTCCAGCACTGGAAGAGGCTGCCCAGGGCAGTGGTGGAGTCCCCATCCCTGGAGGTGTTTAAAAGCCGTGTGGATGAGGTGCTCAGGGCCATGGTGTAGTGGTGGGCTTGGCAGAGCTAGGTTTGCGGTTGGACTCGATGATCTTAAAGGTCTTTTCCAACCTAAACGATTCTGTGATTCTATGCGTCCTCCCCCTTTCAGTGACTCCGGTAAGGTTCTCCTGTATCTGCTTTACAGTCATATACCTAGACCATCCCCCTGAAATGACACGACTTTTACTGAAGACCGAAGCCCAAATAGTGCTAGCCCAGATAAAAAGAGGAAAAGAAGGATGTTGTGCTAAACTTTCCTCAAAAATTGTGGCAGAAGGATTCTCTCCCCATGCCCCAAGGAACCATCGAAGAACGAGTTTTCACTGGGCTAAAGTACCTCTCTCACATCTCTTATTTATTATTTTACTATTTGCATGAGCATTCAAATAAGTTGCTGAATAAACAACTGCAGCACCCAGCCCACGTCCCAGCGTTTTACACATTCAGCTCATACCATGCCCACAATCGAACTCGCTTCAAAGCCACGGACGCGGCAGCATTTCGTGGCTGTTTGCCTCCCTGACAGCAGCCCAGGGCACGAGCATCTCCGTGGGCTGCAGCGCTCCACCTCGCGCCCAGGCTCCCCGATTTTGGATGGGAGGCGCAGATCACGTCCTCGGGTGGATTTTGGGACCCCGGAGGAGGCAGAAGAGAGGGGCCAGGGGTGGCTCTGCCACGGTCACGGCTCGGGGAGTTGGTCTGGCAAATCCCTGTGCAAAACCCCAGGCAGGAAGGGCGAGCGGGCGCCTGGGCGCTGTCCGTGGGAGCAGGGAGCAGAGCTGAGAGCGCGGGAGGCTTCTGCTGTCCCTCTGCGTTCCCCGGCTGCCGGGGGCTGAGCGGCTCGGCGCGGGGCTTCGCGGGCAGCACGAGCTGTCGCGGGCGGACGCGACTCGTTGCTAGTGACGGGGTTTGGCTTTTGCCACTGCTCCCTGCCAGAGGAGCCGAGGTGCCGCGCGAGGGCAGGCGGGGGGGGCAAGGGGGGCACGACTGGGCTGGGGACGTCGGCCCCACCACCGCGCTTGGCCGGCAGTGCCCGAAAACTCAACCCTGCCTTTCCCAAGGACCTGTCCCCTCATCCCCAGCTCTTAATGACAAGGGTCTTTCTAAACTGCTCGTCCACTGGAGGACCAACATTTTAATACTGTAATCATTTCATTTATTATCTTCTTTAGTCTACAAAACCTAATCCCCAAATTTAAGCAAGCATCTGTCCTCTTCATTTACCTCAGAGGCATCAAATTATTGTTCAGCCCCTCTGTTACGCCCTGATCCCTTCGATCTAGTTTTCTACCAGTGTTATTATTAATCTCCTCCAATCATTTTTCTTTACCATCTGTTTTACAGCAGGAGTCCTGTGCTTAGACGGGTTCAGGCGAAGGACCGTGAACCCTGGGACTCCCTGGCTCTAATCCTGACGGTGCCAACAAGGCACGCGGTGATGCTGAACGAGCCGGTCCCTTCACCTCCTTGTCACCCAGATGGAGCCAGCGTGGAAGTAGGACAGCAGGAAAATTGAGGTGCTGCATTGCTGCTAATGAAGTGCGGGGAAGATTTAGGTTCATTTTCTGGGAAACGTGGGGAATTTTCGTAACGGCGAGGATGGCTCAGCACCAGTGCAGGTCTCCTGGAGAGGCTGTGGGATCCCATAGCTGGAGGTCTGGAGCCTGCCACCAGCGCAGGGTCTGATCGAGGGCCCCAGCAGCTGGGAACAAGTCCCGCACTGTAATTACACGCTGTGTGACGCCCCATCTCCTCCTGGTTCGAGCCCTCCCCTGCTGGTTTTGTTTGAGGACCCCAGTTCCTACCGTGGAAGAGATGGAAAAGAGATTTTCCCTGCCCACCGTCTTTGGAGACGCTCCAAAGGGGCATCTGGGACCTGGCAGCCCCACAGGCTAATGGTGACGAACCGCGCACAAGCCTTTGCATCCGCCCGATGTGATCGGTTCAGCGCTGTATTTCCCGATTTGCCGTGGCGCGGTGGGCGCAGCCGTGCTGGGGCTCGTGGGCAGGGTTGGCCGAACACGCAGGTCCCAGCTGGCTGCGGGGCCCCGGCCCTCGCCTGCGCTCGGGGAGGTGGTGCGGCCTTCGCCACTTCCCGGCAGCAGCAGCAGCCGTCAGCCGGTCACTGTTTTGGGACGGGGACAGGTTCCTGTTGCGTCAGGACCTCCATCCA
This sequence comes from Ciconia boyciana, assembly GCF_034638445.1. Lineage (NCBI taxonomy): Eukaryota > Metazoa > Chordata > Aves > Ciconiiformes > Ciconiidae > Ciconia > Ciconia boyciana. Next base: position 26,039,264 of record NC_132937.1, read on the forward strand.
GGCTGGCAGCGTGACGGGTTCAGGAGTGCTAAATGCACTGGAGAGACGTTGCAGTCGATGCGCTCATTTACATGCGTTTCATTTTTTGACTATGCCTACCCTTTCTCTAAGAGAAAACACGTCTTCAGCTCAGCCCCTTGGTTGCATAGGTCAGGAATAAAAACTGCTCGCAGTTCTCTTTTTGTCTCTGGTCTTCAGGTATTGATCATCTTCTCCATTTTCCCCACTCTCGGCTTTATTCCTGCCACTGCGCATTTTTGGTTTATGCTTCTTGCCAGCAGCTCCTTCTGAAGCTTTGCTCAGGCTCCTGATTTGCCTCCCACCGTCGCTGCAGCACCTGCGAGCCCTTTCCGGGTCCTCCTTGCTGGCTCCCCGTGCAGCCCTGGCCCCGGCCGCTCGGGTCCGGCCCCAGACCGTGCCGATGAGCCCCCAGCAGAGCGGGTTTGTGCTGCCGGTGCCTCACGCTTGTCATGGCTGCATAGCATAGGTTCAAATAGCCTTTCGTATTTTAATGCAGATATCTAACTCCTCATCTTCTAACTAACTCCTCCGTATTGCTATTACTTAGATTTGTATTCCCTTTTTATTTTTAGATATAGATATTTGCAAAAAGTATAGATTTTTACCTTGGACTTTCACAAGGACTGGTAATCACTAGTGGGTTTGGGTAGGACTGCAAAACTGAAGTTATTAAAACTTTAATAACCAGTTATTAAACTTTTCTACACCCACGGTACCACGTTAAAGGATAATTTGGGGTAATCACCTGGGTTATGTTGGTTTATAGGGGTGTAAATGGCAAACCGGTATCCAAATCTCTGTTTGTCCTCCAGCTCTTGTGCTGAGGGTGTGCTTGAGGCATTTGTTTTCCCGTGACTGTAATCTCCTTTTTGATTTCCTAATTTTTCCTTCTCTTCTCTGTGTTATTTGTTACCATCTTCAGCTGAGCACAGACCGGTAGAGTCAGAAATCAATTCAGTGCTGGAGTTTCAGTCTCGGCAGAGCTGTATGGGAAAGGCCTGCCACCTTCCCAGGATAGCCTGTGACAGAAGATAAATCATCGCAGATTTTTTGCCAACATGCCATATTTCACACTCATAATCAGTCCACTATCACCCTTAGGTTTCCTTCAGCACTGTGCGATCTCCTTCCAACTCGGCGTGATTTATGTTCCCAGGTACCGACACCAATTGTACATTTCTAATCCTCTCTTGTATAATTTCTCTTTGCTGCATTTCCTTAATTACCCTCTTTCTGACCTTCCTTTTCCTTCCTTACTCCTCCTTCCAGCTTGCTCTTGGTCTTCCTTGCCCTCCGTTGACTCCTTCCCTCAATTTACGGTGTGGGCACGGTTTATGGGTGCCCTCGGGCCCCGGTGACGCTGGCGTTTGGGGTGACGTGTTCCCCAGGCTGGAGCGGAGGCGGGCGCAGCCCTTTGCCGGGCTGGAGCCGGGCACGTTGCTGGACAAAGACCCGCAGCGAAGGACATGGAGAATCACTCATTCGGGGCGTTTAAACCACCGCCACATCCCTTCCCCGTGCGTAAATGACTCCTGACCTCGGCGTTGGGATTTGTCACCTCTGATGTCAGTAATTCCCAACGACAAAAGCGATGGAGACATCCCGCTTGTCCGGTGTGCAGGGGACCTGGGCCAAAGCGACCACCCAGTCTCAGCGCTGCAGGGACGGCACCGAGCCCGCGGCCGGGCTCTGCGCGTCGGCTCTGGGATCCTGGCTCAAGGAGGACGTGCTTGGTGCGCATCAGAAAGTTTGGACTGGCGATGATAGGGAGGGGAAACAACGTCACGGCCCTTTTCTGACGGGCTGCAATGAGCGGTTTGACGGCGTCCTGCTGTGATGGAGATGTGCGTCCCGGGGGGAAGCGGGGATTGTTTGGGAAAGAGCAGGCAGGTTTTGAAAATCAGGAGCGTGCAGCGGCCCACAGGCTCATCCCGCTTTCTTCATGGCGAGCTGCTTCTGCCGCGGCGGTTGCAGCGAACGTGGGGAGACCCGTGCTCGCTGCAGAGGGCTCGAGTGTTGTCTCTCCCCCCGTGCCGACTGGGTTGCCTGGTTTTATCAAGATGAGTTTCTTTCCATCTGTGTTCATCCAGTGGAAACCCTCAAAGCATGGACGCAAAATTGGTTTTCCAAGGTTGACCAGCGATAGTGTGGTGATTAAATCATTAGGCTGGCAGACGTGGGGCAGCAGCTTTATTCTGTAGCTCTGCCTCAGACCTCCTGCGTGACACCGGCCAAAGCACGTCATCTTTCTGTAGTCCTAATTTATCTATAAAATGGAGCCAGCCATTCTCTCCGCCCTGTCCAAGTAACAGTACGTGCTCCAGGGTGGAGCCCGTCTTTTGATGCTGCTTTTTGTCACGCCCTGACCTAGCCTGGGATTTCCGAAGCAGTAAAATCCCAAGCAGCGAGTAGTGGCGACGCTGCTGCTCAGAGGCGTGGGGAGCGGGCGCTGGTGCCGGGGGAGCCAGGACCTGGGCCGGGCGCTGGGCTGGCCGGCTCTGCCGGAGCAGCGCGGGGCTGAGCTGCTCGAAAGCCGGAGGGGTTTGCTGCCGGTGCTGCCGGGCAGGGCAGGGGCAGGGGCAGGGGCAGGGGCAGGGGCAGGGGCAGGGGCAGGGGCAGGGCATCTCGCTGTGCTGGGCTTCCATCGTCGCAGAGATGGCAACATGCCTCTGTCCCCTCACCCCCACGTCCCCAGCTGATTTTGCCTGTCTGGACTATTGTGGTTGGGTTTTTTTCCTGCTTTTCTCCCTCCATCGCCCCTTGGCTCCGGCTGTGGGCAGCGAGGGGCGGAGGTGCCGGGCAGCGGCAGCATGGGCTGTCCTGCACCGTCCCGGGCAAGCAGCAGCCCCGCGGTGGGGATGCCCCGCTCAGGGCTCACGGCTGCTGCCGGCTGCTTTTGGAAAGAGGAGCCGGATTGAGAAGAAGCACCCGAAGCCGCCGTTTCTCTTAGGCGATAAGCAAGCAGAGGTCCTGCCGAGCAGGTTTGCATGTAGGAGAGGCATCCGTCCCTGCGGCGCTGGGGTCCGCGCGGGCAGAGCCTTCCTGCAGCTCTGTGGCCGCTCCGGCTGGGCTGGGAGGGCTGAGGGGAGGGGGAAATCACAACAGTTAACTTTAAGAAATCACTGGAACATCTTCTTCATAATTAATAAATGAAAAATGTTACTGCAGCTAATCAATAAAGTTGTTAGAGGGAATTGATCGGAGGGGGAACTCTTTTTGTGGGTACAATTTTTCACCTATTCAGAACAAAAGGCTCCCCGGGGTGCCGTCAAAGAGATCGGCGCTTGGGAGCCTGACCCAAACGGCGAAAAAAATAGAAAGACAATTAATTAAAACCTGAGAGAGCGACATCCCCTGCGAGCCACAGGAGGGGACGGACCCAGGCGTGGCGGCCACGCACGGGCCGCTCTCGAGGGTGGCCCGGGGTGTGCTTCGGGTCGTCCCAAGCCGAGGCGAGGCCCCTCGGTGCTGGAGTTTGGGGGTGGGGGGTGCTGGAGCTGGGGTGGAAGGCGCAAGTCCTCCTGGCCAGGACCGTGCACCCTCTGGTGCCGAGAGCCAGCTGAGCCGCCACCGAGCATGGCAACGTCCCCAGCAGCCACGCGCCGGGTGGTTTCCCAACGGGGGTGCGCACGTTGCACGGCCTGTCCGCCCTGCTCCTGCTCGGCTGTTCCGCAGCAAACCCCACCGCCTGGGCAGGAAATAGCCCCTCGTGCCGGGAGTTTATAGGGTGATAATGAGCATCAGAAAAACCTTGGGATTGACACTTGACATTCAAGTATTTGCCTCGGGAGATGTAATTTAAAGATCTAGTTAAGCTGTGTGGTTTTTTTTTAAAAGTGGTTTGATCGTTTTTCCTCTTGGAAAAATTGTGTTTGGGTCATGACAAAATGCAAATCTATTTTCAGGTCAGCGTTTTAGGCCTCATTTTTGTTCTTGCTGAAAGCAGATGCTCCTTGACTGCAGCAGGCACAAGAATAGCTCCTCTTCACACAGGCGCTTCCCCCCTCCTGCTCGCTTAACACCACCGCAGGTCTTGAGCCTGTGAACACGCTCGGATACGCCGGGGCTGCTCCATGTACAAAGCGAAGTCTGTGCCTAAACGTCTGCAAGCCCAGGGCCTCTTCCATCCTTTCCAACATCTCTATTCATTTTTTGCGTGGCTTTAATTTTTCATTGTTTTAATATGTGCAACAATGAAGGACTAGAAGAAGGGTGAAGAATTAAAATAAGTGCTCCGTTTAAGCTTTAACGTGACAGCCGGGTTCTGCGATGCACCGCGTAACGGAGCTGCGGGCGTCTCCGCTGGCACCACTGCTTCGCGGGGGGATGCGGTGCCGGCCCCTGGGCGGGGGTCTCCTGCCTGCTCCTCCCGGGCTGCTCCTCGGTGTCCTCGCTTGGCCCACGCTCCTCTGGTTAAAGCCACCTGCCAGACCACCCCAGCGGGCAGGGCAGGCAGGGCAGGCACTGCAGGCGCTGCAGGCAGGGCAGGCAGGGCCAGCAGGGCAGGCACTGCAGGCAGGGCAGGCAGGGCAGGCACTGCAGGCACTGTAGGCACGGCAGGCAGGGCAGGCAGTGCAGGCAGGGCAGGCAGGGCAGGCAGGGCTGGCGTCCCTGCTCCCGCGGTGAGCTGGGCACCGCGGGGCCCCGGCCGCCCCCGCCAGCAGCACTCACCTCGAGCCGCAGCGGCTGCGAAGCACCTCGCAGACCTGCCGTCAACCTGGGGGGATCAATGAGCAATTAATTACTGTCATCAAGTGGGACTCTGCTCGGGGACGGCAGCACGCTTATATTTATCAATTGCTAATTAGTAGCTCTTGCCCGGCTGGCAGTTGTCTGTCAGCCAAGAGGAGCGCGGCGGCGGGGCTCATGCAGGGTCGCTTTCTTAGCGGTAATTAAGGATGGATAAACTTGTTTGGGAAAGGCTGGAAGCCTGAACTACAGCTGGGAGGTAGGAAAAAATCCGAACAATTAAGACTAGGATCTTTAAAAGAGCTTTTAGATGTCAAAGCCGCCAGCATTTCACTTGGGTTAAGTGCCTAGCTCCCGCAAGATCATGAGAATCCCAGCCCCAAATTAATTTTTTAGATGTGCGTTGGCTCGGAAACAAGGTGGTTCCTTTGCTTTCTCCTTCTGCCTCCCTTTCCTGGCCGGGGCCTCCTCCATGGGCGCAGCTCCTCGCCGCTGCAGGCGGGTCTCGGCACAGTGCCCCGGTCCCGGCGGGGCTTCCCCGTGCTTGCCCACGTGCTTGCCCACGTCCCCGCGGCGTGGGGGCGAGGCAGGGCTGGCCCCAGGGTGGTTTCTGCGGCGTCCGGCTCTTACCCGCCCGCCCAGCTGCGCCCTCCGGCTGCTGCTCCTCGCCGGTGACCCTGCTCTGGGTGCTTGGTGACGTCCCACGGCCGTGCCGGGGGGACGGGGGAGCCAGCCCCAGGCTGCGCGTGCCCGGCCTCGGCGCGGGGAGCACCGAGCTCGCGCGGCATCGGCTGGTTTGGAGGAGACCCAAAACGTCCTCTGGGGAGCCTGGATGGGCCCGAGATGGGAGAAGAGACCCGACGCTGCTCGGGGCAGGGCCCTGCCCTTGCTGGCAGCAGGCTCGGAGGGGTTGGGGGACATCATGGGACAGGCAAAGCCGCTGCTGCAGAGGACTGGGTTCAGCAGCCCGGGGATCCCTGCCGGCCCCGGCTTTGCCTTGTAACGACCCGACCCTTTCTGGCCGTGTTCTGCGGGGGTATGGGGCTGCTGCCTCTCTGCCGACGGGCTGGATGTGCGTGGCCGGAGCCGCCGCGTGTGGCTGTCCCCTCCCGGGCTGCCGTCCTGCCGCTGCCGCTCAGCGAAGTTTCTCAACCAGCTTCCCATGTTGAAAACAAATGTCAAGGGCTACTGTGGACTAATTTTTCTTGTAGGGTGGAATAACCTCACCGAGGTGTTTTTTCCTTTTGTAACATGAAGAATAAGTCACCATTTAACCGTCTCCTTCTGTCGTTTGAAAAGGAATGTCCTGACCTAGCCTGCCCCAAGGAAGTAACGCTTTAACTCTGACTTTGTTAAATCCTCCGGCTCCACATCAAGTTGATTATTGATGGTGATAACTATTTTATCTGCCGCAGGTAACCGATCCCAAACCACGTGGTGAACTGGACGCAAACCAGTATCTTATCACTTTGCCGGCGTTATCGCCCCCCAAATGGCGGCAGCAGGACCTGGCTGCCAGGCTTCCCAGGCAGCCAGGACAGTAACGTATTGTTTGTAATTAACTCGATCAAGCAAAACTCCTATAAATCAATCATGGCTTGGCTAATAAATAAATCTTTGATCAATTACTACCTGCAAAATGTGTAGACAAGGGTCAGTATCTCTGATTTACCACTTTCCTTGTGCTGAATTGGAAGATCAAAGATTAATGTCAGGAGGGACATCACCGATCTGAATGCAATGCATTATTTAAAACTTCAGAGATAATAAAATTTTTGAGGAGACTGGCCCATTAGTTCCGCGTTCATATTGACATTTCTCCCACTGTATTTGGAGTTTTGTTAATGATTTTATATTCCCCGCTGACTCCCTACTCATTTTTCTCTGTCCTTTTTTCATTTTTAATGGGGCGGCCGGACGCGTTCCTTCAGCAACACCCCAGCGGCCGGGGGCCTCCGCCGCCCCTCCGGGCAGAGCGCCTGCCCCGATGGCCCCGGCTCTGCCGGACGGCACGCGGCGGCTCACCCAGCTCCTCCGGGCCCCGCGGGAGCCGTCATGCTGCCGTGCGGCCCCGCCTCAGCATCGCACGCGCCTTTGCTAATTCCGGGGCCGCATTTCTTAATCTAACGACTAATTCCGGGAACCTGGCCGTGCCGTAATGGGCTGCTGCCTCCGGGGACTCGCCGGTTTTGCTCGGTCTGGCGCTGAGAGGCAGAACAGCGGGGTCTGCCTCCAGAGGAGGGAGGATGCTGCCGGGCTTTTAGACGCGGGGGAAGCTGGCTAGCGTTGCCTCATTAGCACATTAACTGGCTAATCGTGGGGTATTTGGTAAAGCCCAGAACATTTCCTGGAAATGGAGGAAACGGAGGGAGCACCCCAACTAGGAAAGGCAAGGTCCCGTGTGCCCCGCGGGAGGTGGCACGTGTGCTGGGAGAGGTCTTATCCCCCAAAAAAGGGAAATGCGCCGTCCAAAACCTGCCTTGCTGGCACTGCCGTGAGGAGGGCTGGGTCCGTGGGGGGGTCCGCCCTTTGGCCAGGTAAGCGCGGTGCAGCTGCCGCCAGCCCACCTGGTACCCTCCTGCGGGCAGAAACCTGGACCTGCTCTCTGCTCCGCTGGTGCTGACGTGGCGGTATCCCGGGAGCCTCATGGGAAAGGACCTGTGCAAACGTGGCATAGGGTAAGAAATCAAGTGGAGGAATAAAAGAGGGTGCTCATAGCTGAGCTGTGCGCTGGAGGAACACTGGTTTGGTCACATGCAAGCCCTTCGTGCTTGTGATTTTCTGCTAAACCAAGTGCAAGGGCTGGCACTCCTCCTGAAGGTCGGAGCTCCCTCCCTCTTGTTGGCATTGCCACCCTCAAACCCAAGCCGTCTGGGATTTCAGCGAAGCAACACTGCTAAAGCACCAGCCAGCTTCCAGAATGAAGACCAAGGATGCTCCCGGCCGCGCAACACCTGCGGTGCAGGAGGGGTGCAGGCAGCGCCGCACGGGACTGCCTTCGGCTGCCCCGGCCACGAGGTCACGCGGCCGGGGCAGCCCTGGGGACGCGGCCTGAGCGAGGCTGGCACTGCTGCAGGGACACATCCTGAGCGAGGCTGGCACTGCTGCAGGGACGCGTCCCCGCCCCTCGCCGGGCAGGGGGTGCCGTGGGAGGGCAGGCTGGGTCGGGCGGCACAGGGGCACGGGGCCGGGGCGGCATCGCTGGGTGGGAGAGCAGAAGAGAGGGCAGGAGCAGTTGGCGTTGGTTATCTCCCCTTCAAACAACGCGGTCCTGGCTCATATATTTTTCATCCCGGTTGAGGGTACAGTGTCAGGCAATGACCTTTGTCACACCCCAGTGCTTTCTGGGATGTAAATTAGGGGCTTTTTTTTTCCCCATCTGGACAGATAAGATGGACTCTTACTTGTACGTCTCGGAAGCAGATATTTATTGTAAGCCCACTGCTATTCTCAGCAGGTGGACAAAGATAATACTGTCATTATGTGCTCAGAAAATGCTTTGTAAAATTTGGTAAAGTATGCAGTGGACTCTGGAGCAGATAACATCTGCCTTAAAGGACTGTACTGCTGTAAACAGGGTTTAGAAAAATAGCACCCACTGCTTCTCCACGGGAGTATTGATTTTTGGTGTTGGAAAGGGTCAAATTCAAATTGCTGGCACAAAGAGCGGCTGCATCTCCTCAACTGTGTGTCTTTTAACAAAGAACAAAGTCATGCAACGGGAGGGAGGCAGAAAAGGGGACGGCAGCCGAGGGCGGCCGCGCGCCAGCGTGCCTTTCCCATGGGAGCGGCCAGCTGCTGCCCCGCGGGGACTGTCACCGGGCTGGGCGGCGAAGGCTCCGGGCGCAGCACTGCCTTGGGGAGGCCCCCAGAGCGTCCCCCCGCTGCGGCCCCTGCCCTGCGGCAGCCCTCGCCCGCCGGCGCGGCCTGCCGGGAACCGCCGGGCAGCCACGGCTCCTGCAGGGCAGAGCTCGCGGCCCAGGGGCTGGCTGCGAGGCAGAGGGGGGTTTCAGCCCCCCTTGCCCCCAGGGAAGCCGGAGCCCTGCCCCGAGCCTCAGTTTCTCCGGCTGTTGGACAGAGATAACTCCATGAAGGGCTTTGGAACCTGCTCCTGAGATGGGCTGGGTGGGAGCTGGGTGTATCTATTGCTGCGCGAGAAGGAGGAGGGAGATCTTCCCTGGTTGCTGCATTGCACCCGCAGACAGCTGGTGACGATGACATTTTATCGCCTGACTCTGAGGAGCAAAGGGTTTCCCTTTCTTTACAGGTCAAGAAGAGCTAGGAGTGTCTGCGTTGCTGCTGGAGATCCCGGGCAAGCTGCTCATGAGCTGGGAGAGGGTGAAAAACTGGAAGAAACCCCAGAGCAGCGTGGCATGCCCTGGTGCCCCAGGTACACCCCCGTGCCGAGGGGCTGGGCTGTGGGACACAGGGACATCCGTGCCCGTGGGGCAGGAGGCAGCTCTTGCTGCCCTGAGCCTGGCGGGACGGGGCCAGCTTCGCTGAGCCATGCCTGCGCCCCGTGCTGCAAAGCCCTGCCCCTGCCCGCCCTGTCCCCCCTCAGACCTTCCCCAGCAGACCCTGTCCCACTCCTCGCTTAACCCCCCGCGGTCCTGTGCCGCTCGGGGAGCTGTGCCCAGCCACAAGCGTGGCTTCTGACCTGGCCTGGGACCTTGGCTTGGCCTCGGTACCAGCCTGGCGTCAGCAAACGCCGCCAGCTGCTCGCCTGCAATGCCTCGTCCTTCCCCAGGGCGCCCAGTCCACCCTTCCCGGTCACTTCGCTTCGAGTCTCTCCTGGAGTAAATGCATCTGGAGGCTCTGCAGGCAGTGACAGAAAGTACAATAAAGAAAATATAACCTCACCTTGCCAGGAGCTACAAGCCTTTCTGTGACCTTGGCGAGAGCTCTCCGGCTGGGACAGCGGTCCCTGGGAGCCCTGTGCTGCAGGAGGCCCCTGTTGTGCGGGATGCAGCAAACCAGTCTGGTGGGACCAGGAACGCTCCTGTCCCCAAACCGGTTCTGCAGGGCACCGGGACACCCAGCCCAGTCCAACCCCTTCCCCATCAACCTTTCGTAGGCGCAGCCCTGGACAAGCCTGGTGAAGCCCGTGGCCCTGCCCGCCTGCGAGATGCTCCCCATCCCTCCGGCACCTGGTCTGGGCAGCGGCGCGGGGCAGGACACGGGCAGCACCTTCCCACAGGCACCTCTTCTCACGGGCTGTACCGGCGCTCTGCCCCGGCACCCACCCCAGCAGCCGCTGCCGGCATTTGGGCAACCAGACACGGCCCGGCAGAGCAACTCGGCGTTCCTGTTACCCACGCTGGTGCAAATGCTGCTCGCCGTGATGTAAAACCAAGCCCCTATAGCGAAGCATCGCCCCGCAGCGCAGCCCTGGGCACAGACGCTCTCCTCTGCCTTCGCGGTAGGTACAGGACTTGCCGAGCACCTCAGCGGCCGAGGGCCCGGGGCTCAGCGTTGGCAGGCGACCGGCCGGAGCCATCGCTGCAGCACAGCAAGCAAACGGAGATCAGGCTGCAGGTCCTGGAGCACTTATAGCATAATGTCAGTTGTGGAAATTCACCGTCCAAGTTATCGTCCCACAGGAATGCCTTGAAAATGTTTCCTAGACACAGTCTAACGGGAAGCAATATCTTCCGCAGCAGAAAATAAAATGCCGAAGTGGCACATGCAAAGGCTAATGTTTAAAGTAAAGAATTTTACCCAAAGAGCACGTGGCAGATCCAAATCCCCTTCATCCAAAAGTCATTATTTATTAATATTCACATTGTACATACTGTTGATTTGTAAGAGAGACACAATCGATTGCTACCTCTCATAAAGCACAAAAAAAAGGAAACCTGCTATGCAGGGTTAGGCTGGAAAGAGAAGGAGAAATGGCAACGGGATCTTGCAAACCAGGCCCTGAAAACTGAAAGTGAAATTTCAGATTTTCTGCAAAGGAAGAAACGTGAACCATGACTCGTGTGTTGTAAAAAGTAAAAAGAAAAACAACCGGTATTGTTCTAAGCCTGCAGTCAAATCTAGCCCGCAAACAGTACCTTCCCTGTGATGTGCTTGTCCCCTCAGCACAGCGCAGGCAGCTCCCCGGGTGCGGGGAACAGGGCTGGACCCTGCCCGGGGCTGCGGGGCAGCTCCTCCAGCGCAGAGCAGCGCACCCGGCTGCGCGGGCAGGAGGACACGGCGCACACCGCAGCATCGCCGGGACTCGGGTACCGCAGAGCAGCGCACCCGGCTGCGCGGGCAGGAGGACACGGCGCACACCGCAGCATCGCCGGGACTCGGGTACCGCAGAGCAGCGCACCCGGCTGCGCGGGCAGGAGGACACGGCGCACACTGCAGCATCGCCGGGACTCGGGTACCGCAGAGCAGCGCACCTGGCTGCGCGGGCAGGAGGACCCAGCATGTACCGCAGCATCGCCAACGCGGGTACCACAGCGTCACAACAGCAGTAGGTGCCACGGGAGCGGCGTGACGGCAGCCCACACGCAGCCTCCTGGGAGCCTCGGAGGCAGGGACATGGCACCGCTCCGGGGTGCCCTGCCACCCCCTCCGGCCCCTCTCGGCTCAAGAGGGCACGAGCAGCAAAATAGATGGTGGAGAATCGCTGAGCACGGGCAAGGCGACTGCATCTACTAAAGATACAGGGAATTAATGATTCGGGGCACTGGGGCCACCCTTGCCCTCCGGCTGAAAGCCCGTGTGCCACAGCCACGGGGTGGAAGGAGCACGCGCTGCCCACGCAGGCCAGGACGTGTCCTGAGGCCATGTAAGCGAAGCCCCGTGCTGCTCTCTCCTCCTGGGCAGAAGCCCCAGCCCCAGCGGGAGGCAGCCGGGGCCCGTGGCCCAGCCAGCCCTGCACCAGCCGGGGCCCGGGGCCCGTGGCCCAGCCAGCCCTGCACCAGCCGGGGCGAGCGGAGGCTCCCGCCCTGCCCGGCGGACGGGGAGATGATGCTCTCTGTGATTACATGCAGGAGGGAGTTGGCATCTTTTAAGGGGAAAAAATAAACGTCTTTCCCACTCAATTAAATGTAACTTAAGGCATTGGAAAAGAAAATGGGCTTCCATTTATGGCTTTGGGATGGCAGGAGGGCAAGCATTTGATAGCAAAATCGTGCCGGGAGCCCATTTGAGCAGAGAGAGAGTTGTTTGTTTAGCATATCGATCGACTTTTATCGTGCAAGTAATTAACATGCATTACTCAAACTCCACGTTTTTCTAAAGCAAACTACTTCATATGATATTTTCAAGCGACGCATGTTAGCGGTTGGCAGCACAAGCAAAGAGCAGGAGGGAAATCGCGGCGGTGAGAAGAGCTGCAAGGCTGGCAGGGCGGCGGCAAGGACACGCCGAGGTGGTGCTCCACCCCAAGCGGCTTGCCGTGCTTTGGGATCCTTGCCCCTCATAAGGCAGAGGTACGTGCACGCACGGGCGTGCGAGGGGCGACTTCCTTCTCCCCGGGGCCATGGGTGCACACCCAGGGAGCCCGCGGGTAGCTGGCCAGCAGGGATAACGGCTCAACCATCACCAGGTCCGAGAGGAATCCTCCGCGGCAGAAGCTGCCCTTCACCCCGCGCGATGTGAAGGACGGCCCCGGTCACGCCGCACTCGATGTTCGACGCTGTTCGAAGCCCAGCCCGCACCTGCCTGCATCCCCCGAGCGCTGCCTGCTCCCCTGCCTGCACCCCCCGAGCGCTGCCTGCCTGCTCGGATGGACAGCGGGAGCAGCAAGATCCGCTGCCAGCCGCCTGGAGCAGGGCGATCTTTCAACTTCATAACGCAAAACCCAGGCAGGTCGCCCCAAATCCCCCATGCCGCCGCGGCAGCTGTGAAGAGTGGGTTTAAGCCGTTTAAAAATCCATCTCCCAGCTCATTATTATGCAGACCAATTTTTCATTCATCGGGAATCTACGGCAGCATTTTAATGTGAGAAGCTCCCTACTCTGTTTCTCTTCCCCTGAAGAAAAATAGCTTAATTTCTCCAGTTTGATAGATTTTCCTGATCCTTCAAAAGGTAGAAAAAGACTCTTGAAAATCGGTCGTTGAACTATCCACAGGCATTTTATAATGGCCGTAAATAGGTCTATACTGAATAGCTCTCCAGGCATCAACTTGAATGGTGTCCTTGACACTGTTATTATTATCCCCACTGAAAAAAAAAAGAAAAGAAAAAAGAAAAAGAAAGTCTGGGAGCCTCTCCACACCGCAGTTTGTGTGTCTCTGCGTCGCGAGAAGGCTGGAAGAGCTAAATTCCCCTCGCCGTGTATATGCCCCCAGAGATGGGTGATCCGTGCCATTTTTCACTTCCCAGAATTGTCATAAATTTCATGGAATTTCATGCATAAAAAAATCAATGCACATGAGAAATTTTGCAAACTCCGGAGCAAATGAAGTATAAGAAGAAGTTTGGGGTAATTTATTTTCTGTCTTTTGCCCCTTGGTCCATTTTCAGTCGTCCATCTAAATCCCCAGTTAGTTTCCATTGGAGAATATATTTTTATAACGTCTCGTGGTCTTTTGTCACGTTGCTCTTTGCTGAGGAACAGCTCCTGAACTCCACCTTTGGGGTGGTTATTCCTCAGGGTAACCATTTCACAGCATTACAGTACGTCGCCCCGTCCGCAGCTGCAAGACATTTTCTGTGGTAAAACCCATTTTGGCCCTCCACCACACCATCGCCAACCTTCTCCCCTAAACCCATCCTTTTAACCTTAGATCTCGTGGGATTAACTCTTATGTCATGAGAGACATTGTGGAAAAGCCTGAGGTTAATCAGTAAGAGCTATTTTCTCAGAATAAATAAGGTGCTTTCATTTCTTGAAAGCCACTCTGATTTTTCCAGCCCACTCATAAGGCAAAAATAGCGTGCCCTAAAAATGTCACCGTGCCTGTATAGATTTCTCTCTACTGAAAACGAGCACGGCGATCAGCTACTGCTCTCCGGGAGCAGCCCCGAAGCCCTTCCCAGGCTTGTCCTGAGCGAGGAGCGAGGGGGGCCGGGACCCCGCGGCCTCCGGCCCCTGGGTGGGAACCTCCAGAGCCCTGGAGACGGACACGGACAGACAGCGCGACCCCGGCCCGACCGCCACGCCTCCAACAGACGGAGACCGTGCTCGGGCGGGATTGCCTGCCGCTGGCGTTTTGCAGAACATATTTACCTAGGGCAGAAGAAAGGGTATAAAGAGGAAATACAGCGTAAGGTAGGGCTGCGGATATCTGCATGGTTTGGCGCACAGGTAAAGTGCCGTTAAAACAAGGGTAAAGCTGCAGAGACGTAGCATCACCCACAGACGCTCACACGTTTATCAGACCGAAGGCAGGTTCGCTAACATGCGAAAGGCAGGAAATTCAGCAGTCAGCTGAAATCCTGGACTTCGCAGGACAGCCTGCGGAAGTGACCTGGGGGCAGGGTTGGCGGCTGCAGCTCCCAGGTCCCTGCACTGGGCTCAGCCCAGCCCAGCCCAGCTCAGCCCAGCCCAGCCCAGCCCAGCCCAGCCCAGCCCAGCTCAGCCCAGCCCAGCTCAGCCCAGCCCAGCCCAGCCCAGCCCAGCTCAGCTCAGCTCAGCCCAGCCCAGCCCAGCCCAGCCCAGCTCAGCCCAGCCCAGCTCAGCCCAGCCCAGCCCAGCCCAGCCCAGTTCAGCCCAGCCCAGCCCAGCCCAGTTCAGCCCAGTTCAGCCCAGCCCAGCCCAGCTCAGCCCGGCTCAGCCCGGCTCAGCCCAGCCCAGCCCAGCCCAGCCCAGTTCAGCCCAGCCCAGCCCAGCCCAGCCCAGCCCAGCCCAGCCCAGCCCAGCTCAGCCCAGCCCAGCCCAGCCCAGCCCAGCCCAGTTCAGCCCAGCCCAGCTCAGCCCAGCCCAGCTCAGCCCAGCTCAGCCCAGCTCAGCCCAGCCCAGCCCAGCCCAGCCGTGCAGCGATGCTCTGCCAGGGCGTGGGCTGTGTCCCCGGGCTGGAAGTCCTGGCTCAGCCCCCCGCACCCGCTGGAGCTGGGGAGCCGAGGAGGGGGCCCGTGCCTGAGCCGCGGCAGGGCCGCTCGCAGGGCAGGCGCAGGGCAAAGCCCCGCCGTGCCTCCGCGGCCCAGGCGCCCGGGCCGACTGCGCCTCCTGCCCGCACCGACACGGGCACGTGCCCGCAGCCGCCTGCCTGCTCCCTGGCTTCGGCGCCGGGAAGACCGCTGCTGCGGGCGGTCCCCTCTCAGAAGCACCACGCAAAGGTGGGAAGAGCAGACACAAACCCAGCTCAGGTCAAAATACCGCACGCCCCATGGCGCATTGTTCACCTCAGAACCCTCCCTGCACCCCTCACCCGCCCCCTCGTCCCCACCCGCCGGCCCCAGGAGCCATCCGCCGGCCGTCACCGTCTCCCATCCTCCCCCACGCTTCCCCACGACCGAGGGACGAGCGGCCGCGTGAACCGCAGCCGAGTCGCTATGGGCCGCGCCGTGTTTGCTGCTGCCTTAAACTGCACGGCTGCTTTTGGGAAACGCTCCTGGCTTCCAGACTTTCCCCTGGTATTCACACGCCGGGACCTCAGGCTGGGGACTTCAGGGATTTATCTCAAAAACGTGGGAAACAAACAGAACATGCCGGTGAACTGTCCCCAACAGCCCCTGACCCCTGCTGTCACTTGCACCGGGCGTCCCCTGGGTGCTCACTGAACGCCCGCCTCCACTGCAGCACGTCTTCTCCTCTTCCCAGACGTTACACGCTGTGGAACAAAGCCGTGAGTTACACTCATTCCCCGGAGAATGAAGAGCAGGGTGTGTTTCTCTGGGCTAATTTCGTGCACCATTTTCCCCCCTCTCTCTCCTGTCCTGTTTTAGCACTGGCCAAATGCTAAATTGAAATGCAAAGAAGTGGCCCAACGCCTCTGCCCCGGTTTCGGCGGGAGCGGGGAGCCCTGCTGCGGCTGCGGGCTGTGAAAGGCAATGGTGCTGCAGCGTGCGGGAGCTCCGGTGTCCTCATATTTTTCCATGCAAACCATTTAGAAACAAAACAAGATAGCAAACACAAATCAATTCAATTGTCCGAGAATATGGCAGGTTGACTTGCGACCCGTCTCATCTGGTCCATGACAACGTTGTTTGCATCCTATTAAAGCCGATGACTTGTGCACTATTTATACAGAGCAGAGGTTCCTCTCGGTGACAGCTTTTGAATCATGGCGCTTTCTTCATCGTACAATTCCCCACCAAGCCCCCCTCCGCCAATTGACATTGCAACGCGGGTGTCACCGCACAGAGCAGTTTATCCCTCAGCACCGGCCACGCCAGCGGGATTTTTTATACCCTTTACCCTGCCCGTCTGCAGAGCAGCCCCGCACCCTCACAGGCCCTTCATCGCGCTCCGGCGCGGGCTGTGCGTTGCCGGTGCCTTCTGCTAGCCACGGCCCGCTCTGGCAGGCCTCTTTAAAGTTTACGGGAGTGCCTCAGAAGATGCAATATTTAATCTAACACCCCTGTGAGTATCTAAACTGCTGTCTTCTATAATCGTTAGGTCCGAGCAGCCTCTCTGGAGCGGGGCCGTGGCTCCAGCCGTTCTCTCGGGGCACCGTGCGTGCCTTGGGTGCCACCCTGGCACGCAAACACCGGGGGAGAAACCGCTTCATGCGCAGGGACCGCACGGCACCGGGGGCCAGCCGTGGGTGCAAGAACATTTTGCACCCGAGAGCTCACGTTCACACCCCGTGGCACGCTAAACTCCGCTGCAGCTGCACCCTAAGCTCTGGGTGCAGGCTGCAGCTCCACCCGCATCCGCGCCGGGGCCGGCCCCCACCCCGAGGAGCAGGAGGTGCCCACCTGGAAAAACTGCTGAGCAGGGGAGCCGGCCGTCCCCAGCCCTCTGCCAGGGCCAAAGCAAAACTGCTGAGAGGCACAGTCTCGCGGCAAGGCTGAAATCATAGGCTCATAAATAATTAAGGTTGGCAGGGATTTCTGGAGGTCTCCGGCCCAACTCAGGCTCAAAGCAGGGCTGGCTTAGACCCGGCAATGTCCCCGGCCACCCGGGGCGGCCGCGCTGTCTGCCGGCCGAACGCTCGTCCCCCTCGCCCTGGGCTCTGGGAGGTGCTCCCGGGCAGGACCAGCACACGGGGCCCAGCCTTCCCCGGGAGGGCAGAGGCTGCGGGCACACCGACTGCCCGCTCCTAGCGTCCCGCGGGGCCAGGGCCCCGCTGCACGCGTGCACGTCCCCAGCGCCGCGGAGCTTGCTGTTCGCCTGCTAGGAAACGCGTAAGCGAGCGCTGTGCACGGCTAGCTGCCCTGCATCAACGCCCGACATACAGCTGTAGGGCAGATGCATCGAAATTCATGCGTGCTCTATTTTGCTAATTCACAATTGAAGATCGATATTTTTTAATGTGCTTCATTTACTTTTAAAGCTCAGATTGTGCTAGAAACTTCTGAATTTTCCTTAGTTAGACAAGGTCAGACCTGAAAAGGGTTCCCGTCGCCTTTGCCCTTCTGGTTCTCGTCCCTGAACCTCCACATGGAACGTTGTCCTAGGCTGCCCCAGCAAGGTTAGCAAAGCCGAACAAATAGTTCCTAATCACTGATTATCTGGCAAATTTCAACTGCTCCTGTCTTCAGGCTGCTGCTGCCCAGGATTCGGACTCCCTCTCCCACCTAAAACAGCAAGAAAGCAGTAACGCGTGCTAGAATAGAGCTGCGCAAGAAGTATGGTAATTAGGTAAAACTATTTCATTTTTTTTTGATGCCTTCACTATGTGGTAGCCAAGGCTGGGGGATGTTCCACACCACCTACCCTTCCTCTGGGGGGGTAGAAATAAATAAATCTTGATTCTACCTCATGCTCTGGCTTTTAAAATGAATAAAAGCAGCCCAGCCCGGGAGTGGACCCGGTCCCCCGCTGCAGGCAACAGGGGAGTGCATTGAGCAAGGCAGTGACTGATGATGTTACAGCCACCTTGGGTCGCCGTGGTGGCACTGGCAGTTTATGATACGACCCCGGAGCACCAGCACAGACAATATCTGACCCTGCCTGCAAGCCTTGGGGAACACGTCCTCCTGACACTGCTCCGTCCTTGGGACGCAGCTGAGGGGAGAGTCCGCTCTTTCTCCCAGCAGTGGTGGTGTGTCCCGATGGACCAGCACGCCCAGCACACCCAGCACGCCCAGCACACCCAGCACGCCCAGCACGCCCAGCACGCCCAGCACACCCAGCACGCCCAGCACGCCCGCTGCGTTCACTCTGATGCTCCGGGTACCAACCCTCCTGCAGCCTCTGACTCAGGGCAGGAGCGTGGGGCCGTCGGGACCTCGGCGCAGCTCTGTGCCTTGCTGGGGGTTTCCCCGCTGCTCCTGTGTTCCTCCGTGACTATTCTCCCTAGAAGAGAGCGCCTCGGGCCGAGGTTTTGGCTGTCTTTGCAGCAGGTGCTTTTCCCTTGGTTCTCATGCTGATTTTTATTCCAAAACAGGAAGTTTCTTATTTTCTTCCTTGAATTAGTTCAAATTCTCTTTTGGCTGGAATCACCACCGTGAGGTGAGAGCTCGCTCTTTCCCGGGACTGCCTATGGCTTTTCCTTTCCTGCCAACGCTGCTGCTCCTACCAACACTCGGGCTTGCACGTCTGCGCCCCAGTTGAAATGAATGCACGATCCCTGCCCTTCCAGAGGGACGCTCCGGTTTGTCTGCTGCTGCAGCCGTCTACAGCAGCAAATCCTCCTGGCTAACGGTGCGGTAACTGCCGTAACATCATTTTTTCTATTGCAAGATGCTCACGGACCTTTACAAAGCGCTCCCTGCACCTTTCCTCCCGTGGCACGCTCTCCTGGCCCGTCCTGGTGGTCACGGCGTGTGCCAATCTCTGTGTTGCTCTTTCTCAGCTCTGGTCCCAAGCCTTGTATGTTTTTCAGCTCTGTTGGACCTTTAGCTGCTTCTTTCTCCCAGCCAGGTTTTGCTTGGCTTTGTTTTGTTTTAACTCCTGGCCCCACTAATCACTGCGGGCCGGGGCCCTTAGAAGCCTCTGTTACCCCCTGCCCGCTCCGTCCCTCCAGTTGTACTTCCAGTTGTCCTGCGCTCTGTACTTCTTTTGCCTTTCGCCCTCCGCAGGACAGCTGTGCCTCATATTCATCTCAGATATTTCCTCTCACGCTGCCCTGGCATCTCCTCGGTGGTTAATAACACACGGGGATTCTCCGGGCTGCGGTTTCCATCCTGCTGCCCTCCAGCGTGCTATGGCCGTAAGCAGAGACGCCGAAGGACAACCGATTCTCCTGGCCTCCCGTGCGCAGAGCACTTCACTTCATTTAAATTAATCACAACTCAGATTTGTGGCTACCCCACCACAAATTACAGATTTTCCGTGGACAAGTTCAAAACCTTTAACGAGCAGAACCATAACAGAAACCGAGCAGCGGCACAGAGGAGGAGGGCTGGAGGCCGTGCCTCCGCTGGCCGGGACGGCGTGCCCGGGACCACGGCACGGCAGCGGAGCTGGCCCCCGGTTGAGCTCCATCGTGCTCCGCAAGCACCCGCCAGCTGGAGGGCGAGCGTGTAAAGGACGGCAGAGCGGGGACGTATCCTCGCCTGTGCTTACCGGCATCGTTTTCCACCTCGGTCTCTTCAACCAACTTGCATATTTTAGAAGGTGGACGTTTTCACGCGGCTGGGATCGTGTGTTTTACCTCAGGCCCGTCTCTGCTGGCAGCGTTAGAGTTTTCATTCATGACGTCTGTCTCAGGCGATGAGACATCTCCCAAGCCAACAGCCCGGCTGCCTCTGTTCCCCGAGGGCATGCATCTGGCAAAGGTTCACTGCAAGGGATGCAGAAAAGCAGCAAAGCTTATCGATAGCCCCAAAGCTTCTTTTGCCCAAAAACGCGGGCTTTTTTTCTCTAGAAAATGCAAATTCAGCTTTACTTTACAGAGATACAACTAAGTTAGAAGGCAACTGTAAAATGCCTGGTATCTAAAGCAGAACCTGGCCTGGAACAAGGTGGGCGAGACCCAGTCTGGGGAGCTGGCCGCAAAGCGGGCAACCCCCTCTGCGAGCCGGCATTTCATCCCTCTGCCCATCCTCCGGGCTCCACTCAATCCCCTGCAGCACGTCCACCAGCAGCTTATTCCGGGGACGGCTTCACACTCCTGACAAATTAAAGCTGCTTGATACCGTGCCAGCTTGGCAGAGCAGACACCCTTCCCGTCAGCGACAGCCGCTAATCGCTCCCGCTTCGTTAGGGAGTGACAGCCTCCGTCCCCTCGCATCACACCCCTCCCCAGGGCCTGCGGTGCCGCCTTTCCTGGAAGTTTTTCCTCCCCTGCTCCCTGCATTTTCGCGTCAATCCGTAATTGATACCAGGGTGTGATTTGTTGCCCGGAGGTGCCTCGCCGGTGTGGAAACGGAGCTGGGCTTTGGTGTGCGCGGGCTTTGGTGAGCCCGAGCGACGGACCGCGTCCTGCCTGGGACCAGAAACCACCCACGTAAACTTCCCACCGTGTCCGTTTCATATACGTGGGTAATACGTACGTGCGTACGCTTGCATAGAAACCTGCCTCCAGCGGCTCGTTATTCACAGGCCGATAGAAACGGTGAGGCTCGGGGGCTGGAACTGCTTCACCCCGAGATCCGCAAGGTGCGTTGCCAGCGAGGGAGCCGTGGGCCTGTAGTGGTAGAGGTCCGTAGCCTCCAACGTGCCTGAGGGGTGCTGGCCGGTTGGCGTACGGCCTCCGTGGTTCGCGTGCTCCGGGCAGACAGCCGGTGCCGAGTCCAAGCCCAGCCCGGGGGCGCAGAGCCGGCGCTGGGGGGAGAAGGGCTTTGGCACCGGGCACGGCGTCCCAGAGCAGCACCGGGGCGCTGGGGAGGGCACAGGGCGGAGGGGATGCGGCTGCTGGCCAGAGCATCGGCATGGGGAGCGCCAGCGGCCGTTCCTCGCTCCGCAAGGGCTGGGGGAGGTTAGCAGATAGCAGGCTGCACGCAAACAAAAAGAAACCTGTTTCTCACCCCGTGCCTAACGAAACCTTGGGTATCGCTTCCGGGGGATGCTGCGGCAGCTTCAAACGGGCTTGGAAAGGGCTCGGCGGGGACGTACGGCCGCCTGGGGCTGCTTGCCACGACACCGCTGTCCTGCCGGGGAGCCCTGTCCCCGCAGCCGCTCCTCGCTCGGTCCTTGCCCCCTCTCAGCCGCGCGTTAGGACGTGTGGCTGTGGCGGGCATCGCCCCCACTGTCGCCTTGGAAGGTGGCCCTGCGGCAAGTCCCATCCACGGCACGCTGCCACCGCTGCCGTGCCTGCCGAAGCCCCGGCGCCCCACCGAGCGGAGCAGACGGCATTTGGCTGGGAGAGTTTAAGCCCGCCAGGATTTAGATTAACCCAGAAAGAGGAGTGGTCGAATTGAGAGCACTAAATTGGGGCATTTAGCTGCAAATGACAAACTTTGGTCTAAAAACTGTCTGAGGCGCTTGTCCGAAGGCAAAAGCCTCCCCATTTGGCAGACCAGCCCCTCTCCGTCGGCACCCCACGGCAGCCCGGCAGGAGGGACACGCACGGGAGCTGCGGCTGCTGGGGGGTCTCGGCAGGCACGGCCCCAGTGCCAGCGCTGGGCTTCGATCGGCGCTGCCTCAGCACGGCACGGGGCCCAGCTAGCCCCTGGCTCGGAAACACACGTGGCCGCGGCCCGGCCGCCCTCGGCAGGGGACACGGGCTTCCCGGAGGCAGCGATCTGCCGCCGGGGTCGCAACACGCTGGGAGGACGTGCGCAGGAGCCGGGCACGACTGACGGGAGCCACGGTCTGGCCTTTTCAGAGCGACGTTCCTTCTCCCGAGCTCTCCGAGAGACGTGCCTGGCCCCAGCGGTAACCCCAGGCGGGGACCGGGGGGGCCCGTGGGACCCGGGGGTCCCCGCGGCGCAGGCAGCCGGGGCAAGCCCCCGGGCACGGTCCCAGGGCTGGCAGGGAGCATCGCCGGGCCTCGCGCTGCAAATGCCCAGCACATCTACCCCAGCACAGGCGGGTAAAAAAAGCAAATATGGCTTTCTAACGCCAGTTTTACTGCCGGTTGTCCTTTTTTTTTTCCCAAATTTGGGCCCAGATTTTGCAGCTACCTATTTTATATACGGCTGGGAACTGAATTTTCAGCCGTGTCAATCCCCTGCCTTGCTGGGAAACCTAATGTCCCAAAATAAAAATCTATATTTAATACCCTAAGCACATCCAATAGTTACATAATTCACATCTATTAGCTAAGCACAGTAATGAGAGCTCTGCATTTTTAAAACATCAGTTAATTGTCTCCTTCCTCCCTGGCAGCGCAGAAGAACAGACAGAAAAGGCACAAAGCGAATCCCACAAAACCACATCTGACAGGTTTAAAAATCTATTTTCCTACAAGGAAATATGGGAAGGACGGGTGATTAATGAAAGACTATGAAGAAAAGGTTTTATCCAGCAGATTAATTTCAACGTGTGTTTAAATCCTTAGCGGAGTTGGACGAGACGCTCGGAGGCGAAGCCGTGGGGGCTGCCCTGCCCGCTGCCCCCCGCCCCGCGCTGGGACGAGACCTGAAGGGGGAAGCCCGTAAACAGGGTGGGGAGATAAAAACCAGCTCTTGTCAAAACACTGGGTTTCTGTGAGAGGTCTAGGAAGGAGGCCCAGTAAATTTGAGCCATGCTGCATCGTATTTGTCTTCGGATTTTTGTGCAGACACCTTTTGTTTTGCAGCACGCCCTCCCAGCAACGCGTGGCTTCCCAAAGCAGACGCGCCCTACATCCGCAGGCTCCTCTCCGCGCCCTCCCTGGGAGCGTCCCCGGGCGCGAGTCCCCGCCCGTCCCGTGCGGCATGCACCCCTCGGCGGGCGGCCGCTGCCGCTCCCCGCCACCCGCTCGTGGCAAGCACCGCGTAAGGCCGGGCAAGAGCACGGCCCCGAGGGGCCGAGGGGTCCCCGCCCGGACCAGAGTCCGTGCCGGGGGACGGCAGCGGGGACGGAGCGCTCAGCCCTGCGGCACGCGGGCACGGCACAGCCCGAGAACGGCTATTGCACTGCCGGAGAGCTCGCGCCCGGCACGTGGCCGCCGTGGCTAATCCCTGAGGACGCCGTCGTCTCCGAGAGCTCAGCCCGCAGCACCTATGCTCCTTTGGGTGGATTTTTTCTTTTTTCCCTGTGGGAAGAGGTTTGTTAGGTTCAAGGGTGGTGATGCTGGGCGGGTGGAGGGTTCGGGTACCTGAGGCAGACAGGGATTGCTGTCCCCTCCTCGGCAGCGTGCTGCCGGCCTTTGCCCGTCACAGGGCACTGCTCTGCCGTGGCAGTTCTAAGCAGTTTGGACAGAATTTGTAGGAATTCTTAATTTTAAGCATAGTATTGATTTACCTGGAAAATCAAATAAGCATAACTAGCAAAATTTTGACTTTTTAGAGTCAGCCCCTGTTCTGAATAATGCTGACTGTGTTTTACAAAAAGAGAAATATTTTTAACATCCGCATGTGTTTTCCCCGTAAAGACAAATAACGAGGGCAGGAGAATGAATCTGGCATATATGGAGGGCAATCATGTAAAGCTTTCATGTTTAGGGAGCAATTAATTATCCAAACCTCCAGGTTTGGAGAAGAAGATATTTAATCTCTTTCAATCCCTTGTGACTTGGACCCCTGACCCGCGAGCCGTGACCTTCGGCATCCCACGCCGCCTCCCTGGGACAGAGCTGAACGTAGGACCGCCGCTCTGGAAACGAGCCGCCCAGGAAGCGCTGCCCAGGAAAGCTTTGCTGCGGCTGCCTCACAAGATGGGCTCGTAAGAACGTAACGTGGAAGCCAGTGACCTGCAGCATCGCGGATCCCGCCAGGTCCCGGCGCCCCGGTGCCTGCTGCCCGGGCAGCGCCTGCCGGCACAAGGCTGGGGGTTTGCTGGTTTAGTCACCGGTCATCAAACCCTGACCGAGCAACGGCAGGGTTTGGAAGCTGATCGTTTGGTGCTGCGTATGCCTCGCTCGCGGCACGTTATCGGCTGTATCGACATCGATTCTAATGACTTGCATTGTCCCTCACCTAGATAATTCAAAGCTGAAGTTACCTTGTGCAAAATAAACGCAGATAGACTTGAGCGGGGCTGCTGTGCGTTTCCTAGCCTAGCCCTTTGCTTGCCCCCGCGCCTTTAGCTAAAGAGCTAGGGCAGGGGCTTGTTATTTGTTGTTGTGTGAAAACAGACTTTGATGAATGACTGTAAAAGCTCTGGAAAGAAAACCCCAACATAAATCTGGAAAACCACTCAAAGTTTAGGCGAAGCTCTTTTAAAATAACAAAAGATGGCCCAACCTGGGTTTTTTCCCATCTATTTTTCCCTGCATCCTCGTGATACCAAGTGCATCCATCCGAAGGCGCAGGAAAGGGGATTTCTTCCGAAGCCACTGAGAGAGGCTCGCCCGTGCCCGACCCGCACCCCGGGGATCGCGAGGGTCGGGGTACTGAAGCTCTGCAAGAGGTGTGACCGGCAGGTGCAGAGCCGGAGCGATCGCTCCCGCCCAGGCAGAATAATTAGCAGTCATTGCGGATGGAATAAATAAGCCATCCCTGATAGGCAGCTCGTGGTTCCAAGTTCGCAAGTCCCATTTATGCTCTTCCCAAATACCCTGTATCATTTGTGAGACAGCAGACCATTAGGGAGCTGATATTAGCCTTACCTGCAGGCTTATACGCGAAGGTGAATTGCCGTACGTAGGCAAAGTATCTCTTCTGCGGGAAAAACGACGCTGGGATACGAGTGAGGAAAATGAGAACACCGAGCGATGTTTTCCTCTAATTTATCTGTGGACGGGGCGACGCGCTCCCATTAACCGTGGGGTGGGATCCGTACGTTAACCACGGCGAGCGTCGTGCAGGCTTTGCTAATTAATGGTTGGCTCACGGAAGGGAAGAATCTCCCTCCGCAGCCAGAACACCTCATGAGCAGGTGGATGTCCTCAGTAAGCTGAAAAGTACAGAAAATTGATGCTGAAACAAGTAATCGCGCTGGCGTTGGCTGGAGCTCGCTCTGCTTCCCATTTCCCATGGTAAGCGTTCCCCCGAGAATGCGTGCGTCTGACCCTAAACTTTCCCCATTTTCCAAGCCAATGCACTTGATGGGAACTCATCTTGCTGCTCTCCCCCGATACCCCGCGGATCTCCAGGGGTGGGACCGCTGCCAATTTAGAGGTGGCCGAATCCATTTCACTTACGCAGCTTTTCAAAGATTGGGTTTGGGTTCGGGCTCTGGGCTTTATTTGTTTGTTTCCATGCCTTGCGGCTCAGCAGACGACCTCGCCTGTGAAATAAATGCCATTTGGTGTGACCCGCGCTCTCGCGGAAGACACCGACACGTACATTGTGTTTCCTTTAAAACAAACCCACGTTGGGGAACGACCGCTCAGGAAACGATGCTTCAATGCCAGCTTTTTAAGGGTTTTTGCTCCCCCTTTTCAATTTTTAGCAAGCTAGTAAAAATCAATAGGCCTGTGTTCCCATCTGCACGCCACCTGACACCCCACAGATGATCAACGGGGCTCACGGAGGGTCGCTCAGGAAAGCCGAGCGCTGCAGCGGCCGCGGCAGGCCGAGATCCCGGCGCTTCGGCTTCCTCCTCTCCCCGGTTCGGCCTTTGCTCCCGTCGGCCACGGTGCACCCGTACGAGACCAGCCCTGGCGATGCCGGGGAGCACAAGGAGAAGCAGCAGCTCTGCGGACGCGCGCGGCCGTCAGCTCCGCTGCAGGCAGTAGAGGATTTTCCCGGAAGCCAGAAGCAGCACAGAGACACCCGAGCAGCGGCACGCAGGCAAGCTCGGCCTGCGAAGGCTGGGAGCGAAGCCTGGCCAGGGACGCTGCACCGACGGACGCTCCCCGACCCGCGCTCCCTGGGCTCGGCAGAGCTAGTAGCGTTAAAAACGCAGGAGAGGCCAGTGAGCCACGCCGCACCGCGCCGCGTGGAGGCCAAGCGTCGGGCGGTGCCATGCAGCACCGGGGCCACGGCGGCTCAAGCGCTACCTGGGGAAAATCGCTTGCCGAGCGGTTCCCCAGCGGTTCCTCCGGCCGCCCCGACGCTGCCCGCGAGGAGGCGAACCGCACAGAGACCCAGCCGAAAGCAGGACTGCCGTCTCAGCCTGGAGCTGAGGCTCCTGCGCCGGTGGAAACGTGGGAAAGGGCCCGCGGGGGCTGGCGGTGCCGGTGCCGGGCCGAGGCTGGGCCCGCAGGCGCCGGCGGGAGGTGGGAGCATCCCCGGCCGCTGCGGCGGGGATGGGGGTGGGAAGGGTGGGAGTGGGGAGGCACCTCCGTCTCATCTCTCTCCCTGCCGAGATGAGTGGAGTCCTATTTCTGGAAGCAATTTAATGCTTTGCTGATAACTTTGATTGGTTTTGTGTCAGGTTAGCTTTTAATCTCTGCTCTGGCCCGCTTCGTTCTTTAAAACAACTGTGATTAAAGGATACCGTTCCAGCGTCGTCCACGCTGACGGGCTCGCGCGTGACGGTGCACGGGCAGACGGCTGCTGCCTGCCGACCCTCCCTGCCCACCGCTGACGCGTCTGCGATGCAGGTTAGGACCATGCCGCCGCCGCTGCTCCTCCTGAGGGAAGACGGGGAGCAAATGGCCACGGGGAAAGGAAAGCGGTTTGGATGGAAGAGGTGGCAGAGACGCTGATAGCTGCTGCTCTGCAACACGCACGGAGGTGTTCCCCAGCCCAGGGAGGGGCAGCCATGCCGGGCACAGCCGCACCACCCTCCCGCCCTGCCGGCCCCCGCGTCGCCCCTCCGCCCCCGTCCCCGCCACCGAGCACCTCTCACCCTCCGCCCCCGTCCCCGTCCCGCACCAGCCCAGAGGGCTCTCCCGCGCTCGTGCACCCTCTCCAATTGCCGCCGCACGTCCCGCTTTGTTTTCCAAGTCCTCGGAGTCAAACAGACGGGCACTTGCACGGCACTCGGGTAAGGCAGGTGATGCTGCTCCTCCAGCGCTGCTCCTCCAGCTCTGCTTCCCACCTCCTGCCTCCTTCCAGACCTCCCCCATCCCAGGAGCAGGGCTGGGGAGGCCTCCAGCCCCTCCGGTCTCTCAGACGCATCCTCCTGTTCCAGCTCTCCTTTCATTCCCGCCTGACTTTCAGGTTTCTTTAGCTCTTGGATGATGCGATGCTTATTTATAACAGGATCCTACATGAGCAGAAAAGCTAAGGACACACAGCAAAACCAAGAGCACGTAGTGCATGAAAGCAAAACGGAAGAGCCAGCAGGAAACGGCTGTCACACCTCATCTCTCCTTGCAGGGGATACAAAGCACACTGGATGATAGACAAACTCACACCTGAGATGCGAACAAAACCTCCCTTTTTCCTCATATGAGCTAGGCTTCATAGGGGTATTTGCTGATAAAGGTGGAGTCCCTAATGAGGAGGGCCCTCTTGCTGCAAACCGGCGCTCTGAAACGCGGGCTTTTTGAGGTTAGATCTTACAAAAGTCTAAGGGGTACAACCGGTTCCATGCTTCATCTCATTGCTGGCCTGGCCTCAGAAATATGCCAGTCCTTACGCAGCTTTCCCAGTCATTATGTGAATCTTGGTTTGCTTTTGAATTCCCGAAACCGAAAGGAGCGGTACGGGTACAAGAGATGCACGGCCCAGGGAGCAGCCCCCTCCCTGCGTCCCAGCCTCGCCGCCCGCTGTTTCCCTCGGAGAGGCTTTGCACAACCTCCTCGTGCTGAAATTTTTAAATGTAATGGGCAAAAATTGTGAGCGTGTGTAGAAAAACCTCGACACGTGATAAAGCCCTGCCGGCATTTTGGGAAAGCTGTTTTTGCAGAAGGATTTCAGGTTACAGGGGACACAAGCTTTGTGCCAAGTTTCTGCTGCTAGCTTCCCACCGAATTACGGGTACGAGGGTTAACAAGCGGGTGGCAGGGCAGGCCCTATCCTACACCTTAAATATGAGCCTAGATTTCTAAAAATACCTGCCTGGGGCAAGCATAGCCCCCGTGCCAACCGCCTGTGACCTGGGGTTTCTGCGGGAACATCGCCAGCAGGAAGCCAAAGTCTTCATCCGCGGCCGGTTTGCTGCGCTGCCTTCCCTCCCAGCCTGGCTGGTTGGGCTCCGCTGGGTCCCCGGCGCGGATTTAAGCCGTGCTTCTTGGGCCACCACGAGGCCGGATGGGCAGAGCGCGCTGCCACTGCTGGGGTGAGCTTCCCACCTCTGCCTTCACCCGGCAAGGGCCATCCCTCCCGGGGCCATCCCTCCCGGCCATCCCTCCCGGCCATCCCTCCCAGCCATCCCTCCTGGGGCCATCCCTCCCGGGGCCATCCCTCCCAGCCATCCCTCCCGGCGCCATCCCTCCTGGCCATCCCTCCCGGCGCCATCCCTCCCGGGGCCATCCCTCCCGGCCATCCCTCCCAGCCATCCCTCCCAGCCATCCCTCCTGGCCATCCCTCCCGGCCATCCCTCCCGGCCATCCCTCCCGGGGCCATCCCTCCCGGGGCCATCCCTCCCGGCCATCCCTCCTGGGGCCATCCCTCCTGGGGCCATCCCTCCTGGCCATCCCTCCCGGCCATCCCTCCCGGCCGCGCGCCTCGGGCACACGCGCAGCGCAACATCAGCGTGTGCTGGGAGGAGTTAGGAAGGACGGTTTCGGGGTGTAAGACCCCCCGCACCCCTCGGGCAGACCCTCGCTCCCGCGGGACCTCGGAGCAAGCTTTGGGAGAGCGCTGCAGGCAGCCGTGCCTCTGCTCGGCCCCTGGGGCCGTGGAGACCCTCAGCACACCCCATCTTTCACACCCCCAAACGAATTTTCTTCAGGTGCAGCCTCCGGGCAGAGAACGGACCTGTTCTCGACAAATGCACCAGGAGGGGAAAGAAAACCCCGGCCTGCAGTCCCCGGGCACGCTGATGGCTTCCTTCACTCCAGGGCAGATGCAGGTTTTAATCAGTGAGATCGACGGCGGACGCTCGCGGGACGCAGGAGCAGAGAAGGGGCTGTTGGAGAGCGGCCGCAAGATGGATGACGTGCAGCAGAGGACCGGGGGGCTCAGAGCTGACCGTCGCCTCGAGAGCCCACCTGCAGCTCGCCCCTCCGCGCCGGACCCGGCCCAGGCTCCTGCAGCAGCTCCTGCCCGCTCGCTGCCCGACTGCCCGCGGCCCGGCCCGCGTCCGCCTTCCCTTTACACGCACGCTTCGCGCGAGCGAGGCTTTCCCTTCAGCCGCCATCCCCAAGCAGTTGCCAGCAGAGCAAAGCGCTTCTGCGGCCAAAAGCTGTCTCGTCTCTTCTTCTCCGTTGTTCGCCTTTACCTTGCCCATCCCGGCTGCCCGGCTGCCCTCACAGACCCTTTCCCGAGGCCCGGCCGCCCCGGAGCCGCCCCCGAGCCCAGCACGGGGGCTGCCCGGCGTGACCCCGCCGCGGGCGCTGCTGGCTGCCCCGGGCCGCGTCCGGTGGGGTTTGGAGCGTCGCCGGGGGTGGAGAGGGCACGGCCTCCAGGGCAGCCTGCGCCGGGGCTCGAGCTCCCTCGCAGCCGCCTCCTTCCCCTTTCTCCCTGTGTTTGGCTACCGCGCCCTGGTCAGCAAGCTCAGGGAACGCGAGCCCCGCGTCCCCGCTCGGGGACGAGGACAAACCGGGCTGCCTTGTAGTTCAGAGCAGCGGGGATCGCAAGCACTGGGCGAGAAGGTTTTCTTGAGAGGGTATTTCTCAGTCTCTCCTCCCGAAAACGTTCCAGCCGTACGAAATGCGTGAATACCCATTCAGCTTCTTCCCACCTCGCTGCGCAGGACGCTGCGGTCCAAGCGTCCTCTCCAAATTCGGAGGAGCTGAGGGCTCCCGTCTGTCTCCCGCCCCGACCCGGAGCATCACGCCTCCTCCCCAGTCCCGCACCAACGCTCCTGGTTTTGCTCTGCCTTCGGTGTTGATGGTGAGCACCGTTTGCCAGCGTCACCCTGACTGTGTGAGTAACCTGGCTGCACGGAACAGCATTTTCCAGAAAAATGATGGTTTGCTGAAATGACTTTGCCTGGCCCGAGCTTTTTGGCAGAGCTAACGGGAGGCCTAGCAGTTCGCTCTCATAAAAAAACCATTACCCAGGTTTGAAAACACGGCTCAGCCAGCACAGGGAAATGGCTCTGCACGTCTCGGCGGATCACGCTGGCACTTGTGTTTGGCCCCGGAGCGTCTGGTGCTCGCTCCGAGGGCTCCTGCTCGGCCGCACGCTTTGCGGCCGTTCTCCGATCGCTTGGTTCCCTCTCACGCAGTCTTTGGCTCCCAGCATTCGTTCGGCTCCCCTTCCTCCTCCCTCTTGCCGCCCTTCTCCTTGAGCTGGGCAGCCCGGCAGCTGGCAGAACCATAGCTGCGTTTGTTTCTGCAATAAAGCTGGAACTGCTCTAGAATGGATTGCTAATCCACTTCCTGGCTAAACTGCAATCAAGGTGAAAATTGCAGCCTGTCTTCATAACTTCTCTGTCCTTAAAGCAGGAATAAATATTTTTTGTGACTTTGCAGCGGTGCTGTGCATTGCTGAACAGGTTCCCGTTTGGCTCTGTGCTGTTTTGCATTTCATTTGCAATTCATTACCGTGCAATTTCTGTCTTGAAACATCATAAACCCCACTGTTGAGATCCTCCTGGAGTAACAAGATAATTCAAAATGGGCCAACGTTATCCTTCAAGACAGAAGGTGGAAAACGCCTTCTCCCACAGCTGCCCACGCTGCCGGGCGGCCAGCGGGCTGCAAAGCCGCCGGCGCAGCAGCAGCGACGGTCCTGCCGCCAAAGGGCACCTCCAGAGCTCCCACCCTCCTCCTCGCCCCTGCCGCTGCCCGGCGCCTCTCGCTCAACGCCGGTACGTCAGCGGGTGGCTGCTTAGCTGTATCTGTGAACCGCGATGACCGTGAAACGGGACCCGACGGCTCACGCTTGCTGGCAGGTTAGTCCTTGCAGGCTGCTAGAGGAGACTTTATCTTTTAGTGAGCGCTAAATGAAAGAACTATCGTTCGTACTATAGTCTGGGCTAAATTTATCAACGGTGTCACCTGTTCGTAGTGTCACCTCTATGTGTCATAGTGGTGACACTCAGAGTGCCACCTCACCCCTTCGGTGGAAGGGGAGGAGGGCTGGGGCTGGACCCAGAGCCTGAGCTGGTTTTTACGACGGCGCTACTCAAGAAGGTAATTTCATCCTATAGAGTATACAAGCAGTCAGGTGCAGTGGAACTGCAAAAGGGTACCCTTGATGCTCGTTAACCATCAAACGCACCTCCACGAACTTGACCAACAGCGACGGTCGCGGCAACCCCAACCGTGGGGAAACTTCTCTTCTGGTTTTCCCTTCGGCTCAGGCAGCTTGGTACCGGCAGTCCGATGGCGGGGGCAGTGGCTGCGCTCTTGGACAAAGCCACCGTCGTGTTTCAGACAAGGTGGGACGCTCCCTCAAACGCTTTGTTCTGCCGGACAGGCCTGAGCATCCGCGGCCCCAGCGTGCCTACACACAGTTGCCGTATTTCTCGCTTTGCTACCAGATCTCAACTGATACGCCGAGGTAATGCCGTACGTAACCCGGGGTGTAAGAACGTGGTCTATTAGAGAGCGACAGAAAAAATAAAGCCAGAAATATTTGAGATATTGAAGATGTAAACGGCATAACACTGTGCCAGGTCTGAAGCGGGTTCTTGAAGGGGACCTTGGGTATGCTGGCAGTCACGGCCCAAGTCGCGTACCACCCAGATAGTCCGTCCACACACAGAGAGCCCTGCCGCTTGGGTACCTTCTCCTCAGCTCTGTCTTTGCAGATCTGACTGGCAAGCAATGCCAGGACGAAGTCAGCCAGACCGCCAAGACAGAAGCCTTCTGCCCAGTCCAGCTGACGGCAGCGTTGAAGTCCTAGGCCCACAGAAGATGAAGAAATGGGTCTTTTAAAATAAACTTGCAACAGGTGAGATCTGAATGTGAATACTGATAAAAACGGGAGTGCAATCAACTTCTCTCCCCCTTGGCTCTGGATAAACTTGTCAGAAGAAATATTCCTGCTAAAACCACTCAGACTTGCCCGCAGAGGAAGACTGATCTGGGGGGGAACAAGCACAGCAGCTCTCCCCGGTGGCCAGCCCTACCCGGGACCCCGGGACCCCCCGGCTTTCCCATGGCGCTGGTCACGAGGGGGGCACCGAGCGGTGCCACTGCCAGCGCCGCAAGCGAGGACACGTGCCTGAGCGGCCAGGGCAGGGGGCACTCCTCCAGGTCAGAAAGGTGGGGTTTTTAAAAAAATCAAATTTAAACTTGCAAGATGTGCAGATTCCACGCCCGTTTTTGCGATAAAACCAGCAGTTTTCTTTTACTGTATTGTAAACTGGGAGTAGCTCTACAGGAGTGAATAAATGCCTGCTTAAAGTCAGTTACTTCAGTAAATAAATACTTACCCCCCCCCCATTTTAAGCTACTCCAGCCCTTTATAAATAGGTTTCCAATTTACAAAAATCAGTTAAAATCATCTGCTCTAAATGTAACAACCAGCAAAGATCTTCCCGTAGATGTCATTCAGCCTTCATTTTAAAAACAAAATCAACGTTCAAAAAGCTATCCTGCTGCAGCAGAAAGTTTCACCTTTTAATTTTTCATACAGGATTAATTATTAATTTTCAGACATCAGAAACAGAGGGAAGTTCCCCAGGAGCCCTCCTGTTCAAAGAGCACTCCAGGCAGCTATTGCCATCAAGTGTCAGTTGATCACGCCGAAGGCTCTGGTGCAGATTTTTACTGGTGGTTTTGTTCAGACAAAAGCGTTACCGCTGGTAAAGTTTCGGTGTTTGCGAGGAGCCGGGCACAGCCCGGGCAGGTTGTTGGGCGCACAGAAGCAGCCCGTTTGGCCCTCTCCCCAGCTCCCTGGGAAGGCCGCCGAGCGCTGTCCCTGCCCAGCGCTGGGTGCCTGGGACCTGCCGCCTTCCCTTGCCCGCATTACGCCAGAAACGCCAATCTGAAATCACAGCGGCATAGGTGTGTGTGAGTTATTGGATCCGGCCACGCACGCCCAACGACCTTAAACACAGGAAGGACCATCTGAAAGGCTTAATTACAAACTGGGATACTCTTGAGTTTCTTTCAGAGTCGACGTCCCACAGGTCCCACCAAGGGTCCTGGCTACTTTGCAAACCTTTGAGCTGCAATTCGGGACTGAATACGCGCGACAGCCCATCTCGGTTTGCCGTGAGCGCTCTGAAGCTCCCACGCAGCCTCCCGCGTTCCCAAGACACCAGACCGGGCCGTCGCTTTTGCTGCCTCTACGCGGGAGGGAAGAGGAACTTGTTCGCCGGTTGTGCTTTCCTGGCATTGCAAACGGGGGGAGAGATGCAAGGGCTGCAGCTGGCCAGGGACTCTCTTTTCTAAAGGGAAAGGTAACCCGCACAGCCTCTGGAGCTTGCGAGGTGATGTTCCGGAGATGTAGTCAACTTCGGGTTCTTCTGCACATCAGTTGCTCATGGAAGCTCCTGCAGCATCTGGAGGACAAAATACCTTTAGGTCCTCTCTGATTTCTGCTATTAATGCGTTGGCTTTTAAACGTGTCAGCTGCTGCTAAGCACGTTAAAGGCCTTCCATTTACACTTCTTCGCTTGCATACGACTCGTCAATTTGAAAAAGTATTTTGGCTACAAAAATCACTATTTGAAACCAAACTGAGCTGACTCCCCAGTGTTTCTCATTCTGAGCACCGGCCTTACCCTGCCCGCATCCGAAGCGGCACATTCAGCACGCGACGAGCGCGCCGCAGGACCGTCCTGAGCGCTGGAGCGTTCCGTGGCCGCATCCCTCCCCGTGGGATGGGAAGCCTTGCTCTCGCGACAGAGGCATCAGGCTGCCCTAAGCAGATGCCTGCCTGGCGACCAGGGGATCCCAAGGCGAGCCTGCCCCAGAAACCTGCAGGCCGCCCACCGCGCCGAGATCCGGGTTCTGCCTGCGCCCCGCGGGGCCCGGCACTGCCGAACGGGCGGGAATTCCGCCGGGCGGCGGGAGAGGCCGTACCCACCCCTCCCGGTCAGGCTGGAGGGAGCGGGATGCGTGTGGATGGATTTCTGAGTCAGCTGCAAGGAATGCTGATCATCAGCAAGACACACGCCATGTGCAACTGCAACACCGTGCTCTCTGGAACAAAGCTCTGATCGATACATTTGATGGAGTTTACACTGACCTCGGCGGTCTGCATTTTCAAATAGCTTTGGTTTTAGGCATGATTGACATATTTTGAGGAGGACATCAGCCACACACGCACGCACGCTTCCAACGCGACCCGGCTCCTGCTGCGGTCGGCAGCGCTGCGGCAGTGCAGCCGGCGGGACGGGGCTCCTCCGCACCAGCTCCCCGCTCCCGCGGACGAGAGGCGCGAACGCGGCGCCGGCAGAGCCCTTCGGGGCCCGGCACGTCCCCCGGCAGCCCCTGGGCGAGGAGCCGTGATGTGGGAAAGCGAGGGAGCCCTCCCTCATGTTTTATGCAACTGAAAGCAGCAAATTTGAAGTGTCTGGTATAATTTTTCTAGAGTTTTTTTCCTATAAATCTCGAGTGACCTCTGATTTCCAGTATCTTACTCCAAATCAGGCTAATTAGCAGACAATCTCCGTTGCATCAGTGCAGGCAGAATATTGTGTGACAGTTTGGAGACAATTGTGTATACGCAATTAATAATGCACAAGTCCGTATCTCAATCACCTTCTCTCAGGTTGGCTCGTTTCCCTCAGCCTTAATGCATGCTCTTTCAAGCCGGGGAAGGGAGCACCTTCCCATTTGATCTCATCTGCCCCTTCCTCTGCCTCCGCTCCTCTGTGCCAGGAGCCGTCCGTCAGTCCGTCCCTGCGCGCCGCCCAGCCGCTCCCCAGCACCTTCTGAGCGCTGCTGCAGCCACCCCATCCCTGACGACGGCCCCTTCGGGCCCCGGTGCTGCACCTCCTCCGGCTCCCACACGTAGCGTGGCTGCTTCCGCCCCTGCCCCTCTTACCTTGGGCCGCGAGCTCCTCACTGCTGCCATAAACGCCCCGGTCGGTCCTTCACGCTTCCAGCCGTGGCGCAGGTACCACGTCCTCCCTCCTTCTCCAAGGCCATGCAAGCTGCTGCTTGGTTTATGCGCCGCTTCCGTTACTTGGATCAGGATTAAACGAATGCAGCGCAACGTCCGTAACCATTCACGCTACTCTGCGTTGCGTTCGTCATGCAAAATCAGCCGCGATGCGATTTTAAAACCGCACCTTTGACCAAGAGGTGTATGTCCAGCGCCAGGATGGGGACGGACGTTCCCAACCAGCGCGGCAGCGCGGCGTGAAGCCGAGGAGGACGACCTCCTCCATCGCCCCCCTTGCCCGCACCCTGCCCAGAGCTGCGGCCGGGAAGGGGTCGGCGCCACGACCGCAGCACCCGGCTGGGGACCGCCCGACCGCCCCGCTCGCTCGCTTTGCCCCGTGCCACGCACCAAAGTGGGAGGCGCCCGCAGCGCCGTGCACCGCAGAAACGCCGGCAGCACCGGCAGCAGCGCGGGCAGCGCCGCAGCTCAGCGGGGCAGCGCAGCTCGGTCAGACCCAACTCCCCCGGCAGAAATCGCGGGTGCTCGGTGCCAACGAAACCTCGGTCAAGGAGCGGAAGAAGGGCTGTAGCGCTTTTGACCATTTCGTGTAGTACCCGAGTACACAGCCGGATTTAATTATCAAAAAATGATGCTGCATAAATGAAAAAAATATCGATCTTTTTGCATCAAAATGCAATCATGCCAAATCAAAAACAATAAATGTCCTTGAATGCAGATATATAGCAGGAAATAGGCACATACTTTTTATAGGTAAATTGCTTAAGGTATAATCTAGGCTTTAGTATATTTTCATTTCTATTAAATGAGGAGACGGCAGCGAACGCTGAGCTCACCGCATTTGACCATCTCGTTACACAAATCGCAGTTTATCTTTTGCGAAGCAAACAGCAAAACCAGCGCATCTAATTTTTGAAATTCTTCTGGCTTTTCTTTTTGACCTTTGGTATTTGTACGTATCGATGCTCTCTCTAAACCGTTGCACAAAAACACCTTGAAGTGTCAAGCTTTAAAAATGAGTCTTCTTTTCCCTTTCTCCTGTGCAGCCTGGATTATCTTGGCCTTGTCAAAATACATTCTCTAGTTAGAGGTTGGAAATATTTCCCTCCTGGCTCCCAAGTATTGATTTTTCAAGGCTCAGCTCTGCCTGTCAGCCGAGCGGAGAGGTGAGGGTTCGCCGGGCGCTGCCTGGCTCTGCCTCCTGCCCCGCCGTGCCCTGCCCGCCTCCGAGCCGCCCGGGATCGCCCACCCAGCCGCTCCCAGCGCGCTTCGCCTGCAAGGAGATTCCGGAGCCGCTGATGCTTTAACCCATTCACGCGCCCCCAGATTTGAGGATTCGCGCGATTCCTTTGGGGGCTTTGCACTCTGAAGGCTGGCTAGGTCCCGTCTGACCCTCCCTGGCTCACCGGCCCCACACCCCTCCGCGAGCCGCGCGGCACCGGGGCTTCCTCTGCGGGCAAACAACTGCCGTTTGTTAAAAACAATGTGCATCGCAGATTCCAACCCAAACGCAATTTTCCCTTAAATACCCTTGGTAATCCTGCCCACCGCCTCAGAAAAATCTCAGTGTTTAATTTATTTCAATTACTTTCTCTGGGGGAACGCAAACCAGGGGACAAGGGAAGAGCAGCACCGGGCACGCAGTGGTGTTGGGGACTTTCTGGAAGATTAATCCCCCTTCTTTGCTTGGATAGGTTTTCTGGGAGTTAAGAGAACTTTCTTCTCAGCACCCTCCTACCTTCGTCGTTTGTAACGAAGGCTGAGGTCCCTCCGCCACGAGCCCCCGCCTGCTCCGAGCGTGACTCACGCTGCTCCCATTCACGCCCGTCTTCAAATGCAAAGGCAGAAGTTTCTTAAATGGTGAAAAGACTTCAGATTACTGGCCAGCAAATCAGCAGCAGGAAAGTATTTACACGCCATCAGGCTGATGCCGCGAAACCAACTCTCTTCAATACAATTCAGTTTTATTTCACAGGCATATTTACACCGGGAAGTTCGACACGTACAGAGGATGGGGAGGGGATTCGTCAAGAAGCTGCTGGAGAGGGAGGCACTCGAACCAGGCACCACACATGGCGACTTCGATCATCACAGCATTTTCATACGGGTGTCTCATCGTGTCATCTTTTGCTTGTAAACTGCCAATGAAGCCACATACGTCTCCACGTGTACAAGGACAAGTCCAAATACAGTACTAACAAATCAATGAAGCGCCAAAAGCTTACACTGGACTGACAACACGCATTTCACTGCAGTGCTGAGCGAGCGAGGCTGGGCAGAAGTTCAGGACTGGGCTTAGCGGAGCCACCGAAGCGGAGGGCTGGGTCTAACAAGCGCGCAGGCACCAGCGACACGGGAGGGGATCTCCCCCGGGGACCACGCCGGCCCCTTGCCCAGCCCGAGGGCCGGGGGCACGGGGCGGACGGGCCCCAGCGCCAGTCGGAGACACGTCGGGGGTCAGCGACGCATCTCTCGCTACGAACGCTCGGCTCTGGCCACGAGAACCGATGCTCGGGACTGCGAGGAAAATTACCAGCTCGCTTCCGCATTTGAGAAAATCCATTACGCTTCTAGCTTAAAACAAACATTTTAATGCATATATAATTCAAGATGTTTGTTCACCATACCACAAAGGAAGTCACTGCAGGGGCACGGTCCACGTTCCTACTGGGGCCGCGTTTTGTTTTGAATGTAAACACATATATACGTGGTATCTACCGCAACCTAACGGACAGGACCCCGGGATCCCGGGGGGAGAACGCTTACAGGGTACCTTAGCACTCTCCTCACAAGCCTACACTGAAAATTACAGCATTTCATTCTACGGATGAAAAGCCTCTGTTAGCTCACCTTTTTGTTTTCTAATCTCCAAGGTTACATATATATCTGTATAAACACAATGTACATGCATGTTGCATTAGTTCACTTAGAAAAGACCCTGATATTCTACTACAGAGTTCTCCACTATACACTACATTCCCGCCAGAGAAAAGATTAAACTTTATGGCAGTTTGTGTTAAACATTCCTAATGGTCTTAATTTCTTGCTTTTTAATTTCTTTTTAAGTTATTTTTAAACAGCAAACAGATATGTAGCTTCTGGACTGTAAATCTCACTTTCATGTACAGTGTACTACACGGACCACCTAAAAAAAAAAAATCAATGCTTTTTATATTTAGAAGCCATTTTAAAAATTCCTTTATTCCTTTTTGGGGAAGGGAAGATTCTATAAGTAGCATTTTTACTTTATTATGTAAAGACAGCCTACTTAGTCCTGTGAGCTTTTCAGACAAAAATGGCAAAGAAAAAGCTATACAAACATATACATCAATATGTTTAAATAAAATAGTATTTTATAGATTTTTTTTCTTTACTGTGAGCATAAACCAGCATACTTTCACACTATTAAATATTTCACAAAATTAGATATGTAAGAAGAGGGAAGCACAGTCACAGCTAATGTTACACAGGAATATTCCTACTGAAGAAAGTGTTTCAATATATCCACTCAAATAACTTACCTTCTACAGACTCCTCATCATTTTCCAGCCAGAATTGCTCCCCACCGATGCCATTTGTGCCGCCTCCCTCCGGTCGCCCGGTGAAGCCACTGCGGGAGCCGTGGCCGTGACCGCGCAGGGTGGCACGGCGGGGGCGCGCAGCCTCGCTGCCCGGCACGGCCCGGCACAAATGGGAGCGGCTTTAGGGAGAAAAAGCTTTTTGTCTTTTTTTTTTTTAAATAAATACCTGCATTGGTAGCAAAACACACCTTTATATATAAATACTCCTTTTTTCAAGTTTGCTATTCCATC
Source organism: Ciconia boyciana (assembly GCF_034638445.1). Classification (NCBI taxonomy): domain Eukaryota; kingdom Metazoa; phylum Chordata; class Aves; order Ciconiiformes; family Ciconiidae; genus Ciconia; species Ciconia boyciana. Next base: position 26,077,778 of record NC_132937.1, read on the forward strand.
TTGAAGAGATTTTTTTTAATTTTTATTTACATGTGGACTATTACTTTTTCTTCCAGACTACAGCAAAAAGTGACTGGGCACAGCAGCACTTCCAATTCTCTTGAAAACTGAGACTTTGTATGAGGAAACACCCCTTCGGATCCGAACACAGACCACCCCCGCCCCGAAACTCCATCCCTCCCCATCCCGAGGAATGAGCCCCTCATTAAGAAACCCAAGTGCCTAGCTCCAAGATGCATCGCCCGCCGTCATTCAGTGGTCACGAGGAGAAAGTACATGTAAACACGAGCCTTTTCGGTAAACACTGAGGTTCTGCGAGAGTCTCCAAAGGAAAAGCATGTTTAATGAGGGCTGCTGCCTGAACTCAACATCCAGCGAGGAAGGGGCCGGGCTCGGCCCGGCTGCAAAGCCTGGTTTGATGATGCCGCTGCGGATCCGGCCGAGGAGTGCCGTCACAGTGCTACTGATCCCCGCTTCTGCTGCGCCGCACGAGGAGCACGTTCCCCCGCGCCGTCGCCTTCCTCCTCCCGGCTGCAAGGAAAAACCAGCCAGCGTCAGCGCAGCCACCCCGCGGAGCCGGGCAGGAGCCCGCCGGTGGTCTGCAGGCGCCGGCGTGGGCATCAGAGACAGCGAGAGGGAGAACTACGAGGGACTTTGAAACAGAAATGGGGCTCTAGCGCGGGGGATTTACCCTAGACCATAAAGCGATGCTCCTTGCCGTCGTGAGCCATGAGGATGACGTTGCGGTTGGAGGTCCAGATGAGCCGGGCCAGCCTAAGGGCGTTGTGGGAGCCCGGCGAGGCCGGCTGGACAGGGGGCACCTGGTAGGTTTTGATGCAGCGGAGCTGGGGCGCGGAGTTCAGCATGCCGATGCTCCCCAGGAGAGAGGTGTTCATCTGCAGAGACACCCGCAGGTGACCCGCCCGGCCCGTGGGCTTCCGGGGAGGGTCGCCACCCGCAACGCCCACCCCGACCTCCTCCCGCTGCAGCACCCCTGCGATCCCCGGGACCAGCGGCTGTCTCAAACCAGGCTTAATTAAAATTTTGTTAGAGTTGGGCCAAGCAACGCCGCTTAATTGGGAAGGGAGCCGAGCGTTTAGGCGGTGCGCTGGGCGGTCTGTATGGTGGTTAATGACCGCAGCGGGGCCCGACGAACTCAGTGCGCGTACCTTACTGCGCTCCTTGGGGGCAGCTTATCAAGGCACGCTAAGCGTAAGCATACACGATCAGAATTTAAGTTAAAACCATGAAATATTAATAAGATTATATTTATGCTAGAATATTATTTATCAAAATCATAAAAACACTAGAGCAGCTGTGCAGAATGAAGAGCAGCCATCATCATAGGCACAAACAGACAGAACCCAACAGCAGGAGCTTTTTTATTGCCTGGTAGATGAAGCGACCGTTCAGAAGAGATCTGTTGAGTTACTCCTTGGAAAGCAGGCCAATTATTGCCGATGCATCTTGTCTGGCCCCACGTTTTTAAAAATGAGATTCTCTGATCTAAGCCACCGAGATACACAAAATCCTACACTTTCTGAAACGCTGCTTCGCTCTCAAAAACCTTTCCATCCGCATGCATCGCAACCCTAGGATTTCCATCAGCAGGCGGCCGGCCAGCCGGCTGCATCCCCAAGACGTGCCCCACGAAACCTTGGCGAATCCTGGGACATTTAAGGCGCGTTATTGCTGATGCCACGTCCTGAATTCTGATCAGTACAAAGTACAAGCCATTACTTTTTCCTGGCTCTTCGCGGCAGCAGAGCGGTGTCAGAGAGTGTAAATCATGGCATCTTGAGCAGGGAGCATGCAAGCACCACTGACATTTTCACAATTTAAATCATCTTGAGTAATAACCCTTTTAAGATGACTAATGTTACTGATTTTCCTGCATTAATAATAGTGCCAAATAGAACACAGAAGGGAAAAATCACTAGTGCACGAGGTCACATTTTAAAACTAAATGTGTAGGCATATTTAACTCTTTATGTAAAAGCCACTTCAAAGTGAACATTTATACACCTGGAAGAGCGTGGCAGATCACCATTTAAAACTCGTGCCTGACTTTTCTCCCTGCTAATTCTAAAAGATCTGGCCTGACTGCTTTCCGGGTTTTCCCTGAGCGCTTCAATTGAACAAACCTAACTGATGGATGAAGATTCGTGCTGTTCTCATTTACCGTTCCAGAAAGCGCACAATTTAGTGATGAATAATAATTTAGTAATTTTTTATGGCACCTGTAGAACTACTGAATGACACAGAAAACCAGGGAAGTGTGTTAAAGAATATAACGGGTACTTATGGGCATACTGAGTTCTGTTTTGTGGTCTGATCAGTGTAAGACTCAATGATTTTAATAGTGCACATTGCCTGATCAGATCAGTTCCTTCCAAATAACATATTTTTTAAGTCTAAAGCCCTCTGAAGGAAGAAAAAATCCTGCTTGGGGAATGTAGGCAGCAGCCTACAACTGACAAAAAGTATTTCTACTGACATGAGATTACAAAGAAAAAGACTGCTCATACGTTAAAGAAAATAAACGGTAGGTACTTCACAAAATGGTGGCCTGACTCTCAGTTTCTCCTTGTGCTTCAGGCCCTCTTTATATGGTTTACGTCTCAGCTCTCCTGTTTTCGGGGTTATTAGGGAACCGGCAGACAGCTCCACGCTGCGCGGCACGGCTCAGCACAGGAGTCGCCGACGCTACGGCATGTGGGCTCGGAGCGGAGCAGTTGTGTCCGCGGAGCAGAGGGACACGGGCACTGCAGTCCTGGGAATCAGAGTTTCGCATCAAGCTTAAACAAAACAAAAAGGAGACGTTCCCAAAGCTCGCTCTCTGTGGGAACTGACGGGGTTGAGGAGTTAGAGAGGAAAACTCACTGCCGGTAGGAAGGGGACAGGCACTGGCGAGAAGGCGCTGCCCCGGCCCCTGCAGAACTAGCTGGGGGTCTCCGACATGGCTCTATGTTTTATCTGGTGGACATTTTAGGTATGTGAAATTGAACTATTACAGCAGCATTGTACTCAAACTTTACACATCAAATATGAAAGCTTATCATTTGAGAATGTTCTTTGATTGCCCAGAAGTGACGTACCGATGTGCGTGCACACAGCCCCATCCCTCACCCAGGGACGGCTGCGAGAAACGCGTAAAGAGGAACGACGACAGGAGAAATCCCCGGCGTTACAGGGACATGGCTACTCAAAGCCGCCTTCACAGGCCTGACGGGACGGCGAGGGAAGAGCTGCGCAGCGGAGAGGCCCTGGGGCACCAAGCCTCGGTCCAACAGCCGCCACTGCCCTGCCTGCGGGGTGCCGGGAGGCAGAGCAGCACGCTCGCTTCGGCAGGCGGGGAGGGCAAGGTGGGAGGGCAGCACGGGGCCCACGGCGCGTTGGGCTGGTGAACGACAAAACTCTGTGCTGAGCTTTCAGCTTCTGCCCTAACTTCTGGGACTCCCCTGTCGTCAGCATTTCCTTATGTATTACGCCATTACTGAACGACGTTAAAGGAAAATCCCAAACACGAGTTCATTGACCACGCGCATGCAGACAGACGGGCGGTAACGCATCCTTACCTGCCAGAAGGAGAGGTGGCTGTCGGAATTGGAGTACGTGGCGAGGTACCGGCCGTCAGGGGCGAAAGCCACCGCAGTTATGGGTCCCTTATGGCCGTGGATAGTCTGGCAAGAGGGGGAGAGAACGGGAACAGAGAAGATTCACTACCTGCCACCACGATGCTGCTGAACACTTTTAAGCACACTCAAATGCACGAGTACATGAACTTCTAGAAACCTTTTCTGGAAGACTGAGGGACACCATTACCGTCAGTAAAAGGTAAATACTACGTGGAAATACCTCTTCATTTTCACCTGCATTTTCTGGCATTCTAGCACTCATTTTCTGACTCGTCGTGTCAGTTGGCAAATACCCCTGCGGAGCAAAGCAAAGCTCTTTTGCAGAGGTCGGTTCCCGTCGGTCGGGGAGGACAGGACGGAGGCACGTGCTGCTCCCGCGCGCCCGAAGGAATGGCACAGAATGCGACTCCTGCCGTGCCGCACACAGGGACTTGTGCTCAGCGCAGAGAACGCCCTCTCCTCAGGGCGTTTAAATGCCTCCAGACAACCCGAAACGTGAAAGCACACCACTGAAATGTCTCATCGGGTGGGACTTAAGCACATGCCGCTCAGTATTAAATACCATGACAATTTCTTTTAAGTGTTCTAATAGCTGCTTAGCCAATAAAACAGAATTAAATCATCATATGAACACCTTCCCTGCCAAATCCAGTTTTTAAAGCAAAGTAATTTGTCACGTATATGAACATAAACATGTCTTTAACGGGAATTTTTAAAAAAATCTAATACTTACACTCCCAAAGGAGTGTAAATGGGACGCCTAGGAGCCTTCCGCTGGCTAGGCGGTGGGCAGGGACGGCGAGGAGCACAAACCCACCCCCGCCTCTACAGAAACGTCACCCCCTTCAGAGTGCTAGACGCTTGCAGCTGGCTCCTGGCACCAGCACGCGCGGGCGCTGAACGGCGGGGGGCAGGCACGGCTGCACCCCACGTGCCCCAGCACCGCTCCCCTCCGCCGGGCCACGACGGTGGGTTACGTTACCACACTCCTGCCCCTGCTCTGTCTTCAGGATAGCTGTAACCTACTCTGCACGGAAACAGAAACGACAAGACCACAAACTCCATTCCAATGGCACAGGAACGTAATCACGTTTTTGTAAAAAACTCCCCAAGAGGCAGACGACGGACTGCAGGCTTACGTCCGCCCGCAGCGGTATGGGCTCCTCCTTTACAGCTGCACCTCTGCGTGCACAGACTATCGTTTCACTCACGGAGTCCTTTCTACTCCAACAAACAACAGAAATATTTCCATTGCAACGTAAAGGATCTAGGCATGCTTACGGAGAACGAATCCCAGACGCGGGGGGTGGAACTGTCCCGACAGCAGGCACAGCTGCCCCCTCGCAGCGCTGCGCCTGCCCTCCGAGCGAGGGCATCCTTTGTGCCCCATCTTGCGTCAACTAGAAGCGTGCAATTAAAATCCTTTGGACTACCGCCATAAAAAATGTAATTAAAAGTTCAAACCTTATATTGTAGATGAAGCGTAAGGCATTTTTTTTCAGAAATAATACAACAACTGGAAGATACCTAGGCTCTCAGATTAGAGCTTGAACTATTGTTTGAAACACATACTTCTCACGGCAGCACATCACAGATGCATAGACACGCACCACACATTCGTGATGCACCTCTTCTGCCACCAAAAAATTTTCCAAGGCCAAGTAACAGACTCCTGGCTCCGGACGATCTTTGACAACGTTGGAGGTTACATACCCCGTACCATCACCCCCCCAGCACACCCTTCTGCGCGGTGTCACGCCAGCAACGGGGTCCTCGCAGGCGAGGCAGGAGGTCGGCCCTCCACCCTGGCTGTGCCACCGCCCGCTTGCGACAGCTTAGCAGTCACACGTCCTTCTGCTCGCACGCCACACGTAGAGCTGTGGTCTCACCAGCATTCAATGCTTGTTTTTTACAACATCCAACAATATAAACACGTATGTCAGAAACGCCGTGAAAAATGACTCACCTATTCCATGGTCAGAGTCACCGTCAAGATCTTATTTACTCATTACCTGAGGTTACTGTTTAACAACTGCAAAATACGCGGATGCTTTACACAAGACAGACTCATTTGTGTTATGTCTTCTCTACCGCTTTGGAGATCTTAAAACGGGCAAACCCAGGTAGCTCACCTACCCTCCCATCTTATACCCCAGTGGTACAAGTCCGAGAGCCTCTCTCGTAGCTGGTACCCCGCTCCGGTCAGCGCCAAGGGCTGGTTTCTCCCAGCTCACCAGGGATCCGGCCCGAGGACGGGCTCCAGCGAGTGCCGGGAGAGCGCCGGCAAGCACCGGGGCTGGTGTCAGAAGCGCACAAAGTACTTCTTCAAAAATAGCAGCTCTTTCTGCATTCAGAGAGAGTGTGCCAACTTTAAATTGGCAGGGCTTAACTGCGCGAGAAAAGACTTTGTAATATTCATTGCCTAAAATTAGGCTGCGAAAATAAAAGTAGTGCTCCTGCACCCATCACTGGGACATTAAAAGATGAAGCCCTACTCAGAATGGTACACTGCAGCTACAGTCAGCCTTGTACATTACGAACCCATGAATATATTCATTTCTTGTTTATCATGTAAAAGGTGAGTGAACTCCAATAGAACCCCAAACCTATCTCTTTAATGTAATCACCGCAGCTTCGCATGAAAGTTTGAAAGGGCAATTAATTAGATGATCCCATGTTTAGACCAATCAAACCCTTTAGCACTTAACGAGCAAGTAATACTTGTCAATAAAATATGTTTTGGTAATACAAAGGTAGAAAATCAATAGTACTAGCACACTTGTTGCTCTTTTGACTACTGAAAACGTGTTCCAATAAGTACAATCCTTAAGGGAATTCATCTGCTTTGTTATTTAAAGGAAGCGCTTCTCTAATTGATGCTAATCCTTTCAAGCCAAGATTTATTTTTTCGTGCGCCATCTAAACGCGCGCTTTGCAATGCTCATCTTGCGTTTCCGAGGCCAAGGAGTAAGCGTAACAAAACCAAATTATTGCTGCTCATTCAAAGCATTCTGCTTGCGCCCGTACGTTTGGTGCTTAGACTCCCTCGGCTGGCACCGTGTGGCCGCGGTGCCGAGCACCGCATCAATGGATGACAGCACTAACGCCTCGACGGAGGACGCACGCCGAACGCTCGTTCCTTGGGATTGCTTTCCCGTTCCTATTTGCAGTTTTTCAGCTCCGAAGCAGTTATATTAGCACACGATGAAAAGCATGCAAAAATCGGTGCGATACGGGTTTGGAAACAGTCTGAATTCTGAACGGCAGAGATGGTGGGACAACGTGCAGCTGCTTGCAGCTTCCCTCTGCCCAAGCAATTGTTTTTTAATGGGAGGATGCTCCTGGGAGACTATTTGACTTCTGCACCTGCCGCCGTCGTTGTCCTGTAACACATGATATACTGAAGCGATGACAACCTAATTCTAAGTCCAATATTTGGTAAACTCTACATTGAACTGCAATATTCTGTTAGAGGTGACATAAAAAATAAACGCTGTATCACCACAGCGATTTTATTTTAATAAATACACTGAAATGCATACTTTAAATTGATAAAGTAACTTATGTACTGCTAGAGGGACATACTAATATTTTACCACCTTTATTATTAGCTATTTATATTCCCAATCTCTAGGGGTACCTTAACTAAAGCGAAAAAAAAATTCCCTTACTGAGAACGCAGCATGCCTAACGCCTGCCCCGGAAGCACTGCCCTTCCAGTACCCATCACGTGAAAGACGTGCCAAGGCAGAGGCTTGCCACAGCTAAGCAATACCCTTCAAATGATGTGCCTGCTTTTAGGACGGAGCAGTATGAAAATATCAGCTCCGACTTTTGCATGGGATACAAATCACCTCTGGGCAAGGAATCGTTATTTGAAAATTAAGGAGGAGGCGATTCCGTAACGCCTTCATGGATCAGTCAGGAGTGGCTGGCAATGATTTCGTGGGCAATTTCAGCAGCCAAGCTGGGGTGATCTGCCACAGCGACCGCCTCGAAGCCCTCCCCAGAAAGCAGGCATAAACACAACTTTATACAAGAACATAACTAAATGGCAAATCTAAAGCTCAGTACGCTAAAGGCAAAGCTTACTAAAAGACAGTTAACAACTGAAATGGTAAGCTGAAAATCATTGGTGTTGATGGCACTACTGAAAAAAAGTAACTCTCCCTCTACTTCCCCCGCCCCAACTAAATAAAAAATAACGCACACTTAGAATACATCTTAATAAATAGAGGTAGGTCTGGCAGATCAGGCATTCTTAGAAATGAGCCACAAGGAAAAACCAGGTTAGTAGTGCTTTCCTGTCATGCATATACCTCTCTGAGGTCCCCCGGCAGTGGCATGCACCGAGTGATTCCACATCACGCAAACAAAAGGGTTCTTTCCTTGTTGTTGGGGGTTGGTTGGTTGGTTTGTTTTTAACTTAAAAATTAGAAGTTGGATTTTAACGCTAACGTAGGGTGCAAAACCCTGCAGAACATATATAGAGCCCAAACTGTGAAGAGGAATAAATATCGGCCTTTGAGATAATGATAAAAATGGCAGACCTACGAAGTGAATATATAAAAATAAATACTTTCGACGCCTGCGGCAAAGGTAAACACGAGCCCCCGCAGTGCCGGCTCGGCCGCTCTCGCTTCAGTCACAAGGAGATTAACAGCACCATCGCCAGGCTGCGATGTACTGTGCCCGGGACCCATTTTTCTTTTTTCTTCGGAGATTGTGAATCTTATCTTTGTTTGCAGCAGCACTCCTTCCTGGGCTCCCGCACATCTGTCTTCTTTTGCTACACGGTTCTTCACATCAGACTTTCACGTGACAATTTTACTTATTTCAGAATATATGCGCTCAAGATCGGTACCTACAGCGGAGGGGGCACCAGGGATTTCCAACAGATGGTAGGAAGTCGCCATTTGCCAGCGTGCTCCTGACCTTTCGCTTCCGACGGCCGTTGCCATAGCTGTGCCTCTTTAACCCTACCCTGCCGTCCACAGGCTTCTGGGCTCGGGGCCCTTCCTCTCCGGGGGGCGACCGGCGCGGGCGGAGGGCAGCAAGCAGGGACACCGGCACCAGCCCTGCCCACGGAGGGTCCGGCAAAATGAGTATTTAAACACAGCAGACGTAATCTACTCACGTGCCCCCACCACAAGGAGGATTTATGTAACTCCCTACTATATTTTAATTCTGGTTTTAATAGAAATATGGCGGATTCTGAATAATATGAAACTTCAAAGTCCCACGCTTCGAAGTCTAGAATCAGGTGAGGTCAGTACGCTACTCTTTGTGTTTAAAACCAGGGGGAAAGGCGCTCGTTCACAGCTGTCCTCACCGGCGGAACCAGCCAGGCGCAGCCTCTCCTCAGGGCGGGCTCTGCCCTAGCCAAGGCCAGGCGTCCCCCGGCAGCCACCACGCCGGCCACGGCCACGGCCACGGCCACGGCCACAGCCGGCTGCGGGGAGCGGGCAGGCAGGGGCTGGGCATCCTCAGCTTTTGGGTTTTTATAAAAACGCAGTTATGCAAAACTAAACGGCTTCACCTGAAAAGATATCGAAAATATGATCTCATTTGTCATACCAAAAGTAAATTCTTTCAAGGTGGCACTTCAGAGGTTTTTATGAACGCTTTAAAAAATAAATCCCCACTTTCCAAGCAATTTAGTGGAAATATCTAAAATACTATTAACTTAAAACAGTTTCAGTATCTTTAATAATTCAATTCTATGTTAGTTCCAGGAATACTAACAATTGCAGTAAAAATTTCAGGACTGTACTGCGAAAAAGAGTGTATTTGCATCTTTAAATTAATTTTCCTCCTGTCCTTCAAGTGGCTTCTCAATACTATCAAGATAAAGTCAAAGCGCGTGTATTACATTTTTTTAACTTAATAAAATACATAACTTAATTTTTAACCTTACAGTAATACAATTTTGCACCAGCCATTACAATTACTCAGTATTCAAATGTGCCGTGCGTGATCCGACAGGCAGCGCTCAATGGGAGCAGAAAGTGCCCTTGAACGGCCGTGTATAAAAATACATTTATCACTGGAGCGGCAGGCCGGCTGTCAGTCAAGATGTGCCTCTCATTTGTTAGGAGGTTCTCCTGCTGCGAGTCCCTCATTACAATTTGCTTTTACGTCCTGGGCAAATGACAACCAGAAAATGAGGCGGCTTCTTCCTCGACCAAACTTAATCCAGAAAAAATTAGATGACAGCTGCAGCCACCCAAGTGTTACGGGACGGTTTAAAACCGTCCCCAGCTCGTACGGCTCCAGCCCCGAACCACTTCACGACGCTGCGCGGAAGAGCCGAGAACCGGCCTTCTCTTCCCCGAAGCCAAGGCCGGAACAGAAGCGTGCGCTCGGGTCTCCAAAAGCCAACCCAGCCCGCCTTTCAAACACCCTCGCTCACAAACAGCTGACGTACGCTCGCGCTTTAGGAACGGGCTTGTCAGTTCCAGATTTTCATGGGGACCATCAAAAGCCATAGGGCAATTACTTGCCCCCGAACATGTAAACCAGCCACTCCGTAATGTCAGCAGGGATTTTTTCCTCTGTGAAACCAATGCCACTCTACTTTATTCCACGGTTCATAATACCGTAATGTAACCTCGGAATATCTGCATGAGTACGTGTTAGACAACTTGGTATCGGTATTGAAATCCCTATCTCCTCAACAATTACCATTTTAAAAGAGGTTTCAACAGCTCAGAGGCTAAGCATTATGCTTTAACTTCTAGGAAAATAATTTAAAATATGAATTCTGAGTATGATTAGGATATTCTTACCAATGAATACGGAAGAAGAAAGTGCTTAATATTTTTTCCAGATTTTTAGTAGCGTTTTGCAAGATATAAAAGAATTAATTTAAGTCCCTACCCAAAGGGGGATAATAATAATTACAAGCAGGTTGTGTAAAAAACCCAACAACTCTAGGTAGGAATCTAGAGAAGTTCGCACTGGACAAACACCAGGTCTCTGGATTCGCACCCGCTCGCTGCTGGGAAGCCCTGGGAAGCCTTAGGTCTGGAACCACAAATCCCTCAAGGCCGACGTTCAGCGGCAGCGAGGAGGCTTGGGCTGATACCCCAGCGCCAGAGCACTTCACAGGGAGCGGAGACACTGAACGCTCCCCAGAAAATCCCAGCATGGACCAGATTTACCATGTACTACGTGGACTTCATCTAACCCCCTACCGCAACGCAAATCATACCTGTAATGGGAAGAGCTGTAGAAATTGCTGGAATGACAAAATTAAACCCCAACGACAGCAATCCAAGCAGCGCGGTGTAAGGCTGATCGGAGGCTGCACTGCAGCGCAGCACCGCGAGGAGGGAGGCAAGGGCAGGAGCGCGCTGGCCGGATGGAGCGCTGGAAACTTTTTAAAAAATTAATCGAATGGGTATCCAATTCTAAAGGCAACAAAGCGAGTTCATGTAATGACTACCTGAAGGCCTTAGGGAAAAATACTTGCTCTTTGTAATAGCTTTGGCAGAAGGAAGGAAGCCTGTGGAGGCTACCGGTACCCCCGCCCCGGTACAGAACGCGCAGCGGCACTGCCCCTGCGCCCCGCACAACTCCTGCCACGGCAGGGCAAGCGCTCCGAGCAAAACCCAGCCGACTCCGTTATTCAGCCACGGGAGAACACGCAACCCACGGACATGAACTGAGCAGAACGACAGATTCCGGCTACGTGATTCAGGCGTGATTTGCGATTTTAAAAAGTGAGAGTAAAAGTAAGTAGTATTAAAACAGATTTCAGGAGCAGATAGGATAGGCGACGTTATTTTCCTAGCAAACACGTAAGTGTGATACAACTCTCACCAGTGAACTGTACTGAAACAACCGACTTCATAGCACAGTCTTTTTTTAAACGTAAGAAACTTAAGGAAAGGAATAAATCGTCACCTAGATAACCCTGTATGGCTCACAGCACTGGACAGTGATGAGAGAGAGAACGTGCTCTCTAACAGATACTGTTTGTCAAAACCTCATAATTTTCATTAAAAGTGAGGCCCTATTGAAAGAATAAGCTATTAAAAATTTGAACTAGACTAAGAATGAAATGCTGCCCTACAGCGAGTTAACAGGAGATGGGAATACACGGAGCATCTCCTCTTCCTAGGTAGTCACTTAGTTAGGGAAACACTGCTTAACAGTAGGAGTTAAACCAAGCAAAAATCTGCTTTTCACCTGCCTACATATGCTGACCTCTGTCTGACAGCTGATAATGGGAGTACGTAGCAGCTGGAGCACGAAGCATTCCCAACCTCTAAAACTTCTCCGGCGATGAGCGAGATGTGCTCGCAGCAATCCCAGTTTTTCTCCTTTCCTATTCAAGCAACCGTCACGAGATCTGCAGCCAGGCACAGCGTTCCCAGAAGTCTCCCACTCTTTCCAGTCAAAGTGCATTTTGCTAAGGTACCCTTTGGCTAAAATTAATTCTAAGCTGTGTCAGTATAGATGAAACTGTGAGAGCTATGGGATTTTTGGCACAGCGAGAAGCACTCGTCCTCAACCAGTTCCGTTAAGATGCAGCTCTCCCCTTTCAGCTCCAGCTTTACTCACCCAAGTTTTAAAGACAACTAGTTAGAACAACGTCACAGTCATATCTGGAGCACCAGAGTATTTTTAACCTTTGACTTCAGAGCCTTCAATGCACTTGCAAAACACACAAATCCATAATTCCCAAGTGACCCGAGACGCTGGAGAAGCGTTCCGCAACTCCAGCAGAGGAGGAGAAGCTAACGAGATCAGTGCTTCCCGCCAGGACGGCGGGGTTTGGGGACTTAATTATCCTTCTAGAAGTGTCTTCTGCCCTGCGGACTCTGGGAAAGCAACTCTGCTGTCATTTTTGAAGCAGCCTTCTGATTCTCACCGCTCCTCGCTCTAATTTGCTAGCCAGCATCGGCCGTCTTTCCAGATCTTTAGCAGTTCCTGGGCAAACCGTCACCTGCTGCAGAACTCCCTGCCGCTGCTTGTTCTTTCCACAGCTACCACTTGCGTCCTCTTCCAAGGGTCACAAGCATCAGCATCAAGATTATCAAAACAAGCGGGAACTTGGAAATCACAGGCCTCAATTTTGAAATTTTTGGAGAACATTTTCTTACAAGTCTAAGTCTTTCTTACAAGTAGTTTGTGTACGACGGTTTACACTTCGCGATGCAACGTCACTGCATTTGAAAAACGCAGCAGCTTTTTGACTTTTTTTTTTTTTTTTAAATAATTTATGCTTCTTTCAAGACCCACCTGGGCACACCGGCTAGACCCCCATGTGCAAACACGCACATGCAGCGATCTCCACCGGCACGCCGTGCCACCCTCTCGTCACCGCAAGCGGTGCTGGATAGGACCGCCAGAACCGCAGCGCGCAATGAGCAGTCCTCCCTGCCAGTACATCCCCGTTTACTGCGAAAAAAGTCCTCCGCCTCACAAGAGTTTCACTTTTCTAGCGCCAAACAGGCACGTATCTTTGTATTACAGAGATCATGGACATCAGCATATTCCACAACATTTTGCAATTAAAACATCACTAAACAACGGGTGGAGGGGAAGAGGGTGAAGTACTCCGGGCCTGGCATCCAAAATGCACCTGGGTGTTCGGAAACCCCGTGAATATTATCAGGGCCACTTAGTTCACACAACTGCTCTAAATTTTCGGAAAATTAATTCATGAAAATAGTAATAATACCTGAAGCATTATATGCCCTTGCACAGCTATAAAATCTTAAAACAAATTAGTGATCAATAATTACTCAATAACTGACGAAGTATAAGAGACAATATGTTCACAATTTTTTCTGGTTATGAGTTATGAAATATGTTATGGATACAGATTTTCCTTGCTTGGTGTTAATTGTTTCAGTTCCTTCCGAAAGGTACTTTGATATCTGGATTAAAAGCTTGAGTTCCATCGCAGATTTTCTAAGTCCCTCCCTATCCACAGCTGAAAAGCCATTTTGCAGCCGCTCGCGGCAATGCTGGGGCTGAATCACAAGCAGGTCTCCCAGCGCCTCCCGGCGAAACGCGGCCCTGGCAGCGGAGCTCTCCTGTGGACTCCGCGGGTCTCACCGAGCCCCTGCTCCCCCAGGACTGCAGCCCTTCCCCGTGCTCGGACACCTACAGGTCTCACACTTACGGATGCGAGAAGCAAAGCAGAAAGCAGTCAGGCGCAAAGCCCGAGTTCAGGACCGAGCTCTTTCCTAACAGAGAACAAACCCCCGAAAGCAAAAATGCATTCACAAAGGTCATGTCTAGATTGGAGAAACAGGTCAGTTTAAACACCAATGTGTTAGCAACACGGTTTTAAACAGGTCTGTACATCTACAGAGAGAGTCATGTTCACATACGGGCTCGTTGGCCATGGGCAACCCTAAAGGGAGAAACCCAGACTGGCCCATCACCATTTAGTCCACATTAGAGCTCTATTTATACTTAAAATACGGAATATAAATTAAATGTGACTTTGCAAGTTATGAATTGTGAGTTAACGTCAGACTCAAATTTTGGTTTTAAAAGGTATTTGCATACCCTCTTGTTTCAGCTTTTCTTTAAAGGACGTGATAGTCCTTTAGAAAAAAGGATGACAGTTCTCACACACAGAGGTGACTGACGACAATTTATCTGGCTAAACACTGCCAAATCGGCACGGAGTCATCTAGGGATTCTCTCTTTAACAAAAATAGCATTTCTGAAAAATTATTTCCCATGAAAGTCGTAAGAACAATGCAAAAAAAAAAAAAAAAAATCCTTATTCCCCATCCCAGCTGGATGGTTCCCTGGACAGCTCCAGAAAACTGCTTTAGCAGCGCCTGAAGAAAAAAGCTTTTCACGGAGGGGAAAAAGAAGAGTGAGGCCACTTTTTGTGTAGGAAATAGTGTCTGAATAGGAAGTAACAGCTAAATTAGACAGAATTTTAGATAGATGGAAACTCAGTTTTCTTTACAGAGCTCAGTATAACATCTGCATACCCACTTTTCTGTCTCTGCTCCTAGGGATGCTACTAACTCGGTGCTGCGATAAGTCTGTACTGATATAATCCGCAGGGGGCCTGTGGCCTCCGAGGCTGGTCAGTAAGTTTAATACCTTTTTCCAGTCTATTTGACTTTTGTATACTGAATTGTACCACTTCAAAAAGAAAAAAACCCTTAGTGGAATGGATTACACTGTCGGCTGAGGCATAAGAGTTAAGTAGAAAGCCATATTTTTTGAATCAATTTGAATCAAAATTGGAATCAATTTTTTATGTAATTTTTACTAACATTGATTATTCAAGAGCAGTCCTGATTTCTGCTCTTGGACTCCCAGTCCTCACTTGGCATCTAGCCCTGCCTTCCCACTTCCAACAAGATGCTCCTGGATCTGCAAAGGCGCTATGCCCACAGAGGCAGAACAGGCAAGCTCCTTTAAACCAGCTCCAAATCCACTAAAAAAAAGCACAGAAAGAGAAAAAACTGTCTTTTAGCAAACTAGCGCTGCTGATCAGCATGACCTAAAAAGCAAATTTAGTGATTCCTGAGGCCTCATTACTTTGCCTACTGAGGCTGGGAAGTTGGAGTGGAGTTACGGTATGAATTTATAGTGCGTTCGCTAAGCTGTATGTGAGGACGCTCGGCCTGCATTTGTTGCTTGTAGCTTAATGCATATATTTATATGTGGAAAGCAGATTCATCTGCAATGCACAGAGGCAGATTTGGTGCAGACCAACAATATCCAAGTGGAGAGTTAAAGCAGAGGAGTTAGTGTCCTGTAAATTCACACCTTGTCTAAATGTCTAAATCCCCACCAGCTTCCCGTGTAGAAGCATATCAGCACAGTTTACTCTCATAAAACAGACTGCTAAATTACCGCCAGCTAACCAACTGGGCTTAATTAAACACGGTTTTTAAAAGACATTGGAGAAACTTGAAAAAAGTGGCTATTTTGTTATTGCATCCCTAATGTAGCTGGGATTTGCTGTCGATAGGATAAGACCATTTCTTGTCACAATGAAAATGAATAAAATCCCTCAACTGTATTATTGGGCATGTTTAGAAAATCGGGGTAAAGCTACTGCAGCCTATAGGGAAAACGGGTCTGTCACACAGCGGAGAGCACGATGCCTTCCTTCTGCTGTGAGGCTACCTTGCACTGGAAGTACAACGCAAGAACTAAAGAGCGAGGCTTGCACCTGCATCAACGAGGACATGAAAACGTAAGTGCGGTTAAGTCCTGGTGCAGCCGAAACACGTCCCCTTTAATTCCTGCCCCGCTTGCCAGCGACGCACTTCTTACTACCTTGTCTTACGTGACTATGGATCTTCCCTTGTGAACTTTGCTATTGCTTATGTGAGTCCGGTTCTGAAGAAAACCAAACAGGAGGCACCCCCAGCCCTGCTGCACACCACCACGGCTGGCTGTGCCACAGCCAGGGCACAACGGGGTATTTGTAGGGCAGAAGCACACTGCATTAAATGCGCTTGCACACGTGCCGCGCGCCTGGAGGACAGCACGACGGCGTTTGCGCCGCAGCCTTACGGCTTCCCTTCCCTTCCCGCCTCCAGTGAGAAAAGGATTTTGGCCCATAAAATGGAAAGGTTATACTCAGTAATTATCTTTCATCTGCAATTTGCGGATGCACGTTTCTGCTAAGAAGTCTTCCTGCCTCATCTGAACTTGTCAGCGCGACACTGTCAGTAAATGCACTTACAGGTTCAGATTGCAGGATAGCTATCTTTCTTTTTCTACCTTTAAAATACCGTATTTGAGAA
Source organism: Ciconia boyciana (assembly GCF_034638445.1). Classification (NCBI taxonomy): domain Eukaryota; kingdom Metazoa; phylum Chordata; class Aves; order Ciconiiformes; family Ciconiidae; genus Ciconia; species Ciconia boyciana. The sequence continues at coordinate 26,094,165 of NC_132937.1, forward strand.
CAGTGTCTTTTATTCAGTAATCCAACTTAACTAAAACAAGCCATCTGACATCAGCAGCTATTCATTCCAAACATAATATGAAATCATTTTCTGCCTTATATAAGAATAAAAATTTGCAAAGGCATCTAGGTACTGAAATAAAATACTGCTATGCACAATTCAATTACTGCTTTGACTGCTGAAGCTCTGATTTTAATTCTGCAGTGAGCCAAATAAAGTACCCCGGACCAAACAGTATTGATTCTAGCCGATGTTTAAAAGCATCTTTGGCTTTGAAACAAACCGAACCAAAACCCAGGCTTCTCTTTAATCTCCCAGTGCAAACGACAGAGTTTTTATGCACCAAAGCTCGTATCCGCATCGCCTGTGGATTCCTCCCGGGGAAGCACTTGGGGGCTGCCGAAGCAGCGATGCTCGCCGCAGCGATCCCACAGAGGGGACCGGGGCTCCCCCAGCTCCACGTCCTCCGCTGGCCGCTCTCCCCACGGACGCCCACCCGGGCAGGAGCAAGCGCCAGGGCGAGGGAGTGCTTACAGAGGAAAACGTCCACAGGATGAGATCCTACGTAGCTAAACAAACCATTTGGTTTCCTGACAAGCCCTTTACGCACCCAGTACTACAGGTGTACAGCAGGTTTACACCAAGCACGGCTCACTTCAGTACCAGTTTCAAGTACCTCTATGAAATGCAGTTCTAAATATCTGTGATGAAAACCAAGATGTAATCAATGAAAACAGAGTATTTTATGGCTTTCTTGACTATACAGTGTGCTTTTCTCCGCGTGCACTTTAGCAAGCCATTCTCTATTCGCAGGGAACGCGGACCTGATTGCAAGTCCCAGCTGGTGTCCAGACCCTGGGAACCCCTCGGTGTACACGGAACCGCATCGGTAACAGCAATGGCATTGGCTTCTGCAGGCTGCTTTCCAGGAGACAAAGTTTTCGTAAATTACACAACAAAATGTACAGCCACATATACAACCCTATATCATCTATAGCTCAATGCTGGTGACGAGCTTCTGTTTTCAGAGGGAATTCTCCACGCTTCCAAGACTGGAGCCACCAGCCAACAGGAAGACACAGACAGGCATGCAAAATACCCAGGCTGAAGTCAACAGTCAAAAATCCCCTAAAAATGAGAACAGTACTGGAGACAGACTGATATTTTCCCACAAAATTCATGGATCTGTTCAGTTTGAGCCCTCTCGGTGGGAAGAACAGCAGATGTATTTTCTGAAAAAGGCTTCGCCTCCTACACTGGTAAGGGGCCCAGAAGATGCAACAGCAGCAGGCAGCTTTAGTTCTCATGCTTTGACTGGACTTCAGTTAAACCAAAGACTTTTTGGTTAGCGACTCTGTAAGGGCCAGTCTCTCATTATATACCCAAACACATTTCTAAAGGAAAAGAAAAATTATCGGCTAGCTTGGATGTATAGATTAATTGGGGGATTTGGGGCCGGACTCTGTCACCCCGCAAGAATTTACCTGACATAACCTTAGAGATAATCACACCAACCCCAAGTTTCTGGGCTTCCCGTGCAGTCAGAGAGAGAGATGCTTGAAAGCCTCGTGCCGGACCTCGCGCGTCCCTCTATGGCAGGTGCCTTACGCAGCCGGATGAAACGCCTGCTGCTTACCGGCACAATGAGGAAAAGCCCCCCAAAGAACGCGGGCGAATTAATACTTACTGATTATCATGACTACAATTAATGAATAACGACACTAAATCTGTTTTGGCTATAAAATAGTGCTAGAGACTCGGATGAACAAAATATTACTAAGCAACTTTCAGACATTAATATTTTCCCATCGTTTCAAAGTCAATGACAATCACGTATCCTAAAATCTAGTTACCTGAAATATATCTCTACAGGCTGGTAACACTGAGTTAGAGTTCAATTTGAAAAAAAAGTAGCAGAGTATCATTCTTTTTCTGTAGCAACACGCCTCTAAAGAAAGGAATTTCAATCGCACGTTGATGACAATTTCCAATCTTATGCAAAATATTAATTATTTGCTTTGAATTTAACATGAACCTTTAGTTGCATTCAACCTGCTGAGACTGCTTCTAGCCTAGCAAAAAATGACTACACTTTCTTTTGGTTTGCATATCCTTAATAAATATTATTTCTTTAAAAATAAAAAAAGAAAGCAGCGCATCTCCCGGGTCATGACTTTGCCCAGTATGTAAGTCACTTCAGAAAACCTCAAAACTGCCAGTTTGTAAAATCAACGACAAAAATGACGTTTGGAAGGGGAAGCGTAATTCAGGCACGCCGGCAGCGGCAGGAGCACACTGCGGCGGCATCAGAGCTGCAACGTGGCACGTTTATCATTAGATAATCACTCCCCCCGAGGATTAGCAGCACACAGACGAACCTTGTGCCACGCAGCACACTTGGGGTGTCATTAGCTCACGATAACCCCGCTCCCTGCCATCTCCTATTGCTTAATTAGAGGTTACAAAGGTTATAATAGGACTAAAAGAACTTGGGCGAACAGAACTTGCAATGAGTGATACCTTAATCAATTCCAAACCGGGGGCTGCACATGTGTAGTCAACAAAGGCGTAGATGGGAGACCACAAGCATGCATTGTGTTTTAAATTCATGAGCTAAAACATCAGGAGAATGAAGAAATCTAGACATACACGAGGCCGTATTTTCCCTTGACAAATTCCAACTTTGTCAAGTAGCATCTTGCCTAATTCAAATGCCATGTATAAATACCAAAAAAAAAAAGAAAAGAGAAGGATTTTAGGATACCAGCTCATCTGAAACGAATTATCAAGTGCATCCCAAGCAGAAGAAACAAGATCCCCAGGGTGTCTCAGCAGGAGCACACTAAGCTACATACACATTGGAGAAACTTCATCGTGACTGCAAAATTACAAATCGTGCTTCTCGGTGTGTTTTATTTTTGGTTAAAACCGGCCAGCCTCGCCGAAACGGCGCGTTGAGCGCAGAGCACGGTGGCCGAGAGGGCTAACGGCATGTCTGCTGCTGCGCTTTGTAAACAAAGGCCACATTTGCAGATGGAGCAGCCACAGATCTGCTGCACTCAGAACTGTTTTCCAATTCACTGTGAAACATCAATTATCTTTATCAAATAACAGTATCTCATCTCAGTCCATTATCAAGATGGAGTCTTATTTTAGCTGGACTGCAGCCCTATCTGTATATCAAGGCTGGCCGCGGTGCCAGAGTGAGTGAAAGGCTGTGAAATAATCAATAATCATCATCAAATTGTGGTCGACAGGTTGTGAGGATGGAAGTTTTTGATGAAACCTCAACCTTTTTTTGTGCAGCTGATAAAGCTTAACCTTTGCAATACCTGCTAACTATGACTCAGTTAAAGGCAGCTAGCTCTGCGTGCACCGAAAAGCTTTGACTGCTCCAAACCCCGCTGGAATCGCGCGGGCAAAGTGGCTAGCACCTTCATACCATCAAACATCCCTCTGGTACCGAGCAAGCCCGCAGGCCCAGAACCACCGCAAACCTGTTTCGGGGATTTTTATACCCTTGTCTTCCAAGGAGGGAGAACCACGCTCGGTCCTAAAGCTGTACCAGTAAAAGGTCAGCCTAAAAAGGACAACCTGTGCATAACAACGCGCAGGAACAAGAGAAAAATTGCCAGCAAGTATTTGTCTATTTAAATGTAGGCAGCTTCCTGTTATCCAGAATAAAAGCGGGATGAGATCACACAGATAAAGGGAAAAAAAAGCATAAAAACATGCGTGCATTAGGCTAATTGCATAGCAGCCTTTCTGTTAAAGTTGTTATTCTTATTCAGCCCTTTTCTTATGATAATTTCTTTTCAAAATAGAATTAAGGCACAGAATAAGGTTGTAAACATTTTGTACCGGCTTCTCATTTTTGAGCATAGCATGAATAATCTGCAACCTGAATATAACCTCCCCGTGAAGAGTGGAGAGGTGATTCAGCTATACGTTTTCCCTTTTAGCTATCCATCAGTTTCTCTAGAAATAGAATTGGAGGAAATTTGTCAAACGTCACACAAACAAGCAGAATAGGAATTTCAAGAATGTACATCTCTAATTCTCTGGGCTGGAACAGTGTTTAGTTCGAGCATGGAAACAGAAAGGGCACCAGACAAACCACACGTAAGCACAAAGTTACGGCTGTGTTTGTATTCACTGCCTTGAAAACCCCCCAAACACACCACCAAACCCACCAAACCCCACCACCTTGGCCAGCTTCCCCGGCATTCATTCAACTGTGGAGGTTCACTGCTGGTCAGACGGAGCAAGTAACGCAAAAAGGGTCTGGCATTGTGATTAGACAGCTGGAAAGCCTCCACAAAACTTCAAGAAATTCTGCGGGATCTGGCAATACCTTTCGGCATTATCGCTGAAAGATCGGTCATAAACCTCCGGGCCACCACATGGCGATGGGACGAGCCAGCCCTCGCACTGCCTTACTCACGCCCGAGTCCCCGCTGCTCCCCAGGGAAACTCAACCAGAGTAGGCGGCCGTGCGGAGACCCGGCTGGGTGCAGGACCCAGACGTGGCTGGGTGCAGGACCTTCCTCCTGCAGGAAGCTGCACCACAAGGTGGGCAGGAGAAGGCCCTCCGTGAGCTCACGCCCCAGCGGAGCCTCCGCGGGTCCCAGCTACGCCAACAGCCCAGCTTCTGCTCACGGAGGTTCCTGAGCTCCTCGGCGGTGCGAAGTTCTTGTCCGCCCCAGTTGCAAGAGAGGCAGCCACCCTGCCCGCCTGCACGGAACTGCGGCTCAGCTCAACACCGGTCACTTGGACCCGGTAGGAAAAAAAAAATAAATTTCCTCTTGGGCATTAACTCCTCAGGCTTATGAGGCCATGAAAACTGATGTAAAACCAGCAATCAGTTCAGAATATACCTGCATTTCAATTCAGCAAGTTATTGTCAAAACACCAAATCTGTGGTCCCTTTCCTGCACCAAATGCCTGTTCCGTTGTTTAGCCCATTTCAAGATCTCAGTCTGAACCTCTAAGAGGCACATGAAGACACCAGAGGACTAAAATGATAATTAAGGCCTATTTCCTGGCAAACCCAGAACTGATACACAAGATTGAAGACTTATTTATACCCACTACCAGGTATTCTCAGAATCTGGCTTAAAACGGCTGAATTTTCTCTTCAAAAGACAAAAGAATAAATTGCAACAGAATAACTTTCTTTTCCAAACACAAAAATTTCTCAGGTAAAACGTGCACTGATAACCGTAGCCAAACGTAGGAGCTCTGAGTGAAGGAGCCAAAGAGCTCACAGCTCATTAACACAGACTCCCATCAATCGCTAGAAAAATGAGGGTGTTCCAGGGGACGGAAGAGAGCTCATGGTATTGGTTACACTAAAGTTGTACCTTAAAGAGCAAAGAGAAAGACCTGAATAATTAAAAGCCTACCTACCTGGTGCAAAACCCCCCAAAGAAAGGGACCTTTCATGTGAACTTGCTGCTAATGAAACGTCTGTAGGACTGTAACATAAACATTGCCAGCGATGTGGTTTTATAGAAAAGAGGTTTATCAAGCAAGCTTACTGAAACGTATGGTTTTGATGGTAAAAATCAAAACCTCACGTGGCAAGACTTCCGAAAGGCGTTTGGTGCAGTCTTATACATTCCTGGGAGAAGTGAAAACGATATCTAACGAACAGGTTGGCTGTCAGATGGATTCAATATTGGTTAATCGATGTGGTTTGGAATGCAGCTGTAAACAGAAAAACTGCTGAACTGGTGCATTGCTCCTGGGGTCCCCAAAGGGCCTGTCTTAACCTAAAAGCCATGCAAAAGCTGCTGCTGAGAGCGCTTCAGGAGAACACCGAGAGGGCTTGGGGTTGGGGAGGAAAAACCCGATGGGCACAATCTCCGAGAGCATCCTGGGCTGGCTGGGCTCGCAGCACCCCTCCAGCCCGGAGGAGCCTCCTCTCTTCCGTTTATCAAGGCGGGACCTTGACCACGTCTAGAGCACTCACGTGCAGAAAAGACATTAACAATTTCTTATGCAAATTAACAGTTAAATGTAACATAGGACCTACTGGTCAGAAGTTGAAGCTAAAGCAAAGTCAAACTAGAAACAAAATACAGCTTTAATAATGAAAATCATGAACCACTGAAACAGATTATGATGACTCTGGCAGATTTTCCATTACTGGAAAATTTAAGATCAAGACGAGATGATCTTCTGAAGATACCCGTCGCCCAGTGATGCCGGATTTAAGCGCCCTGCCCCGTGCGGGAGGTCAGACCCGATGATGGCAGAGATCCCTTCTCGCTTCTCCCCTCCCCTCTGCCCGGCAGCCGCCAGTCACCGGCTCCCTCCATTTACAATTTTGCTTTCCTGAGAGAGACATCGCCTGTGATGAATACACACCGAACTGCTAAATGCCGCTCGGGAGACCGCCGATGTCACTCTGATGGATGTGGCACCAGGCACTATTAAAAATATAAAAAAAGTCTGCTCTTACAGGGAACTTGGGTCCTCCCTATGTGCGGAGGGGCTCAGCATCTCCCAGAGGGTGTGCGGAACTGGGAAATCCTCCTACAGAGCCTTTACCTCCCATCGTCAGTCTCAGCATAGCGTGTTTTTGAAGGGTTTTAAAAATATTCTGGTCACAAACCCACTACTTCTCCAGCGACGGAAAATGCTAAATGGATTCAACTGCAAATACTGTATGAAAATATAAGAAAGTTTAGCTAGTATTTTAAATAATTCGAATTTAAACTTCAGAACAGAGTTCCTAGTGCAGTTTAATACTAGAAAATTGCTTATTGTGGAACAGTTCTATCTATGGAAAAAACAAAGAAATCCCCCCCTAGCAGCAGTTCATAGTAATAATCTAAAGCACGGTGTAAAATTAGCGAAAAAGACAAAACTATGGCAAAGGAGTCCTCCCCATGATCTCCTCCAAGATACGGCTATTTAATAGTAAATTATAATGTAAAGAATTTGAAAAAAGCTGGTGACTTATTAACTAAAACAAAGCAGCTAAACTGTTTGATATTTCTATTTGTCATAATTGTTTTGGAACTTACTATCAAAGCATTTCAAATTTTAAGAGGGATCTTGACACTTTATATTGTCTCGCTTTTCCTAACTGTTTTTTTTTTTTGGGGGGGGGTGGGTGGGTGGGTGCATGTGTTTGGTTTTTGGTTGGTTGGTTGGTTTGCTTTGGTTTTTTGTGGGTTGGTTTTTTTTTTTCTCCTTTTCTTCCCCCTTTTCTTTTCTTAAAAATCTCACAGATTCTTTTGATTATTCAGGCATTTCAAAAGCCGTGCGGGTAGAGCCTCACGTAACCTTTCTCTGAGATTTGCAGTACCAACGCACCGCCAAAGGAGCCCCCTCTCCTGCACGGCCTCTGCCGCCCTGCAGGACGCGGCCCGGGCGCAGGGCACGGGTCCCCCTCGAAACGGGGTACGGACACAACCCAACGCCCGGCCCCCCGTACAGCGAAACGCTCTCCAGAAAGGCGGCGGTCGCTCTACGGGTAGATCGGTTGGCTTCCAGAGCCGCGTAGCAATAAGATAGTATGTTTTATTATGAGTGTCATGGAGACGGTGTGAAAAATCAAGAGCCATAGGCAGTAAGCGGCAATGGGTCAATACTGTTCACCGAGACATTGTGTAGATAATCAACAACAAGGCCCTGGGTTCTCTCTGCGCTGCAAACAGCTGAAGGGCAAATCAATACCGCCATGGGAAGGACACTGCCCGGCTCCGCTCCCCACAACGCACCGCTGCCTCGGCAGGAAAGCACCCGAAAAACCAAATGAATTCCAACTTCGCTTGTGTCTAACGCCGGGCACTGGGAATACCGAGTAACGCTAGGAAAATGTTGAATAAATAATTTAACAGAAAGGAGAAAGAGAGAGAGAACCTAATCTCCATACAAAATTACGGAAAAAAAATCAGATTAAAAAAGAGAGAGAGAGATGTATTTGGAATGCTCACGATACAATACAAAGGGGCTGCAATTTTCATTCTGATTTAATGTTTTAAAAATAAACTAAAATCCAAAACCCCTGAAATGAACAAGGTATTTCCTTGAAAGTAAGATTAAATGTGGAACATTTTAAAATTTATAAGTATTATAGTTAATAATCTATCTTTGAAAATATTGGGTAGAATTCACACCTTCACACGCATAACTGCACAATAGCAATAATGCAAACCAAAAGCAAAATACTGAAACGCAGATAACTTTGGCTTTGAGGCAACATTTTACTGGTAGTATTAATAATTGACACCTTGTTAAATAAGTGATGCTAATATAGTAAATTTTACTGGAAAAAACTTATCATATATAAACGTTGATTTATTATTTGTTAAAAAAGGTGATTCTTGACATCCATCATGCCATTAATCATTAGATGTAATTTCTCAGTCAGAACGTAGAACCACCTCTCCTGAAAACAAACTAAACGTGTGCTGGCAGGAAAAAACCCATACCAAATGTTTTGTTTCCTATCATTTCAGTTAAAATGCCTCCCTTTTTTCTTCAAGCAGATCATAAGATTCCTGTCATTAGCACCCTACCTCACCTATACTGTAAAAAATAAAGTAACCGCATTTCGAGTGCATATTTAGGCCAGCAGTTTGTTCTACTGCTGATAATTACAACAAATTTTTCTACCAACTATAAACGGTGTTAAATCAGTGACATGATTCCCGTAACACAACCCCCCCACTGCTCAGATCCTGCCATCAACTGAACCTGAAAGGGATGATTTTTTCAGCATTGCTGCGTGATATGAAAAACTAACATTTTAAGCTTTATTTTCATCACCATGTTAGCATGCACAGTGCTAAGTTACTAGATTATAGTTTCATGAATTATTCAACGCAAATATCACAAAATCAAAAGCAACTGCAAGCAAAGAGATCTCTTTCTTTTATAGGGATTTCTGACATTTTCTTCAGGCATCTCCAGAGCAACGCGGCTTCGGCGCACCGGGACGGCACCTTTTCGGTGCCAGGGACGCCCCGACACCCGCCCGCTTCGCCCGCGCAGCATCCCCCTGCGCAGCATCCCCCCGCGCAGCACCCCGCTTGCTTGCTTGAGCTCAGAAATGAAAAATGTTGCCCCTAAAAGCAGGTTTCCAGTTCAAAGCACCAGAGCAGAGATGCTGCACAGACCAGGTAGGAAGAAAAAGATGTTCAGTTCAAGGAAAGAGGAGGCAGAAAGCCCTTCTCCGTCTCCAGGAGGGATTGCCGACTTCGGCACGTGACCCAGAGGAACGGGAGCACGTTGGTATGGGCACAGGTTTCCTCCTGGACAGCCTGACGACCGTCAATCAGACGGCTGTCGGAGCACGGTCCTCTACTGCACATCAAGCGCATAAAACTACACCGCCCGGTTTTCGGGAAAGGTAAGCATGGGGAACTTGGGGTGAGCTTGGAGAATCCTACTGTTCATGTTCTCAAAAAGCCGAGTGAAGAACAACATTTTTTAGTGATAATATCTCTGACTCTGGTTTATACACGCATGACGTACTGAATTCATTGCTTCATCAGTGCTACCAGCAGGTCCCCCAGCGTTGCTCTCCAAAGGCAGTTGTGAAGCTCAGAGGTGATGGGCAGAGGCAGCAGACCCGGACAGACACCGGGACCGAGCTGGGGGACCGTGTGCTGACACGGAGCGGGAACCGCGCAGCCCCCCTGCTTGGGAGACGGGTGACACCCCGACGGTACCACCGGCCATAGCACACCGACCTGTGGGCTTCTGCAGAACTGCTGCGGATCACCAGGTTGCGTAAGATGTGTTACAGACCCACCTGGAGCTCACCCGGTGAAGCCAGACACGCCGGAATTACCCCGTCTACTCACAAACTCCTCTGCTCACCTTGGAGCCAGCTCAGTAGCTGAGGCAGGAATTAGACAAAGTTAAAAGCGCAAGGATGACAGCACTGGTTAAATGCTGCTGCTAAGTGGAAGGACGGGTTTTGTCACCACTCCGCTCGTGCTCTGAAAACAGACGTAAGGAAGCGTACAGCTGTGCTCTTCCCCTCTCCCTCGCCACCAGCACCAGGAGCTAGCTGTTAGTCGGAGACGCCAAGGCTTCCCACTCATCCGGACTCTGCACTCTCCATTTCAGCGCGATGATGCACGCTGAAAGGGACTGTGGCCAGCGTCTCCTAATGGCCGGCGGGAGACGTTCAGCTGCTTCATCACGCTGGCTGCTGAACAGGTGGGAAAGAGGTCACGCACCGCGCGCGGGCTCCTCGCAGAGACAAGCGAGGAAGCGTATTTGGAGAGAGGGACACGGGCAGCTCCGCGGCACGGTGGTCATCCTGGCTGGGACTGCGGGACAGCAAAAACGCTCAGCGGCATCGGATACATCAATACACAGCAGTTCTCGTGGACCCATTTTATAGTTAAATTAATAAATCATGATCCAAATGACTGAAGCTAAAGCAAGACAGAGCAGTCCACATTTCCTGTTTGCCTGCATTATACAGCTATTTATAAAATATACCTGGCCATCTTAGCTTCCATAGGACGGCTATCTGAACAAAAACTACCGGAACATACAATGTTGTCAGCTACTAGACTTGGAAAATAAACGCCAGGCTTTCGGGACAGACAATGAACCAGCCATGTACACCTAAGCATGGGGTTCTGCCAGCAAAGCACTGAGTGACACTGCAGATCTAGCAGGAAGAAATCTATGCTGCCTTCTCTATAATGCACATTTTCTAAGGACTAAAGAAACAGCTTTTAGAAACAACAAAATTATTATATTTCCACACACACACAAAAGAATAAGGCAGATTCAAAATACAGATATTTTATCCAAGCTTTACATAAAGACTATCAAAATTCAATGAGAAATAATAGCTGATCACATAGTACAAGGAATAATAAAGAACATTACCAATGAACTTTTCTGAAAAGCTGTGGCAAATACTTTGTCATTTAAACATTTTTAATTCCAAGCACTCATTTCAACGTTATCCTTAAGTATATCCTCTTCTAGGTCACTGGTAACTAGTAAGAAAATATGAATCTTATTTAACATCAAAAAATTGTAAATACCTCAAACGTAAGCATCATGGCATTTTGTGGAGAGGAGTTTTAGGGAAAAAAAAAAACCCTCAGTGGATTTTCTCTGTGACTTCTATAGTAGCTAAGTATACTGCTATAAAGCCTAACTTTTAAAAATCAGATTGGTCATTTATTTCAGAGCAGGGGTATCCCCTAACTTTAGGCTTTCATTATTAACCCATCTGTGGCACCCATTCAGTTCCAGTGAATGAAGACAGGAGGGCTCTATATACTTTGAGTCCTTCATTAAACTATCGATCCCCCAGCATTATCCATAATGTTCCAGCAGCTCAGCATGTCAACCGATGCAGAGCTCGCTGCTCTTTCCTTTCAATAACTTCCACACTTTATGGGGAGAAAGTCACAATGATTTATTTACCTGACATTTCCCAGTCCGGATGTCGTAGAGGGCCACTGAACCATGGCGAGCTCCCACTGCTATTCTGTGACTCCGCTCGTAATAGCTGACCATGTAGAACCTGAATTTAACATTATAACAAGTAACAGGTGAGATCTGACCTGCCTGCATGATGTTAAAATTAATCTGCAATGCCATTGGGCAATTAACATTACTGCTAGAACAGAGATTTGATTCAAAAATCCATCAGCTGCCAGTTTTCATACTTGGCATTCAGCAAACAAAGCCAACTGGTGTTTGATACGTTACCGCAGAATCATATCGGATCTATTTATTTCTATTGCACAGTGTTGAACACTTCCATTGAGTTTGGGAATAATCTATGCGGTAATCACCGGGTCCCTGAACGTCCACCTGCATATCTCGTTTACAGTGGAACACCACAATAATGCTGGAAGTCAAATGGTTAAACAAGACAATCTTAACGCCCTGAATGATTTCAAAGCACTTTTCCTTGACAATCTAATGAGAATGAATGAGAGAAAGCAGAGGGAAAAATATGCAAACTCATAAATTGTTGTTTGGCATTAGGGGGGAAAAAAAAAAAAAGGGAAATTTATCAAACACTCTAATAACATCTTTCAGGTGAACAGGAACTGAGAAGCATGCGATAGTCCTTAACATTCAGGCATCAATGTGAATTCAAACAATTGCAAAATTCAAGGAATTTCTACACCTTGAAACACAAGAGAGTCAAAATCCTCATTTCAAATTCAAATATTTGGGAATATCATTGTGCCTTTCTTCTAAAAGGGAGAGCAGACCCGTGAAAACTGCCCACTGCATTTCCAATTAAATTTGAATTCTACGGTTAGATTTTACTACAACAATGTCTGCCAGAGATTTCTAGAATCAGTCCATAAAAATGCGTTCCTGACCATATTTATGGCTTCACACAACAAATCTTATGATGATCTATCTCCTTGTTCTTCAGGGTTCCCAGAGTGCCATAGCAACTGCTCTCACACAGGTATGATGCACTTGTTTCTGCAGCGCAGGATAGCAGTCAGGAAGAAAGCCAGTATGAAACATGGTGTTACAGAAAGAAAGGAAAAAAAAAAAAAAAGGAAGGAAAATCGCTAGCTGTTGTGCAGGAGACAGGGCAAGGCGAAGCAGCTCAGGGGCACTTTTGCACCCCTGTCCATCCATCCCCGAGGATATCTGCCGTGCCCATCGGCCCTCCCCGCTGGCCGCTTTCAGCTTCGCTCGGACTCTCAGGGTACCTTCCATGAAACATTTTCACTTGCCCTTTCCCACCCACAGCCTCACGCGAGCCCCCCGTCCCCTTCTGCTGCCCCACGTGTGGGGTGGGGCGGGGCGGGGCGCAGCCTCACGCGAAGCGGGGCGGACACGGGCAGCCCCTCCGAGGCGCTGCCCCCCGCCGCGCCGCGCCGCCGCCCCAGCACCCACGGCCGGGCGCCTCGGGGCAGGCTCGCCAGAAGGTGCCGCGGCAGAGGGACGCGGGTGACTTCAAGCGAGACCAAAGGGAAGGTGCCGACGGCTCTGCTGGTAACCCCCGCTCGAGAGGGCAAGACAAAGACAAAACCTACTTAGGCTACGCCAATTATTTCCTTATCTAACTCTTCCTCTGCTGGGCACGGCCAACCAATATCGCAAAGACCTTCACGAAAGCCTACCAAGCCATCAGACGGGCCGTCCCACGCTGCCACGGCTGCGGCCGGCACAGAACCCTCCCTTCCCAAAGCGCGCAAGCAGGAGGACGGGCAGCTTTTTAACACTCCCTTTTCTTGGGGTATGGAACTATTTCCAGGCCACGTACCACCTCTGTTACTTCCTTTTGCAGCCAGCATCTGCCTCATCAATCTGCTTTTCATACTCCTTCGGCCAGTGGCGGCCACGCAACTTATTTATTTATTATTGAATAATAATAATAGTTCCTCATTTATTATTAAGAAGACAAAAAGGAGTGCTTAGAACAAAATCAAAAGCTGGTGGGAAATAGCTAGGGAGCGGGAGAGGCAGGAGCCAGCCATGAGAAAAAAGAGGAGGAAAGAGAGAATGCTGCGGGCAAGCAGGCACCCGCGGGGTCTGAAGCCCGCCGCAGGTGGGGAGCAAGGCCTGGACCGTAACAAGAGAGCATCCGCATGCTTCACCGTTTCGTGTCCGACTGCAGACACCGGCACAATTAAAGTGGCGCCCCAGGTGAACAGGGAGGGGGCTATTTCTAAGGCTATTTTATATAACGAGCAAACTCAGGATTTATATAGAAACTTATAAAAAAACCCCCGCACTGCTCGATCATTACAAGTAAAATGGACTACAACAGAAAGTTTCTCTTTAAAATGTTTTATGTCCCCATTAATTCTATCACACTACTGAATGGGCACAGTCCACTTGTCTCCTCCAACAGATTTAGAAGAGAATATCACTTACTATTTTATGTAAGCAAACAACATTTCTCCTTACTGCATTTAAATGCCCATTTAGACAGAATGCCGAGTCAGTATTTTTCTTTGAAAAGAAGAATCCATCAGACTACATAACAACAGAGGGTTTGGGGGGAAAAAACTTCAAGGAAATAGATGGTTTTGAGTTTAATTTTCTCAAAAAAATTACTCCTTAAACTGACATTCAGTTGTCAGCTCTTTAGCCTCATTCTTTATCTTTTAGTTAGCTTAGCATTGTTACAACCACACACAGATTTAAATTTTTTAATCCTTTGCATCCCTTTCTAAACGTCCGTATGGTAGAGTTCAACAGAGAATGATATGCCAGCATATATTTAGACTATCCTACAAATTCATTTTGGCAAGCCTAGCTGGTGCGTCCATATCCATATCTGGCACCTTAACAGAGACCCTGCTCTGCGTGCTGCCCCGTTACCGCCCTGCAGAGAAACGTCCGTCGGCCAGCAGACCACTTCTTCCAGCTTTTGGAGGAATTCTGCTGGAACCGACAGAACTGCGCTGCTACTGCCGGTACCAGCTGATCCTCCGCATTAAAGGATGAGCTGCGACCTGCACATAGCCTTCCCTCCTACCTTTTCCAAATGCAAACTGGGTACGTAAGGATAAAGATCTCCTCACCCTCACCAGCCCTTTCCACGAGTACCTTCAGGTCCTCCGCAATACAAGCCACCAGCCGGACGATGCGTAAGGGGGTAACACGCTGCGAAGGCTGCACGCTGGGCGAAAGCCGGCACCGGGCGGTAGGCTAACCACCTGGACGCCACGCTGCAGGGTGGGAACTCAGCGTAAGCAAGCTGGGTTAACCACTGATTAGCAAAATGATCCTTCCTCTTCCACCAAATACTAGCCAGCACACTTGCCAGTCGGAAACGGGGCTGCTCGGGCTGGATCGCGTTCAGGCTGATGCCGGCGAAGCCAGCGGCAACACCGTGGTTCAGCGAAGGCCCGCCGACTGTTTTAAAACCTGACTATAGCCATATAAAACACTTGTTCTTTTGAATGTAGTCTATCTTCCCGCGTGAGACTACACTGTTACGCAGACCGCTTCAACTCGGCAGCCTGTAGTAAATACGTGACCTGACCAAGCAGAGTCCATCAGGGACCACTCAGCTGTAATGCAACTGCTGAATCTGGAAAACGCTCAAGTCAAACAGAATTTTGCAGCCTTCAATATTATCCTTCACAATTTTAAAGAAATTCAGAAATATTTCATAGAAATACTTCATAGAAATTCAGAAATATTTCATAGAAATACTTCATAGAAATTCAGAAATATTTCATAGAAATACTTCATAGAAATTCAGAAATATTTCATATTTCATATTCGTTGCGTTGTACTTCAATACTTATTTTATCCTGATAAGAAATGAGTTTGCATAGAGCATGCCAAAAGGTATTACGATCCTCTATAAAGAATAACACTTACGGGAAAAACAAACAGACAGCGTAATCATACGCTGTAAGATATGATATCCAAAAATACCCACAGCGATGGATTTACCTCATCACCACCCACCAGCACTGAGTCACGCTCACAGCAATTAACGGCATGACTGCCACGTTTGTACAACAGTAAAAAAACCCTGAAAACCCGAGAGGAATGACAATCAGGTACTTGAACCCAGCACACGGCTGCTCCCAGCCCTGGGTTTAAAGTTCTGCTGCAACAGGAACGTGGCTTCCAAGAGACCGCAGAGGCACCAGCAAACGCGTGCCATTCTAGCCATGAGTAAGGTGCTTCTGTAACGCCCTCCGAGGAAGAAGAGCTGGCGCACCAAGCACTCAGACACCTGAATGGTTTTGCCACAACAGGGCTGCACATAACGCAGGACAGCAGAAAGAGCACTGCGGTATTAAAAGAATTAACAATAGGATTATGTCAAAGTGCTGCCACTTGGAAGCTCTCCAGAGATTCAACCATTTGCTAAAATCTGATGAAAATTTCCACTGGGCTGAATGATCACATCGGTGGGGTGCTGTATCATTTTTACAACGGCCATAACTATGTAGAATAGGCAATATTACTAGTAATTTAACAAAATTTTAAGATAACGTATGACTATAAAAATACAACAGGAATAGGGAGATTTTTGCACTAATTCCCACTTACCCCTGCATTTATATTTTAAGGTAAGCCTTTTAAAGTATCAGGAAGAAGGAAGATTACCTCTATCAGAATCCTACCTGTCAACAGGATAATTGTTCTTCTCTTGAAACTATTCAATATTTTAATAGCTTCTTAAATTAAAATGTAATGGTCGACGGATGATTATTACAATTTATTGGTTGTTCCAGTTTAATAGTATAACTGGGATATTTATCACAGCCTAAAGATACTGTAAAGGTTCCCATTTTATAAATCACATTTTACTGTATAAAAGTACCATTTTAAGAGTGCAGTAGAACTGGCCCAAGACAAAGAGGACTGACGATGCTGAACTCCCGCTGAAGGGCGGTGGGAGCTGGCGGCTGAGCCGCCACTTGGGCCTTTCGGTGCCCTCCAAACCGCCGAGCCACCGACAACGCCAGCACAAGACAGCCACTGCGCTTCTCTTTCCCTTTGATTGTGTGCAAATTCATACTTGTTATTTTACCGAGCTGCCTGTCGCCACAGACGGAGAGCTTTAAAAGCTGCCGAAGCCGTTTCCATGTGCTGCAGAGTGCGGGGCAGCTCTAAGCGACCAGCAGTGCTCTCTACGCTTTGTGAGGTTTAATTTCAATTGAATGTCCTGTGTCCAGCGCGGGCATCCCAAAAACGTTTCTAAAACCCGGGGAGAGGGCAGCCTCCTACCACGAGGGCGAGAGTGCTACTTGCTGCCTACGACAATTCTGGAGCACAACCGGCTCCCTTGGCGGATGTCCGGGAGGCAGTCACGGGGCAGAGAAACCAAGGCTCTATTCCAGAAAGGCATTTGGGACTTTCTATTGCTTACCTCCATTTCACTGACCTTTTTTCCTATGGGATGGCGCTGCTACGCAGCTGCCTGGACAGCTCAGAAGGACTTGGAAGTGCCTGGTCGGGAGATGATCTCCTCCAGTAACTACACCCTACTGCCAGCTACTAGGCAGACTACAGCAATTAGCTATTGCCATAAAGGAAATAACATTTATTCTCAAAATTCTACCTTGGAGGACGTTTTGGGGAGCAAAACGGAGTCAGGCTTAAACTTCCTATGAATGAAAAGTTTATTTGCTCTTTGGCTAAACTCCTGGTGTGAGAGCATGCTTTGCTGAAGGACTGCGCTGCTGACAACAGATCGTGAAAGGCCAGTAAAGAGCTCCTGCTTTGACAAGCCCTGGGTCCTCAGCACACGGGGAACCTCACCCTGACACATACCTGGCTGCTCATGGCTTGGGCTGAACGCACTAACGGACAGCAGTCGGCCACAGGGCGTTTATGCAAGCCCCCACGATGCAAGCCCCCCGCACGGGGTGTCTGGGAACACCACCGCCACCATGCCCCCAAACCACATCCTTATTTTCTGCTGTCACCGTTTTCTTTCCCGCCCCAGTCGCTTTGATGGTGGCAGCTAACGCAGGCAGGTTGTGCATATTGGAATCTAACATATTACTCAAGTACATTATTCTCATTTCTGTAACACCAAAGATATTGATAAATCCTTTGGAGGAAGCTGCTCAGCTTGCGTGGCTGCTCCAATGGAGTAGCTAGGGTATATGGAGGGGTAGCAGGCCAGAGTTTTTAATGAGATTACACAATATTTTCCTCTTTTTGGACTTTTAAAATATCCAGACTTCAGGGAGTCGTTAATGCTTTTCTTTTCTGATCCTCATCTCTGTCAGACGTGGCAGAGAACTAAAAGCCTACAAAAGCTTAGGGGTGAGCTAAAAGCACTCTTCACATTTGCTGTTTCAAGGGGCAAGCATCACGTAAAAGATTGTTTCACTCTTAAGCAAGAAATATATCCTGCTGGTGACCCTACGATTTACTTCACAGTATTCTTGGAGGAAGAGCTCACCTGCAGATGGCTGGAAAGCATTCCTGAAGACCCTTTTTCTTAACTAAAGATCCTTCAAGGCAATACATGATGATGTCCATAACCTTGGAAACAAAAGTTAAAATCATTTAACGTACTGTATTTTATGTTTCAAGAGAAAAGTTCTAACAGGCAAAAATAAAGAATTTCTGTGCCTGACTGCATCTTTGATATCTTACTTTAAAATACAATTGTGATAAAACAAACAAGAACTGTCTTGCATATGATGGAGTTTACAACAGCAATGGTACTGGCAACCGGAACCGTTCAGAGTACCTGCGACCAGTTATAAAACAACAAACTACTGCTAAACGTGAGCTATTAGAGCCCTGTAAGTAGCTCTGGTGTGAAAAAGGCCTCTGGCATCTGTATCAAAGGGACAAATCTGTTACATCGTCTGTACCATTCTTCAACAATATTCATCAGCATCAACGAATGCAACAGATAAAAACATCCATGCGATTCCCCAGCGCGTCCAAGTACCAGTGCGATGAGCACGCTGTACCTCCAGCAAATGCTCTTGCTTGGTTTTTTTCCTCCAGCAATGCAATTTAATGCAATTTAAGCTTTTAAAGTTCAAAAAATGAGCTGGGTGGTATAAAACAAATCCTCTTCACACACGAAAAGGTTTATGGTCCACGCAGAAATTCTACAATTCGACTCCAGGCCAACACATTATTCACTGTTGCATCGAACCCACAAGCAGATACGGCAGAACAGCCTTACCTCCACGAGAAGGTCCACAACATCGGTAGGCATCTTCTCAATAAGTATCTCAATGACTCTCAAGATCTCTCCTTTGGCCCGAGCAAGAGTGGTGGTGTGAATATTCTGCTGAGACTGCGTGTTCGCTGCGAGGGCAGTGTGCCTGTGCACCTACCAAAGAGCAGGGTTACACCTGGAGACTCGGACGCTCAATATTCGCCATCTGCGCTTACTGTTATACACGTGTGTCAGGTTAAGAAAGTCTGTACTGTGCAGAATGCTTTGCTTTACTTTGAAACCTATGGATTACTTCTCCCTCCCCCATTACTCATCATCAGTAGAGCCACTAACGGTTACCCTTGATGTAGTTTTTAAACAAGGGCTTACCTGCTTTAAGTAATTCTTAGTCTCATAAAACTAAAGGTCAAGATAAGGAAATGCCTGGGTCTTGCTTACGTCATTTCGACATACTTGCACATCTTTCTCTAGGTATCAGACGGGCTTTTTTTGGCCAGCCACTGATCGTCACCCATCCTATTGCTTTCGCTCAGCCAGAGCTCCAGGCTGTACCGGGGTTCACTCAGACGACTCTCAGAGAGACCGTGCCCAGCCTCACAGCAGCGTCCCTTCCTCCTCACCCTCCAAACCCCATGGCTAAGTCTCTGCTCCGTTTTAATTCATACTTGCTGGGGTCGTGTCTGCATTGCCTAGAGAAAGCAGGATTTTACAGACGCTACTGGAAGTTTATTTAACCAGGATACAACAAATTAGGCCAGACACAACTCATCACATCACTCCTGTCGTAAATTATGGGTGATTTGCAGGCATACAAATATTACACTTGCCGTTTCCCTTTTTGGGGAGGAAGGGAGGGACATTTGAATCTCTGGTTCTGTTTGTAAGCCTGAAGCCTCAAAGCTCGCAGGAAAAGCTGCTGCAGCCGAGCCGACTGGCCCTGCTCACCTCCTTGGCGATGGTGGTGATGAAGGCGGGTGGTCTGGCCGTGGCGATGAGGGAGAGAGCGTGCCGCGCCGAGCGGGCAGAGTCGGCGGCTGGGCTCAGGGGCAGCCCCATTGTGATGCTAAACGGGCACCAGACAAAGAGGGGAGAAAGAAAAGGAGCATTAGAAATATAGAGTGAAAAGATTAGAAAGAGCTTATAATGTCAGTTCAAGGTCAACGGGAGCACTCAAACAGTTAGAATATAATGGACTTCCAACAATGAGCAGTGATTAGGAGTCAGGGTGTTCTATCATCAAATACAAAATCGAATAATTAACCATGAAGACTGAAAACAGTATGTGCATCTGTCCAAAGTGTTAAAAAGGCCCTGTTAACAAATTATCTGTATGTGCTGAATACATATCACCCAACTGAGGACAAGGCAAACGAAGAATGTCTTCCCAAGAATTTATGGTTTATTCTTTTACAAGAATTTTTACAAGAATCTTTTATTCTTATCCTTTTAAACCCAGGCTGAAAAATACCCTGTTCATAGTAATTTTCCTTAATTCAGCTAAGCGCTGGGTATAGGAGAGGAAAACAAGAAGCTTCTTGAAGAACTAAAACCACCAAATCCATTCGGTTTAATTTTCTTTACTGCATGACTCAGTTGCAGCAGCATGACGAGATGACAGACAGCCCCATACCTTATGCTTTCTAATTACTGAAATTATTCAAAAGCTCTTTAGAATTTCTAAATGGAGGTTTTTACCGCAATTCTTTGAATAACAGTAAGGGATTAACTGGCATCTAAAATTTCCATACACAATGCTTTTATTTGCTATGACAAGATAAATGCAAGAAACAATAAGGTAATAACAAGTACCCAATAACTGTATTAAGAAAAATAAAATCTAGTATTTGGTAATTGAGAGAATATGTACCTGACAAAGAAGATACATAAGCTTATTTTTGTCTGAAAGCTTCCTTTCTTCAAACGGTACTATTTCAGCTACCATTGCTGCACGTGGCACAGCAGAGCCCAGTTTCGTTAGGCTAGCTGTACATTATCCAGCAATTCCACAAATCCTTCCTGCGCTCCCGTCCACGGGCCCCCCAAAGCGTTCCCAACCCACGGGCCCAGGGCACAGGTACCTCTCCAGGCTCACAACTTTGTGCCTTTAGTAAATCAACCTAGTACATAAAGATGTATCTGATCCGTGTCTAAATACAAGAGTACAGAATTCAGCAGCACTCCAAGGCACCAAGACAACGAGGGTTACAGACCAGGGAAGAGCAGCGTCGTGGCAAGGCAGTATTTCAGCGCTGGCTTCGATGCACTGCAGGCACGCACGTCTCCCTGGGAGAGGACATTTCACCGAGGGAAAACCGCAGCAGCGCAGGGGGAAGAAATGCTGGGGAAAGAGCTATGGGGAAAACAGGCAAGAACGTGCTCCGATACGGAATCGGGCTTTTACAGAAGGGCGGGGAACACCTGGGACCAGTGTGCGTTGGGATTAACCTGAAACAGTCAGCCTATCCCACAAAGGAAGCCTTCTCTGACATGACTACTGCAGCAAGGAAAGAGAGGCCACAAACCAGTCTGCCAGCTCTAAAACATTTTAACATTTTCCTGTAACATATAGTCTGATCAATCCTGCTGCTATGACCACACTTCCACCAAGCAGCAAGCAGTAGCCCTTGAAGTCTTTTTAAATAAAAAATAAAGACAAAACAAAAGAAAGATAATTTCTCTTGGTCATTCCTGGTATCAGTCCACCACCCGAGTACGCTGCAATTCCTCATGGATTTTGCCAAGGCATGAAAAATTGTGTTTGAGAACGCACTGAAACCCCTGCTCAGCTACCCCTTCACTTCGCTATTTGACTTAGAGATCACGTAACAAAAAAGGTATTGACCTGCAAACAACACGCACAGGCTTACTCTTTTTCGGGGGAAATGCGGTAATTCCCTGCACACCACCACGCGCAGCAGTCGCTGTTCTGAGGCTCAGCGAGGGAGCGGATGCTCCCACGCTGCGCAGGAGGACTGCAGCTCCCAGCCCGTGTGAGCGGACGGCACTAACCGGCCAACGCAGAGGCAGCGAGTTTCAAAGCAGCTCCTCCACCTTAGCTGGCTATATTACGGGTCTACGTGAACGCTAAGTGTTAATTAACGCGAAGCTTTTCGTTAAAGCAACTATGTCATTCAAGTGCACGTTAACAATACAAGATAGTTTTATTATATGAAAAAAGATAAAATCTGCAGCTTTCTCTACTATCAATGTGATTTCAAATGGCTTAATACTTTGACAGATGTACGTGAGAGAAAAAAACCATTCAATAAAAGGCGTACTAGTCCCGTGAGATAATCTTATCTAGAATCTGCAGTTTCCGAAGGACACCGTGCATTTCCGAACGCCGAGGCTGGCCCAGGTGGGTAAGTTATGGCTCATTACAGCACGCAGTCCAGTGACAACAGCCCACCAGAAAGCACCATTAGCGGCAACCGCGACCAGCCGCCTCTCATTCTGCAGCCTTTACGCACCCGCGCAGTCCCGCGCTGCCAGAGGGATTACTCGTTTAAGTCCAGGCTGCCGCTTCCAGCTCTCCCGCTGCATTCGTTTTACACATTTCATGCTATTAGGACGGCTGAACGGGAACGCGCTGCTCCAGGTCCCCAGCCTGCCGGCACGAGTTCAGAGGCTGCCGGCCAGAGGTTCGGCTGCGTCCACTTTGCTCAGCCCACCCGGGGGCAAAGGGTCCCCAGAGCTCTCGTTACTCCTCCGGACCCACCGGGCTGGGTGGCTTAGCCCTTCCTTACACCTCAGAGGAGCCTCAAGGCTTCTTTAAACCAGAAAGCTGCCAGCAACCTCCATGGCAGGCAGGCCACAGGAAATAAAAGCAGCGTCGTGGAGAAGAGTACAATCATTCCACACTCCTACCCCTTTAGCATCTCTATACGCTTCCAAATTCGTAAAAACTGGTTTATCAGGGTCAACGAAGTTCAGACACAACCTGCTCTGAAAAGAAATCAGGGAAAGGAGAAACTGAAACAACCCCAAAGACGTGGAAATCACGATACACGTGTCTTGTATTCCAGGCACACCCCCCCTCCCAATACAGCGTCAGCATTTTCATGGTGCTGTGCCCCTAAGCCCGTGGGGTTCAAACCCGCAGGACTCCAAATGGCAAGAAAAAGCATCATTCACCTGTTCAAACTCCAAAAATATTTGGGTTAATTTGTCTCTTCACCCTGTGACAACAATATCTGAGCGCTTCTCTTCTTTCAGGCTAAACGAGAAAAATTATTTCTCTTCAACAGAAATTATTGTGATGTTTCTTATGCTAGACTTTACAACGGCATTATCTGGAAGTGAGACAGGAGGAAACCGACATTTTCAGAGCCAGGATGGAGAGCGCAAAAAGTGGGTTTTTTCCCCCCAACACTTCAACAAGAGACCACATGTGAATGTGCGTGAGAGAAAATAAGCGTGGCGTGGTGCTTCCTCGGGTGCACTGAAAATCTCCTCTCGGGCACTATTTGAGGGGGTTCCTCTTCCCCGGTGCTCTTTGACTGAAATTTTTTTGTGAAGAGTAATAACAGTTTACAAACTCGACTAGCTTATTGCAAAGTCTGTTTATGCTCTTGTAGAGGATTTAGGTAGCATGGTAACCGAACAGTTACTTTACTTATTTCTTTAATGTAGAGAGAGAGATGTCTATAGAGGACAACACATTCTCTCTCTTTTTCTTTTTTTTTTTAAAGTGTCCTTAAATATAATTCTCTATGCAATATCTGATTTTACGTTCTGGAAGCTTACAAATTAAATACTTTGCAACAAAGCACTTCAGGGCGGTTAACGCATTCTCTGCCACATGAACTATTTTTCCAGAGCAACAACAAGATGAGGTATGGATCACCATTTTACAGACCTGAATTCACCTAAATACAAACTGAAGTTTATTGTCATTTTCTTTCCCACTCTTCACCATCATTGTATGCATTAAAATTACTGAATCTGAAAACCAATAAGGTCTCTGCAACAATAAAGATGTGCCCGTTGGCCTTTTACTTGTAAAACCATATTTGAATAGAACTTTAAAAATCCTGCGTGGATGTTACGGACAAACGTGAGGAACGAGGCAGGAAGGAGGAGGTATGGAGGCAGGAAGGAGGAGGTATGGAGGCAGGAAGGAGGAGGTATGGAGGCAGGCTTCAGAGGGGCTCATTATCTCCCCAGAGCAACCAAACCCCCAGCCCCAGGACTCGTTTCTCTAAAAAGGCTTCATGTCTCTGCCAGCAGCACTTTTCCTTACAGGGTGCTTGGTAAAGCGTGCATTTTCCTGAAAAGCAACAGGCTTTTTGTTAATTCATTAGCATGGCTCAGCAGTGGTAGTATGTGGGCAGAGATTAACCCCCTCCTGGGCTGGGCCAGCTGCTCTGCACGTCCTCTTTCAGAGGAAAGCCCTGAGAGATGGGACAGGCACACCGCACCGCAACCCAGAACAAAACCAAAGCAGATGCAAAACTAACGTACAGAGGGAAATGCTGCCTTTCACACCCGGACTTCTATTCTTGTATTGATGAGCTTTAGGACTTCTGCACGCCCAGCAAGAGCCGGCAGCATGTGCTGTCCCTCCTGCCCTCATCCTGCCCCTGACTTCCCACCGCACCGTACGCAGACGTTTGAGGAGTTGTTTCTGTACGCGCAACACGGACAAAATGGATGCAGCTTGTGCTGTAACGCATGCCTTTAACACCGGAGACAACGTTCTACCTGCAAACGACAGTAAAAACCTTGGATTTATTGCTGTATTCATTTGTGCTCGTGATTTGTGCCTTTTAGCTCATTTCTAGAAGGCTGATCTCCGGGGCCAGCATCCTGCGTCATTAGGGAATGATGCTCTCTCCCTTCCCAAATCCATCACCAACTTCCCCCATGCCAGTAATCTGAACAGTTTGAGTTTTCTGGGAACCAATATACTATTTGAATAATGTTTTCAGTGAAATACAGATTATTTTAATAGATAACTTGTTTATATGTACAGCACAAGTTATCCCAGCTTCAGAGTACTGTTTATGTACTTCCCCATCTACAAAAAATAAGGAAGATGCTTTTAAAAAGCTGATTCTTAAAACACGTGGAAAAGAACAAGCTACCTGGGCAGAGCTGTAGGTCATACCTAGAAAACAGGTAGACGGAAAAGGTTTCGATGGCAGTGAACAGAAAAAGTAGCAATCGGACCTCTACATTTCTTGACTTCCATAAAGCAATGCCAGGTGAAAACTTCATGGGACTAAGAACGTGAAATTTCAGCATAAAAGGTAATGACCTTGGCTAAGCTCTCTTCGCCAACTGGACTGAAAGAAGGAAGCCGAGCAGCGACCCAGCTGGCCGCACAGAGATCGGGAGGGACCTCACAAAGGACACGTCTCCCAGGGATCTGCTGACGGGTGCAGAGATGGGGCCATCTCGCCCTTCAGGGCAAGCCGCTATTCTGCAAAACGGACGCTGAGCCCCTCTTCTCTCCTCTGGTCGGAGACTTCGCTTTGATGCTCTGCGGTCAGAGGGACGGAAAAAAGGGAAGAGGGGTATATCCCATTTTATTTAAGAGAAACCTCTACATCGATACACCTCAAAACCGCTCTTGTTGCTACAGGCAGCCTTGAAGTGATGGCTGA
This sequence comes from Ciconia boyciana, assembly GCF_034638445.1. Classification (NCBI taxonomy): domain Eukaryota; kingdom Metazoa; phylum Chordata; class Aves; order Ciconiiformes; family Ciconiidae; genus Ciconia; species Ciconia boyciana. The sequence continues at coordinate 26,119,380 of NC_132937.1, forward strand.
ACGAACGGGAGGAACCAAACTCCCTCCGTGGCATAAAGCCAGCGAGCGTGCTACTCCTCTTCCTCGGCCTCCACGAGGCTGCAGGTGCCGGCGGACCCCTGCCCTTCGTGACACAGCTGCAGCTCTCTAGGCTGGGCTCCAGCCTCCTGGAATCCAAGGTCCACCCCAGAACTGACGCGGACACAAATCCCTGCTATTTCCAGGTTCAAATCCTTTCTGTAGTGGCAGCGTGCGGTAGCTTGCCACATCACCTTTAGGACCCAGTACCCAGCTCACATTTCTCCTTTAAAACCCTCAATTTCAGCAATTGTTTAGGCTACGTTCTAAAAATGTTCCACCGTACTTGAAAACTAGGGATGCCCCTACTATATATCCTACGGCTCCACAGATAGAATCCATAAGAATATAAAAGTATAGTAATGTTTTCCACTAAACACAATCAAAACTAAAGAGATTTGGCCTAATTATTTTAGTACACACATATATATAAAAACATATGGATCGATTAGAATGCAATTTGCTAATTTTGGTATATTATATCATAATCTATACCAAACTGTAGCTTGTAATTCAGAGAGCAAAAATAACGGACAGCAATGATCCCTATCGTCATCCATGCCAAGAAATCAAAGCCTAATAAATGCTGCAAAAATACTCTTAATCCTCACAACTGAGCAGTTTCGTTCGGCATGGCAGGCTAGCACGGTGTAATCTTTGGGGACTAGGATGAACTGGGAGAGTGGAGGAGTTATAAATACCAGAGTTTTGGATAACGGCTCAGATATTTATTTAATTCAGAAGGGAAAAAAGAAAAACGCCACTATTTTTTTTGGTCAATAAATGTGAAGTGATTTTTTTCCCTTTTTTTTAAAGCAGAAGCTTGACATAAAAGCTCTTTCATAAAACGTTCTTAACATCAGGGAGAGAAGCCAGGCAGCTGTGTGCTGTTATTGTGTACACGGTAAATCAGGCACAAAAAGGGGCAGCTCAGCAGGGCACCGGGAGGGTAAGATGCACACTTAACCCCCTGCACACATTGTTGCTCTATTTCTTTCCATCTTCGTCTGTCTGCAGCCGGTACTGTATCTGTCATGAATGTAACAGGCCATTTTCAATCTAAATCTTGTTATGGATTAATAAGCAAACACTTTCTCACTTATTATGCAATTTATCATGATGAAAATTGCATTGGGCTCCTCAAGGCTACATGCTGATACATTCATTTATTCAGTGCTCTGTGGATAGAGAGCCATACTAATCTTTATGACAGCTAAGGATGTAATCGCAAGATGAAAATGACTTTCTGAAGAACTGCGTTCGCTTGGCTTCTGCAAGCCTACATTTACATACAATAGGGCTTAGGAGATTCTCTGGGAAGGCACAACAGTTTGGCTTCTTTTCTCACACTACAAGAAAGAACTGAAGTTCAGACAAATCACAACGTTCATCCAGTTTGTACGTATTTCTCTAGAAACACCCCCCCCAACACACGGCAATCGTTCGTTCTTTAAATCTTGAGGAAATTAAAACTGCTGTATAAAATGGCTCACATCTGCCTTAGCCTAATGTAAAAGGCAGGCAGAAAGCTTAACACCTCCACGGACGGATGATAAAATGCATAGATGGTACTAAGGCAGCCCCGGTCAGTTCCTTATTGCATCCAGCACTTAACATGTGCCTGTCTATAAGCAAACATCTGTAAACACATTTGTAAAGTACAATTCCTTCATAAGGGAGCCGTCTTCAGAGCTGTCAGATTTGAAGCTGAGTTCTCAGGTTAAATGCTACGGACGCGTAGAAGTGCTCACAGCCTTAGGTGTTATTGCTACAGAAGTTCTTGACTAAAACAGAAAAGTAACTGAAAATGTAAGTACGTAGTTTCAACACTTGACAATATTTGTAATCATAAGGGTATTCTACGGCTTCATATGGTGCAACATGAAAGAGCAGTGTTTACTGTGATTTAGCAAACAACAGCCTTAGAATAAAACAGAAAACTGGCTAACGGTTAAAGGATTTTTTTATTTTTTCAATATCTGCAGCAGTATTATTACGGTAATGCTGCAAACAAGCTAAGCAAACCCCCTCCTCCCGCTAAGCGCAGCGTTTCCCGCGCAGCTGAACATCCCCCAGCGCGCTGGCGGCCCGCTGCACTTTCCAAGCAGTTGTAAAGTCCTGCAGACACTTCCTTCTCCTTTCACGTACACCTCTCCTCTCCCACACGCTTCAGGACATACCCAGAAAGCCTGGCAGACATTAGCAATGCCATCGAGCAAGGTATTACCTGATGAAAAATGGACCTCTGCATTTCATGAAAAGAAATACAGTACAATTAATACGTAAATAATCAATTATGATGACCTCAGCAATTTCAGACACTAGATTTTTTTCCTTCCCCCAAGCAAAAACCTTGCAAAGAAAAATATCACAGACCAGTCAGCCGTCTTCCTTCAGGAATGAAATGGTTTCTCCGTCAATGAACGGTTTATCAATTACTGAATGGGTTACAAATTAACACTTAAAGAACACCACTAATTAAAATACCATGTAGAGAGCACTACATAAATTAAAAATTAAGCATGAAATATGTTAAAAAACCCCCTAGGGAGTATTCGCACGGCGCTTGGGATGCCAGACTTAGAAAGCACTAAAATGGCAATTGGTGCGGGTTAGGAAAGCTCTACCGAAACGGCCGGCACCGCCGCGATTGGCGGGGCGGAAGGGTCTGTCCTGTTCTGCGTGGAAGCACGGCCCATCAGCCCGGACTCGAACGGCAGGACTGCGAACGCGGCGCCAGCCTACGCGTTGCAGAACATAAACGCGCTTAACAACAAAAACGTGCTGAGGTTTTGTTAGAAAAAAGATCAATTATTGCTAGATTTTATGTGATGAAAATTATTATTAGATTGAAGTATTTTTAGTAAGAGTCATTTTCCAAGTGGGTGTCTGCAGAGCTGTAATACTACAGTATTAACTCATACTGGCAACCAAATAAATACGAAATTTGTATTTGCTCAAGGCAATCCCCCACCTAGAGCAGGAGCTACATGTTTTGTATGTCCTAACTGTGGACTAATTTGTTCCTATGCAAGAGCCATGTACCTATGAATAAAAATTTTATCTCAGTGACACTAATGCATATCCACTTATATTTTTCAAGGTTTTCCATTAAAAGCAGGAAGCTTGAAATAGCTTTCAAAGCCAATTACATAAAGCATAGTATGATCGTTTTATTTCATATAAACAGCCTGCTGTGGTTGCTTCTTACAGTGACTTTTTATTTTTTCTTTATTTAAACAAGGAATCAGAGCCTCTCCTTTTGCACTTTTAAGTGGCTTGCTTTTTTTATAAAAACTAAATACAGAAAAAAATGTTCAGACAGAGATTTAGAAGAAGTTTCAGATGAGATGATCAATTTTACAACAAACAGTAATAAAAATAAGGACTATATTGCAAAACCCTTTCCTGCACAAGTAGTCTTGTTGTCATTAATCAGATTAATGGTGTGAGTAAAGACTGTTCATGTGAGAATCGGGGCCCCAGTTGAAATTTATTACATTTCGGCCTCAGATCATAAAATTTGTGGATACTCAATGAAAATGCTACTCATGTCCTGCAAAGCTGCATACATTAAATAAATCCCAACCGCTAATATTCAAGAATCCCATTATCTTAACACAAAATGCATTAAAAAAAGGTAAGACACTACCTTTATTACACAAGTCATCTTAATGACTTCACTTACACGTTTAGCCATAATTATTTGATTTAGCCATAATTATTTGATGGCGTGATTGATAGCACGTAGCACTATCAAGTGTGACAACCTGCATACATACTGGTGTATACACAACTAGAAGTTGTACAATTACAGTAATGTCTAAGAAATGGAACAAATATGCACTTAAGAGTTCCATGCACCAAAAAAACCCACCCCACCACAAAAAAACAGTATTACATTTTTTCTGTGTATTTTATGTCGAAGTGTCAGAATTCCTCATGAATTCCCCCCCAACCCCAATTACAAATACCTGATTGAAAGAAGATTTTATTTCAAAGAGGTTAGAATGGAGCTACAAGACAGCGTACCATATAAATCTTGATTTAGGACACTTTAATAAGTTGTTCTCTGACCCTAGAGACAGGCTGTGGTCTATTGAGTTTATGATTTCTTAGCAATCCTTAAGCAATCCTTAGCAATCTACAAGTTACCTTGATGCTATTAATAGTGATGCTGTTGATAAAATAACCACCTTTTCCAAAATGTACTTTCCAAAACAATTCACATCCTGATGGGATGGCTTGTAAAACCATGGGGGAAAAAAAAAAATCCACATATTCAGACACACTGGTGGAAAATACCTTCTGAAAATACTTTTTTTTACAGTTAAGAAAGGGTAAAAAATATTATGTTGAAGACAGACAGACATATTTTAGATATAAAACTGTTTAACTCGCTTCTTTTCTCAAAATTACTTAGCAGTATGACCGGCAGATTAATGCTGTGTAGCCCCAGGCAATGCCTCCCAAGCGTTTGGAGTCTCCCAATTTAGGCGGGGTGACTCCCTGTGCCACGAGAAGCCAGCACCGCAGTGCTGCTGCGCTCAAGCGACTGGATCTCTCCCGCCGTGGTTAAACCCTCTCCTCTCCGAGATCGCCCACCGCAGCTGCCCGAGGCTGCAAACCAGGCCGGACGAAAGCAGGCTTGAAATTGTAATTTAGATGCTACTGGTTCAAATGCAAACCTTGAAACAAGGAGTAATTCCTCGTCCCACCTTCTTGCCAAGTACCAGAGCTGTCAGGATTTGGACGAACTGCTGCAAAACCTAGATCCGCAGGTCAGAAACGATGCAAGTATTTGTAAGTGAATAAATGAGGTACCTACTTAGCGAGCTGTTTCTCCGCGTCGGCGCAGAGCTCCAGAAGGCCCATCAGCACGGCGGAGACGTCCATGTAGGGCTCCCAGACGGTAAAGCCTCGGCCGATGAGGTCGATGGCGGTTCTGCGGATGGTGCTGTGCGCGGGCAGCTTGGGGCTGGGCGGCTGCAGCAGCAGAAACGTCAGCGCCTTGCCTGCCGTGCAGAGCGGGAGAGAACGGGACAGTGAAGAGAGCGCTGCAGAACTGATTTTGCCTTGTTTCCAAATACCTGCTCTTGAGAAACACGCAGTATGGAAACCGGCTCATAAGTCACCATGTTAAGGCTTCATCTCACCAAGGAAGCGCAGAAGCTTCCAACTGCAGGGCCTTCCCACAGTCAGTGAAAGAGAGACAGACGTGCTTCCGTGGGTATCAGGTATGACAATTAACTGCAGGGCTGTTAATTAACTCCCTGTGCCATGGATTTCATGCAGAACCCACGATGGCAACCCACGGCAGTCCCCAAACGCGGACACTACCGATGCTGGGCACGGCAGGGGATACCGGCCCAGCCTGCCCGGGGTACAGGCTGTCCACGCTCCCCGCGGCCGCTCTCAGCTCCCCGCGCAGCAGGAGGCAGGGAGGCTGTTCTGCTACGCCGGAGCAGGGGACCGACTGGACGCGTGCACCCCGTCAGCAACGCTACAACCCCGCCAGCCGCTGCCGATGCGAATTTTAAAGCATTCTCAATGGCAACGACGGGCGGTTTGTTACTGGAACGCATCAGTCTACAGGGCACCGTGACCTGAGTCAAACAGGCCCACGCCAATACTGCCAGTGCTGAGTCTTAAACATAGTATTTTCATTACAGAAGAAATAGTACTAAATATATTTTTGGAAAAAAAAAAATATAAGAAGTCTACACGCCTAAATATTTCTGCCTGAAAACTGTGTAAAAAAAGTCAGAATAAATCAAAATTGAAATGATGGAATAACTCAAAACGGAAACGATAAAGAAATATCCTCCATTCAACAGACACTTGCTATGAAAACCCTGAAAATCTGTAATAATATTAACATAGGTAATAAAGTTTTCAGAAAAAAAGGTACATCATTTTGAAAGGATGTCCAAGAAAAACAAGCTTAAAAGATTAAACTTGCAAAAATACCAGTTAAAATAAACCATACTGAGATTACACGCCTTTTCAGCAGTATCTTGGCTACAGCTAGAAGCAGTTCACGCTAGGTGCGCTTAACTGAGTGAGAACAGCAAAAGTAAGTCACCCAAGTCACCAAAATCCCCCACCAAAACAACTCCTCGTTTCCAAACATGCAGGGGCTCAGGTGAGGTGGCACAACCGGCTCTGTTCTTTAATTAAAAGCCTGCGCTGCGCCGTGATGTCATCACCTCAGCCATCGGCAGAGATGACGTTTAACCTAAGTGGACTGACTACCCGGGGACACAGCCGCAGCGACTAACGCTGCAAGAACGGCGCCATCGCAGTGCGATGCCGAATCCCCCCTCTCCCCAGAGCCACGGCGAGCACGGCTCCCCGGCAGCGCGGCCGTTCACCGCAGCGAGAGCTGCCGCCCCGGCGTCCTCTCCCAGCCAGCCTTCGGCAAGGCAGCTCCCTCTCACAACGCAGAAGAAACGCGCAAGCAAAACGTGTATTGACGAGCTGACGAACTGGGACGAGGAGCTCGGGGGATCTGCCTACTCGGCCTGCTCTTGCCCCCGTACGAGTCTAGAAGGGAAGGGGCAGAGAAGCAAGCCTTGGCGGTAATCCAGCAAAGCTCCTTGGCCTGTCACCGAGATGCTCGGCAGCATCGGCTCCCAGACGTGGGCGATTTGCGAACTAGATACCCGATTTCACAGCAAGGATTTTTCTTCCTTGCCAAATATACTTCCTACTGACACCTCCTCGGTGTCAGATGTGTAGGGATTAGTAATGCTTTGTTTGGGAAAGGGAATGAAATTATTTGTAAAGCCTCCGATTCACTCTGTCTCGGGATGCGCAAAGGGATGGTGTTTGTGACCGCTTCCGCTCCCAGATCTCAGCGCCTCCAGAACCGTGCCTGGGTCTTCTGCTAAGGAAACACTCGACAGCACGAGAACTCTTAAACGACAATACCACCCCATGCACCTGAGCAGAAATCTCCCTGACGCGGGGCCCACAAATAAGCTATACGTTGAGAAGAGTTGCCCGAAAGTTCGCAAGGAGATGTATAATTCTCGCCATTCCAGTGTCGCACCTCAGTAAATGAGCATTAGACATATATAAAAAAGCAATTAACCCTGAGAATCGGCTCTCGAATTGGAAATGTACTTAGTCCATTTTTTACAGACCCACTGCCAGTCTTGTCTCACACACACCTTACACATGAACTTTTTTTTTTGTGCAGTGCTCTCAGGTTTTGGGGCAGGGCCGTCGCAGCGCTGTGGTTTGTTTGGAGCCGTGGCATCTTCCCGAGGCTGAGTGCTGCTGGCTAAAACAGGCAGCTCTCAGGAAAGGGCAGAAAGCACCCAGTACTGGGGGAGGCTCTGCACCTCCAGGCTGAAGAGCTGCGCTCGCTTTTTGACCTGTAACTCTCTGTTTTGAAAGAATAACCGTGGCAGAGGTTCAGCAGGAACTGCTGGACATGTCTCCACCTTTGGAGGACTCCGTATTTGGCGGTTAAGGTCAGTTAGAGATGTAAGATCAAACGTTTCTCTCTTGTAGGTGAAGGAACTGAATTTTGGATCATTTCTGTCACATCTGAGCATCCTAGCCATTCAGACATTTCCGTTAAAGAGAGACTCTGCCATCAGCACTGTCCCCTCAGGTCACCACTTGAAAACAAAGGAAAGCTGGCAATGATCCCCCCCTCACTGAAAGCGGCAGCAGAACCTAGAACGACAGGACAAATGACCTTCCCGCATCCGAGCGCAGGATGTTCAAATGACTCGCAATCGCTGCAGAGGAGCCCAGGCAGCAAAGGAAGCCGGCCGGGGCTGGGGGCTCTGCCCTGAAAGGTACCCGCCGCCGGAAACCCTCCCGCAGCATCGCCTCCCTTCGGAGGGCTGCACGCCTCACGCCTGCATTTGCTACCGTTACCTCGCAGCACTGGCGTCCATCCTCACTAACTCACTCGCCCTCCTCCCCACAACGCCTCTTTTTTCTTTTAGAGAGAAATAAAGCTTAAAGGGGTCGGGGGGAGAGAGAGAAATGATGTCCCAAACAAGTTCAACATACCTGAATTCTGATCCAGGCTCTGCATATTGAGGAATCGTGATTAATAATTTCGTTTGATAGACTTTTTAAAATAAAAATAATGCCATATATATAAATGTGTAGGAGGGCTAAAACAAGCAATGCTAAAAAAGATAAAGATAATTCATCATTCTCTCTACGTAATTATTTGTTATGTCTTAATAACGTTAACTTAGCTTGCTATTGTGATAAAGATAACCTATCGATTTTAACAGGTTTTTCTTTAGTTTTCAGAACTGTCCTCTATGAGTTGCTTGTTTTGGGTATTAAATAAACCGCCTGTCATTTTAAGCATTCCGAAAAGCCAACAACAGACACGCTTTTCTAGTCCATTCACACTAATCCCTTACACGTGTGAAACAAAGGAACCAAAAGTTGCTTCTTGAAGCGCATAGCAGGCCACGAAGCTCTAGTTTGTGTGAATTTTGTATCTCAAATATAAGAACTTTATTAAAAAGCATGCCTACCCAAATGTTCCTACAATGAAACAGGCCTACCTTTTCACAGGAATCCTCCTAGCATTGCTCCTACTGACACCTACCTTGTGTAAATTGAGCGAAGGAAAAAGATGAACTGAACAAAAGTCATTCTGCTGCCCGTTTCTCAGCCTGGACATCTTTGTTTAAGCTTTGACTTGGCTTAAATGAACGAATTAATATTGACAAAAACATCAACTAAGCTAATGAGTTGTTAGTTAAGGCAATAAACATGTCACATTAGAGTCAGCGCAGTAAAGAGGTAATTAGCCCTGGAAAAGCTCTGCTGATTGGGGCTGCGGAGATCCTTCGCTCTTAACCTTTGAGTCCATTACGCGGAGCAGGACAGGGAGCAGCCACGCTAATGCGCATCCCCGGGACCCGCAGCCTCGCCCGCGCAGCCCAGGGCAGGTCCCTGCTCACGCCTGGTGCTGATTCGGCATCTTTTAGCGAACCTACACGCTCACCCTACCATCAAACGGGCAAGAGAATATCTATTTAAAGGTATTTTAGTAGGAGTTTGGGCCAACACGGTGATGCGACAGAAAGATCCTACCGAACCAGAACGCAGCTCGTGACTGCGCTTCAGCGTGCTGCTCCTGCTTCCGGAAGGGCTCGTCCATGCAGTGCATGCTGAAATGATGGTAAGCAGGGGGTGTTGTCTTCCTTGCTGGAAATCTAGATAACACCACACTCTTTAAACAAAAACCCAAAAAATCTGCCCTACTAAAACCTAAGTTTTGATGATTTACACATACCTTCTGTTCGAAAAAGTCATTAAGAAACCAACCGACAAAAGCGCCTTTCATTAAAAATTAGGGTGCGACTTACTAGACAGAATTACTTCAAGCAGTAACTGAACAGAAACGTAGCCCAGGAAATGACACATTCCTATATAAATTTGTATGAAAATATAATTTTGTTCCAGATGTTTTATTCTGCATTGGCACACGTATGCCACAAGCGTACGGAAATAAAAAAGCCGTACAGGAGGTAACCCAGAGAGCAGCAGGCAGGGATTTTGTCCTTGGACAGAGCCGACCACCTTGTCAGTCCAAGGGAGGTATCAGGAGTACCAAAACCAGACCGGATTTTTCTCCACCGGTAGAGAAGGATAAAATTTCGGACACAAGTACTGAAGTGCTTTCAACATTTAGACTAGAGACAGCAAATCTGCCAGTTCTCTGAAACGGTTTCTCTGTACCCTCGCAGGACACAGCCCACGCGACAGCACACCGCTACCCCACAGACAGGTCTACCCAGCAACCAGCGGCGTAGTTAAAACCTGCCTACTTTCTCGTGTGTTTACTTGAACATTAAATAAAGGTTTGAGCCTTTGGTTCTTACATAATTTCTATTAATGAAAATGTGACATGAATACTAAACCTCATCAGTTATTTTCCGTGCGTATACCCGCTTGGCTTTCTAAAATGTCTTTCTTTGCTGAATCTCAAGAGCTTTAACCATATTACATCAGTCAGCATTGTTATCCCCATTTTGCCGATAGATTTAAAAAAATTAAATAATTTGCTCAGGAAAATCAATAGCACAGGCATGAACGAGACACTGATAACTCTGACTCCCATTCTCATAATTTGCCACGAGATCAAGTTCCAACTAAATAAAAATGATGGACTCCAAGAACATGATTTAACTTGCTTTGCATCTTTTTCTGATTTTATGTAAAAAAAAAAAAGTGAAGAATCATAGCTCTAGTTTTTTTTCAGTCTGCCCTCTCTCCCCGTGTCCGTGGGCACAGTGGTTTTCTACAAGAAATTAAACCAAATTGTGACCCTTTCTGGATGATTTGACCTATACCTGCGTGAAATGTCCACCAAATGACAGAAATATAAATTTGGATAGCTGGGTTAAAAGTCCATATCCCTTAATCCCTTCCTATTTCTGGTGCAGTGAATTTTTATTACAAATCTTCTCTCATCTTTCAGACAGCTATAAAACCAGAGGATATTTTTAGGCCTAAATTAAAAGTTAACTAGTCACAGTATTTGAAGATTTTTTTCTAAAGACATAATGACGAAAATATTTTTTTTTTTCAATCACACTCAATGTCAAATTTCCTTATTTTTACAGAATTCGTTTTCAGCATTTTTTTTGGCCTTTAATATAATTCTGACACTTAAATTTTTTCAGCTGAACTTATGCTAGGAGAGACTTCCATTTTGGTGGTGACCTCTCTGAGTTATTTAAGTACCGTTCTTGCAACAGGTGCAATGCCTGCAACTTGTAAGGTAATTTCAGAATTGACATGAATAAGCAGTTTTATATTTCTTTTCAAAAGTACGGTCTTAGAGTGTATTAAGAAGCTAAGTAGTTATTGCGCATGATAGTAACGAGACCGCATTTTATTCAAAGTAAAAAACAATTTCGAATTAAAATTGAGTTGCTCCTGCATAAAAGGAGAAAAGCCAAGAGGCTGGAAAGAAAGAATTCCCAATTCCCACACGTCAGAGCGAGTGACACCACCACAATGCCGTGGCATTGCCCCGGCAGGCGAGCCGCAGTGCTGGGGCGGCCGTCCCTGTGCGCCGCGGCGGCGGCCGAGGGGATGCCGGGGTGGGCAGGCAGAGAATCCCTGAGGAAAGCCTGGACTGCCGTGCAGCCATTTTGCTCTGCAGATCGCACCGCGTAGCTGCCAGATCGCAATCCGCGGCTCGCGCCCAGGCGAGGACCGTTGGACCGCGTCGCCGGTCGGTCGCTTTGCGCCGCTTCCTTCGCCGTGCAACAATTCAAAATTTAATTCTCAACGCTCCCGACGCAGTAAGGTTTTCCAGGGGCGGCGCGGGCTGCCCCTACCTGCCGGCGGCCGAGAACAATAGGGCGTTCGCTGCGCAGGCAATCGATACCCCCACCCGCTCCTCCCAGCCACCGACACGGGAGGGGAACGGGGCTCGCCGCGCCGTGCCGCACGCAGCCGCTGCCGTTTTGGCTTTGCTCTTCTGAGGGCTGAGGGACAGCCCCTTCTCCACAAATACTCAAGAAGTAATAGAGCTTGGAAAAATACCGAGAGAAAGGTAGTGCCTGCTTACTTTGTCAGTACGTTTAAATTGTTACTTGAGGCTCCCGTTAGCTGAAAACAGAGCAAAAGTTGGGATTAGCAGGAGCGTACATTTAAAACTACATTTATGACTTGCTGTAAGTCCCAGTTCTCATTTATATGGAAAAGGAAATGTTTGTAAGTGTCCAAACGCCAGGAGACGGGCGGCTGGAGCAGGGCAGAGAGGCTATGCACAGAGGCCAGCGGGACGCCGTTCGGCCCGCTCTGCCGGCCCGCTCTGCCGGCCCGCTCTGCCGGCCCGCTAGCTCCCAGCCCGCCGCCAGCCCCTGCGAGGAAGCAAAGCTTGTCCTGAAATTTATAACCGCCTCTCAGGGTTTTGAAAATGAAATGCTTCCTAATCGAATGTGTTTCTGCAGCACATATGGAAGTCGGTGCTCTACTGGACGGTTAAGATGTCATTTTTTAACAATACAAGAAAAAACCAGGGTTTTTGCCTCATATCTGATCAGAAGGGAAGTCTTCTCATTCAGGTTGAAGACTTAAACACATCAGAAATGTTATTTAATCTTAAGGGGAACATTTCCTCTGTGGTAATTATCCATGTACTGGAAACGCTGGAAATTTAACAGAGGTCAGAACAACCAATCCTAGACGCAGTAAATTCCCAGCTTTTCCATTAAACAGCATAATATACATTGCTTTTTCCATGAAGTGGACAGACAGCAAAGAATATTCCTAAGTGAGGCCAGACGAACGCTGCCCCTAAGTTGTTTTAAAATTCTGTAAGATTTTGCATAATTCATTAGAAAGGGAGACAAAGGAAAAAGCAGAAAACGTTTCTAGTAGCTGGTTTCCCGGTCTTTTCAGTCTAACTCTGGCCTAGTTAAACCGACCTAACAATGCCATTTTTCTTCCTCTCAAAATCTGCAGTGGGGGAATCAAATGTGAAAGCAAGATCAATTCTGTTCCAAGACAGTAAATGAGTTTCAGATCAGACTTGTTTCAATTTATGGAGAGAACCCAACTATGCTGGCTTAAATGCATTCTTCCTCTAACTATGAAATTATATTACAGTGCTATAGAAAGAGTAAACTATCATTATGTTAATCCAAAATTTGTTTATAATCTAGCAGGAAGGAGAAAGCCAATATGACTCAGGTCATAACTGTGCATTCAACTTTGTATTTTCGTTCCTGTTAATTGCATAATTCCATTAAACCACGCTATTTATTTTAATCTAAATTATATCATGTTTTCTAAATAAAGCTATTTCCATAAAAATGATCACCATTTCATAGGAAGTAGCTGTTTTTTCCATCACAGTGCTGACCAAACTATACGTTTATCTTAGAAGTTTCCTCCTGTTACACATTAATTGTAATGAATTTTCTTAAGCAGTTTGGACAACCCGTGACCTACACAGCAGTGGAAGATGCACAATACCGAGGAAATAAGTCAAGGCAAGGCAACAACTTGTAGGAGTCAGGGATCACAACTTAACCTGCTCCACGGCACCGGCGTCCGACAGATAAACATACCCGTACCAACAACGGTGTCTATTTTATTCCCAACTACTGCGAAGCCACGTGAGCAATGCGTGGCAGTCCAGCTGTTTTAAGCTGCTCCTTTCTCCCCAGGCTCTGTCACCCAAAGGTGCCTGTCCCCTCAATTTGGGTAGCACACCTACAGCTGGGCCTACGTTGCGACTGATGCCATCGTCGTTAGGCTCTTTACAGGGCAACCCGGCAATTCATTCAACCAGATTTATCTTTGGAGAAAGTAAAACCTAGGTGACCGGGCACTACCGGAGCAAGGGGTTATGTTTGCATGTGCTTGAGTAGTTTTGAAGATGAAATCAAAGCTCTCCAAAGGCCAGGACGTAGGGTAAAAACGGCTCCTTTTCTTTTTAGCTATTGCTACACGTTTTGAATTACAACCTGTTCGAGCCATAGCTTGAAACAAAGACGCTGGCAATAACATCTCTTATGCTAAACCGGTAACTACAGCAACAGAAAGATAACCACACAAGCAGCGATTAGTTTTCCAACGCGTAGATCTCTGAACCAGCTTACTCCGGTGTCAGCCCAGTGCTGGTGCTGATGGATTGCTTCCCTGGCAGCAGCTAGCTGTGCTAGACAGTTTGAAATTGTACTCCTAGACAGTGTGCCATCATCCTTACGCTGCGGGACTAGCTGAAGGACTGAGTGAAGGAGTTGGGTCTCTTCTCTCTGGAGAAGAGAAGGCTCAGGGGGACCTCATTACAGCCCTCCAGTACTTCAAGGGCGGCTAGAAAGAGGATGGAGGCTCTCCCTTCATGAGGAGCCACGCGGAGAAGACAAGGGGCAAGGGGTACAAGTTGCACCGTGAAAGGTTTCATATTGACATAAGAAAGAGGTGGTTTTTTTTACAATGAGAACAATCGTTCCCTGGAACAACCTCCCCAGGGTCACGGTGGAGTCCCCATCGCTGGAGGTTTTGAAGATATGACTGGACAGGGTGCTAGATAGTCTCATCTCGGCTCCCTTTCTCACCAAAGGTTGGACCAGATGATCTTTCGAGGTCCCTTCCGACCTGGCTGTTCTGTGATTCTATAATTTTTACTGCTGTTCTCCGTAGCAATTTATTCCAACCAGCTGCAGACCAGCAGCTCAGAGACGATCCCTAACATGATACTCAAGTCATACACGTTCGAGTTGATTATGGGGTCCTTTGCTATGACATTTCACAAAGATGAATGCAAATGCTTATAAAACATAAAATTAAAGAAATTCAAAGTTAACGAGGGATGTATATATTTAATCAAGATTTTCTTTTTTTTTTTCCTCCACTGTAAGTGCTAGGTACAGCCAGTTGCACAATGACATAACTCTGTTGCCTACATGGAAACAGCACATATATGATGAAAAGTTGGAAAATAACACTGATATAGTATACGTAAGATAAAACACTTCAAAATTTATGGTCACACATATGTACTCACGTACATGTGAAGATAGGACGTGCCCTTTTGGATTAGATGAAAGACTGCTCATCCAATCTTATCACCGTGAGCCACTGATACAGTAGCTATTAAAAAAGTTCCTGCTGTAGACAAGTAGATAGGGGAACTGCTCAAAAACCCCCGGGCTTGCCACCCCCTCACTGGTGGCAGTCCAGCAGGCTGGACTGCATTAAGGGTTACACCCTGCAACATACCCTGTATTTGCTGCAGTTTTCACTACTCCTTGTTATTCCATAAGCGCTTAACCCTGCTTACATCTTCAAGCAATGAGTTCCCCAGGCCAGTCCCACGTGCTTGGTGCCGGAGCAGCACAGCGAGCCCGGGGGAAGAGGCAGAGGAGCGAGAGGAGAGCCCCGGCAGCACCCCGACGTGACTGCGTTCCTAACTAACGCTCGGCTCTGGCAGCGGGAGCGGAGCTTGAGATCAGAGGCCTCCTGCTCGGCTGCTGTTTCGACACGCAGCTGGTACTTCTCTGAAGAACAAGGGCAATAAAAAGACAACGACGATTTTCACACGTTTCTTACTCAGCAAATCCCACCTCCTTCCCAATGAATGCAAGAGCTCCCAGCAAAGACTATTAATGAAAAAAAAAAAGGTCAAGAGAAACTCCAAAACAGTTGAGAAATAATTTCCAATAATTATAATACTAAGCATTAATCAACCCACCCATTGTAAATCCAAATCCCTGCTAGTTGCTTCAAAAACAATATTATGCCGATTATTTTTGTCTATTTTCTCCCACATTTCTCCTTCCTAAAAGGACTAAGTAACGTCTCACAGGTGTTTTCCTGGGTTTGTGATTATTCTTACCACACATATCTAAGACTGTAAAATTCTGATTCCTCTCCTATGCTTTTAAGGTAAGGTTGCTTAGCATCTGCAACCCTAATGAAGGAATAATGTTAATTTGTATGATGAATTAAATTAGTTTCAGAGTTTCTCTTCATCTCACTCATTACAAAGGCAAGCACAGGCTGATTTGTTGACTTGTCACAGCTTATGAAGCAGCAGTTCATAACAAAGTTATTCTGGAGTGTTCTTTTTAAACGTGCAAACTCTTGACTGACAATGTTTGGGCACTATTGTCTTAGATACAGACACCGAACAGCAGAAAGCATATGCAGCTTTGGTTTTCCCACTTGACATATGAAGACTACACATTTTAAGTTGGTAACATTGCACGTAGATAATGTCACTGAATCCTCAAACACATTATTGTTTGCTGGTTGTTTAAGCCCTCTGTAACATTCAAATACAACTTTCCTGCCGTGTCAAACACCATCTCTAAACGTAACATTCATTTAAGAGCAGGTATCAGCCATATAAAACATAGCAAAATAAAACTACAGTTTTTTGAGACTTTTTTTCCGGGAAAGAATTCCTCGTTTCCCTTGAGCACAGCTATCGCAGCTAGAACACACGTGTGACCCACATGGAACGATAACCTAGGCTTTGTGCGTGATCTGTCTTACTACAGACTGCTACTGCTTGTTGGGCCATCGGTGGCACTGAGCGCATTTCCTCAGCCTCCCAACCGGTTGGCTACTTGTGCAAAATGGAAATTGTAATCAGATTCCCATAGAGAGGACCTTTCACCACCCCCATCAGGAAGGAAAGAATGACTCGCAGATAATATGCCCGATTCACAATGCTCTGCAGCCAGAAAACTTCTATTGCAATTATGAACCACGGCTGCAAAATGTAAAAATTATCTAGCACTGCAAACAGGTAAGCGTCCCTGCTTTCGGTTCTCTTTGTTACCTGTCGCTGGCGCTGAAGCTGCACCTTCCTTCAGACATGCATAGTACTGGCAGCATCAGTTCTGTTTCTTTGACAATAAACTTCTTAATAAAACCCAAGCAAAATAGCTGTATAAACAAAAAAATGAATATATATTTTTCGGAATTTCCCACCTAAATGCTAAAATTGATATTACAGAAACTGCTTTTAAATATTCAGACACTCATAGGCAAGGACTGTTGATGAAGACGGTCCCTCGGGGAGATGGGGAGGAGAGGCGAGCCCAGCCGACGGAGCGGGAACCACCTGCTCCCGCCTTGGGGTGGCACGCTGAGCACCCCGGCAGAGCTGCGCAGCGCCGAGAAACGCTTGCCGCTGGACTGCCACCTTTGCAAAAATGCTGCTTCTAAGGAGCGCAGACGCATGTACGCTCGCAAACGTGTGGAAATAAAAACCACTCCAATTAATCACGGTACATCCCGCTAGCCTGATATTACATTTACTCGGGCAGGTATTCTCCTCCTGAACTACAGCCGCTTCCTGTACATACATTTCCCTCAGGACATTAAAACACACGGCTGTAAGCCTGAAGTCATAAGAGCTTAAACGAGGAATTACACACCTCGCACATGCCGTGAGGTTCTCAGCAATGTTACACTCTCGCATATCTCGCCCCGGCTCAAGGAGGGGCTGGGAAGAGCAATGGGAACGGCACCGTTGCGGGACTGGACCTAAGCCCCAAGGGCTGATCTCTCAGGTCCCCCGTGCAACGCGAGGCGCGGGGTCGTGGAAGGCACGTTTCGGAGAATAAGGGGCTGAAGTGAGACGCGACTGGAGCGGGGAAGGGGTTCTGGGACGTCAGAAGGGAGCTCACGTCTGGAGCAAAAAGAGAGAATCTCACTTTGACTGCCTCTCGCCATAAAACACCATATATATATCCAGATGGCCAACAGCCCCCGGGGCTGCGCTCCCCGCACTGCTCCATCCCTACACCTGTCCAACCACCCATTTTCACAAGAACTGCAGAAAGCGAAAATCTCTGCCTCTGCTGGCATCAGCAGTATTTCCAAAGGGTACTAGGGGATGGCATGCTCAGACCAGCAGCAAAATCATACACGTTTTCTTTTCTTCAGAAATGACTAATGTGTCTATCTCCTGGGAGATATACTCTTCGTTCAAATAGATATCTGAGTTACCCTCGCATACTTCTACAAGAAAAAGTTCTGTTCCTTATCTGTAAAATGGGAATAATATTGTCCCTTTAAGTTTTAAAAAACCCCACTCATATCTGACACATTTGTAGAGCAACTTTTTGGGGATATTTTGTACTACACCAAAGATTTTATCTTAAGCCAGCCTCCCCCAAGACCAGCTGCTCCTGCAAATGCTCAGCTGCTGGCAAAGCGGACCCGAGTCCTGCCGAGGGAAGAGCATGAGAGACGGGGATCAACCCATGGAGCTTGGCACGGGGCCCGCGGGGCAGCCAGGGCCTCGGCACCGAGCAGGCACGCGCTTCCTGCTCCAGGTATCGCGGGACACGCAAGCGGCGCCCCTCCCTGCGCGCTCCCCCGCAGACAAGGCACGCTTCGCAGCACCGGCTTGCCCCGGGACGGGCCCCCTCTGCACGCTTAACAGGGTGAGCTTGGGGATTACCATGAAACTGCAGCCTGCGACAGGGTGCCGCGCACGGAGGAGCGGTGCTGGAGGCTGAGCTCGAACTCTTTCAATGTACAGCCTCAGTGCTCTTCAAACAAGCCCGTGCCTCCTCTCCGCTGCACCCCAGTGCTGACCATCGCTCGTGTGGGCAGAGCGGCTCCCACAGCCCCACGCAGGCTCAGCTCTCCCTCAGGCACCTTCCCAAGCCTCCTTCGGTGGGTTTAGCCTCTCCCCACCCCAGCTAACGAAGCTTTGCTCTGTCTGCTTGCGTGGCACCAGCATGCTGGGTCCCGTGGGGCTGCCGCCCCACAAGCAGCCTGGAAAAAACCAGGCTGGTTTTGTTTTTTTTGTGCAGGACAAAAATGTGTTCTCTGGTGGAAGTGTCCACATTTTGTCCAGTATTTCATACGAGAGCCTGTGCTCAACCACTTGGAAACAGAAAGCAGACAAGGGTCCATGGACACAAACGCGGTTATGGCCGGTCGTCACCTAGACCCTCCTCGGCAGGTCTGGCACCCTCCTGGGGAACGACCCGAGGCTCGCCCAAGCAGCCTGCAGGACTCCGGAAAGCTGAAGTTGGAGGAAAAAAATACAGTATCGTGAATTTTTATTACCCCCAAATGAGGTATCAGTCACAAAGCTGAGCCTTCACTTACGGAGGTGTATGGACCGGCGGAACACCTAACTGACGGGGACTTGGTTGGTGCTGAGCCTTCCTCACAGTCCAAACACAAAGAAGAGAGATTTCAGTTCGCTGAGATACAACCCATTACAATAGCCAGGATGTTAAATATGCAAAAAGGAAATCTCTGATTTAAAATATCTAATTCAAATCACGCAGCTCCTATAGGATTTGGGGAAAAAGGTGAATTTGATTTTTAAGATTTGATTTTGTTGCTAAAGCTAAAAAACAGATTTAAATTAGGGCATAATATCTGCCACAACGATTGACCGTTTTCTGCCACACAGATTGACTAGTTTTTCTAAATATTATCTCTAAGGCTAAGATACAGATTTTCATAAACCACCATTTTTCCATTTTTTTTTTTCTTTCCCTTCAGGGACAAAATTCTGCTTGAGACATCGATCTAATCACACCAACTCAGGAAAAAAAGCACACTTTAGACTTACTAGTACACTGAATTTCACAGCATGCTGACTGAAATGTACAGGCCCAAATAAGGAGAATAATGTCACAGGATCCATGCAAATCTGAGTAGCTTTCTGCATAACTGATATAAAAATACGGCCAACAAAACGGCACGCGCTGCGAGCAGGCTCGTTGTGAACAACAAAATCAGTTATTTGCTTTAATCACGCTGTTGTGGTTTTGTTTTTGCTTAAATTAAGTTACTGAGCCAGTTTGCCTAATTTGCTCTGAAAGGCTGCTGTTCAGGTGCTCCACTGATTTATTGCTTCTGTACGCGAGGATCCCAAGCGCTTGCTGGGCTGCATTAATCGCCGCTGCTGGCTCAGCCTATCGGCTCTGCAGGAGGGGCGTGCAATTAGCGGGGAGCGACCTCCTCCTCCCGGGGGTTGTCTCCTCCTTGCCTGGAGTGGCGATTTAAATATTTTCATAATACAGAACTAATGGATCAACAGACATTAGGAAAGGTTACAAGGTAGTTGATGGAGCAAACATGTCCTGTGTTCACCAGGAGTCTCGAGTTTACCCCACGTTAAATTCTATTTTCAGATTAAATACATTTGGGATACCATACAAAAATCTGCAACGCTGGAAACCCCAATTTAACAAAACACGTGAAATACCTGACTTCACACCTCAAGTAATTTTGTGCTCGCTTACTTTTTGTGAGCCTACGTGTGTGTAAAAACAGATTGCAAAGCCACAGTGCATCTTGAAAGGTAAACCTCTAACATACACAGCCACAACTCCAGTAGCAATAGAAATACTGTGAAAATAAATATATTGCTTAGAAAAGGTATTTTAGAAAATGCCTTAGAATCACTTAGAAAAGCGATGAGACTTTTAGAAGATACTACTGAGCGGTGAAGCCTGAATATCAGGCAGTAAATAACACAAAAAAGCAAAAATCCCAAATTGAGGAAAATACCAAAATGTGCAATATCTCACCCATTTCGTAGGGCAACCGCCCCGTACTAGAACCAGAGGCCTGACCTGCCATCCTCATCGCACGCTGCTTATCCCCTCCCACCCTCCCGCACTGCCCAGCCCAGCCCACCCCACCGGCTTTGCCAGCGCCGGCCTCGTCCTCGGGTGGGACAGACGTGGGAGAGGACGGACGGGGACAAGGTGGACACGCACCTACTGCAAAAGCTACTTCCTTAACGGCAAATCTCTGCTTCAAACAGGGATGAGCTAAAGTTCCCGTGTTATTGAAATTGTATTTCCTTTGAAAAATAAGTATTTTCTTCATCCTAAGCTAATGACTTAATTGTTTTGACGGAGGGTTTCCCGAGACGTGGCCGAACAGCCTGAAGGTAACTGCTCAAAGGTGTAACGTTTTACAAACGTGGCTCCCTAATGGAAAAAGCGTCGTAACACCAGGCAGTACAACTCTACACAAGCATGCAGACACGGATATTTCTATTTCTGTCCAGAAATTTCACTTGCTTCCCCTCCTGCCCAACAGGCAAGAAGGTCAGCTGCTACGAATTTGGGACATCATAATGAAAAAATGAAAAACGGTTTCATGAGTTCGCATTAGAACCTCACTGCTGGTTAGCTTATTTAATCCAGAAACCAGCAAAACCGGAGCGTCTGCCACGGATTACACAACGTGGAAACCCTAAAATTCACTTTGGGAGGAGCTACGTACACGTAGCCTGCAAAAACAATAACTGACTCAATGCCGTGAACGTGCTGTCGCGTATGACGCTGACTGAGTTAAAGGGCAAAACGCTTATCATTGATAACGATATCGATGGCAGATGCTTAGAAAAATACACTGCATTAACAACAGAATCAAGTATTTTCATATTCAGGACAGAACAGCCATTCAGATTTATCAGCCCATTAACTTTATAAACACAGCATTAGCTGCAGTTTCAGTGTGATGTGGTGCATCTGTAATGAGAAATTCTTTGGGTGGCATTTTATAATTAAATATCTCGTGAACTATTTGTAAGGTCAACAGAGATTAATGCGGGATGTCAGGCAAGGTCACCGCGTGGACTTCTAGAGAATTCCACCCTCTCAAAAGGCATTATCACAATTATTTTCTTAAATACGGTAAATCACAACGTGCACAATTTCTACAGCAAAAACTCTGCGTGCGTTAACAGTGTAAATGAAGAAGTAATTAATTTTGATAACTTATTTTGAAATAGAAAATATTGTGGCTTTAGGCTACGTGCAATCTCTCCCGTTACTCCGGATAACTCACAGCATAGAGTTTCAGTATACAGTAGCAAAATACGACGATTAAAAAGGTATCACGCCGCAGGCTGAAGGGGAGGAGAGGAAGCAGCAGAAGCGGTTTCTGGAAACGCTGGCGCAGAGGTGGCAGCAGAACGCTGGGGCAGCTCCCAGCTCTCCCCCACCCTGGCACCCCCGGTAGGGAGCGGGGAGGACGAAGCCGTGCTCCTTCCGCAGCGGCTACAGGGCAGCCGCCCAGACTGGGCTTTGGCCGGCAGGTACTGCATGCCGCAGCGCCAGCAAGACAAACCAACAACTGGAAATGGAGGAAAACCAGTAATTTCTTTATCTAAGTGTCACTGGCTCACACCATCCCTTGCGTCCTGCAGCCAGCTTTCGCAAGACCAGACTACGCCTTATCAACTCTTCATCTGTTTTGAAAGGCCCAAAATATTTTCTGTGTCACTGGAAGACAAAGAAATAACTGTATGCATTTTACTATGGTGTCTGAAAATCATAATAGGACGCACATCAAAAAGAAAAAACATAAGTCTGAGTGCGTATGAGGAATTTTGCTTTTTCTTGGTCAAAGAACTGAATTTCTCAACAACCATTCAGTTTTCAAAGTAATTCCTTCTGCAGTA
This sequence comes from Ciconia boyciana, assembly GCF_034638445.1. Classification (NCBI taxonomy): domain Eukaryota; kingdom Metazoa; phylum Chordata; class Aves; order Ciconiiformes; family Ciconiidae; genus Ciconia; species Ciconia boyciana. The sequence continues at coordinate 26,141,362 of NC_132937.1, forward strand.
TTATACTCGTGGAGTAAAGATGAGAACGGCCTTTTAACAAGTACGATCATATAAGGATAAAACAACCTGAGAACAGCCTTTCCCGGCAAGCGATATTTCTGTTTTCGGTGAGTCTTTGCCTATCCTGTCCCCCTTTGGGCACCTTGCTGGGGTACAATCCCCACACAGCTGTGTGGGGACCAGAGCAGACCTCCAACAGCAAATGTCGGGCTGGGGCGTCAGGCTGACACCCTTCTACTCCGCATCTCCCCTAGAGCGGGTCCTTCGGATGGCCGCGTCGCAGACGGATACGGTGGAAGTGACTCAAACCAAGGCTGTTCCTACTACCATACCATACCTGCTGTCGGAGGCACTGGCGTGTCAGGACTCGGACGTGGCCAAGATTACGAACTAATTAAGCTGAGAGGATGAGGAGTTCATCTTGCTGAAATTTCCAAAGACTTCCCCAATTTTCTCCGCCTCAAAGAGTATAGCTTAAAAATACTTCAGGCCTGCCAAATACAAATCCAAAAGTCATGTAATACTTCTAAAACCCTTAAGAGCGTTTTCTTGTTCTGTGAAAATGGCATATTTGGGAAAAAACAGTGCCGTTTAAATGACTATTTCCTGTCAGGGTACCTGTAAGACGTATTTGCTTGTCAGGAAGGAGGACTCTGTTTCTGACTAAAGCAAATCATTACCCCTAAAGCTCATTAGCGTTCCCTGCTCCCTCGCTCCCCTTCCTCAGGTAATTACTCCCGCCACTGAGGAAAGCGTGAACTTCCCCTCTTGGGCTTCCTAAGCTCCTCCACGCATGCAAACACACACAGATCTGAAGAAATGAGTATTGTTTTTATGACCAAATTTTACAATTCAACTTCCTCTACTTGAGCAAAATATCTGAGAGAATAGTAACCTCTCACCCCTGCGGAAACACGACATTGTACTGCAGGTTCAGGGCAGGTCACGCCGCCAAGACAGCAATACCGACTTTAACCAAATTCTTATAGGAAGGGCTGTACGTAAAATGTGATGAAGATGATCAATTTTACTGCTCATGCCATCATAAACCAAAAGTATAACCCAGTACCTCCTGTATTTTTTTTCCTCCAACTAGTCTTTATTTCTGACCTTCTTCTGGCTCTTCATCCAATGCAGATATTACTTTATAGCCCTGATCTAAGTTTCCAGCATTTTAGCATGTCAAGCTTCATCTACGTTAAAGACTGCATTTCGACCTATCAGTCAGCCAGAAAGTTCTGCGGTGTTTCTGAGATTATGATTAATAGGAGTTCAAAGCTGGAGTTCATAACTCTGCTAACAAAACCAGCTCGCAAATAGACAAACAAAGATACTGGAGGAAAGAACTTGTGAGGATCAAAGACGGGTTCAAGTGTCTCGGCCATGCTTCTGACAAAGCACCACCACCAACTACCAGCTGACATCAGACCTATACAACTGTGAGAATGGCAAAGACAAGGCACTGCTGATGGAAATGATCTGACTTCTCTTCCATGGAAGATTAGGCGACGTGAGGCTTGATAGCCTTTTGGAAGCGAAGCATAAATGAAGCCAACTTTGCTCATGGAGCGTGCCACTGGAAGACTGGAGAAGACAAAGCTGATCTCTGCACCACCAACAGCTTCCAAACAACGTAGAGAGCACTCTGCACTGTGTGGAGTCTAATAAAGATGTCAGCATCCTCTTATTTTAGGAAGCTCCGAAGGACAAGCAAAGCTTACTTAGACTCTGTGCCCAAATATCAGCCTGGAAAGAGAAGAAGTCTGACTCAGCCTTGCACGGCAACAGCAAGACAGGGAAGAACCTGTTTTGTCCAACGTAAGATCCCTTGTGCTGGCTGATCCAGAGACACGGGAAAGTCTTCTCCATCCTTGCATTTCCTGATACCATTTGAAGAGACAAACAGCTTAGAAACTTAAACTGGGCAATAAAGCAGAACACAGGAGAAAACAAATAAAGACACAAAATACCCCCCCAATGACCCCAGTTTAAAAAAAAGAATTAAAAATACAAGTATTTAAAGCAGAGTTCTGTATATGTGCAAGAAACTGTAAAAGAAGAGGAAGCAGAGAACTGCCAGACTTTTTATTTCAGCTTGCAAAGGGCTGACAGCACAGTCCTGTTTACTAAAGCAGCGGAGCTACAAATGAGTTATGAAGATGTCAGTTGAAAAAATGACAGACCTTTCCCTAGATTTCTCAGAAACATGACTTGGTTTGTGAAGTGCTGCACAGCCAACCCTGCGCTTCCACAGTGTCACAACCAGGACCGCGCATCGTTCAGACGCGAGCACTGTGCTGTGTGTGCATGCTCTCTCAACCAGCCTTTCCTTTGCCTTTCAAAAATCAGTGGAAGAAGCGCCACGCTTCATGGAAGATGAATTTCAACCATCTGCTGCGTGGAAGATGGAGGTTGTGCCTACGCCAGCGACTTAAGCAGTACTCCATGATGTTCTTGAGCTTCTGAACACGACCTTCTCCAATGCAGTTGAAACGGCTCCCAGCTCAGTGCTGCTGTGTGCCAACTAACTCCCTCCGGCACAACTCCTGGGCAGGGCTCAGGGCTGCGTGGGCAACGGGCCGCTCCCCACGGGCAGGCGGCACACCACCACGCTTTCTGGAGCCCAAGGGAATTCACCAGCATGGGCGCAAACCATCCCATGCCAACAGGCCTCAACAGAAGGGAATGGTCTACAATATGCTTAATCTGTTAGTACAGTAACAGAGCTATGTTTACCTATTATTGTTACGGTATTACATTACCGCATAACTAAAAAGGCAGCACTTCCCTGCACTTCATTAAAACAAAAATATAAAATTTATCATCATTATGAAACTCATTATCTGCATATTTTATAGGAAAATGAGTTGGAGTAGAAAATGACTAGGAAAAAAACCAGTTTGTACTACTCTCCAGTACAAGCAAGCAGACACATAAGAAATGAAACCAACACAAAGCATGCCCTCAGTCATGCTGTGGCAGACAAGGCCTTCAAGACTTCTTGTGCTAAATGGACAGAACACTGCTCTGCCAGGCTATCGGCACTCCTCCGCACCGTTTTCAGGTTTGACGCACTGAACAACGCACTCGGGAGGGAAGTGTGTACAGCTCATGGAACCAGGGCTCCAGACGGAAGGACAGTCCCCCTCTTTTATCATTACTACCAGTCCTCCCCGGTAATAGCTTTGAGCTGAGACAATACACTGGTTTTCAATTATTTGGGTTTTTTTCCACTTTTCCTCAAAGGCACTTGGGCATCAGGTGAAGACTGAACTAGAGCAGGAGGAGAAATCCACTGCTGTGGAATTATTTTATAGCTAAGCAGATAGCGGATGTTTTTTCAAGCAATACTGGCAATGAGTCGGTAGCGCGCCAGAGAGCTCTTACAGAGATGACAAAGGGGACTTTTGCCAGACTCCACATAAACCAAACAAATACCAGCACGCTCAGGAACCTGGCCAAAATAATTGTATGAACCCCGGGCGCTGTAGTTGCATTCGCCTCTATTAGATTTTGCAACATTAACATCGAATAGTCAATGCACGGATATGTAACCATCTTAGATAAGGTCACATTTACTGTCCGTACTAAGGATAATTACATCAACACCGCAGTACTAATTTTGATATGGGACCGGAATGTAACACTTTACACAGCACACCTGGAATTCCTCCATTTTCTATTCAATTCATCTGGCTTTGATTTTTACATCAGATATCTTGCACGCTTCCCCCTACACACACTCCTCATTGCCAAGTGTGTTTTTCTATAGCCTACTGATCCACATCCTAAAACATCTGTGTGTGAAGTAAGCCAACTTGCCAGCGCTCAGTTGCAGGGGGAATGACTCCACTAAGAGCAAGACCTACCAAGTGCTGGAAAAGAAGATTAGTCAATGGAAGAGGCAGGATGAGCACTGACGCTCTCCTCTCTCTCTCTCTCCTAGCCCGAGGAATGTTTTCAGGATTAAAAAAAAAAGCACGAATTACATAAACGCAGTCCTAAATGCAAGCATTTAGGTTTAACTGGAGGGGAATACAGGATGTCAGAATTTCAGCAGAAGAGCTGGCTGATGCCAGAAAGCCCCAGACCGGTTCTCCCCCGCGGTCGGTGCCTCCCTCCCAGCAGCACCACTGCAAATCCCATGCCCAGTCACCAGCTCTGCCACTCCGTTCCGCTCGCTCTGTCAGCGCCCATTTCTTGGCAACCTCTTGTTGTGGTGTTGCTTATCGTACGTTCAAAATTTCTACTCTATCTTTTCCGGTGAAAGGATATTTTAAGTGAACTGGTTTGTACCGAAATGTAAACACCACCCCTTCCTCCCCGTCCCCCTGCCCCAAACACCAGAGCAAGGGACCGTAGTATCCTGGGTTACTCACACGTATGCCTTGCCAAGGAATAATTTGATCCACCGCTAGTCAAACCAAATCCCTCGGGAATTTGACTGGAACTGCGTGGCCGAGTGAGAAGTTTTGGAGGTTCAATTTCAGCTCCAAATTCTGCCCCGATCACCCCCAGCAGCACGATGGCCGTGGCTTGCTTCCGTCTCTCTTCATAGGACGTAGATATTTTTTTCATTTGGGGGAGACCGGACAGACAACCTAGAATGAAAAGTAAGAAACATGAGAAAAATCAAAAGCGGGGTTGTTCTTTAACCCTCCAAACAACATCGTGTTTCCCAGAGAAAATAAGAGGTTTCTGTTTAACTTAAATCATGTCTTCGGGACCGTTACTGCCCTTACCAGGATTTTCGGCTGCTGGAGATGATTCCGTTTTCCTTCTCAAAACCTACAACGTACGATAACAGTCTAAACACCACCTACTGCAAGGCCTGTCTTCAATGAAACCCACCCTTCAGAAACGGTCAAGATCTCACAGAAAAAAAGAGCCACCAGAAACCTGTCCAATTTCAGTTTTATTTGTTCAGTTGATAAGACATCTGTGGAATTCTGTGTTTGTCTACTTTTTTTGCAAAAGGCGAGTTTTGGGTTGCTTCTTGTTAATTTTAAATTCATGTAACAACTTGCTTCTTTTTTTTTTAAAGAAGATGGAGTTTTCTGAGAACTTCTTTATATTATATAAAAGCATCTTTTTGTTTTAGGATCCATCATCACATTCAGATTCTTACTAACTTTTAGCTAACAGTATATGCCGTTAAACCAAACTAGTATTTTTGTACAGTTACGTTTTGTACATGGTATTTTAACAAACATTCTTAAAAACAGTGAAGAAACCTCACTGTATTATGAATTTTAAACGAAACTGAATTTTACATCATTAGTCTAATATAGCCCAGGGATTTTTAATTTCACCAAGCAGATAAAGTTTATTTTTTGGGGAGCAAAGAAACAAAATCTTAGAAGAAATTGACCGGAATGAAAATCCCGTATTCATTTACTCTGACAAGTACATCTCACTTTTACCTACAATACTAATTCACTGCCTACTAGGAAATGCCCTACCATATATTCTACAAAAATAATGAAGTCTTAATCCTTCTTACAGCACACCGCTGTTAAACCTTTGCCGAGAAGTCGGAAGGCACCACCTGGCACTGCACGCGACTTAGCAGCCTTGCAGACTAACGAAGGGTGAATTAGCGAGTCGCACTCTACGTCTCTCTCTGCTAATGACATGCACGTGGCTCGATAGGAAACGCAACGTTACCTACCAGAAAGCTAACCAAATTCTAGAACCTGTGTTACAAGACCATCCTCGTTCAGGCAACCACACTGCGGCTGTGACAGCGCTGTGCCGGCCAAGAGGGAGAGAAAGACAACGGAAAGCTTAACAATGGTAGGGGAGGAAAAAAAAAAGAAAGAAAAATCAATAGTAACTGCCTCCAGAGAAAGAAGGATGAAAACGGGCTGCAACAGACAAAGCAAACCACGCAACCCTTTTAATTGTTTAGCAATGGCTTATCCCGCTCCCACCGCCCGCAGACGCCAGTTTCTGGCTAACGTCTGCACGCAGTCCCTTTGCACGTCAGCCTTCCCGCAGCCTCTCTTCCCCAGCGCCCGGGGAGCGCGAGAGCCGCAAGCGGGTGCGCGGCCGCTCCCGCAGAGCCGGGCGCGCCGGGGCCCGGCACACCCCCTTTCCTGGGGACCCCGCCGAAGGGCATCGCTGCCGGCCGGCGCATGACTGATGGCGGCTCCCTCCCTGCTCCCCGCGGCCGCCTCTAGCCCAGGTGCTCAGACAGAGCCTGGTGTGACATCTTAGATCAAGATGAATTGGCACAAACTCCTGATCCAAGATTGTTTTATACCATTTAATTTAGTTTCTTCCCCTGCTTGGATGAGCACAGCTCTGGTTATGGATTTCTATTCTAATGTGCTGCAGCAGGCGCGGGGAGCAGGCAGCAGAGCAGATGCTGGAGCAGGGGACCGCGGGATGCTGATCAATAGGCGAGGCGCTGACCCCGGCCACGCCGCCCGCGCCGGCCACGGCTCCCGGGCGAGGAAGAAAGGAAGAGCGAACACATGTGCTGCTTCCAGTAGGAAATTAAACGGCGGGGGCACTCGGTGCTGCGCCCTCCCCCCGCCCCGCCTTTCCTTTGATTACAGCGATATGAAGTTAACCCTTCGTGAGATCCCGAAGGACGGATTTCAGAGCGTCCTTCAAATCGTAGGTCCGACTCAACAGAACTTTCACATTTCAACCGCTAACAGCAAATACCAAACCAGCGGGCATCCGCCGGCTCCGTCTCAACCCGCGCCTCCGCCGTCCCTGGGACGGACACCAGCCCTGCCGTCGCCCAGCACGCGACGAGACCTTCCGCCTGCAATTAATACGGGATCCGGCGAGAAGACTCCCGGGCCCGCGGCGGCGCGGTGCTGTGCGCTCGGCGTGGACTCGCAGCTGAGCTAATTCCTGCTGCTGACCCCGCGACTCCAGCACCCAGATGTCGAGGAAATAACTCTTTGTTAACCAAACAATAAATTCCAACCAGAACAGGGTGGGAAATATTCTTAGAGTGTTTCATTCGCAATCTGCCATATGATAGTCTTTACCCTGCTCACTGCTGCAGCATAGGATTTTCCATCTCAAAAAAACCCAAACCCAAGAAACTAAAAAAACCCCCAATACAACAACCACCCCCCCCCCCAAACCAACAACCCCCAGCAACACCCCTCCCCAAAACCTCCAGATGAGAGGGGGAAAAAATCCCCCTTAAATATTTTTGTCCTTTTTTTTTTTTTTTTTTTTGTAAATTACTAGCAGAAACACACAATTAATTGTAATGATTTCCTACAAATAAACTGACAGCCATTTGGGAGATTTTAAAATGAAATAATGTCTATAAAAGTAGTCCTTTCTACAGTTTCATTTGTCTCATGAAAATTTGGTATTTTCTCACAGCGACGTGCCTCCATTTAATCATGCTAAAGGGTGACACAGAGATCCATTTTCTTGACAGGACGGTTGATCACCCTATCACAGTAAGAAAATTAATAACCTCAAATAGCTCTATGTGGAAAACAGAAGCTACACTGGTGAAAGGACAAAAACGTTCTACATTTTAGTTGTAAAAATAACACACTTCCAGATCCACACGCCAACAGAGAAACCTATCGTGGCCATGCATTTACCCAGCTGGGTTTTCTTGAGACAAAACGACCGTATGAAATATTTCAAAATATCTCAGTTTTTGAGAATCAAACAGCCACAACTGCTTAGAAGAGACAGCTTTACAGATAGCACGAAGCAGCGTATTTATTAAGGGTTTAAAATATAGGTAAAATATTTCAGAAGTTTAAATTGTTTAAAAGGCCGTGAGATATTGATTACTTCATTTAAAAAGCAGTCAGAGAGTGCAGCCACGAGGTCAGGATAAATTTAACAGTTTGAAGCACTTTACTAAATAACTCTAAAGATCATGTTAATTGGCTTTGCACAGTTCTTGGGTAAAATTAATTTTATCCTAGCTTACAATAAAAGGATTAAAAGACAAATTAAGTTCTCCAGGTTTAACTGGAATAGGAATCAATGGATTTGAATTAAGGCTGAAGGCGGTTTTATGAGAGATGGACTGCTACCAGATACTTTATATCTGCTATTAGGCGCATACTGATGGTACTCCCGCGCCGTATCAGGTATTAAAGCCTCGCAGAAGCGGGTGCCAGACCCATTCATTACGATCCACCACACCGTCCGCGCGCACGGTGCTGCTGCGGCGGTTCCGAGCACAGAAGGGCGGCCTCCGGCAGCCCCGGTCCACCAAAACCGTGCCCAGCCCTGCTCCAGCAAATGGCTACCGTCAGAGAGCCACCCAGCCACAGCACGGTGAACGACAGCCCAACACCACTAAATGGGGGGTTGTAATTACGTCCAATCATTTACACGTGATCACCGAGATTCAGACACAACGTTTAATGGGCGTAAAACTCTTTAAAGTGAAAAACCCTAGGAAAGATGTTGCAGTAGCTGCATTTCCATTGCCATACGCTCCGATGGCCGAGAGAGAATCCTCATCCGAGCTCAAATACAGAAGAGACGCACAGCGCCAGGTACGCCACAGCGAGGGTCGGCGGGCTTTCGGCAGCAGTAAGCCCGTTAAAGTACACAGTATTTTGAAAACATATATTATATTTGAAATGAATAAAATAATTTGCTTGAGACCACAAATGTACCCTGAATCAAATGCGGTAGAGAACTCAGACCTTGCGTCCCAACCTGGTTTTTTAAGGGTACAAAGAAAACCGACAACCAAAGCCCTCTCGATTTTTGTCACGGTTTGTATTTCCCAGCACTGAATGCACGCAGTCAGAAATCGCTACCTATAGGTGAAAGCTTGCAAACTGAACTCCGTGAAAAGCATCGTCACTTTTCCCTCCTGCCTGGCAGGTCCCTCTCTCCGCATTTCTTTTGACAAGTTTTCTGTTTATTAATGAAGGGGAGGTTTGTAACTGGGCAGGTTGGGGTAAGGGTTTCCATCCATCCTTCCTTTTCCTCTTTCAGGCCTGAACAAATATATAGTTAGTTAAATTCAAGAGAATCCTCGCAGTCCTTTGGGAAGTGAACACACACCAAAATGTGGCAGACACAGAACTTATCAGCAACAACCACAGAAACTCTTCACTTTTGCAACTGTAATCGTTTCTCGGTACTAGATGGGATATTATAAAAGAACACACACGAGCTACGGGGGGAAACGCAACTCTGCTTACATTCATCTTGGCTGTCAAAAATTTAAAATATTTCTTCTTGTCAATTGTACTATTTTCTTACAGTAAATAAATTTACATAATGCTCTGCTTGTGACCTAAAAAGGAAATGGCAATAAACTTTAAGAAAACTATATACTAAATGTGCCTATGAGACACACTTATCCTTACCTTGAATTGTTCAGGATTCTTGAAGCCATGCTATGGGTTTGCCTACATTTCTGGTTTTTAAGATTACACACAGAAGAATAATTACAGTAATTTCAGCACCTCCTGGAAGCTTATAAAGCCAGAAAGCTCACAATAAATCAGAACTGAAAAATATTATAAAGAAATAACAGTAACAGAAAGTGACCACGAGGAAAATGCGGAAAGACAGGGAACAATCTATTTTATCTAGCCTTATGAAAACTGCGGTTACTCGTTACTAACCTCACATTTTTAAAAGTATTTTGATTGCTTGGCAGTGAGGCCATTCCCATACCCACAGCTCCCTCCACTGGCACAGCAGGGACGGCTCCTCCGCCAGCCCAGCGCGGCAGTCGTGCGGACGCCGGACGGCTGTGACCCCGCGCACCGCCGGAGCTCCGCACAGCTTCCTCCCACCGCGTTACTAAAACATATTAAGTGACTCCACAGAGTCTCTTCTCGTCGCTACAGTTTGGCTTAGGTGGAATAACCGCCTTGGGTTTTAAGAAAATTACGCACCTTCCCATCACAGCGACAACAGCGGCAGCAGCGACAAAAAGCAAACTCAAAACCCACCACACCCCAAGACGACGGCGTGGATTTTGGACGCAGGTCTTTCGCGTACAAGTCACCTTTGCTAAATATGCTTCCGGTAATTCAAGTTACATTTTCTCAAATATTAGCTGTTCCTACTACCAGAGTGCAAATGCAATACACATGAGAAAACTTGGTCCAATAGAAGGAAAAATAAATCCGTGCCTAAGGCCACCTTTCCGCGGACTCTTTCCCGCTGCGCAAGCCTCTCCTCAGCCCAGGAGCCGACGTTCCTGCCGGGCAGTGCCGGCGCAAGGGGCCGGTGGGGAGCTGCCCCTGGAAGCCCTGCCGGCCCCACCAAGACAGTCAGCTCTCGCCGCGCTGCTTCCCTCGGTCGCCCCGTGCGCTCAGAACGCTTCTACTGACGAGTGCGCTGAACACCACGGAAAGGCTTCTTCCGATGAAATAACGTATCGGGAAAAACTGTGAGAGGACATGCACCTGCGTGAAATATGCCACCGTGGGCTGCCAAACACCCGCCCAAGTTAAAGCTACCTTTGTCAAGATTTCACTTACGCGCTCATTCTTCTGCCACTTACAAGAAAAAGGCAAAGATACAAAGCTTTTTCTTTGGAGCAACTTATTTCTATTTTCAGTCTTTTGTTCACTGATAGCGAAGAAATATCTGCAAATACGGAAAACCGACACATTCCTGAAGCTGTGACCCTTACCTCTTATAAACCAGAGCAACTCCCGTGTCTTCAATGTATTTATGAGATCTACATGAGTGCAGACAGCTCACGTATTTTGTGAAACTAATTTTTTTTTCCTCCCACATTAAAAAAAAAACAACAAACCAACTTCCAACTTGACTGCCACCATGACAGAAACCTGGCAATGCAGTGGCAGGTTAGAGAGACCTTATCTGTGATTGCTAACTCTGAAATCTAATATTTATCGCTATTAAGCATTCTTTATCACTTTCATTTTTGCTGTTCTCCTAGTACTTCACCTTGGGCTGTTCCAGGAAGCGCATATGAGATGGAGAACCAGACACAGATTTCAAACACTAGCTTGCTCATTACGACATAACGCATTTTGTCATCAACCTTTTTACTACTCCTTTAACTGAGACCAGAACTATAAAAGATTAAAAACAAACTACACTGCAGCATTATCTATCTATAGTTCAAATGCACACTGTTTGAATGAAATTTGCTCAAGAGAAGAAGTACAAGCATTTTAGTGTCAAAACAGTTACTATTTTTAAATTAAATCTTTTGCTGTGTTTGATAAAGATATCTGCTTTCAAACTATTAATAGGGAAGAGCCACATAAGAAGAAACCAAGACATTTTATGAAAATTTCCTGCACATTTTTATTACTCTTACTGCTAAGTTGCATGTGCTTTAAAAAGAGATACGTATACGTTTAGATAATGAAAGAGGACTTGCTAACACCACTTGAAAATAAAGTTAGGTAAGGGTGTGCAAAAGAATTGCTCTGGAATCAAAACAAAAGCTGGGGTTTGGGTGTTGGGTGTTTCTGGTTGGTTGGTTTGTTTTGCTTTTTTTTTTTCCTCCCCCAAAGGTCTCCTCCCTACTGGCACGCTGAGCTGATTTATTTGATAATGCCCGTCTTGTTATTTTCTTTTCGTGTCCGCAGCCAAGTATTTGAAATAATGAAGCATTGTTACTACTATAAAAACTGGAAGTGTTTAAACTTGATTTTTCTAATATTTCATAGGACATCTTACAACAGACAAGTTTAATTATTAAATATCAGTAAGTCACATAGCTTTGTATTATTAAAGGCAGGACATTTTCTGGTTTACTTTTTGATAATACGTTCCCTGTGGGATGCCAGTAATATGGTTTCATGCAGGTAGCCAGCTGCAGCAGCTTCAAAAGAGAGGAGAATTATAAAACCTCTCATGGTGAATAATAGTATTCATTAGGTGAGTATAAAGTATTATTTTTAGAAAAGACTGTTGCAGCCACCAAGAGATTTACAAAAATTGGAGGGGGGGGGAGTTCATCTTCATTAAATCTTTCATTTAAGACCCTATCTCAAATCAAAGGGTCTGACCCCCCCACCGACCTCAGGCCAGACACCCGGGGAGGTCAGAGTCCACATGTGAATCCCCACAGTTTATCCACGTGGTACACCGAAACATGCGCTACTGAAAAATGGCCATGTATTTGTTAATTAAATTTTTCAGGATAACAAAACCTGTCAGGAATCTGTTAGCCTCCAATCAAAGCATTACATAGCAGCGACTGGCAGCCTTAAGGGTTAAGACACTGGATTTCTTCTGCATAGGTGGTGCTATTTTAAGCCAATAGTGTGTTTAAATCCACACCAATGAAATCAATACAGCACTGCTCTACTCAAGGTGAGACCAAATAAACCTGTCGGAAGCTCTGAGAAATGGGCTTTGCAGTACACACCGAGCGCTAAGTGCCTTTCAGCCCAGAGATCTGTCATTAAATAATCATTAGCCATCACTCATTCTTCCTAAAAAGCTCAACGCCTGAACTCCTCCGGTACCGGCCAGCAGCAGCGCAGCCCCCGCGCTCATTAGCGCCTGGGGCTGGTTGCGCCGCTCCCGCGGCCCAGCGCACCGGGGACAGCAGCTCCGCTCCGCTGCCAACGCCGCGCTCGCCCACCTTCCAGCCCGCCAGGCCTGCTTCAGGCACCAAGCACGCCCCGAAGGTTTTACAAACTCAGTTACTGGGCTTTACCTGCAACGAGACAAGAGACCAACGTGTAGCACGGCTCCATTCGCGTTGACCCACGCACCTAGGATTTACCCAAAGCGTTCTGTACCTTGGAAAAGCTGGGCAGCATCGCCTAAATCCCAGGCTGCTTCACGCCTTCAGATGAAAGCTAGTGATAGATGACATGTATTAATTACTCTCATACAGTTATAGATTCTTATCTGGCCTCACCGCAACTTTTTTCTGCAGTAGGAAACGTTGACTTGAGTGCCAATGATTACTTTATAACAAAGCCATATGAAACTAGCAGCAAACTGGTTTCGCCTGTGTAACTGCAAATACTGAGGTTGCCGTTGTCAGTCACTGTCTGTCTAACGTACTAATAAAAACCCAGGAGACATTTAACACTGAATACCTGAAGCAAGGAAAACAATAATAAATTTCATTTGTGGATTACACAGGCATAGAGCTTAACCTGTTTTCTCTCAGCAATAAACGTTCCTTTTTTCACCAGTGCTTTGTGAACTCTGTGCTGAAAACATCTGTTCGCTTTGCAAAAGCGAGCGAACAAATTAGCTGTTCTCTTCAGTATGAATGTGTTTTCACCAACAGGCTCGACTAAGCAATCATCTTAAACTAATTTAATTCTGTTGTAAGCCACGTAGCCCAAAGTATTTAATAACTTGAGAATTAAATTTTACCAGTGACATTTGATTGTTCCGTACCACATCTGAAAACCACAGCCGTCAGTCATGTATCAATTGTCCCCTAACCTCACTGTTTCCATTTTTACGTGCAGTTTTGTGCGGCAATTTCCAGAAATCTGTGTTTCTCTTCATTACCGTCTACATAAATGAGTCAAATAAAAGCATTTCCAATGTTCATCGTACCTTTTCAAAATTTTGATTATAACCACTGTAACGTCACTTCTAATAAGGGAAGTTGTGATGCAGTAACTCAGCGCTGCGAGAACAGCAAGTCACGCTGAATAAAACGTGCCTGATATTTCCCCATCGGAACAGCAGAATCCATTTTGTCTGTGACTGCTTCCCCGCTCTCAGCCCTGCAAGGAAGCAGCATCCTCACCCATTTTGTGCTCCCAGATGCTGCAGCACAGGGAAATATTCCGTCACAAAAGGAAGGGCACAGCAGAAGAGGAGATTCCAGTGAACTGCAACGGATTGGAACGGTGGCTCAAAAACTACTTACTCTCTGTAGAAAAGCACATTTTGCACGTGAGCCCAGCAGCCTTACGAAAATTAGCGATGTCTGTCTTACAGCTTTCTAAATGAATGACAACTCTGAGCATTTAAATAACTCTACCATTAAATTATACACAATTTGTAATTCCATCGGGGAAACCAAATATTACCGAATAGTGAAAGACCGCATTATTAACATTTGTATGAGAAGTAACTCATTTGCACATAACTAAAGCCACATGAATGTAAACATAAGATATATTTTTTTCAACAGCATTTAATAAGCTGTTAATAAGAGACAATTAAAGAAATTTATTGTTGCGTTTCAGATCTCTCTAGACATAGGTAAGACTTCAATAAAATCGGTACAGATCTGGACTTCACATTCTGAAGGGTGGTTATTATTTTATTGAAAGGAATGTTAAAACTATTTTAAATCATAGTCATTTTGAAACCGAATGGCAACTTTTCTGATGCTTTATGAAAAGATGTTGTCGCTATTGGAAATCAGTAGGAAGACAGAAGAAATCAGATAGCTATGATTTGCCAAGATCAATAAGAAATCGAGCAATATCAGAACCCATACTCTTTAACTTTTACATATTAAAATTCAACTTGCATGTGAACAGAACGTTAAGAATTTCCAGGAGAAAACACATGACGTGCCCTGATATTTTTCTGACCTATCTATCATATCATGTCTGACGATTTAAGGTATTTTGCTTTTAAGACCTTTCTGATTTCGACAGATTAAAATACATTCCCCCTGCTTCAAGACATTATTTAATTTGAAATGATTTAATACATCCTTCAGAACATTCTGTAACACAAAAAAAAAATCACTGCCAAATATTTATTTGCAGGCACCTCCTACGATGCTTTGCATCAGCCATCGCTGGGAGGGACGGGGGGAGCTTTCGGCTGCAAAGCCCCAAACCTGCACTTAGGGAACCGTGGTGGGAGAACGCCATGTAGTGTTGAGCAGCACCCCACAACAAAACAAGTTTTGCTCTACAGAAATAGTCAGGGAAAAAGGAAAGCTTTTAGCAGCATGACAAAGAGGATTTAGACTGAGATGAGGGTTGCAATTCATCAGGATTTTTTTCCCCCAACTTAGCCCACAAAGAAATGCGTAGGGAAGTACTTGTCAGCACGGTTCCAGTGCCTTCGCATACAGCCTTTGCACTCCGGCTACATCCTGCTACGACGCTACAGGTACACAAACACATTTCAGATCTCCCCCTGCACCTATGGATGGAAAGGAATTCCACTAATACTGTGAAACACGTTTTAATATTTATTTCTCGCTTGTTTAGCAATATAGAGAGTCTTTAGACCGATATTCTTTAATAGGCATAAAAATTATTTAAACCATAGTAGACTTTACCTTTCAGGGGATCATTTTAATCAAACAGTGAAACCAGCAAGACGTAATTCTCATTTTCTGATTCACTGTCACCTAACACAGCAAGAAACCGGAGAAAGCAAGCATCTCCCCGAGAGGCAGGTGGGGTTCTCAACGGGAGCAAGAGGCGGCAGCAGGGAGGGAGGAAGCCCCAGGGCAGTGCCAGAACCGCACCGGCCCCGCAGAAGCCAAAGGCCGTCCACCGTGGCCGGGGAGCCCCGGGGCCGAGCCGGTGCGACGCACGGCCCTGCGAGCGGTTGCCGCCCCGCAGCAGGACGAGGTCGCGGGCTGGTGCGGGCAGGGAGGGACCCGGCGCTGCCTTTCAGCAGACACGATTTACACACGGCTTTATCGAGGGCTCCAGCGCTGAATACAGAACACACTCTATTTGGCTTTCAGTCAATTAAGCTTTAAGCTGTCAGCAAACAAGACTTTTAAGTTAATTTTGAATCACCACAAATCAAGTTGAAGGTTGTGAAAGGGCACGCTCACATGCCGGCATGAAAAAAGGCAGTTTAATTGCCTCTGAATAGCTATTATATGCTGCAATTGGCCTATTGAATCTTAGATGATCTATTTATTTATCAAAGTGCAAAGACTGGTAAAAGAATGGAACGTATGAACTTTAATCATCTTCTCTCTTGCCTAAGTAGGTAAAATTACAGTTTTTGCATATTAAAAGTACTACTGAAATTACAAGTCTTTTAACACAGTTCGATATGTTTGCATTATATCTTATTTTTGAATAGTTACCACTGTCCAAACTACAGCCCAAATGTGAAAACAAGCAATTTCCAATACAATAAGGTATTGCCTTTTTTTTTTTTAAACTTCCATCAGGTTTTTCATATACTATGTAGATAACTGATGCTTTGAACCTGCTCGCCTGAAAACCTGACTATCCAGAAGAAGGTATAGAAAAGTGCTATAAAATGTTATAAAACCAGCTGCTGTTAAAACATGTTACAAAAAACTGCTGTAAATTTCATACCAGACCTCTGTCTTCATGAAAAATACTTTTCTTTAGAATAAAATGACATCAGACAGCACCCACAGGAATGGGTCTTTAGAACTTGTTTTCATCAATCTACCTAGAAAAACCGCAACACAAACTAAGGAAATACCATTTTTAAAATGTATCAATAGAACTAATTAATATTAAGAACATCCTCTCACTTTGCTGTGACTAATCCTGTGCTTAAAATACACAGTTAACCATGGAACGCTGGTTTATCAAGACAATGCATATACACGCGCAGATCAAACAGTAACGTCCCAAGTTATTACAAGTGAATGGACACAACTTCTCTTTTTGTAACTGACTACAAGACGACGCTTTCAAACATGACGAGTCCAACCAGCAGCAATTCTTCACTTGTTAAATGAAGCAAGATTTTGACTAGGTATTCTCCTTCCCTTTTAATCCCACTCACGGAGCCTGGGGGAATTCTCACCACGTGTCTTAGGTACCTGAAGGACAACCCAGGACCCTAATTTCCCAAAACAACCCCAGAGTTACTGGAAAGAGGCAGGGAAGGACATTCAGAACACCAAAGTCAGGTGCTTAAAGGGGCAGGCTGGTACCCACTGTTTATTGTTCTAAACGTCACCCTGGTACCCGGTACAGCTTTTGTTTTTCATCGCTCCTCTCACCCTGGGGGAAGATTCACAACCTGAAATTGTGAGCACAGCTCCCTTACCCACTTAACATTGACCTCACTCAAAACCCTCCATGTTTTGCGTTCTTCCCGTCATCAGGTCCTGCAAAACTTGCGTGAAGAAGTGTGGTTTGCATGTAAAAATTATGCATAGAAGAATTATGCATAGCTAAAAAACGCCTTCAAAAAAATAATTGAAAAATAGTGAAAAAGATCTGCCAATGATAGAGGAAAAATAACCAAAACTAAGCGTACGAAAAGTTGACTGTTCTGGCACTGGAAGAGACCACGTGTAAGGAAATGGTGCGTTTATGACCGCATCTCTCATTTCGCATCTGCATTTAACCAAGCTGTCGGATATCAGGAGGAAAGTCCAGCTGGAGCTCAGGAGAAAGAGGCCACTACTACAGTGACGGCTTGGGCTCCGGGGAGCCGGAGAAGGGGAGAGGAGAGGCCGGCCACAGAGAGCACGGGAGGCAGAGCCCACGACGGTCCTACAGGCACGGGCCAGTCTGCCGGGCTCCCGCCGTTATGACTACCTCCCGCTGGCTTTGAGCGGCGCAGCTCATTACACGGCATGAGAAGAGATGGGCCGGGAGGATTTTCTGGAGAGAGAAGCAGAGCTTCCACAGAGCACTGAGCCACGCAAGGAAGACGAATGTTTAGGGCAAACGAGATGCAACAGCTACTCGCTATATCCAGGTGACCACACAAGACTTTCCTTGGGCAGAAAGGTGAAGGATGGGCGTTTTATGGTGAATATTTATGAGCTCAGCCTGGCGTAGCACGCAGACTGGTACAGACCACAGTCCCGCTATCACAAACAATTACCTGGTGAACAATTTCTGCTCAGCAGGTTGTTGTGCTACTGGGTGCCCATAGCTAGTTCTGGGCTCTCAACACGGCGAAATATTTTCTTCTTTTTTAAGTCCAACATAGACTTACTTAGTGCTGAGACAGCACCTGATATTTTTGAGAAGGAAAATAGCTCAGAGGAGGTGATAAGGCATTAAAGTCACAAGAGCAGTACACAGAGCAAATGGGTTTTAAACCGATGAAGAGGGAACCTCTGAACGGATTACTCCAAGAAATGTAGTCTATGGATTGTTGGGGTTACAGAAAGTATTCAGACGACACATCAAAGCTTATGCACCCAGGGGTGAGGAGACCACGGGACCCACGCAGACCTTATCTCTTCCCTCACGAATCAAAGCAGACCCTAAGGCACCAGCAGTTTAACTGAGAGTTAGAAGAGATGTTCTGCACCCACACAAGGAAACTCTGCCCATGTTCGGTTCTTTTAATAAGCTGTATGTAACTACAAAGAAAATTGTGGCTTGACATTTTAAACCTTATTTAACACCTATGTAATTTTTCACCAGCGAGTCCAAAAACGTAAATTAAAAAAGGCGCAGAGGTTTCAGGTCTTTGCTTTACATCACTACTTCATTGCCTCAGGAATTAGTATAACCTCAGGGCAATAGCTTTAGATATCTAAGTAATAAACACAGCAATTTCAGAATTGTTATTCCTGCTGTTGATGCAGTAAATTCATATTCTGCAGTGAACTTTCTGGATTACAGATGGAAAACAGCTCACTGGTTACATAAAATGGTAGACAGTGATCCCAAACTACAGATGTCCAGTAAACTTCAACAACAACAAAAAACCTTCGCAGATTTGGGAAGTTGTTTCCAAGACTGCACGTTATATTTAACCATATAATGGTCATGCAGTAAGCAATTCCTGCAATGATAACCAGCACAAGCTTCTGGGGAAAGTAATCTCCACACGGAAATTCCTAGGCTCCAGTAGTTCTTACGGCGACATTCGTAAGAACCATCTTCCACATGGAAACGGTTCATTTAGACAAGTAAATACTGCTAAAAGCCGTCGATACGATGCACGTTAACAGCAGAACAGCTTCTTAAAGCATTTGGTCCATGATTAAAGCTAACATCCCAAGACACTTATAACAGTGCGGGCAAGGTCTATGTAGCACGTGCAATCAAGCTTAAACTTACTGAGGTGGATTGAGGAAACAGGAGAGATGTTTGCAACTGTTTGTCACCACACCTCTCTGAAATGCCGGACGCCAGAAGGAGCCGTACCAGTGCTGTCACACGTCCCAGAGCCAGCACGGGAGCGCCGTTACCTGCATTACCCGCGTCCTACCAAAGGCCTCGGGGCCGCCGCCCTCCTTGCTCGGGCTGCAGCACGCGCCGTCCGGGCCTCCCCTGCCCGCTGCCTCCTCCGGCTGCCACGCGGGGAGCGAAACTCCTCTGCCGAACGCTCACACACACAGACTTGCTGCGCCTCTGGAGACGTTCTTCAAATTTAAGACAAGCAGGACGATATAGACTTTTTTTAGGCAAAACAACTGCTGTCAAGAAGTTGGCTAAGAACAGTACCGAAGCCGGTGGCCTTGAGGTGTCCCAAACGCACCGCCCAGCAATGACAGAAACCAGAAACTGTTTAGACGCTCTTGTGCCTCAACTATCAAAGACGACGCCCTATAGAGATGGAAGCATATTCCTGCCACAGACTTTATCATTACGCCAATAATAGTTTTTCTTTTTTGGTTCTAAAAAGTACAGGACGTACGAAGTTTTTCGTTGCAACGCTAACCAAAACAGAAACACAACAGAACAGAAAGAAAAAACAAAGACATGAGGACTCTCAAAACCCCCCCCATCTTAATATGCTGCTTTTATAACCTGTGCCTCTAAGACTCCACTTCTACACCTGGAGAGATTATTCTAAATAATTTTCTTTTGACTTTAGCAATCTTTCAAAAGTCATTGATCAAGGAAAACATCCCGCTGAAGTGTTTCTGCCTAATGTCACTGAGAGAAGATGAGCGGCCAGAAGAATACAATTAAGATATAAATGTGTTCCTACGACAAAGAGAACTAACTTTTCCCAAGTTAATACGATTTCTCAGAGTAACTGCGGCACAAAGGGAGACTGCGCAGCGCTGGAAGAAGACATCTGCCACCAAAACAACAAAAGAATTTCAGACAAGAGTCCCAGATCGATTTTCACAAAGTACGGACGTATAGTGCCCGCAACGATGCCGACTTCCCCCTTTCAGACGCAAAGTAAGGCGGTGTAAGGACTGATACTACTCAGATACACTGTGCGAAGCTTAGTATTAAGCTGTGTACCATCAAATAAGTACACGCATCAGAAAGTACACAAAGCTCAATGAAAAACGTTATCTTTTCAAATACAAAAGAAAGCATTTGTAGATGAATGCATGTTAAAGACTGCTTCTCGTGCTACACTAAAGAGATCAACATTTAACACAGTCTTTCTTCAAAACCATGCTGTCTGCAAGTATAGCTGTCATATAATATACGGATTTCACTCACGATAGATGGGGTAAACATTCTAAAATTTGAAAAGTTACTTGCTCCTGTGATGTTGTGGCCTCTAAATTAGTACATCATGGTGTAAATCCATCGGAACAGAGAGAAGGCTGAACTTCATTAACACACCGAAACGTCCCCCCTCTAGGCACAGCAGCTCTGCCAGGCTTCTGCCCTCAGCGGATCCGCTGCCCTGGTGGGAGGCGGGAAGGGAGGCAGGGCTGCGTCCTGCACCCCCGGCCGGCCGGCCGCCGGCGAGCAGCGCTGACCGTCCCTCTTCAACTGCACGGAACCCGCAGCACGCGCACCCCGAGTTCCGCACGCTCCTGCGGCGGCGGCTCCCAGGCACCTTCCAGCCGGCAGACGAGCAGCTGCTGGACGCCGCGAAGCTGGCGCGCGCCCGCCGCCTTCCGTTTTCAGCTCCGTGGCTCACAAGCTGAGGCAAAACTGATGCAGCTTCCCACAGAGGACAAAGACATTTCACAATGCTGCAACCCAAGTTAGCGCTTAAAACCTACGCGTAATGCCTGTTGTTAAGTAAATCATCCTGGAACTTTACTCAAGTTTGCTAGCTTTTTCAGCCAAGGCACTTTTCATTTATTTATTTTTTTAAACCTACGGTCATTCTAGAAGTGGCAGTTATTTCTAAACCCATATAAACGTTTTAACTAGACACAAGCTGGCAGCCCAGTTCGTACCTGGCCCGTGGGCAGCCCGTGCCCAGCCCCTGGCCCGGCCGAGGACGGGCCCTGCCGCCGCAGCACTTAGCACGGCCCACAACGCCGCACTCTGCAACTGCTCTACGCTTCTCCGTTAATTAGAAACCACCCCACCAGCCCCCCAAAGAGACCAGTTTTCTTGAATTAGTACTTCCTTAATGAATAGGTGGAGCGCTCTCCCAACGCTGACAGACGCCATTCAGACAGATGTCGAGCCCATAACCCCTCACAGAGGGCACAGCTCTTAATGGCGCTTACGGGGCGACAGCTGCTTGACTGGCAGATGCCCCTATCTTTTCAAATACATGCAGCTTTGTTGGAAAACGCCGTGTTTTTACATGAGTTATGTTTCCTTTAAAAAAAAAAAACACGAGCAGAATTTTACCCATAATTTCATGCTTCCTTATAGACAGCTAATTACAAATTGTAGGAACCTAGATCCTCCATTAACTCGGCACACGATTATCTATTAGACACATTTCTCCAGGTGCTTCAGAATTCCTGTTAGTACACAGGAAAACGCGATTAAAAATAAACCTTTACAAGTCAAATAACTTGTTAACTTTAACAAGTTAAATGTGTCTGTGCATTCGCTTTCCATTTTTAATTGTAACAGAAAAGACCAAGCGACAGAGACGAGTCAGCGTGTATTTTCTCTATTTTCTTAATTAGCATCTGAAAGGGATGAAGTTTGCTTTAGATGATAAAACCTCACTTTTCTGGTGTTTTACACAATAGTCAGTGCATGATATGGTAAATGGTTTTCCAATGAGTGATTAAACACAAATTAAAAGCTTCTTTGATCTCTCTATGGTGGGCTTTGGAGATACAAAAATGTATGTGACAGGGTTTGTGGAAGGTGCTCAGGTTCAGTCTAACCTACTCAAAAGAAACCCAGCAGGAACTTTGTCCAGCGCTGACTCTTCTGGCACCCTCATTGTGCTGAACAGTGGGCCACTGGCCTGTTCGCTGGGGACGGCAGATGGTTTCATTTGTTGTCTACCTCCACTCCACCCCAAATTTTCGGAGGCAGCCTGGCTGGTAACGGGAGGGACGCAGTGGGCAACGGCACCTGTCGCTCCCGCTTCAAAGAAGTCCAGCTCCAGCAGCAAGAAAGAGAACGAAGAGAAACCACCAAGTCGGCCAGAAGCTCAATATATTTTTAAAAGTTTAACAAAAGAAAAAAAAAAGCACAGTGTATGACTTAAGAGATGACTGTCCACAACTTTCAGTTCGCAGTTTGTTGAAATACTTTCTTCTGTTACAGTGTAAGCCTTTGAGTAAAAAATTGTAATAACACACAGACAAAAATAATACATCGCCTAGGAACTAATTTAAAACTCCTTCAAAGAGTTAGATGGTACCAAAATCAGAAAGTCTAGACAGTGCGGGTGAAATAAGAAGTGTTCAAAATATGAGAAAATGCTGGAAGTTAAAAATGTCTGCAAAAGCATTCCCCGTACTGCTGCACTTCAGCAGCAGCGAAGGTGCAGTAAGATACGAGTCGCAAGAAACACAATCCCTGCCCTTACGCTGCTGGTCTTTAACGCGGCCAAATACTGCCACCGATTAAAGAGCTATGTTTAAGTTTAGAGTATGCGTTAATCCAGCAAGATTTCTTGCTTCGGACTTTGCCAGTTAAAGGATAGTTATTGCTTAAAAAATACTACTCATTATGCACAAGACCAGATTTGTGAATATTGACAGAAGAGATTTCAAGGAGTAAATTTTCAAGGTGAAAAAAATTTATCAGTAGCATTCCTAGATTTTCTTTTCCGTATAAACCTTTGTACGTGCACTACTACTGCTGCTGGAACTCTCTCCTACCAGAAAAAACAGCGTCTGTACAATGCACGAGTCAGGCCTAAGGCTCTGCTTGACTGGGACTCCGATGGTTACACAGCTAACAAAGAGCATCTTTAAAGCATCTATTGACTGCCTTACCCTGCCACAAGACGTTTTCAAACAGATCTTTCTCCCTCTGTGCAAGGGATCACCAAGGGACAAGGAGAAGGCTGACCATTATTTCTTCCCGTTCTGTGCACTAACGTGGCATGGCAGCACGCAGGAGAAAATGGACTGGACCAGTCAGCCTTATCTCTGTAGCTAAAGTAGCCCACGTCCCCTGTCTCCCAGCTTTCTGGAAGGACAGACTCTTAGGAATAAGTTGCATTTCAATTCAATTCCCCACTATCCTGATGCAGCAACTGACTAGGCTATATCACAGCGTTTCCTAAAATGATAAATGCTTATGTTGGCTCGAGTAGAACTGAATGAAAATTGTCTCTGCTACTGTTTTTATTTATGGCAATACCAAAGCAGAAGAATTGGTCCAGTAACAGTGTATTTAACTTTGTTACCTGCCAGGCCACCTGTTGGAGCGTTGTATTTCACAAGCAAGCCGGCTTAAGCGAGTCGTCAGTGCTACGTTTCTGTTCCTCAGGGCAGCGTTACCTCCCCGGCGCAGGCACGAGAGCAGGCACAGCAGTCTGTGCCTTGAATTTCCCACCCACCAACATTTTATTTTCATATAGCTTTTAAAAACAAAGCGTAGAAAAACCATAAACTGTTTACTGTTTAATAGCAGACAGCAGATTTTGTAATCAAGCCAATTAGGGGCCACGAAATCTGTTCCCTGAGGTCGGAACGACATTCCAAGGACATCTAACTAACTCTCCGCGAGAGCCGTGTGTCTGACATAGAACTCCTCCAAACCTCCCCGAATGAGACCAAACCCTCCGGCAGAACTCCTAGGGCTTGCGCCCGCTTCCACCTCGCACACACGTACGTGGCACCACTGCTTCAAACAGCGGCCAGAGAAAGGTCCAAATGAGTTCCAACACGTACCTTCTTTTCCACCAAAGCGCTGCGGCAGCGGTTCGGCCGAGCTCGCTGCTGGGTGAAGCGCAGGCCAGTGAAGCGGTCCAGGTGCAGATTTAACAAACACAGAGGTATATTTTTAAAAAACCTATATCTGCAAAACCGAGGCAGTCTATACTTCTATAGTCTTTGCAGCCGAGGTGGCTGTACATGCCATTCAGAGTTTATGGAAGGGGGAAAAAAAAATGTTTAAAAGTGTGATTGCGATGGAAGAGTTCCCTATTATGCAATGCTGAGGTTGGCGGTATTACCTAAGGTAGAGGAACAGAGATTAAATAAGCTCTTCATGGCAAGAGCCATTTTCATTGCACGTGGCACCATCGGCAACAAGGTCTTAACCGAAACCTGGCGTTCCTATTACAACAAGCAAAACCGAACATCACCGACAGGACATTCGCCTAAGCCTGGAAACGTCTACAGTTACGCTGGGAATTAGTTAGAACTACATTAATTCTAAACTTGCTAGAACTTTCTGTTGATTGAGAAGAGCAACCCATACCATATGCAGGATGTATGTATCACCTCGTGCCCCGGTATGTGATTTATTTCCATCACCAAGGTGATGTCGCACAGCTCAGAGGCAAACACTTCTGCAGCCTAAAAGTTACTTCCTTGAAGTTCTTCATTTCCAAACCAGCTCCACACAGTAAGCTCGGTGGATTTTTAAAGACAGTCTATTTATGCTGTTCTATCATTTTCTTTGTAAGTAAATAAATCTGTCAACAGCGGCAGTGACGCCCTACAATGCTGCCTTTTTCACAGCCTCGGTGGCAGGTGACCATTTATCCCTGACCTTGGTTTACTACCCCTACAGATGCTGCTGCACTTGTGTTAAAACATATAGACAAATATTTGTATTTCCAAATATGTAGCAGTACTATGGTGTTGGTGTTCTGGTTTTTTTTTTTTCCCTTGAAGTATCTTACTCTTCCTTTATTTATTAGACAAACACATTTAGATTTCTAAAATAAAACTTAGATGCTATCTTGGATCCTAAAATTACATTGGAAATACAAAGAGATTACAAATTATAAAATAAAAAAATATTTTTTTTGAAAAAGCCAATTTACCATCAGAATGAATTGCAAAATGTTGACTACTGAAGCCAGTAGATTTTATGCCCAGTTAGGAGAAAATGCTGTTGTCCACCTGTGAATTATTTAAGCAAAATATTAGCTCTACTTTTCGTTATCCAGAAGAGCCTTACAGGCATTAAAGACAGCAATAAATAGTACTACTACTACCTCGGAAGACTATTCTTCCATGCGTTTTCAGTGCATTTGAAGATAGACTCAATTTTCTAAATAACTCCTGCGTGTGTGTTTTTAAATGCTTAAGAGGCACTGCAGTGTATTACTGAAGTATTTTCCAGAAACAGGCTTCAGTGCTTTTCAGCCAGCTAAGCTAAAACGCTTTAATCTCTAAAAGGACTGATGTGAAAGTGATCCTTTTAAAAAATTATTTGGATGAATGAAAGCATTTGGTGAATCTCAATTTGAACTGAAAAAAGTCCTGTTGACCACTGCACGCCAGCATTACTTTGTGCAGTCAATCAATAAATATTAGCCTTAGCAGGACCACCATAGAGAAAGAAGCCACATCATTTTTTAAGATAAGATTAAGTTTAAATTGTCTTAAACCTTTTATTTTGTATTCTACCAACACAAACTAATTGTATTCAATTGTAGACCGAAATTTCGTCTTTACTCAGCATACTTTTTTAAAGCTCAACCGCTTTTAATAACAGAAACACTTTCTCTGTAAATAAAATTGTTACTACCATCAGACTCTAGCAACATAGCAGATAGCTTTCTGAAAGCCTCAAAACTCAGTCTAGCACATTGCAAAAACACACACATAATTTGGAACTTACTCCATTAAAGCATCCCATCTTCAGACTCTTTCCCCGTGAAAAGAACAGACGACACCGAAGGGGCAGAAAGCTGTCCCAGATATAACGCACGCTCGTTTATAACACTGCTATTGCTAAAGCTTCCAGAAAAAGAACCGGGTCTTTTATAACAGATGTGGAGCCAAAGAGACAGTATATGTTCCTGAAGGAAACACCGATTGGATGTATATGCTGGGGAAATCTGTGTCAGGGTATGCCGAGCCCGTTCATTATTTTTATTTTTCCCCGAGGGTCCATCCTCTATTCACCGTTGTTTCTTGACAAGTCCTGCATCGTCCCCTAGCTGCTAAAGGCATTCCCAGCACCCTACCTCCCTCTTGGCTATTTCCAGCTAGCCTTTTACCCCAAATCCTTGTTAACGCTTCCTACTCCAGACAGGCTGTTCCTCCCCCAGCAGTAATCCTGTCTCAGGCCCCTTCAACCAGAGACTTGACCCAAAATTAGATCCATCATACTAACTGTGTTCAGGTCAATAGAAATAACTAGTTTTCTTTTAGACTCTCACAAAAATCTATTCAAAGCTCAGTCAAAAAAAAAAGGTAGCTTTCACGCCCTATAATCTGCAGTATGCTATGCTAAAATACATACAGTAGTCATTCAAATTCCAAGGATATCAATATTGAGCATATTGATATTTTCCTTATGACACTACATAAATAAGCATGAAAAAAGAATCAAAAGATATTCGCTTATAATTAAATGCATATTTTTGTATGGTCTGTCATTTCAGAACATGCCTCGATGGACCAAAAGTCTTGACTTCACCTGCCAGTCTAGAATAAACTAGCACAACAGTAAAAAGCTATACGAGTATTGTAGAAACAAAATACACTTGAATTTTATGTGCGACAAACTAGAGGTGCTTACTTGTTGAAAAAACTCCATTCAATCAAGCAGACTGACGGTAGCACCCTTACATCAGATCTTTCACCAAGGTAAATAATTTAAGGGATAACTACCAAGGATCATACAAAGCCATTATTCTTCAAGAACTACAAGCTAAACATGTTGGTTGCAGGCAGACTTAAAAGCTCAAAACACATATATTAAAATATAGATAATGATTCAGAGGTAACACAATAATATTACAGTAGTTACAGTAAGCAGGTATTTAGTTTTTGCCTACAGCTCTTTTTTTACTTCTGAATAACTTCATTTCTAATAGCACACACTTCTTCATAAGCAGCCTTAGTATTTCATTTTCTCATGAAAAATACGCTATTTGGCAGAGAGCGTCCCGTCTCCTCTGCACAGTACTTGTCTGTCAAAAACCGGCATATTCATTGCATTAATGCTCACCTGCCGCGATGTCATCATCGACCAGATCATGCTCTTCTTCCTGAACTTTTGCTTCGGTTCCCAGTGAATCTGGGCTTGCACTACCAGTTTGAATGGCTTCCGTGGTTACTCCAGCTGAAAGACACAACCCAACACCCACAAAAGTCAGCGATTTTGGTAGATAACATCCTTAGATCAGGAAAAAACAAAAGTAATTATCTTTTGATATTCTGAACCATGCAACGTAACTCTATGAAACATAGATAAAGCAAAGAGCAACTATTTTCTGGTTTCCCTTCGTACCGTATGCAGACTTTTCACAAACCTATCCTTTAAAAGCCTTTTCCACACTGTAAATACCTCTTTTGTATTTTCTTCTTTTTCTGCTGTCTTCTAGCGTCATTAAAAATATTAGAGACACTTATTACACACTGACAACTTATTTAGCCACAAAATACGGAGTTCCAGCAGAGCTTCTCTTACATCCCCTCCAATATTTCATCTCTCTCACCAAAAAAAGTGCAGGTTTTCCGGGCTCCCTTCGGAGTATATTGATTCAGCTGACTCATTCCATGTCATTTGGGTTGGGATGCATCTGTTAGTTGCTATTGGAAATGACATAATGAACACCAAATCGTGCCACATAACACCACGTGATTAAAGTTGTAATTCACCGGTTTATACTCTGCCCAGTTATAATCTTTAATTATTCCCTATACGGGCTTTACCACCATTCAATCAAGGCATTATCAAAAGAAGCGTTTTGCTAAGCCTCACAAATAGTCTTCCCAAAGAGCTTTAGGAAAGCTAAGAAGCAGACTGAAGGGATGCCCTGATAAGCTTTCTTTCCTCCCAATACATCCTCTATGTCAGCTTATGCTATCAAAAATCTTATTATATGAAGAGATTGTTGCTTTACTGATTGTGGCATTCGGTCTGCAATCCACAGGAGCATTAAGCCCCCATTAAAAAAAGGGCCCCAGCCCTTCGTCAGCACCAACCAAATTTCCACAGGAAATGGTTTCCATAAATGACCCTGCCTTGCGGAAGGCAGGCAGCTCTCGCTGACCCACACAAGCGCCAGCAACGCTTGGCACCGGGCGTGGAGAGCTACCCACTGTGCCCGCTGCTGCTCCTCTTCTGCTTTTAGATCGTCTTCATGAGACCATTAACGGGCATCACTGCAGTTCTCAGTAGTTTTCATGTAACAACTTCCTAGTCTTCTCCAAACATATGAATGTGATTGATACACAAAAAGATGACGGTATCGTAATACATCACAAGGGGGGAATCTGTCAGCTGTGTACAGCAAGGTTTGTGAATCCACACCTGAAAGCCATGTAACTCTGGGTCATCTTTAAACCGGTTCAGGAACATTAACCTTCTCATGAGTATTCCAGATTTTACTCTTTTTAGTACTGTTTTTAAATACTAAATATTCACAGCGAAGTAATTACTTATACCTTGTGTGAACAGAGTGGTTGTCTGACAGCAATTTCTAACCTTATTCTGACATAACCTCTTTATAAAGAAACTAGTACCTTTTAGGAACTTTCTGAACGTCCTTCTCGTTGTGTCAACACATATAAAAACCAGTGACAACAAATACACAACCAGACTGGAACACACTGCCGAATCAATAGCGTATCACTTCATTAAGCACGCTGGCGTGACTGCACAGAGATCCTGTGCAGATACAAACTGCACGTGCACCTTCTTCAGGACGCTTAAAAATGGGGAGTTCACTGTCCCGGTGCAGCTGTGGCAGCCCGTGGGCTTCACTCCGTTGGGTCTTCACCAGCCTCCACGGACACCAGGATTCCAGCACCACGTCGCCAAAATACTTTTTGATCTTCACCTTCAAGCACCAACTACTTTCTAACACCACTATTTACTTGTGTATACCCACTGGAACTGGCCAGCATGTTGACCGGGACAGAGGAGGTTATTTTTTAAGCACTGCTTTACATTTTGCATTGCAAGTACAAGAAGTACATTTTGCATTGCATAGTACAAGAAGCTGCTAATCTCTGCGGGCATAGCAAGCATCTAGCTGTTCCCTAAATATCACTTCCATAGTCTAAAATTCTTTGATTTCTTTCCGCACCCAGAGAAGGGTGAAGAGTTTGCATGCCTTTTGAAACCTGCAGTATGAAGGCTCTGACTGTTGAGCTTTCATCTCAGAGGGAGTATTTTCTGTGGTTGAACACCCAAGTCTGTAGACGCCAAAGGTCAAGTAGGTTTAGGCTGGGCCAAAATTCAAAGCCTTTGATTTATTTAGTTATTACCTCACCTCTTTCCCTGCTTTCTAGCCCTGAGTTGCTGAAAAGAGGCTGATTTTTCCGTATTAGATGTGCTACACCTTTCTAAAGAGCTTAGCGAGACCAGTTATAATGCAACGGAAGGAAGGAAGTGCCTTTGCATGAGTTGATTCTCAGTACAGTGTATAAAAAAAATTAGAAAAGTTTATTACAATTTTATACAATTAAAATAAAAATATAAGTAAAAATCTATTTAATCAGAATGATTAAACATTTCCCAAAAAACACTGAATGGATAAAGCCAAGAGGGGAGAAAAATAGCCATCACGCAAATATGTCAGGCAATAAATTATCATTTCCTCTCAATGAAAATCCAGTAAGAAGGAACATTTATTCCTGGACACACGTCTTTTCTACATAATTCACAAAAAATGTCTTAGAAACACATTTTAGAAGTGAAAAGATCATAAAACCCAGAACGTATTAGAAATAATCCAGCCGACATACCAGAAAATATTGGAAAATTAAGATATACTTGTACTGGAAACTTACGCCATTATTACAATTTACTATTTACTGCAGCATCATAAATTCATTATTCATTTAATACATTAAGATGTCGCAGCACAAAATTATTTGCCTTACTTCTTTGTGCTCTTTTAAGTCAAACCTTGCACGAGTAAGATGACCAACCGCATATATAAACAGCAAAGTCTTTGGGGTCCAATCAAACTATCCTTACTCAATGAAAACTCCCATTTAAATCGATGGAAGTCTAATTAAGTTTTACTCAATTAACCTGGCTTTAAATAAAACTTTCTAACAGAAATATAAGCCTACCAGAAAGACATTTATGAAAACTGACAACGGCATATTCGTTATTATAGACTTTTCATATTTATTTTGCTTTCCAGTGATACCATGGGTTATTATTTGAAGCAGTTTAGAGAGAGACACAATTTAAGGACATCTATTTAGATTTCTTTAATTTTGTACTGCCACATGTAAGATTTTCACTTAAAAACCCAGTAATTTGATACAAGCATTTACCTGAACGAACTGGATTTTAGCAATATGGGAAGCCAGCAAAATGTCTATACTTAATTTCTGGGCAGAATGTATTGAAAACAGATTTCTGCAGAGACTGACCAGCACTGCCCGCACCCCGGCAGCCCATGACAGGCAGCCTGCCTGCCTCGCATTAATTCACTTCACACCGCTCCGATCGATGCCGAGCAGCTCCCAGCTGCCCCGCGCGCTGCCTGTCTGCCGGCTCCATCCGCATCCACACACACACAAAGGCCGGGGCAAGATAACCTTTTGCTTTCCATTAAAGCCATAGTAGCCGCTTTTCTATCTGCAGCAACATCACATATTTAAAAATATATCTGTCCCTCCAGGACTTGGCGGACAGACCCACCGCCAAGAGCTTGCAGGTGTCCCACTGCACAGAGCCCCGAAACGATGCCTTCAGCATTTTAAGAAAACATTACACTGGCCAAGGTAAAATAGGTAAGTACAAGAAACAAAATAAAAACATAATATTCAGCAACGGAATCCCTTTAAAAGGAGAATTTAGTCTGCAGAATCCGTTTGACACTGAAGATAGCCTTTGCTCTTAAAAATAAGCAGGCAGAAAACGGCAGTAGGGTTTTTCCCTTTCTGAGCTTCCCCTGAAAACACATCCCTGTGGCAAACGCCCCCCGGGCTACGGAGCGTTTCCGAAACAATCGCACGCTGTGAAAACGAGGAGCAGGCAAGGCATGGCAAATATTTACAGTCGCATGACATAATCTTAGTAGATACAAGATGAAGCTTTGAAAGCTTAACTGTTTTCCTCCTGTGGGAGCCTGAAAATACCAACACCTGCAACATCTCTCCTAGGTTTAATTCATAGCATCACTTATACATCCATTCCCATTTGATGTGGGGTCAACAAGCCGACATGCCAATTTTGGATTTGAAGGCCCAAATAAAACAAAGATTTATTGTTCCCCCTGCAAGGCGTTGTGAAAGGAAGCCTAATGCATCCGCACGTCTGAACCGCCAAGCGTGCGATGCGGATGCGGTGCAGGCAGCTGTAAGCGAGCAGCTCGGAGCAGCGGCAGCGTAACCGGGCCCATTCGAGGCGCTCCCCGCAGCGCAAGCTGCTGGCAGACCCACAAAAGAGATAAGATGATCTGCTTGACTTTCTCCCTGCTCCTCCACCCCACCATCTACCGGGGACAATAATCTCTCTCGCATCAGTTAAAAGATTATTAAAAGATAACCCTGTGCAAGTTTGCCTGTCTTTCAAGTCTCCTGCACACATTTTATCAAAATGCTGGGAGCCATGCCAGCCGTTTGATCTGTACAAGTAAGGTCATGTCCCAAAATTGCTACTGGATCTGAGCACCGAATATACAAACGGGGAAAGAATTCATCTGTTTGCTAGTACCACACGTTTGATTCCTTCAAGAGCCAATTAAATGCATATGACAAAGTATCTTATATCAGCAGCAAGCTTCTATTAGCAATTACCGCTTGTTTTAATTAAAACAAACCTGTTAACGTGCAAGAGAAACTCTGTTCCTACATCATGCATGTAAGAACTATTGCAAAGTAATAACATACGCTGGACACAAAAGTATGCTGATACTAATTTATGCCCTATATCAAGAGGCAAAAGTGGGGGAAGTGGAGGATGGACGAATCAAAGCAGTATTTCTTTATCTTTCATATTTCTTCTCCTTACCTTTCTAGCATCTACTTTACCTTCGACTTTCTACCTTTCTACCTTCTACTTCTCAGAAGTCCATTGCACCCATTTTGGCCGTCCTAAATAATTCTTATCCCCTTCAATTCCTCCCCAGACCTTTAAAAAACATGTCATTTTTTAATCATGTCTTACGATGTAACTAAGATATACACTTTGCTCTTTACCCACAACAGCAATGTTTGTAGCTCCTTTTTTTGCTTCTCCTTTCTGATATCATAATTATTACTCTTCTTCAGAGCGTCAGCATCTTTGAGTACGTTCATACAGACAGTAACACTATTAAATGCCTTCTCAGCCCTGTCATTCAGGAGAACCACAAACTCTGTAACCTTAATTCACATATTTTTCAACACTGTTAATATAAAACAATTAATTCCAATTTGCTAGTCACGCCCTGTTTGAAAGGTTTTCAGTATCAGTGCTTTCACAATATTGAACATTTACATTCAAGTCATTCATTCAGCCACACTCAGCTGATTTCTCTATTTCATATTTTCTTCCTGTGTTTTGAAACTTTCTTGTTCCGATACATAAGCGCATCCTAATTCAGTGTTAAAACAGATGCTATGCTTTGATTGATCTGCTAATGACTAACATAAAGGCCAAAATACTGCTGTATGCATACTTGAATTGAATGCGTACAAAATACTCAAGTTTTGTCCCTGACTTGAGGGGACAAAATGCAGGGACTTGAGTCCCTGACTGTTGCTATGAAACTGCATGCCATGCTTCTAACCGGAGCACAAACATAAGCACAAGAGGCAGAACAAAATATTATGCTTCCAACTGATGCACATGTAAACCAGAACTGCATACTCATCTCTAAAACTTTCAAATGTAATTGTTTAAGTAATGAGTACCACCAGAAATTGCAAATTACTGAAACTAATACGAATTACTGGTTGTTTTCAGGTATGTTAAGAAGAAGTTCCTTTTTTGGAAACAGTCAGCTGGCTAACGCAGGCACTACAGAGTGGTTTACACACACTTCACCAACAGAATTATGTCCACAGCCTTGCACCCAACAAGGTCATTCAGCATCACTCCAGAGAAAAGAAATTAGTAACCATCACCAGCTGCTATAGCAGCTACTCCCGGGAGTAAAGGGCAACTATAGCTGTATACTACAGAGTACAACTGACCTCAGAAGATGATCAATTAAAAAAACCATCCTAATATACAAAATGGCACAAATAGCTATCAATATGAATCAAGGCTCTTTGGCATGTATATACAACACACTTTCACTTATTCTTCACCGCTTGGCTGCACATCTAACCACGCAACACCACCCCAGTCATAAGGCAAAAGGGCTAAAGGCTGTAATTAACAACAGCTTAGTCTTACCAACAAATTCTCAACATCACTTTAAAGTACTGTGTTCCATGTAATTTATGCATTCAATTTAGATTTAATAAGATTATTACACATCTCTCAAAAATCAATCGGTATTTAATAGAGATCTTTCTCTGAATAGGAACTACATTCTTCAGTGGAAAAGGAATCTCATTTTAAGAAAAATGAGCACCTGCAACTTAAAAGCAAATGCTCTCATTCATGAAAATATAACTTTTTACTGGTTTGTTATATAATGCAGATGCGTTTGGACATTATTCTATAAAGGCAAGTTTCTAGATGGATAACTGAATGGAGTATCTCATGGTGCTGACAGATCTTCCAAGAATATACTCTAAAGAGTCCGTACAACCTCTGCTTTAATAACAATGAATAAAATGAAAATTTCTATTTTAGAGAAAAATACAACAGATTAAATAGTGGTCAGTAGCTATGTAACTTATTTGGAGAATAATCTTTACCCAGCATCTCCTTGCAGCACTCGGTAAGCAGTGGCTTTGAACACCCGACTGGGCAGGCGTTGCATCAAATGTTTAACAGGGACTGATGGATATATACTGCACGACCCTGCATTAGCTCCTTTCAGAATCCTCTGGTACTCTTGGGATGCCAAAGGATCCCTTTATAACAATTTCTATAATCTAATTATACAGTCTTTGAAAAGGAATGTCAGTGTTTTACCACCAGTACCTTGTAATTTCATCAGCCCTTTCATAGCAGGTTTCTGCCCTGAAACCTCTAAACTACAGCCTAGCCCCTCAACAGCAGGGACAGCCTTTGCAAAAGACACTCCGATCCCAATGACAGGTACTGAAGCGTTCGATTTACCTCATCAACGCTAGTGACCTTAAGCGATTTCATGAGTGTGAAATGATTTTGAAAATTTCAATAAACTTTTCTATATAACCCTAGATTTTTCCCCTAGATTGGCAGTACTGTTCATGATTTTGTGTACAAAACGCCTTTATTCCTTTTATCTAGCCACCAAGTTATTTTCAGGTTTAACACAGCATTACTTACGTGATATAACGCTGTCAATGTACTGTGGTAAATAAGGAGCCCATGCATCAATAGTTTCTTTCCGACCTGCCTGCTCGATTCTTCTGAGTTCTGCTAGCAACAAGGCCTGGGCGGCTTCTCTTACCTGTAAAGCCAAGAGGAACGTCATACAAACTCAAATATCAAATATTTATCAGTATGCTTTCAGTACATTTTAGCAAGACCAAAAGAAAAAACTTCTCCAGAAAACTAAACTAAGCTTTTAGAAGACCTTCATTTTTTCCCACCCCTCTCCACCTTAAACACAGAAGCAGAATAACCATGAATAGGACATGCCCCAACTATGACTCCTCCCAACAGGACACAGCAAAGACGTGCAGCCCCATGAGAAAACTAGGGGATGAACGTCACAACTCGGTCCCCGGCACGAGAGCAGTGCATAAACCGAATAGCTGCCCCCCCTCCTCCCAGCCTCCACGGACCGGCGGGCAGCAAGACCGACCGGGGCCATCTCCCATCCCGTAAAGCCAACAGCAAGACGGGTTTCTCACTCAAGGAAACAAGGCTGAACCTTATGTTTGCGCTGATGCATTGAAAGGCCACCAAAATTCTAGTTTTCTAGAAGCAACTTGTGATCACCCTTCTCTACAGCATTTCCAGAGTTGGGTCCAAAATTCCAAATGTGCAATGAATGAAGTTTTCTAAATGTCATGAATGTTACAATATAAAAGCAAAACAAAAAATATCTTAAAAATATTTTTTCAGATGGTATTTGCTCATTTACTACCTAGTATGGAAGACTGAACAATGAAAGCAGAGGAAAATATACATAAAAAGGTTTCCCAAAGTTTAAAAAAAGTCTGGGGTTTTACACCAACAAATACAAAATACTGTCTTGTACTATTTGTCCCCCATTAATATCACTTGTTCCATCTGAAGAGTTCGTAAACACACATTCATAAATACACACATTATTTTTGGTCTAAAAGTTTTAACGCCCAAGGAAGTTAAGTGATTTGATCAAGGTAAAATAAAAAATTGTGGACAAACGGACTATAAGTATGCTACCCTGACACCTAAGGATATCCAGTAACTGGACTTCTGTTGCTTACAAATTTTAATGAGTTTCAAAGTAATTACCCGCTCAGGAAACCATCTCACAGTATATCCTAGCTAGCAAAAGAACAGGCAATCAGGTAGCGAAAAAGAGGTTCCCAATTAAGTTACAGGACCGCTGAGGACCTACAGCCCGGCTCCGTTACTCCCTTCCCACTCGGCAAGCTGCCCAGTCAGCACATTTTTTGCCACAACAGCACAGGTGTAGTGTTAAGGCCCACTAGTCATTTATCAAACAGCTGGCTACCAAACCAGTTACTGGCTACTGTACACACGCTCCAAAAAATAAAGTGACTCAGCAGTCTCGTGAAAAATATAGCGTATTTTTTTAAATCCTAATAAGATTCTTCATGGAATCATGGAAGTTTTAAATCCAATAATTTAAAAAAATAAAAAAATATGTATGGCATCCAGAAGGTAAAAAATATATTTAGACATGGTAACTTTTTCAACATTTTGACAGGTTAACTGGAAACTTAACTTACTAAATCTGAAATAAAAACTGCAGGAACTTGTGTCAGAAAAAAAATTACTTTTTTTTTTTTATATATACTAAGGGAAGATGTGATCAGTAAAAGACAACATAAACCCCAAAAACCCAGCAGTACAAAATTACTACTGAAATCACCTCCAGGCATCGATCCTGCCACCTGCGAGCCAGCATCTCCAGAAGAGGAGGTCTGAATTTATCCAGTCCCAACAGGTCGGGGAGCATTACACAGTGCATAGCGGCAAGCTGGCTCCACCCTGTAAAAACACATCACGACAGGAGAATACACATCATAAACACTGAAGCAATTTTAAGTTCAAAATGCCATCAAGTAAATTTACATTGGCCACTGGCCTGGTACGCAGTGGGTCTTCAGGAGAAGGTGGGAGAAAGAGGGAGAGAAAAACAAAAATAGAACCAATTCTGCAGCAGAACAACAGAACTGTTTCTTCTGCCGTGGGCACCCGGGGCTCACCCCATCTTTAGCGACGCCAGCTGCCCTCAGGGCAGGCTGTACGGTGCCTGCGCTTTCTGCATCGGACAGGAATGAGCTCCTCCAGGCATCAATCACGCCTCGAACTAGCCGGTCAGATCTCAAACGCACGCAAGGGTCAAATGAGACGTCAGCAGAAGACTGCCTCAAATCAGTCCTGATTAAACACAAACATCCCTCTTCCTCCCCAGCCCCTCTCAAAGAGGCTTCAGTATCTAGTCGCAGGCTTGGATTTTAAATTTGCAGCCTTAAAAATATACTCAACATACATACTAAATACAAAAAGTCCCCAGAAGTATTACGGCCCATTTTTTTCAGAAGCATAAGCCATGGTTCTGGGTTCAAGATTTAGATGCCCTGTTCAACCCATAATTAGCATTACTTATCATGATATTTCATGTCTTACATGCAAGTGGGATATAATTCAATTACAGAAAACTTAGCATATGAATTAGCACTAGACAGATGACATAGAATTTTCTGCCCCATTTTAAAAGGTATGCAAATATGTGCAAGTGCATCTTTGTCTGCTATCCTTGCCTTTCCATCTAAATCTTATTTCAACATGCTTACTTCAGGTGCATTCATACTACAAGCTGGCAATATTGTGTAGTTAAAACCAGTAAAGATAAGCATATCAAGCTCAAACAACACAGCTTGTAAAAATGTACGTAAAGTACTCTAGGCAAAAGAATTCTTTTAGTATTCTGCTCTACCTTGACTTGAGAAACTGGAGAAATACTTCAGGTGAGCATATAGATCTATATTTTTAAGTTGTCAGCAAGACTGAGCATAAAAATCTAAATATTTTAACTAATAAAGCTCTTCATGGTGCTACAAGAAAAGAAATTATTATGTCAATTTTCCTTGAAGAAAAATGGATTAAAAAGAGGAATTTCCAATTTGAGAGAGTGCTGTTTCTACTACTTGAGATGCAAGAAAGCAGGAATTTATAGCTTAGCAATAAGGGCATAAAAATTCTGATTTAAAGCGACTTGCCTACAGGGATACAAGGGGGTTTTGGGCGGTTGGTTGGTTTTTGTGCCAATCTTTTTGGCAGAAAGACATTCTTCATAATGGGGATAAATATTTATTAGAAAAAAATCACCCCCAACACAAACCCCAAGTGGCTTAAAGAAACACTAAGTTTTCACAAGCACCAAAAATAAAATGGAAGTGACATGAAACCGATTTTGTTTGTTCCATTTCAAAAGGAGCGTTACATTTTTAGTCTTTCAAGGTGTCCTGCGGCCTACAGAGCGCTGGTGCTCATTCATGACCGGAGGGGAAGGCCAGGGCAGCGACCGTGCTCAGGGTCCCCTCGGGGCTCTGGCTGGGCTGACCCTCCGAACCGGGACGCGGCACCCGCACCCGTGGCGGAGAGAGGGACACGGCACCCGCGTGGAACACACCACGCCTGCTGCAGCTTCTCCCCGCAGATACCGCCCCTGGGTAAAGGCATGGGGCGTCTCCCCGCTTCACAAGGGCTGGGACTTTTTGTCAAAAGACAACAGCAAACCTGAACAAGATCCGAAATAGCGTCTTTGATGCACTAGTTGAGAACGGAATTTACAGACAGTCCACGGCACAAACTGGATCTGCTCGCCCTCTACCAGCATCAGTGGCAAAGCATACAAAAATAAACTCATTGCCTCTCTTTCTTGCAATGAAAAATTCCTACATAGATCAAATTAAAGTCATGTCATAACAATGATAAGGGACACTAGTTGAAAGTAAAAGACAAATAGATAGAAAAGTGAGGAAAGAATACCTTCATTGACTAAGAAACAGGTATGTAAAGTAGGAGCAGTGTCAGAGCCAGAGTGACCAGCTTCAGTGCCAGAAGAAACAGCAGGAGCAACTTGCAGAGGAAAGAAGAAGAAATAAAGAGAAAAAAATAGGAAAGTGAGGACAGCAGCTTCTGAAAAACAGATTCGTATCACTGAAGAATGAAAAACAAAA
This sequence comes from Ciconia boyciana, assembly GCF_034638445.1. NCBI lineage: Eukaryota > Metazoa > Chordata > Aves > Ciconiiformes > Ciconiidae > Ciconia > Ciconia boyciana. The sequence continues at coordinate 26,179,829 of NC_132937.1, forward strand.
AACTGGAGGAAACTGTGACAGTATTAAACTTAAAAAAATTCTAGGTTTTACAAGAAGTGCAATGCCAGTGAGAGGAAGACATGCAACCGCAGAGAAACAGATACACTAACAGAAACTGGCACGTTTTGAAAAGACAGAAGTACCTGTAAATAAAGCGATTACAAATGTGTCTTCAGATTGCTAGATTTGGTTTGACAGCACGGTCGAGTATGAGTTGTACAAAGAGGAGTTTCACTGCTTCTTCTTGTGCTTCTCCCATATTCAGATAGATTTAGAATTTGCACTGCTCATTATAAACCCTAGAAATAACCCCTTCTAAAGCTGGGCTGCCCCATCTGTCACTCTTAAATGTCACAGAATGTATCACTCATGGTTAGTTTTAATATAGGTTCATTTTAAATGTGTCTCCATTCAAATAATTTTAAGCCTATACCAAAGAGAGGCCTAAGAATCTAAAGCAGAAGCACACAAAGCGGACAGCGTAAGACTACAGGCAAGCAGCTACCAAAGAGCGCAGATCAAGCGTGTTACTCAAAACTGTCTCCGTGCCATTTATTTTGTAAACTGCATCGTTTCTTGGTGCGACTGTAATTTAAAAGCAGTTCTAAACATTATACTTCCACTAATGCTTCATGACTTCATATTATCACATGAAAAGATGCGCAGACCTTATGGCATACACATGCTACAACCCGAGGTCAACGTGGAGATTTAGAGGTCGCTATTTGACACTTCCTTCCTATAGAGAAATTACCATATGTCATGCACAAGCATCTTCAAATTAATCCCCCTCTCTTATTCCGTTGCAGAATGACAATGGGTTCAGGCTCCTGAACCGATTAAGCATTGTCTTCTGAATGGTCTGTTTGCTTTTCATGCAGCGAACTTCTTTTGTCACTGTGGGACATCTGCATCAAAACTGCTTTTCCCGTACTTTCCACACAAATGCATCACGATGGCACGTGTACAGCGACAGGGCGGCTAGCGTAAATCACTGCGTAACAGCAAAACCCAGGTTCAGCAGATATATACAAAAATCTACTCATTTTATTAAAGAGATTGTTTGTAAAAACACAAACGCACCCCATACTGAAAGTGAAGCCTTACTCTGAAGTTTCCTTTTTTGCCTCGTTTTGTGGTAGTTGCCAGCTCTCTTCCAAGGTCAGTCATTACAACCACCGCTGCAACGGAGGCAGCTGGCCCAGTCGCCGAGTAGCACAGAGCTGTGCTCATCTCAGGACAAATTCAGGTCAAGTTGACGGAGATCAAGTATGTCATAAAATGCATTAATTGTATCTCCAATTGATTTTTAAGAGCAATAGCACTAGAAATTTATGAGTAGCAAGACACTGCAAGTAGTGTTGTGCACAATGGGATGTAAGGGTAAGACACTGAGGAAACTTCTGACCTAAGAGTACCACTTGAAACAAAGCCATCTTCCCCCAAGAGCATGCAAGGCATGCCCCCAGACATACACAAAGATGACAGTTTAGGAACAGGAGTATTTTTCTATATTTTTGACAGCACACAGAATTTCCTTTTTATCGATTGTTTCTCATGAAGTTACAAGTATTTCCACTGGGTAACTGAAGTATGTCTATTCCCAAAATTAGCAACGCTATTTCAAAGAAAAATTACGTAGTTGTCATTTGGGAAAGAACCACCATCATGGAATTGTATCATTAAAACCAAAACACAGACGCTCTCTGTGATGACTGTTTTCTCTCGCATTGAGTTTGCCATATAGATACCATCTCTGAGCAATCCTGACCTTTCAAATAATTATCTTTCAAAGAGGAAAAGTAAATGGCTGTAAAAAAAACCAAAACAAAACACAAAAAACCCCACAAAGAAACAACAACAAAACCAAAAAAGCCCCACACGTTGAGACAAGAGCCCTGATCTCGTTTTTTTATTTCTGCTTGTTGTTATTGACTGCTACTTCTCTATTTATGCAGCACCCTTGATCTTGAAAAAACAGCTTGACACATACCACTCCTGAAGCTGATTTTCCCTTTCCAACCAAAAACCACAGTAAATTAATATTGATATTTAGAAAAAGAATAAATACACACAAATGTTGCTGATGGGCAAGTTTCCTCCTCAGATGTAAACATCCCTCTTTTTTGCAGGTGAGTGAAGAAAATAAAAATAAAAATAAATCACACAACTGACATACAAGTTACCAGTTGTGCTTACTAGCTCTCTAATACAAGAGCAGTTCCACAGTTCAAAGATATATTTAAAGATGTACATGTTTGTGGTAAAGATTGTAGATTATTGTGGTAAATACCACAATGACAAAGTATCTATATTCTGCAAAATGCAATAATTTTACAAATTGTGAGTTTCTCCGTATTCATATAGCTTGAAAAGACAAAGTTTTGATAGTTAACAGGTAAAAGTTTAAAAGAGAGTTGCAATTTTCAAAGGAAATTTCAAGTAAGTCCTGAAGGAAATCTGCTTTATAGATTAGTTAAAAAAACACACACACACACGATGGAAAAAAGAAAACCTCTCCTCTTCTGCCCTACAGTATATGCACGCAGCTGGGCTCACATCCACAAAAATCCCACAGAACTGTAAGAAGAGCAAGGATGCGTACACCTTTCCTCTTTGCTTTCTCATCCAGTGAAACGTGGATGACAAAGGTTACAAACACACATTCCCCTCAGCCACGAACAACCTTCAGCTGGTCCCAGGCGGATTTGATCCCCGTTATCCCAGCGGGTAAGCACTGCCCCTCCTCTCTGGGGCACCGCAGGCGTACTGCGCTGCGCCGTGCTGCCGTCGCTCCCCGCGAGCCAGCGCCGGCTGCCTCCGAGAGTCGCCCCACGCCCTTCCCAACGGTTCACTTGCTCCTTAGCTTTGAGCTTAAGTCGGAATTGGCCACACCATGGGGTTTACATTTCCTTTCTTTTTGGCATTAAGAGGAGTAGCTCATTTGCCCCATTATACAGCAGCTCTAATTTAAAGAGCAAGCAGGAAGGCGCCTCCTCCTCCATCTCCCAGCAGGACCGTTTCCATCTGCTCCTGCTGCCCGGAGGAAGCTCTAGTCCCCACTCCACTTGAGAACTCACGTCTAATCTTGTGTACATCCTTCTTTTCCATCACGTGTTGGTCTACGTCCTGTACTTAACCATTATCCTTATGAAAAGGAAAAATACAACGCAGACTATTAAAAGACCCTTCAGTGTCATCCACTGCCATCTTTCATAACCGCAAGTGATGAAAATTGCAGCAGAGGTATAAGTACTGTTAAAATAAAATAATTTCTTCCTCCTCCATAAAAAGGAGAGGGAATGTACACATGCTACTTAGATGCGTTTACCTTTATGCTTTAGTTTCTGACGTACAAACATTTCTGTATCGGTCTGTATAGCCCTTAGTTACAGTCTTTAAACCTCTTACTATCACCTCAACACCAGGAGCTTTGGGAGCACTTAAAATACGCAAAAATTCATTGTCAGGGACTGACTTGACGACAGAGTCAGCATCTTATCCTGATTCTTAGTCATTAAACTTTTTTAATGACTAAAGGTCTTAGTCATTAAAATCTTTATCTAGAATATTACACTACTTTTTCCTCCCACATAGAAGCTAGCAGTATTTTTATCACTTGATAGTAAGGTGGTAACTTCAGTGTCAAGAGCTGAAATACAGATCAAATTGTTCCAAAGCAAGTGATTTTTACCTTGCTTAATTTGTCCTTGGGCTGCATGAGTTGAAATTGAAGGGAGTGCCTTCACTTTTGTCATCTCAGGAGTGCCTGGCCTAGGTGGCCTAAACACAAAATATACGTGAAAGGGAGAAGGGGGGGGGGAGGGAAAAAAAAAAAGAGGTTATTTGCTAAACATAATGTGACTAAACAAACTTTGAAAAGCAACCCTATAAAAAACCAAGTCAGTTTGACAGAAAAAAAAAATATCTCATTTACAATTCCTAGGTAAGCTTATTTTTTGGTGATAAAAAGTTCATCTGTATGTTTTGATTTATTTAGAATTTGACCTACTCATTATAAAAACTCTTTAAAAACAACAAGCACTAAAAAGGAGGACAAAAACGTCCTCTCAGACCTACTGGCACATATGTTATTACCACTCCGTGTTCTATTAACTTTGTAAGTTACGTTAACTCCATTCAAAGCAATATAGTTATCTTGGCACAAAAAAATACTACATCCTAGAAAGAAGAAATACACTCGGTTCTCCCTAGGTACCAAAGGTTTTCATAGCCATTAAAGACATCAAACCCCACAGTAAATTTAAGCGAAATAAAATGTTGTATTAAAATAGAGACTCTGACAGAAAGTTATCCCAAGTTCAAGTGAATATTTGCCGTACCTGGTCGGACCTTTCTTCATGTGGTCTCCGATAAAAGTTGCATTGGTCATACTCATCAGCGTGTTGGCCAGCGAGATCACAGACAGGAGATGCTGAGTGGTGACGGCACGCGATACACCGTACGTCCCCTTTCCCAGTCCTTCTGTAACGGACATTTTTCTTCCTAACTCCACGCCATCATACGACGGTTTGCCTACAGGCTGATTATAGCCAGGAAGCATCAGAGACATGTGGCCTCCTCTAGACAGGAGGCCAAAGGACACTGAACAGTGTGGCTTAAGCATCCCAAGACGATCAAGGCAAAGCTCATCTAGAACAGAATTCAGGCCCCAGGCATGCAGACAGGACATAAAAAGCTTTGCTGTATCCATGGTTAGATTATATTCTAATAAAGTTAATGGTTTGGATTTGCTAGAGTGATATTCTGGGTCACAGTCTTCTCTTCTCTGTCTTCCCGATTCTTCATCCTCATCTTCATCATCAAGAAGATGCTCTTTTATATTCTCTTTGATTGTTTCCTTGACCTGCTGGAAGAGGACGGCTGCTCGTTTACCAGTCAAAAAGGAGCCTCCTTTGTCAGACCCGCCAGAGGCTTTCTGTAAATTCTCCGGAGAAGTGAGTGCAGTGTTGGGTCTGGAGGCCTCCTCAGTCAGCAGCTGAATTATCAGGGCTTCTACGTCAAAGAAGAGCACGTGTATATCTGGATCTGTTAAGTTAGTCTTTATAGCTTGAACCATCAGGGAGTTATGTGAATATTTAGGTAAATTCCCCTGAAAAAAGAAAAAAATGTGAAATTTTATTTGGATTACTTTCTTAACACTTTTCACAAAGTTAATTCACAAATTAAGGAAGCTGTGGATGATCAAAGTTTGAAAACTCACATGGGTATAAAACACGTTATGAAAATATCACTGAATACTTTTGGATATGTCAGGAATTTCAGACTTGTGATCAAGTGTTACACCCCTAAAAACCAGAAATTTCACTTACAGAAGCTTATCAGATAAACAGAGCTCTCTAGATAAGACAGAAGTTCACATTTCTTTCTCATTAATTCTAAAAGATAACAGTTATACTCCAAGGAACAATAACATTTCAATATTTTGGTATTAATTTAAAACACATCAAGTATTTCATATTTGGATACTGAAGTATAGCAGCAATTTATACTATTGGAAAATAAGCTACTAATAGCTTCATCCAGATATGCAATTAGTGTGTCACTTGTTCACTGCACTACTTAAATCCATCTTCTTCCTCCTTCCCTTCCTCCTGGGGGGGAGGGGTGTGTGTGTGTAGAAAATCAAAATGCTATAGGATAAAAGCTGAAAAATGTCAGAAAAGGGGATCAGACAAAAGAACATTACCGTAAGTTTTTAAGTGTTGTGAGAATTTTATTCTCTCCATCTTTTAACAGAAATAAACCCTGTTCAACTGGAAGTAAAATATTAGTTCTCCTCTTTTACAATTAAATTAACAGCCTGAAAGACATAAGGTTGAATATTCACGTTTGCTGCACAGAATTGCGAAGTCAGAGGATGAAAAACGTGCAGGAGAAGCAGTTACTGAGTTCAGGGAGGAAGAAGCGTTCTTGAGGCTTGTCTGAGTCACTGCAGAAGTTAAACCCTGTGCTCAGTTGACAGCCAAGTCTAAGGGAGCACAGGAAAACCATTACCCTACACAAGTCTAAGAAGGGCTGCAGGAGAAACGGTATTTTTTCCACAACTGATATAGGCTGAATGGTTTGTTCAGAAAACATCAACCTTTACTAAAAGTAGAATCAACCCAAAAGTTCTTAATATATCGCCAATAAAAGCAATACAGTCAAGGCTCCTATGTCTTTTCCCATCTATAACTCAACAGCCTTAACATTAATATAAACTCTTTCAGTTTGGTAGTCTCTAAAATTTCCATTCTCTGGAGTCTTTTTTAAACCACAAAAGCACATTTTACAGCAAGATAGTTATTCAGAAATTAACAGGGCTTGCAGTTTTTTATATATACACTGTATATATATATTTACAAATAGGTATGCATAAATATACATGTATACACTATAAATATATGCAGACTATACAAATAACTAACAGACACTCTATATATCATGCAAAAATTCGCACATTCTGTATATATACACTAATTTGTAATAGGTTTTTACCCTATGCTATGTACATCCCGATATATTGCTTCCTTGGTTCACCAACGTGAAGCAATGCACACATCTCATGAAGCCTTAAATACCCTGGGCCATAGGAGTAGTCACCCCTGAAAATCTGCTGAGCTGTCAAACTACATTATTTCTACCAACACCCATTATCTTGCTTTTTTCAACGCTTTTCATTCTACTTCTGAACACTAACAAATGTATTTATCACTATGAATCACAGAAACAAATGCATATTCTACTTAACATTTTATAATTGGAAAATTGCACATGCATATGTACCATTTATTTTCTCTCTCAGGGACTTTTTGTCAAGACAGTAAGCATTTCTTGTCCTACAACTACTTGGCTGCTTTGAGTTTTGTACAGATTTCACAGCACGTGTTTGAAAACTGAAGCCATTTTTATATATTCCTTTTCCATCACAGCTGTAAAGACCCCCAAAATGCGGTTGGCATGGAAGGATATAATATCCACCACATCATGTTCAATTGTTGTTCCAGTGTATGAACCTGGTTTTGAAATAAGCATATTGTAATTCTCAAGGTTCTCATTCACAGACATTTGTCTCTCGTAAAGCACTCTGCTTTTTCTGTGGCTATTAGATACAGTATATCTCCCTGAAGAGTGTCAGATGGCTTTTTACAGGAAAAATCTTCAGAGAAAAAAACTGACCTCCCCAAAGTTTTACATTAGCTTTTTATTTGGAAACCAATCTGTCCAAAAGAGGCTCACTACCCTGACCTCCTGTCAAGAGCAGCTATGATCCAGCCACAGCTTCTTCGCAATTCATTTCCGAGTGCTACTTTGGAGCAACTCAAGAATAACCTCTCCTTGACTGTTCCGCAGCAAGAGGCCCAGGGGAGAAAAATAGAGTAAGAAACTGCTCCTTTAATCCTGTCTAAACACAATACGCAGCAAGTGTATTTATCTAAGCAATCCACTATGTCAGTCTTATTTGATGCTGTAATCTTCATTTGCTACCACACTAATACTTTACTTCGTTTGCAGACTCTTCATTTAAGGCTGCTAATATTTTGCTTACTCAGAATGAATCCCCACGTGTATTTTACTGTATGGTGCTGAAGTGGAGAAAAGCAAGTACAATTATTAGTTTGCTTGCTGCACTCACTAGTTCTTGCTCACTTTCAGATGATTCTCAACAAATACACATAAATATTTTACATTATTCCAATGCACTCGTTTGGAATAATGTAAAATTATTATTATTACACTCCAACAACACTCCATTATTATTACCCTCCAACAACAAACAAACATACCAGATACCAAAAGCGCGCGCACACAGAAATATTCAAAACGTACCCAAAGACGCTCCAACAATGAAATGCAGACCTGGCAAAATCTCCAATACCATCTGCTATTCCACTCGAATCAAATAATTTTTAATTTCTGTCTTTTGTCAAATTAAAATTCATTTCGCTTATGTAACGAAGTTAAGGCACTACCAGAAGGAAAATTCACATTTGGTCACAGGGATTATGAAAGAAAAATTAAAGAGAGACCATCCTCCTCACTCCCTGTCCTTACCTTTCTCGGCGGAGCTGCCGCGCTGGCTAGCTCGCTGTGCCAGACAAACAGCCAGGGCCCAACGCAAGCAGCACTAGAGCTAATAGCCAAATTCTGCTCCTTTCCTTGTGCTCAGCTCGGAGAATGAATAAACTATGCTCATGAAATAAATTTGCCATAAGAAGCCCATAACGGATAATTGAAACCAGAATAGAAATAATTAAGTGTCAATAAATAATAGCTGCAAATTATGTTCTACAACACACTGATTTATTCATGTATTCCGTACTGATTAAAAAAACTCGTTATTTTCTCAGAATGTAATGTAGGTAGCTTTTTACAAAGTGGTCTCTGGTAACGGTCACAATGGTAAAATTAAAAGCAACAATATAACCAAAATATTTTTGCTATTAATCATCATTGACCTCTGGTAGGGAACACATTTTGCTGTGCCATGTATCATGCCTCCGTAGGCAGCTATACCTTCGTTAGATGTGAGGAACCTACGCGTAAAACACATACATTGGCACAGCACGCACGAGTGCAACGCCCGTACTTAGGTACGCGACCAGTTACGCTGGACGCAGCGAGAATCGCAGCACACCGGTCTGACCGCACGTGCATTGGTAGGAACACGGTGGTGGTGTTCTAAGGAATGCTCTCTACAAGTGACATTTCTTCTGTTATATTCTGTTCAGAAAAGAAGGCAAAATAAGTAAATAAATGATAAAAGCCAAGCCGGCGGCCGCTGGGAGCAGAGCTCTGCCGCGCTCTGCTGGTCGCAGCCCAGACTACCAGAGCATCGGCAGCCTGCGCTAACGAAAAGGGAAACAAAAGGGAAAATACGAGCTCTTTTTGTGGGGACTTGGGTAACATTTTTGAATGGCGTTCACAGAGTAAACAAATTTAATACCTGCCCACCCTGGCAGGTCTTTATTAGGAAAGAAGTGATGATGAGTGGTCGAGTACTGGGATCATCAATACGAGGAAACCTAAGCAGGACGCAACCACCGAATCGCTAAGGCGGGCGATCCTCTACTCCAACCCCCTGCTCAAAGCAGGGTCCGCTCGAGCAGGTTGCTCACGGCAAGGAAAGCCTCCTACATACTTCTCCAATACGTGACTAAGGACATTTTTCCCCAGTTTCCTTCAAGATATTTTTGGGCTTCCTTCTATTAATCTTCAACAGAAAGATAAACATTTAAAAGTCAGGGGTCACATTCTTCCTGTGACGAAGTTCGTAAAACCCTCACAAGGTCAGGACTTACCTGTTCTCTACATTTGGCCAAAACAGAAACGCATGATGCAAAGCCCAAGAGAAAGCTCTTCCTTCAAGCTCTCCTCTGACAACCTGCACTGACGTGCTGCTGAGCCCACCAGCGAACTACCTTCGATAACTAAGCCTATGTCTAAAATTCACCGTTTGCTTTTTTGTTCCACCTCTGCCCTCTCTGCAATGCGATGCTGGTAGCTGCCTGCTAGTTTTCAAAATGGTCAGTCCAAATCCATCAGACTGAGTAATAATTAGGCACATTAAAATTAACAGGATAGTCAGAACTAACTCCTGTACTGTTCTATCCTCCATACCGAAGTTCCTTAAAATTTTTACACTGTACTAGCTTTTCTTGGGATACGTGCCATATTGTACTCGATTTGCTCTTCAGAACAATGAAGTTAATGCTAAAATGTCAAAATTACCCTTGATACAATTTGCAATCCAAGTTATTTCTTATTGTGAGATATCAATTTGGAAAAAGAGCTCATTACTAGCTGTTAAAAACGGAACTTCCCCACATCTCAAAATATTTAAGGCGCTTCCAGCTTATGCAGTCATAATCAGGGTGGAGAAAAATCATCCTCTGGCTCCAGAGACTAATGTGCAGGCTCACCATCCGGCTACTGCTCTAACACCTGAACAACTCTGATCATTACGATATTATCGGAAAGGTCTGCTTAGCAGGGTTCTTAGTACGAGCATTTACTTACTGCTCAGACTGGTAAGTAGCCTGTTGCTGTACTCAGCAACAGCCATATGAATTGTGAAGTTGTGTTTCTAAATGAACACATGTAAACATGCCGTGGCTCACGCACTCGCTCTACTCAAACATATAGCGCTCAGGAACAGTTAATAAATGCTTTTAACAAGTTACTACAGACAGTTCCATTTGAATTCATCACTTAAATCATGAAACATAATTGAAAAAGTCCTTGAACATTAAGCACTGAAATATTTAGGAATCAACTAAGCCCATTAATATCTTCTACCATTAAACACTTAAAATATTTCTCAAACAGTAATTAATTTTCAGCATTTAAGTTACTCTGGCTCCATTTATATCTATTTGCACACATCTTTTAGTAGTAGTTTTTCTGAACTGTCACACAGCAACAATTACCAAAATAAAATAAAATCAAGCTCTAGCTCCACCTTCAGCAAGATCTGCAGGAACGTATAAAGCACGTCTAATATGGGGGGGGAGAGGGAAAAAACAGATCGATGTCGATTCCACTCCTCAAAGCACAAAACAAAAAGGGGAAGATTTGCTTCTGATGGATGTGGATCACAGGCTGGTTCCTTGTCCACCCATCAATACTACAAATTAACAGAACGTATACAATTGAGCAAATATTCCAGATTCTATGAAACGCTGCTAAATCTAGATTTCGAATAAACTCGACCTGAAAAAAACAAAACAGTAGAATGCACAGTGAAGTGGGAGGTAGCATCATGAACAGTAACGTAAACTGGGGAACAATGTCTAGAGAGATATGGAAGGGATTGTGTTGGTTGATATTAAAAATATATTACTACTTATCTAGTAGAGATAAGTTTATTTGATGCATAACCTCTGTTCTTACTAAACCTAGAGAAAGAGACAGTGAAAGCAGTACAGAGTTATAGACAGCGAAGAGGAAGTTTAAAGCATTGGACTCCAGCAAGCAAAACCACTACCACTGAGAGCACAAAACAGAAAAACACATACATGAAGTGTGTTTTTAAAATGTAACTCCAGATAACACCACCTGCATTAGAAACTGCACAATGCAATGTCGTTGAAGAAGGTTGATACTTTTTGTTCCAGGAAAGTGAGCTCCTAGGACTGACGCAAGGAGAGGGAGAACTAGTTTAGGTCTTTCTATTAACATTTCAGAGAGCTTTGGATAAGACCCTTTCAGTTACAACAATGAAGACTTCCCATATTTTATTCAATTAATTACGGAAATAAGTGTTTCGGGTACTGAATTAAAAACAGACAAACTGAAACACAACTTACCTTGTCAGACGCTTCGGAAGCGAGCAGGTTAGTGGCAAGAGTCTGGAGTTTCTGGTGCGCCACGTTTTTCAGAGCAGCCAGGCTACGCCTAGTCATGGCCTGCTTCAGGTTGACGGCGGGATGGCTCAGGGAGTCCACAGCCGCCGGGACTGCCTCATCACAGGCGTTCAGGATTTCCACTGCTGTTATTCCCATCACACACCTGTCCAGCGCACCTGCAAATATTTTGCAAAGCATGAGTCTAAGCAGAAACAATTCAGAATGTCCAAAATATCACAAGTACAACAAAGGGAGAAAATAATGTACACCACAGGAGGCAATGCATAAAACTTTCCGTTGTGTTAACAGCTATTTTTAGAACTAATATTCCTACAGGGATGGAATTTTCCTCAGTTTCTGTGAAGTGTGTAAAGAAAAACCACATTAACAAAAATCAGGACAAGTTTAAAACCCTACCATGTGATTCTGTACTGACCAGAGAGTGATGACTGCAGTTGCTCAGCATTTTTAGGGGAAGGTTGTTCTCAGTCGTCGTGAATTCCCCCTCCCACCCAACTACCTGCGTGGATTAAATTTTCCACGATGGATCTCAGGTTCCTCTCTGCTTCCTAGAGCTTCAGTAAAAAACAATTCTCATCTAGTTTTCACAATAAGCGGAAAATAACATGCAGACATTATTGCAGGTTTGTGGTTTTCTTCTTAAGTGAGTTAAGGAGTTAAAAGGTAATTAGATACTGCATATATTTTGATGCATTTTTTTTCCTCACTTTCTCCCTTTCAAATATCACAAGATTTTCTACAACAAAGCTGTTTTTATTTTATGCCTTGTTGCCCATCCTTTTAAGGCTCATTTTTAGCTTCTAAACTAAGCATTAGTCCCATTTTAAAAAAAACACACAACACACCCACACAACAACCCAAACAATACAAAAAACCAGACAAACACTTTCTTCACTCCGCAGCTGAAGAAGGTGTTGTAGATTCACGGCGCTGCACTTCTACACCAAGCTTTCAATAGAGTTGCTGAGGAAGCACAGACACTAATAAACTGAGAAGACACTCCAAGTGCAGCCAACATTTTAACTAGTCTCTCTAAAGATAACTAGGAAAACACGTAGGGGGAAGATAGCCAGAGCAAGCTGTACTTCTCCAAAACTAAATGAGTTATTCCAAATATTAAGATATGTATTTAACAAAGGCTTACATAACCTACAAATTTTGGGAATATGTGGAGTGCTAAATTTCCAAATATAAATGTGCAAAAAAATTTTAACTCTTCTCTCAGACGCAACTTATACAGAACTATAACTAAACATTATTTTTAAAAATTGTTTAATTAATGTCTTTGAACTTAACCTTACCAGTGTCCATTTGCCAGACGTACACAGACCCGTCTGAACATCCTACCACCAGATAGTCATCGGAAGGCCTCCATTTTATTACTTGAATAGGGAAAAGGTGACGGGATGCCAGCATGATGCATTTTTTCTCCCGCAGACTCAGAAGACCCACTGAGTGATCACTGGCAACAGAGCAAATACAGTGCTGGACTCTTGCCTAATAAAAAAGAAAAAGAAAAAAAAAAGAAATCTTAATCATAACGCAGACAGTTTGCATGTAATAATATCTTCTTCACTGGACCAAGCATGGTGATCAACAACCTATTTTATAAACAAAACACAGGCACATAAGCCTATGGCTAAACTCACTGAGGTCACTAGAAACAGAATCTCACTCGGAGAAATTCTCTTGAATCCAACCTCTCGCACACCATAAAGAGCAAACAGGTATTAGAACCTGTTTTGTTGAGCAAGAAAGAGAAGCCATGGTTTTCAAGTAAACCGATGTCATTTTGTCCATTAAATTCTACCTACTCATCCAAGTTATGAAAGAGAAAATTGCCTTTAAAACCTACGGGCCAGCTGGTGGGAAATGCTTGCCTATCACATTCGCCAACACCTTCAGGGGAAAGACTGCTTCCATGCCGTGGAAATCCTCTCCCGCTGTTAATGCTGTATATCATAAAATGCCAAGCATCTCCTTAGCTAGCTAGGTTTTAATATCCAGTTTTTCCACTATTTTTAATCCTTTCTGTAGCTAAAACATGATATGAACAAAACCAAGATTAACAGAACAATTAAACTCTTTTTAAGTGTCTGCAAGAGTTGTACATTGGGTCAGTGCTAAATCTTCAGTATTCCATATTCCATTCACATTCTCAAGAAGGATTTGAGCTGTACCAGTTACGGAAAGTGTGAGACAGGTTATCAGATATATTATGTAAAACTTACACTACAGTTTTCTGGTGGAACTAGCAGCTGTGTAATTTCTCCACCATGTACACAGAAGATATGTTTCATCTCTCCAGAAAATATATCCCATATGATGACTGAGAAATCCACACCACCTGAGATCAAATACCTTTGATCGTAACGAGCAGAAACCTGATGAGGGTACAGTAAACATGTAATTTTGTTTCGATGGCCTCTGAGAGTCCGGTGAGGTGGCCAACCTGAGAAATTGGGTAAGGCGTAAAAGCGGGGGGGGGGGGGGGGGGGGGGAAGAAAAGAAAAAAGGGAGAAAAAAATATAATTCAATAGAACAGTTTAACAATCCAAAACTCTGTTCTTGACAAAAAAAATACACACTCCCACTTTTGACAGAAGTTCTTATAGAATTAGCCTTGTCTTTTTTTAAAATGTTCATCTTTTTTTCACTGGACATGGACCAAATGATTCATTTTGTCTTGCTGTACAATCTCACTTTGAAGTAATTCAGCTGTCTTCAAACAGCCTCCTCCCCCAAAAAAATCCCAGCAAAAAAAAAATATTTAAAAAGGTCACAAAGATGTGAAAAAATAAATTCCCTTCCCCATCAAAACATGAATGTATCCAAGGTTATAACCAAAAGGACCAGGACCAGGAAAATTGCATAATCTTACTCTGCACTGGCCACAACAGCAGCATACAAGTCTGCAGCGTTATGCATTTGGTGCTTGTGCAGAATAGGTTAATTACATCAAATTCAAATTTATAAAGGAAAATCATTTTTGTGAACAGAACAAGAATGGTGAGTCTTCTGCTCACTGAGATCAAGTACATTAGTTAAATCATTCCCAGTACAACCTTATAACTATTGAAAAAGATGCTTAGAAAAACTGTCTTTTTAGATGGCATATTTGACAAAATGGGCCAAATAAATTAAATACCAGAATCAAGTATTCTACGCAATGCCTGCATGATACAGTTGAACTTTTTTCCTCTATGTGATTATGCTTTCTAGCAAGCGCAGCAAGCCTTACATAGAATACACACAGGCACTTCTGTATTTTTACGAGGGCAAGAATCACCAACGCTTATTTGCAGAATAATGTATCAACTTCGAGGCAATCCAACTTTACATTAAGAAAAATATCATTTTTATATAAAGTTATACGAAGTAAATCAGTTATACAAAGGAAACAGCACAACCAACAGCCTTGTATACAATTGACTAAGCTCAGAGGTATATTCACAGAAAAATATTTACATGATTTTTTTTACAGATGCTGACAAATGAAAAAGACAAAACCCAAATATTTGTTCTGCAACTGTGATCACAAAAGTATTAAAATAACATTATCTGGAACCAAAATGTACAACAGTAGGCCAACATATAACGCTCAACTAACTGCACGACACACAAAGAGGAATTCTCCTTTAGATTCACTATTTTCCCAAGATCTTCACAGGCACACCGATACCCCCGTGCCCAGAACAACACTGGAAGAGAGACGGGAGATGTCCCCCGCCATATCTTTGCTACTGCATCCCAAAAACCCAGGAGAAATATCCAAGGCTTTCCAGTGAAGGGACTGCCTCCCCCCCAGTTGATGCAAGCTGGCCACAGTTAATTTACTACTTAGGTTTCTCACTACGTAATAGAACATCAGAATTGTGAAGAAAACGGTTATATGATTTCTACCTGTAAAATGACTTAACTTTCACTTCGTGAAACTGTTTCTTACTTCAGTATATCTCGTGGCAGGCACACACTGTAATCCAACCGTGCTTTTCAAAAGCTTATTTGCATACCTCTCCTAAGCATGTGCTCTCCTTGCAGCAGCTGAACTATAGCCGTTTGCGTTGCTGGCACGATAACAATGCTTCCATCCTCACGACCACAAACCAAACGCCCGTGTGCCGGGATATACACACTGGCTGTAACTCTAAGTGGTTCATTGATGTTTGGTATTAAGCTTAGTTGGTCTATAATCCCAGCAGGGCGAGGAGTGAGTTTATCAAAAGCTTCCTGGAGGGATATTGAAGTTGTTGTTTGCAGTCCTGTTTAAAAAGAAGAAAGTAAAAAAAAAAAAAAAGAAGGGTGAGGTGGGAGGAGGATTTAAAAAAAAAAATAAAATCAAGAATTGAAATTAGGAATGCTTTTCTGAGAAGATCTCAAAGCTTAAATACACCATGTTACAACACTTTGTTCAAAGTCAAAGGTACATACCAGAGATTAATTTGCTGACTACACAAGTGAAGCTACAGCAACCCATGGAAACAATACATGTGAGAACGGGAAAAGTATATGATTTAAGCTACAAGAGTACGTTACGCAGGCAGACAGCAATGACCATAGCTAGTATTTGCAATAAAGCAGTTAAAACTTAGTACCTGAAAAATATTCAGAGTAAATTAAGCTTTTGATCATATATGAAAAAATAAGTTACTGTAACTCTTACAAGAAACTAACAATTAAAAAACCCCAACTTAATGGATCTGTAGGAAAAGCAGCAGTGCTTTATCCAGCAACAAACCACATAACAAAAAAACCCAGCGATGCCCATTAAAAGACTTGGCAGCAAGACTGCTCATTAGGGATACCTTTTGCACCATCTTGTTGTTCGAGAGTATCAGGCACACTCCAAATACACAGTCTGCCTGAAGAGTCTCCTTGGATTAACAGCTTATAGGAAAACTCCCTATGTCCATAGAAGAACCGAGTAACTGGAGGACATATTAGTAGCTGTTGGAAAAAAAAAAATTAACAACTTCAGAACACATGCAAACCATGTATTAACCTCAAAATTTACTTCCCCCACATGATCCACTGTACCTTTTAAAAGCAGGACAAAAACTAGCTACTTTAAGCCTTATCCTTCCTACAGGAGAACAAGTAAATACAGCAATACGAATCAGAAGAAACCGTGGTTAGTCACCAAACAAGTCACAGGTTTAGGCGAGAGGAAAAAAGGTTTTTACATGTATTTGGTTTTGTTCTAAATATATTCATATTTAGAATATTTTTTATATGTGTGTGTGTATTCTAAAATTGTTAACATTCTAACTGCAATGGTGAGCTGAAGTTATACTACGCAGTCAGGAACATGGGCCACAACAGAAGCAAAAAAGTTTTAATATTGATTGACAACATAAAGAAAAAGATCAAATATATAAATGTTTCAATGTCCAAATTTGGCAAGAGATTAAATGGTTAAGATAAAAAAAGGATTCCTACAATAGCCTTGTAATAACAGCATTTGTAAATCAGACAGTTACTTATACATAGTAGTATGGGTGTAAGTACTAGATATATCATACAGCAGTCTTAGGTGTATTAGTTTATAGCAGATACAGTTCACAGTACAATATAAAAATGAAGTATAGCTCAGAGAGGACTTTGGCCTACAAAATTTGATTTTCTTTACTTTGCAAGGATTTCAGCTTTCAAATTCAAAGTTGTGATTCTAAAAGCTCTTGCTCAGTTACTGCCTAATCATGATGCGCATCACAACTTGACTTCTAATTCTCCAGGCATTGATGAATGATGAACTGCTAGTATATAGGAACTGAAGACTCACTTGACCAGACTAACCTCTGCGTTTATTTGAAAACCAACAAGAACCAAACCAAACCAAACAGCAGAGAAATTGCACGTCTACTATCTCTAGGAAAAGAAGAAATCCTAAAGGTCTACTTTGAAAGAGAAGAACTGGTCATGATGTATGCATGTTTCAGCTCCCTAAGAGAGAAATGCAGTCCGTAAAAAAAACTCCAAAGAAATATATTTTACCTGTTTATCTGCTCTGTCCAACACACTGTACAATAAAGGCGGAATTAAATTTTCTACTGCTTTTCCCACATCTCTGCGAAATGAATCACTAGCTGGTAGACAGCTGGGTTTAAGAACAAAGAGAAAGGAATAAAATTCCTTGTATTACCAGAGAGTGATTACTACATCACCAGCTAACTAAATAACACTAAACAAAAACAACCCCCCAAGCCCTGAAACATTGTATTTTTTTTAAATTGTTAATACAGTGTATAGCAGATCGTTACTCTAATTTTAATGTACAGGGTATGCTTCGTCAATTAATAACTGCTCCAAAGGTGTCCAGCTCAGTTCCCCCACACATTCAGAACTGAAGGAAAAAAGAATGAAGGAAGCCTGGCTTTAGGTCTGCTCTGGACCTCAACACATCTAGCCTCCGACTCAGGACCCAAACACACCACACCCAAGGATTCCTCCGACAGATCACCAGATCGATCTGCTCGCATCCTTATGCTCTGATCACATAAGAGGGCGAGAAAGGGGTTCTCGCCTGATTTAAGTGAGCATATTCAAGGATCTCCAAGACAAAACTGTGTCTCTACCCAGAACAAAGAGATGTTTGCATGTCATGAAGATGTCAGAAGTTTTTTTATTTTACTTTTGTCATTCTGCATTTATTTAACCTCTTTGATACCTAATTTTAAATTAATTTTATATTTTCACATTTACGTGCACAAACTCAGCTGTTCGTGCCTTCCCTTAACAGGCTGAAAGAGTACTGTTACAATAATACAGTCATCATTTACATTCTACTCCATATAGGAAATAAGGAAGAAATAAGATTTTGCTTAACCAGGTCCAAATATTTAAATTATTTTTTAATTTATGACACTTGTTCAACAGCAAAATGCACCTCTTCCCATCACACAGCTCCATTAGGAAGTGAAAAAGAGTTAGTGTAATATCAGAAAACAGTGAAGCAGTGTTGGCTGAGGCAATCTAAATTACTGAGCATTGCTTCAACATGATACTTTTAAGGGACACACATTTTAAAACATGCTCATGGAATACTAGTTTCTGCAACAGCCATATGACTTTGCAACAAAATAAAAGCCAAAAGATACTGAGTATTTCTTCAAAGTTGCTCATGTTTTTATCTCAAAAAAATACATAAATGGAGTATTTCATTGTTGACTACCTGGCTGGTAATTTATATATGAAACTTTGTCCATCTTCCGTCCATACAATCACTTTATCAGCTGACACAAAGTCGCCACCAGTCCAGGTCTGATCGTTTTCACTAGGGACTGAACATAAGAGGGAATAATCTCCAGCATCAAAAACCTGGAAAGAAACAGAAGAGTCTGTTGTCATTAACCAATTACAGATTAAAATGCCCAGAGAGCAGCTAATTTCGGTTTCAATATAGACACATTAAAAGGACTTAGAGCATCTTGATCTAAATGTCTTACTGGCAATTTAATTCAATCAGCTTCTACAGTGAAAAGCAGCCAGGTGCTGTTCAGCTAGCTTGCCTTACCCTCCAGTATTTGGAGCACACTACCAACAACGACCGCTGGGTAAATGCGCAGAAAGAAACGCTTTGACAGTTTTGACAATAAATAGGTTTTGACTCCTCTTCAAATACTGGTGTTGTATCCTAAAAACAAAGAAAGGAAACCAACATTAACTGCATTTTATTTAAAGTTATAAATCTGAAATTAAATGGAGCCATATTACCTTCTGTAACGACATCTTCAAAAAAGGCATTTCCTGCTGGTTTTAAATTTGCTCAAGTCATGAGTTTGTCAATGTTTCTGTAAATTTTAACTGAAAAACACTTATGTTTTATTTTGATACTCCCATGGGTATATCATATCTTGAATACCAACTTTCCTGTGATAAACACTCAAGTCTGCAGACTGTCACAAGTACAAGAGTAGCAAATGTGCAGAGAAGCAGAACTGAAGAAGTGATAGGTAAGAAATTGGCTTGTAGAGACAGACAAAAAAGACACAACAGGAGGTTATCACTTTTATTTGGAGAGCATATGTACATAGCCATAATCAGGCGCGAGTACCGACCAGCGTGTCAGCAGAGCCGGAGAGCTGAACTGCTGAATGCACGAGTCCGTTTCCTTCCTCATGTCCACTAGCATGATCATGTCTCAACGTTTTCAGCTGTAGACTGACCCTTGGCCAGAGGTTAAGACTCAGTCACTGCCAACCACGTTCTTCCGAGGTTAACCTAGCACCATCAAATAACATGGGATCTTAACCATCCGGCCAAACACCCTCCGCTGAGTCCGAGTATCAGACTGATCTAACACATCGGTGCTGTACCTTGATTAATCTGGGCCCACCTCAAAGCAAAACTTTCTCTTCTGGTTGTATTGAGGGTGGTCACTGCTAACCTGTCCAGATCCAGAACACACACGGACGAGCTCCCAAGCTAATCCTCACTTTGACTGTTCATCTTCCCTCTGACTTGGGATACCTTGAAGGAAGGAGGGACAGCCATGCCATTCATTATCTGAAAAGTTTGGCTTACAGTTATAAAAACCCGGCTGAAACAACAGAAGGCTGCAGATACGCTGCTGTGGGTATAAACAGGAGACCTACAGAAAGGCCTGTCTGCAACGCCAGTCACTTTAACCGATTTCACAGGGCTCTTCGCTTTCATAAAAAACCAACCTTATTGAGACAGGGCAGAGAACATCAGGATAGCCAGGCAATTAAGGCAGAAGTGGGAACTCAGATATCCTAGAGCACAACTCCTTACCCTGCTACAGATCTCTGTGGCAAGACAGTATTTTCCTGAAATATTATTTCATCATCTTCAAGATGTATTCTGTCCTACAGAGAAACTATTTAAGTGCTCAGACAGCATGACAGCAACCAGCGTCTGAAACTGAGTCTCTACACAGAACGACATACAGATGGAAATCCGATAACAAAAAAATACCCAGCTGATTTTTTTCTTGCTCAAATTGAGCTTAGGAACATGACAGAGACCATGTGATGGAAAAGGGACTATGCTGTTTCATAAGATGCCAGATGGCCAACTTCTGAGGAAAACACACACACTTGTAGCAGTTCTTATTCTATTACTCCTCGTAAGAGGATCTGCAAGAGCATGCAGTATCCTCTTCCGTCACTTAAGTCTAACAAATTCCCCAGCTGGACAGATTAGTAGTGCCTATTTAGTATCATCGCTGCCAACGAATTACCTTGCATCCAGATAGTCAGCTGAAACTAAGCAGATTCAGCTCACATGCCATTCTTTCATGGTTCCCCATATCCCAAATAGACTAGATTGTGATAAGCTCCTGTTTAGTCACATCGTTGTGTTTCTTACTTTCATAACAGCCAATACCCTTCACTGCTCACAGCTGCCTTTTTTTTTTAAGTGTAACTGTTAAATGTGATGTTAGCCAAAACATTACTAGCTGCATGACAAGGGTTTCCAGAAAATGCTTTGAGAGCAAACAATCTCATCAACTTTGAAACTATGAAACAAAAAACCATGAATACCACCTCTGTCCCCTGATGGGGTCAAAAGCAAGGAATTCCATTATATTGGCCTTCCGAGCTAATGCAAACTGTGTTGCTTTTGCATTATAAATATTCTGGAAACAAACAAGTTGATCAAAAAATAGGTCATTTCTATATCATAAGGTTATTTTTCCATAGTTGCTAAACATCTATAGTAAGGTATATCTGTTACAAGAGGTTTCTGTGAATAGCTAATTTGCTAGAGGTCTACAAGAAGTATAGCAAACCTCCTTCAAGACTTGTATTCATTAGTACACAGGAAGGCAGAACTGCCAGCTAACAAAGAGCGCTGTAGACAATCCCTAATAATGAATATTCTGAAAAACAGTATTCTCTGCTCAGCAAACCCTTCAGGCATCTCCACATCTCACTTATCTTTCTCAAAGAAAATACTACATTTAATAATTTTTAATACTAAACAAAATTTAATACTAAATTTAATAATAATAGTAATATAGTATGATATAATAAGACTATCATGAAAAATTTTATTAAGTACAGATATTTTAAAAGCAGAAGAAATGCAGCTGGAGAACTTAATCTTAAAAAAAAAAAAGAAGTGGTGTGATAAAGTCACTTCTATAATGCCACCACCATTTTAAAGGACACACACTTCCTATGCAGTACAGGGCAAGCTTTAACTCTGTGACTTATTTCTTCTCTCTGTACTACACAGAGTAAACATGTATTTATTAGCATCATCTCCTTCAACTAATGAGTACTTACACTGCAAGCTCTTGCATATAAAAGTTTTGCCTGTACCGACTGAAGTTACGCATGCAGTACAGCATCCGTTATCAGTCTGGAAAGTGAAACAGTACTGTAACAATCTTCGTTACTGAATTCCCTTTGGAACTCAAAACTCCTGTGGGATGTAGTACAAGATGACTTAATGAAAGAATAGGACTTTTAATTTTTCCCTCTTTAAAAGAAAAATATTGGTATATTAACAAGAATATTTGTACATTAACACAAATCATTACATGGTACAAATAAAAATTTAAAAAAAAAAAAAAAAAAGAGAGAGATTTGTGGAGATTATCCTACTCTTAATTTTGAAATAAGTTCCCCGAGTCAAACATAAGAAAGATTAGGAGTTCTGCTGGTAACATGAAGAATCAATAAAGCAAAATTAAGGAAGTTGATTTTCAAATGGCAAAGGGGGAAAAAAACCCTAATATCATTAGGTAGCTGGAAGAACAGGAAACAGCATTAACAGAAGTTCTCCCTTCATCACAACAGGAAACATCATTAATTCAGAAGCCTTTGTTTACCTGCATCCGACTAACTTCAGAGGTTATTATCCATACTTTCAGGATGCCAGTCACCGAAACTGCTACAACAGTATCCTCTGGGGAAAAACAAACATTAGGCTGATAAGTACAAGGACGTCTTCGCTTTGTTGCACACTTGTGCATATCTGAGTACAAAAACATACTGAGAGTACCTCAACATTAAAAGTTTATCAAAACATTCCTGAAGTGTTTGCTTCAAGATCAAATGTTTATTTGCAAAGTGGTATTCCAGAAGCACATACGCACACACGCACAGATTCCATGGTTTCGTGTTTTCATCTCTCAACTACTACTCAGGGCTCAAATTAAATGGGGGGAAGGGAAGTCACAGATGGTTCCAGGACTGCTATCAGACATTGCAGGTTGTCCATCACGCTCCCCAAAGGCAAGGGGTTACTCTCTCAAGAAGAGAGATTTGTTGCTTCTGCCTAGCTGCCTGCCCACGCCAGCCTGCGAGGACACTGTAGCTGAGTGGGAAGCGTACTCTAGCGGTGCAGCTGCCCGAGCATCTCTTGGCTGCGGGTTCCCAAGGGGGGTGTCTGCAAAATTACTCCATGACAGTTATTACCTTCACAAAAAACAAAGTATATCAAGTGCTAGTCAAGCTTTCCAGACATTCCTGTTTCTACCAGACAAGTCTGGTGTAAGACCAAAATCCAAAGGGTAACTTCTTGATTATAATACAAAAAAGCTTACAAAACAGGAAATAAAATTAAAGGCAGTATCAGGAAACACTTAATACCAGAGTTCACTTCCAGTTGTTCCAGCAACTTAGATGTTGTGGGGAGAGCAGCTGAGCTTTCCCACTCCAGGCCTTTGGGAACACTCCGTTTACAACCGCTGCCAGCCTTAACTCGAGATAAAAGTCTGTCCTTTTGTCAGGACCTTCTTCCTTAGCGTTCCCCAAACCTCTTCAGAATTACAGTCTCCACAACAGGGAAACCTGAATGAGACACCTCTCCGCCTCAGCTGCCAGAATTTAAAGCCTAGCAAATTAACACGAACTAGCAGAGCAAAACAGATGTGTCAACAGGTATCACTTCAACCCATGTCAACTAATCCACCCCTGAACATGAGCCTACTCACCTACCTCTCCACTAAACTGACTGTCATCGCTTTTAGAAGTTCCTCCCTCTACAGCCTTCAGGTTTTTAATCCTATTGTGTACTTTAATCAGCACATTCCTTAAACACATTTCCTAAAATAATAGCTTTGAAAATGTTATGGCAGCGCTTTTTATAAGGTACTAATCACAAGAAATACTCATAGTACATATATATCTTGTCAAAAATTACAATGTATAGCTTGCCAAATGATCTATGTATACTACACATCACGTTAGTAAGGCAGATGACAGCCTTAGCATTCAGCATGCTTGCACCCCTTCCTTCAGTCTTGTGCCAGTTCCCAGGCTCTTGCTGTCAGAGTGTTCTCCAGAACTCTTTCTCAATTCTCAAAGAAAAAACAAGTTATCACTCTAGTGGAATGTGCTTTTGTTAATAAATAAATACATAAATAAATCACTCTTCCTGTAGGAAGGGTCCTTGTCCTTCAGGTTTCAGCACACGCACACGCTGCAGATGACAGAACTGAACCTATTTACTCAGCGAGCCCGGATCCTGCCAAGCGCGCACACACGCACACAGAGTGATTTGGATAGGTATTGGGTTCTGTTCATCAGAAAGCAGTTAAATTTTGGCCAGAGCTAAAACTCCCATTTGACGCAACAGCAACAGAGACAATACTGCACAGATATTAAACTAGCCTCTTTTTCAGGGACTAGAAACAACTATGTATACTTTGCTTTTCGGAAAGGTTAGTGCTTGCTGGGTGTTGCCCAAGATCACAAGTACAACATTCTAGTTCCTCCCCAGGTTCTTGAAAAACTTGAAAATAGAGTTTCTCTTACAGAGAGGCAAAGCCATGATAAAAGCAACAAAAATAATTACCTTGTGTTCTATTGGATCGAATGATAGTCATGGAACTGATCCAGTCAGGAGATATCTTTGATAATAAAGAATAAAGAACTTCAAGGCTGGTAGCATCCACAACGAGAATTTCTGGATAATGTCCGTGGCATAGTAGTCGCCCTTCACGCTGAGTCCCAACTGTAAACTGATAGAACTAAATGGATATTAACAAAGTACAGAAGTTATATTCCATGTGAGACATTGACTGCTTCATTTTTAAGAAAAACCATAATTTCACAAATATATTCTAATGCTTATATGTTTAAAAATTACTCCTCTGCACTGACGAGGGGAGCTTTTTGCAGAGGCTCTCTCCTGTTATCTTCCCAAGGCAATCCTTACCCTGTACGCCCAGCTCCTGCAGCTGACAGAAGCCTGCCTCAGCCTTCCCTGCTAAGATCATCCTCACGCTCCCACCTCCCCTAGCAGTACTCCTCCAAAAATTTTCTCCTTTTCCTCCTTTCTTTCCAGCCTCTCTCATTAATTATGATACATTTTTTCAAATGCTGAAGCACAGCACGTATTTCCAGCTCTAGGGCATTTGATGACACAGCATAAACTATTTATGAAATACTTCAGTATGCATATGATGTCATTATTAAGCTTAAAAAGAAACAAAACAGCCTTGTTTTGATAACTGATCTAGAGTTATCCATGCACTGCAATACAGAATAGGACCTCTGAAACACACACAAAGTACTAACCTGTATGCCAGTATGTGTACAGGCCAGTTTAGTAAACTCTATGCATCTCCCATCATTCACGTCCCACAGACACATCTCCCTAAAAATATAAAAGGCAGATTAAAACTACACGGAAAATATTTCAATCTTCCAAGAGTTTAGAAGTCATTTACATGGGGAGAAACTTAACTATTCGAACCATTTGGTAGTGACTATATGAATTGTATTTATATAAAGGAAACTCAAAATCAACTTGAATTTCCAGTCCTTCTACCTGAATCTACACAACCTCTCCTTCCCTACAAAGATAAGGGGAAACAAGTGAAATGCCAAGGTTCATCATAAACAATCAATATTAAGTGAACACAAGTACACGACTGAGAATTTCTCACTTCTCTCACAAACGTTTCAAGACATTATATACTTCTACTGCATCCCCTAAGTTGTCCAAAGATTAGCGTGCATTCTCCCCATTTGCGAGGAAGAGAAGAAAGAGCGTTACAGAACACAGCAGTGTGTCAGATGGCAGTGAACGCTGGGGGTTTTTGAGGGCCCAGGCTGTTCAGAGGTGGAAGCATCACCTGGCACTCTTCAGCACTTCTAAGACCAAACTGAAACCACTGAACAACAAATTATGAATAGTACCAGTAGATACTTTTCTGACTTGCCTTATGAGCGAAGATTACAGTTACCTGTATGAATTCATTCCAATTAGCAGCCATTCCCTCGCTTTACTGTATTTAAAAGACCCCACACTTAAAATTTTATATTAAAATTTAATCAGAACAGAATCTGTCAACTGCTTTCTCACCTTTTTTCCCTTTACGTCAGACATATAACTTCCCAATGAAAACATATTTTGGTTCTAAATCCAAAGGGAAAGATTACTTAGCACTGCAATCACTACAGGATGGAAATTCTAAGTTTTGACACATTCTACTCTCGACTTCCAGGTTAAAAGGTTGTTCAGTCATATTGTTCCCACCTTTTCCAGATAAAGGACTTCTTTATTTTATTTGGATACATAAGAGACCTATACCTGGCCAGCTACATGTATATAGGCAGAGGTTAAGAAATTTCTTCCTCAACCAGAGTTGATCAAATGGGCCCCAGACTGGAGGTCAGTAAACCTTTCAGTAAACAGCCTTTTAAAAATAAAGCAAATAAACAAACAAAAAAACCCCAAACTCCCAAACTTTGTTTTCCTTTTATAAGCTTGTTTTGCATACCAGAAGGGTCTGTCATTCAAACAGTAAGTTCTGTACATGAATGAAAAAGCCCTTGAGAACAGACTGATGCTCTTGGAAGGAATACCTTTGTAAATACTTCCAGGCCAAATATTTTGGCTAGTGAAAGACAACTGAGTTGGAATGTTAACTTCTCAAAGCAAACTTTGAAAAGGGAAAGCGGAAAGGCACACTTTAAAAACAAGTTAGACACGCATATGACATTAAATCTAAGAGTGCTCAAAGTTTGCACTAGTTTAAGAAGGAATACTATGATGTGTAGTTACAACTTCTTTCCAAAATACAGTTACTTTTGTTCCAGAATAATAGTCTCCGCAAAGAGAGCTAATCCATTTTAAACCTATACCTCACCTCAATACGTGGCGTTCCTGGTGCTGTTAAGACTCAAGAAAGAGATGCTAGAAGTCAGCAGTATTAGGAGATGGCCTGCCATAGACAGAAGTGAAGGGCAACCCGTCTTGTCCAATGCAAGTCCATGGAGGAAGGTGATTCATTTACAACTGAAATGCTTGTACGTCTACTTAGAAAGTCAGAAGCTATTCTAGACTCTTGCTAACAACAGTAGTTACTCCAACTCCCTGTACCAAAACTAGGCTCATATTTGGGGGGAAAAAAGCTCCTGCCTTCCAGAATGACTCCATCAGAAGAACAAGATCATGCCCTGTTTCCTAGAAAGTGCTTGCTGGTAACGAGGCCTCACTTCCACATAGCCAGCCAGAGTACGAGTGTAGATACAAGGATACGGGGAACGCATCCTCCCCACTGGCCAGGGCTGGCCTGGGCTCACGGCCAACTCTGATAAGTTGCTGTCCGGCCTTGAAGAGCTCTTGAGAAAGCGCTGGAAGCTGTCTCGGCAGGGGCTCCCTGTCTCTGCAAGGCTGTGGGAGCCAGGCCCTCTGCCCCGTCCCGCGCTGCGCTGCCAGCCTGGCCGCACTGACCCCGGCCCCAGCTCCTGACGGCCGCCAGCGCCCAGGGGCACGGGGGAAAAGCTCTCCATAGCAGGAGGGGAACTGAATTCAGACGGCAAAAGCTACAGCATGAAACCGCAGCAGAACAGGTTATTTAGCCAGCTGAAAGTGCTCTCTCCATAGAGGACAGTCGGTTACTGAAGATCCTGTACTCAGCCTGAGGCAGAGGATGGCAAGGAAAAGAGGTGGGGGGGAATAATGTGTGTGAGTTATGAACGACAAAACTAGTTGCCTCCAAAGCTTTGACCTGTAGTTTATCAAATTGTGTATCTTTTCAATAAATTAGCCCAAAATCTAGGCTAAAATGCGAGTGTACAAAGTATATCTTATTGGAAAGTTAGAGTATGACTTTTTTTTTCTCTTTAAGTTACCTGACTGCAATCCCCATTAACGTCAATTGCATGAGAAATCCTTCCCCTTTCCTCCCTCTAAATGGTTGCTCTGATTAGTAAATAAAACCTCTTAAAAAATAAAAAGCATTTGCTGACATATTTTTTCTTAAGGATAAAAATCAAACACTGCAACAGAAACATAAATTGTGTGACAGGTTTCCACATTTTAAAACATGTATTAGGCATCATTTCCTGCCAACAAGCTACACTCCAACTCAAGCTTGCTTTCACTCAAGAAACAGAACTTGGATAAGCAGAGAAAGGAGCAAAATACGCATCTATTGTCAACTGAACTGAAACTCGCACAAACGAAAAGATGACAGCAAGCACAGAAGTGCCTTGACTGAAGGAAACGGCGTCACCCGTCGCATTGTCCATCCAAACGTAAATCACATCCAGCGCTCCACATACTGCTTTACGTACAACCGCGCGGCGTCCTGCCGCTGACTGCCACCGCACGAGAAGTAACAGAGGCAGCCCTCCAGGACCTTGGGCACTTCCCTATGCTCCTTTCAGGCCACAAATCCAAAATTCACACCAGTGGAGAAGTCCCATCATTTGGAATATCTATAGACATTATACTAAGTAAAAAATACCATGTATGTAAACAACCTGATCTCTCCTCTACCCTCAGTTTCCATTATTTAACAGATCTGCATATTATTAAATCCTCAGGAAACTCACCCGCTTTCTGATGCACTCACTATATACTGCTTTTCACTGGAAGCAGAGGCCTTTGATAAACAAGTAATTGAGGCTGTATGACCAAACAACAGAGCTCTGGGATTAATCTAGAATCAGGGAAATAAAATGTGAAGTAAAAACAACATAGGCACTGTTACTTAACCAGAATATATATATTCCAGAGTTCCATTTTATGTATTATACAAATATATGTGTTAATATACACACACACACACACTTAATTAGCATAGCAGCAGATATATAATCTTGAAAGAGTTTGCACAGAATGCTGCTATAGTATGTGGAAAAAAAGGAGTTTCTATCTAATACTGTAATGCAAGTTTGTGAAAAATATGCATTTTGTATCAAACTCGTGCTATCAATATTTTTAAATCATAGGCTGAATTTGGCCCAATTTGAATGAAAAAATTGTGTTCTACTGCAACAATAGTTTCCCCCAATCAAGTATAGTTCACAACCCTATATATTCATAAATAAGTTTATATAAAGCCCATGCATAGATTAAACATAAAAAAGAAAACTGCCCTTTATTTGTCCTTTCTAGAAAGGACTAGTCGCTTTCTCCCATTCTTTCTTTTTAAATATACCAGACATGAACATAATTTATGGGGGTAACGCACAGACGTTGAGATTTTTAGGTATTCTGTACAAACTTTTCCTGAAGCATGCTACTTTTTTACAAGGAAGAATTGTTTTGCTATTCCATTCCAAGAGTTTAAAACTCTTTGTACCAAGGCAAACTACAAGATCATATTCAAAATACACACTTGCAGTTTTCAACTCTAGGGCAGCCACTGGCACAAACCAATTAATCATCAACCTTCATCTCTGCTATTAGCCTTTTTTCTCTTTCAGTTTTCATGGAAAAAAAAGAAAGGTTGAATACAATAATAACCTGGAAAAGTTCTCAAAGCACAGTCCTCTGATCACTGGAATCTGTTTTCACAAAACAATATTAAGCAGCTAAACTTGAAAGTAACAACTAGTTTAGAGCAGCTCCAAGAAAGAGGAAGTAATTACTTAAAAAAATTACTGCAGGAGCAGCAACAAAGTTCAAGAGCAAAAACGTCTCTTTCTAATCTGAAATATTCACTACAAGAAGCATGTAGTGTCACATCCAGGCCTCATGAGAGGGAGGAAGAAAGGACAAGCGAACAAGGGCGTAAAAAGAACCGAAGACCAGAATGGATACTATAATATCGAAGAATAAAAATCACACTGGCAACAACGATACACACTTTGAACACAAAGAGAATTAAGATTATAGAGACTCTAGTCTTACCTCTAAATCCAAAGAAAGGTCCCAGAGACATATCTGTCCATCGTGGCATCCCGTGACGATCATGGACGCGTCCTCCATGAGCAGCAGGGTGGATATGCAGTGCGTGGGGGCTTTGCGGCCCCACAGGACGATGGGCAGAACGAGGCTGTTTCCTGCCATTTTGGTTTCACGCCTGTCAATTTAATCAAGATAATAAATATTATGTCTCAGCAAGTATGCTGTTCCTGCACTTTGCGAGTTCTTATCCTCACAAAGACTAAACAATTAGTCTGAAGTGACTTCATAAATATTTTATACAAAAGAAACATAGTCACTATATATGCCATTCTTCAAATAAAATACAGTGTACAATCACCTCTTTTCTCATCAGGGAACGTGTTCATCTTCATATATGGATTAAACAACATCCTTTAAGCAGTCACTTGAAAGATCCAGAGAACTGTGGTAGCATTATAACATCACTATTTTGATTTCTTACACATTTTGCAAAAGATGCCACTTTGAAAAGTGGCATTTCCCTACACATATAGGTACCAAATAGCATTTCCCTATCCACAGAGGCACTTTTGCCAAAAAATCACTCTTTTTACAATAATTTTGAAGTAACAAATGCTTTAAGTCCCAGGGCTACAGCAGCTACTATATGCCCAATAGTAGAGTTCATCCCCATTTGCAACAACCTTCAGTCAAAAACAGGCTCCAGAGGTTTCTACAGATGACTATGCACAAAATACTGTTCTGTTAGAACAGTGTCTCGTTGACATAGCTTTTGCAAATTTGTATTTATGTTGGAGTATCTAGTATCCTGCATTAGGTGAAATCAGAGGTGGGAAACATTTTCAAGGTTAATGCCATTCCTTAATTCATACTCTCATAGTTCATTCCCCCTCACACACACAGCTAAAGAGGCTAACTAAACAAATAAAAGCTAATTTAAAATAGAAATAGCCTAATTAAAAGATAGATGTTAGTTTTAAACCTTTCAGTTTCTCGTTTCTAAGCCTTGGTGGTAAATGTTTTCAAAGCGTCACCTCCCCAATACCGGTAGAGATGTAAAGATGCACTTCTACAGCCTGCCTCCCACGGCAGGCAGGGCCGCACGCAAGCAAAAGCTGCTTAGACGGGGTGATAAGGGCAAAGGAATTAGAACAGACAATGTCAAAAGATGTGGTTTGAGGGGAAAAAAAATCCTTACCAGCATTATCAACCCTATTTAGAACTAAAGCAAGCTAGGAAAGGAATAAATACCATGAGTGCAGACCACTTATCCTCCCTCATTTCTCCACCGCTGCCAACCACCGTGAACTGCATCCCCAACCAGAACTGAAGGGATTTAGAGACCGAGACTTTACAGGTAGGCACTGACTCATTCCTGTCACCCCTGCTTTATGGCACTGCAGGACCCGTGGCATCACCTTTCATTCAATAAAGGTTGCTTTTTCACTTATTCTGCATAAATGCCGATGGTCTCGTGTAATCCAATCGTTTTGATACTGATGACTTGGTGACAACTGACCCCCCCTTCTCCCCTCCCCAGTTTCCACAAGGCCCTGTGCCCCAGCCCCACCGACCCCAGCCAGCTTGAAGCTGCAAGCGGACGTTTCTCCCATGGACCGTCTACAGCTCCCACCAGGGGGGATGCGTGGCAGGGCGCAAGGACGGGCAGCGAGCGTGCTGCTGTGCCAGCTTTGCCACGCTGCCGAAACCCAAGACAAGACACAAAGCCCTGCAAGTAAAACTCGGTGGCACTGCAGTATGACTTCAGGCAAACTTGCTGACTCAGCAGGTTTGACGAGCTTTGTGAAGTTCATCTGTGGACCTAAAATGCTTGTCCCCCCGCCCTTTTTTTCTTTTTTATGAGTCAATCTGTATTGAAAGAGAAAGCACAGACCAGCCAGCTACTGAAGTCTTTTGAGGAACTACAGTAGCACGAGACGTGCTTACTTAACATCTGAAGGTAGTTTTGCTCACCATGATTTGCCATATGGACTAGATTCTGGCCACTATCCAACAAGAAAGAGATGCAATGCTATCTTCATAGCAACATTTAATATCTTATAAATATATTGACGCAAATAACACGGAGAAATTTTTATCTGTCACAAAGCCAACATTTTCTTGGTGACTGGGAAATAGAGAACAAGAAATGTGTTTGAATCGTAACTTCAGAGAGAAATAAAACATCATAGCAACTGAAGTTGTAGTAATAAAACACAGTTAGGAGGATTAGCACAAGACTTAAACACCAAAACAAACCACTGTTTTTGTTAGCAACATTCTGAGCCTGCCAACCGCTTAAATGTTTTTATAGCATATGATCCTTGAAGCTGAGTCTGCTTATACTGAGCTCGACAGTGTACTGTCAGTGCTCCGGCGGGGCAAGGGCCGATGCAGGCAGCAGCTCTGGGGACTGCCTCCCTGCCTGCCCCCCTGCCTGCACCCCCGTGGCAGGGAACACGAGAAAGTCCAGCGCAGGAAGAGGAAACTGTAAATACAAGACTTTCTTGGGCTTTCCAGGTAACCGACTGAGCTCGTGATTGTTTTGGGTATACTTTGGGGGTATATTCTGTACTCAAGAAATAAAAATGCTGGAATTTAAGTTATATTTCGATCGTACCAACAGTGAGTTTATATAAGACATACGTAAGATCCATTCCAGCTGCTATTACTCTCTCAGAAACAACTGAAAAATGGCATGCGTAACCATCAAGCAGAGAAAATATGTCAGGAGCGACTGACGTTTTCTTATCCATCTCTTATTCTGCATTCAGAGTTGTAAGAGTTACTCGGCCGCAGTGAAAGTTCGAGTTACGGAAAGTTATTGCTTGCAGCATTTTGTGATAAACAAATGGGTGAAACAGTTGTGTTAAATAAACAAACCCTCCTTATGTACTATTTTGTGCAGGTTTATGTTCCGAACGTACCACAGCTCACACCAGAGCAGCATTTCTGATTTAGAGGAGTATAAACACACCAAACACTGGCAGGATTCACTGAAGAAATAGTTTTTTTAAATGCATCTTTTCCTGTCTTTCTGTAGATACATACCTATTCTTCCAGCTTGAGCAATCCGGCAATATTTGCATTTGTTCACAGATATGTAAACGTATTTTACGGCACTTCAGCAGAGGGGAAAAAATTCTGAATTATGACAGAGGAAAAATAAAGGTCATTCTGAATCTAAGTGAGGTTCACTACAACTCCACTTCCCCACTGCGATAACCACAGTTCCCCTCTGAGTCCCCGGGATATTCTGATCGGACAACAGTGATGGTTAGCAGGAACTAACTAGGAACGGAGCAGCGCCGTGCTGACCCACTGCCCAGCTACTGCCAAACACCCCACCCCAAAACACTCCTGCCTGCCCTTTCTTCCAAGGAAGCACAAGCATGAGCTCCAGATTTCCATGGAAGTTGTGGGAATTTAATTCAACAATCTTCAGTGCCACTGAAAGCTATCATGCCAGGTTTCATGTCTCCCCTTTGAGACAAACTCAGGTTTGATATAGGGAGGCAACTACAAAGACCTTGCTTGCACCAACCACAAACTTGACTTTTTGATCTTACATTACCCTGGCCATTCCCAGTGGTGACTCGCACACTTAAACAAGTGCTTTCTGCATCAAAAACAGCATTTCAAAACACTTGTTTTTTACTATACTACATGGAGTTCAACACAAAGTAATGCCATCTCTCATCTATATAAAAATTACAGTGCAATTTCTTCAAGAAATTAGGGTTTTTATTAATTTTGCCAAATGCTGCCTATACTCCTAGGGCAAACCACCTCTGCAGCCAGAGAAATCGAACATGATAATGTACATGGAAAAATGGGGGAAGGGAAGACAGCGAGAGCAGAATAATGACTAGCTAAGTATTACAAACTGAAAAGCAGCTTCCAGGGCCAGCTGGATGTACCAAGCCTCAACCTTCTGAAAAGCGAGAGATGCGTGGTCGTTTTTCACAAAATCTGTATCATAAAACCAGTAATATCACTTACTATGAAGTGCCATTTTATGCCAACTCACTTCTTGCATCTCACTGGACTATCTTCATTAAGAACTATTCGTTTCATTAAGAGCTATAATTTAATGAACAAGTCTAAATAAAGACCAACAATCAAGCATTTCATCTATTGCAACATACTACAAGCCACACCGAAACTAGGAGTTGTAAAACACGCCTGTAAATGTAGTGTTAATTGTTATGCAATGCCGGATCAATTGTTCTGTCTGGACAATCACAATACAGAACCATAAAAGAATTAAAAGATTTTAAATAATACGGTGACCGTACTGAAGAGCTACGATTCTAAAAATACTTGATTTACAGAAAAATAATCATAAAAATACAGTGAAAAATAGAAATAAAGTGTCCAGATGCAATATAAAAAAATGCAATCATCATCAACAACAACCACCACCACCAAAATCAAACAAAAACAACCATTTAACTCTTTTACCACCCAATTTTTGTTAGTGAAATAAAACAAAGGACACACTGGGAAAGGTGGGGAGAGATGGAAATGTCTTTGCTTCATATATATTGAAGCACTTGACT
Organism: Ciconia boyciana; assembly: GCF_034638445.1. Taxonomy (NCBI): domain Eukaryota; kingdom Metazoa; phylum Chordata; class Aves; order Ciconiiformes; family Ciconiidae; genus Ciconia; species Ciconia boyciana. The sequence goes on from NC_132937.1 coordinate 26,213,829, forward strand.
ACCAATCAAGGTACAACGTTCTTTACAAAGTGTTCTGCCCTCGCTACCTACAAAAAGCTCCCTTCACAGCTCCACTACTGTGCACTAGAAATGCAAAGCTTTGCCCAAATTAATCCCGAAAGCTGCTACGACCGCAGCCCAGGTAACACGCACAGAGCGCTCCTCTCACCCCCCTGACTAGAAGACACACTGCTTTAGCAGTGACCTCAAAAGTACTTCCTCTGAGGTTTTCTCTTCGTAATGTAAATGATATTTGATCACCAGTGTAATCTATTAACTAAATTTTAATGGTTAATAAAGCAATCCATCAATAATTTCAGAGCGGAAAAATCTAGGAGTAAAAATACTGATAAGCAACATAAAAATCTCTCCTTTCATCTCCTATTGCTGACAGTTCAGGGACCAAGTCACAGTATTTACGTGTCACCCGATTGTTTCGGCGGTGCAAACGGCTCCGCTTTTGAGCAAATACAAAAGTTCCCCTACCAGGGCACAAAATTGTTCCTAGAAATTTTGCAGTCAGTTTAATGCTCTTCCAAACTGCTTCCAAAAACTCTAAAATTGACAACACTATAAATACATACTTAAACGGAATTTTCAAAAGGAACATATAGGATATTACAACATACAAAAGTATTAGCACATAAGTAACCTAATGTATTTTATACTTTCCATGCAGAAAATCATGAGAGAAAGCACTGCAAACATTAACAGCAAAACACTTTCTAAAGGTATACAGATATTCACATTTCAAAACTTTTATCTAAGACAAACAGAATTCTTAAAATATTCAACATCAACCCTTGGGAGAGAGAGAGCAAAAAGAAAAACTACCTCTTTCCTTCTAGTTTTTTATTATGGTACCGCAATGCCTTCATTAAAAACTTCATTTTCAGAAAATACCACAAGCTCATTTTAACAGTTGAAGAATTCAGGCTACAAAGAACAACCCTGCTCTACCCTTGGCAAACACTGAATACATCCCCTGCAAAAACCAAAACTCACTTATTGTCTGTAAACAATCAATAATTTTTTTACATCAATGATGACAAACTACAGTAGCAAATAAACACTGTACCATTGACAAATGGTCAAAAAGCACACAGAGAATCATTACAAATGAAATCCCACATTTTAGTTATTTATACCTCTCTAGAATAAACTCTTTTTGCAGAAAAGGGAACTGGAACTTTGAACTGGAAAACGGAGACGTCACACTGAGTGGAGTTCTGCTTAACACCCCTCGGGCTTCATAGGGATTGTTAACTTCTCCCCTATCACTTCCACAAGTGCCAGACTCCCAGTTTTCCTCCTCCCAACGCCCAATAAGAGAATGAGTTTGTGTTATTGCACATATGTAGGGGTGTGTGTATATATAAAAGCATACTTGTATTTATTTTGCTTCACTTTCAAATTACCTCTCTCAAAGAGACAACAAACACACAGATGCAGGGGCGTGGGAAAAGACCTTCCTGAAAAGACTTGACAGAAGCGCAGGCTCTCTTTTTCATTCTCTGCCCCACAACAGAGGATCTTTTCTCGCCCTCATATTTGTGTTTTTCATAAGGTGAGAGTTGCAGCGTAAATCACAGCCTCACTACCTTTTGCAGTGCCTCAGGAAGTTATTTCCACTCATTTTTTTGGAGTCACAAAGCCCCTCTTCTTCTGTCCCTTTCCACAACCCTGACAGGTGACACTTCGTATCCCAAACCCATACAGTCTCTCATATTCCCTCTAAATAACGCTCGCTCTTCCGCTCATCGCCTACAGCGGATAACTGCTACTTACACCCGTAAGTTGCCACCTCTCGAGGATGTACCAGAATAGTCCAGAGTGGCAGGGCATGTTTCGCCAGACACAACAACTAGAAAGCTATAAAATAAAGATGTGTTTCTTTTTTTCATTCAAACTGAAGTCTCTCAGCTCTCCATTCTTCTGCCGCTGTATCTTTACCTAACTGCAGACCCAAAGGCTGAACCACCCCGATAGCCTGCCGCTGGATCACTCCAACACGTCAGCGCCTGCCTTCTCCCGGGAAGCCCCAGACGGCACGCAGTACTGCAGTGCAGCCTCGTAATCCTTCCTCTCTGTTTGGCGCTTCCTTTTCTTGACCCGCTGGCTACAGCCTCGCTAAGAGAGTCCGGCACGCTGCGCTCATGGCCGCACGGAGACACAGCCGCTCATCTGCCAGGATGCCCAGCTCCTTCTCTGCAACGCTGCTGTCCAGCCTGCTGTCCCCCAGCCTGTGTGCCATTTCAGATGCAGGCCTTTCCACGGTCATCACGAACTTCCCCCCATCACCACGACCTTCCGACGACAGGGAGCAGTCTCCCAACCACGTTAGCCACTGTCTGGTCCTATGGGTTTCTATTTTCCCTGTAAAAACCAAGGCAAAAAAGGCAGAGTGCCTCAGCCTTTTTCATGCTTCTGTTACTAGGTCCGCTATATTGTCAAAATATAATCCAGTTAGAGTTATATACACATACATCTCAGTTATGTTCTTTGTATTTAAAGAGAGAGTGATTCTTCAGATTAGCATATTATTTTTAATGTTTTGGGATCATCTGCTAATCTGCTAGAATAGTCAGGTGACTATTCCAACTGCACTGCTTAGAGGCTGGTATTTAGGCAAATTTCATAATCTGGGATACATTCCTATTTGAGTAAAGCTATTAACTGATTTCTTAAGTACAACATCTAAAATACTGAATCGAAGACTCACATAAACATCTCTATCAAGCCATAGTCCTCTAAACACTAACTAGCACTTTCAGGACTAGTAAGCTACAGTTAAACTATTCACAGCTAACTTATTGAACCAAATTACAACCAGAAAACATAACAGTAATTTCAAATCAAAGTCCGATGATGAAGGTACAAGGCAGATGCATAGAAAATGTTACAGTTAACTGTAGCTTATTGTTCAATATAATCAGGAGAATGACCAGGTACAATAGCCATGGGTATAAAGACAAAGGTCAGATGCACGGTCAGAGAGCTTTATAAACCTTGTTTCTATAAGAGATTAAAGGTAGAGTCATGTAATTTTTCTGGCCCTCTGCCTCATCTCTCATATAAAATAAACCCAGTATGCAGCAAATGGGAACAACACCCAAACAAAAACATTCTGCATACAAACCACAGCAGGACTCAAAGCCTTTATCATATGGGTTATTACCTTCTACCACACCTCACGCTTGGAAACGAATTCCGATATTTTAAGAAATGATTAGCATTCCTGTCCATCCAGTCTTTGCATATACTTTTATCTTTCCAAGTGACAGCAACAGACAGGCAAGAAAATTCCACAAGCCTTCCTCCACCTGTGTACAAACTGTTCCTGAAACAGGAACACTTTGTTTGCAGTTTCCTCAAGTCTTCCCACAACTTTCAGTCATGATGGGAAGCCTTGAGACCTCATTAAACCTTGTAAGCCTCAAGTTATTTACCCTGAAACAGCATCCATACTAAGGATTTTTACAGATAGAAAAAGCACCCAAACAAAATTAATTTATGGGAGGAAGTCCAGCAGCTAGTGAGAGCAGCTTTTCCCCTCTGCATTGCCTTAGGACAATAAAACCAGTTTCCTTTCAGGCCTGTCACTAGCAAGCGGATGTAATCCTCTAGCTGGTAGTACTTCCATGCCCTGTGTGCAGAGAAACCGTTGTGGCCAGTACAGGATCTGATGTGTACCTAGATTTCCTTGCCCTCATCTACACCAGTGGGTAGATATACGAGGAAAGGTTTAAGAAGAAGCAGGGATAATAATGCTGCAGACCGCACAAGTAGAAAGCAAAGCTAAAGGAAAGGAAGGAAGAACAGAACACAGCATTAGAGATGTCTCCAGGTGAGATAATCAGAAGGTACGATCAACATCCTACTTCGGTACAACTAAACACGCTGCCCAACTCATTTGATCTGCCGACAACTTTCAAAGCACAGACGAGGCAGACAGAAGCACACAAATTCTTCACGCTCTTACAGCACTTAGTCCTAACAGTTTGCACACATAACTTAAAAACATCGGTAATATCGCCACAACTGCAAAACCAGGAGAGTAACTTCAGTTTTGTCGCCAAAAAGAAACCTGTTTTAGGTTTAGTCTACGTGCACGAATGCTAAGCAACCATCGTGGTGATCTGCCACGTGTGACCCCACTGGAATTCACAGTTACCTGGGCGCTTTTGGAAGCACTGCACGCCTAAGTGCTACGGATTGTTCTGGTCTGGAGCAAATCACAGCGGTATCTCCCAAACAGAGACAGAGAGTATCAGCTGTACAGCAGCCCCGCCAGACTGGTGGAATACTTCAGTACTTTCATGTCCCGTTACAGCACTGTGGCACGACGCTGCCCAGACTGAGCTCAGCGAGCCCTGCGCTCAGCCCGTTTCCTTGGGGAGACGCGTCCAGGTACACCAGGCACATGGGAAGGATACAAGGCAGGCCAGGAGAAAGGAGCGCTTCTTTGGGGAAAGAAGTAAAAAGATATATTTATCTACCTTTGTCTTAACAGAGCACAGCAAAAGCCAAGAAGAGCTCTTTCCGAACACATTTATTTCAATTAAGTACATGCATAATAAAGAATTAATCTTGGGATATGTGTGGACACTAAAAGAATCTACCAAAAAAAAAAAACCATCTATGAATTGACTGTTTCTTTATCGTGTATGCTATCAGTACGTAACAGCTCCAAAATGAACCATTAAAGGCTGCCAAATGAGCATCTGCTTTTAAATAAATGTAACTGTGCTTATGTTCAAACAAAGCAACTCAGAAAGGTTAAGAATAAATAATTCGTTTCCCTATCAATGTTTACCACATGTTAATGCCATTTTTCTGTATTTTCAGCAGAATTTAAATTATGTTATTATTCAGATTTGCCACCAGTAAGTACAGAGATGGCTGCCATCCATGACATCAGGACAAACCTTCTAAGTGCACTGCATATTTTCAAATGAAGAGCAATTTTTATGCCTAATATTTTTCACGCATACAGAATCTCTCATTCAAAAAGACATTAGTTAAGCATTGTAACACCCCTCCTAAAACCATTTACATAAAGACAATCGTACATTTATGGTAAAGGCTCATTTCTGTTACATCATGGCTTTCATCTGAATAATCCAAGGCATCCTATAAAAATCTGATGATTTTAAATTTAACTACAAATGGCCTTTTCCATTTAATACTTGGGGACGGAGAAAAAGGATTAATGAGGTAGGGAGAAGAAAAACAAGTGCTCTACCCAGAGTTGCAGAAATCTTTCCTTATCAGAACCCACGTATTTAGACAATCGCACCTTTCTTTAAGTAGATGGTGAATAAATAAACAATCCTGTTATTAAGTACAAATGCTCAGTAAAGTTTGCTATGTCAATTAAACTCCGCTTGTTTCTAAAGGCCTGTCAGTAATTTTCAGAGCCTTTTGGAATTAGTTTTGACTCACTACAAAGGGATCAAATGCAAAATATTTTTGCTTTCTTAAGCTATCGTTAATCTAACAAAATGAGTTTGAATCGCAGAGCAGCCGAGGTTGGCAAGGCACCTTGGGAGATCATACCCTCCAACCCCCTCCAAAAGCCGGGTCAGCTACCGCAGGTTGCCCCGGACAGCGTCCAGTCGAGTTCTGGGTATCCCCAAGGATGGAGACTCCACAACCTCGCCCTGTGCGACCTGTTCCAGTGCTCAGCTACCCTCCAGCTGGACTTCGTGCTGCCACTGGCAACCCTTCGAGCCCGACTATTCCATGGCTTTTCAATCCACTTCACTCTCCACTTATCCAGACCCACGTGTCATCAGCTTGTCTGTAAGGCTTTTACAGGAAACGGTGTCGAAGCCTTATGATACTCAAGAGAAACAACACTCACTGCTCTCCCTCATCCCCCAAGCCAGTCATCTCATCGTGGGAGGCTATCAGGTTGGTTACGCACAACTTGCTCTTTGTAAATCCATGCCAACCAAGAAGTCTGAGAAAGCTTTTAAAAAGGTAATACTTTTTCAAGCAAATAAATCCCCCATTTTTTAAATTTTCTTTTTAGCTAAAAGAAATTTTGGACCATATCTGCAGGATACAAAATACTATAAAACAATCTATCAGGTCAAGTCTTGCATTTTGACACATGTAGCAAACCATTCTCATTTCAGCTCGCATCTGATAAGCACTGAATACGAAACTTAGAGAATGATAACTGATGCTTTATCCAATTAACAGCACACCTTTCTGATTTGCAACTACAAAAAGATTATGGCAACACTATGCTAAAAACCACTTATAAAAAGAAGTATTTTTAAAATGTCATCCTTCTCTAAAAGAGTATTGTGAGTAAACAGGTGAAGAATGCAATCCATTTGGTTAGCTGTACAACCAAGAAACAATTTGTTCATGATGACAGCAAAGTCAGGAAACTGGCTCAGCAAAAAGCTAGGTAAACCCAGAGTTTTAATGCCACCCCCACGCACTCACAAATACAGGCACAAAATGGGACAGCAGCTGGGGAGTTAAACTGGCAGCTACATTCATCTTGATACTCAGCTTTACTTGTTTCAATACACACAAAGCAGCCCCCAACAGCTACCAAGGAGAACTGATGTATCCCTACATAACCAAGAGGTGCAAGGACTCTTCAAAGGCCCCAATTCCATAAACACAGCACACTTAATTTTACAACTGTGAATATTCACACTGACCTCGCTAACCCTACTTATTAGAACTAAGCATATCTGCAGGAGAGAACCAACCTACTGTTTTGAACTTGGTCAAAACTGTTAGGCTACACTGAAGTTCATGTGAAGTGACAAGGTGATTTCAATCCAGGTATAATAATGACTAACCCCTCATTCTCATTATGCTGATGAAGGATTAAAAAAATTAATGTCACCTGGCCTTCTGTTATCCCCATCTACTTTGTTCATCCAAAATTCACCTCATCAAGTCTTCTTTGCTTTTTCCCTTAAATCAGGAGCTTCTCCATAACATTGTGCAGCCAGTACCTCTACATCCCCCTAAGTCAATTTATCTGTAATAGCCATCTCCAAACAGCAACGCTACATCGTACAACATAGCTGTATTTCAAGCACCCCAAGACAATACCTGTCACAGGGCTCTATGTCTTGAATTGGCCATTGGCTGTTACAGTAATCTAAATAAAAAGATCACATTAGTGTCAAACCTTCCCAATACGCTCAAGATCAAAAATAAATTCAACAAATACAAACTTGTGTTCCAAAACCGAAATTGAAAAGTAACTAGTTAAGACCAAGCTCTTCCTTATCAGGTGGCAATAACAACAGCGGCAATCCAAGGAGAGATTATTGCTTGCCCCTTGGCCCAGCTGAGTGAATGACTACAAGAGCCTGACTTAAAAGTACTTAACAATATGAAGGTAAGATTGGTTATCTCCCCCCAAAAAACAGCACTCCCTGTATATGTAGAAGGTTATAAAACACAAAAGAGGAGGAAATAATAATCTGGGACTCTAAATCCTTCATTATAGTTAACAGATACCTTTGAAAGCTGTTTGCAGGTTTTTCTGGCGCTTAAGTTGATGACACATTAAATCCGCATACATTTTTCCTGTTTAAAACTGTCATGATCACATGACGGACAGTTATCCAAAGCGGTTGCAAAGTAAACTCTAAATCATATCCCTAGTTGCCAACAGTATCATGGCTGTCACGGAAAAAGGACACCGATTAGAGAGGCTGCGATGCAACAAAAACTTGCCATTAAGAGAAATTCAAGTTCCTATGAAGGATTATCTCCCAGAGGTTTCTGTAGGACGAGTCACTCCTTAGATACCTCTCCATTAACAAAGAGCTCTCCGTCCCATTAATTACCGGCTTATGCCCGGCTCCCGTGACGCCTCCCGGGCGTTGCAGCGCGCAGGCCGGTGCTGCCTGCTGGGTCGAAACTCGCCGGAGGCACAAGCCCGAGGAAGGCCGAGCCCCGCAAGCCTTGCGGCGGAGAGCCGGCCCCCGGCGCTGCCCGCGCAGGTGCAGCCCCCCGGCCTCCTGCCGCAGGGCGCCGGCGGCTCCCAGGCGCGGCGTGGACGCGGCGGGAAGGGCCGGGGCGCGCACCGCCGCTCCCCGCGGAGCGGGGCGTCCTGCCGCCGCGCCTTCCCGTGGCGGGGCCGACCCCTTCTCCCAGCGCACGAACCGCCCGTCGCCCGCCCCCCGGCGAGGGCAGGCCGGGCCGAGCCCGCGGCGAGGCCCACCTCCGCCCCGCTCACGCCGCCCCAGCGGGCGGGGGCCGGCAGCCCGCAGGCCGCCGCGGGGCCGGCACCTGCTGGCGCCCCCCAGGCCCCCCCGCCGGGGGAGGAGGCTGCCATCGCCCCCAGGCAGGTGCCGCCGCCGCCGCCCCCTCCCGCACAACATGGCGGCCCGCGCCGCCGCCCCGCCGCACGAGGGGGCCCGAGGGCCGCCACCAGCCCGCCGGGGGCCGGGACAGCGCGGGGGCCCTTGGCGAGCCCCGCCGGGCGCCGCCGCCGCCGCCCACCCGCCCGGCCGCGGAGGAGGGCGTCCTCTGGCCGAAGGCCGCCGGCAGCCGGCGGGCACTCACCTGTCCCCGCCGGGGCGGTGGGGAGGGTTCCCCGGGCGCCGAGCCCCCGCCGCGCTCCCTCGCCCGCGCCCGGTGCGGCGACCAGCTGACGCCGCCGGCTGCCGTGACTCCTACCACCACTGTCGCAAAGCCCCCGGCCGTCGTGACTGACGGCAGGCAGAGGCAGCCGGCGTCGCCATGGAAACCGGGCGGCGGAGCGGCCCCGTGCTGCCGCGGCGGCTGCCCGAGGGGGAGCACCTGGGGGCGGGCCCGGAGGGACGCGGCCGGGGCCGGGGCCGGGGCTGGGCGAGGGGCGCCGGGAGGCCTGCCCGGGCACGGCGAGTGCGGCCGCGTCGCGGTGCCGCGGTCGGGTGCCGGCGGCCGGCGTGGGCAGCGGGCTCTCCCCTGGCCCAGCCCGCGGCGGCTTGGGCCCGCTCCACGCCCGGCTGAGGGGAAGGCCGGCCCCGCCGCGTCCCCAGCCCCTCGGAAGGGCTGGGAGGAGCCGCGTGGGCAGAGAGATCTGCGGGACAGCGAAGGGGAGAGCTGTGAGGAATGACTTGTATTTAGCAGCTATTGGGGGGCTTCATACACGGTGGAAGCTGTAAGGCAGTATCGTGGAACTACTTCTGGTTTTGAGCATGAAAAATGCTGTTCTCCGAGGCCTGCGCGAGATGAAATTTATGCCAAAGCACGTGGGGGCATAAATAAAGCGTGTTGATAAGTTGTCAGTAATGACATTGCAAAACAGGGTAGAGAAAGTTCTGGGTTTAATTGCCTTTTTTACTCAGTTTAGCCAGGAACGTGGTTAATACAAACATTTCACTAATCTCTCTTCATTTTTTTCCCCTTACTGCTTCTGAGCATTTATGCCTCCTAATTTTTTCAGTTGTTACCACACTCGCTTTGCTTTATAGAAAACCATAGCATCAGGAAACTAAAAAAAAAAAAAGATGTAATTTCTGCCTGCAAAAGAGAAGTGTCATCCTCGTCATGTCACAAAAACTAGTCAATAACAGAACTAGGACAATTCTAGCACAAATTCCCTCAAAGTTAGCACATTTTGAGGGAATTCCCACCCTATGTGTTTTCCAACTGTTAAGTGAAATAAAGCAGAGGTCTTGGAGATTGCAGCCTACCTAAGCTGGATTTGTTCTCTGCGCCTTGCCAATGGGCCACGTAAGAAGGTGTGGTAGGTTATTGACTTTGTATCTCTATTTTCTTTGCAACCGAAACAACATTTTGACTGTTAGCTTTTTGTACGTGTGAATAATTGGTTTTAGTTACATACAAATCACCAAAGATGCTGATGCTAATGGCAGTTCAGCGGCGGTTTTCTTTTTCCTATCAGCAGTTTAACTGTACATCAATACATCACAGCTGTTTAGGACAGAAAGGGAAAATTATTTCTGCAGTTGAAACTAGAGGGAATGTTTTCTCTTGGCCAGAAGTAATTAAAATAGTGAAATTAGTTCACAACTTGCTTTACTATATGTTGGCACATAATACATTACCTATATGGGGACTTGGTATGAGATACGTTCCATACCACCAGTTCCCTAAAGACAAAGCAACTCCAAATTTTTATTGCTGTTAGCAAGCAATAAAATTAGTAAGCAATTTCAGTTCAACTGTGGAATATAAAAGTATGGATAAACATTGTTACTATGTCGGTATATTTTTGATGAGAAAAGTAATGCTGCGATATATCAATGTATCTGTATAGAGATATGGAAATTACATGCAGCCACGTGACTCCTGGCAAGGGAGGACGCATCCCCTGTCAGCCAAGAAGAACAGATGCCTGTCTGTAACAGCAGCCTATTTAGCATGTGAATTACTTTCAGCTGGGAGAATGGAAATTCTCCAGTTGTCCTATAATAATAAATTCCTGATGCCAATGTTGGTCAAAGTCATGTGGCATTATATCTTAACAGGAGTAGGTATTTTTTCTTGCTCTCATGTTTAAAGAGATTGTTTTAAACTAGCTGCTATAAAAGGCTCAGGGGAGTTTTCTGAGTTATGGAAAGCATTGAGTTTTCTTAAAATAAGTGCTAATAAAAATGTTAAACATTTTCATTTGGTTACTTTAAACACTAGCTATACTGTTTTATCTGTGTCACCAACGTACACGTTAATGAGGCTCAGGGAGACCTGTACCGAAGGGGAACTTCTTTACCTTGAGGGAGGTCAAAGACTGGGCCAGCTTTCCCCCAGAGGTCTCCAGCCCTGGAGATGCCGGGAACCGCCCAGGCATGCCTGCAGCTGCCAGGGCACCAGCAGCCTCCCAGGGCACTTCCAGCTGCAGCAGTTCCTCGGTTCAGTGGTGTTGTAGTACGCAACACGCGTTCGTGACCTTCAGATGCAGCAGACAACGCCTGCCGGGGAGGTGGGTGGGGTATTTTGGCAACCAAGTGAGTTTCTTTGCCGATTTTGTACCTCTGGTACCAGTAGTCTCAGAGGCGGCTTCAGCAGCTAGCGTGGGTCAGGGTGCTACTCCACTCATCCTCGAAACTCAGAGCGCAGCAGTAAGACCTACTTTCCTCTGTTTCAACTCGTTAACAGAAGACTTGCAGGATAAAACACGGCTTATTTGTAATTCTACGTTTCTAGAACCAGTCCTGGCCAAAGCATTGGCGTGGGCCCTGACGCAGGAAGGCCATGTGCAGACTCTCCTCCTCCCCGTTCTCGAAGAGGGGGCGGCATCTAGCCCCTTGCCAACCCGGCCAGGCTCCGTCGCCGCTCCCAGCCGCGGCACTCAACCCTTCTCCCGCCGGCGGAACCCGCGGCCGGGCTACAGTCCTAGTCCTAGTCCTAGTCCTAGTCCTAGTCCTCCTCCTCCTCAGCCTCCTCCTGCGGCGCCTGCCCCAAACCAAGATGGCGACCTCCCCTCCCGCAATTCGCCGCGCCTGCCCCTAACTAAAATGGCTGGCGGCGGCTTCACCCCCTCGCTCGCTGCCCTCTCCCAAAATGGCGGCGACCGGGCGCGGCGCTCGCGAGAGGCAGCGCCCCCCGCCCCGCCCTCAAGATGTCCGCCCGGCGGGCCCGGGCTGCGAGTGGCGTGGCGGGCGCGCCTGCGCCCTGGGCCGAGCGGTGCATGCCGGGCGCCCCCTTCCCGCCGTGACGCTGCAGATAGCAGGCCGGTGCCGCCGCCGCCGCCGCCGTTCCTCAGTGCGGGCCCCGCCGCCGCCCGGCGAGGATGGTGGGCGTGAAGGCGATCGCGAACGACACCGAGTTCCAGCCCGAGCTCAGCGCTGCCGGTTCCCGCCTGGCTGTGGTGAAGTTCACTATGCGGGGGTGAGTGAGGGTGGGATCCGGGCTCCCGGTTTCTTTCACGGTGGGCAGGGGCGGCGCGGGGGAGCGCCCCGGGGCGGCGGCCGCCGCCCCGGGGCGCTCCCCCGCGTCGCCCCTGCCCCCAGGCCTCCCGCCGCGGCCTCGTTCCCGCTGAGGCGGCGGAGAGCGGGAGCTGGGCCTGACTCACCGGAGGCGTCTCCTCCCCGCCCCGTCAGCCGCCCTTGCCGCTCCCGCCCTGGTCTGGGGCTGAGGGGGCTCGCCGGGACCGAGAGAACCGTTGTGGGCGCCTTGAGGGGTTTTGGTGTTTTTATTTATTCGGAAGCGAGGCAAGGTTTTAAACTTGAGAAGTGCAGTTAGCTGGCAAAATGCTGTATCATTTTGGTCGCTGGCCAGGTGCTGCGGGTGGGAGCTGCGAACTAATTGTTTATTTAGCGTTAGGGACACTCCCTGTCTGTCGTATATAAGTATAGTCGTAGAATCACAACGGTATTCCCTACTTGTGGTGTTAAATTCACCTTTTTGCAGCTGAGCCAACTTCCCCTGCCCTCTGAACCTGTCCTTCTTCAGGTGCTCTGAGGAGAGCAGACACTACACCGGCTTAAAATCCAGTTGCAGGTCAGGAAGCCGCTGTTAAGAGAGGGCAGAGAGAACTGCATCCTTCTTGGTTTCTGTTACAAACATTTTCTGCCTTAATAAAGCAGCTGGATCCTCATCCTTTTTGCCCAGGGCTAGCAGATGTCCTTTTTCCCCCTACTCAGTGGGGGTTTGAAATACGAGTGTGGTATAATCTGGCTCAATTGGCGGCCAAAGGAAATCTCAGCAATTCAACTATTCACAGTAATCTGCGGAATTAGGGAGAATAGCGATAGTGTTGGGGGTCCTGGGCTTCAAAGCGTACCTCGTTATTGTCAAAGTCCTAGCTTTTAGTGCCTATACTCTTTTTCTTCATCTTTCCACCCCTTATTTAAATGTACAGGTGAACCGTTCCGCTTCTAATGGCTGTTTGGAGCTCAAAAGACTTCAGGTCTAATGTGAAAGATGTTATACTCAGAGCAGGCCGCAAGAATCGTTAGCTGTGTATCTGAGTGGGTCCTGGAAAAAGCAGTGATACACACCCAGCTGGTTGCTGCTTCTCAGTTATGGGGTTGGGTTGGTTTTTTCTTTAGGTAGGTCAACTTCATCTGTAACTGTGGAGGTGGTGGTGAGCTCAGTAATGCTGCATACGTGCATGCCTAGGAAAATGTTTTGGTTACAGACAACCCAATATATTAGGTTCCATTTAGATTAATGGCTTTATGTCTTAGCGTGTAAATATCTGTGAGTTTGCTTTGCTACGCCCCTATGGATCCATACCCGCTCTGTCAGGAGAGAATAGGGAAGGTGAAGCAGATCTTGACTGTGCTACTTTACAGATATACGTCTTGGCAGGTTCACGTTGACAGAGCTCTCTGGTTTAGGTATGGCCTATGTTGATATGCCGTGGGAGGGAGTTTCTATTGGGGTTTTTTGCTGTTTTGCTTTTTAATTGCTTCTCTCACAGCAAGCTGAGTTGTGAGAATATTCCTTTGCAGGAGTAGTTGCATCTGTATGCTTCATATATGCCAGCAAAGGTATAATAATTAACAAATACATACTTTCAGCCAAGGTGATACAGTTAAGTCAGCAGAAGTCAGGTCTGTTCTACCAGGGTCAAATAAGTATGGTAGTAACTGGTTACAGTTGTAGTAAGTGAGACTTACTGTAGTAAGGATTATATGATTTCTGCTAAAGGTTTGATGCGTTATTACTGTTAAATATTTCAAGTCACATGTAGGTTTTGCTGTAGATACTATTTTTTCACAGGAGGTAACCTGGAGTGCTGTACTAGTCTTCTGTTAAGAGGGAGGGCCATAAGGGGGGCAAGTCTTTGCCCTCCCTTATGTCGCTTTAGTTAGCAGGACGTTGGCTTGCAGGAAAAGATGCTGGAGCTAAACCCATCAGATGGAAAATAGGAAGTTAGTATTAATTAATAGGTGAAGCTAATCATGTGACATTGAAGCTGTCTGAGGAAGTGGGAATTAACACTTCATGATGTGTTTCTAAATGTCATTCTTAATTGTATCACCAGGATTGCTCACCATCTGTCAGCCAGGTAGGAAGGTTATTCTTACATGTACCAAGGATATCAGTAAGAACATGAATGTGCTAATTCTATTTGGGCAGACATTTTTCAACAAGAGATTGAGTTAAGTTAAACTGTATGTTGTTTTCACAGATGTGGCCCTTGTTTAAGGATAGCCCCAGCTTTCAATGCTCTGAGTAACAAATATCCCCAGGCAACTTTTTTGGAAGTAGATGTGCATCAATGCCAGGTTGGTATTCAAAAACATATTTTCAGTTGTAAGAGAAAGAGCAGATAATGTAGGGAATGGGAAACTTGAAGAAAAACTGTTCAGACAGTATACTAAGAGTAGTGTCCTTTGGCTGTTGACACGTTTGGTGAATCACAAATAGCCATATTGTGAAATTCTACCAAATTAGGATATGCACAAAGATGTGAACAAACAACACTTATTTAGAAAAGTATTCTTGCAGTTACCGCTGTGATGTCCTTCATTTAAGCAGTGTGCAGACAGTTTAATAGTTCCTGCTGCTTGTACTATTTAGATAATGCCCTTAACTGTAGAAGATAGCACCAGTATGAATTAAAAAGAGTAAGTCTTTCCAAACAAATATTGGCGTAATTATTGAGCAAAATGAAAAATGCAATAAACTGATAGGATTAGTGGGACTAGATTCCTCTCAAGTACTACTCAACTGTTTTTAACAGACAACAGTGTTGCAGGTGAGCTATTGATTGACTCTAAGGGTTGTTAACGAAAATTAACAATGGTGTGTTGAAAGGAAGTACCTTGAATTACTACAAATTATAATGGAGAGAGATGAACATCAAAGTGGTAACAATGTTTGCAAATGACACTAAATTATGGAAAGTTTTGGAAAAATTACTATGGGTGCATAACAGGTATGAATACAGGGAGAACTCAGATGGAATTTACCTTCTACAGCAGCAGGCTGCAATTCCTGGGTGTGCATGAATGTGGCTTGGGAGAGGAAGGAAGGCAGGTGTAAAGAATGCTTGTAAAAGAAAAGTGTTAAATTAAGCTGTCCTCCACTTTCAAGAGCAAATGAGTAATATGATTTTTATGGTGTACCAGCAAGTCTACTCACAATGTCAAGTCCATTCACAGAATGCCCAAATGTGTAAAGGATTAGGAGGATCTGAATAATTTAAATTAACTTAAAATTGTTGTCTGAGTTAAAGCTGTTTATAAAATAACAAATATTGTTTGTGATGTTTGAGGTGACGTAGCTTGATTAATATCTAGTGTGTGCATTCTTATCTAGGTGAAGCAAGCTAATGTTTCTGTCTAATATTGGTAATACTCTGGTAGGTAACACTTGTAAATAATTTATGCGTTCTAGGGAACAGCTGCTACCAATAATATATCAGCGACACCGACATTTCTGTTTTTCCGAAACAAAGTGCGAATCGACCAATATCAAGGAGCAGATGCTGTAGGTTTAGAAGAAAAAATCAAACAGCACCTGGAGAATGATCCTGGAAACAGTGAAGATACAGATATCCCAAAAGGATATGTATGCATCTCTTATCTTAATTTTTCCTAATGTTTCTGTAACTTGAACGTTTAAAAAAAAAAATCTGTTGCTTTCTATGTGTTTAGTCAAATAATACTACTTGAGGCAAAACTGCAACTTCCCCATGGCTTTGAGAAGATCACTTGTTTGGGTTTCCTTTTTCAGACAAAATTAAAAAACTAACAGACATATTTAGTAAGTATGGTTATAGAATTGTAAAAAGTTTTAAGAAAAATCTGCACGCATAGCCCTTAGTCATTAAAATAATGAATTTCATGTTTTATGGTGAACTTTTTGCTGCAGCTGCTTATTCTGCTTCAAGTGTAAAAACATCCATGGGAAAAGACATTGTTAGACATGGCTGTCGGAATTGTTGAAGAGTTGCTCTGGTTGTTCCTTAAAAAAATCCTCTCTGTTGTTTATGTGGTGGTAGGTTCATTTAGGTTTTTCCTTTTTTCTTCTTGCTCCCTACCCTTTCTTTAATCCTCTTCTTTTTTTCTTTTAAAAGAGATGAAATGGAGAGAGGGAGAGATTCTGTTGCCGAAGGAATTTACCTTCATAACAGTTCAGGGCAAGCTGCTATAGAGGAAGATGGAACTGAAAATAGGATGCCTTTGGGAGGGTATTGTTAGATAAAAGATACCTTGTGATACATTTCCTTTTGCCCAATTGCTAATGTTTGCAAAAGTGGATGGTACTACGAAGTGTTCTCTTTAGGTGTCATTCTTTTACAGGCAAGAAGAAAAGGATATAAAAATACATAAAGTAAAAAAGTCACAGGACTACTTGGAGAAGACTGTGTGCCTGGTCTGAGTGGCATACAAGAGTTACTTCTTGCTGACTGCGAATTTGCTTTCAATTTAATGCTTAATGCGTATCATTTTGCTTCTGTAGGGGTACTGCTTATCACTCCAGTAATCACTGATCAGGCATTCACAGATAACATAAACTAAGTCAATAACTTGTAACTTTTTAGTAATTTGTAAAAAAAAAAAAGCGAATGCTTCTAAATATATGTTCTCAGACTGACTTGTTTTTAAACCTTGCATCAAAATCTCTCATAACTAAAACTTGATTTTAACATTTTTTTGACACATTTAAAAATTGCTATTAATGAACGGGTGTTTTATCATTGCATGATTTGCCCATGTCTTCTAGGTAAATGAAAACTTTGTAGGGATACTTGAATTTTTGGCCAAAATTCCAGTAAGGGAGCAATCCGCTTAGAAATATCGGTGCTCTCAGGAAACTACTTTCTCTGTGTTCTGTGTGTTTTCGTGTTACCTCAAGGCAATTGTGCATTGCAAATCATAAGCCTGTCTGACAGCTGAACTAGCAAACACATGTAAATGAGAACTCTAATGTGACAAAACGCTTTCCTAGAGCTGTCGTCTTAGGTGGTGTTCTCCAAGCAATCCTTGGTGTAATATTACTCCTTAAATGAGCTTGTCTATTGTTCTACCAAAAGTATAAACACAGTTAGTTATGTGGTGTATTACATTTCGCCTAAATCGTGTGTCACAGTTCAGTGCTTAGCTAGTTGCTGTAGTGTGCACATTACTTTGCATTAGCAGATCTAGTATGTTAAACTTAGCTGTGATGAGTATCTATAGAACCCAAAATTATGTTGCTAAATGCAAACCCAGATTTTTTTGGAGGTTGAGTATTTTAAATTCATAGCTAGCCGTATCCTATCAGGCAAGTGTAAGCAGGATGCAAATCCAGCTGAATATTTCTCATTTAAATAAACTGCAAGAGCACAGGTCACTTGAATTTGTAGCAGTTCCGCTACTTGCTAACTGTTCCACAGCATGCGTTGCACTTCACTTTATATGTGAGCGCTTACATTTATAATTATTGTGAAATCCTCTGTGGAGCTATAGGAATGTCAAAAGACAAAGGTTCAGCTTGTTAGCTTTGGAGCCCTGAACACACCGAAAGTCATTCAAGTAGCAAGTTCAGGTCTGCTTAGTTAGATTGGTTTTGAGATGAACACACCAACTTCTATTAAAAGTTAGTCTTCTAGGAGGTGGTGTCTTACCCCCACAAATCAAGTCCTGAGTATGTTCAGGGCTGTATGAGCCAAGCAGGAATTCCATCTGACCTGTAAGTGGTAGGCTAAAATGCAACTTTAGGGTATGCTTGACCCAAACTAGGCTGCCGTCAGCTTCAGGAGAGCATCCTCATCCTCCTGCACAGCTGTGCCTTCCTTCTCTTTTCTTACCTTGTATCTAGTGAGCCTGGGAGTTGCAAGCTAAGCCTTCATTTGGATGGTGGGAGGGGGAAGGTATTTCTTGCTCAGAATAACATAGTTGCAAGAGGTAAGGGAAGTGGGATATAGGAAATGAGTTGTGTTCTCTCAGCAACCCATTTTAGGATTCTGTTTGTACCGTGAAGCTGTAGCCTGAGTTGTAGTATGCAAGCTAGTGTGTGCTCTTTTTCAAGGGTGGTATATTATTATTTGGGACCTAATGTCTGCCTTTAAGAAGGGGTTTGTGGGTTGTCATCCTAAAAATTCCTTTAGCTTTTTATGTCTGGACTGTTTCTGTGACTGTACACCGATCTTGAATTTGTATTGTTATGGTGTGAGATGTTGATACTCTGTCATCAGGCCTTAAGACATTAAATTCTTGATTTTTAGCCTGACTTATTGTGCTTCAGTTGGACTTGGTTTACTTTAGTTGCAGGCAAAAAAATCTGGTTATCTGGAAATTGATAGCTCATTCTGCCTCTGCGGTAATACCGCCTTTTAAATGGTTGAGGCTTGGAGCATGGATAGTGGTCTGCTTTAATCTGAGAATGCATATATGTTAAAGCTTTTGGTCGGACCCTTTACAAAAGAGCTGAGCAATAAAACAAACGGGTTTGTGGTGAATTGTGTAGCTTCTGTTTTCTGTTCTGTGTTTTTTACTAAAGGATATGGAGAAAGGCGTAGGAAAAAGTTTCATGAAGTTAATTTGTAGGCAGTGCTGAAAATGATGTAAAATAAGACTAGCTTTGCATATAAAGCCCGGTAAGAACTATAGTGGTTGTCTTTTAATTTGTTCTGCAATATATAGTATATTTTTGGGGAGGCCCATTTCTGTTTTGGTTTTTTTCTGTTAAGTTGATCATAGACAAACTGTCATTAGGCTGGAGCTATGTTGTGGTGTGACTGATGGTGCTGTAGTCTTGTTTATCAAAAGTGTATCTGAAAATTCTCCCTGTGCTCCATATCTTATTCTCAGAATGGCAAGCATGTGTTCCAGGGTGTGGGATTTTGAATGGAGGGGAAAAATGTTGTTTAGTTATGAACAGGATACATCTGAGTACTATAGTATTTGTAGTTTTTGTTGGTAATGTCTTTTGATATAAACCCCTGAGGTTTTCTGTATGTCTTATTATTTTAATCTGTTGAATGAAGAATTTAATTCATTCCAATGCTTACTAATCCCAGATGAGTTCATGGCACACTTATCATGCTCTCAGCAATGCTCTTGCTTTTACTTTCAGATGGATTTAATGCCATTTATCAATAAAGCCGGCTGTGAATGTCTTAATGAGAGTGATGAGCACGGATTTGATAATTGTTTACGTAAAGACTCTACCTATTTGGAATCAGACTGCGATGAGCAGGTACAGTAGATATTTTGAAGTGAGATATTTTCAGTGATGGTCAGGCATTTTTTTAGGAACTTGTCTGCTTTATATTGTTACGGTAGTGTAAGTAAGAGTGGGAGATGGTAGTAGGATGTAAGTAAAATCAGCATACAAAGGTCACTGTAGCATTTCCAGTTTCACATCCCTTTATGTATGGAAAACATTTCCAAGCAGAGTAGCATTTGCTGATATTTTAAAGTGACAAACTAGTGCATGTGTGGAATATAGTGAAGGTAAATACTTAATTTTATTTCAAAGCTCAGACTTATTTCTAGTTAATTATTGTGCAATGTTTGTTTTTAACAATGAAGAAAACAGCATTTAACAGCAACTTTTTTCTCCACAGCTGCTTATTACTGTAGCTTTTAGTCAACCTGTCAAGCTTTATTCTATGAAACTTCAGGGGCCAGATAATGGTGAGTGAAGT
The DNA here is from genome assembly GCF_034638445.1 of Ciconia boyciana. NCBI lineage: Eukaryota > Metazoa > Chordata > Aves > Ciconiiformes > Ciconiidae > Ciconia > Ciconia boyciana. The sequence continues at coordinate 26,233,360 of NC_132937.1, forward strand.
GTCTGTGTGATCGTATCTTTGAAACCAAAGCTTTGCCCATGTTAAGCTGAATTGTCTAAAAATGACACTGTTGTGCCTGGAACCTTTTACCTTCTGAAAATCCCACAGTAGCTTCAGTAAATTTGTTGTAAATGAATTGCGTAACAAATGGTCTCATTCCTTTTTTCACTGACCTCGTGCGTGGGTATTTGGTATGACACAAATATTAAGTATTTACTATAGTCTGATATGCTGCAAAGAGAAGCTTGCGTTTAATTCCTGAATTAATGTGAGAGCTACTGAAAGGCATAGCTTAGTTTTTATGGTCACTCAGTTTAGATTATAAAACTACATAAAGTGTTCAGATGTTATGTGACACAGCAAAACTATTATTTTTAGACTTTTTATTGGATTTTTTTCTGTGGAATTCTGTCTCTGACACGTAGGCGAGTAGTGCAACTTTTGATGTCCTTCAATATCCAGCGTGGTGATGTTGGATTGGCAGATAAGATACTAGAACTAGAGAAGCTTCCGCTTTCCCTGCGTGGTGTCTAGAGAGTGTGATAAGCAAGGGCTTCTCAAGCAGCATTTTGAAAATATATTTAAACAACAGAAATACCACTCCTATATTTTAACACAGGGCAAGGTCCAAAGTACATAAAAATCTTTATCAACCTTCCTCGATCTATGGATTTTGAAGAAGCAGAAAGAAGTGAACCAACTCAAGCCCTGGAGCTGACACCAGATGATATCAAAGAAGATGGTATTGTCCAGCTTCGCTATGTAAAATTTCAGAATGTTAACAGTGTAACTGTAAGTAAAGTTTCTGTTCCGAGGTCTGTGCAGGCTGAAAACTTCATAGGCTTTTAAAGCACTGTGCATGTTCTTAGTTTCTTTCTGCCGATTGCATACTGTATGCTTATGCTAGAAGTATTTCAGGAATTTAAGGTGAGACAAGGCCATGTGCATGCAATGTCTCTTTTGAGCTAGTATGAGACATAAGCTTCACATTCACCTCTTCATGAGCTAGCGTGCTGTTTAACACAACTTGCGTTTTTACGAACTACCTTCTTGAAAGGCATCTTGTCTTCATTTCAAGAGTTGAGGAGACAAGGAATCCAGTTTCTCAGTAATGTGATTGCAGAAATGACAGATTTCTGAGTATCAATTGAAGTACTTGCAATGTCTTTGAACTCAGTACCTGCTCTCTGTGAGGGTTCTTAAATGCTGTAATCAAAGCACCTTTGTCTTTTAATGAGCTCTCTAATTCTCTTGCTGTAAGAGACTTTCCACAGATTTCACATGGGGTTTTTGACTCTTAAATGCAGGTGCAGTTTCTGCTCTTCCATTTCAAAAATACAGGTTCTACTGCAATATGTGCAATGACTAAATTGATGCTGGCATTGCTTTATGCTTGGCATCGTCCTGGTACTGCGCTAGCCTTGTTTCCTGCAGTATTGTGTTGAACTGTTTTTCCAATATGACCCCTGAATTCTTTTCTACGGAAATGCTTTTTATGGCCTGAATTATGTGTTTGCAAATGTATGGACTTACAGCTGATTGAATTAAACTATATTTTAGTGGGCTGGCCACAGAAATCACCAGCTTAGTATGAGTTACAGGTAACTCCAAAACATTGATCCACTCTCAATCTTTTCATTATGCTTTTTCTTCTGTAAAAAGCTTTCAGGTAAATTTCTAAATTACTGTTGTTGCACTGCATTTTAGATCAGTCAGCTGCTTTCATGTTTAGCAATGTTTTACTAGCAATTATTTTAAATGTAATGGGAAGTGAACCTAAATAACTCCTTTTCATGTCTGTTATTTTTATGGAGTTACCTTTGCGACCAACTTTATCCTCCCTCAAATGAAATGGAGATCAGTCAAGTAGGTTTATATTCTACAGAGCTGTGCTGACAAGTACAAGTTATGTATTTGTTCTTTAATAAAATCCTGTGTCAGCTTTAGACAGGATGATGTGCAAACACCAGACAAGTGATAAGGTGATTAAATAGATGTTCTGCTTGTTTACACTCGTTGCATGTGGGCACTGCAGTAGCACTCCCCTCGTTTCCTAGTTAAACCTGGATTCTGTATTTAAGACCTCCTAAAAATGAGATGGCCGGTCATCTTGTCCAGCACCTGGCTTTTTGGTGCAGGTGACGAAGTTCTTGCTTACATAGTCCTATGGATAAAAATCTTCCATATGGTTCTTAATGAACTGGAGGAGGCACAGTTGTCATATCCACAAATTGCCCTGCTTTTCTGCCATGTATAATCAGCAATACTTATTGAACACTTCCATATCAGTATTAGCAAGTTCATACTTCATTTATGTATATCGCTGCTAGGTTTGTTTGTTAACTTACCCTTTTTATTATTAATTCTATACCCTGTAGTTTCTAGTCCATATAATTAATCATATCTAATGCTGTTTTTCCTCATTTGTTGTGTACTTTTCTTCAATACTGCCACTTCAGTGGTATTTGTTTCCTCTGTACTTGCTGAATTTTTCATATCATTACTGAGACAGAATCTCTGAACACACTGCAGTTCACCTCTGACAAAAATTGGTCCTTGACATGCTCTTCTGTTTCTTTCTGCCTGAAGAGTACTTCAGTATTTCAACCCTCACCTTCCACACATCTTGTTTGTATAGGAAAATACACGGTCTTCCAGCTACAGTGAAGCTGCTTGGAGGGGTGAATGTCTGTACTGGTCTAGATCAGTAGTCCATCTTGCCTATCACAAGCATCCGGTGTTGTCACAAAAAAAGTCTAAGTGTAGGGCAAGCATGTAGTGATGCGTACCCTCCGGCCTTTGGTGGGCTGTGGCACAGGCAATTTCTGAGGCAGAAAGGGCATCTTCATAGCTACTGGCTGTGGCTTGTGGAAAGGGCGTTGTTCCTTGCCCACCTGTTGTCCTTCCTCTCCTTTTTCTCCTCTGCTCCTGATGCTCCGACTTGCTTTCTTTCTCATTCCTCCTTTCTCCATGCTCACAATGAAGTGTGGAAAGATCCCCAAACACCTCATTGCTCTTCTGACTCCAAGTTCCTTGCTAATGCTACTTCATGCAAAAAATTTTTCATCCGTCCACTTTAAAAAGTGTAGTGGTTCCAGCAATAATTCCTTAGTTCACATTTCTAAAGAAGCTTGATATTTGTTTGAAACCCTAAAATAACTTCATAGATCTAGTATTCATGCTGTAAAACACATGCAAGCTGTAGTAGTAAACTAGACATGAATAGTCTTAGGGGCTTCAGCAAGCATAGTTAAATTGATATTTAATGTCACTTCAAGTCAGATTCCAGTGAATAGTGAATTGTGACTTCTTAGATCCTGTTTTTGCTTGTTGAACGTGGTCTCAGGTCAGAAGTAGAAGCTGGGAAAATCCAAGCTGTGTGGGTTTTTTAACAAACTACCAGGAAAATAATAGCATTATCTATAATCATTATTTAAAATAAGACGACAGTAGCTTCTGTAAAGGTTACAGAGGCCTTTATAATTGGAAAAAGTGTTAATTTGGTTAGTTCAAAAATCTTGGGCACTTAACATTTTATGTATTAATTCAGAGATGGACAGTTTACCTTAACTCTTGTGTTTGGGGCTTTTTCTTTAGTTGTTTGTCCAATCCAATCATGGTGATGAAGAGACAACAAGAATTACATACTTCACGTTTATTGGAACTCCAGTCCAAGCAACAAATATGAATGACTTCAAGCGAGTGAGTCCTCTTTCTTAAAAGCACTTTTGAATGTTTTAAACCTACTCAAAAATGGGTTGACGGAACATATATGCTTGATTGTTACTACAGTTCCACAACTGAAGGTACTTTTGGCATCCAAAAGAAAATATGTAGCTTTATCTTACAGATCTTTGGTCTTGCTTACAAGTTTTTGTTCTTCAACTTTGTAAAAATAACGGATAAGAATGTGTATGAAAACTTGAGGGACTGTCAAGTTATATACACTATAGACAATGCTGGGGTTTTTTAACAGCTGAGAGGTTTATGTCTTGGTTTTGAAACTTGCTTTCTGATGGTGTTCAGGAAGTAGAGAAGCAATTGCATGTACAAATTAAACAGACTTCTTGTGATTGACTTGATTTCTACTTTGAAGAAGGATTTTATTCACTGGGCAACATTAAGCTTGAGATCTGAAAAATACCTGGGTCACAAGGTGTCTTATATTAAACATATCTGCTTTTTAAAGGGGAAATGAAGCAAACAACTTGTTACAGTATGACTTTAGACACACTAGTGCTGAACAATAAGGCACTCTCAATTCTTGGTTGGTTTTTTTGAGAATGTGAAATGGGTTTGAAAGGGTTGCAACTTTAAAGCTACTTACAACTTCTTCAAAATGTAATAAGTCTTTTAAAAATAAACTGCTATAAAACTTAGTAGCCTTTGTAAAAGGGCAAATACTGCTGTAACACCTGCCTACAAACTACTGTGTAGGTGACCAATAACACTGAACGCACCGCAGAATTTGTTATACAAATAACCTGTAACTTCAGAAGGTTAAAAACACTAACACTCACCAACATGTCACGCACTTGGAATTTTTAACGTCAAAACTTGATCTTAACTTCTACATGTAAAACTTAATATCTTTGCAGGTAATAATTAAGTTAATAAATGCAAGTTTAACAGGTTTTGCTGCCTTTCTATGAAATTTGAAGTCATTGAAAAAGTTGTTCTAGTGTACTAAAATTAACTGGATATCAATTTTAGACCGTCCTAATACAGCACTTCCAATTCTCCCCAAATTAGAAATATGTTAATCGATTTACAGTCTGCTTACATTTTTTATATGGCTTTTTTGTCAGTACTTATGGTATTAGGGCATCCCCTGCTATGAGTTGTGCAATTACTATTTTATCATGCTTAATCTGCAGTACTTTCTGGTATCGTTGTGAGGGGGATGGGACTCTGACTCAGTATTTGATCTGTCGCTTGCTCTCAGTTCTCTGTAAACTCTGTAAATTAGTTTTGCTTTCACAAGTACTGAAAGTTTATTTTCAAGTGCACTCCTTAAAGCTGGCCTTATGATTATTAAAGTAGTGATGTATTTTTTTATTTTTAATTGATAATCCTGATTGGGGTGCACTTGGTAAAGCAATTCAGTCTTTTTTTGTAGAATGTTACATGGGTTTGAGACTAGTGTTGAGCCTGCACAGCATGTTTCCTACAGTGTTTTAAGTTGCAGGGACAAAATGTTAGTTTGGTGGACACAGTACTGAAGTACTGCCTTAGCCTGAAACTGACTGCTGTAACAACCTGAGCTCCAGGCAGTGTTTGTGTGGGGAGTGAGTTTTTTAATTCGCACGTGCCCTCACACAACCCTATAAAGGCATTAAAAATAGCGTGGGTCTCCAGGCATCTCAGCCCTCTGCTGTAGGTAGAGGGCATTTACAGATCTCTGTTCTAGATGCAGCGTGGCTGCTTGGAAGCTGCTATATGGCCTGGTAAATACTATGCCAGTTAACAATTTTGGTTTCCTTAAAGTTGGCAGGTGCATGTCTTGGCACCACCAAGGAGTGTGCCTTTGTGTCTTGTGACATCCATTGAAATGGAAGGGGAGGGGGCACAAACCTACAGGACTACGTGTATGTCAAACGGTCCCACGGTGTTAGCATTGTGCTGCTAACGTCAGGATGCTAAGGAACTGGTCAGAACGGCCTTAAATAGAGGAGCAGGCCTTACTGGGTTGTGCCTGTCTCAATTCAGATACTCATTGACATTATATGTAATATTCCTATTTTGCTTCCTGAACATGTAGTTTTAATATTAGGCTGTTAAAATGTTTCATCATAACAAATGGGATGTGTAGTCTGGCAGAGTTGCAGTGCTCTTAGGAATTGTAACTTTTGTTTCCTCTCTTCCAGTGATCCTGTCAGTTGTGAAACCTTATTATAGTGTTGGGCATTAATTATATTTAGGTTTGTAGATTAACTGGGAAACCTTTTTCTTTTCATCTCCTTGAGTAGTTACCCACACTACTCCTCACTGCTTTCATCTGTCTGACTCCCTCATCTCAGTCTGTCTCTACTGTTCATATTTCTCTTCTAATTATGATAGAAATAGTATTGCAATATGATTAATAAGATGGGGGAATGCTTTTTCCCTGAGTTTGAGAAGTGTTTGTAAGAATCTGTTAAATATCTGATTTGAAGGGCTTGAATTAAGAAGTGGACATGAATGTGACTCCAGTCATGTTGTTATGATTGGTCATGTCACTGCTCAGTTGATTGTGTGCATGTTCAGTTTCAAAGCAAAAAATAAAACCAACACATTGGTTTGAATGGCTTCTGCTAAGGATCAGGCTGATGTATTTTGCCTCCCAGTTGGGGTGGGATCTGAACACATGCTTTTAGTTATAGCGGCTTACCGCTCAGTTGATTATTAAGGTGCATAACTGCAGCTCCCATCTCCTTCAGACAGTCGAGGAAAACTCATGTCTGCTCATGTGGGGCTCTAACACCAACAGGGCTGTGAGAAGAATCACCTCTTCTTGATCAGGGAGTCACTTCATGTGTTTAATATAAACGAGGCATTGTTTCCAGTATTTATACCATCAAATAGAAAGCTGAAATTCATCTGCTCTGAAAAATAACAGAACTACTAAGCAGGTGGAGTTAAGTCAGTCCTTCATTAGTGATTTTGACCTCAAGTTAGTTTGGACATATGTAGAATCACAGAACAGCCCAGGTTGGAAGGGACCTCAAAAGATGACCTGATCCAACCTTGCATGGGAAAGGGAGCCTAGATGAGATTATCTAGCACCCTGTCCATTCGCATCTTGAAAACCTCCAGCGATGGGGACTTGGCCGTGTCCCTGCAGAGGTTGTTCCAGTGACTGATAGGTCTCACTGTAAAAAATTTCTTTTGTTTTCTTGCATGTAGTTGGTATTGCTGGATTGAGCGAGTAAAGTTAGAAAAGCTGCTTTCAAACTTGTTTTAATATGTTGTGTGTATCCTGCCCCTCGCATAACTTGGTTTTTATCCTCCGGGGAGGAGGGAAGTCTTCGAAGTGATGGAAAAGGGGGGCACAGAGGAAGAAATTTCTGCTTAGAACTGACCGTAGGGAGTTAAGCACAGAGAGTAGTGGGGAGAGACCTGTTCTTTGCCCTGTTTTAAATGAAGAGACCCTCAACAGCAGAGGACTAGGATGAGTATTCCCTTCATATATGTATTTAATATATTCTGAAATGCTTTTGGAAAAGCTTGATTTAAAGGCATGCTTGGTTGTTTTAAAAAATACCCTTAACACTAGAAGTGTTTATGCTGCTGTTTCTTGGCCGCACAGGGCCTGACTTAAGGCATGATCATGCAAACTACTATAGTAGACTGCATTTGGGTTGTAGTAGATTGCATTTGAGATTTGTTTCTGATGCTCAAAGATGCTCAGTTGGCCTACTTTGTTGGGCAGACAGCTAAAAGGGTAGAGCAAAGGTGCAAGTCCTGTGGGTGTTTTACTATTGATCGACAGTACTAGGTAGGTTCCTGTGAATCTTGTGGTGAACTGGTAAACATGCTTTTGTTTTTGGAGGAGCATGCAACCGTTGATGTCCAGTATAGTTCTTGTTTATGTCTAGTATTAATGAATAAAACATGCTGTTGCTCAGTTTTGAGGTTGGGGCATAGATGAATATTGATAGGTTGTGGGATATCTTTTGTCCCCTCTTGAATGAAGGCTTTCTTTCTACTCAGAACTGCTGATTTGTACTACATGCTGCTGCTTTTTTTCTGGTAACATTTTGTTTGTTTGTTTTTCAGCTTAACTTCCCATTTATAAAGAACTAAAAAGGCAGAAGAAACTAAAAAGTAATAATAAGATTGAAGTGGTCTTGCACTACTCCCTTCCTTGTTCCTTCTGCTCATCTAGCATCTCTTTCACCCTTTCCACAATCTCAGCACTGATGCAAGAGCCGTCTTCTCTGCACCTTCTACCATCAGGAAAAGCCTTCTCTACCTTCTGACTCATCAACTCATCTTTCCCCTCCGCTCCCTGCTCCAAATCTTACCTTAAACACTTCTCTCTACCTTTCAGTCTTACCAAATTTCTGTCCCACTGTATCCTGAACTTGACATTTTAAAGGCATACCATACAGTACTTTTTACAAATTATTTTCCGTAACTAATTTTTCAGCCTGTATTGAATTTTGTAAAGCTCTTTGAGATGCAGCTTGTGAAATGCTCTACCGAGACTTGACTTTTTTAGTGTCTTAGTGGAGCATAGTGTTCTTTGTTGTGACTCCTCAGGAAGTAGTAGGCAAGCCAGAATGGGCTGTAAAGTACTGCTCTCTATTGTTCCTCTAGTGGCACTGGGCACCTGCTCAGGGAAGACACAGTGAGGAGGTGGTGAGTGTTTGTACATAGGTGGCCTGATTAGGGTTCTCCAACAGCATCCTACTGATTTTACTTGCTTGACCTCTTTAGATATACTTAAAACAAACAAACAGAACCACCTCTGCTCTAGAAGGTTCACTTGATTAAGTGTTTCCAGTCCTACTCTTGGTAATGAACCACAGAGTTGGTTGTGTGTTTGTCCCTGTCAGGCTCTGGACTGATGCTTGGGAAAAAGCCAAGCGATTGAAGAAAAGCCTGCTCCAAAACCGTCATCTTTGTGGGAATTGCAGGCTGTAACCACCACCTTAGAATGCACTAGATGGCAGTTGTTTCTGTAAAAGGAAGGAAAGTGGATTTACTTCTGAGAAAAAAATAATGATAACTGTTTGGTTTAAGTTTAAATAGCCTGTTTCCTTTTGGGAAGGTGGAGTGGGATAGTCAGAAGAATGGGTTTCTTTGACCTGTGATGACAAAACATCCATATCGGTGTGGTTGATTTTCACAGATAATACACATGGGCGAGTTGTCAATTTCTGCCTCAGACTGGTATAGCAATATTTTTCATTGATGTTCCACACTTGCTAACACCTAATCTTTAATCTTTTAACTGTGTTTTTTTCTTTTTTCTTTTTTTTTGCTTAATCTGTGTGTGAACACAGTTTGCTTTGGAAACACACAAAGAATAAATATTGCTTCTTGACAAGTTTAACTGTATTTTTTTTAACTTGATTAATTGGATCTTAATGCAAGTGATTGGGCTTCTGATTTTTCCTTCTTTCCTCATGTTGTCAGACTGGAATTTTCCTGACCTTAAGCATTAGGTTGAATTTACAGCGTGGTGAAATGCTCCTGGTCAAGGGTTCCTTGGAGGTGAAAATGGTCTTTAAAAGTACTTTTCATCAGTAGATCTCAATTACTTTGTGATGTGATAACTCGGCTGACCAAAAGCAGCTGGATAGTGACAAATTCTCCCTCTTGAAGTTTGACAAGAAATGAAAAAAGGGGAAGGATCAGGAAGAATACATCCAGTGGGTCCATGAGACATCAGGGCTGTGGGTGTTTTGGGTTTTGTTTGGTTTGTTTTTCCCCCCTGGTTCTATATTTCATTATTGACTGTATGAATCTTGGGTGGTGTATTGTCACTTAACTGCAGAGGTAATTAATACTTAACACATGTGCTATAGCGGTCAATTGGTTAGGATACAAGAAAGGTTTTACTCCTTCGTTTTCAGCATTATTATGAGTAGTAATGGAAAATTCTGTGCTCCATTAGTGTAACCTTCAAATCTCTGTTCCTGTGAATTCTGACTACACCTCGTCAGAGCCAGAAGTGCTGCTCTCTAGTTAGATGGAGATTAATTGGGAATCAGTGCCTTGCCCAAGGTCTCTCCTGCAGTTTGAAGTCGTAAACTTTAAGACTTATTTTCTTTCTATTTTGGTTTGGCTTATAAATGGATATTTTTTCCAAGGGTCTGCAAGAGCACTAGAATTATGTCTGAATCTTTTCAGAAAAGTGACTAAAATGGCATCGTTTTCTGCTCTCAGGATTTTGTGTTCAGTTATCTTAATGAAGGGCACCGGATACCCTTCTGCAGTGAACTGTGCTGACTTTAAACCTGCACAGCAGTAGATAAAGCGCTGGAGTTGCACTTGCTGTTGGCTGGCAAATCGACTCCCCAGAGTCTGGTGGCAGTGGTGACCCTTTCAGAAAAGGGAAGCACTAAGCTGACTGATTCCAGGTGGAGTTTGCAGAATTGGAGATTGGAAGGAGACTTGGTAAGGAATAATGTTTTGACAAGGAATAACTGAAAATCAGGTGACTTCCAGGTTTCTTTATAGGTTTGAGCTGCATTATCAGGTAAATGTTCTCAGTGAGGTACATGGCAAGGATGCCAAGGGATATGAACAAACTTATATTTGAGCACCCAGTGGTTCTCTTCCACTATAATATTTTTATATAGTGTATTAAGGTTGAATGCTTGGTATGTAACACATTTAAGTGTGGTCTGTGCTGTTGCAGTGACTGTCTTCTAACTCCTCTCAAAATGAGACTGATGCTTTGCTGTCTGTATGTGTGCTAAAGATAAGGTTTCTTGTGTGTCTTGCATCCCTCTTAACCCTTCAGAGGGATTCACAGCTTCTGCAAGTGCTAGGGTAATGCATGCTTAAATGCATTAACTTAGTTGAAAATTCAGTTGCAGTTGTTTATTTTGAGACTTTAAAAAATACTTGGCAGGACTCTTTTGGTTAAATATTATTTCTGTGTTTTTCTCTTATCAGGTAGTTGGCAAAAAAGGAGAGAGCCATTAGGATGCAAAAGACACTGGAAGGCCTTATCGCAATCAGAGATCTTCACTTTTACCTACAACTCCTGGATAATTGCTTGACCATAACCAGAGACTGTCAATCTGTTTCATTTAATGCCATTACCAATAAATCATTGCTTTTGTTGAGATGGAGTTTCCCTAGTGTGTTTCTGTTGTAATCCTCGTACATGTATTTGTAAATAAAATTCATTACTTTTGCCAAGTTTAATTTTGTTATTCTAGTAACTGTGGCTCTTCCTTTGTTCTACTGAAACTTCAAAACTCAACTGGCTTATCTTTAGAAACAGAAGACCTAATGTAGCTTGCATTTGTTCAGAGTTTAAGATGGCACGTATAAGTAAATCACAGATGGCCTTCAGAGGCCGCCTAAAAATAAAACCTGAGCTGCTCTGTTACCAGACGGAGTGAACTCAGGATCATTGTTCCCACAAAATACTGATACTTCTCAGACAGGAATAACTTCACCCATTTGGCAAACTTCCATTTCCTTCCCCACCTCAAAAAGCATAGGAGGAGAAAGTGTATTTGAAGTTACTGTTCCATTAACTCGCAGGTTTGTCACAAACGGTATGCTGATGCAAGCTGTTGGGCACTGAGAATTCTTGAGTCTTTTGGAAGTGTTTGGTTTCTTTTTAATATTGTTAGAAAATACTGACCTCGTTTCCCAGGCAGACTCTAGCAAGCTGTGCAGTTATGGGGATATAGATGTTTGTGCACCCCACGTGAACATAAATTCCTTATTTATTTTATTGGGTTTTTTCCTCTCTCTGGATCTTGATAAGGAAATGTTTATTGCAAATATGAATTTTACATCTTAATTGGAATTCCTGTACTACTTTGGTAAATTTTCTTGGAAGTCTGCCCTAAGTAATTTTAATAAATCGGGCATTGATCAGCACCATATACATATAATACTGTATAAATTCCCAGTAAAACCTGCTAAGTGTTTTAATTGGCATAATTAATTTCTTTGTAAAGTTAAATTTGTTACATTTCTAATTACCATAAATCCCACTAAGGCTTAAATCCTGTCCTAATTGGCATTCCTTCCTTGAACACAGTAGGGTGGTTCTCTCTGGCTTGGCAGATTTGTATGTTAATACCAAGTTAACTTTCTGTTAGCGTAGATATTTTCTCCAAGCAGAAAGCTGGTGATTGTCTAGAAAAACGTTCTTTGAGAGGCATATCTTTTTTTCACTGTGTCACTGCATACTCCAGGATACTCGTCTCCCTGTACGATAGTCCATGGCATGCGATGATGGCTTGCTTTCTTTCATAACTTCCTCCATGTTTTGCCTCAGTGGGGGGCATAAGGCATGTAACACACTGTATATAGAATATAAATAATTTTTGAATATAATTGAGGGCAATATGAATAACTGTTCCTGTTTATAATTTTGTATGCTAACTTACCTTTTGGGTTATTGTTTAAGTGCCTCATCTTAAGTATTGCTGACCTCATAATATTTATACCTGAGAGATTTGATAACCTAGTGATTCTCATCTTTGTAAAAGATCAGTCAAATTTATGTTTATGAGACTCTTCTGTGACTTCCTTGGTTGCATGGTGCATACCTTCCATACTGATACTATGTACATAGATCTAAATAAATGTTTAGAGGTAACTGTCCCATGTTTCACTTGGTGGAAAATGGGGTAGAATTAGGCACAAGGAGCTAAGTATGACAAAGCTGAAGTTAGGATGCAATGCTGTCTTTTAAGTGGCGTTACCCTTACGCGGTGTTCCCGGGTGCAGGTGGGTCTCGCAGGATGAGTGCTTGCAAGGCAGCCGCTGGGCCTGGGGGTTTGAGTTTCGGTCTCGGTGGGAAGAGTCGCACTGAGAAGCTGATCTCTTTCATAACCGACTAGGAGCCTTCAAAGGGAGCCCTAACGCTGCTGGTGTTCCAGTAATGCAGAGGCTGTGGTAACGGAAATTGGTTGCTAGTCCAAGTTAGATGACTAATGTTGGTTGTCGTTAGGTTAAATCAGTTCCCTGCTCGGTGTGTTACTTTTTACCTATCCTAAGGCTATATTCTTCATATATCCCAAGGTTCGTTTGGGATAGGAGGGGGAAATAAGCTGTTGCGTTTTTCAGAAATCTTACTGAGGTGAGTGGCGCGTGTGTGCAACATTATTTACGTGCTTTGATGCATAAGCGAGGTCTGACCCAGCTTTGACGGCAGCCCTGTCCCCTCGTCCCCCTTCATCCGGCACACCCCTTGCTGCTTTGTTTCTAGCAAAGGTTGATCTGTTGAGCTTTTGGTGAAATACTGAAAGGTTGCTGGCAGTCTCTGGGTGCGCGTGTATTTTATAGCAAATGTCCTAGTTCAACTGGTAGCTTAAAAAATAGTTTTAGCTGGAACCTTCTCTCGCTTCCTTCGGGGCTGGCAAGCTGGGCCTGAGGTTTGCTTAGTGTCTTTAAATGCCAAAAGGCTCTTTAGTCGTGGGGTTCCCCCGGACTGAGCATCTTGGCCAGGGTATCAGGCTGGGGACTGCATAACAGAATCAATCCGCAGTGTGCTAGCTTAATTAGAGTATTGCCGTGTAAAATGTTCCTGCACTGAAGAGACTGAGAAGGGGCACTTGAACTGCTAGCAGATACTGTGCACTGGGAGCCTTTGATGTAGGCTTGTCTCGTCTTCATCCTTTATGTTACTTGTGCATTGAGATTAATAAGCCTATATTACCAGAGAGCTGCTGGACTTGATCTAAAGACTGCTAGAGAGAGCAAATACAGCACTAGGGAAGTTGTTTATTTTCATGTTTATAGTCCTCAATGTTTTTATTTCTGATAAGAGTTTGAGGTATTAGAAGACTAACCTCTAAATATCATTTGGCTTCTAAATTAATGGAGAAAGTATAAGAAGTAATAATGGTTAGAAGCCAAAGCCTGGAAAAGTGCTTGTGGTCAAGGAGGTACATCTTTAATCTGCCGATTCCTTCAAAATACCACATTTCCTACTTCTGTCGTCTTCTCAGTTAGCTGAAGACGCTTGTAACGTTTTGCAGGCAACAGGAGACCTAACGTGACACATCCTCTTAAAACGTGGTGAGAAGGAAAGCAAGAGTATGGTCGGAGGTGATAAAGCAGCAGAAATGTGTGGACTTCTCCTTAGGTCGGCTTTGCGGTGCTGGGAGCAACGAACTGGCTCAGGAGCGGGACTGGTAGGTGCAGAACCCGTGGCTGCTTTCCCCTAACGCTCTGTATGAATGTCTTGCAGGGGCTCGACGCCGGAGCAGATGCCCTGGGCTAGTTACGTCCTGTGCAGGGGAAACACCCTGCCGGAACTTGCCTAGCTGCTTTTGTGGACGTGGTGCTTTTTTAGGTATAGCATTCAAAACACTTTGTATGTACAAGGAATGCCAGAAGTAATAAAATGAGAGAAGACTTCCAAAGGGTTAACAACATAACCTGCAGCAAACTCCACTTTTGAAAGAGTTATAGTTGGTGGGTTTTTTTTTTTAACAGCCAGCTTGTAACTGGATTTAGAAGAGTATTTTTGAGATATGCCAATAAAATACCTGGGCACTGACTCAAATAGCAGCACTTTGCATAATATAAAACTCACTTGTGTTGGGGAACATGAGTATTTATCACTGAATTTAATTCCTAGCCTAGTTTGGCATGAGCTCAAGTGCATTCTGTGCATCTGAACTATTCACTTCTAGGTTTCTGAAAGATTTGACTCTGATACCAAATATATCTTTTCCTGGGGCTGAAACTTTGAAAGGTCTTTTCTACTTGGGTATTTCTTAATAAAGTGTCTTCCTTCATGCCATGCCTTTTTGCATGCACTGGAAATAAAGTGACTTCTATGTGTAATTCTCAAAACAAGTCTTTCTTTTAAAGTTTGGGAGAGCGTTCCCCTGCTTGATGCCAGCATATTGCAAAGGTGCTTTAGAGCACACAAATGTGTAATTTCTTTTTTCCTCTAGCATTTAACGACGGAATGGTTGTCTTGATACTGAATCTCCAATAAAGTTCCCTTGAAGAATTGCGCAATGTGAAAACGTCGAATGATGGAATAAGGCTTCTTCTCTAGTGGTGAATGGGAGAAGAGGTTTGTGTTGTGTAAAGAACACTGTGGATGCACCGTTGCTGCCCTGCTCTTCCGCACTGTCACGTTCAAGGCTCAGCATGAAATAAAACACCTGAAATAAAACAAAGGATGCTAGGTTTTCATTAAAAAACAAAAACGCACGTACAGAACCACGCCTGGAGAAAGCTGGATTGAAGTTGGCTGTATAAAGCAGCGTTTTGCTGCAATGGCCTGACAGCGACCAGTCCGGCTCATTCTGTGCTTTACCCTGAGGTCCTTCTCTCCCCCTGCTGTCCCTTACCTGGGCGTTGTTACCGGGGTGCCCCAGGCTGAGCTCCCCGCCGCCGGGCGCAGCATCCTGCGGGGCCAGCTTCACCCCCCTCTCTCTGGGGAGCTTCTGCGGGCGCGCCCACAGGAGGCCGTCAGTCTGTTCCAGCTACTCCTCGGCTATTGTTTTAAAAGTACTTAGCATCTTTTGCTGACGTCAGAATGCCAGTTTTTATCAGAAAGCTGAGCAGGATTAGAAGAAATAAATACCTAAATTACCTTTCTGAGTATGGAATCCTGGTAAAAAATGTGTACATAAATTAGTTTGTGTGATAAGGTCTTATTTTTATAAAGCTGTGTTGACTGGCATTAATGGTACTCCTGCCTCTTGATTATCCTTTGATAATCTTCAAACTTCTGTTGTTTTGGGGTTTTTTTGCATTGGGGCTGATGTCAAAGCAGCTCCTACTTAATTGGCCTTGAATGTTGGCAGAATTTTGCAAGTTTTTCGCTTCTTGATTTTTCTTCATTGAAATGCAGGGTATTCCTGAAACAAACCTAGCGAGGGTGCACAGATAATGCACCACAGCACGGTTTTAATTTATGTGTTGACGAAATGTTGCTTGAACGCAGCTACCTAATGTCTGCGGCTGGCTTAATTGAGATCTTATTTGTTCATGCATAATTCTGGGTGGATACCGTTTTTCTCAGTTTAAGTGGCTACAGCTTTCTTATGATGGCTGACCTTATTTAAACATTAAAGGACAATGTTTTTTGTCTTGTTGGAAATCTGTTTGAAGAAACGGACTGTTCCACACAGACGCAAACAGCACAGTTTGCTCCTTTGCAACAGCTGAGGGCAGCTTTGCCGGTAGCCTGGTGCATGGGTGCATGCCCTCGCTGTCCTCTGCTGCCTGGCCCCATGGTGCTTTACCTGAGGGCCTCCTCCAGCCCTCTCGGACCTGCCCAGCCGGCAGCTGGTCCCGGCAGCTCTCCTCGAGCCCCGCTGTTCACCGCATGTGAAATGCAGCAGCGGGCTGGGCGGCTTCAGCACAGAGGTGTGGAGATCACAGAATTGTATAGGTTGGAAAAGACCTTTAAGATCATCAAGTCCAACCGTAAACCTAACACTGCCAAGCCCACCACTACACCATGGCTCTCAGCACCTCAGCCAAACGGCTTTTAAATACCTCCAGGGATGGGGACTCCACCACTGCCCTGGGCAGCCTCTTCCAGTGCTGGACAACCCTTTCCATGAAGTCAAATTTCCCAATATCCAGTCTAAACCTCCCCTGGCACAACTGGAGGCCATTTCCTCTCGTCCCATGGCTTGTTACCTGGGAGAAGAGACCGACCCCACCTCTCTCCAGCCTCCTTTCAGGGCGTTGTAGAGAGCGAGGAGGTCTCCCCTCAGCCTCCTTCTCTCCAGGCTGAACAACCCCAGGTCCCTCAGCCGCTCCCCATCAGCCTTGTGCTCCAGACCCTTCCCCAGCTCCGTTGCCCTTCTCTGGACACGCTCCAGCCCCTCCATGTCTCTCTTGGAGTGAGGGGCCCAACACTGAACACAGCATTCGAGGTGCGGCCTCACCAGGGCCCAGTACAGGGCACGATCACTGCCCTGCTCCTGCTGGCCACACGACTTCTGACACAAGCCAGGATGCCATTGGCCTTCTTGGCCACCTGGGCACACTGCCGGCTCACATTCAGGCAGCTGTCGACCAACACCCCCAGGCCCTTCTCTGCCGGGCACTTTCCAGCCGCTCTTCCCCAGCCTGTAGCGCTGCATGGGGTTGCTGTGGCCCAAGTGCAGGACCCGGCCCTTGGCCTTGTTGAACCGCACGCAGCCGGCCCCGGCCCCTCGTCCCAGCCTGTCCGGATCCCCCTGCAGAGCCTCCCTCCCCTCAGGCAGAGCCACCCCCACTCACGCCACAGCAGAGGCCCTGTGTTGCTCCCCGGGGCCCCGAGGGGCCGCCCGGGCCGCCCCGCACGCCACGGCCGCGCAGGCGGGCCCGCCGCCGGGCGCGGGAGGCGCGCGCTGCCGGTGCCAGCAGGGCGCGGGGCGCTCCCGCCCGCCTCCGGCAGGTGGCGCTGCCGGCCCGGCGGAGCCGCGCGGCGGGGGCGCGTGCCGGGCGCGGGGCGGGAGGGGCTGAGGGCGCGGGGCCGGTGTCCTTCGCGCTGCTGAGGGGGCGGCCGGCAGCGCGGCCGGGGCGGAGGGCGCGGCGGGAGCGGGGCGCTCCGGGTTATTTTTGTTCCGAGCGGCCAAGCCGCAACGGTTCCTGAGGCGCTCTGTGGAGGGAGCGGGGGGCGCGAGCTGTGCTCGGCGCCGAGGCAATGGCGGTGTTGGGGTCGGGGAGAGCGGGAGGGATGGGGATGGCCGAGGGGACCTGTCGCCTGGTGAAGTCGAAAGGTCGGAGCGTTTTCTGCTTCCTTCGGGGGCTGCTGGCAGAGGGAAAGTTGAGGAATGTTGCGAAGGCAACCCTGCCCGGCTTGGTATTTGATACAGTCGAAAACAGCAGAAGAAAAGGGAAGAACAAATCTACCGCGATTAAAGATTAAGTTAGGGCAAAAGCTGGAAGAACCTGGCTATGGTCAGACGAGTGACTTCAAGTGAAATTTTAACCAGCAACCCCCTAGCTTCGGCAAGTGGAGGAGAACCCAAAGCTGTTACCCCTTTGCTTCCAGGTTCCCCTACTCTTGTGTTTGAGGCAGAAGCTGAAAACGTTCCCATCGGAGAGGGACAATTACAGAAGCCGTGAGATGGGTGGTACCGGAGGACAGCGCGTGACTTGTCTGGCTCCACATGGAGATTCTGGTTGCATATATAATTAACAAAACCCCTTTCATGTGAATTGTGGTAAACAGTAATAAGTAGTTTATGCAAGCTGATCAAATTAAAAAAGAAGTTCAAAATGCTCCAAATCAGCACTTTGTTCTCTGGTTGAAATATACGTAGGGTGTAGGGCTTCTGTATCGAGCAGGGGCTGGGACAAGTCAGGTCGCTCAGCATCCTTTTGTTAGGCTCGCGCATAAATCATGGTCCTGTTTGCATTCGGTTGGAACAGCGGAGTGCTGCAAAGGTTTAGGGGATTAATTTAAGTCCAATCAATGGCATTACCTTAAAATATATCATCTTCATCTTGCACATTCTGAAACTTTGCAAGTGTGAACTTTGCTGTACAATTCGTCTCTTCTTGCGTTGAGTTTTGCACCAGTTTGTTGTTTCCTTTGCCCACCACCTCCAGTGGCTGGATGTGAACACTTAAAAAAGCCCCAAACCCATGCTACAAAGTGACTGCACGTGGCGATGGTTCTGGAGCTGTTACGAGCTGCCCAGAAACAAAGCCCTGAAACAAGTGCACTGCTTCACTCCTCTCACTACGCTGCTGACTGAAGCCCAGGGCTGATAGTCAGTGTGCCAATGTTTACAGAGAGATTTTTCTTGCCGATCGCCTTACTGGAAATATTAATCTTGTATTCTTATGCCAGAATCTGAAATCGGTGGTCTGCCAGATATTTGCCAAAATTATTTTTCCCTGGTAAAACGTGTTCTATCTCTTGTCATTAGTTTTCAGAGTGCTGCAGAATGTAGAGGGCCAGAGAAAAATAACCTGAATTCAGCAGCAGAAGGGTTTGGCCATGTTTAATTTAGTAGAAACCTGAGGTTTAATCCAACAGAAGCTACCACAATTAATCCTTCCCGTGGCGTCCACTTGTACAGCTTAAGAAACTTGCCCTGAAGTTCAGCAGGTGCCTCCTGCCGTGCGTTTGCAGCCCTCTGCTTGAATGGAAATGCAGATGGAAGTCGTGAGCCATCGCTTCTGTTACCCATCAGGTACTCCTCTTCTCAGTGACAATGGGGTTATTTAATAGGACTTGATCATTGTTTAATTAGGGCGTGATTAACTTAAGGATATTATTTGCGAAGGATGTGAGCACTGTGTGGGGGTGTGTGTGCATATATTTATGCATGTACACAACTAGCTCCACAAAAATTCCCTCAATCAAGAAATTATGCTATTTAAGATTAAATTTGTAAAACTCAGTCTAGACAATACACCATTATAGAAGATGCACATTACAGGAGTTTTAAAATGTCGAACATAGTCCTACATTGGATACTAATGGTGCTGAGGAATCTGCAGCTGTCTGTATTGGATGTGAGCAGAACCAGTCCTTGGAGAGTGGGAAATGGCAGGAACTGCCTCTAACTATTGTAATCTACAAGATTATCCCATTAATCATATTTGTCTCCGGGAGTACCTTAGTTCTAACTCTAAGTGTTGTTTTTCCCTTGGTGTGTCACATGCAGAAAAGCTTCTAATTGAAAACAATGCAGACAAAATCAAAATGCTCGTAAATGTGTGCTGAGTTCTAGCTGCTAATGGGAGTGGAATGGATGGCACAGACAGACACCGAGCCGATGGCATTGCCAACGTCCTTCCACACCTGTAAAATGTTATTTTTTGTTTTGAATATTGCCGGTGTTCTCAGTGTACAGAAGGAGCTGACACTGCTGTTCTGACAGATAAAGGACCCGGTTTAGGAGGGGGAGATGGCAGAGGTGCTTTCTGCAGGGCCTGCGTTCTATGCAGGGGTGAAAACAGTGGGAGAGGCAGGTAAATCTATGGAGGTCCTCAAAACTACAGCACCGTGAGAGCCAGAATTGCTATCAGTGAATGAATGGTGAATAGCCCTGGCTCTGTTACTGCAGTATTTCCTTTCAGCTGTGCTGTAGCAGCTACATTTTATCCTGGAAATTTCCTCTCCATTTGGAGATGTGAAAAGGAGAGGAAACGATATGTATCTGGTTAAAAGGTTAACTTGTATGATTTTGCATGTCTATGTTGTTTTAAATTAATTCACCTAAATTTCAGAGGTAACTGAACTATGTGTCTCTATTAGGCACTCTGACAGATCGTCTAATTGTTTTTTCTAATTCAGATGTGTAACTGCCGGAGTGAATCCACATTTAGATGGATTATCCAAAACCTGGCTGCTGCTGCAGGACCTCTGGGCTGGGGGGGGAATAACTTTCTTTTTGTTCCCGTATCTGCATGTGTAGCCATGAAGAGCAGCTCTCTCCGCTGATCCCCTCCAGCCTGCCTGTTGTCTTTTGTTTCGCAGGCTGCGTCTCTGGTTTGAACAGACCCCTGCAAGACTGACAGCTTAATCCTGGCGTGCTCCTCCAAAGGGCGACTGCCTGTGCAGCCGGCACCTCCTGCTCGCCGCCCCCGTGCTCCGCAGGCTCCGTGGCAGCAGGAGCGCTCCGACGGTAGGTACGTGACTTGCCCTGTGCTTTGGTACCGAGGATGGGGTGGGGAAGGTCTTCCTAGGTTCACAGCGACGCCTGCCCGGCGCCAGCACTGAATGCTGGTGTGTCCGAGGCTGTCGGAGGGATGCTGCTGGGGTTGGCATTGTAATTGCATTGGAGAAGGGAAAGTTGTTCCTTACCTTGGCCAAGCAGGAAAACTCTCTATTGCAGTATTGCTGCTCCCAGCATTCAAAAATTGAGTTAGAGGTACTCCCTAGAAAGCAACAGGTTGATAAATAATAGGTAACATTTCAAAACCGTGTGCTCTGTTGTATTTGGCCCTGTCTCTTAAGGTAGAACAAGCTTCTATTTCTAAATGTTTTCTCTTTGGGCCATGAGCAGATGTTAAAGGTGACTTGATGTGGGGAGTTGGGGCTATAAAGGGCTACCAAATACTAGACTCTCTGCAGCAGCGAGTGGCTAACGCTGCACTCATGGGCCTCCTGCAGCGTAGCTCATGGCCTCTGCTGCTGCGACCACAAAGGTAAGGTTAAAAAACCACACAGACAGAGGCTGTTTCGATGCACTCGAGCTGCTGCTCCTGCAAAACATTCATCCTTCTGTCTCTGGCCAGGGCGCTCTGAATTCCATCTCTGCAGCTCCTGTCCTAATCCACTCTTAACCACAGTCATAGATGCTTTAGCAAAGTATGTATTTCATTAGAAAACTCCTAGGCATCCCCAAAGCTGAAGATTAATTCCATAGGCTGCAGCTTTCCCTCCTCCCTGCTCCCCGTGAACTGTCTGCATCCTGCACCTATCCCCCCAGTTAGTGTGTGCTGCCTGCGCAGTTTCGTTACGGGATTTCTCTCCCCTGCAGCTCCTCTCGTGCCCAAGCTAGCAGAAGAAAAGCAAACTTGCCTTCCTGTCAGTCCCAGTGCTGCTGGCCGTGGAGCAAACGGGGGTTGGCAGATGCCGTGTTGGTGCTTTATGCGGCACACCAACCTCTTCTCTTGTGAAATGATCTGCTTGTTTGGACGCCTAACCCTCGATGGATCCTGTCCCAGCGGCTCGCTGCAGCATGCTCTTACTGCTAACAGTGAACTGTTCATCCAGCTCATCCCAGTGACCTGTCGGGCTATCTCCGAGCGGGATTCCAAACAAAACGTGTTCAGCGGGGCTGGGCAGTACCTGTGTCACTGTGTTACATCATCAGTGTGTTCTTAGCTAAATCCAGCCAAAAACCCCAAAACTCCATGAACCCTTCTCTCTACTGTCACTTTCCCTTTCCAAGTCCAGGGTCTTCTAACATCAGTCAGCTTTCTTTTCCTCAAAATTAGCAAAATGAAAATGAACTTGTGTGCGAGTTTGCGAAGAGCAGAGTATTTACGTAGTGCCGATACAACAGATAAAACACAACACTTATTGACAAATGCTTCCATATGCAGAGAGTTCTGCTGAAATGATGACCCTGCAGCTCTTGGGGACCATACAGGGACATTTATGGGTGAGGTCAGGACCTCAGATCACAACCAGGAACTGAAGCAAGAGCTGGGAGCAATCGTGGTGCAACCTCAATAACGTGCTCACATAGGTGTGAAAGTCATGTGTGTGTGTATACGTACATATACACACACATCTATAGAAATGTTTATCTGTGTGTAATATATATAAAAATAAAAATGCCTGTGGTCAAATTACAGAAATATTTTAAAATTCTAAATAAACCCAAATGCATTCAATACATAGCGTGCATTGATAATTGTTATCAGACACCGATAATTGCAGTTAAGCATTATTTTTTGAACACTGTGCCTTAGGGCTGCCACAGTTCCAAGTTCTGCCTGAGCAAGAAGCCTACTTCATCTTGAGATTCATGACAAAATATACCGAACGGGCAGGAAAAAACAAGTGTTTCGAAACTGAGGTGTGCCCTGTTGGGTCTGTCTTGGAGGTGCAAATCTGAGTGCAGAGGAAGTGATCCTGGTACCTTGTGTGTTTTCTTTCTCAGAACAAAGTGTCCAGCTGGAAAGCCTTTAGCGATTCAGGAGGTGGCCTTGGCCATAACACCTTCAACGCCAAACGGGTGGAACGTAGACCCCTTTCCAGGTGTAGGTATGTCTGCAGTACGCAGTTAAGGCTGTTGTATGTCTTTTATCTTGGCGTGTGAATGTGTCTTTTCTTATTTTTCATTCTTTCCCTTTCCTCTAAGTCTTCTGTGTCCTTGGTTCTAGAAGTGTTATGTGAAAATGGTGGTAAAGAAGCTTGCTGTTGGGCATAACGTAATACTCGCCTACCTGCAGAGCCAGCAGCAGTTCGGATCATGCAGGTGAGCTCCTGGTAACTCTGGTTTTAACCCAAGTGCCGATGTACACAGGTACACGGGCAGTTCAAAGAATAACAGAGTCAATTTTGCATTCTTTGTAGAAACCCCTTTTTTATCTCTTGCTCAAGGCTCTCTGTTTCCCCATGGGCCTAACATGAAGCCCTGACTGTGGCTGCTCTGCAGCCCCTCCTTGTCCGAGTCCTGGGGTCTCGCTGCATTAAAACACTTCCTTACTCGGAGGGATCTGAAAGGATCTGGTGGGGTCCAGAAGCAGGACAAGAAAAGAGGCCTTGGTCACCTCTGTGCTACAGTTACAAAACCTGCTCTGCTTCCCTTGTGCTGGCTGTTCAGCAGAGGTCTGGTGGGTTTGATCTTCAGGCAGAAGGACTGGCTGGAGTTCATCCCGTAGATGTTGCATGAACTGCCGGTGCTGGTAGGTCTGGAAAGGATGGGACCAATACATGGATCATCTCTTTGTTTCTCAACAGTCCAGCCCAACCAGCAGAGTAGGCTGCCTGCAGTAACCAGGTTTTGGCAGCGGGAGTGTGGATTCCCTCAGCAGAGGAGAGAGTCATGGTCTTGGCTTGCTCTGCTAAGTGTTACCATATTTCTTCCAACTTCCATTTCCTCTGGGCTGAATTTCAGCTCAGCTTTCTTCCTCCAGATGCTCATATCTCACAGACATCTCGTTACTTGTGATGAAGCTCGTTGAACCAGATGAGAAGACGGTGTGTATTCAAACACCCATGTCAACTTGGTGGCATTGGAGGTTTAGTCCCAGATCTCGAGAAAGAGGAGGAACAGGGGATTGCAGCACTTCACACGTCTCTGGACAGTAAAAATCACCTTCTGTTCCCTGCAGTCTGTCAAAAGGAAAGTGAACCGATAGTGAACCATCCCCTTCAGCTGTGTCTTATGTGGGAATAAGTAATATACACGGTGTTGAAAAGCCCGGATCGGGTCCCGTTTAGCTCTGAGAACTGCCTGTCCTCAGCTGTGAGTCGCTCACAGGATTCAGCAAACACACTTAAGGATCCTTCACCTTTTGGCATGAGCAGCATGGCATGCAACTGGAGTATGCTAATACATAGGAATAATATTATAAAATATTAGTGCCAAGCCCTAAAATGTAGGTGTCCTGCTTAGATGCTCAGTGCAGCTGCCCTAGACACTGAACTGCCCGAGTTATCGGTTTACCCACATAATGTGAATTTCTCGAGGACCTGGTCAGAAGGTCGGCTTTGGGCTCCCTCCATGTGTTCCCCCCTAAATCTGAGTTGTTCCCTGGATTCAATATGCTTGAAAGCACGTGCAAAACTGTGAGAGCTCAAACGGATTCAACGCGTTGGTCACGCAAACGCTGAATGTTTGCTATTCTGGACATTAATTTCATAAAATTAATCTAACACATCTTGAGGGAAATCAGTGCATGCAGATGCTATCATTTATCACAATTATTTTAAAAGCCCTAATCTAGCACTTCATCGGATTCTTCACATCCACTTGCGTGTCAAGCGCTGCAGGAGTGTCTGCCCATGGAAACATTGCACCTTTTTGCCCGACCGGCTCTGAGGAGGGGCGGCTGGGGGGGCGCGGGGCCAGCAGGGCTCAGCCCCCCTTTCACCCCCAGGAGAGGCGGTGGCAGCGCGGGGCATTACGGCAGCGCCGGGGGAGGGAATAGCACCCACCCCGTGTTAACTATGGAAACCTTATTGCTGTGTACATGCAGTTCGTCTCTTCGATACGATGTTGGAGTTACCTGTCTTGTCTTCTCTCTTAATGCCGTAGTGAGCGCCTTCAGTGCAGTTCTGTCTGCAGCTGTAAGCCATGAATTTCTTTAAACCCTGGGCAGGGACGCTCCTGGTCCCACCACAGTTTTCCAGGTTCCAATAATGCTGTTAGCCCAGATCAGGGCAAAAACTGCCTGAATTTCCTATGAATCAACCAACTGTCGGAAAAAACATTGAACGCTATGAAAATGTTGCTCTATGAAGCCTGTAGCCCTTAATTTGAATTTTGACTTTTTCTTCTAGAGGAAAAAATTTTTATAACTAAAAATGTCTTAAAAAGCTGTTGGTTTGAAAAAGCTGAAATAATCAGTTTTCCCTGAAAGAAAAGAAAATACAGACAGGAAACTACTTCTATTTTGTGAGTCTCTGATTAAAATGAATAAGCTTTTTGCAATGATTTTCATTTTTTGGCAAGAATCTCCTGCTTATGTCCACTTTTTACGGCTTTTGATGCAATGGAGAAATGCTCCCCTGCAACAAGGTAAATAATTTTGTCTAGGAGGTGCACAGGAGGTGTACGTTGAGAAGGGAGGCTCGAGCAAGCAGCACTGTTTTCCCGGGTGCTTGTGGGGAGGTGGAAGGTAGAGGCTGAGCGCAGTGAGGGCTGATGCCGGAGCAGCCGCGGGGGTCTGCGGACCGGGTTTTGCGATGGATTGCTGATCGTGAGATACAGCTACACAGTCACACTTCGTATTAATCCGTACGGCTCGCTTCTGTCTTAGAAGTCTCGGGGCCTGTGGATTGAGCCAATAGACAATTACCTGGCACATAACCGACTCCTCCGTTCAAGGCTGTAAATATGTCAGGGTACAATAGTCCTTTATTACTGTGGAATGAAATAAAGATGTGATTTCAAATGTCATACTTTGGATATTCAATCAGCACTTCCAGTATCATGCATAAACAATAAATTATCATATGATGTAATTTAATATCATTCTGCTTCCAGTACAGGAGGCAGAAGGAAAAAAAAGCTATATTCAGAAATTCCATCAAACAGCTTGATTTTGCAAAGGCACCTGAGAGTTCCCAGTGACTCCTCATGTAAGCGGAGATTTTTCTCTAGATAAAGAACTCATGATAATGAGTTGTGAGGCTGAATAGTTAAAACAATTATCCCCAAGAAATTCCCAGGGCTTTTTTCAACAAGTCAGAGCAGTTAAAGCTGGCAGAAAAGAAATAATTTGAACAATTTTTCATTGGAAGATATACTTTTGATGAAACTGAAGTGGTTTACGGGAACACTGCACTTTTTATAAAATTGTCAGTGAAAGAATTTTGAAAGGATTCACAAACAAAATGGAAAATTACCTTTCCACTTGATTTTAGGATAGCATTTTGTACTACCTAAAATAATGTGTAGTGGTCAAAATACTTCATTTCCATAAGGTGATGTTGATATTTCAGACTGAAATATTGGGGAGTTTCCATGACACAAGTATTTTTAGTATTTGGATTTTCCTGATCCAATACAAAGCCAAATTTTGCCATGGAGGAATTCCTCTAAAGGCGAAAATTTCCCTTTTCTGGATGCACTTAATTATTGCGGGGTCGTGTTGCCTGCCCTTTGTCCACGTGTTGTGGGAGTCTTGGCTTGATGCTTTGAAGGCAGGCACAAGGTGGACTACTGTTAGGTGATTACTGAACCACACTCTGCAAGCACTCTTGGGAAAAATAAAAAATCTGCCTTGCTAGTATGTTTTTTATTTAAAAAAAATCAAGAAAGACTTTAAAAACAACTGCTGTTGCTTCTTTAGGTTTCTGTCCAAGGGAGCGCGTAAGCATGGACATAACGTCAAGCTGGTCAGCAGTCCCGTTCCCCTCGGTGGGGCTCTGTACGCGGGTAAGTGCTGTCCCATACTGGGGAGCTAGCACATCTATTTCAGTTCCGCTGCTGCCTCTCTGGATCACTTCTCAGTGCTCATTCTGGATTTCCAGTTTTCAGTCCCTCTTCGTCTGGCTTGTGCCAACATGTTATTTGCATTACTGACATGTTACATGTGGAAATGAATGGCTTCTTTTGAAATCGGCACGAACGTATAGAGCCTAGAAGCAATAGTACGAAAATGAAACCAAACTGTATGCTTCCAAGCTGTGTAATTGCAGAACAAGATGCTAATGTTCCTCAAAAACGCAGGCTTTTGCCTAAATGACATGCTTTGTGGGAGTAATTAATTTGTATTTAATTATTATCTAACTTGTGAAGAAATGTTCTGAAGAAGTGGTATCTTCAGCACAAGTCTTTCAACTTTTTTCTTTAAGATAAATTTCTTATTTAGACTCGCAGCATTTTATATTTTGTATGATAACACCAACAGGAGACTCCTTAGCAAAAGTCACTGCTTACAATTTTTGCCTTTAAGGCTATCTCATAATTATGTATTTAACTAATCAACACTCCAGAACTTCCAGATGCAACAGATACAAGGTTTGTGAATGATATCCCTATATACATCTTAATTTTCTAGTAGCAGCTGTAATTTATGGGATTCCACGTGGAATAGCAGGGCTAATGATGGGCAAATGTGTTTTTAAAGTTGTACCGGATGCAAATGCTGGTATATGGTGAAAGGGATGAAAACAGATGACTTCTGAGCGGCAAAGCTCCTGCCTCTTGTCTATAAATGCTCCCAAATCCTGGGTCGGCAAAGCGGAGCTCTGGAGTTGTTCAGAGTAAAGCTCCTGACCCTGTTTCCATGTAGGTGAGGTGGGGCTCATCTGTCTTGAACTGGCACAGGGCTGCCTGTCCGTACCGCAGCAGCACGATCCATGTGTGATTGAGCCTGTGTTCTTCGGAAGAGCAGCTGGTTTTGGCAGTGACATTCCTGAAAGAGCAGAGGGCACCCTGTTTATGATTTTTGTGCACGGTTGTCCTGGGTTTGGCTGGGATAGAGTTTGTTTTCTTCATAGTAGCTGGTATGGTGCTGTGTTTTGGATTTGTGACCAGAGCAGTGTTGATAACACAGGGGTGTTGTAGCGATTGCTGAGCAGTGCCTGCACAGCGTCAAGGTCTGCTCTGCTCCTCACCCTGCCTCGCCAGCGAGCAGCTGGGGGGGCACAAGGGGCTGGGAGGGGACACAGCCGGGCCAGCTGACCCCACTGACCAAGGGATATCCCAGACCGTACGGCATCACAGCAATAAAAGCTGGGGAAGAAGGAGGAAGGGGACGTTTGGAGTGATGGCGTTTGTCTTCCCAGTCACCGTGAGGCGTGATGGAGCCCTGCTGTCCTGGGGGCGGCTGAACGCCTGCCTGCGATGGGAAGGAGAGAAGGAATTCCTCCTTTTGCGTTGCTTTGCAGCTTGTGCTTTACCCGTCAAAGTGCCTTTATCTCAGCCCACCAGTTTTGCACTTTTACCCGCCCGATTCTCCCCCATCCCGCTGGGGGGGAGTGAGCGAGCGGCTGGGGGGGCTGTGCTGCCCACTGGGCTTAACCCAGAACAGCTGTCCCAGGTGAGACTTGAGACAAGGCATGGAGACAGAGAAAGAAAGGAGAGAAGAGCTCTCCGTGGTGTGTTCGCAGCCAGTGTAAAGCCAGGGGAGATGCCTGGCTCCGTGCTGGGCTGCACCCTTTGCACAGCCGAGCGCTCAGCCCAAGGACCTCTCCTTCCAGCCGTGCTCGCCATGTGAACGCTGGTTTTACAACATGGAAGGCTGGGGAAGATGAATTTCCAGTATCTCTTCTATCTTCAGTGAATATTAGCCACAGAGTTTGTTAGTGCTCACAGAAGTAATATTGTTGTATCTACTAAAGAGCATGTAAATGCTTAAGTAAAACTAATTTCTGCTAGAAATGTTTCCAATCTCTTTTGTTAAATCTACTGGGCCTTTCTATTCAGATACACTGGTATAAAACCAACATAGCCAAATACAGAAGATGGAAAATATTTAGCATCTAGTGCAGAGGGAAATTGAGTTTCTTCAGTTCCCATGGTGATGATGATAACATGTGATGTGAACTTTCCTGACAGCCCTGGATTTACAGGGAGGCAGGTATTATCCTGGAGGAGCTGCCAAGGAAACCTACCTGCCTGATCCTGCAAAGTGAGGAAGTCTACTGCTGGGAGCGTGCCGAGTGCTGCCAGCTCTGCCGACCTTGCCTCGGGAAATCCCTTTTCTTGCTAGAGTCCGTCTTTCTTGGAAAGTCTCAGCAGTAGATTTTCACTCGTGAACCCCCACATCATCAAAACAAATGATCTGGACCCATCGGAGCTGTGTTGGTTTATAGATGAGCATCTGTGCGTCAGTCTACCACTCAGATGCGGTTTGTTTTCAAGCAGGAATTCTTTAGGAGTTTTATCTTTGAAATACCCAGTCCTATGGTTTCCCAGATTTTCCCCTCAGAGCAGATATCCCTGTGGTACGTTCTGCAAATGCTCAGGGTTCAAAATAGCGCTTGGTCTGCGTTAAGGCTCCTGTCATGCTAAGTACTGACCAATATTGCAAATTATGAAGGCTTTTGTTTTCCTAAGAAGCTGGCTGCTGGAGAAATTCAGGTCTGAGTGAGCAGGAGTCGTGTTGGTTTAACTCCAGTAAAGCAGTCATGTGTAACTAATACTGTATTATTAACACTGGGGGAAATTTTCAACTTTCAGCATCTTGACAAAAAAACAGACAATAGAAATTGCTCAGTGACTTTTTCTAACCTTTGCAACATGTATTTTACTCACCAAGACCACTACCTCTCCACTCTGTGGTCTCAGGCAGTGAAACAGAGAGATTATAAGTACGCCATTCACTGGGAAAATGCCTTTTTTTTTTTTTTTCCTGAAGTGAACTTTCAGGAAATGTTAATTTATTCTTTCTCACATTTTTAATCTTTTACTCTTTCATTTTTCATGGTTTATATCTTTGTAAGTCCGAACTCCTGCGTGGTGATGTAGGTATCAAGGTAAGCGCAGGCATGGGATGATCATCTGATCATCGATCAGATCACCAAAACGCAGGCATGCCTTGTATCCTGCAAAAAGTGAAGTTTAAATAGCCAAACACATGCAGAATCAACCCAACTGTATGACTGGTTGTCCAGCCTGGCTCTCCTCCCTGGCCCACCTTGCATGCTGGGCTCTTATTTCTTAAGGGCAGTTTGTGCGTAGGTGCGAAATTGCCGGTTACAGAAGTCCAATGTCTTGGGGCTGCTTCTTGAGCCAGAAGAGGTCAATGAACGGAAGCGACACAGTCCCTCTGATGGACAAAGAGCCTCTGTCCTAGGGCTGGGAAGGGGCGTATGACTTTAACGATAAGGAACCCAGAGACTAAAAAGTTGTCCGTGAGAGAAAAAAAAAAGTGGGTTTGGAAAAGGATGGTTTACAACTGAAAAATGAAAGTTTTAATGAGAAGTTCTCATCCTGCTCTATTCAGAACAGAAATACTGTTCTGTGGAGGATATTACAATTATGACTATTATTGTACTGCTTGACTTATATGAGGCATGTGGAAATAATTCTTGGTTATATTCTTTACACCATCAAGAAATTATAAGGGTTGTGTTCTCTCCTTGCAAAATTGTGAGTAGTGGCAACTAGAGAAGGAACAAGAAGAAACTTCTTACAACTGGCAGATAGCAAGAGGAGGAGATGATGCAGCAGGAGAAGAACAAGTTAGGATTTTTAACTGAGAAGCTAACTCTTAATGTGAAAGCAGCAAGTAACTTTTTAAAACTAACACCTGTGAATTTTATTAATTTTCTTAATAGAAAACTAATGTTTTTGCTCTGTTTGCCCTTCCTCAACCATCTGTCCTAGTTGCGGAGTACCCCTTGGTTACACTGCAGCCTGCCCAGACATGCTGATGAGGTGGGTCATCAAGGGGTTGAGTAGACCATGGCCACCAATGTCCCAATACGGGACTCCAAACCCCCTCTCCTGTGCCTGCTTGCAGCGGGGTTTGCTCTGCACGGCTACGAGGTGTCTCTGCAGACCTTCGTTGACTCGGGCGGAGGACCGTGTGCCGGCTGTTCGCGTGGCCAGGGCCACTCACGGCGTCTTACCTGCCATGCCTTGCCCAGGTATGCTGCACCGGTGCTCCCCCTCCAGTCCTTCCCATATTACTTGGTTAAAAGCTGTTGGCATGTCAGATGAAATGGATTTCAAAGGGATATTTGACAGAGGAAAGTACTTAACCTGGAGAGGTGAGGAGAACTGAGCGGATGAAGGAGGGAGGGACCGGAGAGAGGAAAAAATAATTATGTGTGAGCACATGTGTGGAATATTTTCCAAAGTGCTTTAACCTGGGGAAATTTTTTCCTGAAGGGGACGGTGCTAAATCAAAGAAAAGGGGGGGTTCATAATTGTGGGATTAATTTGTGGACTATTTTGAGATCTGGCAAGATCTATTTGGAGATCTAAAATATGTATTTTATCAGTCCACTTTTCTGAAGAGCTAGACATTGCTTGCAACTGTAAGTAATCTGTATTACGACTCCCAATGAAACACGTTTCATACATCATTTTAGTTCACTGTGTGACTCTAGCTAGTGCCTTGTGCTAAACTACGTTCTTCACAATCAGGTGATACGTTATTTATAGTCTAAAATAACGAGCGATAGCTTGGGAAAACACATTCTCTGAAAGCTCCCAGGGCAGGTTCGGCACATATTTCTGCGGTGAGTTGTACCTTACATCACCCCGGTTCTTTCCCCATTTCTTGCCAGACAGCGTTAAGGAGCTATTGACCCCTCTGATGCTGTTCCTGAAGCGAATGTGAATGTGGCGATGCTCTGTGTCCTCCCAGCCCTGCCTCGGGGAAGCCACTACCATGTGACTCCAGCAACAGCCCAGAGGATGGAGAGGAGAAAATGCGCATCGGGATTGCGTTGAGAGGGATTGCCCGTGTGGCGGCCTAGGAGAGGTGCGAAGGGACGGAGGATGTGTGTGTGCACGTGGCATGGGACAGCGTTTGTCCTGGCGGAGGCCACAGCCCCAGCAGAAGGATGGCTTTGCCGAGCGGCTCAAGTGTGGGCTCAGCAGAGCAAATCCAGGCTGTGGTGCACGGGAGTTTGATCCGGTGGCTGGGAATCCATCACAGCCTGGACACGAGGAGTCAACCACATCATGAGCAAAGGTAAACGGCATACAGTTCCCTCCGCAAACAGAGGCACTGGCCGTTTAATGCAGAACAGCCGCTGTGCTTCTTCCCACAGTGCCTGCGCTGCAACAGGCTGGGACCTTGGTCATGGCACTTCTGAACTCGGTGCTGTTTCAGCGTCTAACACTTCATCCGTGTTAATACTTTTTTTTTAATATGGAACTACTATTTTTCAAGTTCATCTTATGTGCACATGCACGTGTTTTGGATCAGCTGTACGCGCTGCACACAGATATGCAGGTTGCTTAAAAATTTATTTGATCTAAGCATTTTTTTTTCTTGTTTCCTCTGATAAGTCCTCCTGTCACTGGTTTTCAGTGGTGTGGAAAAAGCCAGCTCTAGCCCTGGAGAGCTGGAATAGTGAGACATCTCCGGTGTACTCCAGAATGGGAAGAAATTGAGACGTCATTTTAAGGCCATGCATCATTCCTGGAAAATAAGCTTGCATATTTTACATAAGAATTGCATAATTATTTTCTACCTCTGCACAAGGCTAGTTCTTTTGCATCTCATACCAAGAGTTTTTAATAGACATCTTAAAGACTCCGTTATCTTTGGCAGCATCCTGGCAGCTTGGCACACAGCGCAAGCTGTAACAATGACACCAGCTCCCTTTTTTCCCCCCTTAAACACCATGTTACTGAGAATACATGAAAATCTGGCAGAAGTCAGTGGTTTCCTCCCAGATGTGCCTTTCATACCCGCTGCCCCGTGTGCAGGAGGCTGCCGGCCGGCTGGCCGGGGTGAGCTGTCGCACCCCGGGGGGAGGAACGACATCGTCCTCGGTGTCTGGAGACCCTGCAGTGCCTCTGTCCCCTGTTATGAGCAAACAGAGGTGCATTTACCTCTGAGACCTGAGAAATGTGCATTGGCCAGAGACAAACCGAAGGGTATCTGACTGGGTGTGTATGTGACCAACAAGCCCAATCGCTGGGTCTCACTAGGATTTTGTGTGCATTATTTTGGCCTGCAGTTTGCTTCAGCTCTTTCTTTCTAGTATTTTTTTTACTCCATGTGATACTGGAAGCCACTCCTTATCTCAGCTACATCCAACGTAGCTTGTTTCTAAAATGCTTGCAAGATTCCGTTAAGGCAGCAGGGGAAAAGGTGGGGTTTCAAAATGGAATTTATGGGGAAAATCCTTCTCTTGGCAATTGAGTTCACTGACTTTGTTCCCCCCCGATCTGCAGCGGTGAAGGCTCTGGCCATACCTTGGCAATTGTTTCGTCAGCTGTTGAATTTCCATAGCTGGTGCTGTGCACAGGGGTGGCTTTTGCTTTGTCTTTTTGCGGGGGCTGGTTTTGGTTCTCAAGATCTGGTAATGTCCTGGGAACTGCTGACATTTGTCCAAGCTGTCCCAGGTACCGTGACCGCAGGGTGAACAGCTAGGTGACCTGAATATTACTTCCAATAGTATTAGTCTAAAAGCTGAGTTCTGCAGGCCCTGGGGAGCGTGGAGACTGCCCACACAAGCTGTTCTGCTGGGTTTGTGTGGGCATGGTCAAACCCAACGCTTCTGCAGAGCTGAGAGTGGCTGGGTTAGACGCGCTCATGCCATCGTGGCATTGGTTACAGCCCCAGCGGCAGCTCACCTTGCCCCCGAATCCCCCAGACACCTCGGTACCGTGGTGTCCCCAGTACAGGGTACTCTGTAGCCCACAGACGGGGCGAGCACCGTCTGCCCAAAGCACTGATGGGTGTGCAAAGCTCCAGCAGCTCAGGCAGTTGCAGTTACTTTCTCTTTAACTGCAGGTGGACTAGAAGCCAGTAATATTGCCATCGTTTCCCCATCAAATTTTAAAAATCCCAGATTAATTTCCAGAAATTTTCCAGAGCTCTGCGGGCTCTTTCTGATCTCTGGTGGTACCTCTGCAGCACGAGGCAGCGGGTGGTGACCAGCACCTTCTTGCTCATGCATACAGCCAGGAAGGTTGTTACCCTCAGAAGCATCTGATGAGGCTTGCGAGGGGCACAGCGTGCTCTGCAGGGACTTCACGGCAACAGTCACCTCACTGAGTGAAGTATTGGAATGATACGATGCATGCGTACAGGACAGAAGGATGCATTTGCTTAAATTTAGCCAGCTAAAAAACCCCTGAGAAGTAACTGCGTGATCTGTTAAAAAAGGTGACAGTCCTTGTTGGGACCTCTCTTTCCTGAGGTGTTGATTGCCTGACCGTATTGCAGCAGGATGCATGCTAGCGGGAAGCAAGCCTGTGGTGAGGAGCAGGAGGTCACCGGGCTGGAGGTGCGCTTAACGTCAGCGAGTGCCGGGGCTCTGCTCCGGCCGATGCCGATCTGCCGGCGCAGCGCTGGATACAACATGCTCTTGACTTCTTCATGGCTAAACACATACCAAAGCAGAGCCCATGCGTAGACGCAGGTTCAAAACCTCGGGTGCAGCAGCAGAGCAGGCAAAATTTTTTGGTTTTTTTTTCCCACAAAAGTGATTCTTAGAAATCTTCAGTAGTTTTTAATAATTATTTTTTATTAACAAGCGAGAATAGCTCTCTGAATAACTTCACACAAAAGAAACCAAGTTTGAGGTGGTGTGCGTTTCGGAATATCTGTTTATCACATTTTAATGTTGATGGAAAACGGGAGAAAAATGTTGATGGCATTTTTGTGAAATTCCACCCGTTTATGACCATATGAAATTAAAGCTTTTATACACTTATAAAGAAGCTCCAAAGGGAACAAATATGTTTTTCCTACTGAAGTCTGCTTAAAGCATATAACGAATACGATTGCACAGCTCAATATTTCATATAAGACAATATGCTCTACCATTTTAATTTTCCTGTACAAAATTGTTTTTCATATGAATTCATGTTGCATTATTTTCCGATTCCAACTAAATTAGAACTATATAGATATAAATGATATACATTACATTTATTATACATAATTAGGTAAATATGAACTAATTCGTCAACCATACCTCAACTTCCATATAAATTACCTTTGTGGCATTTTTGCTTTTATATAAAGTCTAACAGTTGAAGGATTATTTGACTATATTTGCAACTATTGCGGCATTAATTTAATTGCATTTCTACATAAGCATTTGCAAAGTGCTTGATGGAGCAGGAGAAGCAGGAGCCATCCCGGCGTGACCTCCCTGCTCCAAAGGCCTTGGGGAATGGTGATGGGGTGCAGCGCAGCCGCGGGGGCTCGCGGGGGGCTCTCGGGTGCTGAGCCCCGCTCCCCTGCTCCGCCACGGGGCGAGGGCAGTGCGGTGCGACAGCATCTCGCGGGCGAGCTGCCCAAACCGGCCGGGGGGCCGGGTGCCGGGCTGTCATCTCCGTCACCAGGAAATTGGTCTTTTGGTGTAATTTTCCTCCAGTAATTAGTCTCTCTGTGATTTTTAGACTTTGTGTCATGTTGTGAATGCAACGTGTTCGACAGCATACCTGCCGGGGAAGATATCTTCTGTGATGGGTAAGGAAATATCATTTTTCATGAAAGACATCAGAAAAATTGAATGAAACTTCTGAACAGTTGGGGGCACGATGACTTTCAGTGACAGGGAGGACTCTTATCTGAGCCAGTCGGCAAGTGTCAAACTGCGCTATCCTGCCTTTTCCTCGGCCATTTGGGCTTTAACACCCGGTCCTGGGTGCAAACAGGATAGCTACAGGCAGGAGACGTTTCACTGCATAAACCACCTGTAGCTGTACCAGGCACAGGGAAAAAAGGGGCAGCTGAAAACCAGAGACAGCAGAAAAGTACGGCACAAATGAAGGCCTTGCTTCTTTAAAGGATTTTATCACACGTTTAGGGATGAGAATAGATTAGTTGACTTCTGTGCAAATAATTGCAGTTAATTACATTTAAGCTTGAGTATTGCATTGGGTCTTAATATTTTAAGTGAGGTACGTACATACGGGGGTTTTTTAATACCGAGCCAACCTAATTGGAAAATGGTCATTTCCAATGGGCGGTGGAGCTGGGAAGGGGACAGAGCAGACCCCGCTGGAGCTGCTGCCGGACGGGCTCAGCGGGGGGAGACGGCTCAAAGCACACAGTGCTCTTTGCACTGAGGAGCAGCCGCAAGCTCCGGAGCTGCCCCCGGGACCAAGCAGGGACCGCTGAAGGGTCTGCTCCGGAGCGGCGTCCAGGGGACTTTGGCTGGAAGAGCTGCGCAGGGAGCCTGTGGTGGGTGACGGCCGGGCGTGTACGGAGCCCCTTCCCTGGGCCGCCCGCAGTGCAGCTGGAAATCAGCTCGGAACACCGCATCCATCACGCCCAAATTGTTCAGCAACCTCCAGGACAGCGTGAGCAGCAAGTAGCATCTGTTCCTCCCTGCCAGAGCTGCGATGATGGACTGCCAAGGACAGAGCTCCCTCCTAACTTCTCGCTGTCTGGAAGCCAAGGTGAGATTGAGTCGATGTGAAAAATGGCCACGCTGCCCGCAGCTGGCGGGGCTGCCTGCCTGGGGAAGAGAGCGGGCAGTGGGGGCAGACCCCGCTTCGCCCCAAAGAGAGCTGCCGCGAGTCTCGGCTCGGTGCAGCGCCCGCTGAAACCCGTGAGGTCTCCCAACTGGTTTGGTAGGGGCTGGGGGAAGGGCAGGGTTTTGTCCTGCGCAATTCCACTTCTAAGTGGGAAAAATGCGTGTTCCCATCCGGAGCTGCACAGGACAGGACATGTCCTTGCCCTCCACACGCCTGCCCGTGGCAAACAGAGGACAAAGGCCCTCGCTCCGAGCGGGAAGCCCCCTGCACTGGGGAGGGCTGAGCAGAGGAGCGGGAGGCAGCACGCTCCCCTCGCTGGCTCCTCTCCGGGCCCCCAGCTGCCCGGCGGAGGGGCCGTACAGAAGCAGGGGTTTGCCTGCACGCCTGGTTGCTCCAGGTCTCTGCACCACCTCCCGTGGGTGGAGGATGATCTCCTACAGCAGGAGTGTTCCTGCCTTACACCCAAGCTGCCGGTCTCGCGGAAGGCAGGCGTCCTCTGCTTGCTAGCGGCAGGGCTCTGGAGGGGTTAAAAACGGAGGGGAAAATATGTGAAGTGCTTTATGCCTCTGCAGTGCTATGCAGGCCGTGCAAAATTCATCAGAGCAGTAAGAAACCATTAATTCCCCCGCACAGCGGCTCTCCGCAGGGGTGTGAGGCAGGAGAGGAGGGTGCTGCAGGGCTCGGGGTGGGGGACCTGCGCTGCCGCCCATTGCCAGCCCCAGGCTCCGTGGCTGAGCCGCGGCCTCATGCTCCTCACCCGGGGCTAATGCATCCTGAAATAGGGTGTAATACTGCTTTTATAAAGGGATGCGGAATTAGATAATCTAGGATACTCTTACTTGATTTAGTGGAAGTTAAAATACCATATGTGTTAGGGCTTGCAGGATACTATGTTATTTTTAACATCCACACATTTGTAGGAATTGTAACTAAATATGTTTTCCAACAGGAATAAAAGTACAGGCTTAGGTATTTTATGAATGGCAGCTGTGTTAAGAGTGATTCAATAAAAATATGTGCACAGTGCTATTAATCCAGGCAGGAATTTTGCTGGCACTGTGCAGGGTGTCTGGAGCGGAGTTAAAGTCCTTGGTGCTCACGCTGCCCGAGCCTGTGTCTCACCAGCCTTCTGAGCGAGCCGGAGCTCGGCCGGGCTCTCCTGACAGCACGTGCCGGGGGTATTCAGGGGGCTGTTTTCACAGTGCATTAGCTGGATGGTATCCTTGCAGAAACCTGTGGGATCATCTGCCCTCCCGCTGCTGAGGGGAGGTTTGCGAAAGCATTTTGACTCCTTCTGGCTGAAAGTATTAGGAGACATTGGTCTCTGCCAGTGAGGCAGAAGAAAGATGCTCACCCTTTTCTACCTTCAAATTGCACCCTTTTTAGCAATAATTGGAAGAACTGATTTTTACAGTTAGTTTATCTTGGAAATGACTTATGTCTGCACCATGTGAAAGGCATGGTAACACAAACGGCAATAAATAAATCACGTGGGGCAAGTAGCAGGCAGTGGTATTAAGGCTAATAGCAGTGTGGCTGTTGCACCTGCATGTGCCGCACTTGTTAGTCTAGTTAGGTACAAGCATAAAAGAAAATATTATTGTTATTGTTGTTGCTGTTATTATTGTAATTATTACTCCCATTTCTCGCTGGGGAGCAGAGGTGTGAAGCCCCAGGTGGCAGCTTCACAGTGCGGCTGGAAACCCGCGGGGGAGTGCGTTCCTGTGCCCCTGCATAGTGGGCAGAGAGCGGCCCCGGCCCTGCAGACCCCATCCTGCCCGATGCCCCCAGCCTGGCTGCCGGCACAGCCGGGGGACGGGGCAGGACCGCCGCGAGGTGCCCCGAAAGCTGCAGGAGGGGATGGGGACAGGGTCTGTGGGTGCCCCTGCCGTGCCCCGTGGGGCCGTGCTGCCCCGTCCCCCAGCACTGCAGTCGTGCTGGCAGCCTTTCCCTCGCCGGGCTGGCGGTGCTGGGGTAAGCACCCGCTACACAAGCATGGCCATGCTTCCCGCCTGGCAGGATGATGCTGGCAGCGGGCAAGGCGCTGCCTTGGCAATGCTGCTCAGCTGCGGCTGCTCCCGGGAGCGCTGGCAGCGATGCCCTGCTGCGGCATGCAGTGGGGCCAGCGAGTCCCTATCCCCCTTGGCATGGGGCTGCCTCCCCACAAGCCCCCAGACCCACAGCAGGAGAGGGTCTGTCTTTGCAACTCGTGCACCCGTTGCTTGTTGCGGGCTCCTGCTGCAGCCCCGCTGCCATGGTTGCCTCCTGGCCGGAGGTGTGCTCTGTGGGCTCTGCGCTGGGGCACGGTGCAGCCCAGGGGAGGTGGCACACGCAGCCAAGCTAGCTGCAGGGCAGGCTGTAAAGGCTTTGGTGTCGTATCTGCAAGGGAATCAGATAAAACGCTGCGGGGAGGGCAGGTGCCAGCACAGCCCAAAATCCAGCAGGAATGGCCCGACTTCTGGGGTCTGCCTGGGTCCTGCACCGTCACTCAGAAACAGCATGCGTGGGTTGGGCGAGACCCCGTCATCTGCGTGGTTTCATTGCGCTGTGCAGGGAGGTGGTGGTGGTGGCATTGGTGGTGAAAATGGTGGAAGTGGTGGTGATGTGGGGCAGGGCTGCCCTCTGCAAGCTGCTGCTCTCCCGAGATGGCTGGGTGCGTGCTGGCAGAGCTGCTCTTCCATCTCCTCCCACATTGGATGCGGCTTGACTGTCCCAGTCCTTCAAACCTGCCCTGGAGCTCCTTGAAGCCCCAAGGGCACCGGGCACCTGTGAGGAGCGGTGGGACCCATGTGCCACCCTCTGTGCGGGGTGGCACATGCTGGCAGCACTTCCACCTGC
Source organism: Ciconia boyciana (assembly GCF_034638445.1). Lineage (NCBI taxonomy): Eukaryota > Metazoa > Chordata > Aves > Ciconiiformes > Ciconiidae > Ciconia > Ciconia boyciana. Next base: position 26,272,068 of record NC_132937.1, read on the forward strand.
GTACGGGCAGGGTTGTCCCCAGCGCAGGCAGTGCCTCAGTTTACCGCAGAGGGCTGTGCAGCTCTGCCACGAGCCCTCTCTGTGGGCACTCGCCAGGGTCCAGGCCACCCCACGCCTGCTCTCTCCCCTCCGGCCACCACGGCCACCCTTTCCCGGGCGGGAGCGCGGGGGGCTGGTGGCCCCGCTGCGGGAAATGCCAGCCTGCCCGTGCTTCCCATTGCTAAGCAACAGCGGGTGAAATATATCCCGATTTCTGCTGCTCCCATTTGGCACCTCCCACCATGTTCTTTCATGTGCAGTTGCACAGTGTTGCGGATAAAAAGCCCGTTTTCTATCTTTGGGTGCCAGTGCACATTGTAGCCATCGTCGGGAGGCCAGGTAAATCAACTGGCAACGAGTAAATGGCTGACATTAGGACCCTGAGTGACTGCCTGTACCGAGACGCTGCTACTCATCCCTGGGCCACGTGCTGCCAAGCAAAGTCCAAAAAGTTATTTTTTTTTCACGTCAGAACTTCAAGCTGATCAAAGAAACAAACACTTTTAATGAAACATATGCAAGATACTTAGAAGGAGAAGATTCACAATGCATCTGCTGCGGGACCAGAAGGCTTATCAAAAGTGTGAAGTAGGAGGAGAAAAATTACTAGTGTATGATGCCAGAGAAGATTACAGAAATATTAAGCAGAAGGAATGTAAACACGTATAGCTGGTGATAGCTGGCGCGCGGCTTGCTGCGCACAAAGAGCCGCCGTGCAGCGTCGGTCTGAGGATGCTCTTGCCGTTGCACGCGAGAGTCGGCACGCAGGGGACGGGTGCAGGCTCTGGGTGGCCCCCACTGCAGCTCGGCCGGGCACCCACCAGAAACCCACGCACCCACCCCTCCCCTCCCGGCCCCGGCCCCGCTGGGCTGTGCGGGGTCAGGCAGGGCCGGCCACGGCCACGTTTCGGAGGACAGTCCCCCTCCCAGGAGCCCCTCTCTCCTGCCATCTGGCTCCAACTCATGCCGGAACATCGGCAGAGAGCTTGCCACGCCACCTAGTTCAACCGTCCTTCGAGCCGAGGAACGTTGCAATGGCAATTTATTTGCATTTTCCTTATGAAACAAAAACTTCAATGTAATATCAATTTTCTTGCAACGTGTTATATTGAAAACATAAATACTGTGAAAAACTGTAATTTCTGGTCATAATATAGTAGGTTTATTATCAGCGGGAATATCACGTAATTATTTCTGTTCCACATTCAGAAGTGTGCAGACATATGGCTTATCTATTTCAGCCACTGGCCAAATTCTGCTCTCCCTTAACCCTTGCAACCTCGGTGAACTCAGCGAGGCTGCACAATTATAGCTGGCAGCAGGATCTGGAGCTCGTATTTCTTGTTAAATGAATATTTTTCATTTCAAAGCTGCCTTCCTGTCCCCCCACATACAGCCTGCTATTCTCGCTGTGTATTACAATTTTCCTTCTCCCTTCATGGTGCTGGCAGTTGTGTGCAATGGGCTTTCTCTGCCAGTAAGTGCCACCACCACCGGCTCTGCTGCGAGGCAGAATTAGGGTGCACCAGGAGGGGTGTCTCTGCCCCCTCCTCCGGCTGCTGGTGCTTTCTGGGGGGGAGCCCAGCGTGTGCAGGGGCAGGGCATGGTGCACTCCCGAGACTCCATAGGCAGCATCATATCCGGGTACTATCAAATAATCAACCATCACCGTCAGTCAGGACTGGCTGTCCTGTCTCTGTCGCTGTTCTTTCCCATCTCTTCTCCTAACACCCACTCAGGCAGTTTTTTCCTGCCTGTATTTCCCTTTGCCCGAGAAAGCTGACACTCCAGTTTCCCTCTCGCATCGCTCTGCAGGCAGGTGGGGGGCGAGTCGAGGGGACGCGGCAGGTCCCGGCTGCCGGGTCAGTTTTGCCCGAGGTTACCAGCCACAGAAGACCCACCAGCATATGCCGAGGTGGCCAGGAGGCAGGTTTAATGTATGCTCCTGACCTTTCCGATCGCTCTTCTAAGCTCTGCATCTGCGAGGCTGCCTGGTCGCCCAAGAGGGACGGGTGCCCTCGCTTTGCCCTGTTCAGGAGATGAAGCCGCCGCTGCCTCCCCCATCTCCCCACCCAGAGAAGGAAAGGAAGAAGCAGCAGCCTCTGAAACAAGCAGCCGCGTGGGCATCACGGCCACTGTCACCTCCTTCTGAAACTTCAGGCAGATGCTCCCTTGCCTTTTGTGGACATGGCTGGCAACGGGAATAGAATGGAGTAGAATAGAATAGAATAATTTCAGCTGGAAGGGACCTACAACGATCATCTCGTCCAACTGCCTGACCACTTCAGGCTAACCAAAAGTTAAAGCCTGTTATTAAGGGCATTGTCCAAATGCCTCTTAAACACTGACAGGCTTGGGGCCTTGACCACCTCTCCAGGAAGCCTGTTCCAGGGTTTGACCACCCTCTGGGTACAGAAGTGCTTCCTAACGTCCAGTCTGGAAGGTTCAAGTTTTCAAGGAAGGTTGCCACACTGCTGTCTACGGACCATCGGTGTCCGAGGAGCAGAAGCTGGGGACCCATGGGACGCAAGTGGGCAGGTGCCCCTCGGTTCCCAACTCTAGATGTGACTGAAAGGAGCCAGGCCACCATCCAGCATGGCTTGGCTAGTGAAGACCCTGGTCCCATGGCTGCAGGGGGGGCTTCCAGGGCAGCGAGATCGTGCTTTCCTGCTGCTGTGAGGGCGGGTGCCCGGTAAGGCAACGGGGCATCGTGCCCCGCTCGACCGCGAGTATTTCACAGGGGGGCTTTCCCCTTATTTCCGAGCAGCTCTTCTGGGTTTGCAACACGGTTTTGAAGAAGCACTTCCAAACTCTGCATTCAGGTAAAGCAGTGTCTGCTTTGGAAAAGCGCAAGCATTCCTTATAAATGCACTGTTTATTGTGATTTATAAATAGCTCTCGTGGTGGCATGTAAAGCCTGAAGTATTACGTACCGCTCAGCACAGTGTTGCTGGTTGGAGAAGGAGCCCTAGCAAAGTCAGATTTCTCTGCGGTTTTCAACATTTGTAAAAGCAAGCTGGAAATGAAAATAAATGAAGGCATGCAAATAAAATGCTTTCCAAAACACCCATGTTCAAGTGGGTTTTTTTCTACCACTGTTTTTAAGAAAGCATCTGGCAAGCCTTTCTTCGAATTTATTTTAGCTAAATGCAAACAAACAACAACTCTAATAAGCATAGTAGCATATTCATTAACAGTTCTGGCTACAGCTTTTGAAGATAAGGTGAGGAAAAAGTTCTTTAATTTTACTTGTGGAAATGTATATGATCACCATGAAAGGGATTTTAATCTTAAATAACGAGGAGTATAAATGTACATAAAGCCCTGCTAGCACAGACATCACCTTTTCTGCTCTCCTGGTGAAGGTGGAGCTGCAGGAGGAGCCACAGCCCTGTAGAGCAGGTGCTGCATTTGCACAGCCCTTCTGGTCTGCTCGGATATTGGGGTGGACATCAGGGTTTGTCCTGGTATAAAGCCAAATACTAAAAGAAAAACACCCCATTAGAAACAACCAACCTTTTCCAGCGTCATATGCTCTCCTGCCAGCAAAATGCCTGTGGTTTTTGCTTCTTGATGGATCTATGATCTACGTGAAGTAGATCATAATGTTTAACTGCTCCAAACTGTTCCGTTTGCTTCGCTTTCTGAAAGAAAAGCCCTCGTGGGAAGGGCTGGGCTTGGTCCCTGCGCTGCGAGCAGGCGCTGTTGGGGGGTGCAATGGTCGGGCAGGGGGTTCCCAGGGTTTGCCAAGGGCAGGGCTGCGGCGCCTGGGGCACACACACACACACGACACCTCGCTGAGGTTCTCCTCGTTTCAGACCATTTTGGTCTATGGATTCAGAATAGCAGGAGCTTGTGTTTATTGTTTCAGTGTCGTCAATAAATTCCCACTCAAGTGGCCAGCAGAAATATGCAAGGTTCCTTTTTACAGTGTTTTCTGTATGCAACGAACCTCTCAATTACAGCAGGACTCTTTGTGCTCATATCCTCAGTCTTAAACTGTTTCATTTGCATGCACTGGGTGACTATATTTTGTTGTTGAAAATTTAGCCTTCAGAAATGAAATTCAAAAATTCATCAACTTGAAAAGAGCTGTTGGGCATAGAAATTGTTTGATCATTTCTCAGCAGGGCCTCTGACACCGGCAAGCTCAACTACTCAGATGGCCTGGCAGCCCCACGAAAAACCACGCAGACAGGGAACCCCTTCTCCAGGATCACCTCGAGCCGGCAGCAGGTGAAGGAGATGCCAGCGCAGGCGAAGCACAGGCATGTGAACGGGCTCGGAGGGAGACGCTGCAAGTTGCGGTAAAGCCGTGGATCCCATTGCCTTTGAATGAAAGCTGGCTGGCAACAATAGGATACAGCTGTAAAGATATCATTTGTTGGACGTTACAGTTATGCTTTTCAAAGGTCAGCATTGCACTGTCTAAATTGGCTTCACGGGGTTTTGTACAAGGAAAGATAAGAGCAAATAACCTGTAGGCAGGATCCCTAATGACATCTATTCTCACATGTAAATTGATGTTTCATCCTGCCTCTTGCATGCGCCAGACCCAGCACGGCTACCCTTCAGCACACGGCTGAAGCTCCCGGCTCCCTTCCCGGCTGCAGTCGAACGATCAAATGGCCGTGGGCACGCCAGGCCGCTCCCACCGGTGCCGGAGCCAGGGCGTCCCGCCTGCGGCGCGAGCCTGGCCGGTGGACAGCACAACCACACCTCGCGTGCGCGTGGGAGTTTCTCAGCCCCACTGAAGCTGGTGCACATACTCTGGAATTACAGAGAAATAATGAGAAAAAGATGTTTGCAACAGTATAAATGAGACTCATTAGAAAGCAAGTGGAAAAGACGGGGCTGATCTGAGACATCAGGACTCAGAGTTTCCCAGATTCGTTTAATATTCATCGTGCGTCGTTTCTAAGAAATCATTGCCTCTTTGCAAAAATTTCACCACACACCTGCATATCACGACGGTTGTTTCAGGCCTCGATCACACGAGGCCTTCCCCAAGCCACTGACAATCACGTCAGGTTACTCAGGAGAAGCCAATATTTTTGTGCAAAGCTCAGATAGTAGCAGGTAATGAGTATTCCCATCTCAGCAGATTTCTAATGCAAACTCATACAGAGAAATATTACACATTAGCCTCCTTTAGAGGAAGCTCATTAAAATAGGAGTGTTTGCACTCCCACTGCTGTATGAAGATGTTGCATTTTTCAAATTTGATTCCTAAACCAATTAGTTTTCCATACTATAAATGCCTTTCTTTATACACTACACATTATAAGGCAGGGTTGTCATTTCTTTAATGGGAATCATTATTTGAGCTGAAATGTTTGGTCTGGTGAGTCAAGTTGGTTTCCATTGTGTAAAGTAAAAACGTTGCCGTCATTTGCCTGCTGCTTCTTGCTGCCGTGGTCTCTGGATGCTTCAGCATCCAGAGGGTGCCCAGCCCTGGATCCACTGGGATCCCCTCCGGGCAGCGGCACGCCTGGGCGGGCGACGGGCGCAGATGCGCCCGTCGCCCGCCCAGGCGTGCCGCTGCCCGGAGGGGATCCTGCCCACGTGCTTTCACTTTGTCTGAGATCAACCGACGTTTAACGCTGCTGAAAAACGTCCTCGGCTGCGAGACGCGTGCCACGAGGCGCTGTCTGCACCGTCTGAATGAGAGCGCGGGTTCTTTTCTTTCTCAGCAACTATCGTCCGATGCTAAAAGCTGACGGAAGCTGGTACCGGTGCTGCCTTTTCTCACCGCCCCAAATGTCTCTCCCTTGTTGGAGGACCTGCGTGGGCCCCTGCCACCGCTCCCGTCCCTGGAGCTGCATCTCTTTCCCTGGGCAGGGATGCCCGTGCAACAGCGGTGGGAAGGATCCTGCAAGGATCCAGCTGCTACTACCATCTGATCCATGAGAAGTATGTGTGTGGGGGGAAATAATACGTTTTTACTGTACATTTCAACCCTGTCTTTAAAGTATCGAGCTAGCATAAAATCCTGTTCCTTTTTAGATAGATGCATTGCAAGAAGCTTGAGACATTTCGAAGACATACACAAGGAATCTGTTAAATTACATTTGCATTAAATTAACTTGGGTGGTCCACACGTTATCGAACATCTAAAGGACTGGAGAAAATGTATAGCTTACGAAATGTATTATCGCGTCTAGTATAGCGGTGACCTGTTTAGTGGATGTCAATATGTTTTCTTTTAGGAGGACTCATTCATTTTTGCTCATAGTGAAACTATCCAGCCTCCCCGAAACATCTCGATGGGTGGCTCTGGGTGTTTTGCAACATGTGTGGGGTGACGGCTGCTCTCTGCGGTGGTTACCGGAGGTCGTGACTAAGAGCCATCAGACACATAAAACACCAGCGCTGTCTTTGGGAAAGAACAATGGAAAATTCTCTTCGTTTCTGCAGCAAAACAGAGCTATTGCCACATGGTTGCTCATTAGCAGCAAACAATAATTCTCTTTATATTTGTCCACGTTTAGTGCAGCTTTATAAAAAGTCAGTGCCTGATTGATAGACTAAATCATTGAAATGAAGACAGTGAGCCAAATTTAGCTTTCATTTACTGCCCTCAGGAGAGATGACCAGAATGTCATTAATAAAGTAAACAGCAGTAGGTGGCTTATGAGTAAAAGACATTAATTCCTGAAAGCAGGACACACATGGCAACATGTACATTGGCCAATAGTTTAAAAATAATTACGTCTGAGTTGTTTATACAAACATGGCTAGATTTTGTTTTTATCTGAACTGATCAGATCTGTCTTGAAAACGAATCTCAATTCTGATTTCTATCCGGTCTAATGGTTCCCTGACCTATATCTACCGCTTACAGTGTGCACGGCCAGTAACGCTAGAAAAACTGCTATTGCCTGTCTGCACATGCTTGGGGCAGAATACAGCTTAGATACCGATGTGCTTTTGTTAGCAGCGATGAAATACGGCGTCAGGTGGACGTGACAGCGACGGAGGTGCCGTACGCTCACCGGAGAGGAGGCAGGGGTGCCTGTACCCGCCCTGGGCATGCCCCTGCTTCGGGCCTCAGTCGCTTCACGGGCTTTGGCACGTGGCAGGGCCGCGCCACGGCCAGCTCGCTGCAGTGGAGGAATACATTGCTATCATAAGAATGCAAAATGGTTATAATATACATGCTGTTTTTCAAGCCGGTGATCAACTCCTGCATTTTGAACAAGTCCAGGCATTGAAGAACCCCTACAGAAAATCCTCCGAGCCACAGGGACGTGTTTGCTGTGACACGTGTATCCTGGATGAGTATGTGCCACACCTGATATGTCCCTATTTGAAAGAGCCACTAATTTAATTTCTCTGGTTCATGTGCTCCAAAACCATTTTAATAATGCTAGAAATGATTGTAAAGCTACGCCCTCACCAACTGAGGACTTCAGCCCGGCAGCAAGACTTCCATTTTGCCAACTGTGGATACAAAGCCAGTCCAATGCACGCATCCAGAAGCATCAGAAAGCTTACCGGGGTGCCAGGGCACAGCCTCGCAGTGCATTGCTCACGGGGCAGGAGAGGAACCGCTGTGCATCTCCTGGGCCCCTCCTGCACTTTGCTGCGTGTTCAGAAATGGTCTCTCGGGAGGTGTTTTATACATCGTCGTGAAATAGCCTCTTGATACCTTTGGTAGGACGGTATGTGATGGTCTGACCACACTGCCGCTGGAGTCAGTCCTCAGGGGCCCTGATATCTTTGTTAGTAGATACGTACAAATATTGTACTCTTCTTCTGTTTCCCTCATGGGAAGAGACAGCAGACACGCGAGGGTCACGTCCTGGGACACGGGACAATACCTCGACCCATGCATTCAGTGTGCACTGATATGTTGTTTGGACAAACGCCCTCGTTTGTTGCCAGCCCTCGATGACAGAGAGGTTTCCCTCGGTGCTCTGAGAAGCCACTGCAGGAGCATTTCCAGCAGTCCCGTCGATCCTTCCTGCGCCTGTTAGCAGGCGGAGGAAACGGCCGCTCCTCACCCAGTTAGCTTGCTGCAAGCCCCAAAAATTCACAAAAGTCATTCTCATTATTCACCTAAGTGAATGCTTGATAATAAGTGTAATAAACTTGGTGTAAATAAAATACAGGTTATTAAAGTACTATAATATGATGGTAAAGAGCTTATAAGTTCTTGTAATTAAATGGGCCACATGTAAACAACAATGCTGGCAGCTTAACTGTCCTCAGCAGCCACCAAGTAGATTTCTTGAGTAAGCCAAGAGGAGAGATACTGTTTGCATTATTATCGCTCTTATTTATTAACTCCCCAATACACAATAAACTCACACAACGCATTAGTTTGCAATCAATAGCACTCTTTGGGCATAAGGCTTTATGTCTTCTTCCATGCCATCTGAAATAGGAAGCCAAACCGAGTATGACGGCAGGCTCCATGCGCTGAGTTAAGGAAGTCATTTTTCATTTCGGGAGAAGTCCTCTCCAATAATGGAAATGCTGAAGGTTATTACAATAATAAATGAGTTGGCAGTGCGATTTATATAGGAAACTAATGTTCTTTCTTACGGAGCACTGTTTAATTCCTTGTAAATCTTGCACTTGCTGGACAAGCTCTGACTCCCAAGCATCTCTGCCGAAAGCCTGCAGAACCAGGAGTTCGTGTGGTTCATTTCTTGTTGTCCAAACAGCTGTTCGTGATCGTCCTCCCTGCAGGTATCTGTTGGGGGATTAGTAATGCTTCGCATGCTCGTACATCACAAGAAGTGGATGTGTAATTACATTAAACATGCTTCATCTCCTTGGACTCACTTATCCCGAATCACTGATATTGGCTCAACTCAATGAATTTCCTTCAGAGATCGTTGTATTTTTTAGCATAATGTAGTATTTGCAGGTAAGAAGCCCCACACCAGGCAGTACCTTTCACCTTTCTCACCGGGTGCCCTGGTTTTCAGCTTAACGGTTCCTCTTACAGGGGCAAAACCGCTTGTTTTCTGGGCATGGCTGGCTCGGCCTGGCCAACGTTGTCCCAGGTGGAGACGCTGGCCGCTCCCCACTGGGGCCACTCCGGCTGTCTCTGGGGAGGCTGCAGGAACAGCAGAGCAGGGCTGGTACCGGGAGATGCTGGCCGGCTGAGATAGTCACTGCTACTGCATAATCCTGCCAGTACCGTCCCCCACCGCGGTGCCGGAGGGCAGCCGTGGGTCAGCCACGTCCAAACGGGAAGTTCTTGGCAAAGAAGTGCAGGGATGCCCGTTCTACCGTCAACAAATCTTGAAGCATCTCAAGGCAAGGATGTCGCATGTGTCAACCCGTTGGACAAATGAAAAGAGGGTAAAAGCGAGTGGCAACGGTGCTGCAGGCTCTGGGGGCGCAGGGTGGGTGGGTTTGACATCCCAGGGCGGGTGTTTCCAGAGAAGCAAGACCTTGGGAGGCTCCCTGCCAGCGTGGGCAGTGAGTGGGGACATGAGCACACCCTGTCCCGCCTTGACGCTTCCCCGTGGCCTCCGTGGTTTGAGGGGTGTTGGTGGGATGCGGGCAGCGATGCAGGGGGCCTTCTGTGGGCTCCCGGCAAGGGGACCGCATTGCTTCCTCCGGCAGGCTTTAAACCACGCGTAATGACTCTGCTAGAGTTGCTGTAGCCCAAGCCAGGCTCAGTATATCCAGCAACAGGGTACAACACACATTATTTGTCTGGTAGAGCACTGTGCCTCCTGTCCCTTCATCTGCATGGCACATAAAATCCTTTGAAAGCCCAGGAAGAGGAATGCACTGTCCTGCATGATGCAGGAACAAACGAAATTTTACAGATTCTCCCCTATCAACAAACTAACGTGCGACAGTACTGCTTCTCTGCTTGAACGAATTTCCATTTTCAATACAAAGCTCTGAGTGCTGCAGACAAGACATCAGAAACCAGTAACCCTTTGCAAAATGGGACAGTTACTATCCCTTGCTGCTCGAGTCGGAGGTGTGCACCTGGGTCTGTGCCACCTATACTGCATTACAGCACATCTGTGACAAATTCCAGGAGACACTCCTCCACTGCCATTAACGGCTTTTTTTTTTTTTTTAGATAATACTGTACATTATTCTATATCCAATATTCTACTCTTATATTAAGTCCGAGCCTGGAAATGTTTCCTGCAGGACAGTGCCATGAGTAGTCTCTCTGACTTCTGAGGTGCTGCCCTGTGTTGGCAATGACTGTACTGGCACCACACGCTCGAGGGTGAAGGCTTCTGAAATGACTGGCATTCTCCTGGATGAGAAACAGATACCTCCCCGATATCTACAAATGAGAAATATGAAAAGAAAGTTTTGAAGAAATCAGTAATAAGGGTTAAAAAGGAGCTTAAAAGCTCATTTAGGAGATGTCGCCCCACTCCATCCCCTGCTGCTGGTCATTGAAATAGGGAGGTTCCTTTGCGTGATGCTCACTGTGTCTCAGGAGTTTCTGGTAGATGGAAAGCCGCCGATGGAAGAAAAGGAGCCCTGGCTACACCTCGGTGCTCAGGACCGGCTGGTGCAGCCCCTCGTGCCTGCCAGCCCTGCTGAGGCTCCCTGGCCAGCCCACGGAGGCCCAGGCTTGGTGCCAAACTGCTTATTTATCTCCTAAATACAGTGTCTGCAGCAGCTACTGCACAGCTCATCAAATGCACTTTCCTACTCAAACTTACCAGGAATGTCAGGTTAAAAAGAAACTAGAGTCTGAACCTTCAAACTTCCCAGGAAAGTCCTGTAAAGGACGGGCACCTCTTAGCCAGATGGCAGAAGCACTTTTCCAAACTACCCTGTTTTCTTGCAGAGTATCTGCTGAACACACACATCTGCAGCGCTCTGGTTAAGGAAACAAGAGTCACACTTAGATGCCCAATGCATTTTTCATTTTCCTTGGGGGTCTAATCAGAAAAATCTATGATTGAAATAGATGAAGACAGTCACTCCAGTCTTTATTGCAGAAAAAAATTAAATAAAATAAAAAATTAAAAGGGAAAGACGACAGGCATGAAAACTTTAAATGAGAACCTCATGCCCCTGGAGTGATTCACATCTCTGCGTGTTTTGGTCTCCCTGTAGCTGCACAGCAAAATCCATAAAGATTTAGTGTACTCCCAAACACGCCCCCCCTTCGCACTCATCTTTCACGACTTAGTCTCCTTGATTAAATCATGTTTATTTTAGTTTATCTCAGTCCTAGGAAACCACAGATTTGCCTACATCAGAGTCCTAACAAAATAAAAAAAGAAGTCTCAGACCTGGGAAGTTGCCCCAAGACTATATTAAGTTTTTCCCAGGGAAGATGCTGGATCCCAAGCACTGAAATGGTTCACTCGGCTGGGACAGATGCAGCGTGCGGGCATGCACAGAAAGCGCCATGCTCTGCGGCCAGGACTGCCCCGTGTCCGCTCCGTTCTGGTCTGGGGAGCACCGGTGGCAATACCTAGCGAGTCCTTTAACCAAAGCAAGTGCATTGACTTCGGTGCCGTACAGCTCCTTGCTACCCTTGTGCTGACTTTCAGCTACCTGAAACTGGGGGAAAAAAAGGATTTTCTTCTTTATAGCAGCACCGTGCCTGTGATGTGCCTCTTTGTCACGGTACTGACCCCCGCCCCTTGCAAAGACCCAAGCAATGTCCGACCAGGAAAATCAGCACCTTTCTTACGGACCATGAGAATTAAAAACATCCCACAGCCCCAGCTCCCGATGGCTGTGTTTCAGTTATTGCTAAATCATCCCTCTGACTCCAGCACGGCGTTTCCTCCGTTTTCCCCTGAAAGCACTTGCTTCATTTCTCTCACATGTTTCCCCGGCATCGTGGGGCTGCGCCTGACGCCAGCCAGGGAATCGGCTTCCTGCGGGCTCCCCCGCATCCTGACCCGCCGCACGGCCCCTTCCACCCGCCCAGGGGTGTGCCCCGGGGATACGGCAGGGTTTCAGGAAAGCTGTTTTTCTCATGCTGGCGGATGAATTCCTATCGCATGTGCTGTAGCCAGGAGCGAGGAGCTCTCGGTGTGATTTCCTCCGGAGGGTCAGCACGAGCAGCATGACAGATTCCTCGTGGCTCGTGCCCCGAGGGCGTCCGCAGCCACCGGCAGCACCTCTGCTCCTCCCAAAGCAAACCCTGGTAGACGTTGCACACTTTCTCACCAAGCCTTTCGGATTCCCACACAGTATTTCTCAAAAAAAAAGCTGTGAGTTTGTCATCCACTTGGATTCTGCTTTAATTTCCGCGGTGCTTAGATCCACCGGTTGACATTTGGGATTTTTTCTACTCAGCTCTATGCTGCAAAAATAATAATTAAAAAAAAATCCTTCAAGCTAGATATAACTACACTGAAAACTCAAAATGCATATTCTTAGTGTCTCATTAGTTGCATTTAGCTGTAAGGTCAGTTATCCTTCTTTTTCCCATGAAAAGAGAAGCGTTCGCAGCTAACCACGTCTGACCACTCAGTTCCCCGGGGACGGGACTGTAGTTCAGCGCATTTTTCCTTACCTTTGCTTACCCCCCTTTTTTAGGTGGTAATTTCCTGGGCACCACGTGTGATTGCTGTGGCTTCAAGGCAGGAAAGGTCCAAAGCGATGACACGAGGACGGGAGCGGTGAGAAGCCCTGAGCACGCCAGGCACCTTGTGCAGGCCAGGGGTGCGGCAGCTCTCTACTGAACGCTGTGCTGCAGGATGCCCCAGCCCTGGCAGTGGTCTCCTGGTGCGGACCCCCCGCTGGCCCCCCGGTTCGGCAGCGCTCCTCCCTTCTCGCATCCCCTCCGCGGGAAGGAGCTGCAGAGCTGGAGGGAAGTTCGTGGCTGAGCCCTAACTAACGCGGCTTAAGAGACTTAAAGGCCCTGAATCTCCCCTTCGGTGGAAGATTAGAGTGCATTTCTCCTCCAAATTCACACCAGAAGAAGCGAACTTCTTTAATCTCGTTCAGAGCCTTGTTATCCTCTTTCCTGAGACTCATCCCATTGAACGTGAAGCATCTCCAGACGATTCCCAGAGATCCCCAATGCAGAGGTTAACTGCCCAGGAGAACCGGGGTGCCCTCTGCCTGCACAGGCAGCTCCCGCCGGAGGGATCTGTCTTCTGAGCACGAGGACCCGCTGCCGACACCACGTCCGAATTCACCCGATGGGCAGCGCCCGCGGTGTGTGGGCTCAGGTGGGTGCCGTGGGGAAGGTGGCCACCATCTACGGGCAGAAAATCCACAGCAGCTGGGACCTCGTCTTGAATTTTGGTGCCATTGTTTACATAGAGACTGAATTGGAATCTAGGGAAAAGTGCTTACTATTGCTGCATGTTTTTTATTAATTAATATTTTATTGTGAACATTACTTGTACTCTGAGCCCAGAAGTTGACCCTTGCCCGCGGCTGGGTTATGCGGATAGGCTGGAAGCCCTCTTCATGACTCAAGGTCTGCTTTGATGGAAACTATTTGAGGCTCCAAAAAAAACCTGAAGCTATTGAAACTATTGAAACTATTGAAACTATTTGAACTCCAATTCACTCTTTACGATCCAAATTCTTTGTGCAGGCTGGAATATTTTGGAGCAGTTGTCAAACATCAGGACACTTTAGCAATTAGTCCCGAGTTTCAGAAAATGCTGAAAATCAGCGTTGGGTGAGTGTAGCATACAGGAACTCGCCTCGTTTCTTTTTACCTCAGTCCTTAAAAAGTAGCAAGCATCCCATATAAAATTCTCACTCTTCTGAACACAAAAATGCTTATTGCACTGATCGCCAACCATTGATCATCTTGCGTGGCAGTTGCAAGCAGCTCTGGTGAATTTAATGTGAATTCACACCCAACCGAGTAAGCATCGGGGTGGTAAGGCGGCGGTACCAGCGTGGCTCTGCCTCCAACAGCAGCCCGTGAGGAAGAGGGCTGCAAATTTTGAATCAGCAAATTAACACACTCAAGCTAGAAAGAAATTGTAACTTTTTAACTGCGATCTGGCCTTAACATTTAGATAACAAAGTGGCAGTTCTTCTTCGCTAGCCTTCAAATGAAGATCACATCTCAGAGCTCAAAGAGACGTTACGTTGCATTGCTGGGCAGCTGTCTGCAGCCTGTGATATAAGGGTACTTTCTCACCTTCAGGTATGTGATCTTATTAATTTTTCCAGTGATCTGGCACTTCCTATGGATAACGGACAAGGCAGACAGCTAATTCCCTTTTCTTTCCTTTTTTTTTTTTTTGTGGAGGAAGAACAGAAGAACAGAGAAAAGTGGGGAAGAAAGGCAAGATGTAATAAGACATACTTTCATGTAGTTGTATTTAAAGAATCACAGAATACGTTTCTTCCATCTTCTGCAAAGCCGCGGAGCATTTCAAAAGCACCCGCACATTCAAACGGCCGGGAATATTGTGGTTCATACCTCTCTTCCATTGATCTCTAATTCTACCATTATCCAATGAAAAATACCAATAGCAATAAAACAGAGAACTAGATGTGCCACAGACAATCTTCAAACGGATGGCTTGGCGAGTGAGAGGAGGAAATGAAGCACTTAAATCTCTCATCAGATGTTCTGAAAATTATTTCAGCTGCTAAAAATGCTAAACAAATTTTTATTTCAAAGGATATGTTCCAAAATCTTCCCCTTTGATAATTGCTTTTTTTTAAACCATCTGTCATATATTTCATTCCAGTCTCAGAGGGCCAAGGCTCCCCTCCCCTGAGCGCCGGGGGGAGCGGCAGCCCCCCCAGGTGAGGCTTTGGGACCCAGCCCTCGCCCCAGCCTCCCGCTGCCGGGTGTTTGCAAATCGCACGTGGCAGGCCCTGGGGAGACGGGCTCGGCGTCGGGCGGGCGCCGTGCCTGCTGCTCAGGGTACCTGGCCCTGCATTTCTGCAATTTGTAACTTTTTTGCTTCTTTTTTTTAGCAATTTTTATTATTTATCGTGAATCATCTCGGTTGAGATTTAAATGCTGCCGCCCAACCTTTCAAAATCCTTTGAGGCTACATCCTTGGCCCTTCAACTATTTTCACTCACTGGTAATCTCAGTCAAAATGTTGGGGTTTTTTTTTTGCTTCTTTCTTTTCTTGGAAGTTCCTTCAGTCACAAAACAGCTAAAA
Source organism: Ciconia boyciana (assembly GCF_034638445.1). Lineage (NCBI taxonomy): Eukaryota > Metazoa > Chordata > Aves > Ciconiiformes > Ciconiidae > Ciconia > Ciconia boyciana. The sequence continues at coordinate 26,287,172 of NC_132937.1, forward strand.
ACAGAACCAGTCTCCCCGGCTGCTTTGGCAAGGCGGAACTCGCTGCTTTCTGCCTTTCCTTTTGCTTCTCCTTCCCTTTGTCAGTGCAAGACAATCCCTCACGACGCCATGGCAGGGCCGCGGCCTCACAGCCGGCATTCGCCCCAAGCAAGCAGCCGAGGGGTGAAGATTTTCCTCCGGCAGGACTGGAGAGCACCCGCCGCCAGGCCCCTCGGCCGCGGGTGCTGCCCATTTCGGCGGGTGCCCCGCAGGGTGCCAGCCCAGGGCGGGGGGTTCGGGGCTGTACCCCGCGGAGGCATCGCAGGGTCGCACCAGGATCGTGCCTCCGCCTTGTGCCTGTCTCTAGCCGACGTTCTGCCACGGCTTTGTCGGGTTTTCACGGCGGCATTTTCAACGCTCGATGCCCGCCCAGTCAACGCCGCCAGCCCCGCGGGGCGGTAACGGGCCGCTACCGGCCCCGGCCGCGGGGCGCGGGCAGCGCTCCCGCCGTGAGGGAACGGGAGGCGGCGCCTGCCCGCGCCCGGCCCCAGCAGCGCCGGCTCCCAGCCCCTCGCCGGGCCACCGAGACGGCAGAGTGCCGCCTCGTGGGAGGCTGCGTGGATCGGTTCTTCCAGATTTCACCCCAAAAAGGCGGGCGAGAGGCCCGCGCGGGCTGGGGGGGGGGCGATCCCGCGGGGGGGCAGCGAGCGCCCGCCTCGGCCCGGCCTCGGCCGCCGCTTCCTCACAGCGGGGCGGGGCGGGACGGGGCGAGGCGGGGCGGGGCGGGACGGGGCGGCTGGCGGCCCCGCTGCGGGCAGCCCGGGGGGCCGGACCGGCCTCTCCCTGACGGGGCCGGGGCCGGGGCCGGGGCCGGGGCCGGGGCCGCGCTCGGCCAGGCCGCTCCGGCGGCCGGGGGCTCGGTGCCCGCCCGCAGCCCGGCGGGCTGTGCGGGCCGGCAGCGCGGGGTGACACGGTGGGTTGGCGCTTCCCAGCTAAATTGTCAGCGGTGGCTTCTGTCGCTGGCAGATCGACGCTCGCTCCGTCAGGTTCCCCCCCCCAAAACAATATTGTGAGAAGGTTTCAGATTTGCAAAATGCTTTCAATTTGGTGATGTTGTTGGAAAAATATTTGCTTCCAAATCAGTGTGCAGTGTAAAACAGAAGGGCTTAATGCTCGGTGCTTTGCATTACATGCTTTGCTAAGGAATGAGGAGTGCAGCTACGAGCAGCCTTTTCCCACTGCTGGGGAAGCTGAACACTCTCCGCGGAAAACAGGATGTTATTGCCTGACTTAATTTTCTTAGGGGGTTAGGATTTCAAATATCACTCGAAAATACCAAAGCTTGTGCTATTCATTGACAGATTGATAGCCCACACTGTGATTTGTAATACTTTGGTGAACATCTTGAAATACTTATGTCATGACTGAGGTAAGGTTTGAAAAAAACATTTGCTTTTTTTGTTACACTTTTTAAAATGTTACGATTTATACTAATATTAGCGTATTGCTAACCCAAACAGTGCTGCACTCAGCTGTGCTTTTCCCCTTGCCGCTCGGTGAACCGGCACCTCTCCTTCCCGCGGGAGACTCGGGGCCGTGCGGCTCCCGCACCCCGCACCGGGCAGCAGGATGCGACCCCGGGCGCCCGGGCTCAAAGCCCCATCGCATGGCGACACCCGCCATCCATGGGCTCGTGCTTCATGGGGCTTCCTCTTTCTCTCGTCTTTCCAAAAAACCAAGGTCAACATCAACCCAAAGCGAGGCACAAATGCACGGCGAAGGAGCGCAAACGCGGTGGCTGACGGAGAGCAGGGCAGGGCTCGGCAGGCCGTGGGGTCAGAGCTTTTTTTGCAGGACACCGGCCCGCGACTGCTGTTCCCGCACAGCATGGCTGGTTCTTGCCCCGGGGTTTCCTCCGCGCTGTGCTGCGGCCGTGGTGCGCCCTTGGGTTGGCCGCATCGGTGCTCGGCCCCGCCGTCCTCCCCGCCTGGCAGAGGGCACCGGGGTGCTCCTTGCTGGGTGCTCACACCCCGCAGCAGCTGGCAGAAAGGGTGGTGGTGCTGCACTAGAGAGCTGATTTGTCATTCTTCTGGGCTCTAACACATCTTGCTGAGGTCCTTGGGCTTCTTTTCTAAGTTAGACCTCTGAAATCTGATGATCCTGAGGGTCTCTTTTGACATTATAGCAACATTTTAAATGAATTTGTAGGGGAATACACAAGAGAGATAAAAAGTCAGGTTACCGTAGCATGTGCTGAAGCCATCTGACTGCACGTAGTGAGGCTTTTGTGGTGGCAGGTGCCAGAGGACCCCCAGACTGAGCCAGTTGTGAGCTGTGGGCTGTTATCTGTTATTAACTCACCCCAAGTGCCAGGGGAGCACACCCTGCACTCCTCCAGCGGGAAAGTGCTTAGTGGCAAGGCTGGATGTGGCCATCCTGCCAGGAGAAAGCTGTCATGTTACACATTTCTTCCCCAAACCGACATGAGGTGCCCAGTGCATGTGACACAGGCAGGAGAGGGAAGGGCTTCGGGGCGTCCCTGTGCCTCCCCCTCTGTCACCAGCGCAGAGGCTCTCCAGAGCTGCCCCTGGCACCCCAAGGCCCCTCGCTCATGGACTGTAGGATCAGCCTGGTCCTCAGCAGAGGCGTTTGTCACTTCATGGTGCTTCTCTGAGGTCCACGTGGGCTCTGCTGGAGGTCCTGAGGGTCCTTGGTGCCCTCCCACCCCGGAGGGCTTCTGTGCATCCTCCTGCGCCTGTGTCACAGCAAAGCAACTGCCAGCGTTCGTTTCCCACCCTGTGCTGCGTGTGGTTGGTTTTAATGGGCAGTTTTTATCCCTTGGGAGCGCATGCCTTGGGGAGGGCACCTTGCAAAGTAATGCTCCCCGGCATGGGCATGAGGTGTGTGTGTTGCCTTAGGCCACGCCGGACTGACCCGAGCAGCGGGTGGGGGGCCACTTCTGCTTCTGCCGAGCTCCAGATGTGGGCATGAGCCATGACAGATAGCTTTCACACTCCCCAGCACAGGTTGAGTCTGGGGCGGGGATCCATCGCTGCTGGGAGTTTCTAAAGGAAAAGAGTTCCTTACTTCTACAAATGGCTAATGATAAAAGTCTTGGAAATATTTCTGCTTGTGTAAGAAATTCAATAATGACAAGTTCAGATCTAAAGCAGCCTGGGGCTGCAAACCCACTTCAGCAGTGGCGGGGGCCGTTCCTGGTCTCTGCCCATCGATGGCAGTGGCAGCAGGCAGCCCCAGCCCCGTCCCAGGCTCAGCCGGGGTGCAGGGCTGCTGCCTTGGGCACTTAGCCGTACAGCCTCGCTGCTGCTTCTCCCCCAAAACAAAACCCCAAGCCCTACGGCGTTCTCAAAATAGAAGAAACCCCCTTCCCTTCAGCTGGGGCTAAACCTCATGTTTAAAGTGGAAACAAATGTGCCCTGCGCAAGAGGCTATGTTTAATTTGGGCGTGCGGCGATGCAGGGCCAGGACTGGCAAAGCCCGGCATGGCCCCGCGGCAGTACCCCCAAGCACCGGCGTGGGAGGGGGGCTGCCTGCGGAGACGCCGTACATGTTAATGTCTCCCTGGCTCCCTGGTGCCAGCAGTTGCAGCTCATCTGTTGGCAGTCGGCAATGTGCTGAGAAAATGTATCTATTGGATTAAAAAAAAAGGCTATAGGGTGACCAGATGTTCTGGGCACCAAACCAAAACAGTTTGCGGGAGGGGGAGTAAGATGTCTCTTCTAAAATAGCATTAAGTTCTGGGGTTGTCTTTTCTCTGTGCAAAGAGCTCAGTCCTTCAGGGTACGCTGAGTAGCCTGGAGGCTGCAGAAGGCATCTTTCTCAAAGATGGGATGTTTATGCATCTCTCTCTCCATCTGACCCGTGGCAATAAGCTGTACCTACATTAAGCCTGCTTTTGCACTGGGCATCGACCTCTCCTTAAGGGACAGGGACACTCATGACAGCCCTAAAAGCCTTGAGAGCCATGCACAGCAGGACGACAGCAACGCCAGCTGATGGTTTTATGGATACACTCGCTAAGAGTTTTAAAAGGGTGCTTGATACTGGTGGGGGGCACTGAACTCACCGTCCTGGAGTCCAAGGCGATCGTACACAGAGCTGTTTTGCCCAGTTCCTCCTGTCCTGGTTGAAGATGTCCTTGGGGAGCAGGAACATCTCCTCTCGGTCACCAATTCCTCTTGCTGCTCTAGCTCCTGGGCGCTTTGCTGTATGTGACAAGAGCCAGGGCTGAGCTGAGCTTTATCCTCATGGAGGGTTTAATCTCATTACCCGATTGCTCAGGTTTAACCTCAGTACGTTATGTGGCTTTTGGGGAGTGCAGCCCGGTGGCTCCTGGAGTCCGAAACCAGGAGGAGAGCAACTGTGCTCTTGGACTGGCCGTGTTTTCAAAGTGAGACCTTGGGATATTACAGAGGGAGGGGAGAAAACTGATCCTCTGGAAACGTTGCTGCAGATATAGGGGAAAAAAAGGAAGTTTTCTTACGCCTTCCTTTCCTTTCAGATGCTGCACGAAGGGCAGGATGAGCATCAGCGGGACAAGTCCTCACCAGTTTCTCCAATTCATTCCCAGTTCAGCTCTTACGCTTTGCATCTCTCTCCTTCCTTCTCTCCCCTTCCCAAATCATCTGGAGTTTTGCTGCTTCTGTTCACATTTCCACCCATTCTTCTCAAACCATATGTATGGGTTGGTTTGCAAGAACAGAGCCTTGCGTGACTCCTGGAATAGCAGCAAGCCCAATAGCAGAAGAAAATTCAGCTTGAAAATTAATAGTTCCCCCTTAAGATGAATGCAAATCAGGGAGCCTGAAGAATAGTGTGAAATCAAGTAAAGTTAAGTCCTGGAAACTATTACCTCCTGCTGGTAGTTTAGGACTGTACAAGAGCCAAGTCCACAGACATCAAAGTATTTACAAATTAAAATAAAGTCAGCTCTCGTGGTGCTGTAGGAAATGGGATGGGCTGATGGAGACCCAATGTGGGTTTCTTCATAAAAGGGGAAAATTAATACGGGAAGGAATTTTATCATATGAAATTGCTGTATGCAGCCAACACTAAATTGCAACGGTGGTTATAAAAATGACCCTTTAAACCAATATCAGCATTAGAGTATCTTCACTTTGCTTTCTTCCATGTGCCTGTGAGCAGCTGAAGAGCTACTGCAGCGATGTCAGCCCTGCGGGGCAGTTCACGCCTTGCACCGCAGCCAGCGTGCGGCCGACAGCATCGCCGTGTTTCCCACCATGGCCGGAGGCACCGCCGGTGCACACGACTGGGGTACGTGTCCAGGGCAGGTGGGATGAAACATCCTGTGGAGCAACCAAGGTCTTTCTGATGACTGCGAAAGCAGCCCAAGTGACCAGGCTGAACCAGAGACCAGCATTTGGATGGCTGAAATTAGGTCAGATGAAATCCTCCTTTGTTCTTTTCGTTATTGGTATCAAACAAGCAACTTAAAAGTGAAAAGCTTTTAGACTATAAATAACTCAGCTGTTCAACTGGCAATTTTTTCTTGTGAAAACAAAATATTTCTATCATCTTCTCTTTTTAACAGCCTTTTGAAATTACATTTTTAAAATAAACTTTTTTGGGAAAACATATTCTTAAAACATTACCCCCTTCCCTGCTTTTGGTTACCTTCAACCTGAGCAAAGTAGTGACTCAAGAGAATGATGGGACAGCGGAAAACAAGTCTGGATAGCCTGGACATAGTTATATGAAAGCGATGATCGGGAGGTGGGATTAAGCCCTTCATCCACTCCTTCACACGTTGAAAAGGAGCTCTTCCGAGCAATTCACAACACGCACCTCCTCCTTGCTGGCGAGGTACTGCAAGCTGGGGTAGGAGGACATGCCCACATTGCTCATTTCTGGACACTGTGGTTTGAAAGGCCAAAGGGAAGTTCATGCTTAAAGGTTTTCAAAACTCAGTTTACCAACATCTTGAAAGACTGATGCCCCAAATTCCTGAATCCTGCACTGCACAAAGGCATAAGTGATAGGAATAACGGAGAGAGAACCCTTGGTTACCTAAATGGATGACACTAGAAATGAGCAATTGTTTTCTAAAACTTACACGTGTGAAAGACACGCCCCTACCACATAAAGAAATGAGGACGTATACACAAATATATCTCTGCAAATGTTAAGATACCCACCAGTTCTTCCAGCCCAAGTCCAAGACAAAAATCCCCATCCCCTTCCCTTACACCAAACCGAGGGGAAAATTTGCTCACGCCGACGAGCATCCCCATCAGCTCTACAGAAAGACCACAGACAAGATTACAGACCTCGACAGTGCTAGGTACAGGGACATTATCCATAAAGCATGTAATCCTATCCAAACCTTCCGACAACAGTTTCACAGTACGCCAGAATTTTTTTAGGATATTTTCTATTTTCATCCCGTGATCCCATGTAATACATAGTCTTGGCATTTCTTATCACTTCCAACCATGCATTTCTCAATTTTTTTTATGTTTGTTCCAAATTTCAGTGCTGTGCATCCTTTTTGCCTTAGACCAAAAGCATATCACACATTCTCATCATTTTAATTAAACTAGGGCCAATCCAGGGCAAATGTTTGATTTTGACTCAAAAGGTGCATGCAAATCACAAATTCCATTTGATTCAAAATGGAAAAGGCTCCCTGCTACATCCTTACTGTATACGGAATTAAGCAGTCTGCCAAACTCATGCCTGCACATCTCTTTCAAAAGTGTCTGTGTTTTTGAAATTAAAAAATTAATTCATACATTAAATGTAAGTTGTGCATGCATTGTTTTTAAGGTCCACAGCGAATACTACAGGATAAAACTCAGATCTTTTCACTTGAGGCAAGCGCCATTTAAATTTATCAACTCTCAACAAGCAAAGACTTCAGCGTGGATACCGACTGAAATTTGCATTAAATGTCTCCTGAAACAAAATTTCCTAGCATGTGAATGATCTCACAATGACCTCCTCTTGTAGTGGCTTTCCATTAAAAGCACTTCCAGTGCAGCTACGGAAGCGGCACCTGTGGAAGGTATGAACGTGCACCTTGAGCCGGAAAGGCACGGTCCTGCGGGGGCGAAACGGCTTCTGTCCCATGAGCATTTGCCATTTCTGTCTGGACAAAGCTGGAACCCTTGACAGCGTGCTTGCCCAATACCAAAGCTGTGTCTCAGAAAGAGTCTGGTGGAGGAGGCGTGGACTTTGCAGTCCTGGCTTCTTCCTGCTCTGCCTGATTTGCTCACAGCGAACGCTGCAGACCAAGGGTCGAGCACCAGTGCTGAACCAGGCCAAGTACAGCCTTGAACTTTGGCTGCCGCTGTCTCTGGTGAGGATACTCACTCCAAGGTTAGTCTTGGATGTCATCTTCGTTGTAAAACCCACCTTAGAGCTGCAAAATACTTCAGCTCAGTGTTTTTCCAATACGCCACGCACAGAGAAACTTCTCATCAGCTGTGGCCTGATGCTCAGTTCTTCCACCATCAGATGTCACTGGTTGGGTTGCAGCCTCTGCCAGGTCTGTGACCACAGAATAGGGCTCATACTCTCTCTTTTCCTTTCTCATGGAAGCTCCGGAGCTTTGCTGGTGGCTGCCCACTTCTGCCGTCCTTCCTGCAGTGCGTGTGTCAGTTAGCAAAGGGGCGAGCGGGCTATCCCCTCCAGAAAGGGTGAAGGACTCGCGAGCTTTGCTGGAGAGATGGAGGTAGGTACAGAGAGGGAGCATTCCCCTCAAAGCTGGAAGCCATCCATCCCCCTGTGGACATCCTCCTACAGCGATCGTTACCTGTTCAGACGTGAGACGCCACAGAGGGTGGAGATGCTCTTTGGCATGAGGGAAAGTCTCCCAACACCCCCCTGAGACAACGCAGAGGAACGGCGCAGGCTTTGCCCTCTTCAGGGACGGCATGGTGCAGTGTTAGATGGGCTGTTTAGTGGTATCTGGAAACACCCAGAAGGCACTGGCTTTGCTGTCTGCTGGAATGTCCCCCACCCTGGGAACGCAGATCTTCTTGCTCTGAGAGAGGTCATCTTTATCATGAAGTTGTTCCTTCTTCCTGTTTCCCATTACAGACAGGACATCAGTTTTGAACCACTTCTTTTTTTTTCCACAGAAAGTTCCTCGACGTGACTTTTTTCTTCATGCCTGCCGGTTCAGCCAGGCAATCGCCTCATCGTGGGAGCAGCCCGTGTCCTCTCCCGGCTTGGAGCTTGTCCAGAAGACAAGAGCGTGTTGCCTGAGTTGGCTTGAGATTTCTGCGGCTGCACCGCGTCACCATGTGATTTCTCATGCTCCCAAAGCAGCCTGTTGACTTATGAGTTTGAAAAGTAGCTGCTGAGCTGCAGAGCCCGTAACGGTGTGAGCTCTGATTACGCTTAGGGCTTCACGCTTCCTGAGCGCGCCTCTGAACTGCGCAGGTGATTGCGTTTTTATTGTATTGGCTGAGTGGGCGTCTCCGTTCATGTTCTGCAAAGCCACAAAGCTTGCTCGCGTACCTGTTCCTCGGCTCTGATCGTCCTTGCTTTCCTAATTATTTCCCTGTCTCGCCTCCTTTCCTCAGAGCCCCTCGGTAAGTTTTGCAATTTGGTACTTTCAAATACATTTGGCAAGTCTCAGTTATACCTTTGTGAAGGAAGGGGCAACTCTTGAAGCTGCTGCTCTTACGATGAGTGTGGCAATTGTCCCCATTTCATGATGGTGATCCGCTTGGATGCCCAGTCTCTCATCCAGGCGGAACACCTCCTGACAGTTAACTAAGAGCACAGCCTTTCTCATGTCCATCCTGGTGGCTTATGTGGCTCCCAAAAGCAGGCCAAGCTCTCGTAGGCATCGCTTATGTGAGCAAATACGTTGCTGCTCACCGCTGTTCATCTCCCACGATGAAAATGTGAATGGAAGCTGTGGAGCAGTCTGGGTTCTGGTGCATAAGCTCTCCAATCCTGGCATCCGGCTAAAAGCAGTAGTACCTACCGTCAGTCTGTCTGTGCCATACCTCCTGTTGTTATCGTCTGGGAAGCTGCCGTCAAAGGTGAGCCCAGGGTCCGTGTTCCGGTCCAGGACCACTACGCTATTCAGTCCTGGATCCTGGGATACCACCTTATGTTCCCCGTCACTGAGCCTCCTGATGACAAACAATTTTTTAATTGCTTCTCCCATTGGAAGGCAAAACCTAACTGCTCTCACGGTGAGGTATCCAATTTCTAGGCAGTTCAGTTTTAAAGACTGGCTGAAACCCATATCTCTTTGTATGAAACATTATCTTTTTGTTTAGGGTGTACTTCTTCCTCCCCAGTAGTCACCTCTGATACATTGCTAGGGACAAATCACATCCTTCTGTCTTAGTTTCATCAGAATACACGAGCCAAGCCCTGGCAGTCTCCATGCGGGGAAGACCTCCCAGCGCCTTGCTCATCCTCATGGCCTCTCTCCCCCTGTCCCATCTGCGTTCCTCCCGGTTGACCGGAGCCCCTCCAGCGGTAGGTGCATCCTTTACATCCTGAAGAGGAATTTTTGATGGCCTCTCTCATACTCCAGAAGGGATTTTTTTCCCATAAATTGCCACACCATAGGTTGTCCCTCCTAAGCTGCAGTAGGAGAGAGGGAAGCATGCAACACGCAGGTTAACACATTGTTCTGCAGGATGCTATCAGCACCCCGGGGACTTCTCTGTGGTGAAAAGCAAAGAACAAACATTTGGCGTTTTTAGCAGTTCTTATTTCATTTCCTCCCTCACTGGCTGCTGTATTATGTGACGCCTTATCGCTAGATACTGAGGAGCCTCACTTCCCCATGCAGGCAGTGCCACTGCTGTCACGTTTATTGACTGCTGGCATGGGTAATGCTTGGGAAGCATCTTAGCGTGTAGGTCAGGCAGCTTCATACCAAAAGGCTCTGCACGAGCTGCCTGGAGTGTGCTTCGCGTCTGGTTGTCGCATAAGGCCACACTGCCACCGAAGGGATGTTCCTCTTCCCCTGGTCACAGAAGCCATGGAAAGCCCGCGGGTAGGGGTCGTGGGTCAGACTTCTGAAGGACACAGATAGCATGTACGGCGCAAGGCCTGGACTCAAACATTCAAGAGAACCATTAACGAACCCAATACTTGGTTGTTTCTTCACTGTGAAACCTGCAGGATTAAGCACTGCATCTCTTGCACGTAGTCAGGTCCTTTGCAGTTTTGTGGCACCGACCTGAATCTGACCGGAACAAAGCTGCGCATCTGATTTCCTCAGTGGGAATGAGTCTTTTTGGACTGGGGGTTCATTGGGGTGGAGAGAGTTTAATGTGTTTATAAGCATCCAGCCCAACGCCAGTGGGAGAGGAATCGACTGCAGCCCAGGAGAAGGTTCAGCAGGCAAACCCGGGTGGGCGAAGGGGGCTGGGCACGGGTCCCCACTGCGGAGCGCACCTCAGTGTGGGTCTGCTGAGTGCTGGTGCTTCAGCCTTCATGGGTAACTTCCCAGGAAGAGAAGCAATCCCCTGGAAAAGTGGTTGGGAAGGCACTCGTGGTGGCACCCACCGCCGGTGCAGTCCTCTCGCCAGTGGGTTTTCAGGTCCTTGGCGCCGTCATTTTCCCTCCCTGCATGTTTTCCTCAGAATCTAAATGTTTTTTCAGAGAAACTGTGTTTGAGTTATCTATTGACAGTGTATTTTCACATGAAAAAATCTACAGGGTTGTAATTTGGATGTAATGTTCCCCAAAAGCCATTCAGGCAAAATTTCTTTTTAACTGTGGCTAATTACATATACTCAGTTGCTCAATACCAAAAATAAGAGCATCCAATGTAATGTTTATTATTTCTCTCACAAAGGGGAAAAATCATAAATTCTTTCTAATGGGATCTTTAATAATAAAAAAGAACATAATCATTACTATCAAAAGATGTATGGCTTCCATGGGGTTTACTTACCAGCATTTTGTCTGATTACATCTCTGTTACACTCACAGCATTAATTATTGGAGACTAATTAGGCAAAATTGCAATGTAAACCCTAATGAAAACTGGTCTCGCAAACCCCTAACTCTCCTTGCTGCATCCTTTCAGCTAGGTAAACTTCTTGCTTGCAGCAAAGAGCAGATCTTGCTTGGCGCCTGGGAGCGTAACGCTTCCCACCGACGAGCGGTTTTACGGTACCAGTCGCACAGTTGGCCTTGCTAAAAGGAAGCAGGACTATTGACGGTGGGAGTTATTTTCCAGCCTTGCAAGTAGCTGTGCATGGCTCTCCTCTCTCTTTTGTGAATTCTCGTCAACGCTTTGATTCCCTTTGCCTGGTCCTGGCCTCTCCCGCTCTCCCAGGCGGCGGCGCGGCGGCCACGGCGAGCTCCCCGCGTGGCAGGTAGCCCGCCTGCAACGTGACCTCCTTTCCAGCTGGGCTGGAAATGCTTACAGCATCTTTACTCCAGCAGCTGATGTGCTTGCTCAGCTAAACAAGGTCACAAATTTCTTCCTCCCCAAGGGGCAACTGTCCTGGGATACAACCTTTCACAGGATATCTGAAATACAGTGAATTTCTGCTCGCTTGCACAGTTTTTTAGAAGTACAGAAGCATGAAGGAGAGATTAGCCACCTCCATGCTGAACTTCAGTTGAATATGCTCTGCTAACTCCCTTGCTCTGTGGTGGGGATAAAAAAAAGGGAAAGAAAATAGGTAACTAACTGCATTGCTTCTTTTTTTGGATAATAGATCTATTTAATTAATTTGCAATATCTCTAATTTCAGCTTGGCAGTGATATAAACCTACATCTTAAAGGATCTCAAGGCTTCTCACGAACAGCACGCAGAGATAGCGCAGACAACACAAGAGCATGGACAAATGCTGAACAGAAAGGTTCTTTTATCTGCAGCAGTTTCTCTTCCCCGCTTCAGATAAATGAAAGGCACGATGTCCACCCGGAGACCACCTTTTCCTATCCCACTGCTTATAGGCTGCGGCGAGCCCCTAAGAAAATGCCATGGTCACCCGCGCCAAGGCTGCAGCTTTCCAGGAGAGCTGCTTTGCGCGGCTGTTTCCTTCTCCCAGCAGTAAGACGAAGGGGAGGAGGGAGCAGAGGCGGGCGGTGTGACCAGCAGAACATCACAGGGCGTGGGGGCGGCTCCGTAAAGCTCTTCATGCTGCGGGGCCGAGAATCGGAGGTGTTCCCTGGCGACGGTAGGTTGGCCAGTATAGACATGACCGGATTACGTCGTGCCCTGTATTTGGCGGGCATTGAGGGGAGCCCATCACCTTCCTCCTTGCAGCAGCCCCAATCACGTTTGAAGAGTTTTTGTACGTCTTCCTTCCTCACCCATCTCTCCCCTAGACTAAACAAGCCCGACTCTTTCAATCTTTCCTCTTAGGTCATTTTCTTTTGGCCTCTGATCGTTCTTGCTGCTCTCCCTGGACTGTCTTCAGTCGGTCCCCAGCTTCCTCCAACGCTGTGCCCAGACCAGAGACAGTTCTCCAGCTGAGACCTTCCCCCGCTGCCTGGAGCAGAGGATCACTTCATGTGTCTTACACATGACACTCCTGTTTAGACATCCTGGTACGATGTTTGCTTTTTTTGCAACAGGATGACATTGTGTGCTCAGCCCAGACACAACCCAGATTGCTTTCCTTGGAAAGAGTCCTTTGTATAATGTTTTCCTAAATAAAAATAATCATTACTTGAAGCTGTGTCCTTTCTAGTTTCCCAGTGAGGCACATCTGAAGTTTTCTTTTTCTTTTTTTTTCAGTGCTTAACATTTTTCCCCATCATCCATAATCATTAATGTTGCACAGAGACGTTCTTCAGCACAGTACGCTTCGGATTCCTCACCAGCAGAGTGATGGCTTCTTTTTCATATTTCTTTCACTGGGCTTTTCGTATCAATTCAATCTCATCTGGCTAAAAATAAATGTGGAAACTGGGATTTCTGTGCCTATCTCAGGCTGACACAGCTGCCAAGCAGATGTAGCTGCTTTTCAGTTTTCCTGTTTGTAAAATGGGTGCAGCTAAATCTGTCTGTAGCATAATTATTAGCATAAATGACAGCCGATGCTGTAAAGGATGCGGCACCTATGGCTCCTTAGGCATTTTCACATGCTGTTCCTTGATGCGCGGGCTCGTATTTTTGCAGGTTGAAGGCCAAAACCACTGAAGCTACTTTTCACAGGAAATAAGTTACAGGAGTGTAAAGAACACCCCCTTTTTACGTTTGCTAGAGATCCAACCTTGTATGTTGCTTATTTTTTCCCATTTTTTCAGGAAGTCACATTCATTAGCATCTCAATTTACTTATTATTTGGATAACGCTAATGCATTTTGAAAGGCTTTCTAAATTTCCAGGTTTTAGACAGAAGGAAATTATTTGGTATCCAAAGAAGTCCTCGTGCCAGGCAAGAATGCAATGTCAGTGCTAATAAATCTTTCCAATACTTTTTTTTAAGTTCAAGTCCATTTTGGTCAGTATTGTAGTGGCTGCTTGGAAATGGCTGGCAGCGCCCGCGGCCTGCCTGCCGCAGTCGCCTTTAGCTCCGCAAATTGAGATCCTGAGCTCCCCTCTCTCTCCCCTGTGTGCAGTCTGCATATTTCATCTAGCAGAGGAGACGGATGGTGTTTTCTTTAGGCACGCAATAAAGAATACTCAGTGGAAATGCAGGGCTTTGTGCCCGAACCCACGAGAAAGGGGTACCTGGCCCAGCTGTGGTGGTAGACACTGTTGAAGCACATCAGAGCAGCCACCCAGGTACCTGCTTAATCCCTTCGGCAGCCGGGGTAGGAAGCATTTCACCTCGTTTTCGATATCTACAGATGTGGTAGGCATTAGAAATCCAGCTTGATTTCTAATCAGCGGAGAAGAAATAAGTACTTCCGAGGCACATTTTATCTGCCACGGTTTGATGTCTGCTTTAGGATGAGCTGAGCTGGGATGCTGTAGGCTGCTAAATCCCATCCCTGAAGTCTGCTGGCAGCTCGGGTTTTAGCAGAAAAGTTCCCAAAGTTCATAAAGGTGGGGTTTTTTCTGTGCATGTGCAAAGACATAATGCCTTTTTGGGTTTTGCTGTGTTTTTGCCATACAGGTAGTGAGGAAAGCTGCGCCATCCCCAGCTCAGTAAAGCCTCGGTTGACAGGAGATCCCAAGCAGCGTCTGTGTTCTCCTTGAAATCCTCGGGAGAAGATGGAATAAGGACAGCACCAACAGTAATAATAACAACAGCTATACATCACGGATGGTAGGGACTGAGGGCAACCGATAATTACTGCACAGCTTTATTGGCAGTTAATTAAAAATAGATCCAAAGATGTCATGTAACCATTACTTTTGTTTGTAACCACGATTTAACTCTATTGGACTCTCTGTACCTCTGGTCACACAGCCAAACAATTTATTCTTCCGTAGTACTGCTCCGTCCCTGTAGGCCAATTAGGCAGAGATACCACCTTATGAAAGGAACACACGATGAAGCCACATGTCTTTGCCGCAATCAAGGCAAGTCATCACTTCTGCTGTTTATTTCTGATCTTCCCCATGGATTTCCTGGGAGGGTTTTGCCCTGTGAATTATATTTTGAACCTTTTAATTTATGCAGAGAAGATGATTCTGTGAAAGATAATATTGTGCAATTATCTACCGTTATTACTATAATAGTGAAATGGTGATCTTAATAATTATAGTACTAAAGCTAGCATTTCATTAGAGGAGGGCAACTCTGGCTCTAACGACGCCCTTTGATACACTGTTTCTGTGATTTGTTAATTGCACTCTCAGAATCAAGTACTGATTCAGTGACCATAAACTCTGCTTCCTATAACATCATTAGATCATAAACTCCCTAATAGCAGAAAGTTTTAATTACGGAGCACATTCTCTTTACAATAAATATTTCTCAGTGTGACTCGCGGTGTGCAAGCACCAGGCGTCCAAGGGAATTGCAAGTGGGAGTTTGTGGGGCTGGAAAGGGCGAGCTTGAGCCTTCCAGCAGGAGCAGCCCCATCTCCCCGTCAGTGTAGCAGCCCTAATGCATCGGAGCCTCCAGCCTCGGCCACCGCCTCCGGGCTCCGTTACAACGGGACCATGAAATTGCCCCGTAATGCATCCAGAGTCTATTACAGGGAATAAATAACATAGTCATAGAGAGACTTGGAGGTGATGGTACCGGCAGCTTCTGTAAAAATAAAAATTCCGCGTGCTTATTCTTAAATGGTTCTGCTTAGAAAGTAGGGAGGAGACTGCAATTGGAGACGAAGGTTTTGGGTGTCGGTGAAACGAGTGTCGTTCTCTTGAGGAGCGCTGTGTGCTCCTCCTCTCGGTGCGTGGGAAAGGGGGTCCCTGCCCCGTGTGCGGGGGCTCTGCTCCCCTCCGCTTCCCGAGGAACCGGCCACAGCACCCAAGTGCTCCTCCAGCCGCGTCCTCGGATTTCCCTCCGGCAGAAACGGAGTTGTTTTCGAGATGAGCTCCTCCCCTGCCCGAGTTCAGTCCCGCCGGGAGATGGGATGCGGAGGGGCACAGCCGAAGCCCGGAGGCTGGCATCGCCCCGTGGCCCCCAGCCCAGCCCTGCCAGGCAGCCAGCGGGCGTGCGCCTGGGGGCTTTGCCGGGGGCGTTTTATATAGCGTGCATATAGAACTGTATGGAAAGGGAGCTCTCTGGAGGATCTCACACCCCCTTTCTATGTGTGGGAACTGGCAAAAAAAAACCCCAACAAACCAAAACTTGAAAATTGTGGTTTTGTCCTCAGGGAACATGAGGTTTCTCGGCAGGTTCTGTGGCCAAACTGATGGAAACACACATTAACACCACCGGCATGAGCGGTCCCGGTGAGGGGTGGCGAAAGGGCGGGGGCAGGCTGGTGCCGCGTGCCCGCCCGGGTGCCCACCCACGCCGCTCGGCTCTGCACCGCTGCCGCCGCGTGCCCGCCGGGTGCCGGTCTGCACCGGAGAGCTGCCAGCGCCCGTGCAAAATGCCGGTCACCCTAAACCCGGAGCAACGCTGGGACCTCCTAATCGCACTGCGGCCGGTGTTATTTTACACGATCCACCTGCTGCCCTGTATCAATAGTCCCAAGGTTTCCTTCTCTTCCCCTCTCCTTGTGGAATTAATTAAATGAAAAGAAAGGGAAGGAAAAGGCATTCTCTGCCGGCTGCTGTGAGGTGCTTTTCTCTTTTCAGCACTGAAAAGGCTGTTTACAGGGGTGTGTTTTAAGAAATGTTTGGGAACGGTAATTAAGTGGAGAATGGGATAAACAGAAGAACAGCAGAAGTTTTACTCAAGCCATCCATTCACTAGAGCTCCTTGTTCCCCCTTGGTGAGTTACATCATCATCTCCGCTGCATTTTTCATCATTACCTAAGAAGATTAACGGCTTTTGGATGCCAGCATGATTTTAAAAGTCCGGTCTCTCCTTAGTGTGTATTCATATTGTGTAATTCCATATTAAGTTTCAGTCCAGCTTCCAGGGGAGAAGAGAGCTCTTATAGGAGTGCAAGCATGAGTGAGATTTACTGCCAGATAGCCTTGTCAGATGTGTGGCAGAACTCCTGTTGAACCTAATGGGATTTGCATACCAGCAATTGCTGAAATAATCTGGCCCCCAAAGCTGTTAAGATCATACATACTAAGCGTACATAAAATAATAAGGAATAAAGACAAATTACTGGGGCATGGGATAAAATCGCTGCCTTTGGAGGCGTGACCCTGACCGGCCGCAGCTGGGGATGTGCTCCAGCCCGCGTCCCACTGTGCTCGGTGCCGGGGACCTGCAGCCCTTCCTGGCCCGGCGCGGCCGCGGGGAGGACGGGGCTGCAGCCGGGATAGCACCCACCGGAGCAGGCGCTGCTCCGGCTCGTCTCCGGCAAGCGCCGGGAAGGTTATCGGCAGCAGGCGACTTTGTGGATGTCTTAACAAATTAATGTGGAAGTGTTGTTCCAAAAGATACTTTGAGTGTGAACGAGACTTAATTTTTCCTGTGTAGGAGAGAAGCGCGGTGGTCCTCGATGATTTGTGCAGCAGCTCTGCATGCGTTCCAGGGCAGCTCCCGTCACTGCATCGGTGCCTCTGGGATCGCTGGCATCCAGGAGACCTTCCAGTGTGTTTCCTGGAACGCACCCTGATATTACTAAAAAACCCCTTTTGTTTTGAGAAATTTTATATTACCATGGCACGACATTTCTGTAAATCCACATAAGATTGGCATCTAATTGTCCTTAAGGCCGGTGCCCCAGCAGGCTGCGCACCACTGCGTGCATCAGCCCTGTGCCGCTGGCCGGACACGGACACGAGGCCCTGGGGAGCCAAGGAGGGGGCAAACCCCTCCAGCCGTCGGACAATTGCTATTCTTAGCACGCGTATTCGTGCCCTCGAGGGTTAGAGCTCAGTTCCCTACTGCTGCAGAGGAAGCCCTGCCTGCAAGTCTATTCCCTAATCCCTTAAACTCTGGCTAAGAAAGATTGTCCCAGTATTGCATATTCCCAAGACAAAAAATTGTACAGAACATGGTTTTGAAAACTCCGAGAGCACCCAAGAGAAATAAAGAGACCCACAGAACGTTTTTACAGAGTCATTGCGTACTTTCAACTCATACCCAGGCAATAAAACATAAACTAAACCTATTGTGTCGATGCATTTGAGTCTTGCAGAGATAAAGACCAAATCCTGGGATATAAAAGGGCAGAGAGCCTTCAGAGTACAGTGCTGTTTCAAAGCAACTCAGCAAAGAGACTGAATCTTAACCTGCTAGCTTTGTTATTCCTGATTTCTAACTAACCCCTATATGTGTGTTATGGATATGACACACGTATTATATACAGACATGTATATTATGTAGTCGTGTGTGTGTATACGCAGAGGGAGAGGATCTGCTATGGTTAAGGTGATTATTTTAGCATTGTCACCCTGCACGCCTAGCTGATATGTGTATTTTGAGATGAATGTTGATATTATCGGTTTCCTCTTGTGATCTTTGAGCCTTTTCCTTTTGATAACAACATGTAGACCAATCCGCAAGGAATTATTTGAGTGATTTTCCTAAGACCATCCTGTTCTTTCTGTGGTAAGATATAAATGAGGATTTATATATACCGTCAGCAATGTATAATCCGCCTTCTCTAACCTGTCTGGCAACTTCTATCAGAGCGTGCTGCGAAAAGGGAGAAGTGTGTGGAGTCAGCAGTAACTGTGAATGTGCGTGTAAAAATAAATCAATAAAAAGGAAAGGAAAGAGGTTTAAAACTTGATGATGTGGCTCCAGGAGAATAGTCCTCAACTAGGGGAACCCCCCCCGTCTTTCCCATGCACGGTGAGGATGGAGGAAAGCGCTGTGCAGTCCGAGGGCCATAGCAGCCCTGTGCCCAGGCCGCTTTGCTGGTGGGGGGGCCAGGTGCTGCGGGAGGACCCGCTGTCGTGCCGGTGTGCTCCCGAAGCCTCCGAAGCCGGCTGCGGGCCGTCGGCCGTGGTCTCTGGCCAGAGCTGAGCCCTGCACTCGCGCGGGGGCTGCTGGGGGGAGCCCTCGGTGCCCTGCCCCGGGGATCGGAGCAGAGCCCGGCTCCGCTGTGCTCTGCATGCGGCACCGTCCCTCGCCCCGGCGCGCAGCCCGGTGGGCAGCGGCCCCCGGCATCGACCCACTGCGCCGATGCGGCCTTCGCCCTTCGCCCAGCCGCGGGAGCAGCCCTGGGCGCTGCGGGGCCCGCGCGGCTGCTGATGGGTGCTGCGGGCCCGTCGGCGCTGCGCTAGGTACATTGCTGTTGCACACACAGGCAGATTGTCCACCAGATGGTACAGCCTACTCTTTGAGAAATATTTGAAAGGGCAACAAAATACAGCAGAAGCCATTTGACAGTCCACATGGTTAGTGCAAAATTAGCCAAAATGACTCCACTGGAAGCACAGCCAGTGCCGAGCAAAGCTGGAGATGCAGCGGAGGGAAGGCACCCAAACCCTCAGAGATTCGGCACGAGCGCTGTGCTCTTCTCTCATCCGTGGTCCTCTTTCCTACCTAGCATTGCTCTTCTGCAGTGCCTCGGGCCTTTGGGGCGCCTTTAACTCAAAGCACTGGTGAGACTCGTTCCCGAGCTGCACGGATCACATCTGGACCACGCAGACCTACTGGGTACCGAAAAAACCCCAGACTTTTGCTCCAGTCTTACCAAGGTCGGCGGAGCTGGAAGAGGGGAAGGAAACTGCAGCCGCAAAGGGATTCCTCCCCCGGGCTCTGCTCCCTCCCGTCCTCCAAAAGCAACTTACTCATCACGCGATTTATGTCAGAGGAGCCCTTTCATTTCTCAACCCGCCTGCGTTTCTTCACCCTCCCCGGCCCCCCATGCTGAGCCTGGAGCTCTCTAACCCAGTGCTCGGCATATGGCACAACCCTGGGAAATTTGCTGGGGTGGGAGACTGGGATTTCTGTGAGCGGAAAGCTGGCAGTCCTTGCTGGGACCTGAATAGCTGATGTTTCAAATACTGCCTGTTCCCACGTTTGCCCGCCGAGCTGCAGCAAAATGGGGTGCACGGGGCTGAGCAGGGGCTGGTCTGGGGGGCGTGGGGCTGTGGGGCCACCCTGGCCCGGGGAGGAGGGGGAGCCCAGGGCAGGGCAGGAGCCCTCAGAGACCCCGAGCGAAGGGCTGAGCCCGGGGCAGGGGATGCGGGGAGCAGGGGGATGCTGGAAACCGGTGGGAAACACAGGGGTACCGGCCATCCCAAGCTCTGCTAAGTATGCCCCACACACTAGAAGAGGTTTTATTGCGGACAACATATGACAGTAACAAAATATTAAATTTTCCAGCTTTGCCTGAAATTCTTAATTTTTTAGTTCCCGGTAGGATTTTGTTCCGGAGTGGGGAGAGATGGGGAAAGAGCCGGGGGTTGGAATTGCACATCTCACCCCAAAGAAACATGCCCCCAACACAGTGGTTTTCACCAAGGAAACCCGGGGCGTAACACAAAGCATCCCAAGCGGTTTCCCTTCCGGCTTTACGAGCACGTGCAACGGAAACGGAGAGAACAACCCGTGCCGTGGCGGGCGAAGAGGAGCTCGCCGCTCGGACAAAGCCCCCCCAGCCTCCCGCGGCTCCTCCGGACCACGGAGGAGCAAACGGGGCCGTGGCCCGTCCCGGCAGTGGCACCGCTGTCCCTCCTCACGGTGGCAGCGCCCGGGGCCAGCGGGGCCAGGGGCAAATCCCACGCCGTAGGAGCGAGGAGACGGCGGGGAGGACGCGTGCCCACCTCCCCGGCGTGGACACGGCGGTGCAGGGCAGTGTGGGTGCAGAGGTGTCCTCGTACAAAACAGAGAGCCAAGAACGGAGCTGCTGAGTGTCCTAATTGGGTCCCAGCAAGAGTTACTGCATTGCCACGGATTTAGGCAATTAAAGGCACAGTCTCTGCTGCTCAAAAGCTGACATCTTCAGGTGGCTCATAACAAAAATTAATACCGCTGCTAACTGTGCCACCTAGTCATGCTGTAAAGTAAATTAATTACTGCAACAGAACTAATAATAACGGTTCGGGCAGAGTAGGAGCAGTATTATGGTTTACCATCAGAGACTGTGCTGAGACTTTTGCCTCTCTGCTGCCCATGAGTGCAACCCGGCAATTGCTGACTGTAACATTTCTATTGTATAGTTTATGCTAAATATGCATATCTTAATTGCATTAGTCAAAATAATTAGCTAATATATTTTTGCATAATGACGAGGTAAGCAAATATCACCATAGCTCAGTGCTTCTTGCATGAGTAAATTTGGAAAATTAATAGACTCCCAATTTCCTAATTATCTGTCTTTTATTCCAAACTCAAACAATGAAATGCTATTGCACACTCCTGGGCATCTTGTAATTTAGTTTGCACCTTGAAAATCTTAAAGCACCTGTTTTTCTTTTTCCTTTTTTCCCCCCCTTTGAAAAGGAAATGTGAGCAATCCTTCCTCCCCTTCACTGTCTTAGGGAATGCGGCTGCTGCACAAAGTGGAGGGCCACGAAGTTTGTGAGCTTCCTAATTTCCAGACAGAGCTGGGGGTAGGAATTAGAATAAAAGCATCTGCGACTTAAAAATATATATTGAATTGGAAAAGTGTTAAAAGTTAATTCTTTAGATGGGGAAAATGGGCAGTAGTAGCTGTTAGGCATTTAATACCTCTGGAGGTGGATTGTTTCTGTATGTGTGATTTCAGAAGTGCTAGTCTGGAGTGTTCCTAAATCGCTAAAACCCCCACCAAACCCTGACGCTGTGCTCAAAAAAGGGCCTTTTGTAAATAGGCATTTTTGTGCATCTCTAATTTGCTAATCTCATCTTCGGACGATGCAGGATTCAGCTGTTCTTCCTCCCCTGGGTAAGACGGAAGCGGACGAGACGACGGCTGCGCAGCCGCAGCACCCCGGGAGCGGGGCCGCACCGCGCCCCAGGAGCCCTCCCCGGGCTGCGGGGTGTGGGATGCGGCTGCCCCGGGTCCGGCACCCACCACCCGCCTGCAGCCCATGGCGAGACCCCGTTGCCGCCAGCGGCAGCCGAAATGAGCCGGTGCCCTGGCCGCCGGCGTGCCGGCGAGTGCTCCCGGCTCCCAGCCCGAGCGTCAGCGCTTGGGAGACAGCCCCGGGCTCGCTGCCGTCGTGCGGGAAGGTGCCCGGGCACCGCGTCCGGCAAAGGCGGATGGGTGGAAGGTCCTGTCCCGGCACTGACAGGCCTTTGCACAAAGGCACGTAGCACACAGCACCCACCAGCTGCGTTTCCGAGGGGCAGCCAGCCTTGCTGGGGCTTACGGGAAAGCAATTTGAAACGTGATGAAGAGAGCTCTCTGCCGATGACGCTTGTCTTCACCAGGCCCTCCCCAGCCGGCCCCTGTGCCGGTGTAACCGTGCTCTGCTTTCCAGCGCCGACAAAAGCCGGAGCTGCTCTTTCACAGACCCTGCAGAGCTGCAAGTGCCATTTCGGTGCTCAGACCCACCGCTCCAGCTGCAGCGGCTCACAAACTATACCAACTTCTGTATTAACATGCAAATTGCAGCATTATGGAATGGGTCTGTATGTAAAGCTTGTAAATTAATAAACACGGGTCGTTAAAAGAAAAAGCCTGCTGGAACGGCTAAGCATTCCCTCTCTTTAACCTGTAGACGGCATGTAAGTGGAGAACTGGGAGCATCTCCGAGTACAAATGAAGAGCACACATCTGCAAACCTGATTTTCCTGGAACTTTTTCATCACTTGGTCTGGAAGCCGCGGGCTGCAGACACAAAGAAGGCATGCTCCGCTCTCAGCAGGGCCTCCTCCGCAGCCACGAGAGCTGCACAGGCTCAAAAGGCAGGTTATTCCTTCCCTCCCCAGAAAGGAAGGGAATTTTTTTTCCACGTTTTTTTAGCAACGGACTTTTTTTCCACCAAACCGTTCAAGCTTTGCCAAGATCCCTTGCGTGGGTTTGTGCACCTTGCCACCCTGCCTCTGCAGCTCTGCCACCGAGCTCGGGGCTGCACCGTGCCCGGCGTTCCATTAGTTATCAAATACAAGGGTGCGTTTGCCTTAAACTGCCCGTTTGTGGTCACCTATGGGTTGCGTTTGTCTGGATGTTAGAGGCTGGAAATCCCGGTGGGAATGGAAATGGCAAAGGAAGGACAGCGGGGCCGAGAGCCCCGTCGTGCCGTCAAGGTGCCACCCACGCTGCTCGCAGGCGGCTGCAGGTCCCGGCCAGGCTCATGAGATGGCAAAGACGGCGGCAGACATAATTGCTGTGGAGCGACAGTTCTGGGATAAGGTGCCAAAATGCCTGCCACAGAATTGGGCGCATCTGGCTCAGCTTGGTACAACGGGCATCCAGTTAAGGCTTTGAGGGCAGAAGAGCCCTTTTTGGGGTCCCGCGGTCAGTGCTGGGCACGCTGGGTGCCAGGAATTACCGCCCACGCACCACGTTTGGCTTCTGGTGTCTGTTACCATCGCTGCTCGTCCCGGGAGTCTGTGAGCGCTTGTTTCTGTTTATAGGCACCCACCGGCACTTGCCATCCTGAGTCTTTGTCACTGGAGAAAGGTTTTATTATAAAATATCAGCTCCGGGAAGTTTGCAAGGAGTCACAGCCACCCATAGCGGGATTACACTTGTGCGCTGTTAGTGTTGCATGCCGCATTATTACAGCCTGCCTTAATCAAATCATTACGGGCCTTGTTGCCCACCTCTTCCTACACCATGGTATTTAGAACACTCTGAGAAGAAGAGGAATATTGTGAAACATCCTTTAAACATGAAAAAATGTTCGTGTAAGGGAAGGAGGTTGTTGAGCCATTTTTATTTGTCTTCATGCTCAAAAGAATCCATGGCCTTTTCCAAAAAAGCTGAATCAAAGCTGAGAGGCAGAACAGTGACTCTGGTAGGTCGACCTCCTCCCCATCGTGTCCTTCCCTGCAGCGCTCTGCAATGGCGTGGTTTGGAAAGTAAAGTCCGGGGAAACTGTGCAAGCAGCACAACTTGTGCAGAGAGAAAAAACATTCCCCTATTTACAATCCCCAGGGCCGAAGGAGATGCGGCCGAGACGGTGGCACCGGCACTGCAAGGGGATGCTTGCAGGACGGGTCCCATGGGGTGAGCTGGCACCCGGGGGTCCGGGTTGTCACGTACAGAGCCCGGGGGCTGCTCCGTGCGTCTGGAAACGCGCCTACGTTTTCAGAGGCGCAGTCGCATCCGGGCAATGGGAGCAAAACTGCTGGAAAGGTGCGGCTCGGCCCCGGAGCAGGGATCCCGTACGCTTCCGCGGGGGGGTTGGTGGCCCCTGGCCGGGCGCCCCGCAAATGTGTTTTCCACGGTCGCATTGGGAAGCCGGTGCCATTCTTATCCTTTTATGCAAATGTTATAATTTCCTAGCTGCACACACAGAGGCAGCGATCATGGTGGGTTTAACCTGTGTTTAGTATATCACTGTCAGTAACTGTCTCGTGAAACTTCTGCAATATAAATGAACCAGCTGGTATTAGAAAAAGTGTGAAGATCTTTTTTTTTCTCCTTCGGGTGGGGGAAGGGAAGGGGAGTGGGTGTGTTGCAAGGTTTGTCGCATAAAGCTGAGAGATTTGGTGGTTGTGAATATGGTTTTAGTGGAGTTCAGGCTATTTTTTTTTTTTTTTTGCTCCACCATGTTTCAGGAAATCTGCCGGTCTTGTCGCACCTATTCGGTCGGCAGCTGTTATTAAGCCTTGTGGCACATTTGCATTTCGTAAGCCCTCGCTGCTGGGAATCCCAGTGGGGAGTGGGAGCCGCACCACCGAGCCGGGCCCCTTCTCCCCCTCCCCGGGCACCAGAGCCCCTCGGCGTGCTCAGGGTGCGCGGCTGGGGAGCAGCGGCTCGGCAGAGGCTGGGGAAAGCAGCGAAGGCTTTTGGGGCAGCACAGACCCAGGCGGGAGAGCCTCCACCTCCCCCTTTCCGTCATACACGTCCAGCGGGAAGGACAACCCTCCGCAGCGGCTGCCTTTGCCGGCGGAGCGGCTGCCCAGAGGCGCCCCAGCAGCAGACCGGAGCTCTGCGCCCGGGCCCCCAGCACATCCGTGCGAGGAGACGCAGGGCAGAGGAAACAAGTTCAGAGACCCCCGGTATAAACTCGCCCGCCCGTCTTTGTAATGTCACTCTCGGTTCATTTCCTAATCTGGGAAAGTGGCAAATATCCACACGGATTTGCTTATGGGATCCAAACGATTTGAAGGGAATTTTTCTAATGTTCATGTGGCTCTCGCCTCCCGTGGTGGATGGGACCCCCACGCTGCTCTGGCTGCCTCGTCCCAAGTAGCCGGGAAGATGCAGAGCAGTGGAGAGAGCCGGGGCGGCGGGAGCCCGTGGGAGCCTGGAGCCCGCCCCGCGGGGACGCGCAGGCGGCCAGCTCTGTTCGCTGCCTCCGACGTTCATCCCCAGGTCGTGTTTGCAGCTAAGCCGAGGTGTGCCTCTTGCTTTGAAACTGCTGATTATAAAAGGAACGTCTCCGTGGTTCGGATTTACTCTTCCTTCTCGGTAAGATGGAGGTGTGTTGAATCCCCTTAAAAACATCAGTCATTCACTTATTTTTCAGTTGACATGATCAGCAGAAAAATTAAAAGCGTGAGGAACAGCTCTGCAACTGCAATGGTGCATTTAGTGCGGCTGACTACAGCAGGTCATCGCCACCCCTGGATGTTAGGCGGCTCCTTTGAGACACGCCTGCCATCTTCTCCTTCCCTCGCTTGGACTTCTCGGAAGTTTTTCCGGGGGGAGCGTCTGCTGGGGGAGATTGGATGTGACATTTGCAGCCTTTTGTTTGCAATCTCAGCCAGATTGGAAGCAATCACAAGTCATTTCCATCTGACGCTCGTCCTCCAGCCTGCTGGGAGCACGCGGGGGTCGCGCAGGAGCTCCTGCTGCAAATGGGTCGAGCGGCGCGCTCTGCCCGCCGGTCCAGGAGGGCAGAGGAGAAGAAGCGAATGCCCTCTCACATCTCGACGTGGTCCTTCGGAGGGCA
This sequence comes from Ciconia boyciana, assembly GCF_034638445.1. Lineage (NCBI taxonomy): Eukaryota > Metazoa > Chordata > Aves > Ciconiiformes > Ciconiidae > Ciconia > Ciconia boyciana. Next base: position 26,312,564 of record NC_132937.1, read on the forward strand.
GGGATGACTTAGGGCATCCCCTGGCAGTGGGGATGGAGGGGTTAGAGCCGGCCCCGCTTCGTCCTGGAAGCAGTGCTGTAATCTAGGTTGCAAGGGACAGACGGAGGTCCCCTGGCTCAGCTCCTGCTCCAACATCGACACCAGGGCAGGGCGCTCAGGTTGGACGGGGTGGCTGTGCCGGGTGCTCGGCGGGACACGGCCACGCAGAGCTCCCGGGGTCCCACCGGCCCTTGGCGCGAGGTTGCGGCAGCGCAGGGTGCTGAGCATCGTCTCCAGACTCTACCCGCAAGCCGCGGGACCCGATGGGCTTGGGTGCAACCGCATTCGCCAGGACGGTGCCGGGGACACCGGCTCGTGCCGTTGTACTGTGGCCCCGGCACTCAGCCGCCCCCTCGGCTCTGCCGAGAGGAGCACATCTCCCCAGCCGCCTCAGCGAGTCCCAGCAGCGCTGTCCCTGATTTAGAGACAGCTGCTATGTTTTCTCAGAGTTGAAAATTGTACTGTCAGCAATATCACAAAAATGACTTCTTTATCAAAGGTCATTACCAATTATTTTGTAAAGAACTGACGCTTCAGTAATTACCTGATTTTATCTTTTTTTTATGTAGGTCATTTATATTTCATTATTGTCATGTTATGGCCTATCTGCTTGCGAAGAGGCATATATTAAAACCAGCAACTTCGCCTTAGTGTCAGAATTATTGCCCTATATTTCATTTGCCATTTTATCTACTGTTCTGGAGAAGATCATAGCTTGTTAGTTAAAGTGTTATATAAACTAACACACAGACACACACATATGCATGCTCCTCTCCCGACAGTTTCACTGTATTTCCACCCTCTTCCCTACAGAGAGAGCAGTAAAGAATTTCCTGCCTATTTATTTTTAAATGCAGAGGACGCTCCGGTACCTGGCTGTTCCTGCATCACATCCCCATGAGAGGAACCCCACTCCCGCCTGCGAGGGCAGGCTGGACCGGGCAGTTTCGTCTTTCCCTATGGGACGGGGACCCCAGAGGGTCGCTGAGGCGGGGGGACACGCAGGGGCCGGAGGAGCCAGACCCCGGGCAGGAGCCAGTGCCGTCCCCGGCTGCCCAGCCTGCCGGGCGGCTGCTGCTCGGCGCAAACCTCCTGGGCTTCGCTTTGCTGCCCAGGGAGCAGGCGAGCACCCGTGGGGACACACGGCTGCCCGGAGGGGTGAGCACGCTGCATGGCAAATGGAAAGCGGTGCAGGTGTTAACGGCCCCCCCAGCCTTCCTCCCTCACAATAAAAATGGCCTGGCAAAATGTTGCCCATGATGATAGTATTTTAATAAATGTTTCGGGCTGAGGCTGGGTAGGGAGCGTGCGGGAAGGGAAAGGAGAGGAGATAGGTGGCTGCTGCCCGGCAGCTCCGGCGCAGGGTGCCGGCGCATTGTCACCAGGCTTTGGTGGCACGTCCCCACGCTCCCCGCCGGCTGCAGCGGGGCAGTCCCGGAGACCCTGCCTGCACGGCCCCGGTGGAAGCGATTCAAGCCGATGGGCTATTTATTACCAGTGCTGAGTGAATAATTCGGAGCAAATAATTGATACGATGGATTAAGTCTTATTTGACGCGCAGGATGACCACAGGTAGATCCTGGCTCCCCTGAATTTGCATTCGTTATTTTTGGGGTCGCTCAAATGCGTGTCTCCAGTCCCATACAAGGAGTGCCGGGAGCTCTGCAGGAGCCCCGTCATCCACGCTGCCGTTGGAATTAGGGAGTTTTTGTTGGTGAAATACATCGCAAGCTGTTACCTCCATGCCCGTTGGATGGGAGGCATCCGTGGACATCCCTGGGAAAGGACCCACCTCAGACACACGGAAGAGCGTCCCTCAGAGATACCAGTCCTCTCCCAGCGTCTGCACGGGGAGCCTCCAGCAGCAGCTAAGATGACCCAGCCGTTAACTGTGGGATAACTAGCGCCCATTCATGTGCAGAAGCGGATCTGCTGGTAAGTGTCCTACAATTTAACAGGGAATTTCTGGGTCCTGGTGCGGCCGTGGGGTGACTGGCTGGCGTACATGCTGGTGGGAAAACACGGTGGGAAGAGAGCTGCCATGTGGTTCTCCCGTAGCTGGTTTAACCTCGTTACGAAGAAACAGCGGCTTCCAAAAAAAGCTCGTCCCAGTGTAACTTTTCTAATGGAGGAACTCTCCTAACACACATGCAGGATATCGACAAAGTTTCTTTCCAGGACTTTATCTGTGCCAGCGCATGCACTTTCCAGTGTAAGCATGACTGTTTTCTGATAAAGCATCCCGATGGGTGCACAGACAAGTAGGAAAATAGCTCCGCATACAGATGAATTTATAGTCCCAGCTGGCAAATATCAGCTAAAACCAACACTGACAAACCCCCAAAAGCCCCCACCAAACCCCCAAATCTAGGGGAAGATGGTAATATTGAGTGCAATCTGCTCTGTCCACACTGTTTGGTTTATTATTAACCACCGCTACTCTTTATTTCGTCGCATCTTGCTGATTAGCAGTTCCTTGAAGAAATTTCTGGGGTCGTAAGTTGCTTGTAAAATACGTATTTGTTAGGGGGAAAGAAAACTAGGCCAGGCCCAAGACCCGGGACCCGTGCAAGCATGGACTGAGGACATCCAAGCCCCATTCCGGAGCCTGATCTCCCCGTGCAAACCCCTCCGGCTCCGCGGGCAGCTGGTTTTGCTCGTCCGGAAGGCAGCGGTGCCCGTCTGTCGTACAGCAGGCTCCGAGCGGGCACGCGCCAGCCGCGAGGAGAAGGACCCGCCATCGGGGACGCGCTCCGCCAGAGCAGATGACGACTGGTTTGGTCGCGGGTGACGCGCGGTGCCACGGGGCTCTGCCCTCCCTCCCGTGGAAACTCAGCTGCGGTGCAGAATTGGAGTGAGAAAGGGGAGAGGGAGCAGGGACACGGGTCACGCACCCGGGGGATCGGGGCCCTGCGAGAGGCCAGGGCTGCCGTCTCTGATCCAGGCACCAGGGATGTAGTATTGCAGGGGTTCAGGAGAGTTACTGCAGAACCCTGTGAAACGTACTAAATTCTTCCTTATTTATTCCTAGGGGGCTTAGAGACTATTGTGCTGTTTATCATACGGTTTTACAGTTTATCGTGACTGTCTCCTCCACATATGTAGGAATGAATAAGAAAGGGAAAATAATTTTGCAAACTCATAGCTTATTTGGCCTGTATACATAATTTCTGTGTTTCTTTAGATAAGAACATATAACAAAATGTAGATTTTTCTCAGACTAAAAAGGAAGCAACAGAACCCCGTCCTGCCATCTTCCCTTCCTTTTGCAGCATCCTCCCGGTTAGTGACGGCAGACTGATGCGGATCAGCGGGGCTCCGGGTGGGGGTTGCTCCCCGTCACTGCACATAAGGCTCGCCACTGGGGTTCGAATGGATTTTGACGCCCAGGAGAAACGCTAAATTCCACGTTTGCTGGTGGAAGCTGCTCAGCGCTGTGATGTTCGTGGCTGCTGCGTGCCAGAGCCGAGGGCGGCGAGTGCCTGGCCGGAGCGTGGCCGGGCAGCGGTGCTCCCCGCCTGCCCGAGCGCCGACCGGGCGGAGGGAGAGGAGGCGAGCGCTGGAGAGAGGGCAGTTATTCCAGTTAATGACAAATCGAAGCAAAACCCTGCTAGTAAGCTAATTCTGTAATGGGGCTGTCTTGTGTTATCATTTATGTTCCCTCATTGCCGTAAGAGTATTTTAATAATCTACATAGCATTTAATTATAATTCAGTTACCTGACATAAGTAATTTCAGTGCCCTTTAATATAACAAATCTCTGGTGTGAAATATCTGAGTAATAAGACCTGACAGGTGGTTGTTATTATCCTGCAAACCTGACTGCCTTCAGCCGCCCCGGTGCTTGTAACGGGAGAGCCAGGGCTGCCAGCCGGGTGGGGACGGCGTCCTGCGCCAGGGTCCCCGGTGGCCCTCCGAACCACGGGCACGGCAGAGGGCAGCGGGCCGGGGGCTCGGCAGGCCCTGGCGTCGCTGGGGAGGATCGGCCCCGCGGCGGGGGGCAGAGGGCGGCCCGGGCTCCGCCACCCAGAGGTGCAGGTGCCGTGGCGCTCGCGGCATCGCCGAGCTCCGGTTGCTGTGCCCGGCTGCAGGGCGCAAGCGTAGGCTGCAGGGCAAAGATGCCAGAGAGTTAATTAGTAGCAATGATGATTTATTTTCTTAAGTATAGGAGCGCCCCGAAGAGGAGCGTGCCGGAGCCCAGCACCTCTGTGCATAGAGCCATCAAGGAGCTGTCGGAGAGCGATGTTCCTGCGTGACCTCACCCTTCCTCCGTCTGGATGCAAGGCAGGAACATTTAGGAGAGCTGGAAAATATATGTAATGGCTGTCTTTTGCCAGATGTGTGAATAAAACCAGATGTGACAGATAAGCTAGGAACAACTGCATGTCAGATCACCCAAGGGCTGGGGAAAGCAGCCTCTGTTCGGCTGCGGAGAGGAAGGGTTAGCTCCAACGTTGCTTCCTGACCTGCTTAGAAAAATAGCTGCAGAGAGGTTGCAGGGGGTTTATAAATCAGCAGTACTGATCGCAGCATGTGGGATGTTCTGTTAAAAAAATAAAATGTAGAAATAAATGGTGACCTGACATATGCCAAAAGAAGTTATGGCAGCAAGGCTGCAGATGATAGATGCTGCGAGTGTGAACAGAAGATGTGAGACACGAGACCGTCTCCGGGAAAGGTGGCAACAGCTCCGGCGTCAGATGAGACAGGGGAGAGACCCGCGGAAAGCAGGAGAAGGGAACACGTAGAAGCCACAGTTTGCCCGTCAGCGCGTGAAGCCCACGGGCGGGGAGCGGGGCCGGGAGCGGGGCCGGGAGCGCTCTGTCCCTCCGGCCCTGGGAGCAGCGCGCGGCTGCGGCGGGCTGGGGAAGGCAGGGTCTCGGGGGAGCGGCCGGGTCGCGGCGGGAGGGAGTGGACGCTGCTCCTGGGGCACTGCGGGGACGTTCATGCGACGCACAGGGGACTCTGCCAGACACGTCTCTTGCTCTACTTAGCATTTAGCCTCCCCTGCCACCCTTGCATGTGCGGTCGCAGATGTTAGCGTTCATCTTTCATTTCCTTTTGAACCGGCAGGTAAGGCTGTGTCTGACCGGGGGGTGCAGGAGACCCTCCCCACGCCCCGGCTGCGGCTGCACCCCGTGCCCATGCCCGTGCCCCTCCTTGGCCCCATGTGGGGGTCCCGAAGGCGCCCTGCCGATGGCCCGTGGGGCTTGGCTCCGGCCAGGGGGCAATGCCGCAGAGCTGCAGAGCGGGTAGTGCCGCTGCCTGCGCCATATTTTATTTTTTTCCTTTTGTTCCAAAAACCCCCCTTATTTTGGAAAAGTTCATTTAAATAAGTGTATGCTCCGCATTCTCCTATTTTGGGATACCAAACTCTCCAAAATTCTCCAAAACCGCATTCTCCTATTTTGGGACAAGAGCCTCTTACCTCCTATTTTTCAATTAATAAGTCAGTAATTCCCGTTTGTCCATTTCCTGGGTGCAGCCGCAGTTGTGGAGGGGGAGGAAGGAGGGATGTGCAGCTCACGGGTGCAAGACCACTCATCACACTGGCCAGCGAGTGAGGGACTAACAGTATTTATACTGGGGCTTTTAGACTCCCTGTCCCTCACCTGATACCATCCCTGTGTGTGACTACTGAGCCTGTCCGTCCGTAAACGAGGTTGAATATTGTAGCCCGAGTATAAAAAGCATGAGTTTGCTGTTGCACAGATAGCAAAGCTGGGGCTTACATCCCAGTCGAGAGCTTAAGTAGGACATAAGTGGTCTCGTGGAAATGTTTCTCATTCTTGGGTGCAAGAATGAATTCCAGCTCCAGTGAACAATACTCTTTTAGCTGGCTTCTAAGGCTTGCTCTTGTGCAATGCCTACCTAGTGACGACGTTTGAAAGGATAGATGGGATAGTTTATTTAAATGTATTTAATTAAATGAACTGATGACAACTAGTGTATCCATGTTTCTTACCAGTGCCTATTGTAAAAACTTCTTAGAGTACCTCTTTTTCTCATACCTTCCTGCTGTCTGATGGGAGATGCTCTTGAACTAACGTAGAGCTTCCTGTTGATCTCGCTGGAGTTTGCTCAGTTCTGCAGCGGCATTAATCACGAGAAGTCCATGATTTTTATTCTTTGCTTAAAAACACACTGCGAGAATTGTACGCAAGTGCCTAAGGCAGGGCCGCTTCCCACCAGCGAAGGTGGGGTAACAAACGGTAACGTAGGCAGGGATGGAGAGCAGGGATCCAGGGAGAGCATCCGTCCCTGGGGCAGCGTGTGGCAGAGGCACAGGGAGGAGGGTGCTGGTGCTGGGGGCAGCGCCCGGAGCCCAGCCCCTGGCTCCAGCCTGCGGCGGATGCCATCGGCGTGGATGCAGAGGCAGTGGCGGTGGTGGAGGTGGGACCGGTAGCCCAGGATAAAGCGCATTCCGCTATTTTCATTGTAAAAACCAGAACCACTACAAAAAAGCCTTCAGAAACTGCATGCAAAAATCTATGAGCAAAGAACAGTGCGCCAGCCACAAAGCCAAGCATTTCGGAGCTGGAAAATATCAGATTTAGGATTGTGCATGTAACTCCCATTCCTCCCTCTCTCATGTTTCTGCTATGACAGACTGCAGTCTCCTATTTTTGGACACAATTCAAACCGTCTTCCCTTAAAAAGGCCGTTTTATGCTGTGGATGAATGCAAAGTAGAAGACTCGCTACCCAAGGGTGGAAGGTGCGAGCGCCCGCTGTTTTCTGCATGGGCCCAGCCTCGTGTACCGCACCGGAGACGTGCACGTGGGCCAGGACCAAGGTGGAACCGAGCCCACATGTCTGACACAGCTTATGATTTATTACGTGCTCGTATATGTGTTTGTAGGTATACATGTATATATATGCACATAAATATGTATATATGGATTTAATACGTGTATATACACACAGACATATGCGTTCGATGTAATAGGATTTACATAAGACGTACATAAAATGAAAAGACACATGCAGATAACTACACACGCCCACGCCCACTTAAGTTCAAGCAGGACTGTAATTATATCATCTTGCAAAATTTTAAATAAAAAAAGAAATTTCCTTACAAATGGAACCCTTGTTAGATAACTTCATGAAGGAATGTACACAGTTTAATTAAAGAAGCAGCTCTGCCTTGTCCTCCATGTACTACGAAATAAGGCAAATAGTTTTAAAATATTACACTCAATTATACTTATAAATCTTGCACAGGTAATGAACATATTCTTTAGATTACAGAAAGAGCCGGACACTTATCTTACTCTTTAAGATAAAATACCACATCCATATAATGCATTGCTAAGCTTTCCTTTTACCATACACGTTGCCCAGAATCCCATTTTCTATTAAATAATAATCATTGTAATTAATAGACTAGTTATTTTATCTCCCTAATCTGGTTACAGTAATTTATCAAAGGTATGTAAATGCATGCAAAAAAAAAAGCAGTTCATTATTATTTTCTAAAGGGTACATGTCTCTTGCTGAAGCATGTAAAATGTAATTCTCTTGAACTTAATAAGATACTTGACTTGGTGTAATTCTCGGAAAGAAAATCCATTCAATACTTTACTTTTTAATGTCACACTCAATCTGTTTTACTTACAATTCTCTGGCAGTTAAGGCTTGCTAATGGGCTGGTTTCCACATGCACTTCTCGTGACCATCGACGACGCCACTGGTAGAGAGGCGGGATATAATTCTTCCCCTGCTTTGCGCAGCGCAGCCTCGCTGCCGCCCTGGGGCCGGCGGGGCCGGGGCGCTGGGCGATGCCCCGCGGTACCGCGGCTCCTCGCCTGCCGGCCGGTGCCAGCAGAACGCACCTCCGCCCGCTCCCGCGCGGCGCTGCCCATGGATCACGGCCGGTCCCGGGGAAGCGACGCAGCCCCGGGTTCCCCCGCCGCCCCACGGCCGGCAGCGCCGCGGCGGAGACCCCACGGGACGCAGCCGGTGGGCCAGAAGGCAGGGCAGGAGGGGCAGCTCGCGGTCTTGGTCCGCTGGGCACGAGGCCAGGGCACGGCCTCTTGCATCTCTGGGTCGCGAGTTACTCCTGCGGCGTTCCCGGTCCGATCCCGCAAGCCTTCCTCGAGAGAACGGACGTTCGGTGGGGCTTTTGCCTGAGGAAGGACCGCAGCCCTCGGTGAACGTTGAGTGCGTGCCTGATTTCCGAGCCATTAATTCAAAACCGGTTAAAGAAAGAGAAGGAAAACGTTCACAGGGTATAAGGGAGCTGCTAACAGAGGCAGCGTGGGCGCCCAGATGAAAGGGATCAGATTAATGATAGCACCTGAGATAAGTGGCACTTTAACCAACTTTAACTGTTGATGTATGATGACATAATGTCCCCTCCAATTAATGACAAGGATATAAAACACCTGTATTTAGCAGAGCAGATGTTGCTTTTATGGTTAAATGCACACAGAAATTGACTTTTAAAGGACCAACGTTAACTTCTCTGTTATTTGTTTCTCTATTTGTTGCACTGTATTATGAGCAAGAGTGAAATGTAACCCCACGTGGAGGAAGGAAGAATACGTGCTCTTCACTGGTAGTAATTTATAGGTCTTCTCAGAGAGGTTTATGGAACATAGGGTTATCTTTGCCGTTACCTATCTCCAGAGGCATCTCTCCCAAAGGATCTCAAAGCAACTTCCAAATGGAAGAAGAGGTTTTGAGATATGTACGGGAATGTACAGGGATGACGTTACCCACATCTTAACCAGAACAAAAGCGTTATGCAGCCTTTATGTCATATTTTCTTCTCATTCTTTCTCCACAAAGGGATAACCGCCTGTGAATCCAGCTAGTATCTCTACTGCAGCTCCAGTGACAGCTCTTTATGCTTTGACCCTAAGGGACCCAACTTATACTGTTAGTCATTCATATGCTCGCATCTACGTTATGCAATTCAGTTGCTGTTTTCTGAGGAAAAAACGTTTGCTAAGAAAATTCCCATTAAGGGCAAATAAGGATAAGGGACAATTTATGTCTGGGGTGATCAAAGGATCCTACCTTTCTCCTTTGGCTTTGCAAAGCATTTTGGAGTGTTTTCTTCACATTAAATACACAAAGCAGGGAGAAGGTGTTGCATTTCTCCATTGCTTTTCATCCTGGAAGATGCCACAGCTATCTGCCGTCACCCACGTCACCCCAGGCGCTGGGCGAGGAGCACCCGGGGGGAGCGGACAGGCTGGTCGGGCTGTTGGCTGCAGCGGCTCAGCGGGGAAAGAACACGGGAATTATCATTCCCCTCAGCTCCCGCGCTAATGAGCAGCTCACACTTCCCAGGACTGCCTTCTCTGTGTCTCCTGAGGTTTAAAATACAGTAGCTGCATATGGGCTCCGCGGAGGATTTATTTATAGAGCATAAGTGTTTCCAACTCTTCCAAGTTGATTGCAAGTCTTACAATATTAGGCACTGTTCTTAAAGTCCCAGCTTCTGTACTCCTGGCGTTTCATAAGAAGCTAAGATTTCAGGGGGTAAATGAGAAGTGTCTGAGCCTCATGGGAATAGAGAAATACTACAAAACATTTCCTAGAAGTAAGAAGCCTGAGAACAACCCTTCCCTCCTTCCCCTCCTCACAGACGAGAGAGAGAGAGAACGGCCGACCAACGAAGTCACCCCTGGTTTTTATGTCAGCCGTGGGTTGTGGAAGTGCTTTTAAACACCCGTAATTGGCAGTGCCAGGTCCTACATCTCCTTCAGCCATTGCCAGGGAGGACCACCGGAAACACCCGCTCGGCAAGGCTGAGACCCCAGGCACAGGCTGCTTCTCCCACTGGAAACTGCTTCTCAACGTGCCGGCTCAAGATGCTGACGTGATAGCACACACGAGAGACAGCAGCGCGTTACATGTTATGGGCTCTATCGGAGATTTTAAAAGAACATTTCTTCATCTTCTGGCTGGTTGTTTTTTAGAATCAAGCACTTAGCATTCCAAAGATTGCAATAATGACCTGTCTCTTCCAGTATGCTAATATTATGGTTTTATATACGGGGCCTTTTGCAGCTGCTAAAACCTTGTGCCTGCCTGTGTGTCAGGTGTCCTTGACACAGTAAAAAATTACCTAAGAAATATTGTCCCAAGACAGCGGAAGAGCATCCGTGCAGTTCAGCATGCATCTCATCATCAGGCCACTTCACCACTCCTTTCACTCCGCAAGGAGCTCCTCTTCCCCAGCTGTGAAATGGGACAAAAATACAGCAGAGAAGCAGGAGAAGAAGCTGAGGGAAAGCAGACCAGGGCTATATCGTACGCGTCTCACAGGAATTACATTGTGCGAGGAATCAGAGTTGAAGTCCGTGGAGTGACTTGTATTTTTCTGTTTACCATACGTATTTATTTCACATCCATCGCCCTGAACCTGCTTTGATTCTGACACCAAGTTCTTCAAATAGTATTTTCAGATGTTAAAATATGGCTCAGTAAGTCATTATAGCTCAAATATGGTGAAGGACATTTCCTCTTAGAGAAAAAAAGAAGACCTAAAGCTCGATATCCATACTGCGGTAAAACTCACTACAGCGCTTACAAGGACTGTCTTGATGCGTATCGGACTTCTGTAACTGATCTCCAGCCAACAACTGCCTTTTGGTGCCCACAGATAACCCCTCTGAGGGCAGGGGCTTTTTAGACACAGTCAGCCATGGAAGTAGGACCTTGGATTGCAAGTTTGAGAGTAGGTGCCATCTCTTCCTTCACTTTTGCGTGGCAGTGGGTATGAAGATAACGATAGTAAATTAATGCTTTGTTGGCTTGCTGCGTGTAGAAACAGCTGGCTTTATTTCATCTACAATATCAGGGTTATTTGGGATGTTTTGTTTGCATGTGATCTCTTTACTTTTGTTTGGCTCACTTTTTGTACGTCTCATGGCAGGATCTGGGGACAGAGTTGAAGTTAGAGAAGAAAAGAGGTAATGTGGCATTTCGGGGGTGACTTGCCATGCGTGAGAAACAGCCCGGGACCATGTCCAGCAACAATACAGGGAAAAGGAGTTTCTTTTTGTTCTTAAGGACATCAAGTCTGAACACAGTGCTTACACACCCAAAATATTTCTGTAAATATTTATTAGCCAAATAAAGCCTTTGGAATTGCTTGCATTTCCTTGGGGAACTCTGAGGACTTCTCCTGTGTGCCATCTTCCCCAGATTTTTCCCCATTAGTGAACAGAATCCCAGAATCACAGAATCGTATAGGTTGGAAAAGTCCTTTAAGATCATCGAGTCCAACCATAAACCTACACTACCAAGCCCACCACTACACCATCCTGGTATTATACCATCCATACATTCATACCATACCTAACCATCCTGGTACAATATCCTGGTATTACCTGGCACTGGCTTTGCCCCTTTAGCCTTGTTCTCTACCTAAAAATTAACTAGCAAAAGTAAAGTTTCTTTTCCTTCACTTCTCCCCCTTGCATGCAATAGGTCAATTGTTCATTTGGCTTTTGCCACCTCTCTGCTGTGCGAAACCACTTGCAGAGCCCGGTGCTCCTCTGCAGGAGCTGGGGGGCTGCGTTCGGCCCTTTGAGGGCAGACACCTACTGTCTGCTGTCACAAGGCATCTTGTAGAGGCTACGAGAAGGCATGACAGCAAAGAAACATTCAAGCTCACATACAAGGAACGCAAAATCATGTCCAATTATCACAGCTTTCCTAAAGATCCTAAAATATTGCTTCCCTAAGTCAGTCTGAGACAGAGAATTACATTCATTTCATCCTCCTGAGATTAGAGAAGAAGTTCAAGTTTCTGTTCTAGATAAATAAGATTTCCTTAAAGCAGTTTAACAGCTGCAACAAAAAAAAAAAAAGAAAAAGTGAAGACATCCATTTTCTGCAATCAGTCACACAGTGGCAGGTGCAAGTCAAGGGGCATGGCCTTTAGCAGGACCCAAGGGTTGGCCAGAGCATTGCCAATTAATCATCCAGCAAAATGCACTTGACAGCTTGGAGAATTCTCCAATTCTTTTTCTCATGATTGCATTGCTAATTTGGTCTTTAAACTTACTAAGAACAGGCAAGACTTAAAGAAAAGCTGTCAAGTTTTCTAATGTAATTTTTTTTAAGGGGAAGCTTCTCTAAGTTGGTTCAGTCACTCATAGCTCGTGAGCGGCTAATATAGCTCAGTACGAAAGCATTTGAAAAAGTATTTCACCAGTGATGGGTATTCTCCATGGTGTTAATCTGCATGGGCTAATGCACGTTTTCTTTTAGGCATGACGTAAACCCCTCTTTTGTTTCATCCACCTGTTTTATTTCAGGCAAGACTGGCGAGAGATGATGCCTGAAGGCACAATTTAGGTGCCAAAGCCCATGTGGAAAGGGCACACAGGCATGCCTTTATGTTTCAGAGAGGTGCTCAGATGTTCAGAGTTATCCACTGGATCCAAAAGACAATTAGGGTCCTCAAAATACCGCTGGCTTTCGCAGGAGTATCTGTATTTACAAGCCATGCCGCTGGTGTCCCTCATTTGTCTGGGACCACATAAGCCCATTGGCAATGACTGTGGCGGGCAGACCCATGCCGGTGTGCCTGGAGAGGCCCGGTTCAGAGGCATGGTCTCCAGCCCCACCACGGCCCACCCTGCCACCAGCTGACGTCCCCATCCCCGTGGCCCTGCCCGAGCATCCCGGGCTGTGTCTGACCCGGGGTGCCCTCACCCAGCCCTGCTCCCAGGGAGCCCCTGGCCCCTGTGGTGACCCAAGGAGAAGAGGGGCTCGACATGGAAACCGCTCTGTCCCAAAAGGCTCCTGGTTTGTTTACCACAGGCTGAAAATTGAAGCAACCCCACAGGTTCAGTGGCCTGTGCTGATCACGGACCGCCACGCAGGAGGTTACACCCTGGTGTTGGTCTTCCGGCTCACAGTCTTTGGGCATTGCTCTTCAGACTCAAGTCAGCGCTCCATGGTCTCTGATCCTTATCGATCAAGGTCTCTGATCCTTATAGGTCTTGGACAAAGAGGGGTCAACGTTCACTGCAAGTAAAGGGAGGACCCATCTGGAGCACCCAGAGCATTTACACACCAAGCACTGTCATTCAGGTCCGGAAGAAATCGAGGAGTCTCCTCGCCGTGAGATGAACTCCAAGGCATCGGAGTTAGCTACAGACTAAATGGAGGTGCCAGGGTATCTTGTGCCCTTTAAAACTCATGAAAATAAAGAGGCAGTAGTCATTAGTGGTTTAGAGTTGTCATCATTATACTAGAGGTGAAGAGGGTGACTGAGAAAGTAGAGCTTAAGGGTAAAATCAGGATGAAAGTACAATACCAGAGTAAAAGAGAGGACTGGAGTTACGGTGGTGGGCTCCGTGGGGTGGTACCCGCCTCTCCTGACTGACAGAGGTTCCGCTGATGCCCAGGCAAGTGGTGGCCTGGGCTGCGTCTCAATTTGGGCAAATAAAGAAGGCATAAAGGAGGCATAAAGTTGTCCCCAGCTCCATTGCACCATCTGCACAGTAGCTGGATGCGTTTGGGTCTTGGCCATGGCTGCTTAGAAATGCTGGTCGTTGGCAACAAGCGGACACTGAAACACGGTGTGTGTGCGTGCGTGCGCATACGTGTGGATGTATTTGTGCACGTGTGTGAGTGCACGTGTGTGTGTATCGGTGCCCACGTGCACGCAGTACTCCCACGCCCACAGGTACCCAGAGGGCTACATTATCTTGTGGGGAAAATACGTAAAGGAAAGTCATGACCTTGTGCTCACAGCATTTAGAGGAAAGCACCAGAGTAGCTTTATACTGTGTTTTCCTATTTTCTCAAAATAGTCAACTTGTTTGTTTGATGCCAACATCTCATAGACCGAAACAGCTCACTGGGGGATTTGGGCATGAGTTGGCACGTGTTACTTCTCGTTTATGTAAGGTCTTACTGCAGTTTCTATTTTTAACCATGTTAATAAAAAGGATTGTTCATCATTATACCAGCTTAGCAGACACAAATCACATGCCTAGGCAAATCTTAAGGGGAAGTAAGGTGATTCGTTCCATTAATCCTCTGCTGCACAAAGTCACAGTAAATCCCAGTTCTAATAAGTGGGTTGAAGGCTAAGACCTTAGGGTTCCTCTGTCTAGCGTTTGGCTCTACTTGCTTTTGGGACGTCAGATTTCCATTTTCAATATACACTGTTTTTTCTCTGGTAAAAAAAAAAAACAAACCCAGAAACTGAGCCCTTTATCAACACATAATACTGATCTTAAATGAGTAATAGTAACAGACAAACGTTAATAACTTTCAGTCTAAATAAGCATTGAAAAGTTTGAAAGCTTTTTTTTTTTTTTAAATATAAAAATAAACATAAAAAATGTTTTGTCCTAGAAACAGAGCCAGCAGTGTATTATCTCGGCAGACTGCAGCTGGACAGCAAATGACATGAGATTGTATTTTGGTTCCTCTACTTGAAGTGCAACACGATGGAGCCAAGTACATGCAGAAGCTGTATTGGCAGAGGGAGGAGAGGAAATGCAAGCGTACGTGAAGTTAACGGGGTTACTCCGGTGCAGAGCGGGGAATCAGGCACTTCCCTGTAAACAGCCAGGCAATGGAATTTGCATGGACACAACTACTGTCAAAGACTGAGACATTTTTACCTGAATGAATTAAGAAAGATGTATTCTCTTTTCCATAGGCACCCGCTCTCAATCTTGATCTATTTGTGGGGCTCTCTTTCCCAAAAAAAGATGAGCTCTTCAGTGAAAAAGGCAGATGTAGTGGGTTACAAGGAGAATAAAAGTTCTTGGAATATTCAGAGTATGTCAAACCCATGGGGACCGGCTAATATTTACTTCAGCGTCAATGCAGATCAGTGATTAGATAACTTAAGTGTTGTCTCAGAGACTGTACTTGTTAATGATACCCAAGTTGTCCACTCACCTTTCAGCTTCACAGCAAAGCTGTTGTCTCCTTGACATCTCTCATCAGGACCTACCTCCACGTGGAAGGCCAGGTAGTGCTGGATGAGGTGCAAGGACCATGTCATTACAGCTATAACTTCCTTCCGACCGCGGATGCTGTTATAGCAACACACAGATACAGGGAAAGAGGAATAAAGTGTTCTGGCCATAGGCACCTTTATGCTAGTGAGAAAGGAACCTCATCTGTGTTTGGGCTTGTGTATGCTTCTTGTGTACGCAACACAAGAAAATTCAAAACCTACACGCAGACGATGTGAAAAGATTTCGGCAAATATCTGCAGGACATCGAGTGGTCTAAAAGCCCTTTGTCATAAGTGATCGAGAGCCACTGAAGAGCCAAAGGGCAAGCGGGAGATGCCCAAGCCACGTCCTGGCCGCATCCTGTGAGGAGCCAGTACTTACGGCTGGAGCAGGGAGCTCTGCTACCCACGCCAGGCTGGTTTCAAGACCTGGGCTTGTGTCTCAGCACAGCCCTTCGCTGCCCACGTGGATGTGTGACGGCCAGGTCAGCTGTCCCGGCACCGGTTCCCTTCCCTGCTGTGGAGACGCTCCAAGCGCGGCTGGAATAAAAATGCCAATAGTAACGATGAACGTGTTACAGGTGGGCTGATGAGCAAATGCTGGGGGTAGTTTACGGGCTGTGCTGTACGGGAGAGGCCAGAGCAGGCAAGGACCTTCCCTTAGCTGCTCTGCCACTCCTCTGTAAAACCAACAGTGGGAGAGAAGAAGAAAAGCAAGAGTCGCGTTTGCTCTTAAAGAACTCTTACTAATTCCCCCTCTCATTCCCTCGCTCAAAATTCACAAAAGAAAATAATCACCAAGACTTAGACCCCTCAAACTGCTGTCTGTTACAGTAACATGAAGTATCTTACATTCACAATTAATCCAATAAAGCACGGAAACTGAGAGTTAAGTCTGACACCCCGTCCTGCAATCGTGCTGTTGTAATAACAAAAAGGTACAGTTAGGTAAGCTGAGACCTGAATGTCAGTTTGGATTTTCTCTGACTTTTTTTCCTTGCTCTTTATTTTAGAGGCGTGAACGCGTGACCTTGCCCCTCTGCAGCCCACTGGTTTGGGGGAGTAAATTGGGCCATGACGGCCCCTCAAATCTCCCACGGCCGTTACCCCCGGCACGCATCCACCCGGCAGGGTTGTCGGGTCGCTGTCTTCAGCTAACACAGGGGAGTTTCTGGGAAAAGCCTTTTAGACTGAACACACCGCTGTGCAGCCTTAGTGCTGGCACCAGGTGGAGAGCTTCCCATTTCTGACCTGCCCGTCGGGACCCGGCCCCTCCGCGATTCTCAGCGGTTTCCAGAGTCAGGATTAAATTAGGATTACATTTCTCAACCTCTAAAAAAAAAACCAAACCAGGAAAGGATGAAATGTGGGATTAACAGCTCTGGCCAACAATCTAGGAAAATCTGTTTGTTGGTCAAAGATCTTGAGCTGGTAATAAGGAGATTTTGTGAAATTAGGAGTTTGAAGTGCTGCTTGTAGCAGTCTGCGCTAGGCATATGGCTAAACCAATCCTAATCGCTCAGATACCCAAATCCATGTGAAGAGCTGGAAGATGCTGCAAGACTCTCCCTCTTTGCCCGTAGAGATATATTTCTTGAATGTGAGGAAATTCTATAAATAGCCCATAGTAAAATACCTAAGGGTAATAATAAATGACAATACCTGGGCAGACATGGCAAAACGCGGTCCTGCGGTTCCGGAGCATCGTGCCCTTGCCGTCCATCCCTCACACCCAAAAGCTGCACAAACCCACGTCGTGCCTTTGCTGCTTCACAAGCCTCAGGTTCATTTCCCCCTAACTTTGGATATTGCATTGCCCCGTACGGTGGCTGTGCGTGCGCTTGTGAGCAGTCAGGGTCTCATGGTGAGGCACAGGAGGGTCCGATTTGGTCAAAAATTAAGCTTTTTTGGGTTGAATTCGTTCTCAGCTGTTGAGTTCCTGCCACTGCCCGACCAAGGGTCTGCAGCGCCTCGGTGGTGGCTCAATCAGCAGAAAATCAGAAGGCAGAGGTGCAGTTTGATGGGAGGGTTGGCTGCGTTTCTGAGAAGGATCTGGCTGAGTGCTGGACGTCTTGAATTACCTTCCCTTGTTTCTGCTTGAATGAATTTTTCCCAGCGGAACCATTTTCAAAGAATCTCAGTGCACCTCTTGACATTTTCCAGAAGCAAGACCCAAGCCATCCTTTTCTCACAGTACACTTGGAAATGGGCCCAAAGAGGAAAACTTTGGTCCGTTCAGACAGCAGCACCTGAGCTCTGTGGCTCAGGGCTTTCACTCGGAGAGAAGGGAGATGTCAATGGTGAACTGCATCCCGCTGCTCGGGGAGGTCTGGACCCGAGTTTGCTCCAGACCCACCGAACCCCGTTTGATGGGCCAAGAATTGCACAAGGACTGCTAAAGCACAGTGATCTCCAGGACCCAAAGCTTTTCCAGAAATTAACATTGTCCTCTCTGGGCTGTGGATGCGCAAGGGAGTTATTAGTAAATCCCACAGGTTCTTGTGCTGTGGGTTACCCCAAATCACAAACGAAAATGCAATGAGATATTTCTTCCAGTTTCTAATGACGTCTCACAGACATGTTACACTTTCTTTAAGACTGATAGTCAGGAAGCACCTCGTTGACGCTGCAAAGATTATGATAACACTCCAACCTGTTTTAAAATTGAGGAAAAGTGTCATTATCAAAATGTCATTCCAGCATGCATGCTGGCTGCTTTTATGTCTTTATGCTGCCTTTGCTACCAAGAAAAAAACATTTCATGCATAAGCATAGTCTTTCCACCTGTTCCCACCCACCGTTTCAAGCTAGCACAGCCTAGGGCATGTCCTTGGTCTGTAAATGTGGATATGAGCCCACTGACACCCGTGAAAGCCGGCCGGTTCTCAGCAGTGGGTAGCACGGATCTCTGACCTGAGTCCGTCCCTGACCCATGAACGACGGAGCTGCGGCTGGTTAAAGGGTTCACACGTGTCTCCACGGAGGCAACGCGCTGATGGACAGGCTCCCTTGTTACGGACGGCTTTTCTGAAACCCAGGTGCTTTTACAGCGTCCCACGTTTGGCCGATCAGCTCTCATCTAGGCATGTAAACCCCCATCTGCCTCATTACCTCTGCTAGGGGAGGTAACATATTGCATGATTCAATGCAATGATAATAATAATAATAAATAATAAAATCACACTCCCATTGTCTTACTACCGAGGTTCGGTGAAAAGGGAAATTTTGCCAATATTGCTTGGCTAAGAAATGAAGCGGAAAGCGTTAACAGCAGAATAGTTTCTGTATTAATTGGGAAGCGACTGGCCCTATGTGATAATGTAGCAAGAACATACACAAGGCAAATAAGACGGCAGACAAAGGCATTGCTGTCTTGTGAGTGTCTAAACTCCTACAGGAGCGAGCGGGCTCGGCGGCGAGCGCAGATCCGTACCTGCTCTGGGAACCCAGATGGATGACATAAAAGCCATGCATCTTTATTAGCCGCCGTTGTGCAGCATCTGGAAGCGGAGCGGGAAGGACTGAGCAATTATTTCGCCGTACCTGTCCCAGGGACAGGTGTGTTGTGCCAGGATGTTTCTATGGCTTGTTCGAGGCTCCTGGAGATGGATGAAAATCATTATACTTTTGTGTAGTCAGCAGTCTGACACTGATGCCATATGATCTGGCTGATATTTTCTCCCAGGGGAATACAGACCAGCAACTGAGTGGAAAACCAAGGGCACTGCTTTAGAAATCTGTTACTTAAAGATTTGGGGGAGGGGGCGGTGGCGGGTTTTTGTATTTGATGACAATTGTCAAGACTTTCTATACCAGGTCATGTGGCAAAGTTAACAGGAATTAGTAAAAGGTGTGAATTTATAATGAGTTACTTAAATTGAGCCATTGTAGAAACAGGAGCATTTGGAAGTAAAGTGACCCTCATCTGAAATGGCTTGATTTTCTGCAACGTGAGGGGAGTTAAACTGAATCGAGGCCATTCTAATTCTAAGTAGCGATGTGGTCAGACGTTCACTCTCGGAAACACTGTGGTCTGAGATGTTACCGCTTCATAAAAACACATTCCCACACGGTTTTGCAGGGTCCGGCAGCTCGGAGGATTTCTTTTGCTGGGCTAGTGCTGCTCTGTTTTGGAATCAAGCTAGCAAGGAAAAGGCAAATTACCTCATTTTAAAAGTTCAATTTACCCTCTCAAAGGTGTGTGCCAGAGCAGTACATGCTCCGGGGTGGATATGGGAATCAGAAGGAAGCAGAGGGGAGCGTGAAGGGGGATGGATGTGAACAGTGAAGCCAAGAAAGAAACCAGAATGCTTTAGGTGACAGAACGTGTCCCGCCGTGACGGGCCCCCCGGGGCCCCCGCAGACTGCCCAGGCACGGGGGGATAGCGCAGGCTTTGCAGGGCAAAACATGAAAGCCGGTGCAGTCGATTTGCAGCTTTTACTTCGATTTCACGCAACAATTGCTTGGTGCACTGAGATTTTGCACTGATGCTCCTGCTTCCAGGAGGGTGTTAGTGATTTTATTAGCTTGGTTTTTTAAAGAAATTATAGATATGCACACGTAAGTATGTATGTATTATCCTGCTCTGGCTATGTATATATGGGTGTATCTGCCTGTTTTTCTCTCCTGTTCTTAAACATTAAATACAAAATGATCAAACGCGTATTCATATTCACAAACATTAACTAATAGCAATTACTATTACATAGTAATTTTCAAGTATTGACTTATTCCTAAATAACGGCTGATGCTATTACTCAATTTCAAGCAAACTTTCAAACCAAACTAGAATGGTTTTTTCAGCGATTACTGGATGCTTACAAGCGCCAAGAGGACAGATGATGGAGCCGGGCAGGAAGGTCCTATAACCGGCCAGGCGGCTTTCCGGCCGTGTCTTTCCGCAGGTTGCCTTTCCCCCCACTTAGTGCAGGGGCGGCAGCCCAGCTGGGGCGGCGGGGCGGAGGAGACCCCCCGGCCGCAGCCCGAGAGCAGGACCCCCGCCCTGGGGCGAGGCTCCTGCAGGGGAGGATCTCCTCCTGCCTCGGGGGTCCTGGATGCTGGTCATCACTGAGCTGGCGTTGCCTGGGGACGAAGCCGGGGAAAAAACAACCTTGAAGCCTCTTGGCTTTGTGCACTTGGTCTTAGTTGCGTGATTATTGCCTTAGCTGCTAAAAGAACTTATTAAAACCGAACTCATTTGCTGTGAGAGACAGCCGGGGAGAAGAGGTATGTGTGCCCGCAGGTGGTTTCCTCTCTTGCCCCACGTGGTGCCGTCCCGTCTCGCCGTCCGGCAGCGCTGCGTCCCTGGCTGGTGGCGGGCACGCTTTGGGAATAGCAGGGTGTCTGCCTCCGCGTTTCGCTTTCGGTTCTTAATGAAAACATATTGCTGTAGTCATCCAGTTACTGCAGTGTGAGCAGACGGAAGGCTAATAAGGACATTATTGGGGAAAACATATATGAGCCAGGAAGACACATTCCTTTCCCAACATATAAACATAGCGGGATGATAAAGGTGTCTGCCATTCCCCGATAACTACAGGCTGTGCATCAAACACAGTGCCGTGGACAGTAATACTATTCCCATGACTAATGCCACAGGAGTATCTAATAGAATCAGGTCCCAAAATATCTCTTTTTTACCTGCATTTTTTTTGGCCTCATATTTCTATTCTGTCATTCCAATATCCATTTTTCCTAATATAATTTAAAAACTTCCTGATATGATTATATTATTCATTGTATCCTATTAGTGAAAACAAAATTACTCAAATGAACCTATTAGGACATGACAGAAAACTGCTGACATGATGGAAAGTTTCTAGGGTTCTCCTATTTGGATTCATGTAGCCATTCTTCTTTATTACTGCTGACGCTGCCTATCACAGCGTACGTGACACGGAGGCACTGGGGGTGCCGGGGCGCAGGGGCTCAGCTGCGGGTCAGTGCCAGGCTCTGCCGAGGAAGGTGGGTGCTGCCAGGGGCGTAGTAGCTCCTCAGCCCCCGGCCTGATGGATTCGTGGGGCAGGAGACCAGCCCAGACGGGCCGGGGGCCGCTCGTCTTTAAGGGGAGCGGTGCCTCAGATTACCCCTATTTCAGGTAAATAAGCAAAACAGCAAGACAAGTTGGAGAGGGCTCCCGGCTGTCCTGCGGGTCAGGAGCCAACCAACCCTACAGCTACTCCTGGTCTGCAGAAAACCCCCTCCTCAGGAGGAGAAAGCCCCACGTTTCCTTCGTCAGATGTCCTCCAGAAGAGCTATTTAAAACTCGTCCTTCCTCGGGGCGCATCGCAGCTCCCTCGCCGGAGCCAGGCTCCTGGCTGGTTTCCAGCAGGCTCCTCCTGCCCCACCAAAGCCCGAGCCCTCCCGGCTGCCCCATGTCCCACGGGGCCGTTGCACGGCTCTCGGGGCGCCCCGGTCCCGCTACCATGTCCCTGCACCCTTGGTGGCCCGGCGCCAGGAGCCGGGCAGGGGGAGCAGGAGGGTTCCTGCCTGCGGGGTTGCCTCCAGCATCCTGACCCTGCAATATATATTTGCCGTTGCTGACCCGCACGTATAGATGCCGTTTGCTTCTACAAGTGTGCCTTAGCACAGCTACGGCGTTTATTCTTCACCGAATTATGACAGCCTAAGGGAATTAGAGGAATTTACCGAAGCACTACAAGTTTAAGGTCCCGTTTTTCCCCCGGGTTCGAGGATTTGAAGCAAAAGTTGATTCAAATGAGCGTAAATTGAAACGTTAGCTAGCCAGTGCTTGCAGGAGGAAGGTAAATATTGTGATACCCGTTGCAGAGACAGACCGAAGGTGACAAAGAAGGTGAGCCCAGCAACACAACAAACTTCTGAGAAGAGCTGATCGGCCTGAAAATCACCTGTGCTGGCTGAAAAACCTGAGAGAAGAAGGCATAGGCTGTAAATGCTTGTGACCCCTTCATTTCCAGTGACAACAGAGCAAACCTTTCCCCTTCTTCTTCTTCCTGCCCTCTCCTTTTTTAGTATTTCAAAGACTGAAATCTGTATTTTATTCCGTAGCTAAAAGGAAATGCGCTCTGATTACAGTATTACAGAAAGGCGTATTATAGTTATAGAAAATAGCAGCCATTGTGCTTTCCTTGAAAGTTGCCTTAAAAGATTTAATTTATATTTTTGATGATGAGTGAAATTTTCTACTTTAAAAAAATTAATCAGCTGTCAGTGCTGGAAATTTTCATTCTCTATTCACTAATGTTTAATAATACCATTATATAATAATACATTAAGAAGCAAAATAAGACAACCCACTTCATTTCGCTTTGGTCTGCCTTGAGGACTGGCACTTGAATCCTACAGATGAAAGGCTAATACTTTTATCCCTTAAACTACTCAGTCAGCCCCTGAAACTAAAGGACTTAAAGGAGAATAATTGGCTCTTTACAGAAGAAGAACAGAACAATGTACTCTCTGCCTCTCAAGTCCTGTTTTGCATCTGTCTCCATATTCGTTTCTTTGTATAAATAAATTAAATAATGTTACCTAAAGAATTAGATCACAAAAATATTCTCTCTTTACACTTTGTTCAAAATTAATTTCCAGATGGCCATTCTCTTATGTTCTGGCCAAGGAGAAGGAGAAGATCTTGGCCCGTGTGAACCACAGCCGAGGGTGGAGGGGGGAACTGTCACTTCATCTTTGTATGTAGTAATTGTAAAGACATCGCAAGCTGATGTCCATAAAAAACAATGTGAGGACAGGGTAGCATTTGCTTTCAAATATGCTAAATTTGCCGTGCTCACAGAGAGAGGGGAAGCATGAGAAAATAGACGCATACTTGTGTGGGCAATTTTTATTCATGTCCTGAAATCTCTAAAGGACGCTTTCGCCTGGGAGAGAGCACTTGTGCTCTCCATTTTGTTTCAGCAAGGGCAGTCTCAGGCTCCTGAATGTTGGCTGTAACTAGCGTACACTCGCCAAACCTTGATCAAGGCTCAAAGCCAAGAGGATTTCATCTAGTTGAAGCAAGAATTCAATGCTCACTTGAGCTGAAAACGTCCCTGTGCTGTGGCCAGCACAAGGTTATGAACACTTACGTCCTACTTAAGCCCTATTTTGAGACCGTAAATGGGACTTAAATGTTCTGCAGGCTGAATAACAATCCTCACGACAAAGGTGAGTTTCAACCCAGGTCTTTAGGCATGCTATATCTGGTTTTTCGGACTCCTTTTTAAAGTTGCTGCGTGTACTCGTTCTGCATTTGCTCTGTTTACAAGGCTAGCTTTCCTCCCCTTGGAGTTGTTCCCATCACTTCTGTGTCCGCAGGTGTTGCAGCTCCTTCCTTACTCACCTGATGCACCTAACAAGCACCATTGGCTTTGCCAATGAAGCTTGCAAGTTCCTTTTTTCCACAGCTATTTGCAAATCCATCATGTAGATCTTGCATGCTTGGATTGTAACTTGGCCATCAGAGCTTGTAAAATCTTTCAGCCAACAAACACGCACACATGTGCAGTAACCTTGATTTAGGATTTTAATCTTAGGGATGTTTATGTAAGCAAAGACACATTGCACATTGGTTGCCAGTGAACTTTAAACATATGTGAAAGTATAAGGGCATGTGTAACTCCAAGTGTGTGAGTAGGCTGCTGAAACTAATCTCATTATGGAGTTCCCACCCGAGCTCCATGATAGCAGCACCGAGTGGATTATATCCATCTTCACAAGTCATAACTGATTAAGGGGCAGACGGGGAGATACGCCGATGTTCTTGCAGTCCACCTCTGACTGTAGCAAAGGAGTCAAGAATGGGAAGTCGTCCCTGCTCAGATGCAGACAGCCAGGGAGGAAAATAGGAATCTCTCTGCTCAGCACTCACAGCCCAGAGTTGTGTTAATTAAATGGGAGGATTGCTGCTTTTAACGCACAGCGGAAGACATGCTGCATTTCTTTCTTACAGGGCACTCACCTGGGAAACTGGAGTCTCGGGTTCAAACCCCATCCCTGCCTGAAGAGACAGGGATACAACTCCAAATCCTTAGGAAAAAAATGGTAAAAACACAGGGGCAGTGTCTGCACAGCACAGCTTTGCACAGATACTTGAACAAAGCCTAAGGAGCTCGGTTAGG
The DNA here is from genome assembly GCF_034638445.1 of Ciconia boyciana. Lineage (NCBI taxonomy): Eukaryota > Metazoa > Chordata > Aves > Ciconiiformes > Ciconiidae > Ciconia > Ciconia boyciana. The sequence goes on from NC_132937.1 coordinate 26,336,654, forward strand.
TAACAGAAGTTACGGAGCTGCGCGGCCCAGCTAGTGCACGCTTCTTCCTGCACGCGGGCTGCTCAGCTGCGGCTGCGCGCCAGCGCGGCAAAGCCTTACGTGTGCCGACAGCTTTCCACAGCGATGTAGGGAGAGCCTTAGCCTCCTCTGCGAAAGCCGTCCCACTTTGCACCCATCAATGAACTGGCTGGGTTGAACACGGAGTGACCCCACCACTTCAGACTTGCAGGGTGGGAAAACCGCAGCTCATTGGGGGTCCCGACAATATTTCTGTATTTCATGCAACTTGGGGCAGGAGAGCCTGAAGGACAGCAAACGCCGCGGAGTCTCCTGTGGGCTAGCGGGCAGGCACGGCCCGGGGGACGCCCGCTCCCCCAGCGCAGAAGAGGGACCTGAAGCTGCCACGTTACAGACTCCTGGGGTACGTCTGTGGCTTGTCAGGATCATGTGTGTTCAGTAGACATTTCCTCAACTGGGCTGCCTAAGGGGCAGAACATCTGCTTCAGGGATCCCATCAAGGTGGAGGCACAATGTGAGACCCACCAAGGCTCTGGAAGCTCTCGGACAGATGAAATTTAATTGCCACAGCACTACCAGGGAAAACTTAGCACGAGGAAGGCTCCAGCGCTCCCAGGTCCAGGCAGCAGCTGAACAGGAGTGTGTGATGCTGAACGGCTGGAGCTGGGCACGTCCAGCTCCAAGTCGCGCCTAAGTCACTCTTGTGAACCCGCTTGTAACACGAATTATTTTGCAAGCCCAGAGCTGGTGCGGCTGACAGAATCACTGTCATACACCTTCAGATACGTGAGGCAGCAAGCCGGCTGATGGGGTTGCCAAACTTCCGTTGGAAGTGGCCACTCAAAATCTCCGTGAACTTTATGCTCTGCACCTTATTTTCTACCCAGAGGCCATCAGACCTGCAAACCGGTGTGCCTCTGGCTGAAGTCAATGTGTGAAAATGGTTTACACCATCAGAAGGGCTGTTTCTGGCACCCAGAGAAGATAATTCAACGGTGCAGAATTTCAAACCAGTCTTCGCCGCTTTTTTCTGCTTTTCCTCCCGCTCACATCAGTTTAGCACTCAACTAATTATAGGCAATTTTTTTCCGTGACTCTTCTTAAGCTTAGGAATGACCAAGGCCCCAAAGACAAGGAAGCACAGTTCTCTTTTGACACCAAGAGGTCTTGGGGTTTTTGTGTGTCTGGTTTTGTTTCTTAGCTGGATGTGAAATGTAACTGCTCTTTCTGGCAAAAACTTTCCAAACAGGATGCTCGGATAATCCGAAAAGGATGCTTCCCCCCGCTTCCCCTCACGAACGAGGAGAAACAGAAAACAGGCTGTGTACGAGTGAGGAATCTTAATGGCTCCCAAATGTCTTGACACCAAAAGCCCTTCACACCTGGGGAGCGGACATCAAATGTCTCCACGGGGCCGGTGGGCACCCCCGTCCGAGGGGCTGCACCCGCTGCGCTTCCTCCAGGAGAGCTGCGGTGCCCGCAGAGCGGGGATGCACTTCGGTGCAGTTTCATAACATCTGTTACAGATTTAACTCAGTAAAACCTGTTTGTACAATAAAATATTGAGTCTACATTCACTTATTGTTCACAGGGAATCCATAAATATTCATAGTCATTTTCCGCCACTCCTTTTGGGATTCCTTTATGGTTACTTTCTCCCATTTTCTTCAAGCACCCAGGACTCTTGTGTTCCCCCTCCGTCCCTTTGGGCTCTTTACACTGCGCAGGTGCTTTAACGGGCACTGTGGGTACCGTGAGGAGCAGGCTCCAAGCTCGGCCCAGGAGCCGTGGTGCTGAGGCTGGAGCCGGCGCTGTGCAAGGCTGAGCTGCCGTGCTGCCCGTGGAGAGGCGTGCGTCCCCCCAGCAGCCCCGCAAAGGGGGCACGGGGCCACCCGCAGGGACCTCAGCCCTGGAGCCTCCTGCCCGGGCAGAGCCGAGAGCTGCAGGAGCACACATTGCTGAAACGCCGTGGTGGAGCTGTCTGGGGAGGATAAATCAGGCCCCGACCACAGAGACCGAGTCTTCACAAAGTGTTCGGTGCTGGTGTCGGCTCTGGGATCCCCGCCAGCCTCTCGTGAGCGCGGCACACATTCAGCCTGTCCAAACCGTAGGTGACCATCACACGAGATACCTGTGCCCTTCCTGCTTCTGTGCCACTGGTAAGTGACTGCCGGGTCTCCCTGATGGCACGCTAAGATAGGAGTAAGCATACACAAATACAAGCAAAGTAGCCATGAAATAATCAGGTAAAGCAAAGTGACACATCCTTAGGGAAAAAATTAGGGACTGTGACAGCCCCACCGAGTACGGACAAAGTCAGGGTGCGCTAACGTCACCCCCAGGGACCTCCCAAAACCCCTGGGAGGCCGGGGAGGCTGGCCGCAGGACAGCGGTGCCTTCGGTACCCACCGCCCGCCGCTCCCCACACAGGATGGTGACGATGGTGGAGATGCCGGTGGTTTCCCAGGGCAGCGGCGGTCCAGGCTGGGACCGGGGATGCGGCGTGGCAGCAGGACCAGGACCCTTCTGCTCTGTGACAAATACCATTATCTACGTGTCAGGCTGTGCCCTTCGGTGCAGCCCGGCAGATCCCGTCCGACGTACACCCGAGCTCCTCACACTCCCAACAGACAGGGATGCGCAGGTGGCTCCCGCTGGAGAAATGGAAGTCGCCTGGGTGAAAAAGCAGACAGGAGCACGGCGCTTTTCTGAAAGGCATGTATCTTTAAATTCAGCCTGTAATGAATGCAAGGAATTTTTTCATATTAAAAAGAAGTAGAAATTCAGCTCTGAAACCCAGATTTCTAGAGGTCTAAATCTGAATTCCCTCTGCTCAAATGCTTCTATAATATTACTCGATTTCTCCAAAGCAATCTGACGGCATGTGAAAGTCATTCTTATTTTTACCCTTCTTACCCATATGAAAAAGGAAACACAGTCCATTTGCTGTAAGCCCCTAAGCATCTGCTGATTTGTCAGTTTTATTTAGTTAAAATGCATTCACTTTTGCTGCATAGGGGACCATTTAGACAAGCTAGCTGGAGAAAATTAGTTCTACTTTACCAACATTAACTACCCTGATTGTACATTAATTAAGATATGCTTTGTGACATACGATATGTCCTCATATAAATATTCTGGGCGTTAGGCAGTTTTGACAATTTAAAATTAGTATGGAAGGGGTAAAAATAGTGTTTGGTGGGAAAAATATTACTACACCTCGAGAATGTAGATGCTGGGGGTATTTTGTGTCTGAGTGGATGTTTAATGTTGTTTTATCGTTTTTAGTTTTGGCTCCTTAACGAAAAATTCAGTCCAGTTATACTTACTGTGGGAAGTAACCCTACAGCCTCTGAGGGCGGCAGAACATGACATTGTAAGCCACCTTGCTTTTCCAAATCTTTCCCAAACAGACAGAGCTGCTGCTAAGTTGCCCCTTCTCTAATCTGGGAATATCTCTGTGAAAGTGTCTTGGCGAAAGGCTTCGATGAGGGCACAGCGGCTGTGCAGGAGCACGGACCAGCAGCCGATGTGACCCCGCGTCTCCCAGCCACCCGGAGCTGAGCCCAGCGAGAGAGGGCGGAGGAGAAGGAGCATGCTCAGGAAAACCTCGTCCCTGTCACATTGGGGCACAGGGATAGTAAATTTATTTATAAATGTTGTCCCATCTTTCCGAACTCCCCTCTTCCTTAGCTGCACACCCTCCCTCACTCTAGCTGCAAGCTGCGAGCCGTATTTTCGGGATGCTCAACAATTGCTTGTTCATCAAAATAGCCGTAATCTTGGCTGTGATTTTCCCCCTCCTTATGGTGTCTGGAAAATATAGCCGCACTGAGGGCAGCATGGCTTGAAAGCTTATAGCAGTTAGTACTGTTCAGCTCCCAGCTGATCAGCTGCTGGACCTCCTGGGGGGAGATGGGGACATGAGCTTGGCTCCTAGAGGCTTGGCTAAGCAGGGCCTAGATAGTCTTCCTCTTAAAAATGTGGCAAGAGGAGCGTGGGCTGCTGGGGTACAGCGGCACTGGCAGCATGGTGCTCGAGGTGCCTCCAGCCCCTTCACGTTGGCAGAAGTACCTACATCAGCACCTTGCACCGCGTGAAGGAGCTGTTGGTGGGACAGAGGGACATTCAGCAGCCAACAGTGGGGTGGCTTAAATTCCTGCGTGTGACGACCCAGCCGGGGTGGCCAGCACGCCGCAGCTTGTTGCTTTAACAGGGCTGGAATCTGCCCCTGCAGCTGGCTTCGCGTGGGGACCTGGATCAGAAGACGCTTGCGGTAATGAAGTGGGGGCAAGCATGGCACCTTGGCAAGGGAGCTATTCTGTGCAGCTACGGTGCTCTGCAAAGAACTTTTACAGTGATTAAAGGTGTATTAATATTTTTTATAATCCTCCTTATTGTCTGAAATGAAACAAGTGCATCTATTTATTCATACATTGAAACACAGAGGTGTAACCACCCTGGCTTCTGCCAAAATATCCTTATGTGAGAAATGAGATGGTATTGACTCTTTGGAGCCTCACGTAACATTTGATGCACTGTATTTCTAATATTAAGGAATTAAAAGGCGATTTTCCCATAGCAAGTATTTACCCTGACCATCCTTTTCAAAGCTTCTTTTTGCACTGAGGGAGAACACTGTGCAACTGGCTTAGCAAATGTCAGCATCCCTCAGTAATTTAGGGGACCTGGCAGCTCTGGTGTCAAGATCAGCTCCCACGGATCCTTCTCCCATCATTTCAGCCCTTTTCTGCAACACCGCCTGACTGTGAACAAAGGCCTTCAGGGGTCTGGTGAGCCATGAGTTATTTGCAAGCGATATAAAAGTAGTGATAAACCTTTAAAAACAGCTGTAGAGCATTTACCACATAAAACAGATAGATATAAAACATGTAGGGATTTTTTTTTTCTTTACATGCATGCTTTTTAAAGCAGAAAAAGCCTGCCTAGGTAGCTGGCCTTTAAGCCTTCAATTAATTGAACAAAGATTTTAAAATTGTTCAATTGGTTTCGTTAGGAAGTGTATAACAGAATAATAAAGTAAAACAAATGATATAAAGCAGACCCACTAATTAGCTCTACATGATTGATACAGCTTTGGACTAGGCATTTGATCTCAAACAAAATGCAGTTCCTTGTTAAGAGGATTTTTAATTGATGTGCAGAGAGGTATTAGATGATGTTGGAAAATAATTACTCAAAAGCTATTCGTGCATTTGGCTGAACATAACAAATGAAGTTTGGGCTCTGGATCTGGCGGAGTGGACACATGCTAATTAATAATGAGAGGAACAAGAATCTTCCAGTAGGTTTTAACCCAGTGTTTACTAGGAGATTGCTTCGCAATTATGCACCATAATGAGGTTGTCATCTAAACAAAATCAACATTACTCAGATGTCATTTGAGATTGCTAAATGTTGCAGCCCATATATATGTTCAATTCTTTTTACAGATGGTAATATGTTATTAATCAACAAGAGCTGTTGCTAGCTATCCAGCTGCCATGGGCGTTCTGGTACGAGGGGACATCGACGCTCCTCTCCTCATTTCAGACTGTAAAACATAATGTTGCCGGAGTGGCGGAAATTCTAAAATTTATTCTAAAAATCTAGGTGTCTCTTCACCAGGGAAGCAAGAGGGATATACCTATTTCTCCTCTTCAAAAAGCCGACAAGTGGAAGTCTGAGCCACCCTTCACGGGGAAGCATCGGCCGGGTGCTGCTTGTCCGGCCGCCTCCGCTCTGCTCGTCGGCGTGCCCTCCTCGACAGCCCTCCGCTGCCGCAGCGGCCCTCTTCAACAGCCGCCGCTGCTCAGGGAAGAGAAGAGGGCCAGCCAGCGCCGAGCTGACCCTGGCTGGCTGTGCGCAGTCCCTGCGGGTTAGATTTGAAGTCTATTGGCAAGGGTAGTGGGAGCGAGAAACGCCGCGCGCCATGCGGTACCTATCCCCTGAGCGGGCTGCGGTGTCCAGGGCTACCAACCTGCCACTGCCACCAGCGCTGAAATCATAGCAGTTTAAAAAGAAAATAATAAGCCTCGTAAGAGCCAGTTGCTTAGGATTCAAGCAGTCTGTTTTTTTCCTGTGCCACTCTTTGCTCTAATATCTTACTGCCTTTGCAGCCTAAGGATACAGCCCCGCGTCCGGAAGATACGTTTCTCCTCCCGCAGAGTGGCCAGGGCTAGCGGTTGACTGTTCCTGCGTTGAGTGGTTCTTGCCATGCGTTGGTGGGAAGGCTGGTGTGAGCAGGTGGGTCTTTCATCTCCTGCCGATGTTGATGAGCGTCCGATTCAGATTCCTGCAAGTGATGAGGCTGTCTTGACTGTCACCCAGTTCTCCTAACGCAAGGGCTGGGGGACTCGATGGCGCAGGGGGTTCATGAGCTTCCGGGCTTGGCGTTTAACTGCTGTCTTGCCATGTGAGTGTCTTTCATCTTCTGGCTATTTAAGCAAAGGGATTTGATTGAAATTATGATGTCTTCCTTGACCTTTCTGCTGTACCTAGCACAATGAGGTGTTGATCTTGACTGGGGCTTTTGCAGGTTACCAGACCGGCTATGACATCCTCTTATTCTGTGGAAGATTTGATGGTAAAGATAGTATAACCAAGTGGGCAGGATCTGCTTGTCTTTTCATGTCTTTCGTTCATCAGTTATATAAACTCTTTGCCTTCTTTTCCGTTTGGAAAGTCAACGGTATTGGTGTCTGCGCTTGTGAAGCACCCCAAGGTCTCTGGAAGAACAGCTCAAGGTGAGACGTTCTTGTTCAGGAGGTAGCATGCACGCTCAGCTCTCTGGGCTGGGCTGGGCTGCTCTTGAAATGCTGGAAACAGTTGGAAAAAATTCACATTTTTGCAAGTTCAATGTACCTCTGAATGTTGTGATACCTATTCTTTATCTCTTCCTTGGAAAAAAAGCTAGATTTTAGGAGTTGGGGGTTTTAAAATTTATTTATAGAAAACCCTCTAGAATGCATTACATATTTTCAGGTAGACTGGTTTTTGTTAAAGTCAGTAGCCTCTTTCCCAATAGATTTTTCTGTTGATTTTTTTTCCCAGCAGCTTTATCAAGTACATTTTCAAGTTGTGTTTTTATCATACAGTACTTCCAAAAAGAACCAATTACTTGTTTTTTAAAATAACTTTTATGCCTTTATTCTTTGGCAACCGATTCACTTCAGATACAGGCTTTCTACTTACACAAAAGGTAGTACGCAGCAAATGGCACGATGGGCTAGTGACGCTTACTATCAGATAGACCTTGGCCCTGCACAGTTAGGAAATGCGAAGAAGGGGACTTGCGTCCATTGTTCAGTGGGTATCACTGAGGGGACTCCCTGAATTCATCAGCTTGTGGCAATTCTCTTCATCGATGAAAATGACTTCAGAATGACATAACGGGTCTCCACTATTTCTCATTTCCACATGCATTTCAGGGACATCATCTTGCCAACAACAGCATATTAATTCTCAAGCGTTCTCGATCCTTTCAGAGGACTCCCCCGAGATGCGGGGGTGATGCCTACCCATAATAAGGCACAATGAATAGACGTTTGGAGGTTCAGTTGTGTAGATACTGTCTTCGGCTTTTAAAATCCACCTGGTTTTGGCCGCCTTTGTCTAAATAATGCTGCCTAACATTCATCCTGTGTCTCGAAAACATGCTCCATCCTCCCAGAGATGAAACGGGACACTGGAGAAACTGAAAAATAAATCAGCAGTATCTGATTTGAACTTCCATCAGTAGGAGTGTGTGGAAATATTTTCATTCTCAGTTCTTCATTAGGAATGTCAACAACATTAAAAAAAGAAAAAAGACAACTATTTCGGCTGAGACTTACTCCTTCAAATTTTTTTGCTGTTTATGTGACTTGGTAGCCTATAGCCTATGCTATTTCTCCTTATCCAATGAGAAAAACTCCTCAAAGGTCTCCTAAGATAATGCTAGCGCTATGTTAAGCGCACTGGCCCTGACCGGGTGAGGATAAGAAGCACCATGAGAAGGTGAAGATCAGCGTACGTGGGGCTTGTGCAGAGTAGCTCTTGTGCCAAGCGCGTGTCTAGTTTACAGTGATGTTCAATCAGTTGTAGCCTTGCTAAATGCCATGAGGTGGATTTACACCAAGACTGAGACCCGGTTTTGGGGGCAAAGCACAGGCACTAAACAATAGCCCGTTTCTGCAAGAAGTTGGTGTTTCTGTTTTCATTATGCAGCGCAGTGTCACTTGGCGGTCACGGGGACAATCCTCTGAGAATGACTTCTCTTCCGCAGATGCAGCAGCAGCAGCAGTAGCAGCAATATGTGCTTTTACCCCTGGAAACTCCGAGAGCTGAATCCTCTGGGTCCTGCTGGTCCTTGTAAAAGAAAGCAAGTCTTAAAGCTTTGCTACTACTCTTTACCTTTATAGACAAAAGGCAGTTTATCTTTTAACAACTTAACTTTTGATTTAGAAGTGTTGAATGAGGAATGAACAAAACCAGACTTATTGCCAAAAATCACTTTGGGTTTGGGTGCTCCATTTGTAGTTGTCCGGTGTGAAACACCTTGAGTAGGCTGAACTTCCAGTCTTGGTAAATGGTCTTCAGAAATCTTTCGTTCTGGCGCCTGAGTTTGGCTACCCAGGTGCCGGGTCACCCCAGCTCTTGGGCCAGTTTTGGAAGAGGGGCACGTTGGGCATCACTCAGACATAAACTCAAAGATGATTTTTCCTGGGGCCATTTTTATTTTCAGAGTACATTCAATTAGCGATGGCCAGGCAGCACGCTAAACGAAATTTCTTCCTTGCTATTTTTTAATCGCTTTCCAGTGTCTACATTTGCCCCCACACAAACACATGCATGTATGCATTTATGCGTGCGTGCCTAAATAAACCAGCCCTGTCAGAAAAATCAAAAAAACCCTAATCCAATGGTGCAATGGTCTGGCTGGCTGCGCTGGGAAGCATAAGCTGCGGTATAACCAGGAGCCTGTTGTTCACAGGGCTGATTATTTAAGACAACTGTTGTTCCTGCGTGCAATCCTGTATGTGCTGCGCAAATTGCATTACTAATTTACTAGCTGGCCAAATGGCACTCTTTTGTAATGCGCCGCATTCCCCGCAGCTCCAGACAAGCCGCTCCACAGCATCCCTCTTTGGGAGAGAACTTCTCAGTTGATTTCAAGAGCGATGCCAAAAGTCGCACTTTTCTACTTCAAATAAATTACTCTGACACTTCACAGCCATGGCTTTATATTTTTACTTAAATGTGTGTTTTGTGGGTGAGAGTGCGGCGTGGTTTGAACAGTTGTCAGAAGTTTTATTTTTGGAAGAAGACAGATAGTATTTTGTGACATAATTAAGAGTTTGTGAAGTTTCCTCGAGAAACGAAAAAGGCCCAAACCATCATCTTCTGCTCATATACGCATTTTACACTCAATTCCTCATTTGCCACCTCCTCCTCCACTAGTTTATAAATCTGTTAATTAATGGTGTTTATTCTCCTCTCAGCCTTGCCTGAGAAATGGTTTTATGATTATATTACTAGGAAGTGATGATAACATATGTGGGAAAAGGTACTTTTTTGTATGTGGGCTTACCGATCGCTATGGAAACAAGCAAATATTTGCAGACCTCAACTACTGATTAATACCTACTGGTTATTCTGGCTTTATAAAGTTACTGTCTGGATGTGAAGAATTTCTTGTGAGCGGTTCTCTGGGACAATTGATTTACATGTGTAATAGTCTCATCAGAAATGACTCCGGTAATTTAAGGCTCCATCTCATTGTAGCAGTTTCTGAAACAGCCATTTTCTCAGCGTGCGATTGAAACGCAAGCACTAGGCGTTATTTTCAAACCCTTTGGTTCACATTTCAGTGAGAAGAGTTTTATTACAAAAAGATTTCTCCCTGAAGGGAGGGACGCAGATACACGTGCCGTGAAGCAGACTAGCAGCGTGCCGTGAAGCAGTATTGACAAGGCTGCGGCTGCCGGCAGACCTGCTCGAACAGGGAAGCTCAGGCAGAGCGCTGCAGGGGGCCTTTGCCAGCAATGCCAGCCGCGGGCCGTGCCCCCGCCTCTGCGGCGCGTGGCTCCACGGGTGCCCTGAACCAGACCTGGGTTCGGACAGAGCCGTAAGGAATGTCGAGGATACACCTCAGCATACAGGACACGCTGGCGTCGAGTGATGAAGGGGGGTGGTAGGAGAGAGGAGGGACAGGCTTGTCTCGATGCGTGAAAATCTTTACACAAGTGTTACAGAACTTCCTAGAAGAAGAAACGTTCTTCTGCATGAGCTGTTGGACTTCTCTATTGGAAGAAAATCTTTATGAGCTGGGTTTGCAGGTCACAAACCCATCACAGAATTCTCTCAGATAGCTAGAAAGTATAAAAAAATAAACCTTTGGTTAGTAAATTCTTTACTCTCCACACATTTTGGTCTTTCTAGGGAATCCTAAATTCTCACCTCTGCAGTCTTTGAAAAGAAAAAGAAAATAAAGAAATAGATTTGGTTTTGGATTAGAATGATTTTGATTCCCAGGGTACTTTTGAAAATGGATTTGAGTTCTTTAGTTGTATAGGTATTAAAAATACTGTGGTAGATGGACAAAATGTAGTACCAACCGTCTCTCTTACTGAACTGTTAACTTGGCCAATACAGAATTACTAATCTACTTGATATTCTTGCTTGTCATAGCTCCACGCTGACTCATGTCTTCATGAAATCTTCTTCTTTGTTCTGCATAAATTTATGGTTGGTCAAAAGAGCCAAGCAGGCAGCACCAGAAACTCAGCCCTGCTGCATTTACGTGAAGAAGGGATGTAGCACAGCAGAGACCACCATCACACGCAACGCAGACACCTCACCAGCAATCCAGTCCCACTCCTTGGAGATGTCCATTAGCTCAAGGGTACCAACCTCTCTCCCTTTGATCCCCATACCGAAATAGCCACACGTGCTGAGCCACCGGACACATATCACAGTCCTCCCAGACCCAAAGAGATGAGGCTCTCCTGGCATGGATGAAGGATGTCGGCAGCTGGGTGGGAGAGCAGAAGCTCCATGCATTGTCTGATAGCAACCGGCTGGCGTGCAACCACTTTGCCCACTGATGCCCACCGATGCCCACCGATGCCCACCGATGTCCTCTGTGGGTTCTTGCTGGCTCACTTCTCTCACAGCTGGAAATCGGGATTAATCAGCAGCTTCTGTGCATGAACAACCTCATTATAACTTTGATATGAAAGCTGCCTTCGGATTTCTTGCAGCCTGGCCATGGCTCAAGAGCCAGAGGTTGGACACCCATGAACTATTTCTTCAAGGCAGTTAGGACTGGGAGATACACGGGCTGCGGCGGAGGGCAACGAGGCAGAAGGAAACGCAAAAGGTAGCAAGTGAAGCCATGGTGATCTGCAGGGCCTTGGGGCATCTCTCTGAACATCTGCAGTCACCTCGGGCAAAATCCTCTCCCTACTGAAGTAAATGGAAAATCTGCCGCTGACCTCGAAACGGCCAGAATTTCGCCCGGGTGCTGCCGGGCTGCGTAGCACGGTGTCGCGGGGTGTGCCCGCTGCCGCAAGACGGGGCTTTGTCCACCACGGGCGCCTTGTCGGGGCCCCTCCAGCCGGGGCAGCTCGCAGAGGTTAGCAGGGCTCGGGGGTGTGAGCACGAACGGAAAGGGGGCAGAAACGCCGCAGAGAAGAAGGGCCAGAGATCTGCGGTTTTCCCTGCTCTGTTGTTTGACGGTGAAATTTTTCTCCAGGGAAAACTTTATTTTTAATCCAGTTGGGTTTCACAAGTGAATGCTTTAATGGTTGTGCCCAAGGTCCTTAGTCAGTCTTAATCTATGTTACAAAATCAGCAAACGTGGCAGTTTACCAGAGGTCTGTCTGAGGGAGACTCACAGCTGAAATTACAGAGAGGCAGCGCACCGGCGCTGAACTGGACGGGCCACGTGTGCTGGTAGCCCCCAAAACGCTGTCAGCCTGCCACGGGGGTAGCAATCCAGCAGCTCAGGTGTCGTTCTGCAAGGTCGAACGTATGGAGCACGTACAGGCCAGGGCATGGCTTTGATTCTTTTTAAGTCCTGGCTCCTCTCTCTTTGCAGAGTTTGTGAACAGCTTACATAGTCACTGAGGTGGTGGCCTGAGAGCAAGCCCTTGAGAAAGTCTAGGGCTTATCTCACTTGATGAATATTTTCATTTTGCTGTGCATACAGTGATGCTTTGCCTCTTCATCTCTTTTGTGTGGGTCTTGAACTGTTTTCTAAGTAATAAATTTGGTCTTCAAATAGCCCTGTGAAGAAGTAGATACCCTCCACTCTGCACAGAGGAGAAAACCACAACGGAGGAAGGATAAAGCCTAAACCGTGTTGTTGGCACATAGGATGTTGGATATTCCTGCAGCTTAACTGCAGGTTCAGAAACCAAAGTACGTGGCTAAATGTATAAATCTAAACCATGTTGGTAACTATAGAATGAGTAACTTTAATCATACAGATATTCATTAGGTAAATAATACTGTAACAATATATCTGATGATTTATCCCTTCACGTTGACAAATTACCCCTAAATGACTTGCCTGAAGACACTCATGAAGTCCATCTGCCAGGAAAGAGCACAGCCTGGGTCTCCTGAGTCCCAGTCCCATGGATCGACTGTAAGAATATCTTCTTCCAGTCAATAGCTTCATCAATCATCATTTAACTCAGCCTGGTGGTTGGCTTTCCAAGGCCATCCCTGAAGATTTGTCCCTACCCTTCTCTCTTCAAAAGCTTGCAGCCTATGACTTGTCAGACCTTTGTAGAGATGTGCTCTTTGCCCATCGGTACTTGCCCTGATGCTTGCACTGCTGCTCTCAGGCAGGCGGATGGCAAGAGCCCTCCTGGAGTGACCTGTGCTCGAATGCGTCCGTACCCCTTTCTCCCTGGATGACGGCAGGGACGAGCTCCTGCCACGAAGCAGGTGACGGCGCAGGACCGGTGGACGGAGAAGAGGGTGCAGGAGCGTGCGGAGGACACCGGCCGGGCGAGCACGGGGCAGCAGCTCTGCAGTTCTCTGGAGGGACACGTCTGAGCAGAGGATGCTGCTGAGGGCAGGGGACAGCCTGAGGGGGGACGGGTGGGCCACGGCCCTGGCCAGCAGAGATGGCAACCTGTCCTACCTGACCCTGCCGAGGGGGGGCTGGCGCTCCCCCACCGCAGCCCGGCCGCTCTGATTTCTGGCGATAAGGGAGGAAGGCAGAGGCCGATCTTGCCCCGGGTTTGGGCTCAGCCATTCCCTCGGGAATGAAGGGGTCTCAGCTCCCATCTCCAGCGGCGTGCAAGCGCCCGCAGCACATACGTGCACATGGATGCTGCGGGAAAGGAGGGCGTGCCAAAGCTCCTCAAGCGGATTTTGGGAGTATCGATGCCAGTTCTCTATTTCTATCCTCAGTCCCACCACTTTATCCCTTTTCCCACTGCTTTATCTGCTGTCAGTCTGGCATTCTGCTTGTCAAATATGTGCTTCTCATGTATCATCTTCTGCTGCACCAGCTCTCATAATTCATCTTTATTCTCTGGTTTTCTGTCTCCTTTTCTGTCCTTTCTACTCAGGGTTGCTTTTTACATGGTAATTTTATTTATTTCCACACTTGGCTTTTCTTTTATTTATTAGTCCTCTGTTAAAAAATCACTCGTTAATTTTTCCCACTCCAGTGCTTTTAAAATATGGCATCTCTGTGCACACCTTTGTAAAAAAGTAATACAAAGCTGAAGTCAAAGCATCAATGTAGGATTTTCTCAGCGCTGATCTCATTCTGCTCCTTCTGAAATCAATGAGACTGGGTTAGGCTAATGCTGAGCAATTCGTGGGGAAAAAGTGCCTCTGACTGTTGCAGTAATACCACACGGTGCGCTTCGTGTGTTATTAACGGTCCCAGCTCCTGAAGACCACTGCTGATAAAAGCAAAAGGATATTTAATGATGGCAGGGTAGAGCTTCAACATATGACCTCAGGAGACCTTGGAGAAAGAAGGAAAATTCAAATAACACAATATAGTCCTGCCGGGAATCCTGCAAGTGTGTGGATAAGGGACTCAAATTTTTGACAACACCAAAATCCCAGCCAAAACACTTGGCTGTACTGGGTGTGCAAGTTCCCACCTGCCCTTTGGGGTGCAGGATCAACTGGAAAGAGCTGGCCAGGGTTTTTTTTCCCAATAGAAACCGGTCCCCTTCCCTTTCACCTCCTCCAGCAGACCTACGGCATCCCAAAGAAGAGACAAGCTCTTTACGTAGGAGGTACCTAACTTATAGCTTTCTTTTTTTCAGGCTTCTCATGGAAAAAAATGTACGTTCGGAGCAAGGAGGAACCTGGAGGTTTATCCCGGGGACGTTCAGCAGCTGTGGCAGCCAGCATCCTGGAAAACCCAGCTATTCCCGGACGCCCCCCTGGGCTCTCAGCGAGGGCAGAACAAGCCCTGGTGAGGAAGGAAGCCTTTCCCTGGATTCATCCACTGTTAAGTCTTCACGATTATTATTGCGAGAGCCAAAGGCAGCCCTGAAGGAGGATCAGTTATACCTTCTGCCTCCCCGCTCGCCTCTGCCGCGTGAATCCGTGTGCGTGCATCACGATATTGATAATGGCATCAGCTTGGTATTTCACTTAGCAATGGTCTGGTTCCCTTAATGAAGCAGTCTCCAGCTTCTTCACTTCCTCTTCTTAGTAACCAGATTATTGACTTGTAATTTGTCACAATGATATAGCTTGGTTACTAAATGGGAAATGTTTAAATCAAGCAGCAATTAATGCATTGTAAAGCACTTCAGGTAATTGTGTAATAAGCAGCACATTACCTAGAGTAGTAACACATTTTACAGCGAAACCAGCAGGAAAAATAATGTTTTTTGCCAGGTTATTTTAGGGTGTGAAACATGCTGTTGTGGAAAGGCAGTGTGAATCCATATTATGCAGAAATCAATGGATACCCATCTTTTCAGACTACGGTAGGAGCTGTGTGACAAGGGCACAGCATTTTTCCTAATCAAGCAGGTTATGTGAAAGCTAAGAGTCAAGCTGAGCTTGCTATATCCAGCTGTACTTTGTTTGCTACTTAATGGAGCAGGTCATAGTTATAACACCCCAAAGAAATCAGCTCGTCTCAGCCTGAGGAGCACAGAGAAAGTGTTGGAACTCCAGCGGCTCTGCATTAAATCACTCCTATAGGTCATCTGCAGAGAGAGGACTCGGGGAAATAATAAACCAGCGTCGTTCTGCTGCTGGTGCTTGAGGCTCGTCCCCAGGGGAGGCAGCCTCTGGGTTTAGGTTGGGAAAAGCAATATGGCTAAAGAAACAGTTATTTATGTGTTATACAGTCCTTGGCAAGCCATCAGACACCGGGCTCGCAGCCCTGCCTCCTCTGGGCAGAAGGAAGAGGAGTCGGTAAAGCAGGTTGGCACGGATAAAGGACGATGTCCGGCTTCTGCCGTCAGAGGACCGGGGGCCCTCGGCGCCGGAGGGGCTCTGCAGTGCTGCGCGCGCCGGCAACGGGGACGAGCTTCCCACTTCAGGGCCATGTCAGGCTGCACTGATCCCGGTCTTCCAGGAGCTGGTCGTGACAGGGAGTAAAGCGTCTGCAGCGGGGCCCCCCACGCTTCACCCCCACGTGGGCTGCTCACACAACACCCGTGTTCTTGCTGGCTTCCAAGTCTTCCTTGAGAGGGAAGATGGACCCAGTTTCGCATGACAGCAAGGATGGTGGGGGGAGAGATGAGCCTGAACTCCTTCCCAGCAGTAAATGGCATTGGGGGTAGGGAAAGCATGAGCCGATCCTCTGGTTTTCAAGGAAAATCTTCCCCTTCTAAAAAAGTTGGATTTCAAAGAACTACTCCTGCAATGTATCATATTGGGCCTTCCTGAAGAACCATTCCAGTTCTGGGACTTTAAGAGGAAAGAATAACACATACATCGCGTTCGCTCCCTTTCATGGGGCTCCCGGGGAGCTGCTGACCGAAGAAAGTGCCAACCATCACGTGTTCACCTTTAACTTTGAAACATGCTGATCACATTTTCTCCTTCAGCTCTTCTCTCTCAGCCGCTCGTGTACATAGTTTATTCAATTCATGGCAGTACACAATAAAAATCAATAAAAAGCATTTATTATAAAGTACCAGAGATTAAAATAACTGACTTGGCTGTGCTATTAAAACATGGGTGGCTCAAAGCAAGGATGCACACTTCACACAAAATATGATTTATGCTCTGCAGAGGGGAAAAAATCCAGTAAGCAGAAAAGGAAGTTTTATTGTCTTGCCAATGAATCACTGTCCTGTTTTAAAAAAAGTTAACAGACATGAAAATATTATCTAATAAAACTAATTTAACATTTTATTATAAATATAACTACTGTAAATAATGGCCATTTTTCCCTGCTAGCAATAGTACCTCCACAACTTTAATCAGGTCAGCAAAGTAGCTGCCTCAGTTTCCAAGATTTACATAAAATTAATCTCATTTTGCTCATCAGTTATTAACACATTTCCAAGTGCACGTATTAACACATTTCCAAGTGCATCAAAAGCTTTTGTTTGCAAGCTGGAGTGCCTCGACACCGGGGCTACGAGCGCAGCACAGGGGACCCGTGCCACAAATACCGTCTGGGATCAGGAGCAATAACCTGCGTCTCGTGTACCCAGGCAGGAGCCCAGCGCCGCGGGAGCCCTCCTGCCCACAACGCCCACCCTGCGAGCTCCTCTCCTCCTTCCCGCGAGAGCGCTCGGGCACGCCTTCGGCTTCACGTGCACGGGATCTGAGCCCCGCTAACATATCGCCGCGTGCACAACGCACCCTCCACAAACAAATCACTTCTTTTGGTTGAAGAAGATTAACCTGAAACCACAACATCTCTTGGGGTGTTGCACACGGCAGGCAGGTTGTGCACCACTGGTTTTACGTACGAAACTCACACGCTCCCACTCTCCGAAGCGCAGCCCTGTTTCCCGGCACAGGCAGGCAGGCTTTCACGCCCTCGCCCATACCTAGCCGCGTGCGGCCGTGGTGAAAAGGTCTGGTCTTCAAAGCCGCCCCCACCGCCCGCAGACGCCGGTAGGAGCTGGGAGGTGCCGGGAGGATCTCCGGGTGCTGCCTCCCCATGGGTGCAGCCCCGCAGCCGCCCCTGCGGCAGCCATGACTTACGCCAGGCTAACGCGCCGGCGAGGACGGAGGCCCGGCGTCCTGCACCTCCCGTTGGCAGCAGGTTAGCGGATACCCGGATGACAAGGCCGTGCAGCCCGTAGCACAGACGCCTTCTGTGCGTGCTGCGGTATGACAGTGCGGAGCTGTGAAAAGCTGACGTCCTGGCGAGAGCAGCAAGACGTCTCAGCTGCATTATTAGCTGCTGGATGGAGAATTTCACAGGCAGGTTTGAAGTTTGCTCAGCTTAGTAAAAAGAAGAGGGGAAAAAGCTGCTGTAGTTTGTTGCAACAGGCAAACTGAATTCATTTAATTTGTTACTTGCCGTTTTGTCCTATAAACTCAAATACTTATTAACACTGTAAATATGCCTTTTTACTGGCTCGCTGACAGCTCACATGCTTTCTGTGCTGTCTCCTTAAACATTTATGAGCATTCATGAATATGCAAATTCACAATCTAATGTCTGCAAAATGGTTGCAAGTACAAATGCTGTGTTAATATTTCATACAATGATGGGAGCAAATCAACAATCATAAATTTTGAACAAATATGTTGCTTCATTAATAACTAATGAGGCAGTGCATGGAGCTGTAGATTTGGCATTTAATAGTAAAAGTGGTGTTTAAAAAGAGCTTATCAGGCACTCCTCTCATTTGAAAGAGGGTTAGCAGCCTCTGTGGCTTACAGGAAGGTTCCAGGATGAGAAATGTTGGTGACGCACTCACAGAAACAGAAACAGAGTTATGGAGGCACCTCTAAGAGCGACTTCTCTTTCCCAAGTATTTGCTGGTTTTGGAAGACGAAGAGAATTGTCAAACTGTACAGCACTCACCTGGAAGCCTTGGTGGTCTGCCTGTCTTCGTGAAACACGGTTCATATCCTGGGCTGCGTTTAAAGACTCTCACATGTGATTTCAGCAAACCTTTGGTGGAGGACCTCATTTTCCTAGCCTAAGGTGAGGTTGGTGCCCCGCACCGGCAGCCTTTCCGCGAGGAACTCATGCACGCTGCTCTGGCCAGCCTGGCCCACGTGTCCACCGTGGGTCACGCAGGACAGGACCACCAGGAGAGCTGCTCTTCACCCGAGGCTGCGGCAGCTCCCACGGGCAAAACACGAGCTGCTGGTCTTGATGACTCTTGGAAAGTCATTGAGTGTGGCACGTGTGGCTCACACCCACGTGCGAAGGGCACAAGGGGCTACACGAGTTTGCTCTGCCACACGCCGAGGGGGAGTGCTGGAGGCACCTTCTTCAGTCTCCACCTCTGACAGCCCAGAAGAGAAACTGGTGATCTATGGGGGGGAAAATATCCAGCGTTTAAAATGCCACGTACGAATGGTGATGTTAAGAATATTGTTAGTGTCCGAAGGTGTCGGTCCCATCCTGGGCAACGTTTCTTTGCTGGCGCTGACTGGAGCCCATCCCCGAGCTGTGCATGCTCCCAGCAAGGGCGCCGAGCTGCAGCTCCTCGTCCTGCCACGTGGGAACGCCGCAAGGGTCTGCAAGCTGTGCGGTGGAAATACCTGTGGTATTTTCCCTGGAGATCATGGGATACTTGATGTCATATTAGGTTGCCAAAATGCCGAACGGACCACAGCAATCCTGTGGTTTTCTTGGGAGAGACCTGGCCACTGGGAGATGGGTCCTGAGAGAAGGTCTCTGCGCCAAGCCGGGGTGCCATCACCCGTGTCCTTCCTCTGAAATGCCCAGCTCTGCCATCACGATGTCAATAAGCATCAAAGTGCCTGATAGCACCACAGCACAGGTAACATTAATTTAACCGGATGACAGTCCACAGTGGAAGGGGAGGAAATCATTAAGAATGCCGCCCAAGTCACCCTGCGCTTGAGTATCTTCTTCCAGCATCATTTACTTCATACAGAGTTACTCTGATTGTGATTTAGTTAAAGCCTGTCTTTAGTGTTTCCCTACACAGAAACTACTCTATTCCTCCAGTGAGGTTAGCAAAATGGCATTTTTGAGTTTTCCTGGTAGCCTGTTTTCTCTCCGCTTTGATGGAAGGTGGACCCCCGTGCTTCTTCCAAGGTGCACAACATCTACCAAAAGCTCTCCTTAATTTGACTCGATTCGCGTGGGCAAGCAACACCATCTTCTGCAGAGCTGCTGTGCGAGCAGGAGAACATACCCGTGATTCATCTGTTTATTTTTTCTCTCCTCTTTCCTCCCAGTTTTGCTTCTGAAGTTTGGATAGCTGGGGCGGCTGGGCGAGCGCTGGAGATCAGATGCATTCCTGCGGGGCCGGGACCACGGCTGGGGAGCGGCGCGGGCGCTGCTTGCAGATGCAAGCTCGCCTCCTGAAACAGCCACCTTGTTTCTTTTCATGTCCATGTCCTTTCTCCAAAAGATTGTGTAAACTATTTGACAGCAAAGCGAGACGGGGCAGTAAATGTCAAGGGAAATGGATGGGGGTCAGGCAGATCACTTTTTTGGAACCTGTTGATTTGTTTTAGGTTGACCCAAGCACAAACAGCTCCGCCGTTTATCTTGGGGAGGGGAGGGCCGGAGAGCCGAGCAGCAAGAACTTGTTAAAAGTCTCCAGATCCTGTCAAAATGCCTCCGTTTTATGGCTTTCAGTCGAAGGTTGAAGTTTTTGATGAGGTGCATGAACAGTGACCTCATAAATTGCTCTATAAAGTGTAAACATGATTTCTAAAAATTCTTTTTGAAACTCAACTTTAATAATAAGCCAAACTTGTTGGAACTGTCTTAAATATTTATGTGCATGGCATGGTCTCTGCACAGCTTGTAATTATAGGATATTATTTCTCTTTTTGTACATTTTTAGGCTGTGCTGCCACTAGCTTTTGACACTTTAATTTAAGCATAGTTAAAAAAAAAAAGGATAATTTCTTTTTTCCACCTTAGTATAAAGATAAACCAGTGAAATCATTCCTGCATTTGCTGGTACAATTTCAGTTTTTAGCTATGTTGATAATTTACTTTTGATGCTAATTAATTACAAGTAATCATAAAAACAAATTAAAAGCACTATACTTGCAGCAGGTTTTTTTATGCTTATGAAATAATGCATCTTTATGCATCTGTTTACTTGCTATGTAAAAAAATGTAATCTATATTCATAGGAAAACAACTTTAGCACTCGGCACTGGTGCTGTAAGCCATTAGCACTGGCATGTTTTTAGCTATCTTTCCTTTTTCTAGAAAGAGGGCAGTCCAGTGTAAAACCCCAAAGTCCATCCCTTGGGAAACTTGGGTCGAAGGTAAAAGCCTGGCATTTAGTGATCCACCGTATTCATAGACAGGCTTGGGAATGTGGGTTTTAAAAAAGCGCAGTTTATTTATAGCTAAATAGCCACCCAAAATGACTTAAAATCAATTAGCAGCTTAAAAGTAGCTCATGCTTAAAATAAATTACTGGACGTTAGCGCTCCAGGCTGGACTTGGCAGGGCGGGGATGCCTGGGTCCAGGGCACTGCTTGCAGCAGAAGGTGGGGCCAGACCCCAGCGGTCCCTTCCCACCGGGGCTTTTCTGTGCCGTGAGCTGTTTTTCAGCTGTGGAGAGGTAAGGCTTGCATTCGTGTGCAGGATTTTCTACTTGGTTTTGCCTCTTGCCTGTTCTGCACGTAGGCAATTAATCCCGCTCGTACCCTGGCAGTCCCTCGTCCGGCTGGTCCCTGTCGGAGGCGCGCTGGGCTCCTTGCACAGCAGCAAAATGGTCTCAGAGGTGGGTGAGAGCACAGAGCCGGTCCCCGTTGGCACCTACAGCCTGCGGGAGGCATCTCCCAGAGGGTTGTATTTGAGCTTCGGGATCAATCATGCATCGAGGTGGTGCTGCTCTGTAAGGGGAAATGTGACCCGGTATCGTGTCATGGTGCTGCTTCATTCATCAAAACATTCTGTTTGCCACGACATCATCCCTATCTTTAAGGTTTTATGAGGGAATGGCCCCATTTTTCATCTGGGCTTCTGTCTCCAATACCCACGGAGACGGCTTTGCGGTGGTGCCGTTTGTATGCGTCAGGAAGATGGAGACGTGGATGTCATCCGCGTCCTGATGGTACTCGGCTCCGTGATGGCTCCTGATCTTCTCATGCAGTTTTCCATGTGTGTTAAATAGTTTGTGGGAGAAGATAGGGACTCGCAGATAACCCGCAGGTTTTGGGTCGATGCAGCTGGTCGTTATGACCCTCTGGGATCTCGCAGGGAGGAAGGATCAGAGCCAGTTCAGAAAACTTCCTCCCACCCTCGCCAAGTCTCAGAGCTAAGTCACCAACAACTCATTATCAAGACTTTGTGTATTGACCTAATTTTTGGAAGAAGGCCTTGAATTCCTTGGCAACTTCCAATATTAAGAAACAGAAGCTTTTATGGGATTAGATGGGAAAATGAATAAAACAATGCCATACAGTCATCTTTGCAGTACGGAACTCAGTATTAAATTCAATATTTTCATTATGCTGCCCCATATTTTTTTTAGTTTTCAACTGGGTGCAAAACTTTGGTGTTCAAAGTTTTGTAAAGAAAAGCATGGGAAGGTCTGGAGGGGGTGTCCTACGCCACGGCATCTGAGAAATCTGTGGTCTTCACCAAACCCAGCCAGGCTAGAGCGCTTTCCCAGCAGAGGGAAAGCTCTCGTTCCACACCAGAACTGGTGACAGGCATCACACCGGGGGGTCTGGTCTCGTGGTGGCTATGGAGCTGGGAGGTACCCGTCTCAGGCTACCCTGTGCCAGCGTCAGGGCTCAAGTGCTCGGCCCAGACAGAAGGTCGTCCACCAGCTTGAACGGTGGCAAAGGTTCCAAGCCGCTGAGCTGGTGGACTTCATCCTCGGGCGTTTAGACCTGGCCGTGGCAGCTACGAGGCTGTTGGCCATCACCTTCTGGGACTGGGAGGAGCAGCAAAGCCAGGCTGTGCTGGAGGCAGTCGTGGTCTGGGTCAGCAGAGCTCAGGGCGTGGGCACAGCCTGCGTGGCGAACACACGCCTTCGGCAGGGCAGGGCTGCAGCACCAAATCAGTTTGGCAAATGAGAAACGGTACAAAAAGTGTGTGAAATCAGATGGGGACAAGCTCAGCAGGGACACTACGGCAAGAACAATCAACTGTGCAAAGTCGGGATGAAGAGCATCTGGTTTGGGAGCAGTTGCTTGGGTGTACCGGGAAAGAAAAGGCGGGTGGGATGCAGCCGTCAAGGACTACGAGGTGTCTCAGTGAAAGAGAAAATCTGTTTTCCAGGCTCATGGCAGGTACTTGGAAAGGATGGGATTAAAATGCAGAGAGCGAGCTTTGGTGGCCATCAGGGCTGGTGATGGCCATGGTGAGCATGAGGCGAGAAACAGATTATCTGGGAGGCTGTGGCAGCCCTGGCACGGGCAGCCTTTGGGGAGAGCCAGCATCTCTCAGGAGTCACAGCAGCGCTGGCCTTGGGTCTTGGTGGGTCCTCTCGCAATATCCGGAGGTTTCTTCCCTTTGACAATAAACATTTTTGGTTTGGGTGTTTTCTCTGGCCTTGATTTCACAAAGGGGCTGATCACTTGGACCTCTCCCATTTTGGTGGTGTCTGGTGTTTTTCAGCAAGCTGGGTAATCAGGCTAGTAGCAGTGCTGAGGACATGAACATCTCCCATGGAAGCTTACCATATCTGCTGATGGAGACCAAAAGAAACATTTAGAAAAAAATTCTGGTAACACTTCAGATTAGGTGTTCTGAGCAAAATACCTTAACTTCACATATGTTTGAGGTGTTTAGGATTTTAATTACATATTAAACAAATGTGGAGGGTAGTATATATAACGCACGCAGCACCTGTATTTGCTACATTGTTGTTGGACCTCTATATATAGTCTTTACTTCTAATAATCAGTTGCTGTATAATAAATACCCAATGGCTGTCTTAACAAATCTAGAAAGGTGCATTTACATGTGTGCTTATTGTATGTTAATTATTAGCACCAAGCATGCCAGAGAGGTTTAACTATGCAATAGATATAGATCTAGCTAAATACCATAGGTGTTAAAGCTCAAGCAACACGTTTTTGTTAATCAAATGATACTGAATTAACATACTGTACAATAATTGCCTTGTTAAATTTAAATTAAAACCTTATTTGAGACACATAATCTGGAGTGTGACTCACTGTTCTAACCACATTTAGATTGTTGTCAGTACAATTAGGATTTTGAATTTACAAGTTGGGTTTTTTTTTTAATTTAATCAATCACTATAGCAACCGCAAAATTAAACAGGAGATGTTCCCCCTTCCAAGTCCAGTTTGTTGTACTTACTCCTCTTGCTGGTGGAAAAGCAAACTTTAAAACTTTCTGAAACCCAGCCATTTCAGGAGCTTATCCAAGCCTCTGAGCCTGGCCTCCCGAAAGCCAGGGCCGAGAGATGCAAGGACCTGTGAAATCCATCAGTCACCCTGTAGGAAAAACCCTTTTGTGCCGGGTAATGAAGCACAGCAACACAGAGAAATCAGATGCGGCACACGCCGAGCACGCATTTGCCTGCTGTACGAATCACAGCCCTCACCTAAGCTGCTGCTGGTGCTGGTACTTCTTAAAAACGTGGGTGCTGCCTGTCCAAACCCCTTTTTCCTTGCTCCGCTGTTCAGTGCAACAAGCAATAACGGCATCCTCGACTTCCTCAACACATGGCAACCTCAGACCTCCCATCTCAGGACAGTTTCCCTGATAATTAGGGGACGTTTCTCTTTGTTTGAGTTCAGATTTCATTTCACGTGGCCAGGGAGAGGGTGAAGTGTCTGATGCAGGTAACCGAAGTGCCCGAGTCCCCCGGCTCTCAGCGGGACGGCAATGCGCTCTGCCAGGTTTTCAGCTGTTTTCAAACTTAAGGTCGAGGTAAGGCGCCGTGTTCAAAAGTGCACGGGCACAAGGGGTGCTGCTGCCAACAGCTCCGGAGGGCAGAAAATGTCTTATGAACTGTTTATTAATTCTGCCTAGGAACAGAGGAGAAAAGGTAAAATTAACAAGAAGAAATTGGTTTTCCAGAGACAGTTTTCTTAAACAAACAAACGAAATCAGAAAAATAGCAAACATTCTTCTCTGTGCTGTAATTCCCAGCTAGGGAAAACGGCTCCCTCCCCTTCAGAGGGAGCTGCAGAGCCCAGGAGAGGCAGGACTGCGCGTGCAGATATCCCTCTGCCCCCCAAAATCTAGCCTTTAGATCACATTTGCACACATGGCTGTAATTGTTTCTCCTATTTTCAGCAGTTCTGCTTCCCTCCTTGCTTTGTCCTTATAATGTAGCTCTGCTCTGCGTTTGGGCTGGCTGTAAAATCCACTGCGTGTTGGTGCATGTGACCTTTTTCCTTGACTTTTCGCCTGGCTGTCTGTCCTGCTCTGGCTTACAGCTCGTGTTGGAAAAGCTGTGAGAAAGTCACTCAAAGAGAGGAAAATTCCCCTCCTTGCTGGTGCTCAGGGGCTGGGAAGACTCCCACACCAGCGCTAGCTCTCTGCTCGATTGCGTTATGTATTTACTCAGTTTGTCCGAGAGTGGAACACGCCAAGGGGAAAAAAAGCAAGTGAATTTTTCATCCAGAATAAAAAAGTATTTGGGCTGGCTTTGAACCTTAACCAAACATTCAAGCTGGTTTATACAACGTGCAGCTTACTTTGCTCGTGTGAACAAAGTTAAATATTATAGAATTACATGCAGTTCATTATTTTACCAAAGTGCAGTTGGATAAAGCATTTTTAAGGCTGCAGCGAAAACCCATTTCGTACGTAACCGCTTTAGTAGCGATTAACACCGGTCCTGCTTCCTGACACACTACACCAGCGCTGCTGAAGCCAGGGCAATTACCCGGAGCCTTGCCCACGCCCGAGCAGACCCCAGCGCCCACACCGCCAGCACCTGGCACCGTTAATAATCCCATTCATTGAACTCTTTATTTGTACCCTTCCAGGTTTAGACATTGACCTCAGATCTACAGGTGTAACTTAACGAGGCACATGTTGCAGCCAGATGTCCTGCAAACAGATACCACATATATATCTTGGTACACGAATAATCCTGAAATATTCATTATGAGGCACGCTCGTGAGCTCTGCCTTGTTATTAGAGTACCAGTCTTGCACGTCAGCCGGAACAGATGGAAAAAACTGGAAAATGTATTTAACATTCCTGCTAGTTTCTTAAAAATAATTATCTGATTAAAAGTGCCAAATGCAATTTTCATTTTCCCTTATTCATCGTACCGGTAAAAGTGTAGTTAAATTGGCAGTGATGCAACACCACAGAGTTATGACAGGAATCATAAAAGGAGCAGGCCAGCGAGTGAATTTTAACTCCAGAATACAGGATTTAAGTACCGTCCAACCTCATTAATTTACAACTGGGGCTTTGTGCAATAATCATAACATATAAATTATACATTAGCCACCTCTCAATCATAATAAATGTGTTGAAGGTATTCTGCAAGAACAGCTAGAGAAACAAACTGGTGCACGGCATGGAAATGGCCCATGAGGACTTCTCCTGCAGCATGTGGGCTGGGGGCTCGCCAGGAGTTCCCGGGGGGCTTGCCAGGGGCTTGCTGAGAGCTCGCCAGGAGTTCGCTGGGCTCCCCGGGAGCTCGCCAGCCTGGGAAGGGTTGGCGTCTTCCTCAGGAAGCAGCCACCGCGGTGGATGCTCCGGGACAAGGGGACCAGGGTCGTCTCCCAGCCGGGGAGGTTGTGTGGTGTCCTCTGCTGTGGGACACCAGCTGACTTGTCTGTAAATGCAATGACTCTTTAATTGGCCATGAACTTACTGAAAACTTTACCCTTTTCCTACTAGTGAAGTGTTGGTGGTGCCCATTAGTATGTCAGAAACCACTGAAGACAAGAAAGTATGTACCTTAATTGCAATAAAAGGACCTGAGAAGCCTGATTTTAAGTGTACCCATCTGAGGTGGGATTAGTCCACCGAACATTGGGTGCCTTCTTCTTCATCTGAAGCTGCTCTAATTGCCCCGTGCCCTTTGCAGCCAGTGGAGCGAAACCAGTCCTTCGGGGTGAAGTTTGGGTGGTCTCCATTTGGCACCCACTGTGGGATAACGGGAGGGAACCCCAGGGTGCTCCCAAGGACAGCAAGGGGGGTGCAGGTGACCATGCAGGACAGAAAGCAGACAACTGAGCAAATCGCACCCTCGCTGCCGAAGGCCTTTGAAAGAAGAAAGAGAAGCCCCAGGTGACCATTCCAGCTCTCGCATGTGGGCGAGAGATGTGACTGGATGAGATTTGATCTTACTTTTGGCAAAGCAACAGCCAAATTGTGATTCAGGACCGTGTGTTGCGCAGGCTGCCTTTTGCCTTTGACTTCAACTTACGTTTAACCCAACGAAGATCATTGTCTTTCTCAATAAACACCTGTTTAGAGTTTTTTAAATGTCTGGTTCCCAAGAGTTGTGTTATAATAAGGCACGGGTTTAATTGCATTGAAAGGAGAAAAAAAAGGTATGATTTCTAAAAGGACAGATTACTTATGATATTTATGGACCCATTTAACACACTGCTTTGGTTTAAAGAGGTGGGGATTTACATGTGTTAAGTGCTCCTACAAATCTCCTTTACCCTTTCTTGGAAAAGGGCAACACAATAATAATTGTTAAATTTATGTGTTAAGACGTCTGTACTGTAGAGCTCTGCACATCAGTAAGCTAAGCACAATAGACTATCTGCCTCTACTTTTTATCCTTTAACTATCTTCACTAAAATGCCTGATTATCCCGTTACCTGTCTAACGGAGTGACTGCTGGCAGGCACTGCGTCGCACGGCTCCACCTCTGCCCGCTGTACCTGGCAAGGGGCGTCGATGAGGTTCAGGAAGCTCGTACGCCTGTGCTTAAAGTTAACAAAATGTACTCACACAGCCAGCGTATAACGTTTTGATCTGGCAGACCCCCAGAGCAGGAGCGGCCACCAGGACTGACGGTGGAGCCTCCAGGGTGGCTGAGCAGCGTCGGTGCTGGTGCGGCCTCGCTGCTGCCGGGCTAGCTCCCTCCAGCTCCAGCACCAAAAATGGAGGCTTTCCATTTAACGGACCGTCGGGGAAACTCTGCTTCGAGCCGCTCCAAGCCCAGGCGTGGTGCTGCGCCTCTGCTGTCCCATCAATGCCGACGGGTGACCGAGGCTTGTCGCTGCGGGGAGGTGCCACCTCCGGCACGGCAAGTTTCTCGAGGCAGACGCGTAACGTTGCGCTGAGATGCAGCAAGGCACTAGAGCAGATCTTCCTCTACCAGCGATAGAAATAGGCTGCACAAAATGTCAGAGATGTTAAATATGGTGCTAATTGCTGTTTGTTTATTCTTCTCCTTCAAAACCTTCAAACCAACTGAAATGAACCCTCAATGAACTTTTATCACTGATAACACAATCTCTTAATTTAGATGCCTGTAGATGAGCAGGCTGGGAAAAGGCACTCGTGTTTATCTTACCCTGCGCTCGGTACAGAGCCCTGGAGAAAGTGTGTTTCTAAAGGCACTGATAGTCAGACAGTCTCCTCTGGGAGAACGGTGTGTTCCCAAATGAGGCTTGTTATGCTGATATTTATCACAGTTTGATTTTTAGAACTCCTGAATCTGTTTGCTTTTTGTATTTTTCCATACCCTGCTGACTTCACTGCTATTTAGAGCGATGTTTCTCTGCCGAATGCATGTGCGGGTGAGAATACGGTACGCACACACCTGCGCGTCGCACGACGCTGGAACCGGTGCAGTATCTGCGTGGGGACGCTGCTCCCTCCGCCACGCCGGCACGAGGCGCGATTCGCCCGGGCTCCTGGTTTGCAGCCGGGACGGGGCGGCTGCGGCGGTGCTGTCTGGGCTCGGAGAGGCTGCGCCGCCGCGAGAGGGTCTGACGGGAGCTGCGCTGCCCAGCCTGGACAGCACGGTGAGCGCGCTTTCCTAGGGCCAGCTTCGCTGTAGGAGGAGTTAATTGTGGTCTGAGCGTCACGATGAGTGATGTCACCCTGATATTTCATTGTGCCTATATGTATATATCCAGTGTGTGTATACACACACACACACATATATATACATATATGTTATATAAACATATATTCAGTATTTATATCCATTTGATCAAATTCTTACCAAGCTTGACACTGTTGTTTAAGCTGTTACAGAGCAGAAGCTGGGCTGCACAGGGCACAAGGCTGGCAGGACAGCGCTGCTCAGGGCCCCCCCTAACGCCTACGGTGTTGTTTAGTATCCCATGCGTTTGGAGTCGCGGTACTACCAGGGCCGTAATATCAGTGTATGGCCTATTACGACACGAGCGTGCCCTTCCGCATCTGCTGCGCTGCTCTCTGTTTCTCTCTGGTTTAGTCTGGATCGTGTGGATATTACCGTGGTTTTCACAGTGCTGTGGGCACCAGAGAGAACATGAAACAGAGAGAGGCACATTCCCACTTTTAATGTAAATCATCGATATTAAGAATGAGAGTGCAACCCCGCTCCCCAGCTGCAGGCACAGCCTTGGGTGGAGGATACATACATTTACTTAAGGGCAATGCACGGTAGCGTTTCAGATTTGAACTCATATGACTGCAAACCAGCTGGAAGTTGGAAAAATTGGGTAAGTTATTATTAATTCCTTCACTTAGGCAGCCTCCAGGTCTCACATCATCTGCGGTAGACCTGTGTGTGTAACCTCAAGTTCAAGGTTCCTCTGATTCCCTCTCGAGCTTGGCAGCCGTTGATGGGAAGCTGGGAGTACCCACTTTCTGCTCCCTCCTTCGGCTCGGGCTGCTCCCGGATGAGAGAGGCAGCCCAGTTAAGGCCATTTATTGGCACAAATATTTAAAGCAAAGGAATGATGACTATTTAATCCCATGTCAGATACTAGGTTAAGTTAATACAACAAAACAATTATTATCCCTTGTCTATAACCCTTTCCAACTCTTAAGAGAAATGATATGCTCAGTAAACAGAACATTGTCTGATATTTAACTTCTTCCAGTGTATTTGTACATAGGACTAATGTGCTTGTCCAGGAACGCCGAGAGCCTGATTCCCCGTGCATGCGTGCTGCTCTGCCGTGCTGCAACCTGGACAGCCGAGCAAGCACGAGGACCCTGCACCTTCTGCAGTTATTTTGGCACTTGTTTGCTCTGGATTTTTTCCCAAACTCAGAGCAGTATTTTTCAGCGCTGAGCTCATGCAGTGGTTGTTTACCTGTTGTTGAGGACAGCGAGGCACGCTTTCCAGCCTCTCCCCGCTAGCCAAGAGCTGGAAGCTTCCTTTATCCAGAGATAAGAGCGGAAATTCTCATCTAATCCCAGGGCTCCAGAGGCCACGTCTCTGAGAAAATGCTCTGCCTTGCAAAGACCTGTGAGAAAACTTAAGCAAGCAGGCGACGCTGCCCTTGCTGCAGAGGACGGAGGCACCGCAGTGTCCCTGTGCACCAGACTGCCTCTGCGAGGGCTCTGGTGCTCAAGAGAGGTAACGTGGGAGAGGAACAGGCGGCAAAGCCTGTTTTCTCCCGAGAGAAAACTAGTGAGGATGTATCAAGCTGTAGCCCTATATGTAGTACCGAATTTCTCCCGAGAGAAAACTAGGTGAGGGAATATGCCTGTAAATGTGGCAGGGGCAAATGCTATGGAAGGAACGGTATGGTTAAACTAAAAGAAAATGTTGGCACAGCAATAAATGACACTGAATAAACTTAGCCTGAAAACGAGAAGAAATTTCTGAACCGTTACAGCG
Source organism: Ciconia boyciana (assembly GCF_034638445.1). Taxonomy (NCBI): domain Eukaryota; kingdom Metazoa; phylum Chordata; class Aves; order Ciconiiformes; family Ciconiidae; genus Ciconia; species Ciconia boyciana. Next base: position 26,366,510 of record NC_132937.1, read on the forward strand.
GTTGGGTCTTTGCAAATGCCTTTTGAAAACAGCCACAGGGAAAAAAGTCTATCGACTTTAACGTGACTCTCGCTAAGCATTACACAGGGACTTACGTTGACATAATTACTGGGGCCAGGACTTAAAGGCTCAGGGAGCATCTCCCAGGTTTCCTTCATTTCATTTCTCAAATACGTTTGCAGTATTTTCCGTTGCCGACTGCTGGGCCGAAGGCTGTTCCTATCTTCTCTACCGCAAAATTCTGTCAGGCGGGGATGGGGCGAAGCAGCGGCATGAGCAGCATTGCTCTCTGCTGCCTGCATGCATTTCACCACCGCAAGCAGGATCCTGGTACGGTTACGAACCCCAAACCTGCGTTAGTGGAGGAGTACGGGAACAACTGTGCCGGACCACGCACAGGCTGTCTTGCCCAGCTTTCTCTCTCCCCGCGAGGGGTATAAGAACAGCCCTCTGCAGGACTCCTGGGTCTGTCCTGTGCACCCCGGTGACAAAGCACCAAGGATTCTGCAGGCGTGGGGGCAGCAGGAACTATTTCCCCCCCTGCAGACCCTGTTGCTGGCAGAGGTGTCTGACAGAGCGGCTGCTCCTGCGGCTGGTGATGCGCGGTGCTCGCCCGCGCCGCTGGCAGCCCCAAGCAAGGGAGACGGGAGAAGGGACTTTCCCTGGCGCGCTCTCAGCCTGGGAGGGACCCGCACAGAGCACGTGAGCTGTCTAGGACAGGCACCTCACCAGACAGAGGTGATAGGCACTAGGAATATTTATCTACGCTTCATCCTTATCAGCAAAACTCAGGAATAAGGGTATGGAGGTTGTTTTTCCCAAGACATGTCCTCTTTTCACATGCATTGAGCCTGGGCAGAACAGGAGGACACTTGTCTGTGGCTGCTGGACCTGCGGTAGCTCTGAGGAGGTGACAAACCTCTGGAGACCCCGTCCATGTCGTCCACGCTGCGCAGGTCCTGTCTCCGGGGCCGGCCACGGGGTGCTACGGGCACGGCTGCCTGACGGGCAGATGTGTGGCCTCGGTCCCGGGGCAGAGCCCTGCCAAAGAGCTCTTCGAAGCCACCCGCACCCCGTGTGCCAGACGTGACCTTCCCAGCACTGCTGTCCACCACTGACACTTTGTGCCCTTCGGTCTGCGTTACGCACCGGATAACTCGGGCTCCAGCACGGCAATCATTTACAGCCGTTCCCATCGGGTCTGCTTGCAAAGCCCCAACGAAAATCCCAATGTACAAAGCCAACTGCAAATCCGTGTGATTCACTGGCTGCTGGCGCCAAATGATTTTGTTTTACCATTTATGCACAAAGCATCAGTGTATCGTACACCAGCGATGTTTATCATCTCATATTGTACACACAATATTTGGCAGCTGTTTGCCCCAAGAAAGGCACTAATCAAAGCCACAGCTCAGCAAAGCACTTACGCGTGTGCTGAACTCCAAGCCTGCGCCCAATTCCCTTCCTTGCCGGAGAGGGGAGTGGCACAGGCTCGCAAGCCAGCGTGTGCCTCGTGGGGTTTTGCCGAAAAATTGCTCCCGTTGGTGAAGGTGGGCAGCAGCGACAGAGTTTGCTTATCAAGCAGCAGACTTGGGGTGGCTTTGTCAGAGGCGACAGTGGCAGCCCCTCACTCCTTGTGTCCCCCCGAGCTGCTCTGCCTCCTCAGGGACCTTTATTCCAGCAGCAAAGGCACAGGGTGGGAGACTGAGTCCCTTCCTGGCTCACCCCGTCCCTGACGTGCCCTGTGCTTCCTCCCCGCCTGCGCCCGCCTCTTGCCATGCTTACCGCATGTATATATTAGTACGTAGAGGTTTATAAATGCACTACATCTATGCAAATACCTATACCCATATATACACACACACACTATAATCTGTGTATATTAAAGACTTCTTTCTGCCCAGGCTGGCTGCCTCTCTGCTTGCTACGAGCATTCGGGTGACAACGCGTTTCTCAACAGGAGCACGAGCACCGGAGCCCTGCGTGCCGGCCGTGCCGGGGAGCCGTGCGGCAGCATGCCGGGGGGCTGGAGCGTGCTGCGAGCTGCTGGAAGCCGTTACACAGCATGGCTATGCAAAACCCCAAGGAGATAAATTCTTTTTTCTTTCTCTTAATGACTGATCTTTGAGTGATATTTCTCTGCCTTGAAGCTTCGGAATGTATAGTTATTCTAAAAGAAGCTAGTGAAAGATCTATCTTGTCTGTGGATTTTTTTTTTGATGGCCCCTATAAATGTCCATTACCCTCCGGCTGGGCATTGCCTGTGACAGCCTCTGGTGTGGCACCTTGTTGAAACTTCAAAAGCTTCACTACATTATATCCACCACTGCCTTCTCTCTTCTTGATGTGTACAAAAATTCAAAGAGATTTGTAGATGTAAACCCATGTAAGAGTGGAGTTGAGATTTAAAGGCAAAATCATTGCAAGGATATTGAAATTATCGTCATTATAACCATTTCCAGGCTGGGAGCCGTGGGTGAGATCTACCTGCAAGGGCTAATCCAGGCTGGGTACGGAGATGCGCAGGCAAGGCACGGCACAACCTTAATTTCTGCCTGTAGGCAACATTTCCCCGATGAGGAAGACCCCGCATCGACGACAGCTTTAAAAGCCAGCCCAGCCCAGGCTGCTGGGGCCGTGGTTGTGCCGTGCCGTGCCGTGCCCGCTGTCCTGGGGCGGCCGCCCATGCACAGGGACACAGCGACCCGGGCGGCTGCGGAGCTGGGGACATCCTCGAGGTTTCGGACCCTGACTGCAGCCCGCTCCGTGTGGTAAAAAAGTGGTGTAAAAGCACGGCTAAAGAAAGCATTTGACATGTTTGGAAACTAAAAATGCTTTAAATTCTACCATTGCACCACAGCAACAGCAAACACCACCTCGAATGCTGTGTTCAGTGTTGGGCCCCTCACTCCCAGAGAGACATGGAGGGGCTGGAGCGTGTCCAGAGAAGGGCAACGGAGCTGGGGAAGGGTCTGGAGCACAAGGCTGATGGGGAGCGGCTGAGGGACCTGGGGTTGTTCAGCCTGGAGAAAAGGAGGCTGAGGGGAGACCTCCTCGCTCTCTACAACGCCCTGAAAGGAGGCTGGAGAGAGGTGGGGGTCGGTCTCTTCTCCCAGGTCACAAGCCATGGGACGAGAGGAAATGGCCTCCAGTTGCGCCAGGGGAGGTTTAGACTGGACATTGGGAAATTTGACTTCACGGAAAGGGTTGTCCAGCACTGGAAGAGGCTGCCCAGGGCAGTGGTGGAGTCCCCATCCCTGGAGGTATTTAAAAGCCGTGTGGATGAGGTGCTCAGGGCCATGGTGTAGTGGTGGGCTTGGCAGTGTTAGGTTTACGGTTGGACTCGATGCTCTTAAAGGTCTTTTCCAGCCTGTACGATTCTGTGATTCTGTGACTCTGTGATTTACACGGGGTGGTCAGGACGAAACGTGAGGACTGCAAGCCGTGGCCCTGCAGTGGGGCCCGGGGTGGTGGCAGAGCCCCCCACGAGGCGCGGTGGGGCTGTTGGGCGCAGGCGGCACCCATGGCAGCGGAGGGCGCGGGGGCAGCTGGGGCTGGGGGTGCCTCCGCGGGACCCCGTCCTCCTGCTGCCTGCGGCCGGGGCACGGCGAGTGTCGGGGGCCGCGCGGCGCCCGCTCCTCAGGTGGGCCCGTCCCTGCGGACGCTGGGGTCCCGAGTGCTCGCCGGGCTTCCCGGGCGCCTTTGCTGTTTATCAGTTCCCGTCCCCACCCTCTCCTCTTTTCGGTTTGCCTGTTTATCTACAATCTGTCTATTTAAATTCCTTCTAAACAAGATGGGAATATCTTTATGCCTGTTTGTAAGAATATTCTGCATCCATCTGTTATTTACATCATTCATTTTCCTGAGGTGTCTCCAACAAATCCTGGCTGGATGCTCTGTATGTGTTATTAATAAAACAGCTGTAAAAATATTAACTGTACGGCCTAATTGTCAGCCCTGATTAAGAGCCAAATTTATCCCCGAACGGATGCTGAGACACAGAATGTGGCTGTTATCCAGATCTGACCCTTGCAGCTCGCTCTTCGCTTTACTCTTTGAACACTTCAATCGCAGAGCTGCAAAGAAAGCCCTCGCCCTCACCCCATCGCCTTCCTCTTTGTTTCTGCGCGCCGAGTCACCAGTGCTCACTTTATCCGTTTAATTTGCCACTTCTACCTTGCTGTAACGCAGTATTACTAGCGACATTTAACCTCCACAGCATTTCATCTGGGGTGAAATAGCAGCGTGCCAGCAGCGTCTCGCTTTAAAAATTTGTCAGTGTAAAGTGGAAGCGCCGTGTGTTTTCTCCCCGTGTGGAGCAACGAAACCGCATTTCGATAGCCTGACTCTGAAAGTTCAAATCCCTTTTGAAGGGCCTCGGCTTCTCCGCAGGGAAACCTGGGAGGTGCTGCATGAAAAGGAAATTTTGCTGCTCTTTTTGGGGAGCACCTTGCGCACACCTGGCCCGTCGGGACCAACGCCTCGGACTTTTTTGCCCTAGGCTTTTCTCTAACAGTTTGGCAGTGTAGAAAGATGCTTCTCCCTGCCCCTCCCTGCCCTCCCCCTGCCTCTGAGCCAGCCGAACCTGCCACTGGTTGCTGGAGAAATCTAAAAATCCCTCCTGTTGCCAGAAATACCAGGGGTTTGTCCTTAAAGGGCCGTGCTGTGCACCTGAGAGGCAAACCGGAGCTTGGGAAGCCTAACTCTGGAGGCATTTACGGAGAGGGATGGAGCCCTGAAAGGCGGCACTAACCCGGCCGGGGGCTCGGCCACTCGCTTTGGGTCGCTCGCTCCAGGGTTTCCCATATCACCCCAAAAGCAGCTGCCAGGCCGGGTCTCAGCGCTGGAAAATTCAGGTCGACATCATAACTTGCAGAATTTCAAAGTGCCTGGTGGAGTCTTAACTGCCTCGCTGCTTCGGAAATAGTTGTCCGCTGCCGGTTTAAAGGAGCACGACGTTTGCCGAGCTCCATAGCGATGTGCGTGCTCTCGCCAGGCGCGTGCCTCTTGCAGAGCAGGACCTGAAAGCCACGGCAGGACGGCCGGAGGCGTGAAACGATTGCTCTGCCCCGCTCAGGCTGGTGGCATTTAATTCATTGGGCAGTTCTCCTACAGCAAGAACATTATTTTTAAAGGGAGATATCAGGATTTAACCCAGAATAACTATTTTCATTAATTTTCAGGCTGAGTGCTCTTTCAACAGGTGTCTTTTTATTTCTTGCTGTGGTCAAACCTTGGGCCCTGTTTTTGCTGATTCCCCCACCTTTTGAAGGGTGACCTATGGTAAGAGTTGAATAGCTCCAGTATCTTCTCATTTTGCAGAGACATGAGGAGATTGAGGAAAAATGTGAGCGCGGTGCCAATGGGAGCGCAATACCTTGCGCTGGTGCTTGCTAAGCTGTTTCACAGCAGGGAGGTTGTGCAAACCCCGTGGAGAGTCACCATGGGCGCCCAGAGGACCCGAGGACAGCTCCGCTTCCTCGCCAGGAAAAGAGGCATCCCCATTGCAAACCTGCTTCCAGGTCAGAAGCTCTAACGCAATGTGCTCGCTAAGATTTCGTACGAAAAGAGCCTGTTTTTTCTGAGAGATCTCCGCGGAGATTCAAGATACTCCGCTTTATTTGAGAGCATTAACTTTTCCTGAGTGTAATTTGAAAGACAACTGAAATTTTGCTAAATTTAGTATCGCCGAGATGAAGAGCCATCCCTGCGTTTTACTCCGAGCTGCGCTCTCCCAGGAGCCGTAGTCTGAAGATGAGTGTTTGTGGCATTTTTTATGTTACCATGGGGATTGCTATAGTAACAATTCTCCTAACCCTTCATTTATTAATTTACTTTGTTATAAAACTAAAGGTAAACCAAATATCCAAAGAAACAATAGCTTTAAAGAGATTTCACCGTCCCCGCGCCCCATGTTTAATGTTCCAGCGAAAGGGCCTTGAGTTTGTGTTTAAAGGACAACATTTGCAGCTAATTTAATACAGTCAAAGGAATGAGATTCCACAAGGTTTCCTTTGAGACTGGAAAACAACAGCTGATCTATGTCATAACACATTACAGCGCGCGGCAGTTTAGCAATCCCTCCGCAGAGCATCCCTCGGCAGAAGGGAGCTCCAGCCTTCCCAGCCCGCTGCGAAAGGCAGCCGCCGAGGGAGGCAGGGGATGGAAATCTCCAAATACTCTTTTCTGCCCCTGCGGAGCCGGGGGGTGACGGGGCTCGGCGTCACGGCAAGGCGGTAGCATCTCTAACAAGCAGCCCGCTTGCCGTGCGGCACGGCCGGGAGCGCAGCGGGATGCCAGCCCCCGGGGTTACCGGCTCTCCCCGTCGCTCAGCCCTGTCCCGGCCCTGGGGGTTTTGGGGGAAAGGAAACGCGCGGCAGCGCTGCATTGTGGGGAAACGCAGGCAGAGACACAAAGGAAAGCCAGAAGGTATTAAATATTTTTAAATGCCTGTTTTATTTTACAAGGTGCAAATATTACGCTTTGCAGTTACGTAGTAAATACCAGATTACTAGGTAATTATGCTTAAACATTACCAAGTACTGTACCTGCAAAAATAATTGCTATATTAAGGGCATTTATGCAGTCCCTTGATAACCCTATAGCTTAACGGTTAGAAACAAGTATATCATTTATTCTCTTCACATAAAAGCTACCGACCATTCAGGTATTGCATATGATCAATAGAGGTTTTTAATGGAAGTGCTGCTGATCTAACCTAATAACCAGAGTATCATAAAAGGCAATAAGCAGCTTAAACCAACATGTGAAGCACAGTCTATATAGCAAGAGCGGGAGCTGTTCCAGGGCCCCAAAGGGTCTTCAAATCACTTTATTTTTATGGGGTAAACGTAACCACGTCAAAAAACAAACTTGACATTTTAAAGTGGTTTAAAACTCACTGTAAAACCCTACTCCGGGCACAAGCTTTCTTTACAAGGTCTCAGCCCTGCAGCTATCGTCGTGTCTCTGCAGTTCAGCTTTCCCGGGTTTACTTTCCATGAGTGGGTTGTTGTGTTCTTTTTTTTTTGAAGTAAGAATTTTATTGACGTGCCTTTTTTTTAAAGAAAAAAACATTTTCCTCTTTTTATTCCATGTTGCCTATGAGGTCTCTTTGAAAGACAGCTCGGCCATACCGTAGCGGCCGCTTCCGTAACACGCCGAGCTGTGTTTTCATCCGACGAGGCCAAATTAGAGGCTGAAGCTGTGAATGTAAAACCTGGGATTCCTAAAGCAGAGCCAGGCAGTTTGGTTGCCACGTGCTGCTGCCTTTCAGCCACATCTCCGTCCCGTGGGTACCGTTGCAATCACCCCCTGCAGAGGCTCTGGGAGAGGCTCTGCCAGCCCCGCTGGGTGAGGGTGGTGGGCGCACGGGCGAGGTCCCGGGCACCGAGGGGTGATCCAGCCGCGGGGACCCCCTTGACCTGCTCGTCCCTTCCCTGCACGCATGTGGTGTCACTAAGCACGCGTAGCTGCGCCCAAAGGTGGTCTGAAAAAAGAAGAAAAAAGGAACCGGTCTACTAAAAGGTGAACTTTGCGTTTCTGCCAGCGCAGCAAAGGAGTCTTTCCAGCTTGATTTCTGTAATAAAGCTTTTTACGCAGCTCCAGGGAAAGCACACTGCGTCCGTGCACTAGAATGTGTATCTGTGCCAGCAAGGGAAAGCCCCAAATAAATTCGATTCCCTGTAGGATAAAACCAGGGTGCTTAGAAAAAATCTGGGATGAAAGCTAAGCGAGAATAGAACTCTCAGCAGAGTATTGATATCCCACGTGGATTTTAATTGTGCCAGTTAAGCTGACCAGTTTCTGTAATCAGAAGTGGGAAGGAAGCAGGAGTGACAAGGCACGGCTCCATGTGCCGCACGCGAAGCAGCCAGCTCTGCGGAAACATGACGAGGCTGTGCGTATGGACTTATCAATACCTTATAAGCAGTATATAAATACAGCGTGGAAAACAGGCATTTCACAGATGCCGAGGCATCTTCCTCTGCGTGCCGGTGAGGCACTTCCTCCGCCCGTCTGCCCGGTGAGGAGCGGCTGCAGCGCTGCTGTGCTGCGGTCCCTCGGATGCGGCGGCTTCTCCTCCTCCTGCACCCTCCCGCAGCACGGACGAGCCCGTCTCCTCCTCCTGGGTGGGGAAGCACCGAGTCCGTACCAGACTGAGGAACTTTCTTTCGGAAAGACTCCTTACCAAACTGGGGATGAAGTTGCCCCTCACGTCTGCTCGGTGACGTGAGACTTCATCCTCATCGTGGAGGCCAGAAGAGCCTTCTGCTCGGGCACGCTGGGGAAGGACCGTGGTGGTCAACCGGGGCGCACAGCCAGCCAGCATCGTGCTTCGGTATCTGTGACCCTATTTTCAATGCCCCCGTTACAGCCTTGCCCTTGGTTAATGGCCAGTGCCCGGGGGAGGGGGGTGCCGGGGAGGGGAGGGGGAGCTCAGCACAGCTCTGATCTCTGGCAGCCGAGCGTAGTGGGGCCAGCGGCGAAGGAGGATCCTGGTGATGCCAAAAGTTCTGCGGTCACCCTCAGTAAGGTGTGCCTTTCTGCTGAGACGAAGGTCCCCGTGGCAGCACGGTCTGCAGCAGATCGCCTTGCGTGCTCCCGGCGGGTACCGGCATCGCCTTCCCCCGGCTGCACGACCTGCTCTGCTGCGCCGCTGGGGCCACGCAGCTGCAAGGGGCCGCCCTGGCTGCTTGCTCACGCACTGCCGGATTTTGGCAGCAAACTGCAATTATTCCCGTTGGGGAGAATGCCCTCCCCTGCCACGCTGCAGCCTGGCAGCAGGAGGCCCAGCGAATCCCCCGCGGAAGCCCAGCACGTTAGACCTGCAACCACCACTGGGTTACGCTCGCAGTAGAGACGCCGCTTTGCGGCTTCATGGAAGGACCTGCCCAGCGCCGGCAGTACGTCCATGTGCTGCTGGGTCCACACCAGCGTCCTCCTGCAGGAAGAGCATCTGAGGGGTTGGGAGAAGCAAGGGCCCTGTGTGCCTGCCGGTGCTGGCATCCTTTTTGGCTGTGCCGAACCTGCCCCACCGCTCGGTGCGGGTGACACGATGGGGAGATAGTTATGCATAAAGCGAGCGCAAGGAAATCTGTCTCTTTGTGAGGGAGAAAATGTCATTCTCTACTTAGTGCTGCTTTGCATATTCTTTTGTAAACACAAAACTGTTGTTGGCAGCAAAAACTGCTTTTCTGTGAAAGTTATAGGGTCACAGCGCAGGTGGAACAGCACGGAGGGAACAAACAAGGTCAGCTGGGCTCATCTGCAATGTCAGGCCAGATTCTGCTTGGTCCTTACATCACCCGGGCGTCAAACACGTATCGGAGCCGTTCAGCCATCAGGGCTGGATTCTAACCGGGTGCCCTGCCTGGGCACAGACCCCGCATTTCCGAACGGCAGCTTGTTCAGTAACTCCAAGGGATGCCGAGGGGTGCCCCGGGGAAGCCGAGGCACGGCGGGCTCAGACCCGCTCTCAGCTCTGCTCCTCTCCCGCGGCACGAGCTCTGCATCCCGAGCTCTGCATCCCGCGGCACCGCCCCGCGTCCCCCGCGCCCCTCTGTAAGCGGGACCGCGTCCTGCCCTTCGCTTAGCCGTGCCGCGGGGCGAGCGGGGGCAGAGGGGCACGGAGGTGAGCGGTCCCAGCAGCAGCGCTGCCCGAAAAGGTGGCTGGTGCTGTGCCAAAGCAGAAGTAAAGATAATGATAAAAACGGATAAAAATCGATAAAAATTGTTCTGGGCTGCTGGAGGCAGCAGAGAGCGTGGGGTTGCAGCGGGCGATGGGGAAGGGTGGTTCCTGGGGCTGGCCCCTGCGGTGGGGTGGCCGCAGGAGATGACCGAGGAGCCGGCTCCGTGGGGGGCTGCCGCCCATCCGCCGCCTCCCGCCTCGCCGAAACGCTGCGTCACTGAGCAGAAGTGGCTAACAAATCTCCATATGGCAGCCGGCTTATGTTGGCGGCCCCAAATCGAGTTAGGATGAGTAAGTGGAATTACATTTCATTGTTATTTTTAATATTTGAAATTTAGCCTATATTGGAGGTACGATATTGCTCGGTTTGTGAAGTACACATAAAATAGCAGCTAGTGACATGATCTCCATTTCAGAGGAACCCTGGGAAACGTCACAAGGAGACCATGTTCCAGAAAGGATTTTTTTTTTTTTTTGAGTTTTCAGCAGCTCTAATACTGATTGAAATGTTGTAAATCCAAGGTAGCAAATTCTATTAGTATCTCATTGGCAAGAGTCTTAGCTGTGACGAATGACTTGGATTATTCTGAAGGGAAGCGAAAGGTTTGCGTGCCGTAGTGCCAAATGGGAGGGAAATCCAAGCGTCCCGATGGAGGGACCCCACCACAGCCCCGCCACTGAGCCCCTCATTCTGCAGTGAGAAGGATTTATGATAGAATCATGGAATGGTTTGGGTGGGAAGGGACCTTTGCAGGTCATCTCGTCCAACCCCCCTGCCATGAGCAGGGACATCTTCAACCAGATCAGGCTGCTCAGAGCCCCGTCCAACCTGACCTTGAATGTTCCCAGGGATGGGGCATCTACCACCTCTCTGGGCAACCTGGGCCAGGGTTTCATCACCCTTTAAGGAAGAAATAAAACATTTCTTCCTTAAATCTAGTCTGAATCTTCCCTCTTTTAGTTTAAAACCATTACCCCTTGCCCTATCGCTACAGGCCCTACTAAAAAGTCTGTCCCCATCTTTCTTATAAGCCCCCTTTAAGTTCTGAAAGGAGCTTTAGGTGCTTCATCAGCTTTGGATTGATTTCTGCTGGCAGAGTTGTTTCCAGCCCAAATGCCCCTGACGGTTGCAGGGCGGTTTGGGTGCACTGGCCCTGGCACCGGTGCCCCATGCCCGGGGCTTCTCCGTGGAGCCGTGGCCGGTGCCGGAGCGGAGCCCGGCAGCGTGGCGGTGGTCAGCGCTGAGCACAGAGAACGCCATGGGGAGAGCCTGCGTGCAAAGCTGGGATCCGAGCCGCAGCCTTGTTTAAATAGGGCGGAGGAATATGAATCATACGGTGCCTTTGGAAACTTTACTCCTTGTCTAGAGAAACGATTTACAGCTCTTTCAGATTATAAGGCTTTTTTTGCTCTACTTAGAATTGGGGCAGATTTCCAAAAATGTTTGGGTATTAAAAGATTCGGCGAAGTTCTCACCAGGTCCTTCAGAAACAGCTAAGCATTGACACCTGTGACAGTGAGCAGCCTAGTTTCCAACGATGTATCAGGTGCCTGTCTAGAAAATTTACTTTTAAAGGAGTGATCCCCACATATCGCAGTGCCACGCAGATCAGCACCCAAGCCCCACACCCTCAGAAAGTATTTTGGCACCTCTGAAGCCCACGGCTTTGGCCACGGGCGTTGGCACGGCCTGAGCGTGCGTGCCGGAGTCAGTGGAGGGCAGCGAGGGCCTCGGGAGGAGAACGCGGAGCGCCCACGTGCGTGGCGGTTCGGCGGCCGAGCTCGGTCACTCCGCGGGGCTTGCGGGTGCTGGAGCTGAGGAAGGCGAGGGCCGCTGGTCCTGCTGTCCCACGGCATTGCTGAGCCTCCTGCGGAGGACTTCGCAGAAACCCTCCTGACAAACGGACCTTCCCTTGGCGAGATGCTGGGCATCCCTCCGCCGGGGACCGGCCGGGGTCTCGCACCCTGCCCTCGGGGCGCGGCCGTGTCAGCGCCGGGGAAGAGGGAGTCCATCGGACGCGCTGGATGTGCAACGTGCAGCAAAGCTTCCCTTGTCCCCTGGCATAAGGCTGAGCGCATGTAGGTCATGTTAGTCCTTAGTTAGTCCTAGTTAGGCTTAGTCCACGCAAACGGGAGCAAGGGAGAACGTGGGAATGAAATGATGAAGGAGAACCTGCACCGGAGGCTGCCGCACCGAGGCTGTCCAGGGGGAGGTCCCCTCAGCATAATGTTGTCTCAGAACTTCTGAAAAACTCCATTAGCTCTCTCCGCTTGAAGGTGACATTTATTTTCAATTCTCCCCACAATATGATGATGAAATTACATGAACTTTAAATCAAACTTTAGTGCGACAGGATAAATAAGCCTCACAGCTGACTGCACCGAACTGGCATCAGAACAATCGCGCCGGCGCTGCAATTTTATCATCTTAACAAATGTTTGTTTTCCATTTGCATTTCACAATGGAATTAATAAACTATTTTACCAATTTAAGTTTTATGAAAAGTGTGTCCCACGACTCGGCTCCTGACCCCACTTATCTCATTTATAGAATTTGTAGTCTTTACAGAATGGTAAAATGAGGCACTTGCATTGCGTCGTTTCAAACACCTCCGCTTCCAATTTTCGCGGTAATAGTGAGGGCGCTTAACAACAATGGCCCATTGATCTGGTTTGTCTCTTACCTGCCCCGCAGCCACCGGGCAATTGTTAAATGCAAAAGCCACAAAAGCAGATAACAAAATAGTTATTAGTGTACAGGCTTTGGCCACAATGGTTTCAATAATAATTAATATGCAGGATAGCTAGTCGTATCACACACCATTTCAGACTCGAATTGCATCTGTCAGTCCAAATTCTGACTACATGCGAGGCATCCAGCACCGAATCTAGTTAGACAGCTAACTGAATTAAAACAAAAATCTACAGATGCATGATAAATGCACAGGATGCTATGTCACACATGAATGACTTCTGTGCAGGCCAAATGACAGATGTATTTCCTCGACTCCAGGCCAGACTCCAGCACAAACCACTCTTCATTTATCAATAATTGGGCCTTAATTTCATTTGGCAGTGCTAGAGCAGCATGCTCAGCTTCCTCTCCAATAGACTAACACTAATTAGACTTTTTTTTGGGCATCAATCTTTTTATTTTATCCTCTAATAATCAACCATAAGCATAGCTATATCTTGCCTTTTTCGAGGGACATGGTAGGCTTTACCCATAACTCATTATTAGCGATAATGGAATGGGAATGGGAACCGTTCTATTATTTATGTCTGCGAGAGAGAGCGGCACCGAGGCAGGAGCAGGGGATCATATTCTGCCTATTCACATTGAATCAATGTCTTGATTCGTTTGCCACCTCTTTTGAATAATAAATGTCATGTTCTATTAGTCCTTATATACCAAAAAGGGGATTTTAGTTAAATAGCGTCTATTTATCAGGGAGATTTGGGGGTAGAGTTAAATACAGGCACAGCAATTCGGATGTACATGTGGCACACAGTACCCAGGCACTGGGACCATTATGGTTCAATCCTGGAGACTCCGAGTACTTCTGGGTGGTGCTGGGCGTCTCGACGCCACTTAAAAAAAATCATCTCCACGGGAATTACGGGCACCAGGCAAGACTGGGTTTCTTAACTTCCCGGGTTCGTGGTGGCAAACTGTAAGATCCAAAAGAAATCGATCTTATATAGATTTTTTCCCGTATGCCATCACATATATGTACGTGTATGTGGGTATATGTATATACATGCATACACACACATATATTTATAGGGACGTGCCAGAATGTACACGAGAGCATGCATATGCATAAAGGCGGAGATCAGATAATGGTATAGCTTATTTACACCACACACTATGCCGTCAAAGGATTTATCCCTGCAGAGCTGAGCTTTGCAGCTAAATTTCCTGCAGTTGCAAATGCAGTGATTGAACTGACCTTGGTTTACATAAGTCTTGATCTTATCACCCGCCTTCCCTATAAGCTCAGAGACGAGCACGATCCCTCCAAAGCCTTTTTCTGCCTTCAAGTGACAGACTGAAAAGACTGCTCCCGTTTGCGGAGAAGACCTCAGCTTTAGGTAAGTGTTAAGCCCTATTGATTTGCTCCAGGGATTGGTGCTGTTCAGCGCCGCTCGCGCTCCCCTCGGTGTTTTCGCACAGAGCGCTGTGTTTATTGGCACAGACGAAATCAGCGCTGTGGTCCTCGGGGCTGATTGCTATGCCCAGATGATCTGTTGGAGTTTGCTGCATGATCCAATCTATGGCATAATTGAAGAGGATGAGGAACAAAATTCATCCTTGTTTCACCCCAGTAACTACGCCAAATTCAACAGAGAGCTCTCCATATGGTCCAACACAAGTTAGGTAATGTGTATATTATGCCATAATAAATGAAGTCTCTTAGGTCTTGGTGGCTAGTTATTATCAAAGATCTTTCCTAGCAATTCAGTGTGATTGGAACAGAATGCAGCAACTGGAAAAATGATAAATAGTGCTGCCGTGCAGTTATGATAGTGATGGAAAAATCTGGGCTTGCAGTCTTTTGCTAAATAACAATGTGCCCACATGTGTTCGCTCTCCACTTTTGGAAAAGTCTAACCGTTCCGAATTCAAATTCATTTATTTCCAGGATGAATGCAGATGCATTTCAAGGGCCTCTTCCCAAATAAGCTGTGCAAGTCCTGGGAGACATCTTATCCCAGGGGGTAAGAAATCTGGGAGTGCTCATGAGCTCCCGTGCTGTTCCAGCAAGTGAGCAAAGGCAGAGCATGCCGGGGAGTCAGGCTCGCCTTTCCTTTACTCGGTGCCACCCACATAAGCGCAGTATTTAGACACTTCTTTAAGGTTTCAAGCAGTTCCTAAAACTTTTTTCCGACCGGGAATGCACTCAGATTCACATCCTTCTCCTCCTCCTTTGTTGTTGCTGTTTTCTCATTGTTACTATAATTAAACTTTTTATGTAATAATTAAATTTGCTCTAAAAATGTTCAGATGGGAATATCAGATTAGGGAACAATCTTCCCCGGGGGTAGCGGAAGTGCCATCGAGGATGTATTTAACTACACGACTGGACAAAGTACCGGCAAAAAGTTGGTTTTCTCTCCAGCTCCATTTCAATGACCCTTAGTGCATTAAGGAGCCATATATTATATGGCAGTTCTGATAAATTATAGAATTATTTGTCACTGCTACCCTCTACAGCAGAGAACTTTATTGGCAATGTGATACCTGCCTTGCTTATTTATTTATTTCGGTTGATGGGAACCATAAGGAGGCTCCTTCCTCCTGGTCCAGCGCTCCCGGCTGTTACACGCACGTCTCTGCGGAGAGAAGATCCCATAAACAGGCGGGTCTGCAGCCTGAATACTTCATGTAACCACCTCATCGGAGTCTCTTACCCCAAAAGCACCTTTTTCCCTTCCTCGTTATTTTATCACATGCGGTTTTCATGGGAAGGGTTTACTTCCCGACCATACCTTTGCTGTCTAAAGTAACCCCAGAGAACAAAACACTTTTTTTTTTTTCATTCTGGGCACAAAAGCAAGAAAGACGAAGCCTTCCCAGAAGTCTACCCCAACTCAATAGACTGATTACCGAATTCTATTCCTGATTATCTGAAGATGTGCAACTCCTTCTTCTGTCCATTTACTCGAGCTGCAAGTCTGCCACTTAAAAAAGATTTGTTAATAGGGTTTCAGTGCCGCTGGGCCCTTAACATTTCTTTTTGCCTATAAACTAATTTTATTGTTTTACTATACCGAGGAAAATTGCTGCATGCGTCTTGGAATGAAAAGTATGACCCTATTAAAGATAAATAGCCGATTACAAAATCAGGTTTTTAAAAAATACTATTTGGGGGTAAATAAGAGGTTGCTAAGCTTAGTGTTATGACGGAGCTTTTTACTTTCCTTCTTGCTTCTGACGTCCGACTTCTCACCCTAAGACGCTGGGAAAGGGCTCGAGCAGGGAGGCGCGGGCTGCAGGAGCCAGCAGCGCGGCAGGGGTTTGCTCTCCACGCTGTCCCGGGTGGGAAGATGGGCCGGAGGGCTCCAGTCCTGCTCGGAGCGGGGAAGAGGAGCCCGTGGCTCACAGCAAAGGACCCTGCTGCAAAAATGCAATTTTCCCAGGGGCGGTCAGAGAGCGGAAGACATCCAACGGGCTCTGCAGGCTACTCCCAAGCTTCGCCTCCAGGCTGAAAGCCCAGGGATGTCACTGCTCTGTGCTTAGCCTAGGAAAGCTCCGTGCTTGGATCAAGGGCGTCGCTCCGGAGAGCGGGGCACGGCGAGCCCGTTGGGTGGCACGCCGGGGCAGAGCCTGTGGCCCCTCGAGCCCGGCGTCCCGCAGCCGCTCCGCTCCGTGCCGACGTGCCGGGGAGGGACCTGCGCCGCGGGAGCACCCCGGAGCACCCGCTGCACCTTCCGCCCGCTGCCCCCACTTATCGATACCTTCCTCGTTCCCAGACTTTTCTGGTCTGTTACCATGGCAATCCCTTGCCTCAATAGGGTCCTTGTAAACTTGTTTACCATCCCAATTATAACATTTTCAAATCCAGGCTGATTATGACAGCTCTGTGTCGCCCATCTGTGCCTGATCCGATCAGCACTTCCACAACAATGCATTGGCAGGTCACCACCGCCCTGCAGCACGCGCTTCCCCACGCTCGCAGCAGTCGGAAAGCAGCAAATTTAGACGCTTGCGGGAAGGAGAGGATTCGCCGCTCGACGCCCAGCCTGTGAGGCAGACCGAGAGGGCAGAGGCACGTTGAGGGGGCATTCGCCACGCTGGCACCTCTCAGATTTCCTTTAAAGAAAGTAAAATGTAAAAATGAACTTTTCCGTTGACTTTGGGATCATGTCTCTGCTTGTGTCCTTGTGGGATTGGACAGCACGGAGGGGAGCTGCCGCACCTCGCCGGTGAGGCTTGCAAAGGAGGGGTGGGAGGTGCCCCAGCCCCAGGCAGCCGGGAAGGCGTGGGGTGCAGGACCCTCGACCGCCCCGGAGCCGTGGGGTGCAGGACCCCTCGACCACCCCGCAGCTGTGGGGTGCAGGACTCCCCAACTGCCCCGGAGCTGTGGGGTGCAGGACCCCTTGACCGCCCCGGAGCCGTGGGGTGCAGGACTCCCCAACTGCCCTGGAGCCGTGGGATGCAGGACCCCTCGACCGCCCCAGAGCTGTGGGGTGCAGGACCCCTCGACTGCCCCGGAGCCGTGGGGTGCAGGACTCCCCAACTGCCCTGGAGCCGTGGGATGCAGGACCCCTCGACCGCCCCAGAGCCGTGGGGTGCAGGACCCCTCGACCGCCCCGGAGCTGTGGGGTGCAGGACCCCCCAACCACCCAGGCGTGCCTGAGGGTGCTTTGGGTAGAGTCTTTTTTTCTCCCGTCTGGTCCAGATGGACACATCCATGGTTGGGCAGGACCTGAGTGAGGACGGGATTTAATTCTTCTGAGACTGGACCCGCTGGCACCTGTGGGCACCGGCGACACAGGGAACGCGCCCAACCTCGGGGACGCAGCTTGTGCCACTGGACCATTAGGCTGTTAGAGGAATTTTGCCCACCTGAAAATGGTCAAATAGTGAATGTGCTGATATAATCTCAGTAAGTCCTGCAGGTGCAATCAGACTCCTGCTACAATAATTACAGTGCACCTACTCCTTTTCTCTATGTACAGCTCATATGAGGCAGCCTGATATTAGCAGATAGATAGTAATTGTTGATGGTGTTCAGGTAGGTACAAGAAAATTGATTTTTTACAGAGCTTGGGTTTCGGTAATAAAAGTATTCCTAGGCACTGCTTGGGAAATCCTGGAGCGTCTTGGCCACGGTGTCAGCACGAGGGGACTGCGTCTGTCACGGGTCTGACCCTGCGCTGCCCTGCGGAGGGCAAGATGTTGGTGCAGTTATAGCAAGGATTTATTTAGCCACAGGGCTGAATATTAAAAATGGGTAAGATGCAGACACTGAGAAAAAAGCAAAACCATATTCCTTTTCCTTTGCTTCTTTTTACAACTACTGTTCAAAAAATGGTGTGGTTTCACATCCTTTGGAAATAAACCACTTTTTCTAGTAAAAATGCAATTTATCCAAGGCTTTGGACATCGTATAGCCAAGGAAAGGTTCAAGGGATAGGTAGTGTCTCTTACAGTCAACAAAAACCAGACCAGCTTTGAGGCACACAAACCCTTCTTCAGACCCTTCATATTCACAGCTAATTTTCATAAGGAAAACCTGTTAATTTAACAAAGAGGCCAGGAAAAGGTACAAGAAACCTGCCAAAGAATAGATTGGAATGGATCTCTTAATCCTACAGGCAGGAAGGTACTGAGATCCTTGATGGGAATTACAGCCAAATCATTTCAGGCTAGAGATAAGCAGGTTTTGGTACAAATTTTCAACAGGGATGAAAATTTAGCTATTGGAAGCATCTAGCAAGAACTATAATAGAAAGCCTGTCCCTTCCCGTCTTAAAATCAAGACAGATATCCTTCTGAAAGAGTTGCTCTAGCTCAGCAGCAGGACTGTGCTGGATGCAGCTATTCTGGGGCTTAGATTAAATTAAAGGATGATAATGGTCCCTTGTCTCTGAATCTGTAAAAGAAAAGTACACTTAAAAAAAAATATGTGCTGGTGTCACTTGTGCCAACTTGTGACTCAACTGCAACATGCGCATATTTCTCACAGTTCGGGATTTTTCCAAATAACTCGGTGTTCTCAATGGGTTCATTATGAGCCTCTGAAAGAGCATTGTTAACATCAGCCCGGGACGGAGCCTCCGCTCCCTCCGCTTCCGTCCCCTCCCCGGACCCCGGCCATCCCAGGGAATGCTGCTTCCACTGGGTTTTCCCAATGAAGATAAAGCAAATCGGTCTGTCAGCATGTGTCTGATTAAGTATTTTCTTATTGTGCTTAAAAAAATAAAAAGAGCTTTGGCGCGTAACTGGAAAAGTGCAATGTTGCAGATGTCCAAAAGAAGTTCCTGAGACACCATGTAAAAACAATATTTCTCTGGAAAAGTACAAAACAAACCAAAACACAACAGGAATTCGTGGTCTCTCAACGAAAACATTATAATCTTCCACAAGTATCACATGAACTGTCTGAACGCTTTCTTCGCGTCTATGGATGCCTACCTCCGAAGGCATCGCTTCCCATGTACCGAGAAAGCACTTTCTGCGTGGTTTGATTTTTACATGGAAGACCGTTATCAGCTGCCTTTTCCCAAGCAGAGTTTAAGAACCATGAAAACTACCTCGGGTGGCCGGGGACCGGGCGGTGGAAGGGCAGAGCCCTGCTGCCTCTCCTCCAGCTCCCGTCTGCTCTGCTGGGTGCCTCAGAGGCGGGGGCTTTGCAATCGCACGGCTCCAACTGCAAAGAATTTCACAGTTTTCCAGTAATGCATAATATTGGTGTAATTTTTATCAACCAAATGGACTTGGGTTTCAGAATGAATACTAAATAACGGTCTTTTTGTTTCGCTTTTGTCCAACAATTACCGAAAGCCAATTTCAGGAATCTAATCTAGCCTCCTGGGGAAGTACAAACTGGATGTGAAAGTCAGCTCTGCACAAAGCGTTTGCTGCTGGCCTGGGTTTTGCTCTCCGGGAAGGAAGGCTCCTGCTCCCACCCGCCAGGCGTCCTGGCTTTCCCTGGGGATCTCACCCCCGAGCTCAGCCTTGCCTGGCCGAGCCAGGCCCTGCCCACTGCCAGGGTCCCGCACGGGGCAGCCGGTGCCCCAGACCTGGGGCGGGAGGGCTATTTCCCTCCTGGAACGGAGCGTGCCTTTATTCTCTCAGTACAAACATCACAGGAGATTATAGGCTTGAACAGGCTTCCAAAGCACCGTTTCTCTCTTTTTTCCTCATCTCATTTTCATCCCATTTCTGTTCCTCTGATTCCAATTTCAAATTCTGGAACAGCAATTGAGAGAGTTTTGCTTATGAGCAGCAGCAAAAGCTACCAGTAACTTAATGAGTGGACAGCGCTGGCATGCAAACAGCCAAGTAGCGGCTTTTGAGCAGCGTATCTCCATCCTCCTCCCGCCCGTGGTCAGGCTGCCGCTCCTCGGGTTGGAAGGGAGAGTTCCCGTCCTCGTCTGCATCTGCCTGCCCTGCACGGCTGCACTGCACACTGCCCTGTGGCCGCGGGGACCTGGTTCTCTTTCAATCCATTTGCGACACTAGAAAAATGATGGGGTTTGGGGTGGTTGGGCGGTTTCTTTTTCAGATGCATTTTCTGGTTTTGTTTGCCATTAAATCCTAACTTAATTTCAGATGTGCCTGTGGCAGACAATTTTAGTTAAATGCCGCCTTGACTGCCAGAATACTTCTACCCTACTTTGTTTTTTAATCCCACTAAGCTGAGAACATCTTTTGCTTAGTTTGGAGAGACACAGCTGAAAAAAAAAGAGCACAGACGGCCCGTTTTTAAAAATGGATGTGTCTGTGCATCAGGGACGGGGCTTGGTTTCTCTTACTTGTGTCAGCAGCGCCCGACACTGCTGCGAGCCCACGGCTGCTGCTGCCAGCCGAGGCAGTGCCGCGGCCGAGGGCTCCCTTCTGCAAGGGCAGAGGAGAAGGACACGGAGGAGACTTTCACCCTAGCATCCCCTTCCCCTGGGGTCCTTTAGAGACCAGCATCCTGCCTAGATGTTACCACTGCAGACATCCTCATGAAGCAAGAATTGTATTCGTGGTTTCCTGAACTGCAGACCTGGCTCCATGGGTGGGACGGGTTCCCGTGCCATGGTCTGTGTTGTGGGAACACAACGGAAAGCGGTGCCTCATCTTTCACGGTGAGCTTTGGCTTTACGTCCTTGAAGAATGCTTACAAATGACTTCGCTTCTGCCCAGCTAATCCTTTCCCTGCAGGTCATTCCCTTTGACGTGACCAAGTTGCCCCCCAGATCAATGGCATTCCTAACCAGCTCACAGACGTCCCCAGTCACTCCTTCCCACAGACAGGTCCCCCCCGCAGAGCAGGTCATCCACCCCTTAAAATGATGCCCTCCAACAGCACGCTCCTCAGTACCGGGCGCTTCTGCCGCAGCCCTCCTTGCCCCCGCTCCCCCGGGCTTTTCCCCGGGGAACTTTGTTCCCTGCCTCCCACCCCTCTGGGAGCACCCACAGGTGCTGATGCCCCTGCCCGGGAGGGGCTCCCGGGGGCTCGGCTCGTCGCACGTCCCCCGTGCTGGGCGTTACTCCGGGCAAAGCTTGGGTGGAGGAAGGGTCAAGCCCTGAGCCTGTGCCTCAACCAGGGAGCTTGTCACTCTGAATTTGTGGCCAAACCCCGGGCGTTTCTGCACAAGCCGGGGCCCTTCCCCGTCCCGGGCAGAGCTGGGTCCTCCCAAGTCGCTCCCGTGCTGCCTGGCCAGCTGCTGCTGTGGCACCTTCCAGCTGTGGCCGCTGTTTGTTTGCTTTCTTAAAGCACAGTGTTCTTTATTAATTTTGTATTTTAATAAATATTTATGCTGCTATTATTACATAGTGAGATGCTGTGTTATGCCAATATTCGAAGTTCCTGGCAAAAAAAAAAAAAAATCATTTAAATTCCTCCTGCTCCCAAGCTCAGACAAATGGAAGAAGTCTTGGGTTCGGTGTCCCGGCTGAGGGTTTGTTGTACCACAGTCCAGTCCCGCTAACATCTTGTTTCTGCCTCACTGGGAAGAGAAACAGGACCCAAAAGCAGCTCTTGCTCTGCAGCACGGCCGGGGGCTGCAGACACCGGGGTGGGCTCCACGTGGCCGGGGGTTTGCGGTGAACATGAGCCTCAGGCACACACACTAAAGGGCGTGTTAAAGCTTTATTTCTTGATCAGATGATTAATCTTCCTTGCTGGATCTTTGTTTTAGATCCAATCTCCAGGGCATTTGAAAAACAAAACAGAATCAGTTCGGTTACCTAAGTTGATTACTGCGTTTGTTATTTAAAACAGAAAAATTCTATTAATACACGACAGGACAAACGCCTCTGTTCCTTCCAAGGGACGCAGCTGTGTCCTCCAGCTCAACCCGAGCCCTTGCTCCGCTCCGTTTGGTTCCTGGTTGCTTTTCTCCGCTGGCTCGGCGGCGTGAGCACAGCATCCCCTGCCAGCGGAGATCTCCCCAGCCCACCGCGCCGCCCCGAGCCCCTCCGTCTGGCTCCGCGGCTCCTGCCACATCTGGCGAGCGCAATAAATCCCTCCCCGCTCCGCTTGTGGAGGTGGCCCCGCCGCTTGCTTAAAGACAGCCCGGGCTGTTTGATTGCCTTATGCCCCGTGCAAATCTTGCCAATGCCGCTACCTTTCCAGTAATCTCTTAATTCTCTTGACTCTCCGGGAAGATGCCGCCGCTGGATTTCAGGCACATTCTTCAGGGCAGGGCTTTGCATGCAAGTGTCTTGCTGCACGTTTGGCTTTAGGCCCAGGGCTGGATTTAGTCCTACAGTGTTAATTTTAAATTCTTAAAAAAACTGAGGGTAAAGTGGGGAGGGTGGCTGGAGATTTCTGCTTTATTAGTGTCGGGGACACAGGCTCAGCTTTGTGGCACAGCGGAGAAAAAGTCCAAGAAAACTGGTTTGGGGGGAATTTCCTTTGCTTTTGACAGGAAACGGGTCAGGAGCCGAGTTCACCCCGTGCCCGCAGAGCATCCCCAGGGCCACCCGCTCCACCAGGCCTTCCTCAGCTGGAGGCGAAGCACGCTTTCTGGCTTTTTCTGTGGCAAAGCCTAGTTCTACAAAAAGGTCCCATTTCTGACAAAGCCAGGGTTTCCAGCGAGACTGGGAAGTGCTGAGAAAGGGAGCTCTGGGCAGTGGGGGGGAGCCAGGGCTGGGGGTCCGGACGTCCCCGCGGCGGCACGACCCGGAGCCCCTCCTGCAGCAGGCAGCAATGCCGAGCGGGGCATCTACGCTGGGGTATCTACCCTGGTAAACTGGTCCTCAATTACAGAAAAAAATTGGAAGGTGAAATGCTTGCACGTGCTTGCCGTGCGAACTTATCTGTGAGTTACTACCAGTTGCTTTCGGGCAGAGCCCTCGCAAATGGCAGCTGGGGGGTGCGGGCGGTCTGGGGCTGCGAAGGGAAGGTCCCCTGCCCCCCGAGCCCCCGCGCACCCCGGCCCACGGGCAGGGCAGGGAGCAAGTGTGCAGAGCAAGAACGCGGCTCCAAACCCGTGCCGAGCCGGAGGATTACATAAAGCATCCCATCAGGAAATAGAAACGCCACCGTATGACTCATGCAGCCAGCGTCTCGCTGGAACTGTGAATTTCTTCTTTTATGAAAATGTTTTGGGACTCTTCTGGAAATTCGTAGTTTAGAGTTCGCGTTCAGGAACGGCGTGAGCAGATATTCACAGACGTTTTCCCCAGTGAAGCCTGAATAACAGCTAACTGCGGTCAGATGTGTCAATAAAGACCACAGGGCAGAACATGAAAGCAATGTTGTATTTAATGTCATTTTTGCCATGGAAGATGGTTCAGACTGCTTGCTCTGGGCTGGTCCTGAGCTGCAGACCTGCCCTGTCGCCTGGACCCTCCCGTGCACAGGCAGAAGGGTGTTGCCCTCAGTTTTCTGCGGGTGCAGGGACTATGCTTTTGAAGGCGGTTTTTATTCTAAAGAGAACCTGGGATCGACCACCTCTGCCGTGCGCGGAAGCACGAAGCCACGCCGTGGCTGCAGCTACCAGCAGGTTGTCTCCAGCCCTTGTCCCCCAGACCTGTGGGACTGGCCCCTGCCCCGCTGCCAGACCCAGGCAAAGAGCCAACCCCTTATCCTCCTGACGGATAATTAGCTTTTTAACACAGAAACTTCCTGGCGTGTGAGGAAACACTACTTTGCACAGGAAGGCTCTTTTTTTTTAGTTGGGGATGATTGAAAGACAAATGATCAATAACAGCAGGGACAGGCTCTCTATGAACCTTGAAACGATTTGTAGGAAACTTTGGCTCCCTGGAAACACAGATCATGTGTTCACTGGAGATAACGCGTGATTAAGATTGGTACTTCTTCTCTACCTCCTGGTCAAAGCATCCACACCGGAGCGAGCAACACTCAGGTCTTCATAAAACGTGCTCCACGAAAAAATATCACGGGTCACATCTCAGCTTTGGTAAATTGATATAAAAGATATGATAGAAACTCCTCCATGAGACGTTCCAAAATGTTTTAATGTGGTTTTTTTGTTCTTAAGCTGGTAGCGTCTCTGGCAAAGCTGGTGGTGGCAGGGCTGCCACGGGCAGGGGCAGTGCCGGCCTCTGGGCTGGGCCGGTGGCGGGACACGTCTGCCCGGCCCACGGGTCTCGCTCTTTCTCCCTCCCACTTAACCTATGCTAGTTTTCAAACACTATACGTTTGCCTCCAAAATATCGCTGCTTCCAGTTCCTAGATTTCTCGGGAGAGAGCGAATAAAGGTGATTTGCTAAAATGGGGACTTAATATTCCACTTTCTGTATCGTTCACCTATTTTTGATGGTTTATTATGATCGAAGGTACAACTCCATTGAGAGATCAGTGCCTGCTGAAATTTTAAAAAGAATGGGGAAAATTGTGTACGGTTATAGAATTTTTGATATGCATGTTAGTTTTAATCTGAGCAACATTATCATAATTTAACAGAGGAGATGTGAAACATTCAGATACAATAGCTGATGTAATTAAATGTAGAAGGGAGTTGCAGGGAAATGACAGGTTTCCATTTTCAGTACAAACACTCTTCCAAAAATTACGGGTGCTCAGCAACAAATATGACACCTATCTAAATTCAGGAAGTACAAAATGTTCATATTCATATTAAAAGAGAATGTGGAATCAGAAATCAGACTGAACGGTGGAGACGATGCAGCGGCGAAGACCGCGTCAGAGGAAGGGAGGCACGGCTGGCCTCGCCGGCGCTGAGCGGCACTCCTTCCGAAAACAAGAGTCTAAATCCTGCACTGGTTTTGCTGTGGAAAGCTAAAAGTGGTGCCGTTCTGCCTTGCATCCAATTCACGCGTTGCAACTCCTTTTTGTTTTCTGAGTGGTGGTGACCCCGCGTTGCTCCCCGGAGCTCCTGCCCAAGCTCTGAACTCTTCCTCCTCCTCCTCCTCCTCCTCCTGCTCCCTGCGGCCCCGCACAAGGGTCTGGCAGGACGGGGCTGTGGAAGGATGCTGCGCTTTCGGGAATGTTACGGGGATGGAGGGTGTCAGCACTGAGTCGTACTGCACGGAAAGGAGAGGACCGGGAGGCTCTGTGTGGGAGATGGGGAGGAGGCAGATTAGTGGGTGTTCGCTGATTTTCTTTGCTTTATGGAAATGCAACAATTGCCTCCATTCAGCAGATGAAGAAATGAGTCACAGAGAAGTCGGTGGTTTGCACGTAGCTGTGTAGGACATCTGTGTCACGTCTGGCAGCGGAGGCCTCCCCACCGGCTGGCCTCGACCCCAGCCTCCGTCCTTCCTCCTCTCCCTTCGTGTCCTCCGCCAGCTCGTTCTCACCCTGCTAAGCTAAAACCCTGCGCGGTGAGGGCACGTCAGGGCGAGGGGGGTTCTCTGAGACGGGAGGCTCTGCAATAGCAGAAGGGACATTGCTTTAATGTCAACTATTCCATTACTGAAAACTAGGGGGAAGAATTACACCGGGCTGGGAGCCGCCGATAAACAGGCAGCTGGCACAGGGAGGGAAATTTCTTTCTTCTATTACCTTGTGCTTCTGCAAGTCACAACTTTGTCAGGCAGTGCCTAGCTGCGGATTTGGAAGCCCAGCTGCAGACTCCCCGTCTTTTCCGTGTCTGTCTGCGTCTCAGCCAGCGGCACACCACCGGGCCAGATGCTCGGCGGGGAGGGACCGGTGCTCAGCCAGGGGAGCGGGGGGACGGCAACCCTTACCCCGGCCGCGCGGCTCCGCCGGTGCCTGCAGACGGACAGGGAAACCAGAAGTGGGAACAACAGAGGTATTCACCTTTCCCTGGTAATTCTTACAGCAGGAGGGGAACGATGTGGGGCATCGACCGTGAACTTGAAATGGAAGTGGAGTGAAACAGCAGAAACAACTTGCCCCAGCTGAGGAGCTTGTGGAAATAAAGCGTATGAAGCTGGAGAAAGCTCAGATCCACTGCTGGCGTAAATCAACATCGCAGGCCTGGCAGGAAGGAGCCGGGCCAGGTCATGCACGCGCGGGACCTGGACCGTGGAGCCCAGCCACGGAGGGGATGTTAATTAGCGTTTGCTGGTGTGATTAAAGCAAGCCAGGAGCAAGCGAAGGTGGGCTGGCTGGGGGAGCGCTCCCCGGGGGAGAGGCAGGCTTGTGGTTTCGCTGCTCAGGTTTCCCCGGCTGCAGAGACCGTTGCGCTTCTCATCTCCGATGGCCGATCACAGCAGCGCTTTCGCTGTTAAATAAAATCCCCTGCCTGGGAGCGACTGCCAGAAACGCGGGGCTGCGTGTTACGCAGCCCTCGTGTGCTAAACCTGGGAGCACGAGGGGAATCCCTGAGCGGGGCCAGCGCGGGGACAAGGCAGCGGGGACGATGCGGGGACGGCACCTGACCCCACCGGAGCACAGGGGATGGAGAGCCCTACGGAGAGCCAGCACGTGAAGGACAGATGCCCACTTCCAATTTGCAGAAACCCTATAGAAAACAGGCAAATTAAACTTCTTTGCATTGAACAGGATGCGAATCCAGGCGTCTTTGAATATCTTCACACAGAGAGTTTGCCAGAAAAGTACACAGCTGCATGGTAGTGAAATCCTCTCTGATGACTGGTTAGAAAAACAGAAGATTTGGTGCTGCTTGTAAGACTTCCTCCTCCTCTGATGCAGAGCTCCTTTGCTTGGTAGACAGTTCTCATGATCATTTCAAGCAGAAGGTAGCGATGGCGACTTGGCAAGACCCGCACTGAAAATCCGTATTTGGATCATGAATCAGTACCATAATTTCTGTGTAAAGGAACATTTCAGGAGGATTTATAGCATAGCATGCTAACATCGGATCTGCTTGTCACAGATCGTGTTAAAGGCTACAGATAAAAGGTTTGCAGTTTACAGCCCTGGAAAATTAGAATGAATTCCCTGCTGTGAGCACAGAGCAATGACTAGCAGAAATCCTTCCTGAGACACTAAGTTGGACCAAGAGCCACAGCTGACTGATGGCAAAAACAACTCCAAGGAAATGATTGTGTACCTGGACATTGCAAAACCCGTCCCCGGGGGACACGCAGGCCACCGGCGAGGCAGCGCCGCTCCGCACAGCGTCATCGCATGGGGAGCGGCGGTGGCCGGGTAGCGCGGACGGCCCCGGAACAGTCCGCGCGTGGAGACGTGGCATGGCTTCGTGGCCGTGACAGCAAGCTGGGTCACCCTGGCAGAAGTCAGGGAGTATAATGGGATGGCTAAAAAAATAAGTCAATATATTTGAAGAGGACAGCTTTTCCCTACACGCCTGCCTTTGCTGAAATGACTTTCTGCTCTCTAATTCAGGACGTCTGACCTGTAATGAAAATCTTTTCCCAGTTAATTTTTTTTTTCTTTTTTAAGGTTAAGATCTTATATTGTGCACAGATTTCTGCTGTTCCAGAAGTCTGGTATAAAACAATGCTGACGTGAACCAATCTTCCCCCAGCTCCGCAGCCAGATACGGGCTGAATTCAGGGAAGTTCCGACCAGACCTAACTTCCACGACTAACCTGCCTGTGTCTAAATGGCTGAAACCCCATTCCTAAGAACGCAAAAGCATTATCGCTTCATCCACCCTTCACAATTATTCGAAATTAAAGAGTTTCACTTAAAACTGTGATCAAATCTATGCACCCCTGAACAAAATCAGTCACACGCCAGGCGAGCACACAGAAAATGGGAACTCTGCTTTCAACACACAGTTGGGAAAGACTCAGTGGACTCATTCAGATTTCTTCTGTGAGATTTTAGGATGTTCAAGCTCAAAACGCAAAGTAGAATTTCTAAAACATTGAAACTAATACGTAGAAAAAAATTAAGAAGTTTGCCGAAAAAGCTTCTAAAATGAGAGCACAGAATTTTTCACATAGATGTACAAAAGCTCCACGAACATGTTTTCTCTTTTCAAAAGCTGTTTTCTAAATGTCAGTTTTATCGCCTTTTTTTTAAACCATTTATGACCATATGTGTTTTTATGATATTCACAACATGCTTGTGCCACACAAGATGCAAATGTAATTTCCTGTTATAATGGCACAATATGCATAGCAACAAATGAGAAATGAGTGACACAAAATAATGAAAAGTGGCTCTGTGTGTGCGCGTGTGTGCGCCTGGAAGGGTTTTTTCCCCCTAGAAGGGAATTACCCAGAGCACTGACGGGGGTTCAGGCTCCTATTCCTGCACAGCCGGTGCCCACATGTGGGGTTTGACCAAAGCTCATTCCAAGGTGTCTTTCAAGTCTTCAATGAGCAATCAGAGAAACCTCTTCGTCACAGATGCCATCTCTTTGTACGAGCAGGAGTTGGATTGCCCACTGATTGCCCTGTTACAGCTTCATCCACTCCAGCCAGTCCTTTCACCGGGTGATCCCCGTTTCCATCCCGTCTGGACGAGCGCGAAGGACTCCTGTGCAAGAAGGTGGAGGAGCGGGCATCTCCCTGGAGTGGCAACCTGGGGCCGGTGGGAGCAGCCGACCTTGGAGAAAGATTGATCGCGCCGCGTTTGTGCATCCCTGCGAGGCGGCGCGAGCTCTTGCAGCGTATGCAGGGCTTGGACACGTACTCGGAAGCGAAAAAGGTGAAAGAAGTTAGCAAAACTGGCTGGAGGAAGACATAAAATAGCAAGGTGACTTGAATTATTAGTCAAACGCATCTCACCAGGTCTTGAGGGACAGCCGCTGCCAGTCCAGGTCTCCGCTTCCTCTGCGCAAACGCTGCGGTAAGAGGTGGTGCCACCCGTGACGGGACAGTGTGGGGACAGGAAGGGACGAGACAAAAAGGAAGAAGAAGGAGACCAAGAGTAGAGCAAGGAGGGGAACGGCGATTCCCCTGCTGAGCCTCCCAGCCCCTGGCACCTCTTGCTTCTTGCACTGGGAGTCCTCCGGAGACAGGAACTCCTCCGCCTCTACCGCCTGGAAATCCTGATCTCCTCCAGGGATAAAAACTCTAACTTTCTACAGTCGCCACGCTGCTGCCACTGCTGTCAGAGCAGTCATCCGAGCTGTTCGGGCCGGGGCCACAGTCACCTCGGAAGGTATCCCTCCTCCCAGGCTTGCAACCTCTCGGCGCTGCAGCCTGCCATGGAGCAAGCCGTACCGTCGCTCCTGGTAACAGCCACGTACGACAGCACACCTCCCAGCTGACCTAATAAGAAATGCAGAGTGAGATGCTCCCTGGGGCTGGCTTTGCCCCAGGACACGTGCCGCACGCCGTCCCGCCGCGGGGGAACACCGCCGTGCCATCGCACGGGGTGAAGGCGCGGCATCGCCCGCACCCCGCTCCCGCGCGTGGCACGCCGGGGTGACCCGCCGGCTGCCAGGTCGCAATTCAGGGCCTGCGGCCTGCCGGGGCGTGGCAGCGAACCAAGAGAAGCGCCGTGAAACGAAGGCAGAGGCAGCAGGGGAGACGCGGTGCAAAATGCGAGCCGAGCAGCGCTGCGGTCTGGGGGAACCCTGGCTTTGGCAGAGCACACGGGACTGCCGGGCACGCTCCTTCTGCGGGGGGCTGCCCGGGTCGTGCCGTGGTTGCTGCCGCGGCGCGGCGCTGGCACGGAGCAGCTGCAACGGCTTTCTTGCTGCTTCTGGAAGAAAAATGAAAAAAGTGGAAAAAAATCAGGAAACGCGTGATTAAATGCCGCTTGCACGTGTCGGCCGAATCACCGACACAAACAGGATAAAGAAGCAAAGAAACAAAAAGGAGGGAGGAATTTCGTGGGAGGCGAAAGGCATTTGGGGCCGCGGGGGCGGGGGCGGTGGGCGCGCGGGAGCGAGGGCAGCGCCGTGCGGGAGCGAGGGCAGCGGAGGCGTGCGAGGGGCCCGGACCCCTCCCTGGCCGCTCGGTACCCAGCACCGGACAAAAAGGGGCTTTCGGGCAGCGCAGCTGACAGCGACTAATATTACACCGCAAAAATGTATTTTTAAACCAGCTGCAAACTTCAAAAGCCTCGAGTGAAATATTTTATTTCCTATTTTAAGTAAGCTCCGAGTGCACGACACATTGTGACGGGGGCTGGTCGGGAGAACGTTTACTGACGTGGTTCCTTGCGGGAAAAAGCTGTTTGATAAACCCCAATTTTGGCAAGAGACCATATCACACTTGGGACAAAAGAAATCACGTGGGAAAACATTTTGAAACAAAAACGTACAGTCAAAGTTTTCATTAGCTATTTTAAACAGTTTGATTTTTTTAATGTTTTCATTTTATGTTCCTATTATCTTAACGGCATGACATATTGCCGCTTACTATGTCAGAACAGGATAAAGTATAATGCTGAAATATTTTGTTATTTTCATCCTGCTTATTAATCATTAAGGAAATTTGCAATTAAGGTCGAAATATTTTATCCTCTTAAGAGCAAAGTACTTTGCATTATTGTAAAATGATTTGAAAGCCTGATTTATGACTTTATTTGAGGATCCACAATTGATTACACCAGCTTTCAGAGTCTTATTTGCTCTTCACTAAATGCCAAACGCTCCCAAATGCGCACCGTTGGTTTTGCGAATTCATAGGCAGCGAGGAACCGTTAACACAGCCAGTGCTGACACACGCTCCGCTACCGAGATCAATAATCTAGGATGAACGATACATATATCAGCTTGGAGAATTTAAAACATCTGAGATGAAATTTTAAAAAAAACAGATCAGAGAGTCCAAAAATAGGAATAGGCGGGGAAATCCCATTTCCCGAGAAATTTTAAAAACATTCGTACATTTTTTTTCCAGCTGGGAGCAAGTGTCACAGTGTTATCCTTTCTCACAAGGTGTAAATTGAGAGTTTGGGCTAGTTCTGGCTGTGACCTTCGGTGACAGATACAGTCTGTTAAAAAGGGAGGAAAAAAAAAAAAAAGTCGTTGGGCTTAAAATATTCATACCTCGGCTTGCAGACTGACACGTGTAGCGGTTCAGAGGAAAACATTCCTCAGGGCTTCAGCCGCCTGATTTTAGCTTTGGTGGGAATTACTCATTGAATAATAAACTCCTATGAATTATTTACAGATTTTGCGTGTAATACACTGGAAGACAATTCCCACCTTGACGTGCATTTTTAAGCACGCAACTTTACCACGACTTCCGAGGCGATCCTGCCCCCGCCCCTCGCGCGGCAGCCACGGAAGAGCGCTGACATCTTCTCCTCGCACCTCGCCGAGGTCCGGGCTGAAATCCCGCCGGAGACCAGGTGTGGGCTTCCTTCGCCAGCTGCGCATCCAGGATGAAATATTCCTGCCGCGCCGGCGAAACGCAGGCACCGGGGCGCGCGGGCTGCGGGCCTGCGCCCTGCCTCACCTGGGGCACGGGCACGGGCGCGGGCAGCCGCCCGCTCGCCCTCCTCCTGGTCCTGCTTGTGGGCACGTGCCTCGAAATGGCACCTCTGCACAACGAAGCACAGCAAGAAAGCGCGGTAATTTCCTGCAAGTGCTGCAAAAGCAGCTGATGGAATTAATCACATACGAAGTTTGATTCAAATTGATCAACTTTTCCCCATTTATAAATCGCCTCTCCCAAGATGTTTGAGTTCGGTGCAGGTACCCGTTGGCTCGCCTTGCCAGCCTGTGGGGCCTCGGTACCTGCAGTGCTTCTTTAATCACTGCTGGGCATTCCTCTGTCTCCGGTAAGGCACAAGGCACCAACTCTCGCCCGTGAGCAGCTGCATGGCGGCCCGGGAAGGCTCTGGAGAGCAGCAGGCACAGTAGGGACAGAAGGACGCGTCGGCGGACACTTGGTCATACCAGCGTTTGCACGCACAGTAACGTTCACGAAGATTTGCATGCGCATAGCATCCTCGCAGGAGGATGCCGCGGATGGCCACGTTACCCAACAGCGTACCTGGCCGCCAGTCTGAACCGGTGGCCAGCGTGCCGCCGACGTTTCAGGGTGCGGGTTCACAGGCACAAGTCGGGGCACGGGGTTGTCCTCGTCGCCCGCTTCCATGCATGGACCTTCCCTCACCCTGCACTCCCAGACCCACCTCAGCCCCGTGCCCGTACCGTTAGGTTGGTTTAGGACATGTCCCACCACTGTCACCTGAAAACTCTGAGCCGCAGCTGGGGCGGGCGCTGCGAGGCACGGCGGGGCGGGTGCCCAGCGCAGGTCCAGCTTGCCGTCAACGGGGCGGCAGTGCTGGGACCCACCGTGGCACCAGGCAAAGCCATACTGGGCTGCAAGCACCAAACGCTGGTGCAAAGGACGTGAATTGAATTTTACTCCTCGACAAATAC
Source organism: Ciconia boyciana (assembly GCF_034638445.1). Classification (NCBI taxonomy): domain Eukaryota; kingdom Metazoa; phylum Chordata; class Aves; order Ciconiiformes; family Ciconiidae; genus Ciconia; species Ciconia boyciana. The sequence continues at coordinate 26,398,551 of NC_132937.1, forward strand.
TCTGGAATCGCACCGGGGGATGGAGTCAGGCAGTTAATGACGAGCGGAGGAGCCTTTCCGTGGGGCTGTGCGTGGACGCGACTCCCTTTGCCAGGAGCTGGGGCTGCGCTTGCTCACCCCCGGCGGGAGCTGGACGGGCGTCTCCCTTCCGTACACACCAGTCATAGGCAGAGGGATTTTTTTTTTTCCAAATGTGTGCAATATCATGTTGTCCTAATTTAAGAGCTTTTGTATCTCATCATAAAGAGCCCTAGAACAAGAGGATTAAGGGAAAACTCTTTGAAAATCAGAGCCCATGTTATTGCTTCTTGATGGACTAACAATTCAGATCTAATTGATCACGGCATTAATTATACATAATCTCTATGTACTCGGGTAGCCTTGTGGGATATTTCTAATCAAATTAGAACTAATTCAAAGCAATCTGACATTACAGAATGTTTTGTCTCTATTTTAGGACAGGGAGTCAGGGGATATGAAATGCATATTACATCTTGATCTGAGTGCATGCACTGTAAAAAGGCCTCTAATATAATCACTTCCACGCAGCGGTGATTATGCGTACGGTAGTCGTGCGGCTCACAGAAATGATTTTTTAAAAAATAAATTAAACTGGCAACATGAAAAAGCTGCTAAGTCGAAATGTCAGCGTGAGGAGGTGAGCTGCCGCTTAAAGCGGGAGCGAGGGAGGAGCGCGGGCAGCCCTCCCGCCCCGGACAGCCGTCGGCACACCTCAGTTAGCACAGCGTCGCGGGAAACGGGGTTTCTGAGCAGGGCAGGCTGTTTAATCAAAGCCCTAATAATATATCTCCATTTGCGGATTAGAGGGCTGTTCATCATTTTTAACTGAAAGCATGGGTAGATATGTTTTGATTTCTTTTTATGAAAACACTCTGAGGAGTTGGGAGGATGTATTTAAGTTAAAAATAGTGGTTTTAATTGAAAGTAAAAAGGCAGCGTGCTTACCTCACAGCTTGAATGGAGCCCATCCAAAAACACACAGCAAGAAAAAAGGAGCGGGGATGCGACGCTCATCTGGTGTAAATCAGCGCGGCTTTATGGCTTCATCCCGCTGAGGGTCTGGCCCCGCTTCCCGCCTGCCCCGCTCCCGGGGACCAGCCCGGGCCCCGGCAGGAGGAGGGCGGTGGAGCCCGGCGGGGCGCGGGGTGCGGGGGGCTGCTGGGGTGGGGGGGGCTGCCGGGGTGCCAGGGCTGCCGGGGTGCCAGGGCTGCCGGGGTGCTGGGGTGCGGGGGGCTGCCGGGATGTGGGGGGCTGCCGGGGTGCCAGGGCTGCCAGGGTGCCGGGGTGCTGGGGTGCGGGGGGCTGCCGGGATGCCAGGGCTGCCGGGGTGCCAGGGCTGCCGGGGTGCTGGGGTGCAGGGGGCTGCCGGGATGTGGGGGGCTGCCGGGGTGCCAGGGCTGCCAGGGTGCCGGGGTGCTGGGGTGCGGGGGGCTGCCGGGGTGCCGGGGTGCTGGGGTGCAGGGGGCTGCCGGGGGCTCCTGGCCCAGGTGCTGCCGCTCACCGCTCCCCTTTGACCCAAACCTGTTAAAATCTTTGAAGGTTTCACGTTAGTGGCTCTCTGTATGTTTAGAATAACAGAACACGTTGGAAACTTCAATAAAAAGTGGTTTATTGATTCTAATTAAATCTTTTTTTAAAAAGGTATAGCAGACACCCATCCTAGTTAACTTTAATTTAGGACTGACATTTACATGCTGCCTAAGAAGTGGGAATTCAGAGTGGACAATTCATTTTAATTTTGGTGAAAAATATCATTTAAATGCCAGAAAACTGCATATTTAACATTTCCAGTAATTAAGTGACTTTAATTTAATAATAAATCTCTCTTGTCTCTATCTATTTACACTCATTCCTCCGTCTTGGCCTGGCACATTCTGTAGTGATTGAACTACTACTACTAATTACTTCTTTTCAAGTGTAAATATGTTTTAATACTTTTTTCTAGCCAGGTAGCACGTTTACTATTTAGCCGGTAATAACTTCTTGTAATGAAATCCTTCATTTGGGCGCTTCTTTCATACGACAAGTTTTTGCATCTATCCCGCAGCAGAAACAAGTCTAGACTAACCAGCCTGCATCTGGTCTGGGCGTAAATTCCTCTAAACCACCATCTGGAACGGTTTTCATATAAACACAAAGAAAATTCTACAATACCCCCCCCACACCCCCCTTAGACATCCTTGAACCGTTGTGAAAAAAATCACTTTTTCTATTTTCCTCCTTGCTAGTACTTTGTTTTACAGGGCACAACGTGCAAATACAGAGCCCCCATTGTAAATTTTCGGATCAAAGATGGGGATCCAAATATTTTCTCAGCACTCTGCGTCAAGACCTGGCGGGTAGGACCACGTTTGCCCTCCGACCCCTTCCTGGTTTCTCCTCTATTTTCTACCCAAAGTGCAGAAGGAGAGAAATGTGGTTTCCCTCAGCAATTTCTCCCTTGGTGCAAACGCCCCTTAGGGGCTTATACTGCATGAGGAGCTAAACCTTTAAAATTTGATCTGGATTTCATGCTGAAATGTTAAAAAACCCCATCCTTCCCATCTTGTGATGCAAAACGAGCTGACGTGTCAAAAATTCTAAAATATTTCTGAGTCGTGGTGGGACTCCAAGTCGGAGTGAGCAAATCTGGGGAGAAACTGCAGGGGAAGGGGAAATTCAGCAAACAGCGTTGTTCGCGCTCCCTGGCAGCCCCCACCTTGCTTTTGGTGCCCGCCGCCGTCCTGCGCCAAACCTGCCCGTGTGGGCCACGTCTGCCGCTTGGCGCAGGCCGCGCGAGCCCATCGCAGCCGGTGCTCCCAAGAGCCCGGGCGCTCAGCCCTCCGGCCCAGCCGCTCCGGCCGTCGCCCTTCAGCCCGCCCTTCTCTTGTCCTCCCAAAATGCGCAGGTAGCAAGCACCTGAGGTTCTGCGCTCTGCAAGACGCCCTTCACCTTGGGTCGCTTTGCTCTCTCGCATCCATACATCTTAAAGTGCTTTGATGTCCAACTCTAAGCCGCTGCTGTGCCTCTTTGCTGACTGCTGAGGATTTTGCTCCATATGTTATCGCTAGAAGTGTACATGTGTCAAAACCCTTTTTGAGCAGAGTTAGCTTAATGATACCTATTATTTAGGAACTGTAAATCAGTTTAATATTCTAATTAAGCCATTCAGTACCTTCAGACACACGGCGTACTGGAGTCCTCGCGACCATATGGATGTGCGGTGGGAATCGCGCAGCCCGGCACACTGGGATTTAGCCATATGACTGCCATTAATAAATCGGAGGTATGGAAATGCACCCGTGCTCCCCAGCCTGGCACCCTGCAGACCCAGCAGCACTGGGCAGAGAACCGGGGGATTCAGGCACCTGGCACGGCCGGGTTTCAGAGGCAAAGGCCATCATAAAATGCCGCGCGCTGGCCCTGGGAAGCCATCCTGGTCCCCATCCCCTGGGCGGGAGGCGGGGGAGAAGCAGCTGGAGCAGCGCGAAGGAGACAGGGCGCAGGACCGGGGGCTCTGATACCGGCCCCAGCTTTGCTCCTGACAGCGCGGGCTTGCAGCCGAGCTCCCGGGCGGAGGGGGTAAATCCCGAGGGGGGTCCCAGTGCTGCACCGGACCAGAGTCCCAGCGGGGGAAGCGGGGACCCCTGGCCCTCCTCGGGCAGCTGCCGCAGGGACCTGGCGCTATTCTCCATCCTCCTCCGACAGGCGACGGCGATTTGTGGCGGCAGAAAGGCTGAACGTTGGGTTTACCCACCCGTGTACGGACCTTAGCCCAACAGATTCATTGCAGACAAGCTATTCTGTTAAATGACTCCAGTTATTTATAATTTAGTAATTAGTCCTAATTAATATTTCAAATGAGGTTGTGCCCAGAATCCAGCATGAAGGTTGTGATCACAGCATACGGCCCGGGCCGCTGAGTGTCGGCTTTCCCGCAGCCTGGACTTGCCGGGAACAGAAACACCAACCACGTCTTGCTGCACCTGACCAAGAGATTTCAAAGTAACAAATTTCAGTGATTTTTCTTGTGGTTTTTTTGGTTTTTTTTTTTTAGGAAGTGGGATGTGCTGGGTTTGCTCCCGAGCATCTGGGTCCCTTCTCCCGCGGGGCTGCAGCATCCCCGGGGGGGAGGGTCCCCCTCGCCCCGCAGCCTGCCGAGCCGCGGCTCCGGGCACCGCCCGGGCAAGTCCTTTAAAATCCATTGACGAGATGGGTGGGGAAGAGCACAGCTGCCCACAGCCAGCGCTGCGACGTGCGGAGAAAACCGCTCAGGTGCCTCCTCTTTATCATAGGATGCAGCCCCGCGCAGATCGCTGAGGCTGGACTCAGCCAAAGAAATCTTGTGCTTCACCACAGATGTTTCTAAATGTTTGGATTTATTTTTTATGAAGGTTTTACAAGAATCAATTCCAGTTTATAAGGCTTTTTTTTTTTCCTTCTTTTTTCCTCAGGACAGAAGAGGATTTGGAGAGCGCTTTCTTCTGTTCTGGTTGAAGTTTTACTTATTGCTTTTAAAACTCCATGATTTTATGTGAGCTGCAGCCTTTACAGACAGAGCCACTATCGCATTTCACAAATCACTATTTCTCGTACCGCGTAACACGTGAAATACTGGAGCTGCGAGGCTGTGAGCTGATAGATTTACTGGGCACAAGATGCAGAAGGAGAAATTAGCTCCATGCGTGGCAGTAAACATTTCTTTCTTTATTTTTAGGGAAAACGGGGCTGCTGGCGGAGCCGGCAGCGGGAAGGGAGCGACCTGGGGGCTCCAGCCCTGCCACCCTGCGTCCCGGGGAGAGACAGGGCTAGCAGGGTCCCCGAAACCCCCGGTCCCTGGGAACGCGCGCACCTCCTGTCAAAACAAATCTTCTCAGAGAGCAACTTCAGGCTCGGAAGTTCGGTCAGGTTTATCCCTCAGTAACAGAGCTGTTCAAAGCCGGGACTGGGAAACACGCCTCTGGCTGGAGTAAGCCCTTTAAACAGCGGGAATGGCAAAGCCGGCGCTGGGGAGAGCACTCCCTGTCCTTGCAGCTGCCTGGCGCTGCCAACCAAAAAAAATCCCGTTTTCAGCTGCTTCTAAGTTTGCCAGCTCTCCTGCTGTGCGGCAGGCCCCAGGTGACCTTTGGGGTTTGGGGTTTTTTCCCCATGAAAGGAAATTCAGGCATTTCTGGGAACGCGGCTACGGAAAAATACATTCTTCCCATTTTAAAATATTATGTCGGGCTTTTCTTTTAGAATAACGTCGTATCGCCCGGCTTGTATTCGTCTCTAGCATTTCGCACAGCGTCTCTGCTGTACTAGCGTGCGTATATATTTATAGAGAGAGAAAGTAAATATCATTTACAAGCAAAGGTCTCAGCCGAGATATTTGTTGAACAATCTTCCTAAGGTGACTAGAAATGGATTTTTCTAGCAATGTCAAAGTCTGTTGACAGAACAAGATAAAAGGACAAAATATTTATTACGAAAACACCAATTGAAGCGAAGCCCTGCCTCCCGCTGCCGGCCAGCAGCCCCTGCCCCCCGAACAGGTTTTAATCCTACAAAGACGGACCCGACCGGGAAGGCCAGGACTCACGCTCAGGCTTGGCAGCCCGGGTGGAAACCAGGACCGGAAACCCCCGTCGCGGGCCACGGCCCCGCGCGGGCAGCGCTCGCCCCGCGAAGCCGCACCCGGGCTCTCCCCACCCGAGGCGTCCCCGGCAGGCGGCTGCGCAGCCCTCGCCTGCCGCGAGATGGGATCTTCTCGATTAGTTTTCAACACTTGATCAAGTTTCCAGGCATTTTGTATTACACTTGATTTAGCTTTGCTAGACTAAGCACATTATTAATTGGTTCTCTTTTTATTTACAATACTATTGCTTGAAATATATACTACGCTCGGTAATTGAATTTTTGGAATACAGTAATTAAAAAAGTCAAAAGAGCAATAAACAGAAGCGTTAGTAAATAATTGCATCTGAGAACGAGCATAAATCATCCAGATTAAATGATTTTATATCATATTTGAACTCTTTAATTTTAATTTATGGTTTCCAGACAATTTACAACCACTGCTGACTTTGTTTTCCTCTGCCTGCCTTGTAGCCTTAGTGCTGATAAAAAGCTTTTCAAGAATTCTCAGATTTTTTTTTTTAATATCATTTTCCCAGGTTATTTTTTTCGCACTCTGCGGGGGTGACCTGTATTCCAACACCGGGGTCAGCACGAGAGAAATAATTGGAGATTGCTGCTGGCGCAGAGCTCGCCAGCGCCGCGGCAGCAAGAGTTCGGAGACGGGGGCCGGGGCGCAGGCGGAGGTGCTGCGCCGTGGGCAGGGTGAGCTCGGGGGCTGCTAAGACCCAGGACTTCTCGTCCCTCCCTGCTTGCCTGGGGTGGGCAAAGCCCCCGCTCGCCTCCAAGGGTGGCCCCGAGTCCTCCAAGGGTGGCCCCCGAGTTCCCCCGCAGCCCTTGCGGACGGCCCCCCTGCTCCCCGACGCGATGGGGGGCCAGGAGCACGGGGGGCTCGGGGGGCTCGGAGCGCGCGCGCGCGCGGCCGTGTGCTCCCACGGCTGGCGCGTGGAGGCCGGCACAGAGGTGCCAGCCCGCGCCCTGGGACGTCCCTGCCAGAAGGGTGACTCCCACCCCGGCGACGCGAGGTGCCGCCTTCCGAGGATGTATTTCCAGGTCGGGCATTGGGAACGCGACTTTCCCCGTAGCCTCAAGGATTAAGGACACGAGCACTGATGCTCACAGCAGTTTATCATCTCCCACCGATTGCGCCGGAAGCCGTCGTCAGCCCCTGGGGCTGGCGGTGACGCCCTGTGCCCTCGCTGACCCCCAGCCTGGGTCCCGGCCCCGTGCTGCGGTGAGGGGCACCCAGCAGGCCGATTTTCCAGCAGCCAGGGCAGGGGCTGCCGCGCAGATGCCGTCCGAGGCGGGAGCGGGGATTACTCCTGCCCACCGGTGTGATTACTTCCCTGCCTGCCTGCGTGGGGCATTGACCAACTCTAAGGTTTTTGGCTTAACTTTAAGACCGGTAATGAGCTGGGTCTCAGCTAATTCTCCGTGTCTGGATCCCCAAGGCCAAGGGGATGAAGCTGTCAGAGGCAGGAGCCGGTGGGCCAGGATTAACTCTGCAGTGCCGTGCCTCGAAAGCTGCAGAAAATCTCCCGGTGCTGGGTGCTGGGTGCCGCACACCCCGCACGGCCGGCCGAGGGGCACGCTGCCTCCCCGGGGACGCGTGGCGTGGCGTGGCGTGGCGTGGCGTGGCGTGGCGTGGCGTGGCGTGGCGTGGCGTGGCGTGGCGTGGCGTGGCGTGCCGGGGGAGCTTGGCTTTCCTTGGCTTGCAAAGGCAGGGATTTCACATGGGCATCTTCCCTCGCAGGGAGGGGACGGAGCAGATTTAGCCGGGGGGTGGCTTTACAAATGATGATTTCCAACCCGGCCAACGAATAGGAACTGCTGCCGTTTGCAGAGAGAGGCAGGGCAGCAGGCGGCAGGGGCCACCCTCTCCCCGGGCAGCTGCTGGAACACAACGGGATGGAGTTTATAAAATATTTATCAAATATTTAACTTGGCATTTTCTCTTTGAAATGCTATGTTATTCGGCTTTTACGGCCTTAATTTCATTTAAAATTCCTGCAAGTCAGACTAACAGAAAAGGACCGTTGCTTAGCATAGTCTTAGAAGGAAATTCATGGGCTGCTAAGGCTACTTCTGTTTGAAGTTTGTTTACTTTTTTTCAGCGAGCTGAACTTTATTCATTGTCACTTCTGAAATGTGCCATCTTTCAGCATTACACTTGATAAGCACTTGCTGAGGATATAAGCTATCAGTTTTGGAGTTTTGATCTCCCAGAATTCAATTTTTTCTGGCTTAAGATCAAAAGATGACAAATATCTTGAAAGAAGACAGAAGCTTTATTGTTGCTATTTGAGGATATCAGCATGTCAAAAGTAGAGACGGGTTGTAAACTATCCTGTTATTTGGGACAAGTATTTCCAACCTACACATTAACTTCGGCTTGATAATTTTACACATCTTTATTGGGAATAAAAGATGTTCTGTTGTACTGCTGATGCCGTCCACTCGCTGAAATCTGACAGTCGGCGCGGTTACTCTTCCTGAGGCATTTGAAAATGTCACTGGGGAAGTGCTGCTGCCAGAGGCACATTTTAACTGGCACTGGGAGGAATCAGCGTATCTCAAAGCATCTCTTGGAGAAAAAAAAAAAAAGGAAGAAATAAGAGGCTTGCAATGCCGGCATCCACAAAAGCCTTCTACAGGCAGCGAAGGAAGCAGGCAAATTATTTGGAAATGCTGAATGCGATGGGAGGGTAACACTGCACATACGCCCTGTGCTGATGTAGGCAGCGAGCCTTCCCCTGGGCATGGTCACAGAGCAGCTTCCCGCTCTGAGCAGCCCGACGTGCCCTCCCTGCACCCGCAGCACGCTGTGCCCAGGTGCCACGGGGGCTGCGTGGGACGGTGCACGTGTGGGAGGCTGCGCGGGGTGCTGGGCGGGGATGGGGTACGGGATGCTGAGCGGGGATGGGGTACGGGATGCTGAGCGGGGATGCAGTACGGGATGCTGGGCGGGGATGGGGTACGGGATGCTGGGCAGGGATGGGGTACGGGATGCTGGGCGGGGATGCGGTACGGGATGCTGAGCGGGGATGCGGTACGGGATGCTGATCAGGTTGCTGGGTGTGCAGGGTCATGATTGGGGTGGCAGGGGTGGCACTGGCGTGGCAGCAAGCTCCCTGGCAGTTTCCTCTTTTTTGCCTTTCTCGGTGGCCTTTATGGCAGCCAGCAGCGGGGAGGCTGCCACGTGCCGGGCGCTGGGCTCCCGCAGCAGACACCCGCCTGTGGCCACCACGATGCTCACCCAAGCAGCGGGACCATGTGGATCCCGCTCAGGTCCCCATTTTCCACAGGGGGAAACACACAGCTCTGGGGGGCCGGGTCAGCCGGGCTCCAGCCCTGCAGGGAAATAACAAGCCACAGACCCCCAAATCATGGGAAACAGCAGCCAAATCATGGGGCTAGAGAGGAGAGGGGGAAGCGAGCAACGCTTCCTCCGCTCAGACCCACGTGCCCCACGACGCTCCCGAGGGGCGAGCCATCGCCCCGCGGCACGGCTGCGCCCCAGGCCGGGGGATGCAGCCAGCACCGTGCCCGGGGGCACCGCGGCTTCGCCTCCCCCGGGCCGCTCGCCCCGCGGTCAGGCACTGCAGGCTGGAACCGCCGCGGAGCTGCAGCCCCCCCCAGATAGCCGCAGTGCCGCACGCAACAGAAGTGCTTTTAACCGCCGCAGCATTAATTATTCTGCAGCATTAATTATTAATTTTCTTCATAGCAAGCCGGCGCCTGGGGAATCACCTGCTTTTCGGGCTACCATATAGCAGGAAAGAAACTTCCCTCCGAGTGCTTGCGGTCCCACCCCACCCCTCCTGACTCCTCTGCTGCAGGCAATGCCAAAATAACCTTCCCAAAGACGGTTCTGAGTGAGGTAGGACCTATAGTCCAAGTCCCACGAAAACCAGAGCAAAATAAAATGCTTTGCATAAACAACTTGAATTTCTCTGAGTGCCTTGATGCATTTCAGAGGCTCTGCCTAACGCATCACTGGCTTCCACAGAGTCCAGCCTCAGTCCGGTTGTGTTCGTATTTCTGGAGCAGCACAGAAGAAGAGAGTAACTTGGTGTAGCAGCAGCGTCACGTTGGGTGGGGAAGAGGAGGGGGCAGGAAGGATCTGTAATCTGCCTGTCTCTGGTAGAATCGCTTCAGCTCAGCCCCTCCAGGCATCCATCCTTATCTGCAGGCACCTGCTTTTTGCAGGATTGGCTCTTTAAGCCCTCGCCAATATTACTCGTGTTGGATTTTTTATCTGTGGCCATCAGAAAGGTCTTTAGGACTCCTAAGCTTATGTCAAATTACTCTTTCATGACATATTCTGTGGCTTTCATAATATGCTTTAGCACTTGGTAGAGCAGCGGCTATTTGCAGTAGTTCTGCTTTTTGAGGCAAGGTTTGAATCACACCTATGTATTTATAAAGAAAAAAATGGTGTGATTCATCAGGGAAAAAAAATGAGAAAGATGTGGACTAAATACATCTTTAGATCTCCTCTTGCCAGAGAAGAGGCGTTGTCATATTAGTGGGCTGTTGTATTAAGCAGCGATGCTAATTAAAGATGTATCAAATTACTCAAAGGTAATTCAATTTTTTGGCCCACAAGACAGTGGCAAAATACATGCTGAAGTACCACAGCAATTGGCACACATTATTTAGAAATGTCTTAGCAATGTAATTTGAACGTAAAAAGGCAACACTTACCCACACCTTCCAACATTTCTCTCCCTGTAGGAAGAAATCCCAAGCCATGGAAGTCATTTTGACTAAGAAAAAAAAAAGATACACGTTATTCCAGGGCAGAAATATTTGGGTTTTTTGTTGAAAGTCCTTAATAGCAATCAAATGCCTTTGGGAATACTTGTTGTGCTGCTTCTGACGGGAGCAGGGCGGCCGGCGGGTGCTGCTGGGGTCAGGGCTGCGGACTGGCGTGCGTCCCACGTCCCGACTCGTTCCCCCGGCTCACAACAGCCCGGGCTGCATCCTGCCAGACAGAAACATTCGCAAAGCTCTTCCCAAAAAATTGCATTTAAGGAACACCTTGCTCATTCAGAGAAATCGGGCATGTTTCAAAATAGCTGTGAAGAAAAAAAAAATTTGGCCAAGGAATTCTGGTGGGGAAATAGTTGTTGACTTGTGAAAGCAGGATGGGCTGGAGGATACCAGGTCAACCATGAGGATAAACAAAAGAAAAATCAACTTTTTCAATATATGCTCAGAAAAAGGCATAAAAGAGCTTAAGAATCTGGTATTGCTAAGAGAAAAACAAGCCAGGGTGGGTTTACTGGGGTGGTTTTTAGTCTCCATTTTTTAAATCCAGATAAATGATTCTCAAACCCAAGCAATGAATACCATTTCGGTTCTGCGACAGACAAGATATGGACATTAGCTCTTCCTTTTGCTCATTAACTCTTATACTCTTGCAGTTATGAAGGCTGCGAACCTGAGCTTGAAGGCTGCGTCGCCCCAGCCGCGGTGCGTGACGCCGCGGGGCACCCCAGGGAGCGCAGGCAGCGCAGGGGGCGAGGGCAGCACCCTGCCTTTGATCTGGGCCACGAGCTTCTGCGCCGGATGCAGGAGCGGGTCGTGCCGGTTGCCGTCGGGTGCCGGGTGGTCTGGGCGGCCGAGGGTCGGTTCGGCAGCTGGCGCAGGCAGCCACGCACCCTCCCAGCTCCTGGCTGCGGGCAGGGATCCTGCCAGAGCGTACACAAAGGGGGCTTTTGTGCTGGGTGTGTGCAACACAGGGCGCTATTAAAAGCAAAAAAAAAAAAACCCCGATAATTGAGGCTATTGTTTGGAGTGCTATTACCATTTCATTGTTAGGCGAATTTATTGGAGAAGGATGGTGTTGGGCTTCTGCAAAAGCTGGCAGCCACCAGCGAGGGGCGAGGGATGGGTCTGCAACCAGCCACTGCTAACTGCGGGAAATGTTGGCTCTGCAAATGAGCGATATTCTGCTAGCTCCATAAGACCGTGACTTGAAATGCGCCCTACACCAGCCAGTACCGAAGGCCCTCGGTGCTGGCGCTGCCATAACCACATCGTTAATGCCGTGCCCGGCTCTCCCGGTCGGGCATGTCCCCCGCTGCAGCCCGGAGGACAGTGCCTTGGGTACCACGGGCTTTCTCTCCACGGAGGAGCCACACAACAGAGTGTGGTGAAGCACGAGTCCCGAAATAGACTCTAAAGCCCATATTAAGGCTTTTTAAAAACATACGGAGGAAACGAAGGCTGGGAACAGCATCCTTTCCCCAGAAGAGCGAGGAACCATTTCCCAGTACTGCAGTCCAGCATTTGCACTCGTGTTTTGCAACGCTGCGTTTCAACAGAAATCGAAATGATTTGGACACCCTGCGAGGGCTGGAGCAGTGGCCAGGGGACAGTCAGTGGCGTCACTTGCTGGGCTGGACGGTGCCGTTCAGTGCCTGCTCGCAGGCCCGGCTCGTTTGCCGACCTCATCAGCGCGAACCGCACACGGGAGGCTCAGCACCGGGGCGGGCATGGGAGCGGGAAGCAACTGAATATTCGGCATGGCTTTGCAGCCTGGGGTGGATGCAACAGAAATAGTTATTAAGATTTTGAGCTGCATAAACAAAGCCCTCACCCTTTATAAAGGGGCATCACACCTCCCCTAAATAAATGAAGTTTTGCCTGATTTTTTTCCTCTATTCTTCCTGCTATCTGACAGGTCCCATTCTCCTTTCACAATTATCGTTCCGGGAATGCAGAGAGGTCGCTGAGTTTACAAGGCACCAAAGCAAGGGCCACAAGTAAAACAAAGCAGAGGTTGAGGCCAATTAAAATCCCCTGGGTCGTGTGCTGTAGGGAGAGGAGGTAGAAAAATGCAGCAGTGTTTCGGACATCCTAAAGGCGGAGGCAGGGACGGATTGAGGCTCTTCCAGTCTCCTCATTTTTCCACTTCCTAGAGCAAATATTCATGACAGCTCTGTGCGCCCAGACCAGGAATCGCTCCCTCCGGCTCGCGGTGGCGTAGACTTTTCCCATTTTCTGAAGGCTCAGAGCTGTTGGAACCGGCTGAGCCGCAAGCCTGCCAGCTCCGGGTACAGCCTGCGATCCTTCTGCGTGAGACCCATTGGGTTTAATGGCTCAGATGCAAGAACAAGCTGATGCACTCTGCTTTTGAGCTTGGCATTGTGATATGCTTGACAGTTACATATGAATATTAGCCATCTGCAGGATATGAAGATACAGCTATGATTTCTCTCTTTCTCTATCTCCTCTTTTCTTTTTTTCCTTTTTTTTTTTAATTTTTGGTGGAGCAAATTATTGCAGAACCGTGTTTACCGGCAGTCTCTTCGGTCCTGGATTGAAACGAACGCTTCTGAGCGCTATTTGGCAAAGTCTACTGAGGGCAAGATAATCATTAAAAAAAAAAAAAACACAAAAAAGAAAAAAGAAAACTGTTTAAAAGCTATGTTGAGAGAAATGGGCTGTAGATAACGGCAGTTCCGATATGAAGAGTTTATCTGAACTTTAGATTACCCAGCGTTTGAATGGGAGTTTGGCACTTGTGTTGAAACAGAGGTCATTTATCTGGATAGTCTGGATGACTAAATATATTTGCAGAATGAGCCTAACTTGCAGGGCAGTAGTCATGCCTTTTTGGGTTACTAAAATTAATTATTTTTGCACAGATGAAACTCGCCGTACCTGCTCTTGCTGTGTGGCACGGCTGACAGCCTGCATGAAGGAGCTGGAGCCGAAGGCTCCCCCAGGGCAGCTGCCGGGGGGGGCAAGGGCCGGGGTGTCCCGCAGTGCCCACCCCATCCCGCGGGGAGCAGGCACCCAGAGGGGATGCGGTACGGCTCGCACCTCCAGGCTCGCTTTTACCCGGCAGAACCGAGCCAGCAACCGTGTCCCTTAGCACACAGCTAAAAACCAGCATTTTAAACCAGCGTTTCATCCAATGCTTGGCTTGCCCGGCCGGCCGCTCGGTCCGCCCGTGGCCCATCACCGTGGGGGGAGCATCACATCGCTGAAAGCTGCCTCCGCAAACCGTAAATATCAGCCCCTTGGAATGATAACTAGCAGCTGAAAAGGTCCTACAAAGAGGGGCAAATCCCTTTTACTTCCACCCCAGCAAAGCAGAGGACATCCCGTGCCTTAACCCTTCCCCGGCCGCAGTCAGTGGGAGCTGCCGGCTCAGGCTTCCCCGGCCCAAAGGTAGGGGCGTCCCCGGCAGGCTTGCCAGCGACAGAAGAGAACGAGTGTAATTGCTTTCAAGAGCACAATTAAAAAATCACTTACTTGGGCTTTGTGTGATTTTGCCACAAATCATTTTAGCATGATGGGATGTGTATTCTGTGCCTTGAAAACATATGCTGGGGCATGCTGGCATGTGGAGAAATTTAATCCAGTGCATTGATGTGCATCTAAATGCAGGAATAGAAAACATCTTGATTGCCCATGGAAGGAATAACCTTCTCTGGGCAGAAATCGTGCTCAAAGGAACCGTGTCTCCCTCTAATTCTGTTGACTTCATGGGGATACAGAGGGAGAGGAGAAAAACTGGTGACTGGCTTATGCCTCCCCTGTTTATAAGAGCACAAACCTTATCACGAGGAATCTGGGAGAATTCCTGAGAAAGTTGGGAGGGGTGAACTGGTGACACGGAGGCTGCAGCGAGGGGAAACGACGGCTCGTCCGGACAGGGGCAGAGCTGGCAGACCCCCGGCAGGCTCGTCCCGGCGGCCGGGGCACGGGACAGCACCGGGAATTCTCAGGCAGGATAAAATACAAAGAAAAAAAACCAACACAAAGCCAGTAACAAAACCCTGGTGATCAAAGCAATATAACCTATCACGAGGCTTGTGTCCGCCTCCAGCTCCTGCTCGCAGGGAGCTAGACGGAATTAGACGGCAGATTAGAAAGGCCAGCAGCTCGTTACCAGCAGCCGACGACCCCCTCACGAGTGGACTGCCTCTTGCACCGCCCATGCTAAACTCACCGCACCTAACGGAACAGCCAGGGGAGCTCCTCAGGGAAGCGAGACGCTTCACCTAACAGAAACAAAAAAGACCCCAAACCGACCCCGAAAGCCCCGGCGATACCCCGGCGCGGCCCTGCACCCGTGAGCGGAGCGATGCCCAGGCCCACGTTTGCTTGGGGCTGCGGGGGACGCCTTGGTGGGGGACGTCACTCGCGCCCTGCGGCCGTACAAATGGGCGGAATTAGGTGCAAGAGACATCATCGGCGGGGCGGATTTGTCGGCGCAGTGTGCAGCCGGGGGCCCGGGAGCAGGCGGTGCTGGGCGGGGGGGTGCAGCGGGCGGGTGCTGCCTGCACCCCTTGCCGGCACATCGCCGGGCACCGCGCCTCGCCTCCCGTTCCTGCGTGCACCTGTACGGCACGAACGCCCGCCTGGCCTCGCTGCCAAGGGAGCGGTGCCCTGGTGCTGCGCCAGGCTGGGCCTCGCCGGTGGGAAAACACGAAGCCTTGGGCCAAACCACCCGATTTTTGGCTTGCGGCAGAGGCCGGGACGCAGCCCCTGGCTCCGGGGACGCGGCAAGGGCTTCGCTTGTCAGCACAGAAGCCGTGCCCGGCTCCGGCTGCTTCCCCGCCGCCAGCTCCTCTCCGGGGCTGCGTCGGGGGGCCAGCGCTGCTGGCTGGCGGGCCGCTGTGCCGCCAGCGCTGCTGCCCCGCGGCCCGGCCCCTGCTCCAACCGCCCCGGCTTCCCGGGGCTGTCCCGACGGCTGGGCCGCCCGTCCTTCGGCATCGGCCCTGCCAGCGGGGAAGAGCGGTCTGCCCGGCTCGGCGCGCGGTGCGTTGGCTTTCCGCCGTGGGAAGGGGCTCCCCGGTAACTTCGTAACTTCATCATTAACAAAGGTTGTATTTAAGATTCCTGTGTCTACCGCTTAATAACACCCAAATTAGTCTCGATGGAATTAGCTGTAATTAAGGACATTGTGAAATATGGTGGGGGCAAACAGAATTACACTGTATTACTTTATTAATAATATTCTTTAACTACACTGTAAATTGCTATTAGGCCTGCATATTACTGCCTGGATATGGAAATAGTCTTTTGCTATGCTAATCTAACACAATTTTCTTTTAAATGTAAACAAATTATACTCTATTAATATGCTGTTCTACTTGCATAGTTAATTATTGTAACAGTAAGGAATAAAATTGTTCTGCTTTCTCTGTTTCTGATGGAAAAAGGGCTACATAAATAGTTTAATAGGGAACTAATTATGCAAAAAATTTAGATGCCTAAAATGTGTTTGTAATTGCATTAAAATGGTCTTCTGTTCAAATATTGGAAAGCCTGCTAATTGGAGGCTAGCTGGAAATTTAAATATTGTGAATCAATGATTTTAATACAGTACATGTTTGGTTGTGTTTCTGTTCATATTTGTCTTTGGAAATGAAGAGAATATTTAACGGTGTTTAATAAGAGGAGTTCTGGATTTCATACCAATGAGGCTAGCAAGTGGGAGACAGGAATTTTAAATGCGCGTGCCACGGCGTTAACCTTAACTCGGGCGGGGGCAAGGCGGGCTCTCCACCGCCGGCGGCAAACACCATCCGCGGGCGAGGGCTGCTCACCAGGGCCGCGTGCGGGGACGGTGCCGCGCGGCTGCCTGACGCGCTGCTGCGGCCGCGAGCTCCCCCATTGCCTTGGGCACGGAGGGGCGTGCGAAGGCGTGCCAGCGGCCATCCCGCGGGGAGCTCAGCGGCGAGGAGACCCGTTTGGAGACGTCAGGCACGGCACGGTGTGGCGGGCAGCCGGCGAACGCTCCGGCACGGGGACAGGACGGAGGCGGCGAAGCCGACGGCGGCTGCTGCGGTGTGACCCCTCCTGCCTGCCCGCAGCGGGAACGCCGGCATGAAGCGTGCTCTTCACCGCAGTGCACCTAAGCAAAGCCTCGGGCTCGGTGCGAGGTGTCTGCACCGGCGCGCCAGCACCCAAGTATAGCAATTTGGAGTGGAAACACGCAAACAGCTTGTGGTACAAAGAAAAGGATAGATTTCCAAATGGCTAATCTCCAGCCACCCACACAAGTTTTGTCTCTCTTTAGCACCTTTCTCTGTTGCTAAGTCTCGCATCCAAAAAATGAAGAGGAGACACTCCAAATTATGCAGCAATATTGTGTCGAGCAGCTGAAAACAGGCTCGAAGAAGATCTCAGGGAGCGCAGCGAAATCATTATTATCTTTAGCAAAATGACACGGGGCAGCGCGGGACCAACAGCACGGTGTCCTTACGGGGCCGGCGCGAGCAGGCGGGGGCCACACGTGCACCCCCCGCGCTGGGCTGGAGCGGGCTGAGCTCCACGCTGGCGGGTCTGCCGTCCCTCGCTGCCACCCGCGAGGCTGGGGAGGACAGCCAGCAGATGCCGGCGGGTCTGTGTCACAGGGGAAGGGTGACCGTCCTTCCCCACGGCCCTGGCCGGGAGCGATGCTGCCCGCCCTGCCTGGACTGAGCTTCCCGTGGTGGGGAGGACGCCGAGCCCAGGTTTGCGGTTTGCCCCCACGTGCTGCCGTCCGCTTCCCCTGGCCGTCACTGAATCGCAGGCCGTATGAAGCGTGGTCTGCCCCGCAGCCGTCAGAGTGGCCTGAGCGGGACCGCTCGGCAGAGCCGGCCTAAGCGGGAGCTCAGCGAGAAGCACGTAGCAACGGTGGCAAAATAGGAGTGATTCACTCGGGCTGCCCTAGCGAAACGAAACACAGCGGGGAGAAGTGGTGCGATCCAACCCAGGGCTCGTGGCCCTCCCCGGGGACAGGGGATGCCTTTGTGTGCCACACAGAAGGTAACTGCAGCGGGAACAAAAGTCCCCCGGCAGCGGCTGAGGCCGATCCCTCCCGGCTCCCCCCGCTCCCGTAGGGCTCCTCGGGCGGGCGCAGCCGCAGCAGCCCCAGATCAGCCTCTGCTGAAGGGACGCCTGCAAACGGAACTGCAGCTACTAACGCAGCTCTGTGGAGCGAAGCAGAAGGCCAGCAGCAGCCACCTCCGGCCGGGTTCGGCGGCCACGCCAAGACGAAGCCCGCGGGGAAGCGCTGGGGAGGGAGCTGCGTCCCTGCCTGCCGGGCTGGGGGCCAGGCGTCACCACGTCGCCTGGCAGCACCGGCCGGGGCCGTGTTTTAAAGCCTCTCTTAAAAGAAACGAAGAAAAGGGCCAGTGCTGAATGCGGAAGGTGCGCCAGGGCTACGCTCGGAGCAGGGCAAAGGGCTGCGTTTGGCCCCGCTCCCCGCTGCGCGCCACGCAGCACGGTGCCGGCCAGCCAGGTTGGGTCTCCACCGCCTCCACCGCCGCCTGCCCGTCCGCCCTGCGCGGCACCCAGCACAAGCCCCAGGCCGCCCGCGCGTCGCCAAGCGCACAGGGCTTGATGCGCTTGCTGGAACGGCTACTGCACCGTCGTCACCCGACCCGCTGCTTCGTAAAGAGCGGGGGATAGCTGGGGTACGGAAGAGGCCGTGGCAAGGCAGCTTCATCCTACGCTTGATAATCCCTCCGTTTGCCCTTCAGGATGCGTTAGATTAAATAGAAACACTTAAATCTGTTTTATGCTATTTGACGTGACTGACCTGTGCCGTGCTATCTTCGTATTTAAATGAGAGGGTGAAGAAAAACCCTTAAAATATACCTGAAGTAGGCCTGGGCAGAGGAGAGCCCTCAAAGTGAAAATGCCTGACAAATTAGATCAGTCCGTGAGTTATCACTTCAATTTTCATAGTAAATACCCTATCAAACAGAATTTCTTAAGCTTGCTTGTAAGGAGCCGAAGAAATCATTTGCTACGGGGGAAAAAAAAGAAGAAATGGGAAAAAAAAGAAGAAAAAGACATGTCATATCCCAGCTATCCTGCCAAAATCCCCAAACAGCTTCCTAGCTGTTTAAGAGAAGAGCATTTTAAATATCTTTGCAGAGTCTTGTCTGTTTGTCTGACAGATGTCTGCAATGTACTGGGAACTGCATTCATGCTTAGAATGTAAATAAGATTATAGGTCTTTAAATATTCCCATTACATTGTATTTACCTAGATGCTGATGAAAATAAATAGGAAGCATTTCTGTCGGGTTTTTTCCTAGCAGGTTTTTTCTCCGCATCCCACAAGCAGGCTTAGCATTTTTTGCCTCGTCAGTTAAATGCACAGGTTTCCACTCTAATCTAGTGGTTAGTCCAAAGCACACATCTGTTAAGCTAAAAGGGCAATTTCTGGCTAAAAATATCAATTGCTCATTTGGAAGTATCAATCATACCCCTTTTTTTTCCTTTTTTCCGCAGAAGAAATAACAAAAGTCTTAACAATCGAGTTGAGTCGGGCCCTTGCTCCATTTACCTGGGGAACCGCGGTACTCCCCGGGGAGGAGAGCCGGCTCCCCGTCACACCAGGCATCCGACCACACGAGAGATCAGCAAATCAACGGAGTACGCTGACGCTGGAGATTAAACGGGCTTTTTGCTTTTACCAGCTCCCACACAATTAAACACCGGGAGCCGCGCAGGAGCGCTCGGAGCTCAGCTGCCGAAAGCGGGGCGGCTCGGGGTGGCCCCCAGCAAACCGCCCCGCAGCGCGGCCGGGGCCCCCGGGGTGGGCGCCCTGGGATGTCCCCAGCCCCGGAGCTCTGCCTCTGGGGAGGGCAGGGTCTCCCGCTGCGGTGGGGAAGAGGGGAGCTGGGCCTTGGCGGGGTGTAAATGCCATTTTGGGGTGCACGGGGAGCACGGACCCCTTCCCTGCAGTCCTGCCGGGGCGGGGGCGGGCGGGAGGGAGCAGCTCGGGGGCACCGGGGGTGGCAGAGGAGGGGCGGCCACGGCAGGAATTAGTCACTCCGCTTTTTCCATCCACCGCGAAGACTTAATTCCAGGAATTAATTCAGCAAAATCTACGTT
This sequence comes from Ciconia boyciana, assembly GCF_034638445.1. Classification (NCBI taxonomy): domain Eukaryota; kingdom Metazoa; phylum Chordata; class Aves; order Ciconiiformes; family Ciconiidae; genus Ciconia; species Ciconia boyciana. The sequence continues at coordinate 26,418,026 of NC_132937.1, forward strand.
CATAAAACAAAGCCTTTCTTCAAAGCTCCGAACCAGATGAAACAGCCCCACTGATTCACCCTTCCCCTGCCCCCTCCCGGGCCTTGAAATAGGTTGAGCGGTTTTGTTAAGGACCCGGCGATCCCTGGCTTAGATCTCGGATGCCAAGAGTCAACCCAATGTTATGGCTCGGTAATAAATCCCTTAAAAGCAGTGTTTGAATTTGTAATGGAAATGTTGACAGACCCTCAACTAGAGCAGCGCAAGCTCGGCAAAGTCAATCTTGTAATTGATCCTGACTTCTACATCAAGCCACATGTGCGGGGCTTTGTGCACTGGGCAGCGGTTGTTAATATAGCTGCTTTCACCTGAAACAAATGAGGTCTAATTAGATTAATCTGTAAATCAGTGCTCACCAGTTGTATGATTAATGAGCACTTTGCATTTCTCAAAGATCAGATGAATGGATTATTTGAAGGGATTTAATAGGAAATAATAGATTTCCTCATCTGTGACAGGGCTAGCGGGGATCCCGCGTCTTCTGCACCAGCCTTCGAAGGGGGAAGGAGGAAGCGTAGACGAAGAAATCGGAGGCTCAATCTGTCCTTTTTTTCGAGGAGCCGAACTTCTGATTGTGCGGGTGTCAGATGGACACTCTACAGCTGTTCTGGAACCATGTGTCAACATTATTTACCAAACTAATGTGATGATAATTATGGCATAAAGTATGGGGAGAAAGCATGCAGGCAGAATGGACATACATACTTAATGATTTTATTCTCCTGCATTCAAAATCAGTAGGAGCCGAGCTTGTCGCTGGAGACATGTTGAAGCAGCAGTGCAAGCTGTCTGTGCAGGATCCAGTGATGACTGTATGCGGCAGCATGCATTCAAAGTAAAAAATTAATTTACAAATGGTTTTCAGGGTTCCCACCAGATGGAAGAGCAATGAAGTCACGAGCGGTCCTTCTCTGCCGCTTAACCCTTGCGCTGACGTGCTGCGGCGGGAACGCAGCCAGCTATAAAAAATAATAATCTGAGGCCCCGTTCAGAGTTTATTTTTAAAATGGTTACTTTAAAACCGAAACACCTGTACTTTTACTGCTGGCTAAGATGGACTGCAACATCACATGCAGAAGGCAGATGTGTAACTGGAGCCTTCGTAACTGGTTCGAATTATAAAAACATTGCTTTAAAAGAAAGGGAGGGGGCTTGGGAATGCATTTTTAAGAAAGGCTTTTATTCCGAGATCAAACCTGAATCTTTAAAGAGTTTCTTCGCATCACCTTTTGCTCCTGCTGAGCACTGCTTCTCCCTACAGCGAGTCCCACTGGCACGGGTAAACCTACCAATTAATTTCCGAAAGCTGGTGAAAGCCGAGAGGAATCGGGCCCCGAAGGTTCGGCAGCCACCGGTGCCTCCCTGTCCGGACACACTTATTTCTCCTAGACCGTCCACGGACGGGGCATTGCTAAGCCCAGAGCCCCGCTGCGGTCGTGGCCGACGGGCAGCGCTGGCCGCGCGGGGCAGGATCCCCAAACCGTTCTGGACAGGTGGAAAGCGCGCTTTGTCACGAGCCGCTTGGGTGGCACCACCTGACGTACGAGGAATTCCCCTGTGCAAACTGCAGGAACAGCCCCGTGCCCCGCGCCGCCCTGGGAAGACGCTCGGGACGCTGTGCGGGGTGGCAGGGCAGGCTGCTGCGGGCTGGGGGACCGTGCCCCGAACCCCGGCTTCCGAAAACGGCTGGGTACGGGGAGGAGAGGCTGGAGGGGGCCAAGGAGGAAAGGCAGGAGGTAGCGGAGCAGCAGCAGCCGGGTCCGTGCCCGGGTGACGGTGGGGACAGGGGACAGCCGCGTGCGGTGCCGGGGGAGCCGCGGTGAGCGCAGGCAGGGCTGTGCTCGGCCTCGCGGCGGTGCCGAGCTGCTCTCGGGATGCGCAGCTTCCCAGAAAGGCTTTATCTCTTCATGAATTGAATTTTTCAGGCGGCCTGCGAGAAGCGGGAGGGCTGAACTTGGACGGGCTCCGTGCCTTTGCGCAATGCTGTTATAAAACATTCATTGTGGTAGAAGACGAAGTTCGGATGTGTTCCTAGAGCGAGCCATAGCATCCCTCCCACTATTTTTTCACAGGGGGGATATAAAATCCATGGATGCGCACCAATTTTTATCAGAGGAAGAGCAATTTCTCCTTGGAGAGATGAGCAGCCCTTTCTCTCCAGCCTTCTGGAAGCCCTCAGCTGCCGACTTGGAGCTGCAGGACGGGGAGCGAGGCGGGGGGCCAGGCTACGGGCTGGGGACAGAGCCTGGAAATGGCTTTCTTCGTGGCTTTTTCCCAACCCCGAATGCAACAAAACGCCCTCTGCAATTAGGGTTTCGGAGCTCCACGTCAGAGTTGAAGGGCACGAGCAGCGATGCTGCGGGAGCGGGGCCGCTCTCTGGGCGCAGGCAGTGGGGTGGCACCTCGCCCCACCGATCCAGCCTGGGGAGCGGGGTCCCGCTGGAGCCCCCTGCCCCCAGCCCCAGCCAGAGCCGAGCTCTTCTCAGACCCGCTCCAGAAGGTCCCCGCGCCGGGGAAAGCTCTGGCTCGGGGGATCAGCTTCAGCCAGGTGCCCGCGGGCCGGCCCGGGCGCGCTTATCCACGCTGCCCAAGGCCGGCTCCATTAAGCGTCCGTACACGCCGCTCTAAGAAGATTCAGATTTTCTTTCCCCCACATTTTGTCTAGTAATATTGCAAAGACCATAATAGGAAGAAGAATTTGTTTTTCATCCCAGCCCTTTCAATACCTTTTGGGATTATCCTGTGGCTCTGCAAAGTGACCTGACCTCCAGTGCATGGTGCCCCTTTTTTTCTGCTTCTTTTTTTTCCCTCTTTTTTTTTAAACTCTGAGCTCATTTGAAAATTCCAATTTCTATAATAATTTGATGCAGCTGCTAAGATGTTCTTTTTCTTTTGATCACTGTTATTAATGATGTGCTGTAACATATGCAACGCTAGCAATCCCAGCTACTATTTCTTACAAAGATCATTTTGTACTTCCCCCTCGTTCTCTCCCCCCTCCCTCCCCCTGCTCTGATGAAGCTCATATGTTTTAGGAAGTTCATCTCAGAGTTATTAGTCTAAGAATTAGGAAATGTGTGGGCAGCTCCTCTGTGGTATAAAAGAAATTGGAAAAAGAAACCATTCCTCTTTATTCCCAAAAGAAGGATATTGGCTTTGTTTTTTGTCCTGAGCTTACTGTTAAATATTTTATGGTTCATTCTTAATGTCATCTTTTGTAACTCTTATTTGTGTTGATGTTTTGATAAAGCTGAGGTTTCTAGCTTATTATTTTTTTAATTTCTTAAATGCCACCGGACCAAATCACCACCTCGGTTATGTAAATGCCAATGCCAGGTAACTCCATGGGAGTCTGCGGATTTGCCCCGGAATTATAACACGACAAGTGCGATCAGAAATTGAAAACCAGGAGTCTGATTTTGCTCCTGCTCCAAGGTATTCAAACCCAGTTCAATTAAAATCAGCATATTTACACCTCTACGAGGCAAGGGACAGACACAATTTGGCCCTAAAAACGTGTTTACAAGTTGTAATGGCCCATGCTGTATTCTTCCCACCTCTCGGGAGCGAGCCCGTGGAGTGGGCGTTGCTGCGGTGCCCAGTCAGGGCTGCGGGGAGTGGGCGAAAGCCCCCTGCCCGTCCCATTCCCAACAGACACGCTGAGTTCGCACGCCGCCGTTTGCAAATGAGTTTGCGTAGGGTCCGTTTGGGATGGCTTTGTCACTGCGTGCGCGCGTGCGCGTGCGCGCGCGCGCATGTGTGTCTGCACCGACTGACCCCACAGTTGGAAACAAGACGTTTCGAAGGTCGGTTTGCACTTTTTCAAACTGGTTTTTGTGGCCACCAAGTGTAGCTAAACACATAGAAGGATCTACATGATTCACAGGTTGGACGATGGGTTGTTTTTTTAATTTACCTTCTCTTGTTTCTAATAATTTGTATATAAAGATACATGAATTAGACATCATTCACACCGGAAAGCCATGCTGGGGGTGGGTCCACCCCAAGGAGTCACGAGGCGCGGGGTGACCCCGGTGCGGGGCGGGCGCTGCCGCCCTGCTGCACCCACGTGCTTGGGGGCACCCGCCACGCGCAGGGGGACGAGGGCACAGGAGGGGCAGCTCAGGGGCAGGGGCTGGGTGGACTTTAGGTGCCCGTCCGCTGACCCAGCGCTAATGCCCCGCTCCGTCTTCAGGGAGGTGTCCCGTCACCCCACACTCTCCTGCCCTCGGTTTCAGCCCCGGGCCGGGGCAGCAGAGGGAAACGCTGCTCCTGTTACCCCGCGTCCCCGTCCTCATGCTGCAGTGCCAGGCACAGAGGGGACCCCCGGCACGGAGGGGTCCCCAAGGTGAAACCCAGCCCTCAGTGGCTCCCTCTGCGTCGCGGCACGCTCAGTGCCCTGTGCCAGCTGCTCGGGCAGGCTCTCCTGCCTGCCCACGCGTGCACGTGCCTGCACACGCGTGCCCACGCGTGTGCACACGCACACCTACTTGAGCACGCGAATACGCACACGCACACCTACTCGAGCACACGAATACGCACACGCACACGTGGTCGTGCACACTCACACATGCACACGCACGCCTACTCGAGCACGCAAATACGCACACGCACGCCTACTCGTGCACAGGCACACGCAAGCCCCGGCTCTGCCCCCCGGGCTGCTCAGGGGTGCAGCGGGGGCACGGGGCGCAGGCGCAGGCAGGGGAAGTGCAGATCCACGGGGCTGTTGGCAGGAGACGACCCGCTTGTTTCTCAGAGAGCAACGACTGCAGAAGACAACATTTAAGGTTAATGAGAGACCGGGGGGAAAGGGAGGCTGATGTGCCGTGAGCTATTAATGCGAAAGAAATGCCCTGCTTTGAGGCTGATGCTGGTGGAAACGGAAAAGGGGAGAAACAAATGAACAAAGCCCCGTATTCAGGCATGGTAAGGTGGCGTCATCTGGCACGCACAGGACACCCCCGGCCAGGACCCTGGGTGACCAGGTTGCCAGACCACTCTCCCTCTTTCCATTTGGCTCACCGCTATTTGAATGCAGCAAACTCAATTATTTTTAGTCTTCTAGCAACGGAATAAAGGGAAACAGGGACATGATGGAGGGTGCACGTATTGACAAGCACTGCTAAATGGCTCTTTATTCATGAGCCTGGCTGCAGAAGTTTTCGTGCCCTACGTTTCTCCCCCCCTCCCCAAGTCAGAACGAAGCAACCATGAAAAAATAAACCAGGCTGCGATTTTTCCCCCTTCTTCTTTTCTTTTTTCTTTTTTTAATTGCTTCGCTATACAGGCAAAACAGGTGCTGAAATGTGAAACCCTACTGAGGGATTTCCTCTGCAGAACAGCTTGGTGCTAGCACGGACCTAAAGTTAGATGTGCTCCCAATGCTGCATGCTAAAGCGGCTGCCTCTGCTATGGAAAGGGGCTCCATACCACTGACTGTCAACAAAATAGCACACTGTCACTTTAAGAAAAAATAAACTAAAATATGAACTACCAAAAACCCTGCCATTTCCAGCCTGGGCTTGATTAATGATTTTTCTATCTAATAAAAGGTTCACAAACCATCTGTTTTTCTCCCTAATGCCTTGCCCAAAGGTTTTTCGTTCCTATTTCAGGCTTGGGGCCAACTGACATTCCCCTCTTTTTTTTTCCCAGCCTTGTAAACAAACCCTTCTCTCTTTTTAATCTTCCAGTGCTGTTTCCTACCCATCGTTATGCATATTCATTGCGAGTAAACATTTTTAGTGTCTACACTTAATCTCTTCCACTGGCAATTACTGTTCTATGCTGTTTTGTAATGCAGAAGGGCCAACGCTTTCCCTTCTAATAACAGCTGGGTCGCAGATGGGGCCTGCAGTCATTGTAGAAAATAAAAATTTACAAGATGCCAGTGGAATTTATTTCAGTTTTATGGAGTCACAGGAGGAACCTTTCTGTTATCCGCCTTCAGTGAAATCTGCAGGCACAAGGCAAGCTTTTGACATTTAATCAAAGGGGGGTTCAGGTAGGGTCTGGAACAACACGAGGAAGAAAGCAGGTGGATCGTATTAGGCAATGCCATGGTTAATTTATTTAGAAGTGATTGGCTTAGATGTGTGCAGCCAATATTTGACATCGTGTATATATCTTGTTTAGCATCCCGCTTCTAAATTGTTACCGCTGTCGAGGCGCTGAGCTGTCACTGCGGACCGAACCAGGTGTTAGGGCTGGTTGCGGCGCGGAGGTACCGGTGGCGATGGCAGCGAGAGCGCGGCAGCCGCCGCGCGCCGGGCAGCCTCCCCGTCCCCCCCGTGCTCCTGCCGCGCTCCCCGCTACGGCAACGGCTCCTCCAGCACAGCCCGGTGCCCGCGGCCAGGCTGCTGCGTGCAGGCATCAGCCCTGAATTTAGCAAAGGAGTTTCACGAGAAATTTCCTGTAATTTGAAGATATGAAAATGGCTTTCCTTGGAATGTTTTTAAAATCCCGTGTTTAGGTGATAGGATTCTCGCGCAGGATTAGTCTCTCCGTTACGTGCCGGTAAGTCGTTCTGCAGTGCTCAAGAGCTAAATGCAAATATATAAATGAAAAATGAGTATCTTTAAACTTGCCAGGCCATGCTCTGCTTTCACCAGCCCCGTAAAGCCGGGGGAAACTCTGACCTCAACGCGCTCGCTTGGGATTTACACGGGGGTAAACGACAGTCAGATCAGCTCGGCGCCACTTTAGGAGGCGTTTAAGATGGAGGGGCTGGCAGCTGCCTGCACTAGTCAGGTCTGCCTGCCTGGGCAGAAGAGCGGCTCGGTGGCTATCGCTGTTTCCCAGCAGGAGAAACCGTCTCAGGAAGAAATGGGGGACAGCAAGGGGCCATGGCACAGGGGTACTCGGGGCGCCGGCAGCGACACCCCAGCTGCGCACGGGGCTCCCATGTGGGCACGGCCACGGCACGTCATGGCCACGGCATGGCCACGGCACGGCACGGCCACGGCACACCCAGCATAGCACATAGCACGGCCACAGCATAGGCGCTGCCTGGCCGTGGACACGGCACGGCACCGCCACAGCACAGGCGCGGCACGGCGTGGCCATGGCATGGTCACAGCATGGCCACAGAAAGGTGACAGCACGGCCGTGGCACAGCATGGCCACGGCATGGCACGGCCATGGTTTGCCACGGCCGTGGCTCAGCCGTGGCATGACACGGCGCAGCACGGCACGGCACGGCACAGCTCGCCTCCTCCCGCCCCTCGCCCCCCACCCTGCCACCACCTACGCCGGCATTTCGCTCTGTTCCCGAGCCCGCGCCCAAGGCAGGAGGTTTCCCCTGGGACGCCGGAGCTGCGGCTGCCCGGGGCTGCCGGAGGCCGTCGGCTGCCTTCCACAACCAGAGCGATTCCGAAATTTCCTGGTGGGCAAGCATGTGGACGCACATAATGAGATTAGGAGCTGAAGTAGGTTAAAGGAAACTCACAATAAATAAAGGACATATTTCGATTTAGTCTGCATTGTATAGACAATTTTTCCAGATTTTTTAAAGTAGTTGGATGAGAAGGAGATAAATGCAAAGTCTCACATCCCTCATTTTTTTCCCCCCTCCTCCTCGGTTACCAGCATCCAGAAACCAAAACTTATTGACTCGCTCAAATTAATTAGATTTTAGGTGGTGTGTTTTTTATTATTCATGCATTTTCTTCATTTATAAACCCAGGGTTTTCAAGGCTCTCTCTGCTCCAAAGGCAACAGATCTTTTCCTTTTCCTAAAGATTCATAATTTTTACTTCTCAGGGCACCCTGCTTTATGTAGAAGGAAAATACAACTTTCATAGGGAGAAAAATGGGAGAAAAACCTTCAGTTATTGCAAAGCGTTTATTCTTGCCTGACAAATATTTCCCAGAGCTTGGATTTATGAAAAAAAACCCCAAAAACTATTAAAGTGTGTGGCTTAGTTAAAACTTTCCCTTCCCCCTTCCATTTTTTAAAATATGATATTGCTATTTTTATATGCAAACTACGTCCAGAATATTGAATTTGGTACATTAAATACCAGAGATGAAGATCTTAGTAGCTTTTAATGAAGAGGATAAATTCGCATAACTAGATTTCCCTGTATATCATCCCTGGTCCCCTTTTCCCAAACCCTTCCTTCATTTACAAATTCAAAAGCTGCAAATAAGCCACTGTGAAGTTTGCTAATCTCAGCGAAATGCTGTTTCTATTGCAAATATTAGTAAAGATTACTAGTACTAAGTCACGGGCTGGTAGACGGCTCGGCAGGAACCTCAGGGGTTATCCAGTTTGCAGATCCCGGCAGTTCGAACTGGATCCGGGTAATCCCAGCACGAGCGAGGCTTCCCCGCAGGTACAGGGTACTCAGGAACCGTCCTCCTTCTCCAGCGAAAAATGGGAACAGGGGAAGGAAGCGCTAATCGCTTTGAAAAGCTCACCGAGCCTGGAAAAACTTAGAAGCCAGAAGGGAAAATAAAGTGGGAACCTGCAGGTGCTGGAGAGGAGCCTTGGGATGCAAACACAGCCCGCGCCGGCCCCGGGGCGCAGCCGCCCCAGGAGACCCCAGGGAGACCCCCGCGACGCCCTGGGTGCCGGGCCGGTGGGACAGCCCTGGGGTCCCCGCTGACACCGGGGGGGCCCGGGCAGCCGGGGCTCTGAGCGCCCTGAAACCCCGCACCCCCATCTCCACCCCCATGGCACCCTCAGCATCCCGACCCCAGGCCACCCGCGGCTCCCCGGGTGGAGGGAGCAGAGGTGCTGTCCCGGGCCGGCTCCGCAGACAACCCGCAGCTGGAGCAGCGCTGCCTTACACCACGCTGGAGCCTGGCCCCTACCCTGAAAGCAAAGCCTTTTTTTTTTTTAATTGTGCCATACAGAGAGAAAGCCAATAAAAAATAAACAACAGGCAGTCTTGATACATAACCTAAAATTATTTTTGCTCTGTTACTGCAGAAACAGCCAGAAGAGGGACCATAGATTAATTAGCATACTCTGAGCTGACATCACCAACGATGTTGCCGAGGATGCTTATAAACCCAAGCACTGGTCTGGGCATTTCAGCTCTGTTATTAACAAAAAGGAAGGGTAATCAGTCCTGACAAATGAAAAGCAGCATTGGTGGGAGAGGAGAGCAGGCTTCGGAAAGGAGCGCGGAAAATGGAGCATTGCAGATCGCTCTCCTCCAAATGGCTTGTGCGACCCATGAAATATTCAGGAGCCGATATGGGCTGCTTGGGGCTCCGTCTCTCTCCGCATCCTTGTGGTTTATGGTACGGTCTCAGGCTCGCTCTCTGCCGCGCTGAACATTACTTGCCTTTGCAGCGAGAGCAGCGTGCGGTGCTCAGCGTCGTTTGCGATGATGAGAGGCTCCTCAGCTCCCCAACTTTTCCCTTGCTCTTTATCGCAGGACTAACAGGTGGCTGCCCGCAGGAGCCCGCTCCCTGCCTGCGCCTGCCCGCGCTGGACCCCGCGCCAGCCGGCGGGGACGCCTCGGCAGCGCGCTGGATGGAAGAGGTTTTGCAGCAGAGCGGCACCAGCCTTCTCCCATCAAAAGCACCCCGCGGGCTTGCAGCCATCACTCCTGGCCACGAATTTCAGTTTAACTTTGTACGGCATAGTCTTTAGGGTGGTGGAGTAGGGCCAAAATCATTGCTGTGGAAGGGATGTGGGTAGGAAGAAGAGGCGGTGATGGTCCTTCGACGGCTAAAGGAGATGCCTGGGTCTCTGGGGCTGCAGCAAGGCACAGGCAGCAGTGGCTGCGGGAGGACAACCCTGCGTGAGATCCTCTCGGCCGTCTCTCTCAGCTTGTCTCACTGGTGCGTGCCTTTGGCAAAGGTGAGAAATCGGCATTTTCTCATTATATTGGCCTTTTGGCAAGGACGAGATGCCTAACGTACAGCAGAAACGCGGGAGCAGCTGCGCTGGGCCAGAGCGGAGGTCTGCCTGCATTAACCTGCCTCCGCTGCCCAAAGCACTGCCTGCCCGAGAGCCAGGGAAAGCGACCCCGGACCAGGGTGCAAAACACATCACTGCATACAGACCAGACGGGGGACACCCCTCTACTGTATTCAGGGAAACAGAACTTACTCACCGTTAACTAAAATAAATGGGACTGGACCAAAGAGGAACTTGGCGTGAATAACTAGCTTATTTTCCTAATAAAAAAGAATCCGCAAATTAAGAGGTCTTTGTTGAGCCAGAGCTTCAGACCACTGCTTTCCTAAGGCCACTTTCTCCCATGTGATACCTTGGACTTAAGGCCAGCCTGACAGTCCTTCAGCAGCATACAGCTGGCCCCTCTTCCCCCCCACCCAGAGGGAAAGGGGGCACGGGCTCCCCGCCAGCCCGCTCCTTCCTTCAGGCTTCAAGGCAAAACAGTCAAAAAAGGCAGGAGGGGAGGCTGGTGCATACGGGAAGGACCCACGAGGGGTGGGTCACAGCAGCTGGCTTAGCAGGGCTTCTGGGGTTGCTTACCTGGTGTTGAGGATCCAGGACTCTTGAGTTTCTGAGTGTTCAAGGGGAGGTTGAATCACAGAATCCCAGAATCCCAGAATGGTATAGGTTGGAAGAGACCTTTAAGATCATCGAGTCCAACCGCAAACCCAACACTGCCAAGCCCACCACTACACCATGGCCCTAAGCACCTCAGCCAAACGGCTTTTAAATACCTCCAGGGATGGGGACTCCACCACTGCCCTGGGCAGCCTCTTCCAGTGCTGGACAACCCTTTCCGTGAAGTCAAATTTCCCAATATCCAGTCTAAACCTCCCCTGGCGCAACTGGAGGCCATTTCCTCTCGTCCCATGGCTTGTGACCTGGGAGAAGAGACCGACCCCACCTCTCTCCAGCCTCCTTTCAGGGCGTTGTAGAGAGCGAGGAGGTCTCCCCTCAGCCTCCTTTTCTCCAGGCTGAACAACCCCAGGTCCCTCAGCCGCTCCCCATCAGCCTTGTGCTCCAGACCCTTCCCCAGCTCCGTTGCCCTTCTCTGGACACGCTCCAGCCCCTCCATGTGAAGAGGGAGGGGGACTAACCATTTTTAGCAGGAAAAAAATCAGTGAATTGCTAGTTGGGTACCAAAATGAATGAGTTTCCTGAGATCTGCGGTTGCATTCTTATGCTAACAATATTGCAGGTCTCAACCTTTCTTGAAACTACGCATTTCCTTCCACAAGATATACTCGACTTCTCTTGAGAAAGCATGGAGCATTAAAAGGTGTGGGATGTGTTTCCCAGGTACACAACACTATCAAAAAGAATACGAAGTCCCAGCATGGCAGGACAGCCCGTAGGTGCACAGTGAGATTAATACATTGCTCTGCACTGAAGGACGCTACCTGGGATACAAGAAGGCGGTTCATTAGTCTGCAAAAAAATAAATTAATAGCAAACTATTTGCTCAAAATGAGTTTCCTGGGGGAAAGCGATGGTTTCTCACCTACAATATATAATTCCGAGAATGGGGAAATTTACTGTGCTTCATACTGGGCACGCAGGACAGGGAAGAAGTCTCTCCAAGAAGAATCCTTTCAGTTACTTTTGATGCTATTTTCTTCCAGACAGTGCTGCCGCTGCACCGGGGGCTTTATACGACATAAGAGCAGGTGATGGTGAAGATGGATGCTGCTCCTACCCCGCCGAACAGGCATTTGCAGGGAGTACAGCCGCCTGCACCACGGCTCCGAAAATGGCCAGGCTGTCGTAAACTCCCTGGAAGAGCGACAGAAACACTTTGACAGGTGGGTTAGCTCTCTTTTAGCTCTGGCTTTGTGCTCCCATCTCAGGCAACGGTGCGAATATAGTTTATGCTATAAAAGATAAGGGTCATATGCATATAGAGTATCTGCATTACGGCTGGCACACCGTTTGCAGTTGTTTGTCACGGGCCACTTGCCTGTTAAAAGTGACATTGAAAATATAAAAGGGGTAGCACATAAAATCCACAGCTAGTTTGGGCAGTTTGTCAAAGCTGGAAACATCTTAACAGAGCAGCAATGAGGCAACAACTTCCAAAGCATCAGCTGAAGCAGCTGGAGTTACTTATTCAGAAGAAATCATCTGATAACAGTATATATATATTAACATTTTCTGAAACCAAAATGGTAAGTATCAAATGAAAACCCAAAGCCAAACCCAAAATGTGTATGCAAAATATGCAGCTCTGTTATCTTTATTCTTATTATTTACGATACTGAGGACAGTTTCAGTGACGCACAAATGAGATAAGTACAAGCCACAGAGCTCAGTTTTGGTCCAAATCCCAAGCATTGCTAAAAATCATTTTCTTAGAGGACTTATTTTTGCCATTTTATTGTGATAAGGATAATTTTTGAGTTTGTTCATCAAATGGTACTTACCAGTCTCTAAGATATTGGAGACCGGCTTTATTTTTACACTCATTTTTCATAGTAACCCTGCTAGTCTAAATTTTCTTGTGAAGCACCATAACCATTGACAGTGGTAGATAGCTACGGGCTATGCTGCCTAAAATCAGCCAAAATTATACTCGTGCACTACTGAAATGTAGGCAAGAAGCATCCAGAAAATACCAAAAAGGAGATGTAGAGAGCTAATAATGCGGTACTGATGGTTATCCAGAATTAAAGGGCTGTCAGGGAGTTTCCTGATCTATGAATTGCATCATTCCTTCCAATAGTGATGACTACAGAATTTTTTACCTACCATCTACCAGTAGAAAACTGTCCGAGATGAGTGAAGATGGAAATTGTTATCACACAAAGATTTTCCATAGCCCATGTCAGAGAAGACATTCACAACAGGTACCTTTTGGAGAAGTCCCAGAAAAGAGCGCAGGGCCTGGGCTGGGCTTTAAAAGGAGCTACGTCCCCTCCAGAGGTCACCAGTTTAACCTCATCATGGGTCAGTGGTCCCACAGCAGATGCTGAGGGGGAGGAAAGCGAATGATTTAATGACTCCCGGCAGGAGCGCCAGCGCAGCCTCCTCCAGGAGAATGCTTTGCAGCGATGAGCAAAGCGGACGCTCAGGCTGGTAATGACTGAAATTGTACCAGAAAGTGCCACGGGTGAATTCAGAGCCAGGAGCAAACGTAGTAAATGACACCTACATTTTGCAAAATTCCACAGCCTACTGAAGTAAGCAACAGTAGATTCAGGGGCAAACCAAGTCCAAGAAACTGCAAGAGCATTGGGAGAAACGTGATAGATTTAGTACTGAAAAATGAATGATGGGTATGTGCAATATCTCTTTGAAGGAGTTTCCCCCAAAATATTTTTTAATCCCACAAATTTGTCATCTTCGACGTCAAACAACTTTAGGAGAAGACTTAGCTGTGAAATCCAGTCCAATACAGCAACAAGGCTGTAGGCAAGCGGGAGGTAGAAAGCAGGAAAGGAACGCAGCTCAAGGATGCGTAGGGTCCTGCTTGGAGCTAAAGAGTGGCCAAAGACAACTGAGGTCTGAGGTGAGTTAATCGAGATATATGAGTAGAGAAGAGACGTAAGAATCCTAGATATTAGTAAACAGACAGTGAGAAGCACAAAGCAAAGGGCAAGGAGAGGTTTTTAAGCAACCGTGTCCAGACACAGCAAAAAGTGCAGAAAAGTGCAGAAACAAACCCTTGTCTCAGGGAGCTGAAGTGCCCAGGAGAGCACGAGCTGGGGCAGACACTCAGAGCACTCAGGCTGGAAAATCACCAACAGAGGCTCGATCAGGAACGAGGAAGGCTCCATGCTCCATGTGGTATCAAAACAAATATTTGTGCAAGAGGAAGAGAACGGAGACATGCCAGCTAAGGGGAAGACAGCTTTTCCTCGATAGCCTTAGCACATTGGACATACTTGCTTACAAACGCACACAAATTCTGCTGCTGTGTGCAGTACAAGTGACTTGCAGCCCACACACAAAGAAAAAAGAGACTTAGATACAAAAATCAGGCTGCTCAAGACACATGAGCTCTTGATCTTCTGTGCAGCAGAGACACAGGCTGCTAGATGGCCGGGCTTCAAAATGCAGTGTTACAGGGCTTTGCTTGCAGTCAGCTACGGAGAGGAGCGCAGTAACAAGTCCTCCAGAGAAAACGGCAATGTGATGTGGCAACACAGAAGAGGCTTTAGTAGTTTGGAGATGTTTTACAGATGAAGGCAACCACCAGACCAGGATTCTCCTCTTTGGCTTAGAACAGAGAGGGTCAGACTTTGGAACAGCCATTTCTATGAAGTTCAACAGCTCTTCAGGAGGGCTTCTTCTAAAGGCAGCCTCTCAAATGGGAGCAATCATATGAGTCTTGGCTATTACAGATGATCCTGTACCTCCCAGGAAAAAAATTAGAATTTTATTGATCTATTTTAAATGGTAAGGAACATATCTATCATCTCGGGTATGTGTTTGGGAAGAGCAGGCAAGAGAAGAGAATGTGATGCAGAACTTTATTAATAAAGAGCAGTCATATGTCTAATTTCATGTGCACTGCCCTGAGAAATTACTCCTTGCTATCTAAAATGTGTTCCTAATTTTAAAAAAAGGAGAAGAACAGAAAGAGGAAGAAGAAGAAGAAGAAGAAGAAGAAGAAGAAGAAGAAGAAGAAGAAGAAGGAGAAGAAGAAGAAGAAAAGATGACGAAGACTCAAGAGTGCAAAATCAGAAAATCAGGCTAACTCCTCTGGAGTTTCTAACAGAAAATGATCAAATCTGCTGTATCTGTCCTGTACTTACAGACAGATTTTTAGCAGTGAGTTCAGAAAAGCAAGCTCGTTTTGCTTTTTTAATTTTACTTCTAGAAGTAATGTTAGAGAACAAGGTAACTCTGCAAAAATAATACCTTTTTTCACTAGAAAAATAGTGGCTTTTGTGCCTAACTATAACAAAATTTTGTCTTTATGTGATATGTTCATGTAGTGTGATCACTGGCCATGTATTAACACGCAACACAACATCAGCTGAAATCTGGACTGTTTGTTTGCAGTCTTTCTTAAAACTAAAGCTCATTTCTACCATTGGCTCCGACAGGGTTTCTGTTCTGCTCCACGTAAATCAGCGTCAAAGCTGCCATGGCCTTTTCTGGAGCACCCACAAGCCTGTAATGAAGCTCTCCATGAAATGGTGTCATTCTCCTCATTTCATAAAGCTAGGAAGAACAGTATTTGTATTTGGTTTGTACAAAAAGGCCTCCTTTGGTACAATTAGCTGGGTGACTTTGCATTTGGCACCATCCAAGCACATAAATAATAAATTCATGACTCCGGAGCTGTAATACATGGTTTGGTGTATTCTATGCAGTAGTGTAAAAGCAATATCAAAGCAATCTGTAGGACAAGCCAAATTTTAATCCACCCCTATCGCTAATCTCTAAGAATACTGCAACGGTCCTTCAAATGAACTGCTCCCCCAGGACCAACAGGTACAAGGCTGGTGCCCTAGCTTGTAGCTACACGTGTGCAAGTAGCGCAAAACAGCCCATTGCCTGAATACCAGCTCAGAGACTTACCCAAGTCAGCGCTGCCGCTCGGGGAGAAAGCAGGAGCGTCCCTGGTCTGTGCTGACTGCAGCAGGCAGTGTTAGTAGGCTGCGGAAACAAGGAGCAAGCAAAGAAGAAAATCTGGCTTTGGTAGCCTAGCTCCCTGCTATGCCGTGGTTCTACTGGGTAGAGCTACCAAAATCAAACATACAGCACTAACGCCTCTTTGATATGTAAAAAAGTAACTGGCACTGCTTTCAATGCCTCCCATACATTCATCAGTGCAATCGAATGTTGATGAAGCAATTTAATCTTTAATAAATATCTTTCATTAAATACCGATACATGTACCAACTTTATTACATTCACAGGTCACACTGTTTGTACAGCACAGCCTAACACAGCTGTAACTGCCATTAGGACAGTAAAACTTTACATGCTATTTCCTTATACACAACAAATCTACAAGTCAACCGCTCTTATTCCAGGATGAGTGCCCAAGTGCATCTTTGCATCATCCTTTCACTGCGTCTTGTGATGCAGCCCTTCTACAGCTGTCATCTGAGAACATACCTCTTTGAAATTGTTCTTATTTATTATTTTTACAAAAGTGCTCCAGATCCTTCTCAACAATACATGAAACACCTGCACTGTCCCCACCTACTTTACAATACAACTTAGGCATGAATCGATGCTGTGCTGGGGACGAGCGTGTACTTGGTGACCTCTCCAGGTCCTTTCCGACTACTTTTTATGATTTGGCCAGAGCAGACACAAAGTTTGGCAAGGTGAGGGTCTGTGAAGGTGATTGCAGACCATCATGGTAGGTGGCTGTTCCCTGCAATGTGATGATTAGAGAGTACGCGTCCTTTTCTTCTATCCATTTCACTTTTGCATTTCCCCATCAAAAACTACATTTTCAAAAGAGCTGAAGAGAATGGTCAACACAGTAAAACAATTCATATGGTGGATGATGGGAATTTTTTCCCCATTTTGACACATTCAAATGTTTGTTATGCATTGGCCTGCCCATTAAAAACAGCCAGTGCCTCTTGACATCTGTACTATATAGCCAGCCTTATGCTATTAACCGTCTCCACTACCACAACTGCTGCTGCAATATCCATGCTCTCAGCCATGCAGTCATATAGATCTCGACTTTTTTCCTGGCACAACCTGTACTTTTAAAAGTAGCAGCAGTTCTCTGAGCGGCGCCGAAGCCTAAAAAGAGCTGGCACAGGGCGTAAACGGGCCCCGGAGCCCCCTTGCCGCAGCAGCACAGCCTCGCACACATGGCCACCTCCTCACCCTTCGCTCTCGCTGCGATGGGCCACGCAAGCTGCCGGCCTTTTGTTGATGTTTTCTTTAAATATTATTTTGTGCTTTTGGCACGGGGATGGAAGTGTAGCAACCAGCTGGCACGGCCTCTTCCCTTTGATTGCGGCATTGATTGTGCACCACATGCCCTTCGCCTCCTCCTCCTCCTCGGTTTGCTACATCACTGGAGCTGATTTCTGCGGCCACTCATAGAGAAGGTTTGGCAGCTGCAGGACCCAGATGCCAATTTCTTTCGGCAGTGGCCTGTGGGTGTCAGCTTGTCTCCCTGTTTGGCATTTCCTCTGGCAATGAAACCTGCTCTGTGTCAGTGTGTCGTCTGCAGAATGAAAAAGTTATCACCGAAATACATCTGAGAGCGCCATGGAGAGGCTGAAAGGAAAACTCTTCTGAAGTTTGCATGGGAGAAGGAAGATACCGGTCTATCTTTGACCCAGGACTCGTCCAAACTGCCTCTACCACGGCAGCAGCAGACAGCAGCAGAGGTGGCTCAGACAGCTTCTCCGGGGACGGTGTCCCGGCCAGCGGGCTCAGCCTGCACTCGCTCCTTGGTTGGAATTGCTCATATGAGGGTCTTGCTCGGGTATATCGAGGCAGGTTGGGTCCTCACACCACGAGCCACAGCTCCCGTACACACGCCGCAGCCCGCGGTGCGGCACTGGGCGCTCTTTGGGACAATGCTCCTGAAGGGTATTGCTATCTACATAAGGACACTATTCCTTATTATGAAGAAAAAGGTACTTACCATTTTATTGGGAAAAGACACATTCAGCATAAGGTTGCCTCCCCAACAAACCTGCCTACCAAAATAAAAAAAAGTATATATTGCAGGACCGGTTTGGTATTTTTACAATAATTTTCCTCTCTATATTTGAAATTTACTTTTTTTATGACAGATTTTTACATGTCACATTAATCTAAAATATCAGTTACTAAGAAGTGAATATAACTGAATTTTATTTTGCACATAAATCCTTAAAAAAGCCTAACACCCTACAAAACAATAAAAAGATAAATGAAATGAATGCTAAACATACTGTTTCTTTAAATAATATTTTAAAGTACATTTCTTAGTTAGTTAAGGCCTAAACAAGGAGCTTTGCCTTCTTTGAGCTGGTAACACCAATTGTCAGAGAAAGGAAGTCATAAACGGAAACCTGATTATTTCCCCAATGAAACTGAGGGGGTTTTGCTGCCAACTTCAGCAACAAAAACCGAGGGCCTTAACCATTTGCTCAGATAATTTGTGAAAGACTACTTATGCCTTTTATACCGTTAAAATAATGAGCAGATTGCAATCTGCAGCAATTAAAAATTCTGCTTTTCTCCAGCTCAGCCTTAAGATTGTATTTTATTTATTTATGAATATCCAATTCATGTTGCTTTTCTATGTTTAAACCCCTGCACGAACTCTTACGCCACATCCCGAGGCAGACATGCTGGGGGTCCGCACGGCATCCCGAGGCGCAGCAGATCCACCCCTCCCTGTCCCCAAAATGCTCAACTCTATACCAAGGAGTTGGATTTAAGCAATAATATTTAAATGCCATTATATCCTTTTGTTGACATGTGCAAAATGGGCATAAATCAGGTTTGGTCTTGCCTTTCATGGGTGTCAATAGTCATAAGCACCACGCTGCAAGGAGTGGAGAGTCAGGCTTGCAGCGAGGTAGCTGTAGGGTAACGGTCTTGCACAAATCCCACAGCAATTCGGTCGTGGCTGGGAGTGAAAAAGCACAGGGAATTTTATTTCTGGTGCTCTGCTCTAACCGCTACCGAACACTTCCTCCAACTATATAACCTGGGCCATCTTCTGTGCTGGAGTAAATCAGCTCCTTTGGAGCCCACAGAGCTATGTCACGCCAGCGTCTAATCTGTTCCTCCTGCTTATTATAAAACAACTCTCTACATGTGATTTTGTTGTCTTATCTTTACCTCTTAACATTTAAAGAGGCATGGAATATAGTTCCTAACTTCCACTTGCTAAACAAAAGTCCTCCCAGTAATGTCACAGCTGCTCTTTTTGTGTTCCTAGCATAAGCCCTGGACCAGGGACCATCTTTCCATTCTGTGTACAAGCACTGTCAAGCACAACAGGGCTGAAAAATTTAGGGCACTCAAATAAATAAGTAATAATGCATCATGGCACTCCAGCAGAGGAACACAAGCTAGCTGTCTTACTGGTACCGCAGTCCTGCCTGCACTGAGGACAGCAGGACATCAGGAGGCGGGAAAGAGAAGGACTTCCTCGGTGGTCCAAAGTGAACATGGATTAGACAGAGAATTCATGACTGCCAGACACAAACTGAACAGAGAAACCCACAAATAAAAAACATCATTAATCTGCTTTAGGTAAAAAGAGGAGAGCAATAAATTCTCCAGGAGCTACGACAGTAGAGAGGACATGAACACCAGGAAGTAAAAGGCCATCACTTAAAGACTATAAAGACGTTCTTCGGCAATAACAGATAAATAGATACTGCTACAACTAATGAACTGGCTTGCTGGAAAGCTGCCTTCCCACAAAGCTAATGACTGGGAACCTTCCCACGTCCTTGACACAGGCGCGAATACTCTGCTTCATCAAAGGGAGACCTGAGAAAACCCCAGGAGGACCCTTCCTCCTCCACAGTCAGGCTGCCCGCTCCCGTCCTGCCAGGCTTGGGGATGCTGTGGCAAATCCCCCGGCGCTGGGGGCTGGGGCTGGGGCTGGGCAGTGGAAATCTCGCTGGTTGCTACTGCAGGAGGAGGAAAAGTGAGTCCCATCACTCAGTGGAGGGTCCCACAAGGGCTGGAGAAGGACTTCAACAGCACCTCCCACATTCGCACACTTCCCCCCTCCTCTCCTCAAGCGCACAAACATGCACAAATGCCCATATTTAATACTCTGAAATCTATGTATATACACACATATGCTGTTATTTTTACAACGTTTGATATAGATTGTTGAGTGTAACAGCTCCCAACTAGAAATATTTTACCTGTGGTGAAATAGCATAAACCTAGTTTAAAATGCCATTTTCCTAAATAGGGCCATGGAATAACCACGTGGCTTAATTAACCTCGGAGTACTCCAGGAAAGGACAGAGTTTCTTCATGTCTCCTCCCCTGTGGCTGGGACCATGCCTGGGAACACAAACCTCGCCACCAGTTTTAGCACAGGCGTAGGCAGGTCCTCGCCGAGGAGATGTCACGGTGACCACAGCGAAGGCAGGGAGAAGTTTTCAGCGAGTCTGAAAAAGGCAGGAGAGAGATTACACGCGCTGCCTGTGTCTTTGTCTTGTCACTCCAGCCCACTGCTCTGGAAGGGAGCGCGGCGTCAAGCACAATGACAGACGCTGGGGAGCCATCCAGCACCCAACGCCTCCCCGGAGCCGCATGCTGCCGCTGCTGAATGCCAGCCCGGAGACGCCGGGGTAGCGTGGAACGGGCCCAGCATCCCCAGTTTCGCATCCTCTCCTCTGCTCCGCAGGCTGCACCGCTAAGGGACTCGCCGCTCAGGGGAGGGAACGTAGGAAATCAGGAGCGTGGGGTGGGGGGGAGCATCACCGCCTGGGCTGACGAAACTAGGTTTGTCAGTTTTCCCAGCTAATAGAAAACAGCATGCTTTATCATCCAAGCACGAATGCAAGAATTACTGGAATACCATGGGAGAAAGCGCAGTACGGGTCAGGAAGGTGCTGGCCTGGGAAGCATGAGATTCAGGTCTAAGCCCCTCGCAGCCTGCCGCTGACCTCCTGTGTCACTTCTGCCATTTCTCCTTCCCTGTTGTCTTGATTAATACGGCATGTACAGTTGTGTAGGTGAAGATGCTGCCTGCCTGGGGAGAAAGCATAGCCATAAAGCCAGCCACAAAGAAAACTAACGTAAGACTCAGCTATGGCTGGGGCAGGACTCCAGAAAAGGAGCATTTTGTGGGGCAGAGAATCGTGATATCCCTGAGAATTAAGGCATCCGGCTGTGTTTCAGGCCTAAATTCCCAATGGTCACTTGGAAGTGAATCTCAGTGCCTCAGTAGGCTTTTAGGAATTTCCAAGGATTAGGTTTAATCAGTGATCTGAAGTAATTTAATATATTTCCAGTGCTCTCTTCTTTAATACTTAATGACTGATGATTAGGTTTGTGTATCAGATCTGAAATCTGCAAGTTATGTGGCAATTAATGTTTGAAGTACTCTGTAACTTCAACTATAATGATCATATTTGCAAAGTAATTACAGAATATATGTGCCTAATAAATAATAACACTTAGCACTTACACAGCACTATTCACCTGAGGAGCTCTAAATGAAAAAAATCCAAAAATAATAGACACAATTCAAATGCGAACCAGGTTTTCTCTCATGAGAAATGACGCAACAGTTTCTGCGTAGCCAAAGCACCACACATGTCATGGTGCTAATTCAGTACCGCAAGATGCACGTAAAGCGGGTGACCAAACGCTCTCCCTCTGTTTTAGCAGGGAAATGGTGGGTGCAGCTCCAAGAGCAGTTTTTAGGTGCAAGGGCAGTGCTGGGAGCTGCTGCCTGTGCCCCGTGCACCCACCCTTCTGCTACAGCCCATCGCCCTTCCGGCTACGCTTGGACAAGGGCGCGTGCAGACACACCGTCAGCGAGGTGCACGCAGGGCCAGATGTAAAAAACCACAACCTGCAAACAAAAGAACCCCCCAACTTTTTAAACAGTCAGACCACTCAACAGGTGGACTACAATGCACTGCAGTGCACGGGGAGAAACGGACGGGGAGACGGCGGGAGGAGCCGTGGGACGTGGATGATGCCCAGGATACAGGGTGGACCCGGCCCTTCCCTTGGCACCCGTGCGGGCACTGGATCTGTCCTCTCCCTGGAGCTCTGCTTTGGGAGCGTGCCACCCGCCCGCAAGCAACCCAGCCGTACTCAACACAACAGGCAGGTGAAATCCCAACCCGTAGAGGCAACGAGACCGCTGCTTTTGAAAATAAATATTTAAGCGCCCAGTCCCTATTTTGAACCAGCCAAAGCATAAACAAGCTTCACATACAGAGGCAGACGTACATGTAACTCAACGTACATTATTCAAAAGAGTGAGTCTATAAAAAAGGGTCAACGATCAGCCAAGACACCCTCTGTAAGCCATCGTTTCGGTGCAGCAGCTTCCGGCAGACCAAGCTCCAGCTGCGGCATCCCTGCCGCCTCTCCTGGGCAGCCGCGTGCCGGAGGAGCGGTGCTGCTCCGGAGCCGGCGTGCCAACGCCTGCCTGCCCTCGCCTTCCGGCTCTGCAGGAGGTTTTGGGTTCGTCCTTCCCTCTCCGGTCCTCCCCAGCAGACGAGTGAGTTAGCAGAAAGGGAGTGATGTAATGCAGCAGGGTCCAGCCTTGCTCGTTTCCATTACACGAACTTCCTCTCTGCTTAATTCCTGGTTGACCTTGAAGTTTAATTACAGGCTAAAAAGAACAGTTACGTAACGGAGGCAGCAAACCTAAATAAAACAAAAACAGAAGGGCCATATGCCACATAGCCCAGAAAAATCTAGAATCAAATTACACTCTTTGAATTATTTACAATATTTCTTCTTGCCAAATCTAAGCAAATACTCCACTTGCTTCAACTTCACTTTAAGAGCTTTAACTGTTTACTGTAAACCCAAGCATACAAAAGCTCTTTCATCAAATACTTAACTGCACATTTCACATTAATAACTATTACAAGGATATTTTATTATAAAAAAGGCTAGAAGTAGCTTTCATGAGTCTTCTAGCTGCTATACTGAAAATGAGTCTGAACAAGGCATTTCCTCTCAGGCCATGTAGTCTAGCAGCATTTGAGCTACTGAGTAAATACAGCAAAGCTATTATTATTATTATTATTTTAATAGCGGTTTCCCACCACATATTGAAATGGAAAAATGAACAAGGAAACATTTCATAATAATGAATTGTGTTTGCTCAGATTTATTCATTGCAATATGATTATAAAATACTATATACTCCTCAGTGTGACTGTTCAGAAGCTCAGATTAGGCAATTGTCTGAACATGCCTATCCTTATTTTCAGCAGGGAGCAGTACATGCTTTGTGCAATAAGAGAGCTTCCGCCACAATGGGTCATCCCATCTTCAGGCATTTAAATTAAAGATTTAGATGCCAGGACATGGATTCAGTAATGACATTTGGAAAATGGTGACCACTGTCTTAGTTTCCTTATCTGGAAAAACAGGATAATACTTGTTTGCCTGCACTGTAGGAACCTCCTGAGGGTTGTTGACATTTGAATGGCACCGCGAAGACGTAAAGAAGTGATGTGATTAATCACTGTGTAAGCTCCATGCTTTACAGCTAGGTGAGATGAGAATATCCCTGTCTTGACAAGTTTTGTTCTTGAAAGACAATGTAAAGATAAAGAATGAGGAGGGTTGCAAGGATAAAAGGGAAAGGGGAAAGAGAAGATGTAACAGATTCAACTAGTGGCTTCCAGCTCCATATTCCCACCCCCACGCCACCACCACCTATTGCCTCCTCAGTCGGTCTTGCATCCCTTTTGATTGCAGTACACTGCAAGCAGCATGCATGGAACCAGATTAAAACCAAAACCAAAACCAAAAACCAACCCAACCCAGATTAACATTTTTAAAACTCAACTCATTTCTCTGGTCCTCTTTACAGAAAGAATTCAAGCGCCCAAAAGACTTTGGGCAATCTTTTACCTGCAAAAAGATTTTGTTCTTTCAAAAAGATTTTGTTCCATAACTGCAAAACAAGGCTGCTGAAAAAGGGCTGGGACTGGGCCACCAAAGCACCAACCTTGGAGTCTGCCATGTGCCAAACCTCCCTTCCAAGCATGCCTACTGGAGACAGCTCTACATATCGTACAGCAAGGCTGCCCCGCTGCCTGGGGGGCTCAAGCCCCACCTTGCACCCCGGGGCGGCTGCCCTGCTGCGGGCTGGTGAGCTGTTCTGGGGTGGGCTGGGGGAGGGATGTCTTCACGCTCTCCCTGAAGCCGTTTTGCTCTACCGTGAACACACAAAATTCCCTGGACTAGAGGAAAAGAGCAAGAGCGAGCCTGGGCTGTGGGCTTCTGCTCAGCCACATCGCAGAGGGTGTCCCAGCTCCTGGCCCAAAGACCGTGCATGTATTTTCCATAAATAGCTGGTATTTTATTTATTATTTATTTCACACAAGTATAGTTGCAGAATAAAAATATGAGATGCCATTGCAGCAGGACCTGAAAGACATTGTCTCCTCCTAGGTCAGTCTCTGATCGTTAGCTTAGACCATCCCGCATGCTCTTGCTTTTTCTCTCTCCCCAGCGTTATTTCCCCCTGTATCTCCCTGTGAATACCTGAGTATCTGTCCCATGCAGAGAGGAACAGGTCTTCCAGTTGGAGACTGCAATCACCACTGAAGTTATTTGGGATATGCCTTTTCAAGAGAAGAATTATGACTATCCACCAAGGAAATCCGAGGATCAGTTAACTTTGGGGAGACAGAGCTCTTACAGTATTTATTTGGTTAATATTGCAACCTCCAGCAACCTCTGTACGTAAAGAACAGGGATACATACACAGGCTATTCAACGTGGAGCACAAAGTCCATCTGTTTTATGCCTGACCACCACTTTGGCTCTCTAGTGATGTGAAACCCAAACTTTTACTGTCTTTTCAGTTGGCAGAAGACTGTTTTCTCCTGCACCTCCATACTCCTGGTAGGTATGCATCCACTGCTCCCAAAATAAACTTAGCTTGAATCTAACTCGAGACAGGAATTGACAGCATGAATCATGCTGGTGCAAACGTCATCTCAGTAATTGGAACATGGATAGATGCCTGTGGAAATTATAAAAGTAGCAAATAACTATATTACAGAACTAAGGAGAGGAAACCTGGCTCTGCCAAACCAAAGAAAGCTTACTTGGCCTTCAGTAATGTCAAGAGCTAGTCTCATTGCCACTCATTACAGCTGACAGTGTATGCTGCTTACTTCACCCGTCTGCAGATGGGATTCATTGCACCTAACTTCAGTCATATAGGAGTTAGGCATCTGGTCTGAGCTACTCTTCTCAGCTCCTCTTGCTGGAAATGGAAGAGGTGAGTACCTCAAGAAGAGGGGTACATCTATTTTCAGGAGCAGTCTTAGGTGAGGACAAATCACCTCTCAGGAGTCCAGTCTCTCCCCATTAATTATAGAGGGAACCTTGATTTTCTTAGACTAAACCAACTAATTTTCACATAGCCAATGACAGCTGTGATAAATCTGACCACACGGGATTGTACAAAGATTTTAACTTTTACCCCCATTTCAGTTATCTCCAAATATCTGTCATTCTTTTCAAACTGTGATCAATACTTTGTGTCAAGAAATATTACTGAACTGGTGATTCTTTCTTTTCTGGGCATGTTATGAGATACAGGCCTTTGCTACAATGCTTTGGAGCACTTCACATAATATTCCCATAAATATAGAATGAGTTGAATTATCCATACTGTATCCACATTTCTCTTCACTATGACATGCCAAATTCATCTCCTCTCTTGGATCACAATTCAGGTAAGTACAAGCAAGCCAGGAAGCTGTTTATTTCATTTTTAATGACTCAAAGATGTCTTGAGGTCCTTCTGGTTATTTGAGAGACAGTACTTCTCAATGGCTTTATTTTATTCATTAAGCTAAGCTACTTGACTTCCTTCTGTGCTCCTTGAAGTGCTCAAGAGAGTCTGAAGAATTAAAAAATGAGGTTCCCTCCAGACAGTATGTCTTCATATATATTTTTACAATCTGAAAAAAAAAAAACCCCTATTGAGTTTGCAGAACCATGTTAGGAAGTAAAGCAACCTTAATTCAGATTCCTCATGCTTACGGGACACAGGTAGTCCTCGTTCTGCATCTTCTGTCATCCAAGAGCTCTTCCTCAGCCGTTTTGACCAGGCAGACCCCCTCACCACTGTCATCATCTTTTGCCTGACCACTGCAGGTTGGGTTTGTCTCTTTGCCAGCTGGGGCTGTTCTGCAGTGGTTCTTGCTGGGACCTTCCCACTTCCACTGGCTCAAGATTGGAGATGAAAGATGTCACTTTGGCTGATCCCATGTATTTTGACCTCAGCTGACTTTTCTTGTCCTGGAAAAGAGAGCACACAGCTCCTTTACTATCCTATTTCAGAACAGGATGATCAGCAAGGAAATCCTTCTGCCGCTCTTGTGCCTTCAGCTTCCTCCAGCTGAAGTTCTTCACACCAAGGAGTCTCACCTTGAATCTCAGTTCTCTCTTTCGAGGCAAACCAGTGCTGCCCATACCAGTACATCCCATATAATGAAGAAGTCAGCAGGATTTATACATATTTGCAATATAATCTGAGTAATGGCTTATCCTTGACAGTGCATCCTGTGTTATCTTGAGAGTGTTTTAAAGATCAAGCTGAGGTTTAGGTTTGCACTCAGTGAGAAGGAACTAGGGGGAAGGGTTCTTTTTTTTTATTTGTATTTGAAAACTGGACATTGGAAAATATCAGAAAAATCAAAACAATGTATCTTTTTTTCCCCCTCAGTAAGCTGAGTCTAAGTCTGCATATGAAACACGTGGAAGAGAAAGCCACATATGAAGCCTTTATTTGATGAAGAACTGTTTCGCTCAGGAAAGTTGATACAACCTCTATAGACACCCTTTGGTACAAATAGAGATAAACCAGGAAGACACTTGACAGAGGAGCAGCTTGTGACTTATGAAATCAGCCAAGCTGGCTGGGATGAGCCAGATCCAGAACACAGATGAAATTTGCTTAAGTGGATCTTTATGACAATGATAACTTTACAGTCTTGGGAAAATTCCCAGGGAACGGGGAACACTGATAGCACGGACACAATGTCAGCTCGTTCAGGTATCAGCAAGGCAGGAATAGACATCTTGTCCTGACCAAACGCCTTTGCACATCTCAGGAAAGTGTCAAAAAAATGACGACGGCTACCGAGGTGGGTTTAGCTCCAGCTTGCAACATCTGAAAGCAGTGCTAGCTCTCCCCTTCCCCCTTCTTGAGTCTTTCACCTACTTGGCTGTGTACCAGAAAGAGCCCGAACAAAAGTGAGAGACCCTGAAGCTTGAAGCCACTCTATAGTTAGAAGCGGCGCTAAGATTAGAGAGCGAGAAGTGTGAGATAGCTGAAAGCCTGTGAATCGTGCTAAGGATAGAAAGTTAGAAGTAGGAGGCAGCCAAACTCAATACTGAGAAATCAGAAGTTGAGCACTGAAGTTGGATGAGATTTATGGGTAGAGAACATAGCCTCTTACTGCTCTGGAGGCAAGGTAGTGCCTAGCAGCCAAGGATGTTCTGCGAAGCCACGCTGTTTGGATCTGATAGCCTGCTTCCTAAAATAGGGATTATATCACATCTTTTGATAGAATGCGTTATGCACGTAAAGTACCAGAAGACCAGAAAATATGCTTTTCTTGCCCGTAGCTCCCAGGGAAAGTCCTGTCTCCCTTCGGTGCTCTAGACAGAGCCGGCAGCCAGCCAGGTTACCATGCATGCAGAGATGCTCTGACTTACTGCAGTGCTTCCACAGCCAAGAGATTTGCATTGCATAGATCTGCCTCTAGACTCCAGAAACAGGCTAGGTAGTGAATTAACGAAAAGGAAGGGCTGAATGACAGCACCTCTATTGCTGTTACCTCTTTCAAGCAGCAAGGAGTGAACACCATGAGTTGGCCTTCTCCTCTGAACCCAGTTAAAATATGTCATTAGCCAGTGCAAGCCCTCCAACCTGTTTCAAGGTACATCTCCAGAGCATCTGAAGCACGGTGCATCATGCCATTGGAAAATGAATCCAAACGCCTTCCTAATCATATTAAACACAAGCACCATAGCCTGGGAAATGGCAGATCATCTGTGATGAAAAGCCAGGGGTCTCTTGGATCTCACTAAATCTGGGGAAATTGTTGCTCAGCATATTGAATGGTCTGTAACCATTTAAAACCCACCACAAATTTCAGCAATAGAAAGTGGGGTAGAACCAAGAGCTCAAAAATTAATTCTTATCAAAAAAAGCTTGAGAGGTGGGAGAGTTTTTGCTGCCTGCTAAAAATCAAAGTCTGTCAGTCAGTAGCAGTCAAGTACAGCAGGTCAGAGATAACCTGGCAGAGCAGATCAGCAAGATGAGAAAAGGAACGTTGGAGCTGGCATCATAGACAAACCTAGCAGCCTCCAGCGGTTACCATAATTAAGAAAGACAGGTGGGAGCAAAGCTCTGTGTGGCTGGGAGAAGGCTCCGCACCACAACTGTGCTCAGCCTCCACGTACTGGATATCTTAAGCAGGCAAAATATCTCCATGCAGTGGCTGTATCCGAGGGCGCTGGCAAACCTCTGCTGGAAGCGCCTTCTCAGCAGAAATCTGCATTCAGCGCAAACGCAGGGCTCTCGTGTTTAGGCCACACTTTTTAAACTGAACAATGCAGCAGCTTTTCAGATCATGGTCAATTAAGTGTTGGCAAGATTGCATAACTTCATCCAAGCTGTGGATGGCCATGATCAGCAGCAGCTGAAAAGTAGCCAAGAAACATGTGGATTTGTGTTGTAAAGGCTAGAAGAGGCAATTTTAACCATTAAAGTGCAAAAATGTAAAACTAGAGCAATCAGAATTAATTACAGAGACTATGAGACTGGAGGAGTGAGTGGTAGTAGGAAAAGGAAAAGGAGAATGCTCTGCAGATCTTTAAAGGTGAAGACCCTTCCTTGCCCAGCGGTCTTTTCGCAGCTCATAAGACAGGCTTGGCTATGAAAAGATTTGCAAATTATTATGTGACTTACACAGAAAATTCCAGTGTGTTGCTCCTCCTTTTATTGGGCTCCATTAAAGGTGTAAACCCACCAAGTAATTTTGTTCAAGGCTTGTGAATCAGTCTGGAGCTGGTAAGAGAAGCCTTGTTGGCAAGTTCTGTCCTTGCTAGCTGAAATTTTAACAAGATGTTTAAATTGTTGACTGAGGCTCCAGACACTGGATTAGGAAGCGTGCTTTGGCAGGTGGGAGAAAGCAACAGAAAACTGCCTTTGCTTTTTTAAAATGAAAAATCTGAACTTCATGTGAACAAATGCATTCAAATGAGTCATACCATTGTATGAACAGTCAAGCAAAATATTAGTCCTGAAAGCCCTTTCCTCTCTCAGCTGGCTTCACAGGGTGACCGGGATATGCCACAAGGACTCCAGCGCTGTCACACGCACTCTATACTCATTACAGGCAAGGCGCACAGAGCAGAAGATTCATTGCATATTGTGACAGTCCTGTTGGGTTTTCCTCCAAAAGAGGACATCAGCCAGTCTTCGATGCTACCGTTCTTAGGCAGAACATACCGCATGGTCTCCCAAAGAGTAGGCTGGGAGTCAATCATCCCAAACTGTTACCACTGCAAAGTGATTGCCATCACAGCTGGCTTCAATCGAAGCCACTAATGATCTTCCTGCATGGGCACCATTTATGTCAGTGTATGACATGCGACCGCCAAGTTATGTACTTCATAGAAATATAAGGTTCTGTGTATGAAGAAGCTTTACCCAGAACTGGAGCATAGATCTCCCAAACTTTATAACAGATTAACAGTCTGGAAACAGCCAGTACCAAAGTGGTCAATGGTGCAATGGGGAGAGCTTTCAGTCTCCCTTCTAATTACATTGAGAAAGAAGATAGCCTCAGGTAAAGGACACGTGGAGAAAATTGGTACCTGAGCGGAGCTGGAGGGAACCCAAGAAAAGAACCTGGGCGAAAAAGCACACAGGTGACCTCAGACCAGGTTCTTTTTTCTGAGTGCAACTGGAGGATGTAAGAGGTGGGATCCCAACCACATAATTAGGTAACTCTCTAAACGGGCTGCCAGCTGGATCACCGGATAAGGAGACAGAACTGTGGTCTACTCTATTTCTCCTCAGATGCTTTTGTAACAAGTGTAACTGTGTTGTTGGGGTTTTGAAAAATATATCATTTCAGTTAACCTTTTCCAGCTTGAGATAAGGGTGATGTTGAAATAACTAGAAAACATCAAAGCAGAGCAGTTCCTTAAGCCTTAAACTGGCTCATTCCTGTAACAGCTCACACCCCAAATGGCGTTTGGGTGTTTTCCAGAATAACCAAATACGATACCTCTACTTAGCTGCTGAGCTAATTCGTGAGTTAATGAGGCAGAAACTCTGTGGAAGGAGCACTTTCTGATGAAGAGCATTACCCTTGGCAAGCCTTAGTACAGTGGAGAGCGTCTGAACCCCGTCTTGGGGTACGCTACACCTGCCATCTTCTGCAACAAATGGCTGGGGCTACACAGAGACCTTCAGCACGCAATCTGGACAACTCTGCCCCGCTCCGAAGTCACCGCAAGCGTCATCCACATGTGCGGATGTCCCAGTGGAGGGCCAAGGCCATGTTTTTGTTTCCTGGAGCATTTTGCATGTGCCAAGCCAAGACCCCATTAACTTGAGTCACACGTGAACTCTCAGTACTTCAGACGTGGCCTCTCGCCTGAATTA
Source organism: Ciconia boyciana (assembly GCF_034638445.1). Taxonomy (NCBI): domain Eukaryota; kingdom Metazoa; phylum Chordata; class Aves; order Ciconiiformes; family Ciconiidae; genus Ciconia; species Ciconia boyciana. The sequence continues at coordinate 26,448,292 of NC_132937.1, forward strand.
GTATCACACATGCTTTTTCAAAAAACGGAGAGAAAGAAAGAGATTGAAGACCAGCTTTGAAAGAAATTAATGACCCATTTTGGAAATGCCGGTTTAAGTGAATTACCAGCTTCCTACTCCCTGCCCCTGTCATTATTTTCCAACTTCTGCAACAAAGGGGACAATGTCCCAAGGCAGCAGTTTCCTTCACTACACAGCTCTCAGCTCTGAAAAATATACCTGCATGAGGCAGAGTCCTTGGCAAAAGAAAACAACTCTTCTTGTGTGTCACCTGGGGGACCTCTAATATTCATTGTTTTAGCTAATTATGCGTGTGAAATATATACATATATGTGTGTATATGTATGTATGCATGTATGCTCGGGAAAAGTCAGCTATCCAAAACCCTACACGCCCCAGCAGATTTAAAGTACCATTGTAACAACTCAAAGGTATTGGAACGGGCAGGAACAAAGACAGTCGTAAGACCTCGATTTAATTTTGGAAAAATCAAATTTCCAGTTGCGCTAAGAGGCCAACTAAGTACCTTGGATCTTGCAAAACCCCATGAATCCGATTTTGGTTTTGTAAAGCCGTACCTAAAACCAGAAGTATTTTGAATACAAATTCCAAAGTTTGGAGTAGGATTAGATAAAATATTCTAATGTAAGCCCATGTCTAGTTAATGGATAGAGTTCTCCTTCAGTATTTATCTTTCTGCTGCTCTTTCTTTATCACTACTTGATCCCCAGCTAATCTCTACTTCATAACTGAACGTTTTCTGTGCATATCTTAATCAGCTCTGCCTTCCAGGTCAAAGATCAGGGCATATATTTTAAAAGGGTATTTCAGACTAGAGCAGACACTCAATTGTTATGGTTGCAGTATAAATCATTTATGGAGAGAGAAGCTTTCTGGCTAATTCTCAGAGATATGCAAATGATAACTTCTGCTTGCTGCATGTTTACAGTGCAATAACCATAAATGGAGATAAAATACGAAAAGTCCAAGTCCTGCAGAGGGAGGGGTGGGCTGATCTCAAATTATGGCTGGGTTGAAAAAGAACAGATAGTTTGCAATAAATATCTAAACTTTTAGGGCAGGTTTTTTCTTTCGTTCTTTCTACAGCAAAACAATACAAGGAAACCACACAGGAACAGCTGGATCCCAAACATCCCTGTTTTCAGAATATATGCACCAAGATACGCACATACTGCTGCTCCGGGGGCTGCTGGTGGCTTTTCAAGCACGGAGCACAGCGAGCACTGTGGGAGGGCTCGCAGGCTCTTAAAAGGGAATCTCTGCTGTTCTGCAGGGGCGTTCAGCAATGGTGCAACTCTGCTCCCATTGAAGTCAATGGGAGTTTTACTTCAATGGAGCAGAGTTAGGTTAATGCTGAATGTTTTGGAAAACACCATTCCCACTTGCCAGCCTGAATCCTCTGAGATCTTCCCATCATTAGTTTAATTCAACCATAAATGTTTGGAACAGCAGCCAAGGGATTAAAATGATCAACAAAGTCAATTGCTTTGTTTGTAAATGTTCTTTTGCTTAGTTTTCTGCAATGTAAAAGTTGTTCTATGAACCTTGTTTTGACTCATTTAAACCCCATTTAGTAATCCTGCAGGAAAGACAGTATTTGCGATGTTAGTGGGGTATCTTCCGCCTAAAAAACATCCCCTACCCTTATGAACTTCTAGTAGCTTGTCCCAGATTGGGCTGGTAAAGGCACTTCTGTTTTACAGAAGTGTGAAGTGCTCACATTTCAATAAAGAGTTTAAGAAAAAAATGCCACAATTTCGTTCTTTTTCCAGAGTTTTTGAAGATGAAGGCATTGAAGCCTTTAGAAATGCCTGGCATAGCATTTTTGGAAAGGTACCTTAGTGTGCTTTCGAATTTCAGAATTTACTTAGTCTAGAAACCTCACATACATTTTCATACTCTGAGGCTCATAGAGAAATAATGAGCAGGTGGAAATGCCAAAATTATCTGAAATGAAAAAAGACTAATTTTAACTGCTATTCAGAAATCTGCGACGACCTGCAGAGATCTGTCCAGGTGAGATTATTCTTGGTTTGGCTGTGCAATTTAAGTCATCAGCTCTACCGTGTTAGAAACTGCTACATCTTCATTCAGTGGGGAACTTGTATGAAAGACGCTCGCCACCCTCCTCCCTGCACACCATTCATTCCCGTTAGCGCAGCACTGCCGTCGCAGTCTCCAGCAGCCCCACGCTCCGGCCGCGCTAGCTGACGGTGTTTCTGGTCGTGCAAAGCAGCTCTGGGCAGCAAGCTATGGAGCAGAGGGTTTTTTCTTTCCCCTCCTCGTTCTTTCTGAAGGAGGGATGAGCTGGACGATCTACTTGTTAGCTTTCCAGCAGTCTTGGGACGGACAGCTGCACCCTGAGACCTTGGGTTGTATTTCCCCCTCCATTCCCTGGCCGTAACTACAACCCCCTGTTCTGGAGAGGGATGTCAGATCGCTCGTTCTTCATCATCACCTTTCATTGTGATAATGAAATTGCAAATTTGGCTCACAACTGGGCCAAAAAAGCTTCAAAAGCAGAGGTCTGAGAATCTGCCTCTACCCATTTTCCTTTTCACTTGATGTGAACGCTTCCCAGCCATTTGATATTCCCCACTCTCTTTGTGATTGATAAATGTGCATTTGTGCACAGGTGATTTTTCCACCTCTCTAGTCACACCAGCTACTATACCTCCCATTGAGGTAATGGAAAGCATCCACTGCTTATCTCTGAGCAGCACATTAAACAAAGCAACATAATGAGCTGCATTTTGTTGAGGGCTCTCCAGGTCCCCCAAATCCTTCTCAAATGTTATTGTTTATAAAATGTTTGATAAAAAATAAATGATGCTTTCAATTTAAACAAAACCTCACACTGTTACCGGTTTTAATAACAGTTTTGACAGATGAGATTTTCATCATCTGTTTTTTCTTTGTAAAGGCTTCTTCAATAAACTAAAAATGCTTTAAACTAACAGATGTGACTATAAAGTAAGGCTGAGCGTGAGACATCAGGAGCTGAGGTTTGTCAAATGCTACAATATATAAATTAATTCCTAGTTTAAGCTTCCACTGAGCATTGGAACATCTATTTCCCCCCACCGTTGGTTACTGAGTGGTTAGCTGACCTTGCACAGGTTTCACACATGGAGAAAAACTGAGCTTGAGAAATCTATACTTGTACAATTCAAATTATATATGTGTTTTGGGCACTAAATAATGCAACAATTTATCAATGGTAAGTAAGAAGTCTGAAACCAGAGCTAGACACCTGATGACGGTCTGGTGTCCATCAAAGGGGAGCATTTTTCAGGTCCCTTGAATTCTCAGCGCTTTTAAAATTCAGGCTAATTATCTGGATGCCAAAGTAGGAGCCCGGAAGCCTGTTTTTAGGCAAGAATTTCAAAACCTGCAGCCTAATTTCCTCCCTAACATTCCTCCACCTTTTCTTCAGGTCTAATCTATTTAGCTTCTCTTATGTTACAAACCTCTCTAACAGGCGCCCCAGAATCAATTTAGGGTAATGCTGATGCTTGAATAACTGATAAACTGTGTATTTTTTATCTGTGAAAAGTTCAGAAATTAGAATTTCCAATTATATTCTGTTTGCTGTAAACAACTTACATTTACTGATTTAGAGAGGAGTTTTGCTTTGTTTAATGGGCTTTAAGCAATGCAATTTTTAAAGCTTGATTGCTTGTAAACCCTAATACTGTTTGTTTTTAAATTTCTGATATTATTATTCTTATGCTTTGCATGTTTTTCATCAGTCCTGCTTCTCTGACGAGTTGAGCTTCTGCAACATAACGAGGACTCTGCGCAGGAGCACGCGGCCGCGTTGCTCTGCGCTGCTGACGCTGGCAGTGACGGCGGGGTACAGTGAGGCGTGGGGGATCCGGCCCTCTCCTTGGATGGTAAGGAATGCTTCTAAAGAAAACTTGACGTGACTGTACCTTGCACCACTCATCACCTCCGGTTCCGGTCCCGGGGTATTTCCATAACAAACTCCTGCTGGGTGGCTCGGAGGCAAAGGAGGAGCAGAGAAAGGAGAGCATGGGGGTCTCTGGTCTTCTCTGGACAGGGGAAACTTGTCCAACGCCTCTGAAGCCCCCAGAAGTTACAGTGCAGACACATCAAGTTATTTCATTTTTCACTTGTGATTCTTATTGATGTGTTAAGGGTGTCAGGTTTCCGTATGTGTAGATAAACTACTTACTTACACAATATGGCCATTACTTCGGCTATGTCTCCAGATTTTATTGTAATACAAAAAATAATAAATAAGACATAATGGGGTCTTGCCTCATGACTACGATTCTTAGGTGCTGCTGCAATACAAAGGCATGCATAAATGAATTAATAATAGCCACAAGGGTGATGGTATGTAAATATCTTAGCTTAGGATAGGAAAAAAAGGGCGGATGAAACAAAAGTACTGGTGTCATAAAAATTCAAAAATAAAATTATTTGAGCGTATTGATTTGATAAGTGAAAACTTAAATAAGACTTCAGGAGAGAAATTTTCCAAAAGACACAACTCCTCCGAGATCTTCGCTGTCAGAGGCAGACAAGGTGCAACAAGGACAAATTCTCCACCTGAGGAGTTTTGGATATTTATGTAGATTCTTGAAAAGGTACATTATACTTACTTTTATTTGATGTTTCATTACGGAGTCCCAGAGACTCCCCTGAAATAACTCCTCATTGTTATAGTTTTTATACCTTGATATCGCTCTATCTCAGATTCTCTTTTCAAACTCGGAGTGCCGTTCATTAAATTCTTTCTTCTATGGAGCCATAAATGCAGTAATCTAGATCCTGATAAAGGCTTTAAAGCTATCCCATAGGATACTTGCGGCTGGAACTGATGGAACATTAGTGTCAAGGAAGCATATTATTTGAGTCTCAATATAATTAATAAACCCTTTCTCTCCCCCACAGGAATGCGCTAAATCTCCGAGTCTTGTTTGTGTTAGGCAAAAGATTTAGCTACCTCTAACAGAAAAGAGGGAAAAAAAAAAAAGATGAAAAAGGCTTTAAATATTTAACAGTTTAAACCCTACATAAATTGGAGATTTGAATAAAAAATCAGCCCAAGTATATTTGTATGAAACTGGTGAACAGAAGGAATATACATGCTCAGAGGAATAGATTTTATGCCAAACATCAATCAATCCCAGCTCCGAAGCCTATTTATAATACTGTGGGGGTTCT